>NC_136063.1:61909484-63296235 GCF_964261635.1 Lissotriton helveticus
GGAGGGGCAGGAGGCCAGAGAGGTCAAGGCAGAGGCAGGGCACAATTACAACCAACATGGCAGACACAGTCCCCCCGTATAATACGCAGCCGGGGAAAAACATTTCAGTTATGAACCAAAGTATGAATCAGGATGGTGGAAGCACCATCGTCATCGTGGTTAATTTACCTAGTCATGTCCTTAGCCCAGCAGAAGTGAGAGTTCTTAATAAAGGACTCGGCTTTGTTCCAACCCCCAAACGGAGTTTGTCCACTAATGTGCATCACAAAGCAACGGACAGAAATTCCCTTTTGCATTATCATTTGTTCCATCCCCGTGCCCTAAGGGACAACCTCCCTGTGGGCCAGTTTTTACGCTATCGACGCAACTGCTCTGATACTGAAACGTTCATTGAACAATCTGAAGAGTTAGTAGAGAAACTGGTAAAGAGGGACTACCAAATGAAGATAGTGAAGAGAGCCCGGAAGAGAGCGCTTAACGCCCCCCGGGAAGCTTTACTGGAATGAAATGTGAAAGAGAAGAAAGATTGCATACCGGTGGTCACCACGTTTGACCCATTATCCACCCATATAAGACAAATTGTCAGGAAACATTGGTCCATTCTGGACACAGCTTTGGACAGAATGCCTCCCCCGCGTTTTGCCTTTAAAAGAGCACCTAATTTAAAGGACAAGTTGGTTCACACTCGTAATCTGACTGTCCCAGTGGCCAGTAACCTCCCGGTGGGACACTATCCATGTGCCAGTTGCTCTGTTTGTACCTTCACCCAGGCAACTAAGGAGGTGACCTTAAATGACGTAAGAACGTGGTATCTTAAAAGATTTAGCAACTATAACACGTCACATGTAATCTATAGATTGACATCTAGTTGCGGTCTGCACTATATTGGGCTTACCTCTTGTAAAGTTAAGGTTCGCATACAGGAGCACCTCGCACGATTAAAGCCAAGAAACTCTCCACACGCCTTGTACAACATTTGAAAGAAAAAGGACACGAACCAAGGGACCTCAAATGGGTGGTCCTGGAGAGGGTAATGGGAGAATCACATAACATTGACAACATTCTGGCCAGAAAGGAAGCCAGGTGTATTTATTCAGAACAGGCAGACAAAGAGGGTCTTAATGACCTTATCGAATGGAATAAGGTTAGCAGATACTGCCCCCCTTGATTGATCATGGTTATCAAGTGGACTGAGAATACGATGAGGGCCAACTATGTAGACAATCTGGGGATAGCGTCAACATAATATATACCCTCCCTCAAGAAGCTGTGGTATCCAGTTAGATTTAAAAAAAAAAAATTCTTACCCCCACCGGAAGTTTATACCACTCCCCTCTTTTATTATGAAACTGGCAATTGGGATGGAAACGAGTATTGATTATACGCTTATTTGCACATTTTCCTCGTTGTCGATTTCATTAAGGAGTGAAATACGTTAAAAAATGCTTTTTATAACCTAAGGAGTTGTTGAAAGCCATGCGAGTAAGAGTTTAAGATGTTTTACTGAGGACCAGTATTAAGTGGGAGGATTACATGAGCTGCACTACAAATCCTTACCCCGTTTTACATTAAAAAGAGATTGCCCGAATTATATGTTAAAATGGCCACCGCAGCAGCAGCCTTGAGATTTTGGATGTGTGGTGAGACGGCTCCGAGCTTTATTCTAAGTTGCCATTTCAGGTGATAATGGTCGATATTTGGAGGAAGTGTCCTTCGGGGTGTTTTTTTTAATAAAGAAAAGCTCAATGGGTAAGACCCGGTGGGTCGTGGCCACTGTAACATGGTAGTGCCAGTGAAAATCGGTATGGGACTATGAGCGAGAATTTGGGCCCGTTATGCATTTTTGATAATTGCATGGGGTGATGGCCGCTGATGTTTTATTAATGCACTCTGGTTTATTTGCGGCACTACTAGAAAATAATAAGGGCTTCTAACAGGACCAAATCTTTACTAGGTGTGGTATAGAGATTGAGAACTGACTACAGGCTAAGATGGCCACCGCGTTAGTGGCTTTACGCCCTGTGGGAGTAATGACACGTGATCTGGGCGGAACGTGTAAAGAGGAGTTTTAACCTGACAGAGAACGATGCCGCTTGTCGGAGTTCCTAAACTACGCCGGTGGGACGCGGCAGCGGTAAGGGCCTCAGGCCCGCGCGATAGATTGTGACTCAGATGGGGTCAGTCGACAGAAATATTTTGAATATGTGAATATTTTAAAAGCATTTGTTGATTTAAAAACGATGTTGCTCTGTGGAAATTGAAAACGGAACATTTTACCTTTTCCTTTACATTTAAAATTTTTTAAAACTACTTCACTTACACTCTTTGAAATAGCACCTCACTTGCTGGTCGTCCCCTGTATTTCCTTCTATTCCTGATTACAAGGGGGAGGTAACAGTTACTGTGAGGAAGCCTGTGCTCGTCTCTCACTCCTGCCCGCCCCGTTCCGACGCGGTAGCCAATACCGTTGCGCGGAGGGCGGGTCAGGGAGAGCCAGGCACTTCCTGTGGGGGCACTTCCTGAGCGCTTAGCGCTCTAGTGGATGGTTTTTGCAGACCTATTTAGCCATCGCCCCTCACAAGCGCGCAGCGGCGCCGAAGCGACGCCGAAGACCAGCCAAAGAGCTGCCCGTCTGCGCCCGTCCGCGACAGTACGTGGCATAGGGGCAATGGGCTCAACCACTGCGGACCCTGACATCGCAGGTACAAGAAACATCACATACCCCACCAAATTTCTCCTAGATCTAGAACCTAGGGGAAATTGTGGCACACTAATACCTTGTCTACATCTTGAGGGCTGTTTTTCGTGCCTAAAATGCCGCTTTCAATCATTAGATGTCCGGAAGAGCACTAATGAAAACGCTCCAAAAATAACACCTCTAGAGGGACTAAAATGCTTTCTTTTAAATGTCCGGTCCCTCCCAAAACATCAAATTCAGGTATGGGATCTTATTAACACCATGCAGCCTGACATATGTTTTCTTACCGAAACATGGATGAAACCCCATACAGTTACAGCAATAACACTAGGGGTCCCATCAGGCCACAAAATTATTCACTTTGACCGTACCAACAAAACTGGCGGTGGCTTAGCCATCATATATAAGGACACACTTAAGGTAACTATTTTAGAACAAAGGTCAAGTGCCCAATTGGAAATTATGATCTTTAAGATCAACTCGGCGGGTCACATCTCCTGGAAAGGCGCACTAGTGTACCGCCCTCCAGGATCCAATCCGGACTTTGCCCTATCCCTGCTGGAGCTACTAGCCCCTCATTTTAAAGCCAAGGAGGACTTTATCCTCCTTGGTGATTTCAACGTACACATGGATAACCCGGCACATCCTGAAACGATCTCACTAACAGCAGACTTGTCTAACCTGGGGTTAAAAGCAATAAACAATGGTGCTACCCACACAGGTGGACACACCCTGGACTCTCTATTTTCCAACTGCACTAAAATACAATGCTTCCCTGCCAAAGAAATCTGCTGGTCCGACCACTTTTTGATAGAGTTTCTTCTGACTGGTCCAATTAAATCCTTGCACAAAACACCGCCCCCGCCAATCGTGCGCCGTCAATGGCACAAAATATCGGTGGAAAAGCTGCGGGATAACTGGACACATCCAACATTTACAGACGAAGACTCAGCAGACACTGCATTAGAAAAATTCAATAACTCACTAAAGCTAGCCATCGACACCCTGGCTCCACTAAAACTCCATAAACAATATCTTCCAACCAAGCAAGAAAACTGGTACTCATTAGACCTTAGAATAGAGAAACAGAAATGCAGGCGTCTAGAAAAAGCATGGAGGAAATCAAAAACTAAAGAGAAAAGGATAATCTATCAAGAGGCCCAGTCAACCTATTATAAAAACATAAAGCAAGCTAGGAAAAACAGCCTTTCCTTACAACTAGCAGAGGCAGGTAACTGTCCAAGGGAGCTGTTCAAAATATTACAGAGTTTTGTAAAACCCACAGCCAGTGAGAGCCCCGATGAATTCTCCCAAACACTCTGTGATGAGATTTAAATGTTCTTTGAGGACAAAATTAATCTCATCTATGACAAAATCTTAGCTTCCAGTGGTGCTGGAATCACGACCTCCCTCCCCAAAGACCCGCCTACTCAGAACAAAAACTCACTACTTACCTTTCCACCGGTCAGCGATTTAGATCTGCCACCCCTCATCAGCCACATAAAAACCGGGTCTCCTAATGACTTCCTCCCTGCAAAATTGGTCTCCCCTCTGATCACCCTCCTGGGACCCTCCATCCAGTCAGTGATGAACATCTCACTGACTGAAGGGCAAGTCCCAAGGGAATGGAAGATTGCCGTGGTGAACCCAATAAGGAAAAAAGCGGCCTCCCCCTGGACGGACCTCTCAAACCTTCGGCCCATCTCCCTCCTACCGCACATTGGTAAGATGACTGAGAAGCACGTGAACACCCACCTATCAAATCATATCGAGGCAACGGATGGCCTGGACCACTCACAATCTGGGTTCAGGCCAAACCACAGCACTGAATCAGCCCTCCTAGCAGTGACCAATAACATCAGGATGACACTGGATGGTGGGGGGTCTATTATTTTGGTGCTGTTGGATTTATCCGCTGCCTTTGATACGGTGTCTCATGAAGTGCTTCTCGGTCGTCTGAGGGATGTGGGATTGGGGGGTGTAGCTTTGTCCTGGATGGAGAGCTTCCTCTCAGGCCGCTCTCAAGAAGTCAGACTGGGCTCCCATAAATCCATCTCTAGGGAGCTCACCAGGGGAGTGCCACAGGGCTCATGCCAAAGCCCCACATTATTTAATGTGTATGTGGCCCCCCTGGCCGACTTAGTGAGGTCCTTTGGGTTCACCCCGGTGTCATACGCCGACGACACCCAACTTCTGTTCCCTTTCAAAACCTTTACACCTGCTCTAAAAAAATCTTTTGCAGATGGAATGAGGGCAGTATCAGAGTGGATGGCCAAGAACTGCCTTCAATGTAATGTTGGCAAAACAGAAGTACTACTGTTCGGGGAGGCGGTGAAACTGTCGTCTGATGAGTGGTGGCCCCTAGAACTGGGACCCGCTCCCATCCCGAAACAGACCGTGAAAAACTTGGGAGTGCTATTCGACCAAGCCCTTACATTTAAAGATCACGTCAACCAAGTTGCCGGTACATGTTTCAGGGCCATTGGACTGTTGAGAAGGGTGTTTCCATACCTACCAGACAGACATAGAAAGACCTTAGTCCAGGCATTAGTCATCAGCAGATTGGACTACTGCAATGGCCTTTTTTTATCAACTAACGAAGGCCAATTTAACAAACTGCAAGTAGTCCAAAACACGGCGGCAAGGCTAGTCCTCAATGCTCCACCCAGAACTCCCTCCCGCCCTTTACTAGCTGAACTACACTGGCTTCCAGTACGGCAACGCACTAAATTTAAAATCTTGTGCTCCATCCACAAATGTCTGACAGGTACGGGGCCTAAATACCTAACAAAAGCCTTCCAACCCTATGTCCCTGGGCGCTCATTACGTTCTAGCAACCTCCAGCTACTACAGGTACCCAGAATAAAAAAATCTAGACAGGGAGGCGGTGCCCTAGCACACACTGGACCTGTTCTCTGGAACTCTCTCCCTCAGACACTAAAACAAATCACTAACCACCTTTCCTTCCGAAAAACCCTCAAAACCTATCTTTTTACTCGTAGTTAAACACACATCTTCCCACTCAGTCACTCTCGAGCACGAATCTGTATAATCAATGTTCTCTCAACAGGCAAAAGCGCGGAGATACCCCTTCGGGGGTCCATTCAGGCGCTATACAAGAACATAAATAAATAAATAAATAAATAAAGGAGTAGTGTGGCAAGATAGAGGCAATATGAGGGGCGTTAGTCCTTTGAGACAACCGCAATTCGAATAAGGGAAACTCGCAAGGGTGAATGTGACTCTAGGAGTTTGCTCTTGACAATATGTGAGAGAATTGTGTAACTAACGTCCAAGATGAAGTAGCAGGACCGCACCGTATGTTTGTGAGGTTCGGTACTGCGGGTGCAATGTTGAAACTTGGTTCTCATGCATTTGTTTATGTGTTATAGAATTCCAGAACCTGGATGGTTTTCGCAGGGGCACGTGATCAGCTGACACGGATGACCCTTAAAGGGAGGTGCGCGGGTATGTTATAACTTCGCAACCTCCAGATAATTATGCCATAATTGATATAAGGGACATGACGGTACTTGGTTGTTACTATGCCGGGGATGCAGCATGGGACTTCGATTTTATAAATGGCTTTTTTTATCCACATGTCATTATCTACCATTGTAGGTGTTAAGTACGAACACAAAGTGAGTGAGTAAAAGGATAAACCCCTCCTAGCCCTGATGAAGTTGCGATGAAACACAAGCAACGAAACATGTTGGCAATGAGATATTAGGTTTGGTATAAATAAGAACCAATTTTAGTTTGAAAGTCTTGCAACCCAGAATAAAATTGGAGTGGCCAGCAAGCCTTTCAATTTTAAAGGGTGAGAATCACACTTATTATTTCTCACTGTGGGATTTCTTGAGTGATGTGTGCACGAGTGAACACTATTTCTTTGTGTCTCTCCAGAAGGGGAACAAATTGTGGTTTCCTTTTGTTCTTTTCTTTCCCCTTTTTCTCCTCCTCACTATTGAGAGAGAGTTACCGATGATGATAAGAGGGTAAACTGGTAATTGTCAGCCAGCAACCCCGTTCGGCTGTTCTACTGTGAGGTACTCTCTTTCTTTCCAGTTAAGGAAAGCTGGGTATTAGAGCTGGTAGTGGACAAGTTGTATGTGTGTTTTTCTAAGTATGACACCGTGACCTGTATGAAGAATTGAATTTATATAGATAAGGGAAAGAAATATTATTAAAAACCCTAATGTGTCATGCCTCTTCAGGAGGACCTTCTGTCGCTGCAGCAGGGGACGGTCCTCCACCCAAACCTATCCAGTCTCCACCTCCATGTGTGGAGATTGAGCGGCGACAGTTGAGGCCATTTGACTTGCCTCCTGAAGTCTGTGATGTGATTCTGGCAGCCAGGCGTCCCTCCACAAAAACGGTATACGCCTGCAGGTGGAACAGATTTGTGGCATGGTGCACAGCAAAGGCTGTGTATCCTCTCGCTGCCCCTCTTTCTGAAGTTCTTCTCTTTCTTCTCTCTCTTGCCCAGCAGGGATCTGCTCTGGGCACTATCAAGGGCTACTTTTCTGCCATTTCCGCCTTCTTAAGGCTCCCTGATCTGCCCTCTTTGTTCAAGTCCCCAGTTGTAAATAGGTTTTTGAAGGGCATCACTTATATGTTCCCTCCTGTTCCTTTCATGATGCCTCAGTGGGACTTGAACCTTGTTCTCACTTTTCTGATGTGCGCTCCCTTTGAGCCACTTCATAACTGTCCTCTTCGTCTTCTTACCCTTAAGACTGCATTCCTGGTTGCCATCACGTCTGCCAGGAGAGTGAGTGAGCTCCAGGCCCTCTCTTCTAAACCTCCATGCCTTTCTCTCCATCCTGCCCAAGGTAGTCACAGCCTTCCACATCGAGCAGTCTATCACCTTGCCCACCTTCTTTCCGCCTCCGCATCCCTCGAAAGAGGAAGAGAGGCTCCACCGTCTGGACCCGAAACGTGCGCTCTCCTTCAACCTTGAACGCACACGTCAGTTCCGGGTGGATGACCAACTCTTTGTTGGTTACGTGGGCGCGAAGTTGGGATGGGCGATGCACAAACGGACCATCTCTCGGTGGGTCGTGCTGTGCATCAAGGCATGCTACTCCTTGGCTAAAAAGGAGGCTCCTGTTGGGCTGAGGGCCCATTCCACTCGGGCCACGACGGCTACTATTGCCCTGGGCCGAGGAGTCCCCTTGCAGGACATCTGTCAGGCAGCTACGTGAGCCACGCTGCATACGTTCGCAAGACACTACTACCTGGACAGCCAAGTCTGGAGAGATGGCTTTTTCGGCCGTTCCGTTCTCCAGGACTTTCTGGTGTGATTATTGGTTCACAGATCCACCACCGGGGTTGGTATTGCTGGAGTATCTATTCTAAGGTAAGGAATCTAATACTAATCTGTTTCTTTCAGATGCACAAGTTACTTACCTTCGGTAACGATATATCTGTAAGAAACAGTAGTTAGTATTAGAATTCTTACCACCCCACCCATCCTCCCCGTTCTGCGAACCGATATCTAGGGTTAAGGTCATCCCTTTCAGGGCCCTAGTTTCATGGCACCAGTGCACTTCTTATTACCTCACATATTACATAACTCATGACATGGTCAATAACATCACTGATGAAATCATCCAATTACTGTTAGTGTTTTTTAAAAAGTTTATGATTATTAAATATATATATTCCAACAAAGTTCGCCAGTCCCCCGGTCGTCTAGCGGCGGCGGGCTCGAGCGAGGAAGAGACCCTCACAAATTCCAAAACAGCAACTTTTCCATCAAAAAGAAGTCAGCTCGAGCCCAGATTCGTTAGCGTGAAGTTTTATTTAACACACAGGGATGCCCCACCTTGGTCACAGGTAACAATTGTTTTTTCATGCAAAGTTTATAAAGTGAACAAATCATAAGAATAAAAGTAGGACTACTTGTTCTCTCACAAGTGTATGTTACACCACTCAATGGTGGCCATCTTTAAATGTCTTTCATAATAAAGCAAAGCATGCATATATCTGATTAAATGTTTCTGGAGTGACATTTAATGAGTGATTATCAACTCAAAATTAGAGTTATATTGGCCTGTAACTTATTAAACCATATTTGTTATTAAACCATGATTGTTGTTAGAACTCAAATTACGTACATACATGATATACTGTAATTCATTAAGTTGTTCAGTACTGCCCAAGTGGGCTTAAACGCATGTTTAAATTTTAACAGACCAAATATTTGCACTCTTTCTTTCAAAGTCCAATTCTGCCCAAGTGGGCCCGAGGTCACAATCTACACTTTCATAATGTCTTGATACTCCCAAAATTTTATAATAAAGGAGATGCTATTGCTCATGTTGGTCCATGTCAATCAGCAGCCAATGGTTTCACATCCTCACTGTGTATCGACATATGTGTCTCCTACAAACAAAAAAATATATAATCACTAATTTATACAAATAATTTAAAAACAACATACAAAGCTTCATGTTAGTGATTTGTTACATTAGTTTCAGTGTACAGCCTTAAGTCTTTTAGAAAGGGGGTGATGATTATTAACCTAAATGAACAGATAACTCTTCATCTTTCTTTAACCCCAGTGGTTGCACAGTATTGTATTTAATTATGAACTTGGACTCAAGTTGACGTAATTGTCTGAGTCTATCTCCACCGCGTTCAGACAGCGGAATCCTGTCTAAAGCGCAAAATTTGAGTGAGCTCAGATTTTTCTGATGAAAGTCTTTAAAATGTTTGGCAATGGGATAATTTTTATCCTCATTTGTGATCGCCCTCATGTGTTCTAGCACACATTTTTTTACTGGATGTTTAGTGCTTCCAATGTATGTCAATGGGCATGGACATTGTAATGCATATACACAATAGTCAGATTTACATGTCAAGTGCTTTTGGATGGTAAAAGCTTTGCTATTGATGGATAGGATAAGTTCTTTCCTATTAACACTGTCCTTGCAGGCTTTGCAAGATCAACAGGTAAAAAAGCCTTTAATCGCTTTAACATCCTTCTTGTCTTTTATCATATTGCTGCATAGCATGTCCTTTAATGCCGGGCATTTCCTGAAGGTGATCTTTGGTTGACTGCCAACAGCATCTTTCAGTGCACAGTCTAGTTTTAGCACCTGCCAATATTTTTTCAGACTGTTTCTCACTTGGTAAGTCTGGTTAGAATACATGGTGATAAATCAGATTGGTCCTTCGTCACTATTGGTTGTTGGTTTGGGGATAAGTAGATCACTCCTATTTACATTTTTGACCTTGATACATGCTTGTTCGACCACTTTTGCCGAATAACCTCTTTCTTTAAATCTTTTCTTCATCACACACATTTCTTTGTTAAAGTCTGCAGTGGTTGCACAATTTCTTTTGGCGCGCAATAATTCACTGAATGGTATACTGCAAATCAAGTTCTTTTGGATGGCAGCTCGACGCATGTAGCAGGCTGTTGCCTGCCGTGGGCTTGCGAAACAGCCTGCTATTGAGTCGTCCATTATCAACTGACACCAAAACATCTAAAAATTCAATAGACTGTTTGTCTATAGTACTGGTGAATTGAAGATTGCGGTCATTTTGATTCAAATCAGTGACAAATTGTAATGCAGCATCTTTGCTACCTTTCCACAGACAAAACACTTTGTCTATGTACCTGGCCCTGAGGACTACGTTCTGGGTAAAGGCCAAGATGTTACTGGCCACCTGCTCCTCCCACCAGCCCAGGTATAAACCCGCGTAGCTGGGGGCGAAGCAGGTTCCCATCGCGGTCCCCCGGGCCTGGCAATAGACCACGTGATTAAACAAAAAATAATTGCTGGAAAGACAGGTGTACATCATTTCAACAAGCATGTTGGTGTGCCTAAGATATTTGACATCTCGATGTTTTAAGAAATGTGTGTTAAATAAAACTTCACGCTAACGAATCTGGGCTCGAGCTGACTTCTTTTTGATGGAAAAGTTGCTGTTTTGGAATATATATATATATATATATATATATATATATATATATATATATATATATATATTATATGTCTCGGGTGATTCGGGAAGCTGGGGCCGAGACAAAAGGGGGTCCCAAAATGTGTTTTCCCCATGCAATTTTCCATAAGGACCTTTAAGCGCGCCTACACCCCGAAATGCTGAACGGAATTACACTAAATTTGGTAAAAAGGTAGAGTTTAGTTCGCAGATTATGCTTCTCGTTAAATGGTGTAAATCCGCGCAGTAGTTCCTGAGAAAATCATAAATATATCTATGGATGAAGTACGGTACGCGTACCCTTACAAGCACGGGCTGAATGCTAATTGGCTGTCAACTGGCTGTCAACACACAAAACCAGGAAGTGTTGGCAGCCATCTTGTGCCATGATGATGACATAACTGATGACATCATCCAGTGAATATGTATCTTTCTGAAAAATAATTATTTTTTATATATGTATATCTAAAGGTCGATAGAAGAATAAATGGGTAAATAAGTGTCTAAATGGATGTTTTTTTTTTGTAAAATTGATTGTATAACTGACTTATTAAGTGTACCTTAGTGACTACATGTACTAGCGAGTAGTGTTTATATATGTAAATATCTGTATCAGTGTCTCACTTTGTGTATAAGTGGCTGCATGGGTTGGTGAGTAGCTACATGAGTGTCTATGTGGGTTATTAGTTGTTTTTTGAGTATCAGTATGAGTGTCTGTATGGTTTGGTGGTGGGTATTACTTAGCGCATAGATGCATGAATGAGTGACTCACTGTTTGTATGTGTTTTGAAGACAGCATGTGTGCAGGACTGTATGGGTGGATGAGTGTGTATATGGGTGTGTTAGTGAGTGAATGACTGTCTCAATAGTATCTTTATGAGTAACTACATATGTTTTAAACTAGTATATGTGAGTATTGATATATTTAAGTGAGTATATGTGAGAGTGAGAGATTGGAAGAGTTCCTGTATGAATAAGTATGTGTTTATATAAGTGATTGTTTAAGAGAGTAAGTATGTGTATGTTTCTGTTGAAGTAAGTGTAGTGGTGTGTGTATAGCTGTATATGCAAGTAAATGAATGATAGTTTATTTGCATGTGTGAGTATGTGTGTGAGTAACTATATGGATGAGTATCAGTGTGTAACAGGATCTATTGGTGTATGAGTACATATGATGAGTGAGTACATGTATGAGTGACTATATAGAACTGTTGGTGAATGAGTGGATGTGTATGTAGAGGTTGGAATTACTGAATAGGTTGTTGTAACTGGTATTGGTATCTCCATTTTTTTGAAAATGTTTGTTTCTATTTTTTAATGTGTGTATCAAAGATTATATTACGGTGAGAGGAGGTCTGCCACTCTTTCACAAGGATGATGTCATCAGTGATGTCATTTGAAATGTCATCAGTGATGTCATGAGTGATGTCACTGACCATGTCATGAGTGATGTAATATGTGACGTCATCAGCAGTGCATAGCGCGGCCCGAGTTATAGTTAGCTGAACTAACTATAACAGGGGAATTTCAATGGTTTTGTATGAGTCAAATGTCCAGCTAACTATAACATGTGTGAAACCTATGGTTTTTCAGTGACTATATATATATATATATATATATATATTTTCTCTCCTCCAATGCCGGTTCGTGCACGTAGGCTGTCTTTGCGCGGTCCTGGATAGGCCACCGACAGGCCTTCAACATTCACTCCAAATACCTCGATAATTCCGAAGCAGACCAGGACACACAGAGTTCGTTTGCAGATTTAATGGCAGTAGAAAAAAGTGCGACGCGTTTCGCCGATAAGGCTTGCTCACGCTCGTCATAAGGATAGTCACGGCCATTTTTAAAGTGCTCAAAACACACCCCCAGTGAATCATGTGTTTCCACAAGGTAATCTATGCAGCCATTTTGTACATATACCGGTAATGTTACTGTGTATCTTACACATACTGAAATTATATCACAATTCATAGTAATGTCGTTCACACAGAAACCATATAAGTGGAACATCATTATGAAAAGCGCTTGTGGCGTTTCAAGTTGCCGAATGTCAATAAATTTTAGTTAAATAATCATGTCGGTTCACCATTGGTTAGAACAATATTGCGTTCAAATAAACCACATTTCAAAAAGTGTTACAATTGCATGCAAAGTCTCTGAGTAAAACATTAAATATGTTTCAGCATGTAACAGCGGTATGCATTGGATGTTAGATCTCCACTCCGTGCTAGGCTGAATTCGATTGGTTCGCGTTGTCAATAGTGACGCGATGTAACCCATATGCTTGTTAATGTCAATAAAGTTGTCCAGCCCGAGTGGGAACAAATTACTAACGAAATGAGTGTCACCCAAGTCCAAAAATCTTGTAGCTGCCCATGTGGGCTAATGTGCAGAGATCAAAACTTCCCCGGAGATATAGGGTTGAAGTACGATTTCATTATAAATCCAAATTAGATGAATTTCCGCCCAAGTGGGCATATATAGATCCCTACCACCTCAGGTTTGGCGTGAAACAAATAGATGTCCAACACAGTACATGGTCTGGTTCCCACAATCCAATACATCTAGTAGTGCCACACATTACCTGTGAAAAAACATATATGTGATATGGTACTATTTAAAATAATTTAAAATACAGACAGCATATATACAATTACATTTGACAAATATATACATTATTCTTCATGCAGATGTACTGACAATTCCTCGCTAGTGTTCAACCCTGTAGGTGTCAGACATTGAAAGTCAATTATATACTTCGACTCAAGTTTTCTCATGGAGAGTTCATAATTGCCCCCACGTATTCCCAGATCAACACAGTCAATAACCACCATACGTAGTTTGGTCTCATCCTGCATATGATAATCAAAGAAGTGTCTTGCGACAGGATATAGTTTGTTATAATTCCGTATGGCTCTTAGGTGTTCCAACACTCTCTTTTTGGCCTCATGTTTGGTACTGCCCACATATAGTTTGTTACATGGGCAGATTAATACATATACACTATATGGAGTATTGCAAGTTAATCTTTTTCTGATGATAAATTCTCTGGATGTCCCTGGTATTAACAAAGTCTTGCAATCTCTACTGTGTTTGCACGCCTTGCATTTCCTACAGCATGCAAACCCAGCATTGATGGCATGTTCCGACAGACCTTTATTGGTTATATAGTTGTTACTTAACTCATCCCTTAGGGATCTGCCCTTCCTGAACGTTATCTGTGGATTCTCTCCTAGATATCTTGAAAGATGCTCATCAGTATTTAGCACATGCCAATGTTTCTTGAATACCTTTCTGACATCCTGAGATTGGCCAGAAAAGGTGGTTATAAATCTGATAGTTTCAGATTCTGGCTGGGGCAATTTGGGAGCTAATAGTTCATCTCTTGTTTTGGTGTTGCTACGTTTTACTGCCTTTGCAATGACCTTGTTGCCATAAACTCTCTGTCTAAACCTCTGGCACATTAACATTTCCTCCTTCTTGTATCCATCCTGCGTGCTGCAATTGTGCCTGGCACGCAATAATTCCCCATAGGGGATGCTGTATACAAGATTCTTGGGATGGCAACTGGAAGCTCGTAGGAGACTGTTTCCTGACGTGCTTTTTCTGAACAGTTTTGTGGTCAGATTATTGTCAACCACCTCAACTTCAACATCCAGAAATTCCATCTTTGTCTTACTGATATGTTCAGTAAGAATCAAATTCAAGTTGTTGATGTTTAGTTTGTCAATAAACTGTTTGGCTGAGTTCTCATCGCCACTCCAAATGAAAAAAATATCGTCGATGTATCGCAGCCACAGGGACACATTGTTGAATTCCGCCATCTCCATGACAACCCGCTCCTCCCACCAGCCCATGAAAAGATTCGCGTAGCTGGGGGCGAAGCAGGTTCCCATGGCAGTGCCCTGTGACTGGCGATACATGACGTCATTGAAATAAAAAAAATTATTAGTTAGACAGAAGTCTATCATGGACAGCAGCATTTTGGAATGTAGCAACAAAGAGATGGATCTTGTGTTTAAATAATGTCTCACAGCTTCCAGACCATCCTTGTGTTGGATGCTGGCATAGAGGCTGCTGACATCTAGTGTGACCAGTGTGTAGTTGTTGTCCCAATGGATACCATTAATAATGCTCAGAAATTGAGTGGTGTCCTTCACATAGGATGGCAATGCCACCACAAAATTTCTAAGATAATGGTCGATATATTTGGAGGTATGTTCAAGAAGAGAGCCGATGGATGACACAATCGGACGACCCGGCGGATTGTCCGGGTCTTTGTGGAGTTTAGGGAGGAGGTATAGTATTGGAACTTTCGGATGGGCACAATAAAGATATTGATACTCCTCTATTTCTAGGAGTCCTTTGTCCTTCCACTCCAAAAGAAGGTCTCTAAAGTTCCCTGTAGATCTTAAAACCTCTTCCCTCTCACATCTGCAATAACATGTTGCATCCTGTAATTGCCTTAAACCCTCTTCCAGATATTTCCATTTGTCCAAAACCACGACATTACCTCCTTTATCGGATTGTCGTATTACAATCTCTTGGTCTGCTCTGAGGGATTCAATGGACATGAGTTGTGTATTGGACAGATTCTTATTATTCTGGGGTATTCGCTTGAATCTTAATTTCCCAAGATCTTTCAGTACCCCCCTCTCAAACACATCAATTGCGTCACATTGAACTGCCGGTAAAAACACACTCTTAGGTTTAAATTTGGACCCTGGATTATTATCCAAATCCAGACCCCAACTTTCCCAATCCGGTTCAACACTAGTATTCCCCTCATCTCCATAAATTTCCTCAAGTAGAAAAATGTCCTCAACATCAAGATTGCTCTGGGTATTACTAGCCAATACAGCAGGTCTATCTTTCACTTTAGTGCAAAACCATTTCTTCAATTTTAACTTTCTAGCAAATAAAAACAAGTCAATACGAGTCTGGGCAAAGTTCATATTTTGTGAAGGACAGAAGGAAAGGCCAAGTGCCAAGATCTCATTCTCACCTTCCGTTAGCACATGGCGAGAGAGATTCACCACAGTCATATTCATTTCATGTTCCTGCTCCTTGTTTCCATTCCCATTGGAGCTTGTGTGGCGTTTGATCCTCCTGTTTTTTGCTTTCTTGTTCCTCCTGTTCCTCCTCTGCTTCCACGTCCTCGACCTCTTACATTCCCCTTCTCCCCCTGAAAGGAGTCTGTCCAGTTCTGACTCATCATCTGAAACTGGGCTAAAAAATTCACCCTTTTATTTGCAGTGGCAGCGGGCTCCTTTGTGGCACCCGGATTAGAGGCATCTGACAAATTGCCATCCGATACATCACTTTCTACTACCTCCGTACTTGGTCCCGGTTTCTGTTGGTTGTTAACCGCCATCCCAGTACTTTTATCAAAAAGATGATCATACTTCTTTTGAAATGTTAAAGTACGTCCAGATTGGTAATCCTTGAAATCCCTTATAAATTTACGTTGCTTTTTTGCCGTAATTTCCTCCTCTAATTTCTCCATTCTCCCATTGAGCTTCTTTAGGTTCTTGAGTGTATGCTTTAATCTGCCCTTGCAACAAACTGTATGTGGGCAGTACAAAACATGAGGCCAAAAAAAGAGTGTTGGAACACTTAAGAGCGATACGGAACCATAATAAACAATATCCGGTCGCAAGACACTTCTTTGAATTTCATATGCAAGATGAGACCAAACTTCGTATGGTGGTTATTGACTGTGTTGATCTGGGAATACGGGGGGGTAACTATGAACTCTCCATGAGAAAACTTGAGTCCAAGTATATAATTGACTTTCAATGTCTGACACCTATGGGGTTGAACACTAGCGAGGAACTGTCAGTACATCTGTATGAAGAATAATGAATCTGATAAATTGAATTGCATATATGATGTCTGTATTTTAATTATTTTAATAGAACAATATCACATTTGTGTGTTTTTTCACAGGTATTGTGTGGTACTACTGGATGTAATAGAATGTGGGAACCAGAACACGTATTGTGTTGGACATCTATCTGTTTCAAGCCGAGCTTGATGCGGTAGGGAGACATATATGCCCACTTGGGCTGAAACGTATCTCATTGGATTTATAAGAAATCGTATCTAAAATCAATACCAGCAGGGAGAGCTGATGTCTGCATAATAGCCCACATGGGCAGTTATATGACTCCTTGGTTTGGTTGACATTTGGTTGTTTACATATTTAGCCCACTGGGGCTGGACAACTTTATTGACATTAACAGGCACATGGGTTACATCGCGTCTCTCATGGCAACGCGAACCAATCAAATTGAGCCTAGCACAGAGTGGCTACTTAACAACCAATGGATATCGCTGTTACATGTTGACACATATTCTATGTTTAACTTGGATTATGAATGTAACCGTAAAGCATCTTGTAATGAGATTCAATTGTACATGATATTATTCAAATTACTGGTCAACCGGAATGATTATTTTACCAGATTATAATTTGTATTCGAAATTTGAAACGCCACGAATGCTTTATAACAATGATGTCCCACAAATATGGTTTCTGCATGTATGATTTTATAATGAATTATGACATTATTTCATTGTGTTTACGAAACACAATAATGTTACCAGTATATGTACAAAATGGCTGCATTGATTACCTTATGAAACACATTATTCACTGGGGTTGTGTTTAGAGCACTTTAAAAATGGCCGTTACTATCTTTTTGACGAGCGTGAGCAAGCCTTATCGGCGAAACGCGTCGCACTTTTTCACCTGCTATTAAATTTGCAAACGAACTCTGTGTGTCCTGGTCTGCTTCGGAATTATCGAGGTATTTGGAGGGAAATATATATATATATATATATATATATATATATATATATATATATATATATATATATAGTCACTGAAAAAACCATAGGTTTCACACATGTTATAGTTAGCTGGAAGTTTTACTCGCATAAAACCATTGAAATTCCCATGTTATAGTTAGTTGGACTCACTATAACTTGCGCGTGCAATGCACTGCTGATGACGTCACATATTACATCACTCATGACATGGTCAGTGACATCACTGATGACACCATCCAGTGAATGTGTGTCTTTCTGAAAAATAAATATTAGTGAGTAATGTTTAAATATTTAAATATATGTATTATTGTTTCACTTTCTATATAAGTGGCTGCATGGGTTGGTGAGTAGGTAAATGTGTATGTATATGGGTTATTAGATGTTTTTCTTAGTATCAGTATGAGTGTTTGTATGGTTTAGTGGGGGTATTACTTAGCACATAGATGCAAGAATGACTGACTCTCTCTTTGTATGTGTTTTGAAGACAGCATATGTGCAGGACTGTATGGGTGGATGAGTGTGTATATGTGTGTGTTAGTGAGTGAATGACTGTCTCACTAGTGTCTTTATCAGTAACTAGATATGTTTTAATGTAGTATATGTGAATATTGATGTATATAAGTGAGTATATGTGAGAGTGAGGGATTGTAAGAGTTCCTGTTTAAATATTTATGTGTTTCTATAAGTGATTGTTTAAGAGAGTAAGTATGTGTAAGTTTCCTTAGAAGTAAGGTGGTAGTGTGTGTATAGTTGTATATGCAAATAAATGGATGTTTAATAGTTTATTTGCATGTGTGAGTATGTGTGAGAGTATCTTTTGGATGACTATCGGTGTGTAACAGGATGTATAGGTGTATCACTACATATGATGAGTAAGTATATGTATGAGTGACTATATAGAACTGTTTGTGAATGAGTGGATGTGTATATAGATGGTGGAATTACTGAATTGGTTGTTGTAACTGGTATGGGTATCTGCATTTATTTGAAAATTTTATTTTTTATTTTTGAATATGTGTTTCAAGGGTAACATTACAGTGAAAGGTGGTCTGTCACTCTGTCACAAGGATGGTGTCATCAGTGATGTCATGAGTGATGTCACTGACCATGTCATGAGTGATGTAATATGTGACGCCATCAACAGTACATTGCACGCGCAAGTTATAGTGAGTCCAACGAACTATAAAGTGGGAATTTCAATGGTTTTATGCGAGTAAAACTTCCAGCTAACTATAACTGGTGTGAAACCTATGGTTTTTTCAGTGAATTTAATAGGTTTTTTAAATGCTAATTCCTAACTATAACTGGTGTGAAACCTATGGTTTTTCAGTGAATTTCAATGGTTTTTTAATAGCAAATCTCTATAGGTATAAAAAGTAAAAAATGTTATAACGAATTTTATATTGTATAATTTATTTTTTAAAATGTTTATTTTTTTTGCCCTGGGGCGCTCCCGGGGCGCGTACCGGTGAACGCACGGGTAAGCGCAATGTTACGGCGCGCCCCAGGGCGCGTACCGGGGAGCGTCCCGTTAGCGCTATTCTCGCGAACGAAAACAACATCGTGACGTTTCGTGTAGCCGCGTGATGTGTCATATGACGCACTGCGTGAGCGCACCCGGAAGCACGCGAGCGCATACGATCGCGCAAAGTCCTGACGTGCTTACGCTGCGTGCCCCGGAGCACGACTACGGGCGCGCCCCGGGGCGCGTAGCGTAAGCACGTCGGGTCATGTGATCTGAAAATAACACTTTTCATTGGTCAAGAACAGTTCTGTTTTCCAAATGATGAAAGACTCCACCTTTTTTCCTTATTCTGACTTTGTCCTTTGACTGAGGAAGACCTGTTTCAACAACAAAGAGAATTATTTTGTACTTTAAAATGGCTACAGTAGCAGCAGCAGCTGGAGCATCTGCACCACCACCACCACCACCACCACCAAGAGGACCACCACAACAGTACATTGGTGGTCAAGAAGAGGAGGAGGAGGAGGAGGAAGAGGAAGAGGAGCAAGGGAGGGGAGATGGCTGGCTGAAGACAATACCCCATACCAGCCAAGGCCACAAATTGTATGGGAGTTTTTTTCAATCCCAGAGGGCAAGAAAAAAGTCAATGCGGCCAAGGTAACTTGCCTAATCTGTGGCTCAGAACTCTCAAGGGGCAACCCAAACAAAAAAATATTCCTTTGGTAATAATACCATGATTAGGCATATGACCTGCAAGCATCCAAACAACTATTCTCGTGCAGAGATGAGGGAACTGGCCAGAAACCTCCCCCAGTCTTCAAGGACCACCTCCAAAAGAAAGCAACCCACTCCATCTGGACCAAAAACAACGGAGACGATGCCTTGCATTCAAAAACGATTTTAAGATTTTAGAGTAACATGTATTTACTGTGGTAAGCTCATGTCGTATGGTGAAAAGAGCGTAAAGCTCATCGTCTTTGCTGGTGACAACCACAATTGCCCCAAAAAACCCTAATTTTTTCCGTTTTTTGTTTTTTGCTCCAGTTGAGCCATTTTCAATTCCCTTAAAAAATACAAAGAAAATATAAAACTGTTCAGAAAAGCCAAAAAAAGTAAAAAATGTTCCAAAAAAATTTAAAAAAATATAAAACAACAAAAAGAAGAAAAAACAGTTCTTTTTAGAACTACCTTTAATTTATAAAAATAAACCTATATTTTTAAAGAATCTCTGTCAATTTTTTTTCCACAGGGTACACGCACCGGGGCGCGCACCCCCAAAAAAGACAAAAAAAATGAATGAAGGAGTTAGCATGAGGGAAGAACACAAAGAGAGTAATGTTAAGAGAAAGAGAGCTAGAGGGAGAAACACAGAGGGATTGTTTATTACATAGTAAAAAACAGAGAAGGTGTAATAGGGTGAAAGTGAGAAAAGTAAAATGAATAAGGGAGCGAAAGAAGGGAAGAGAGAGGAAGAAGACTAAAGTAGAAATAGTGGGAGAATGTGAGTGGGTGTTGAAAGAAAAAGAAAGGACAGTAAAAAATGGGGAATGAAGGGTAGTGACGTAACCGGGATACATGAACAACGGTGAGGGAGGGTAAGAAAACAGCAGTGAGTGTAAGAAAAGAGGGGTGAAAGAGGGTGAAAAATTGAATTAGGATAAGACATGGGGAGTGACAAAGAGAAAGGACAGAGAGAGTAAAGGAAACAATGCCTGAATGGGTGTGAGTGAAACAGCAAAGAAAGGTAAGTAATGCAGTGTGTGTGACTTATAGGGAGTCAGTGAGTGTAGGTCGGGGTGTGGGTGTGTAAGGTGTGTCTGTGGGTGTGGGTGTGTGGGGTGTTTCGATGTGGGTGGAGGTGAGGGTGTGTGAGATGTGTGAGGGGTCTGTGGGTATGGGGGTATGTGTGTGGGATGTATGTGTGTGTATGGAATGTGTGTGTGTGTGTGAGGAGTGTGTGTGTGTATGAGGTGTGTGTGTGGTATGTGTGTGGGCTGTATGTCAGAGGTGTGTGTATGTGTTGGGAGGGGGATGAGGTGTGTGTGTAGGAGTGAAGTAAATTATTAAGAAAAAGAGAATGAGTGAGGGAGCAAAGGAAGGGAACAGAGGGTAAGTGAACTAAATAATGGGGACTGAAAGAAGTTGAATATGAGAGGGGAAATAGGGAAATTGGAGTAAACATGGAGAATAAGAATAAGTGAGGGAAGCAGAGTAAAGAAACAGGAGTGAGGTTGGTTGAGAAAATATTAGTGAGCTTAAAGCAAAGGGTGATGACAAACTACATTTTTTTAGTCACACTTACCATATAATAAATGTAACTTTAATTACATTTTTTTACTACACTTTGTATCTGTGAAAGAGAGAAGAAAAAATAAGTTATAATTAGTAAAATATGTATTTTAAATTAAAAGATACAAATGAAGAGGTTAAAAAGCATAACAGTGTATTTAGAAATAAAGTAAGAGTGAAGGACATAGAAAGGGAAATAAAGTAAAGTAGAAGGACAAAAAGAGAGAAAAAGAAATAGAAGGAGAGCAAATTAGTAAGAGTAAGGCATATAGATTCACTGACAGAGAGGAAGAGAAGAAGAGAAAAATGAACTAAAGGTAAGAAAGATACTAAAAGAATATGAGTGAGCAAAACTAAATCAGGAAACAGTAGTAAGTAAAAAGATAATGACTGAGAGGGAAAGGAGTCTAATAAAGGATGCATTTAGAAGAATGAGGATTGGAAGATAACTGAGAGTAAGTGAAGGAGAGTCATAGAGTGAAGGGATGAAGGGAGAGAGGATAATATAGAAGGATTGAGGGAAAATGAGTGAGGAAGTTAGTAGACAGACACACTCGGAGAAAAACTGAGTGAAGTGGAGTACAATGAGTGAGGAAATTAAAATGAGTAAGGGAGCAAAAAGAAGGAAAGAGAGGAGAAGATGACTAAAACAGTGGTACTGAGAGAAAATAATTTGGTGATGAAAGTAAAGAGAAGGACATTGAAAGAAAGGAAATGAGGGATAGTAATGGAACCAGAGTAAAAGAAATGGGATGAAGAACGATGAGAGAGGAGCAGTGAAGTTGTTGTAAAAGAAATGATATAAGGTAGATAAACAAAAGTGAACATAACACAAGGAGAGTGACGCACTGAGGACATAGAGGTAGTGAACGAAAAATAGAGAGAAGAGGTCAAAGAAAGGAGCAAACAAAGATAAGCGAGGGAGAGTGGGTGATTTATAGTGATAGATTGCGATAATACTGCTGAGTGAGTAAACAGGAATTACTAAAAGAACAAAGGAGGAAAATACGGAAAAGGAAAGTAAAGCAGAGAGACTGAAAGCTGAAAACTTATGCAAGGGAGAGAGGTGATGCAGACAGTTGAAATGAGAATGAGGGGTTGTCAAAGAAGTGGAGTAAAGGAACGGGGGTTACAGAGAGTGAGAGAAAGACATTATAAGTGAGTAAAAAGAGCTGAAAGAGGATGGAAAAAGGAAAGTGAGTGTCAGAGAATGGGAATACAATTTAATTTACACAATCCAAAGTATAGAATAACTTGTACAACATGTTACATAGTTTATTTTTGCTGTTCTCAGAATATATTGAATTTCACTTAAAACAGTGAGTTCAAATTACTCATCATATGACAGCGGGAAAAAAAACCACAATCTAAAAGATTGTGTTTTAAAAAAAAACTTAGATACTGACATATGTACACTAATCTTTGATTGACTTACTTTTCCTTGAGGTCAAATAGTATATCATGGAGGTCCTTTTTTCGTTGCAAAGTACCCTGCTGTTCACTAAAAAATCAATTTCATCGACTTTCTAGAAGAAAAGCTCCAAGAACATCTGAAATATTTTCATTATTTTCATATACTCCTTTTTTCAGTCATGACTCCTTACTCATTCCTGTACCTTTCCTTTTGGCCAAATAGTGTCAGATGTATGAGTATATTTTCAAATTAATTCTAAGAAACTCTGAAATTACCTGTTTTCCGACGTTCTGAAAGAAAGGCTCATACAACATTTTCACAATATTTAAGTATTTATAAAACCATCTCTGACTCCCTCATGTTCATCATTTTGTATAATACTAATATCACTTACTATGAGATCCACTTACAGTACCTATATGACAAGTCAATTTTTTATATTACCTGGATCACTTTTACTCAGAATATATTTTTAAACACCAAAATAACCTTTATTAACTGCTCCCGTCTTCATAGGCCAATTACCTTTACTTACATTTTGGTTGTAAAAACACTAGGTACGAATTTTTTAAGCCAAAAGGCAAACGTTGTTTGAAAGTCAAATGAGTGTCATTACAGTGGGTCCAACTTTTACAACTTTTTAAATAGCATGTGTAATGCCCTGATGTTGTAGAAGGACCGTCATGAAAAATAATAGCTACAGTTGCAAATGTTCTTCCTGATATTGATAACTGAGATGCCACGAAATTTTTAATAGAAGTTGTCAATTTAGTTCCATCAGGTCTACATCGTTGGAACATTAAAATGACATACTGACCATAATTTTGTAGAAATAATGTGGACAGCATTGCAGACTTACATTGGGTACACACCATATTATGATCCGCTGCTTTAACTAGATTATTAAAAGGCACTGATTTGCAGTCTGGTAAAGTCAAATATATAAATCTTTCAGTGTCTATTCTAGTAGTACTTGATGAAGTACAGTTGTCACAGTCATGCTGCCATTGATACGAAAGGCTAAAAAGATTTTTTATATCTACACCTTCATCTTCCAATACATCAAACATATACATTAAAAATTCCTGACAATCCTGCTGAATATTCTGTGAAAATTGATTTTGACCAGAACATATGTCTAAAAGATTTCGAATTTCTGAAACACTTTCTATTTTTGCTCTAGCTCTGCTACATTTCTCAAACACGGAATTCAACAAACAACAGAATCTTTGATCCCGATTTTCAACAATCTGTTCTTGTATATTTTGAAGAAAAAAAACAACATTAACCACTACATTAGCATAGCAGTTGACACCAGAACTGTTTTCAAACTGAAATCCAACAACATCTTCAACAGAATCCTTTTTCTTTCTCCTTACAATTACAGTTTCATCTACTTTTTGTCTTTTTGGTACTTCCTCACTGCAATTATTCTCATTTATTCTTTTTCGGCCTACCACACGTTTTTCAAACAGAGGATATTGAGGCAAATGTGGAGCATACTCTCTTCTTAACCTATTGTATTCTTTAAAACAATCTAGATCTGCACAAATCTTTGTTTCATCACACTCAATCAAGTACAATCCTGATAAAGTTCTGACTCGTGATAATGCCACATATGCCATACCCTCTTTAAACACAGAACTTCCAATGTTCACCAAAGCGCTATCTACACTTAAACCTTGAGATTTATGAATTGTCACCGCATATGCCAAACAAATAGGAAACTGTTTTCGGCGAACATATAAGTCTCTCACAAGCAAAAATCTAGCTGAACAACGACAAATTTGTTCTATTTCATCAATGCCATCAAATTTAATTTTTAAAATTTCAATTCCATCTCTATTTTTGTAATTCACAAAACCAACAACATGACCCATTGCTCCATTTACCAGACCTCTTTCAACATTTAAATTCCTTCTCAAAATGATACGAGAATTTAAACACACATTCAGAGTCTTTTTAAAACCAGCAGTTTTAGATAAAGTCTTCTCTAATGAATCAAATTTTCAGACAAAATAATTGTTGCTCCCATATGTTCAATTTTATCTATAGCTTCCAGTTTCACTATCTCTTCATTTTCTAACTTTAACATTTTGTTGTTGAACATGGAACATTCTTTCAGAGTTGGCATCAAACATATGCCAGATTTCTTCTCGTTAATTTTCTTAAAAATATTCTCTGGAACAATGTTTTCATTTGGGTACAAATTTGAAATTAATCGTCCATGTAAAGCTTCTTTCCCTTGCTGACTTACTTTTCCGATTCTTACATCTTGTAGAATATTTTTATAATCTTCATCCTTTGCCTGCCGCATATTTTGAAGCAGTTCTGCATATTTTAAGTTTAACCATATATTAACGTTTCCAATGCTTTCCTAGGCACTTCCTGGTATCTTCATGCGTGAGCATTTTGAACACAGGTTGTCCTTTCACTGGAGTCAACTGCAGTAGATCTCCAAAAACAATAATATGTTTTCCTCCAAATAAGACATCATAGTCTGTTCTAAAAATGTCTTGCAGTCTCAAATGCACAAAAGCAAGCATTATATTTGACACCATGCTTACTTCATCAATGATAAGAAGTTTCATTTTCTTAAGGACTCTCAAAACTTCGGAACACGCATCTCCAGATAGCTTGTGATATTTCAATTTGTTATCATGCTCCACTGGCAGCATCAGTAAACGATGTAAAGTAATCCCTTTAATATCATGTGCTGCCAGCCCAGTTGGAGCAGTAACAACACAAGATAGCGGTGATTCAGTTCTTTTCTGCAGATAAGTTGCAATTGCTTGAATCAGAAAACTTTTTCCACTTCCCGCTTCTCCACATACGTACAGTTGGACTGGTTTGAATGATGTACATGAGCACTCTTTTTTCTCATGAGTGAATCCATGTTCAATCTGTTCTGTGACTTCGTCATATATCTGTTTCTGCTCAAGGTTTAGTTGTTTCACCAAATCTTCTAAGTTAATTACATCATCTTGAGATTGTTCCATAGCTCTTTCCACCTCATCCATGGCAGTGGCAGCTTCATTTTGAATAATTGGTCCTCCAAGTGGATCCTGACTCAATGAAGCAGAACTCTGACTGTCTTGAGAACTGTCTCTAGCAATCTCTGCAGCAATTGTGGCTTCTTGCTCTATTTCTTCGTTCAACATTTGCAGATAATTTGGAAAAACAGGACATTCTATGGTATCCTTGGTTGCATTAAAAGAATCTTCGTAACACAGAAAATCACCAAGTAGTTCCTCTTCTGTACGCCATGGCTTAAAGAGTTGCAAAAGAGCTAAATAGTAAAATTCCCTTTTCTCTGGATTTTCGCAACTCAATTTTCGATGATTAATCAAATGGCCTTTTTTCTGTCTCACTAGACATCCTTCACACCCAATGATAGCATATATTCCATTGTTGATATCTTCTCTGATGGTTCTCTTATAAATATAGTTTTGCAGAACTTCATACATACAACTGTTCTCAAGATGACTACTTCTATTTGGATAGTATGTATCCAACATGTTTGTCTTCAAAATATCTGTACTTTCTGGTTCTTTCTCCGCCAAATACTCTATTTCTTGTACAGATTTCAAAACTCGATTTCGTGTTGCAGCAAGACCTAGACTCACCCAAATGATGGTTCTAGATTTGGCATAGAGACTTGCTGATGACAATCGATCAGAACATTCATATGCTCCAATTTCTCAATGCGACAACATCTTCAGACTGTATCTGTATAATTTCTTGCTTAGACTCTTTTCATGTGAAATGTCCTCCCACATTTCCTTCAGTTCTGTCTTTTCTTTTTTTGTGATGTAAGACGTCACATATCGAGCCACAGCAATAGAGTTGTCAGCAACGAATTGAATATCCATGTTAGCATTCCACATGGACAAAATCACTGGGTTGTAGTCGTTGATGTACTTGGACTCTTCCTTTCTTTTTAAATTGTATGTATTTTTGGGTGATTTCCTCGTCACAGTATGTCGCAGAGAAGACATCAAATTATTTACTCTTCCTTTAGAAATCACTGGTCGTGGAAAGCTGAAACGACATTTTGTGTAGAACTTGTCCTTGTTTCTGAATTTTCGACGATAGTACTTTCCACAACGATGGGATTGAAAGTGTAAAACTTGTTGCCTTAAACTGTTTTCTTCTGTAGTTTTCGGAACAGCACATGTTGAATACTCTTCAATGAAGCACATCACTGTCTCATCCGAATCTGTTCCAAATTTGGGTGCATCTTTAATCCACAACAACATATGTATATGAGGAGCACCGCTCGCTTGATACTCCTTTCTCCAAAAGAAATCCAAAACCTCTCCAAGGGGAGGATTTTTTTTGTTGGTAATAAAAGACATCATAGCTTCAAATCTATGATTGAAATATCTGCACATATTCACTGGATCCAAAGAACACAGTTCTCCAGCAGTTTTGAATTCTATATTTTGAATATTTGCATTTGCCTCTCGTAGAAATTGAAGTAGGTCGTCCCATGCATACTCAGCACAGCTAAGAGTGAGGAACCATGTAGGAGTTCCTAAGTTTCTTAGCATACATTTCAATTCCCCATGACCACGGAACCAATACTCATTTGTACCACGCTGACATGCCATGAGATTGATTAAATGAGATTCCAAAATATTATCTTGCAGATTCACTTTCTCCATAAAGTCCCTCGCCGAAACATTTTGCAAATGTGCTCCACTTTTCAGTATATGGTTTACTGCATAAGAAAGCCCAGACAAGTCACTTTCATACAGTAGATGAACAAATAGAGAATGCATTGACAAAACCTTGGATCTTCAGCATATAATCTTACAGTTCGATATTCAGATGCAGGAATTTGAAGTGGTCGATCGTCATATCGTTCACCTCGACCTGTTGGAAATAGCTGTGGAAAACAACGAGCTTCCAAACTTTCTTCCCATACACTAATGGGACTTCATTTTGCTGCTTTCATTTGAAACAATTCAATTGCATTCCCCATTACTTCTTTGGAATGCAAAGGATGAACAGTATAATGTTCATATATTTCTTCACTTCTAGACACATCAACTTTTTCAATCTGGCCCCCTGAACAATCACTGTCTTCATCTGCAGCTGTTTCCTCTGCTGCAACACATACATCTTTGTAATACTCATTGTTTTTGACTAAATACAACGTTGCCTTTTTGACTTTCCTAACATCCACTAAATCTTGTCAGATTTTCTTACTCTTTGTCGGAACCCCATTAACTAGAATAACTAAAGGTTCCTCTTCTACTTTTTCTATACCAATTGTATCAATATTTTTTTTGAAATCTAGAGGCAAATAAACAACTTTTCCCTTTAATCCTCTCTGCAAATCTGTAGGCGGCAATTTCCCTATCTTAGGCTCCATGCGAACAATTGCCTGAAAAGGATGGACACATTGAATCAAAATAGACTCATATGTATTTAAATCCATCAATTCACGGGGAATGTCTACCAACTCCAGATTATTATGAACAGCTCTAGCAGGCATTCTGTTTTGATTTAATTTATCATAACAATATTTACAAATACGCTGATCAGAACTCAAATCAAAACAATTCTCCATCCACAAATAAGTTGCAAAATCCTTCCACTCATAATTATTTATCTTTTCACTTTTTATGTATAAATCAACTAATCAAGTTTGATGCTTATAATGACTTCGTCGACAACACACAAAAGTAAAATTCGGCCTTTCACTTGATTTCACCTTAAACCTTGTAATTTCCTGCTCAAAATTTTCTGTACTTGAAATCTGTACATTGTCTTCCACATTACCTTGAATTGCTGTGTCAATTTCTACACTGTCCTCTTTTTCACCAAAATAACAAATCTCAATTTCTTCACAAATCTTCTTCACATCTAATTCAGTTCAATGCTAAAGAGCACTGTTTAATTGTTTAAGCTTAAGGGCTGGACTTTTTGCATAATACAACATTCTCACTAATTTCCTCATTTTGGTATGAGGCACTGCTAACATCCTAAAATGATGAAAAACACTCTGACAGACTTTTCTAGAAAGACAAGCCAGTGAATGCCCTTGCAAACCTGTGTTTTCTCTCACTCTGCAAGGATCTAAGTCTTGCAACTTTCTGCTTTAGACTTTTCTTACTATATGTACGTAAGAAATTACAAAACAAATCAATTGACTCCTGTCGCACACTACAAATACGACTACACTTCCAAGTGTACACTGGACCCTTAGTACGTCTCCCTAAAACGTCATCAGTTAACACCTCTTCTGGTTCTCTAGGCACAAGTTTCTCTTTTTCAATCGCACAACCGTCTTTCACTTCATACGCTCGACCACTGGTGTGAACTGCATGCACTAAATCATTCTCCTGGAAGTAACTCTCCTCATTAAAAAATGGCTCACAACTTGAACTGTGCATCCATTCTCCTGAAAAAACTTTACAAAAATTAGTCCGATTAATTACTCTTTTCCATCTACTGTTTGATTTGAAAACATCAATTGTCTTGTTAAGTGTCCTAATTCTATTAATTATACAAAAAAAAAATGTTCTTAACATCAAAAGCCTGATCAACAATCTTCTCTACACTTTTCTTTTTCTTATAAAAAAGCAGCTCTCTGTTTACCTTTCCTAATGTTTTTTAACAAATTTAAAACCACTCTATTGCGAAACATTCGTTTACGAATGTCTCTAAACTGATTCTGCCTTCTATTTCTATACATATTATTCTCTCCTGCTCCAGTTGTAGGATTCTTTGAGGGTCTCTCTTTCCTTTTCAAATTTACTCTCTCATTCTCTTTTTCTACATGCTGTCCAACATTTTTTTTTGATCTACATATGTTCCGTAAGAAAGACTTAGTTGTCTTACCAGGAGCTTTGTTCCTGTTTTTTGAAGTATTTGTTGTTGAAGAGTGCTGTAATTCCGCTGCTGTTTTTGTTTGTAACCGTATTTCATTTTTCCTTCTTCTTTGCCTTGAGGGCATCTTTCCTTACTCTTGGAATCTTGATTTCAATCTGTGTTAAAGAAAAAAATAGCACATTATAGACCACTATTATCAAACAACAAAGCAATGACAAAAAGCAAACGGTCTATTCAGGGTTACAGATCAAGTGAGGATTCTCCAAGGGTGCAGAAGAGGTGAGACCTGTATTGAAGAGTGTACTGGAAGAGAGGTATGTCCACAGGTACAAAGAAAGTGGGACCTGTGTCTAAGAGTACAGTAGGAGATAAGCCTCATGAAGTCTAGTCCACTGCACTCTTACACACAGGCTTCACCACCTATGTTCTCCAGGAAAGGCCTCTCTCCCACTACAGTCTTGAACACAGGCCTCACCTCGTCTGTCCCTCTGGACATGCCTCACCTCATCTACACAATCTACTTCCTAATCTAAGGTAACACAGGTGACATTATTGTGAAAAGATGAAATATATGTATTTAATCATGCAGACACTATATATTCCTTCTAAAAAAACTAAAAGTCATTGTTTTCCACCAAAATCGTTTTTTAAATAACATTTTAGACACACAGTGCAGGTCCTATGTACAACCATTCACTGTCTATGACTACAGTGGAGGGGACTAAGCTCCTCTCACCCTTGGACAAGCCTTACCTCATCATTGTCCTCTGAACAGGCCTCAATGTATTGAGTATAATTGATAGTAAGTAGGTGCAGATGAGGTGACGCATGTCCAAGGGTGTAAATAAGCTGAGGCCTGTCTAAGCATGCCAATTAGTTGAAGTCTATTCAGGGTTGGAGATGAGGTAAGGATTGTCTAGGGGTGCACAAGAGGTATGGCCTCTATTGAAGAGTGTAGTAGAAGAGAGGTCTGTCCACGGGTGCAAAGAACTTGAGACCTGTGTCTAAGAGTGCAGTGGGGAATAGGCTTCATGAAGCCTAGTCCACTGCACTACTAAGAGTGCAGTGGGGGATAGGCTTCATGAAGCCTAGTCCATTGCACTCTTAGACACAGGTCTCACCACCTACGCTCTCCAAGAAAAGCCTCTCTCCCACTACAGTCTTGAACACAGGCCTCACCTCCTCTGTCCCTCTGGACATGCCTCACCTCATCTGCACAATCTACTTCCTAATGTGAGGTAACACAGGTGACATGATTGTGAAAAGTTCATATTTTTTTATGTAATCCTGCACACACTATTTATTCTTTCTCAAAAATGTAAAACTCATTGATTTGCCACAAAAATGTTTTAGTAGTGTAATGAAAAGCTTATACATATGACCTTTTCTCAGTTTTTCAAATGTTATTCTAAAAAAGATTATGAGGCCTAAGCAGGAGTGCAGATGTGATGAACCCTGTCCAGGGGAGCACAAAAGGTGAGGCTTGTGTCCAAGAGTGCAGTGGACAGGACTAAACTGGAGTAGTGTGCAAAAAAATAGATGAGCCTCATTTATAAAGCCCTGCGTCAGTTTTGCGCTACTGATGCGTCACTTTTTGTGACGCATCGGCGGCATAAAAAATGTGCCTTGTTGCGCCATATTTAAAAAGTGACGCATGTAGGTAGATGCCTCACTTTTTAAACCTCTGCGCCACATTATACCTCTTTCAGGTGTAATGTACACAGAGAAGTCATTTCTCCGCAAAAAGCCTCGTAATAGTGACACAGTGAAATCTATGAGATTTCACTGCGTCACTTTTAGGACACTTTAACGTCAAAATCTTGCGCCTGCCTTACAGCAGATATAAGACTGAGGCAAACGCTTTCACATGCAGCTTTCCCCATGTGAAAGGATGCATTGCTGGAGCACAAGCATTCCATTTCAGTACTGAAAACTCACTATTTTACAAAATACATTTCCTCAAACAATCCTACCAAGCATTACCAAAAAAATAACACAAACCAACAGCAAAGAAGCTCAGTGTGCTTCCTAATCTGAAGTAACACAGGTGACATGATTGTGAAAAGTTAAATTTTTTTTATATAATCATGCACACACTATTTATTCTTTCTCAAAAATGTAGAAGCCATTGATTTGTCCCAAAATCGTTTCTTCAATAAAACTTTAGAAACACAGTGCAGGTCCTACTATTTATTCTTTCTCAAAAATGTAAAACTCATTAATTTGCCCCAAAAATATTTTAGTAGTGTAATGAAAAGTTTATACATATGACCTTTTCTCTTTTTCTCAAATGTTATTCTAAAAAAAGATTATAAGGCCTAAGCAGGAGTGCTCATGTGATGAAGCCTGTCCAGGGGAGCACAAAACGTGAGGCTTGTGTCCAAGAGTGCAGTGGACAGGACTAAACTGGAGTAGTGTGCAAAAAAAAGATGAGCCTCATTTATAAAGCCCTGCGTCAGTTTTGCGCTACTGATGCGTCACTTTTTGTGACACATTGGCGGCATAAAACATGTGCCTTGTTGCGCCATATTTAAAAAGTGACGCATGTAGGTAGATGCGTCATTTTTTAAACCTCTGCGCCACATCATACCTCTGTCAGGTGTAATGTACACAGATGGTTTTTTCTCCGCAAAAAGCCTCATAATAGTGACGCAGTGAAATCTATGAGATTTCACTGAGTCACTTTTAGGACACTGTTACGTCAAAATCTTGCACCTGCCTCACAGCACGCGTAAGACTGAGGCAAACGCTTTCACATGGGGCTTTCCCCATGTGAAAGGATTCTGACACCTAAGCAGGAGTGCAGATGAGATGAAGCCTGTCCAGGGGAGCACAAAAGTTGAGGCTTGTGTCCAAGAGTGCAGTGGACAGGATTAAACTGGAGTAGTATGCAAAAAAAGATGAACCTCATTTATGAGGCCCTGCGTCAGTTTTGCACTGCTGATGCGTCACTTTTTTTGACGCATCGGCGGCATAAAACATGTGCCTTTTTGCGCCATATTTAAAAAGTGACGCATGTAGGTAGATGCATCTCTTTTTAAAACTCTGCGCCACATTATACCTCTGTCAGGTGTAATGTACACAGAGGGGGCATTCCCCCGCAAAAAGCATCGTAATAGTGACGCAGTGAAATCTATGAGATTTCACTGCGTCACTTTTAGGACACTGTTACGTCAAAATCTTGTACCTGCCTCACAGCAGGTGTAAGACTGAGGCAAACGCTCTATGAGATTTCACTGCGTCACTTTTAGGACACTGTTACGTCAAAATCTTGTACCTGCCTCACAGCAGGTGTAAGACTGAGGCAAACGCTTTCACATGGGGCTTTCCCCATGTGAAAGGATGCATTGCTGGAGTTGCGTCATTTTTGTGACACACTCCAGCAATTCGTCACTTTTGCGCTTACAGATACATCAGAAATACTGACTTATCTGTTAGGCCTAGAAACATGATGCGTCATACATTAAATATAATGCATCATTGGTGTCACAAGGAGTGCACAGTTAAAAGTGACGCATCGCTGTTTTCATACATAACGCTCTCAGTGTGCTTCCTAATCTGAGGTAACACAGGTGACATGATTGTGAAAGCTTCAAATTATTTTATTTAATCATGCACACACTTTTTATTCTTTCTAAAAAATGTAAAAGCTATTAATTTTCCCCAAAATCGATTTTTCAATAACATTTTAAGAAACACAGTGCAGGTCCTATGTACAATCATTCCATTTCAGTACTGAAAAGTCACTATTTTACAAAATACATTTCCTATCTCTTGAAAACATTCCTACCAAGCATTACCCAAAAAATGAAACAAACCAACAGCAAAGAAACTCAGTCTGCTTCCCAATCTGAGGTAAAACAGGTAACATGTTTGTAAAAGAATCAAATATTTTTATATAATTATGCACACACTATTTATTCCTTCTTAAAAATGTTAAAGCCATGGATTTGCACTAAAATCGTTTTTCAATTACCATTTTAGGACCAGAACACAGGTCCTATGTACAAGCATTCATTTTCACTACTGAAAGCCATTAATTTGCCCTAAAATCGTTTTTTATTTAATATTTCATGAACAGAGCACAGATCCTATTTACAAGCATTCATTTTCACTACTAAAACCCATTGTTTTGCACTAAAATCGTTTTTCAATTAACATTTTAGAAACACAGCACAGATCCTATATACAAGCATTCATTTTCACTACTGAAACCCATTGATTTGCACTAAAATCGTTTTTCAATTACCATTTTAGGAACAGAACACAGGTCCTATGTACATGCATTCATTTTCACTACTGAAACCCATTCATTTACCCTAAAATTGATTTTTAAAATAACATTTTAGATACAGAGTGCAAGTCCTATGTACAACCATTCAACTTCACTACTGAAACATCACTATTTCACAAAATACAAATCCTCTATTTTACAAATATAGAAACCATGCATTTTCAAAAAGCATCACACAAACCAACAGCAAAGAAAATCAATGTGCTTCTTAATCTCAACTCTCTATCTAAATGAATCATAACTCACCTTTACAAATGCTTTAGGAGATTCAGAACAGTGTCAGATACACACACCAATATTTCTTTAGCAGAGCAAAAGGTATGTTCTCCAGGCACTGCAACCATTAATGGCACAGAAAACCTCTAATTCTGCACACATATTCCTCATGGTAACCAATCAAAACTCTTCCCTCTCTATTTTCAAATCAACACCCTTCCCCCCCTCAGCCCTTTCTACCTGTTACCATAGCAACTCCCTTCTCACTGAGCTCCCAGGGTTAAAAGTTTATTCTACAATGTTGCAAATCAAATCAGCAAGCATGTTTGACCTCTCAATACACCAGCTTATCCACTGCAACCTTTCTTTAAATGACTTTTTCTTAACCATTCAAATTGCTTCTTACACAGAACACGACCATGCACCCTAACTTTCAGTTTTCAACTATCTGAATCCACCAATCCACCAATCATTGCAAGAGCACTGAAACACCACAGTTATTTTTTTGCAAACTCCTACTGTTCCAACTGCCATTTCATTCCTACACTTCATCTGACTGCACCAGAACCTCCTCTCACCATGTACTCTGTCTGGATTATTGGACATAGCTACATTCACTGGGCTCAAAGGTATGCAGCTATCAGAAATTTTCACAACCTTGATTTACCAAATGTGCACATAAAATGGATTGGCCAAAGAGGACTGAGATGTCATCAATTGATACCATTGGTGAAAACCTTTTACCATCTGCCACGCCCTGACCTCATAATTTTGCACTGTGGTGGAAATGACCTAGGCACTTTGACTGGGGTAGGTCTGGAAATGGTTTTAAAGGACACCTTTGGGCAATTGATGACACTTTTTCCACAAACTGCCTTGGTATATTCCAATATATGCCAAAGACAGAAATGGAACTGGTTCAACCAATTTTGTCCACAATTTGAGAAAGCACGGAAACATGTGAATAAATCTGTTTCTGCTTACATGAGAGACTATGGAATGGGTTCAATATACAACAAAAACTTGCGTTACAACATGCAAGATATCTACAGAGCAGATGGTGTGCACTTCTCAGACAGATGAGGGGAATAGAATATTCCTCCTGAATTTAAGACTGTGCATTGGTACCTACTTGTAGGTACCTAAATCAGCCACAGAACCCAAATTCTCTTTTCAGGGCTGCCCTACCTCTGATCACTCTAAATGATTTTATTTTTCTAACTTTTTTCACTATTTTTCACCAAAGTACGCTCCCCGGTACGCTTCCCGGTGCGCGTACCGGGCGCTCCCCCCGCGAAAAATTAATTCTTTTTTTTCTCGCCTATATGGGCCTCCTAAGACCCCCTCAGAAAACCTAGAGGGTCAGGGAGTGCCTACCATGCCCCCTTATACCCATTCCCAACGTTGTTTGTCCTCCATTTTCTGTCTCAAATCTACCAAAACACAAAATGGAGGACTCCCGTAGCGCTGCCGGTACGCGTACCGGGGCGCGCACCGGGAAGCGTTCCCAAAAATTTAAAAAGTTAATTTACATAAAAACCACTGGAGACACTTTCACCAAATATAGAATAGGCCATACTACATACCAGTCTCTACCATTTTCCCAAATTTTGTGGAATTCCATTGAGCCATTTGGCCTGTAGCCCTCTTTAAATATCCTGAGGTGAATTATTTGACAAAAACACATCTGAAGTGTTAGAATTTACAACCAATTAAAATGTTACTTTCATTTTCTACTATTATTTCATGACATTTGATTGGTTATGTACATGAATATATATAAAGAAAGAGAGGGAAACATAGCCATTTTGAATAATACTTCCTAAAGTACATTTCAAAGAGAACTTAAACTTCTTTTTCAAAGGTAAGATGTTATTTTGAAAACTGAAGTATGTTGTGCACTTTAAGTTAATTTGGAAAACATTTTCTGATAGTTATATACTATCCCTCTGTAATAGTTATAGATTGAGATAGGCTTCTCTGTTATACTTATGGATGGAGTTAGGCTTGTCTTGTATAATTATGAATTTACTTAGGCTTTATGATATACACTTCCAGCCTGATACCATACACTGCCCAAAGATAACTTCACTGTTAAAAAATCAAAACTACCTGTCTGAACTTAAACCCAACAGTGCCCTATCTCTACTGATATATTTATTTTTTATGCAAATTACAGCAAGAAAATGGAAGGAGAGCAGAATATTTCCTTCAAAATTGTTCTGGAGAACAACAGTGAAATTTTTTTTGTAGATAATGAAGACTTAGATTTCATGGATGAATCACGGGACTATGAATTAGTTCAATGTGTAGAAGCAGTAGATTCGCTGATTGAAAATGAGGACATTTCCGACAATGTGTGGTTAGAAGTTCTGTTAAATTTGGAAAAAGAATCAGAAAAATAAATGTATATTTCATAACCAAAAATTGTTTGAGACATTATTCATTTTTATATGTAATTCATAAACTAGTACCAAATTGATTATAATGTAAATTCTGACTTATAGTATACTGTGCAACTTTTTTATGTTACATAGTAATTTTGCTCATAGTTACTTCCTTTCTCCCACTATATTATCTCCAATGTGTATTTGACATCTCTTTTTCATCTCCTGCCTCCATGTTCTTTCTGCTTTCCTGACAGACTATGATATGGATTCCATATACCACAATAATTTATGTAACAACATGCAAGATATCTACATAGGAAACAGTGTACATTAAATTTAAGACTCAACATTGGTACCTACATGTTGGTACTTAAAACACCCAAACAACACAACAACTCTATGCAGAGCTACCCACCCCTAATCACTTTAAATTATTATTTTCCTGTTTCACTGAGTTTTCCCCATGTGTGGGGGGGAGTGTGTGGGGGATGTGTGGGGTGTGTCTGTGAGGTGTGTGTGTGTGTCTGGGGGGGGTGAGGTGTATAGGTGTGTGTAGGTGTGTGGGGTATGTGGGTGTGGGTGGGGATGTGGGTGTGTAAGGTGTGTGTGTGGGTGTGGGTTTGTGGGGTGTTTGGGTGTAGGCGGGGGTGTGGGTGTGTGAGGTGTGTGTGGGGGGTGTGTGGGTGTGGGGGGTATGTGTGTATATGTGTGGGATGTGTGAGTGTGTCTGTAAGGTGTGTGTGTGTGTGTGTGTGTCTGGGGGGGAGGTGTGTGTGTGGGATGTGTGGGGTGTGTCTGTGAGGTATCTGTGTGTGCATGTGTGTGTGTGTTGTCGGGGTGAGGTGTGTGTGTGAGTGTGTGGGATGTGTGGGTGTGGGTGTGGATGTGTAAGGTATTGGTGTGGGGGTGTGGGGTGTTTGGGTGTGGGTGGAGGTGTGCGTGTGTGAGGTGTGTGTGGGGAGTGTGTGGGTTTGGAGTTGTGTGTGTGTGGGTGTGTGTGGGACGTACTTGTAGGTACCTAAAACAGCCAGAGAACCCAAAAGCTCTTTTCAGAGCTACCCTACCTGTAATCACTCAAAATGATTATTTGACACTTTTTTTTTCACTATTTTTCCCCATGGTACGCTCCCCGGTGCGCGTACCGGGCACTCCCCCGGCGAAAATCGAAAAAAATAAATGTTTTAAAACTCAAATTACTCAAAATCCTCTGGAGCACATATCTTGAGGCACATCGGGCTACCAGTCCCTACAGTTTTGGCAAGTTTGGTGAAAATCCATTCAGCCGTTCGAGCTGAAAGTGAGTTCGACCGCCCTATGGAAATTTACATGGGGAAAACACGTTTTGGGACCTCCCTTTTATCTCGACCCCCGCTTGACGAATGCCCCCCAAACTTTCAGGGAAGGAGCGGAGCGCCGCGACGCAAAGTTGAGGAAAATTTCAGGCAGATTTCTCAACCGGCGCCAAAGTTATTCCCAATAGAATGTTGCGAATTCCCTATGGAAAACAATCCTAACTATAACTACCTACTGGCATCCGCCAGTAGGTAATATATATATGTATATATATTACCTACTGGCGATAGCCAGTAGGTATATATAGTTAGGACCTAGCTATAATAGGAAATCCGCAACATTCTACTGGGAATAACTTTGGCGCCAGTTGAGGAATTTGCTTGTAATTTTCCAAAATTGTGGCCGGTTCCGCTGCGCTCCTTCCCTGAAAGATTCGTGAAGTGGGGGCTGAGAAAAAAGGGGGGTCCCAAAATGTGTTTTCCCCATGTTAATTTCCATAGGACGTTCTGACAAGGCTACAGCCCGAACCGCTGAACGGAATTACAGTAAACTTGGCAAAATTGTAGGGACTGGTACGCAGAAGTGCCTTTGCTATATTTGGTGAAAATTGCTCCAGTGGTTTTTATGAAAATTAACTTCAAAAACACATATATATCTGGGCGGAGCCTAACCACACATCTCATCGTGAGATCTGATTGGCTGTCAGCACTTCATCCAAGAAGTGTTGGCAGCCATCTTGGGACCAATATACATGATAGCACCTCATTAAAAAGCATTGTAGTTAATAGAAGGTTTTAGGACTTTAGTTACATTATAAATCATTTGTTGATGGTACCATACTCATTTTAGGAATTGTGGTGTGTTCTAAGGTGATTTTACCATGTGAAAAAGCCTTCTGCTGGGATATCATGAATCATGTTTGAAAGAAAACTATTATCTCATGCTTTTCACACAGTGGTTTGGAAGGGGATCTATAAGCTAAACTGAAAGCATATTTTCTGTAAATTCACATGATCTTTCTCAGTCATGTGAGAATGAAGTTAATGTTAATGTTAATGTTATATGTGCTTGTATAGCGCTCGGCTGCCCCAGCGAAGGGGCGTCCCGGCGCTTACTGCATGAAATAATGGACGGAGGATGGGGTCAGGGAAGAAGAAAGGAGAATACTGTTTAACAGAAGAGGTGTGTTTTGACTGCTTTTCTGAAAGATAGCAGATCTTGGATCCCTCGGATCTGGACTGGGAGGCCATTCCAAAGTTTGGCAGCTAGATATCTAAATGAACGGCCGCCCATCCTGGCTAGTTTGATGCGAGGTACGGTTGCTAGATTCTGTCCTTCTGATCGTAAAGTACGTCGAGGGATATAGGTTGACAGGAGTGGGCAGAGCATGGGAGGAGAAGCCGTTTTTAGGATTTTGAATGCTAGGCATAGCGTTTTGAAGTGAATCCTTTTCTCCATAGGAAGCCAGTGGAGTTTGGTAAGGACGCAAGCCACTGACGTATGACGGGGAAGTCCTACCAGAGCCCTGTCGGCGGCATTCTGGACTCGCTGGAGTCTAGTTTTTTCTGCTACGTTGGTTCCTAGTAGGAGGGAGCTGGCGTAGTCCAGCCTTGAGAGAATGGCTGCTTGGACTACCATCTGACGGGTTTGGTGGTCAAAAAATCCTAGGATAGGCCTTAGATTCCGTAAAATGCCGAAGCAGGTGGCCGCCACTTTTTTTGTATGGTGGGTAAAACTCAGGGCAGAGTCTACCCAGACTCCTAGGTTTTTGACACAGTCCTTGGGTTCGGGCGGTTGGCCGAGGGTTTCTGGCCACTTGTTGTTCCCCCAAGTGTCTGTGTTTTTTTCCCACCAACAGCACCTCCGTTTTTCCAGCGTTGAGCTGAAGGTAGTTCGCCGTCATCCATTCTGTGATGTCAACGAGAGTTTGTTGGCGCATACAGGAGGTTCCAGGTGGGCTAGTTGGCCCCCTGGGACCTCCAGTATGCAAAGGAAATTAGTTCCCCCTCTTCAAACATGCACGGGGGCTGCGTTGCAGAGAGGTGTAAAAAAGGGTGTGGCCTCATTACACCTCTCTGCAATGCAGCCCCTTGGCGCATACTGGAGGCTCCTGGTGGGCTAGTTGGCCCCCAGGGACCCCCAGTATGCAAGGGGAATTAGTTCCCCCTCTGCAAACGCACCAGGGGGCTGCGTTGCAGAGAGGTGTAACAAGGGGCATAGCCTCATTACACCTCTGCAATGCAGCCCCCAGGCGCATACTGGAGGTTCAAGGTGGGCTAGTTGGCCCCCAGGGGCCCCCAGTATGCAAAGGGAATTAGTTCCCCCTCTTCAAACATGCACGGGGGCTGCGTTGCAGAGAGGTGTAAAAAGGGGCGTGGCTTCATTACACCTCTCTGCAATGCAGTCCCCTGGCGCATACTGGAGATTCCTGGTGGGCTTTCAGGTCTTATATAGTTAGGAATTAGCATTAAAAAAAACTTTGAAATTCACTGAAAAAAACATAGGTTTCAGGCCTTATATAGTTAGGAATTAGCATTTAAAAAACCTTGCAAATTCACTGAAAAAACCATAGGTTTCAGGCCTTATATAGTTAGGAATTAGCATTTAAAAAACCTTTGAAATTCACTGAAAAAAACATAGGTTTCAGGCCTTATATAGTTAGGAATTGGCATTTAAAAAACGTTTAAAATTCACTCCAAAAATTATATAAGGGTGTTATTGTTAGCTGGACATTTCACTCATACAAAACAATTGAAATTGCTCCTATTTAGTTAGTTGTACTAACTATATTTCGCGCACCCGCAATCCACTGCTGATGATGTCACATATTACATCATTCATGACATGGTCAGTGACATCACAGATGACATCTCAAATGACATCACTGATGACATCATCCACCTGACAATCACATACACCTTTTCATACACTAGTAAAATCTTTCATCACTCTTTGTAAAATGCAGAGTATCATATTTGAATCCATTGTTACAGCAATACAAGTATCTAAAAACCCACTCAGTGATTCATAGATGTATACACACATCTAATCACTTACCTGTAGATTCAGTCATACATGCTGTCAATGAACAATAGAACACTATCAAAAATACTTATACACCTAAATCGACATTACACACCAGCACACATCCTATTCACATATGAAGTCATCCTACTCACTTATGCAAACAATGGATCATACTTACATATTTTCTTAGCTACACACTTATACAAACACAACTTCATCTATTCATTTAGATAGTAAGTCATACTTAGTGAATTATAAAATCATTATTACAAGTATAAAGTTATCCATTCAGTCACTCACACAATCATTGAGTCTTATGTATACTTATTAATATACAACTGACACATACACTGCCTTTTATTTTTCTAGTTTGTTGGACATGTACCATTAAGAAATATATTTTACTCATCACCACACCCATAAAGATATTCACTCACCCAAACAACTGTTAGAACATGTAGTTTTAACTTCATATATCTAGTGAATCAACTATTCACACATCTTTGGGCAGTGACACCCCCCCACCAAACCACACACACATTCACTCTCCCATACAAATACTCAGTTAACTAATCAATAACTAATACAGACTTTCACATAGCTAGTAACCAACTGGAGAACCAGTTTACACAACAACTGACAAAGTGATACAGATATTCAAATAGTTTAGTCACTATCCACTGGATGTATGACATTACAACGCATGCTTTCACCACACATGCTGTTACAACGCAAGTATTACAACGCAAACCTTTACAACGCATTACACTTGGGGGTGCTGGATAGTGAATAGTTTAATTTACTATTCCAACTCCAGTCCCCGTGGACACTAGGGAAGGTGTTGGATAGTAAATTAAAACTATTCCCTATCCTAGCCCCCCAGTGTAATGCGTTGTAAAGTTTTTTGTTGTAATACTTGCGTTGTAACAGCACTGCGTGGTAAAAGTTTCGTTGTAAAGGATGCTTCCCCTATACACTATATTTAGTGAGACACTATAAATTGGTTAAGTAAACAGTCAATTACACTGCTACTAAATCCTCCATCCGAAAATTTATTTTTATATATCCACTCATTCTTCAATGCAAATTGCTATATATATAATGCATATTCAAATAACGAAGCAAACCACATTCACTGGATGATGTCATCAGGGATGTCATCAGTGATGTCATTTGAGATGTCATCAGTGATGTCACTGACCATGTCATGAATGATGTAATATGTGACATCATCAGCAGTGGATTGCGGGTGCGCGAAATATAGTTAGTACAACTAACTATATAGGAGCAATTTCAATTGTTTTGTATGAGTGAAATGTCCAGCTAACTATAACACCCCTAAACCTTATAGTTTTTTGAGTGAATTTTATATGTTTTTTAAATGCTAATTCCTAACTATATAAGGCCTAAAACCTACGGTTTTTTCAGTGAATATATATATATATATATTTCACTAAAAAAACAAAGGTTACAGGGATGTTATAGTTAGGAAATGGAATAAAAAATAAAACGTACAAAATTCACTGAAAACAACGAAAGGTTACAGAGACGTTATAGTTACACTCGGGTTTCACTTGTGCAAAACCAGTGAAATTCAGCAGTTATAGTTAGCTGAGCTAACTATATCTTTTGCCCTGCAATGCACTGCTTATGACCTCACATATTACATCACTCATGAAATGGTCAGTGACATCACTGATGACAACTCAAATGACATCACTGATGACATTATCCAGGGACTTTGAGTATTTTTAAAAAGTTTATCAGTGTTAAATATATATATGAAGGTGTATTGGTGAACCAGTAGGTGTATGAGTGCCTGTATGGATGATTCAGTTGCTTTGTGACTGACTGTATAAGTGAGTGATTAGGTGTCTCTGTGAATGTATGGGTGAGTGGCTGAGTATGTGAGTGATTGGTTGTTTGAGTATTTGTAAGGGTGTCTAAGTATCTGCCTGCATGGATGAGTGAGTGGGTGAGTCAGTGGCTGTATGGATTAGTGATTGCATATGTGAGGGGCTCTATGGGAGAGTGAATGTGTATATGGCTGTATGGGTGAGTGAGTGGATACTACCACTTATACCATTCACACAGAGTTGGGGGAGGGGTATGCTACAGATTTAATAAAAATCGCCCCCCTGACCTGCTGGCTAAAGACCTGGCTTAACCAGGAAATTTCCCTGAATCATATGATCCTTAAAGATTGCCTCTAGTTGGATAAAGCCAGTAGGATCCCATGGCTGGTGTACATTAAATCAAGCTTCCTTAAAATAGGGAGACCTGAGCTTTTTTTCCTCTCCAGAGACTATTACAAGAGAGGATGTTTTACAGACAAAAAATGCTTTGTTGAAACTGTTGTCGCTAGAGAGGGAGGAGGTGGAAATGAGGAAACTATGTTTTAGCTAGCTCCCCTGGACTTGAGCCGTATCTTACTATTGTGAATCGCCCTTTCATCGGCATCTGCTAACCAGATTTCGTTTTAACTTGATTCATTTTACATTAGTCTGTTTTCCCACGTGGGGCACTCCAGAAAATTCTAGGGAGGCAGGGTTTTTACAGGTCAGGCCTGCCCTCCTGTATTTACAATTGCTAAATAGTCCTTGTATTATATTCCATGTTGCAAGTTTTTTAGTAGCTGGTGTGCGGATTAAGAACAAGAGCATTTGTGCCCCGTCTATCTTAGGCTGACTTTGATTGGAAATTAATGCACTAATGTAGTATCAAATTGTAGTTGAGATTTTTGTATTTTACTAGTGATGAATTTTTATCAAATTTTGCCTGAAAATTTAATATGTATAATTATTGTTGTATATGTTATTTGAAAATAAATGTACCTCTGTCTTTTTATGATATTAATTTATCGAATAAAAGTAATTTGACTGACTGACTGACTGAGTGGATGTGACAGTGATATATGGGTGAGCGTGACTATATGGGTGTGTGTGCTTGTCTCAGTAACTGTGTAGGTGAGTAAGTAAGTATTAGTATCTGTATGAGTAAGTAAGTGGGTGTGTAACTGTATGGGTGAGTAAGTGGCTGTGTGATTAACTGTATGGGTGAGTGAGTAGGTGTGCGAGTAGCTCTGTGGGTAACTGACTCAGTGTGTGAGTGGGTGTACAAGTTGGTATGTCAGTGGCTGTATTAGTGATTGAGTGAGTGTGTAAGTGGCTGTATAGATGGGAGAGTGGATGTGTGAGTAGATCTATGAATCAGTAAGTGGGTGCAAGTACTGGTAAAGGTCTGTGAATGGGTTTGTGAATGGTTGTGTGGGAGTGGGCATATGAAAGGCTCTAGGGGGTGTGAGTGGGTGCATTAGTCATTTTCTGGAGGATGTCATCAGTGATGTAATTTGAGATGTCATCAACGTGGGGCACAAGATATAGTTATCTAATGAGAGGTCATCAGAGGCCACCCCCCATTCTCCACCACTATGCAAACATGCCTCCTGGTGTACTACTGGTTGAGGAAACACGTTGACTTTAGTCCTGAGGCCCTCAAGAGCAAAGTAGAATTCATTCCCCAACCAGTAGTGTGCCAGGAGACGTCTTTGCAGAGTGGTGGAGAAAGGGGTAGTTACCTTCAGCAATCCTGCTGTCTGTGACTTACAGGAGGTAACAGAAAGGGTTCCTGGACCCCAAGGACCCTCAGCATCCAAGGGGACTTCACCCTCCATCCACTACTGCACCAGGAGGCCATTTTCAAAGTGGTGGTGAAGGGAGAAGGGCCTCGGGCGACTTGCCAGAGGTGTTTTTTTTTTTGAGGGAGAGGGACTGCATGGGCCTCCTTCCCTGGGCCTATTTCGACCCCGGGGACTCCATCCCCCAAGGCCTGGTCACTTCTTTATTTTTCCATTGTGAAACAGGTAAGGGAGGCTGCGCGCCCCACCTCCCAGGGCTCGTTTTGGTCCCAGGCACCACATCCCCTGGCGCCTGGCAATTCTTTATTTTTTATTGTAAAACAAGGGAGGGAAGCTGTGCAGCCACCCAGCCCCTTGGGCCTGGCCACTTCTTACATTTTTTTAATATTGTAAAACAGGGGAGGCGAGCCACATGGCCCTCTCTACCAGGACTGATTTTGGCCCCGGAGACCCCATCCCCCACATCCTAGCCACTTCTTTATTATTGTATTCTTAAAGAAGGAATGGGGGCCACAACGCCCCACTCCCTGGGCCAATTTCGCACCCCGGGGTCCCCGTCCCCTGGGGCCCAGCGTTTTTACAGATGGAAAAGGGGGCCTGTGCGGCCCTCCTCCCCGTGACTATTTGGGTCTGCCCATTTAAAGCGGGTACCACCAGGGCACCCACTAACCAATGGGACTGTGGGGCAGCTTGAAGGCCCCCACAGACCCTGCTGACTACCCGCATCCTGCTTGATCCGGCATTGCTTTTGGACAGAGGGAGCTATTAAACATGGAGCTCCCTCAGTCCAAAAGCATTTCTGCTCAGCTTCGAGTAAGCAAGAGTATTTTCTGCTTTCGCTTACTTGAAGAAGAGCAGCGTTTGCTATGGCTTGGCCATAGCAAACTACAATTTCTAGGGGGTGGGCACCCTGGGACATTGTTGGAGTCGGCCCTGGGGTGTGGCGGTCCCCAGGGCCATCATTGAAGAACACAGTCCGGGGAGGGGGGTGGTTGACCGGGCTGCAGGGCAGTCCAAAGGGCCCCGCACTTACCTCATTTTAGCTCCAGGGAAGTGGTGGTCCCTGAGGCTGTGGGGTGCTTGGAGCTCTACCCCACCCCCACATTAATGTTGAATTTAGCCCCGGGGAGGTGGTGGTTCCCAGGGCTGCAGGGGAGCTGTGCCGCCCCCACATTCAATAATACTTTGCCTTATGAAGGTGGCTGTCTCCAGGGCTTGAGGGTTGCCAAGGAAACACCATATAATTTTCAAAATGCCCTGGGGAGGTGGCAGTCCTTTAATACTCTAAGATGGGGGGCCCCATGTGCCCCCCTCCTAAGCATTGTACACTTGCGCCCGGGACCTAGCCCACCTAAGGGCCGACTACAGATAGGAGCCAGCGTGTTTAAAAAAAAGATAAATGCCGGCAGTCGTGGATCCAGCGCAACTCCGGCCTTAAATCTTTTTTAAAAAATGCTTTCTTCGTCTTGCAAGGTCTCTGTGGAACACCCCCCCCCCCACGACCCTCCCCAAAAGGCCTAGGTGGCCAGGGTGTTTCTACCCAGCCCTCCTTTCTTTATTTTTTATGTTTTTTCCTGTGACTGGGTTCACTGCTTGGTGAATAAAATATATGGCTCAAGTCCGCTGATTGTTCCATTTTACTCCTTATGGAGTGTTTTCTGTGAAAAGTATTGCACAATGGCCACAATCGCGATGGCGGCACCGTTCTTAAATGGTGTTCAGCAGCAAGGAGTGGCATTTGGTGGAAATGTTGTAACTGGGACTGCTTGAACCGTTGCACCAATACAATATGCTAGTCCCCCCAATATGGAATCAAATCATTACAAAATGGATGGATGCCTGGTACTAAATAAGCGTCCAGTGGGACATGGTATCAGCTATGGCAACAGCGGCTGAATAAGGAAACAGCCTATATGTGTATCACCACTAGGTAAAAGAGGCTGTATAATCGAACTACGTGCTCTTACCAATTTAGGAGTAACATCTACTGAAGGTAATGATTAAAGACTGGCATTTACAATGACAAATATATGACAAAAGACAAGCTCACGCTTCTTTGTTCAAGAAAGAAGTTGCCGCACTCACATGTGAAATCATACGATGTTTAATTCAACAAAAAGCAGGACGCGATTCGGCTCGCGCCTTTTTCGACCACAATGTTTGCCAGATTTGCTACGCCATTTTATTTTACATTCGTGCATGCGCACATTTGTCTAAATCCTGAAAATAAAGAGCGGACATACCTATTTCATCGGCTGCAAAATGTAGACACAATTACTAAGTAGTTTTTATGCATGAATATTATATTATGTAATGTAACTGAAAAGATAGTATTATTACAAAAATTAGGGCTATCTCTTATATCTAATGTCAATAGATTCAACAATTAATGTGCAAATTATATTTACATTTCCCAAAGTAGTCAAATTTTATGATCAATAGCAACGTGTTACAAGATCCCGCTCTGGATGAGCTTTCTATATTACACGCAGTAAATTCATGCATCTTGACATTATATTTACATTGTTCGCATGTTTATACTTGGTGGGTTGTATGACGGAACAACGCATTCCATTGCAACGCTTGCCTTTACCACGCATGCGTTACAATGCAAATGCCTTTACCACGTATAACCTTTACAATGTATTTTGTTGTAAAGCATGTATGGTAAAGGTCCATGTGTGATAAGTTTTGGCTAACTCCTGCCCTAAATCCTCAAGCCAGTCCCTGAACCTCCCCAACCGACCCTTTTTTTAAATACCTGTCCCCTGCCCTTTTTAAAAATACCCGATCCCTGCTGTAATCCCTAAAAATACACTCTTGCACAACCCTCACTGCCCGCCATTTTTTAACAAAATCCACTACCCTACCCTAAGGCCCAAACTTAGAACCCAGTGCGACCCACATCACTACTGCCTTTTTTAAAAATACCCGACCCTGCCCTATTTCCTAAAAATACACTCCTGCACGACCACCACCACCCCACCCTTTTAAAAAAAATACATGACCCTGCCCTAAACTTTAGAACCCTGCATGACCCACACCGCCCCTGCCCTTTCAAAAAATACCCGACCCTGCCCTAAGCCCGAAATCTAGAAGCCAGCACGACCCCCACAGCCTTCTGCCCTTTTAAAAAGACCCCTGCCCTAATCACTAAAAAAACACCCAAGCATGACCCCCACATCCCCCTACCCTTTTAAAAAATGTCCGACCCAAAAGCCATCAGCAAAATAATCCCCTTTACCTTAACAGGACGACGACCAGGCAACTCTAATGAAGCACGAGAAAGAGGAAGGATCTCTTTGCTACTCTAACGATGCCGATAGCGCTGACCACGCAGGTGCCATTACCACTGTTACCAGCATATACTCTTACCACGTACGTTGTAAAACAAAAAGCCCTGTGAAGGCTATGCATGGTAACAGTATATGCGTGGAAACGGCTGAGTGGTAAGGGCCCTGTGTAGAAACAGATGCGTTGTAATGGCTGTTTCCCTACTTGGTGCATCTTACATATATGACCAGTTGATTAAGCTCTGGATGAGCATTATCCTTCCTGATTATAACTCAAAAATCCACTAGTGTTCTCAAAAATACATTAAAAATATTGAGTCATTCTTTTCAGTGCATTACAAGAAGATAAAAAAAATAAAGTAACATTTTTGACGACAAATTTCAAAGGGGTACTTCAACCCACGTGAATGCCCAACTCTTCTTCGGTATTCAACCCCCCGGGAGTCCTAGTCTGAAGATCAATTATTTATCTGCTCTTAAGTCTGCGTAAGCGGAGCTCTCTATTTCCTCCTCTTTCATTCTGTGGGACATGGTCTATACAGAAAAACCGTAATAGGTTTCTGTTACTGGAATGTGCTTGGGCAAAGTGCCTGGCAATGAGATAGGATGGATCCTTCTTTTCTATAGCTCTGGCATGTTCTAGGATACGCTTTTTGCTGGAGTGGATAGTGCTCCCTATATATATTAAATTACAGGGGCATATCAGGCAGTACACACAGAATGGAGTATTACATGTGAGAAATGTATTTATTTTTCTGGGTCTGCCATACCACTGTACTTTGTATTATAATGTTATGCTGCTATGTCTACATGCATTGCACGTAGTGCAATGAAAAAATCCAGTCAGTTCACTTATACGTGGATTCCTCCTACTGTTATCTAGATGATTTTGGGTCAAACTGTCTCTTAATGATCTGCTTCTCCTTTATGTGGTTATAGAGTAATTTGACAGATTTCTACCTATTACTGGATCTGTTTTGAGAATGTGCCAATTTCGTTTGACGATTTCGGATTTATTCTGGACTTCATCGGTAAAAGCCATGATCAATCTGAACTCTAGATTTACTGTATTTGCTGTTTCATGTGTTTTATCTTTCAAAAGTAACTTTCTAGGAATTCTATCAACCTGCTTGAGTTAATTTTAGTAAATTATCTGAGTATCCTTGTGTCTTAAATCTTTGTGTGGCTTCTAGAGCTGCCTGCTTAAAATCTGACTGTCTCGTACAATTTCTTTTCAGCCTTAAAAATTCCCCATAGTGGATGCTCTTTATCAAGGGAGCGAGGTGACTGCTTCGGGCTTCAAAGATTGAATTTCCAGCCGTTGGTTTATAGAAGAGGGAAGTACATATTGTACCCTCTGCAATAAAGACTATTAAGTTTAAGAAATTTAGGGGAATATTTATGAGCCCTTGTGTCACTATTGCGATACCGGTGCGCCACCAGCGGCGGAAAAAAATTAACCTTGTTGCACCATATTTACAAAGTGACGCATCTACCTAGATGTATCACTTTGTAAACCCCTGCGCCACATTATACCTGCACCAGGTATAATATATGCAGGGGGGGCATTCCGACGCAAGAAAAGAGTCATAGACATGACACAGTTAAATCTATAAGATTTCACTGCACCACTTCCAGGACGCAAATGCGCCAATATCTTACGCCTCCCTCATGGCAGGTGTAAAACTGACGCAGACACATTTCACATGGGACTTTCCCAAGTGTAATGACTCATTTCTGGAGTTGGGTCACTTTTGAGACACACTCCTGCAATGCATCATGTTTGCGCCCACAGATACTTCAGAAAAAACTGACATATCTGTAATTCCTTGCGACATGATGTGTCATACTGTAAATATGACGAATCATTGGTGTTGCAAGGAGGGCACAATGAAAGTGACGCATTGTTGTTTTCTCGCAGCGATGCGTCACTTTTTATAAATGAGGCCCATACTTCTGTGGCACTCATTTCCCCACTGAAATGTAGATTGACATTATTCTCATTAAGAGCTGCAATGTATTGTTCTGCCTCCTCTTTAGGTCATTTCTATAAGATGAAGAGGACATCTGCGGTGCCACCCCCCAAAACAGGAAACCCAATGCTGATGTTCATCAGACCAGGCCACCTGCTTCTCCCACGAGCCCACAAATATATATGCGTAGCTAGGGGCGAAGCAGGATCCCATGGCCGTACCTTTCCGTTGTATATACAATTGTTGCTGGAAAAGAAAAATATTGTTATGTATCTGTGAATCTGGGGAACTGGGTTTGAGTCTCGGCAATGACGCTGAACATCCTGTGATTCTGGGCAAATCACTTAATCTCCCAGTGCCTCACAAAAATAAATGTGTCCTCATGTAATGCAACTGGTGCTATGTAAAGCGCTCTGATATCCATTTGGGTCAAGTTTGCGCTATATAAAACTCTGTAAATAAATAAATAAAATAAATGTAGGCAAAATGTTACAAATTCAAGCATCATTTGGCTATGTTCCACTAACTGTAGTGATCTGCCTTTTAAGAAGTATTCAATTTCTTTGATTCCTTGAACATGATCTATACTTGTGTATAGGCCTGTTATGTCCAACACTATCATCAACATGTCAGGTTCGCAACTAATATTCAAAATTATTCTTATAACGTTGGTTGTATCTCAGACATGACATGATAACGTTTTTACAAGGGGGGCCAGAAAAACATTGACAAATTGGGACATATGTTCAGATAGGCTCCCAAAGGAAGAGATAATTGGGCGGCCTGGAGGTCTGATTGCATGTTTATGTAATTTAGGCAATTGGTAAAGTGTTGGTAGAATTATAATATATATAATAATCATCAAAGAAAGTTCACAGCACTCTCCTTTGGGATTTCAAGCGTTTTGTTAAATCAATCCATCTCTCTCCTCCTCCTACGAGTTTCAGCCATCAGGTACTACTGTGATCAAGACAGTGATGGTTGGAACGCGTAGGAAGAGGAGAGAGATGAATGAATGAATGAATGAATAAAATATTTAATAAAGCTCACGGTGGCCGAACGGCTTCCTGGCGCTGGGGACCTGATCAGAACACAGCAGAGGGAACTCAAGGAGGTTTAGGAAGGGAATGCCTGGGAGAAAAGAAAAGTTTTAAGAGCTTTGCGGAAGTGAGTGTAGATGGGAATGGAATGGATAGAGAGAGGAAGACTATTCCAGAACTGGGGGGCCAGGACTGAGAACCGGGTGCCTCCCGTTCTGGATTTGCGGAAGCGAGGAATATGAAGAAGAGAAAGAGAAGAAGAGCGGAGAGTGCGGACCGGGGCATGAGAAGAAATAAGAGAAGTGATGAACAAGGGTGCGGAATGGAAATGAGCCCGAAAAGCTAGACAGGCCAATTTGAAAAAGGATCTGAAGTGGACTGGAAGCCAGTGAAGAGATTTGGGAACTGGGGTGATGTGGGAGGATTTGGGGAGGGAAAGGATAAGACGAGCAGCTTGGTTTTGAATGGCCTGTAGACGGCGGGATTCGTAAGCAGGTATGCCCACGTACAGGCCATTCCCATAGTCAAGGCGAGAGATGACAAGGGCCATGACTATGGATTTAAGTGCATCGGTAGAAAAAAAACGAGAGATTTTCCGGATTAAACGAAGAGAGAGAAAGCAAGACGACACGACGGCGCTAATCTGACTGTGCATAGATAAGTCATGACTGACTTTAATGCCAAGAGTGCGGACAGAGGAAGCGGGCACCGGGGGGGGACCAAAAGAAAGGGGCCAATGTGCAGAGGACCAAGGATTGGAGGGACCACCAGTGAGAATAAGTTCCGTCTTGTCTGGATTGAGCTTCAAATGGTTGGCGCTCATCCAATCAGAAATAAAAACTAAAGTGGAGCAAAACTTAGGAAGAGAATCAGGGGTGGAGGAAAGGTCAAAGACGAGCTGGAGGTCATCTGCGTAGTTGTACACAGAGACCCCCAGCTCAAGAAGGGAGGTGATGAGGGGGTGAATATAAAGATTGAAAAGGAGAGGGGAAAGAGAGGAACCTTGGGGGACACCACAGGTGACTGGGCGGGAAGGAGCAGAGAAACCGGGGAGATGGACAGCCTGGGACCTATCCCGCAGGAAGGACGTCAGCCAGGAAAAGGCTGCGCCCCGAATGCCCGCTGCGCTGACACGTTCGAGAAGGATGGAATGGTCAACCGTGTCAAACGCAGCGGACAAATCGAGAAGGACCAGGGCTTGAGGGAGGTTGGAATCGGCCTTCCCCTTGAGCTCGTCCAAGACTGCGAGGACCACCATCTCCGTGGAGTGACCCGGGCGGAATCCCGCCTGATGGGATGCAAGGAGGCCATTCTCCTATATATAAGTGGAGAGGCAGGAAGTAACATGAGCTTCAAGGATCTTGGCGAGATAGGGAAGAAGAGAAATGGGGCGGAAATTGGAAGGAAGAGAAGGGTCTAGACCGTTTTTTTTTAGAATAGGGAGACTATAGCGGATTTGAAGGAGGAAGGGACAGATCCAAAGGCCAAAGAGGAGTTAAGAAGAGCAAGAGGAGGAGCAGGGCAGTTGGTAAAAAGAGTTTTAAGAATGCGTGCTGGCCCGCAATCCGCGGGAGAGCCGGACTTGATCTTAACCAAAAGATTCAGAAATAAATCGGTGGAGATGGGAGGAAAAAGGGCGAAAGAAGAGGAGGGACAAGTAGGGGGACAAGTGGGACGGGGTTGAGGTACTGTAGGAATGTTGGCTTTGATCTTCACGATCTTGTCGATAAAAAAATCGTTAAGTGAGGAGCAGAGGGACTGTGAGGGAACTAAATTAGGGGTGGAGCGATCAGAGAAGGCAAGATTGTGGACCAGAGAGAAGATTTCACGGGGTTTGTTAGCCGCGAGAGCTACTCTCTCAGTGAAATATGCGGTTTTAGCCGCTAGGATCGCTTTTTTATATTCAGTGAGGAGTGATTTGTATTTGATGCGCAAGGAGGGGCAATAGTTCCGTCTCCAGTGGCGTTCCGACCGCCTAAGGTCGAGTTTAAGAGTTTTAAGTTCTGGAGAGAACCATTTGTTCGCATCATATGGGCGAACCGCCTTGATCTTTCGGAGCAGAGCGACTAGATCGCACGAAGAGGAAAGCCATGTGCCGATTGCACTAACCTGGGATTCAAGAGGAAGATTAGTGAGGTTAGGAGCAGAGGAGGCCAAGGTGAGCGAGAGGGAGTCAAGGTCGGTCCGATTCCAATTGCGAGCTAAGATGTTTTTCGGAAGGGGGGACTTGTCGACCGCTCCCAGATGGATAGAGAAGGAGATGGTAAAATGATCCGACCAAATGCAAGGGGAAGTGAGAGGGAGTGAAACAATGGGGCGTGAGGACCAAATTTGGTCCAAGATGTGACCCTGGGCATGAGTAGGGACTGAGACATGGGATGTGAAGTTAAGACAATGAAGAGTGTCCGAAAAATCTTTCGAGGGGAGGTCTTCCTTAGGGTCGCCCGGCCAATAATTAAAGTCGCCGAGCAGAAGGACGGAGAGTTGTTGACCACGAGAGTGGCCATAAGGTACTGAAGGGAGGCTACAAAGGAATGCATAGATTGAGGGGGACGGTAGACAAGGACAACAGTAAGGGGGGCAGAAAGATTAAGAGAGCGAGCCACAAGGTAGTCCACATTGGGTATGGGAGGGTGGTTAAGAAGTTGAAATTTAAGGGTCGACCGAATGATCATCGCCACCCCTCCCCCCACCTTACCGTCCGGGCGATCAGCCCGGAGGGCATAATGGGTGTCAGGGAGAATGGCTAGGAGGTCGGGAAGAGAATCGGCAGTGAACCAAGTTTCGGTCAGAAAAAGGAAGTCCGGGGAATCAGTGGTCAAGAGGTTAAAGAGAGCTGTCTGATGTTTGACAGCAGAGCGGGTGTTAAGCAGTAAATCAGAAGCTACAGTAGGGACAGGAGCGATGGGAGAACGAAGGACAAAAAGGGGGTCTGAAACAGTTGGAGTAGGACTAGAGACAACCGGAGTCGGGTGAAAAGGGGAAGAGACAAGAATACCAAGTGTGTCAAGGTGTTGCAAGAGTGAAGGTGGGGGAGGGGAGACAGCGGTGAGAGCAATAAGTTGGGCTGAAGTGTACACCAGGGAAACAGGGAAAGTGTACACCAGACGGGCTTGCCTTAGGCGCGCCCGCTGCGCCCGTCCGCTGCGCGTACGGGGGAGACACATGATTTGTGGTGGCGTTCAGGGCGTGGCCTAGCGGAGGTGGGCGTGGCTAAGGGGCGGCTCGCTGGTGGCGGCGAGCGAAGGAAGCCTGACCCGCTGCAGCGTCAACCTCGGCTGCGCGGGGGGCCACGAGGCAGGAGACAGGTCCCTGAAGGGGACAGAGGTAAGTTTTAAAATATGAGGCAAAATAAGAGCAGGAAAGGTTTAAAATGCAGGGCTTCGCTGGTCTGGGCTCCCGCGGAAGGCAGGGGAGGAACAGGTGAGTTGAGCTAGTAATCAGCTCCTCCCTATAAGGAAAAGTGGGCGTGGCCTAGCGGAGGTGGGCATGGCTAAGGGGCGGCGAGCTGGTGGCGGCGAGCGAAGGAAGCCTGACCCGCTGCAGCGTCAACCTCGGCTGCGCGGGGGGCCACGAGGCAGGAGACAGGTCCCTGAAGGGGACAGAGGTAAGTTTTAAAATATGAGGCAAAATAAGAGCAAAATAAGAGATGGATTGATTTAATAAAACGCTTGAAATCATAAAGGAGAGTGCTGCAAACTTTTTTTGATGATTAATTGTTTCAGCAAGGCTGGCCCTACCTTGCCGCGAGCACCAGCTGTTTTAGTGCGTCCTCCTCCAAAGGGCCGTGTTGGTGATTTATATATATATATTGCTCTTTGTTTGCTGTTATTCACAGTTCACCATCCAGCGGTGTTGGTGCCTTCTACGGCGGTAGCCGTCGTCTTAATTTTCAACCACGCAATCTCCTCCAGAACTCCGGAAGAAACAACAAAGCAGCACACATGGGGACTTTACACAATAATTTATTTTGCGCTTCGACATTAGCCTTTTTCGAGTAATGATTTCATGCAAATTCCTATAGAAATACATTCTTTGGTTCATCAACAGTGAAAAAATACTATATGTGCTGCTCGAGATGTTCACAATAAAAAAACACATCTCATCTAAAATTGTCCCTTCCTCAAAATACACAAAGTATACTTCAATACATTTCTCGCGTAATTTGGAATCAATGTATGGTAAGTTTATAAATTATTTACCATACGCTATGATGACGTGAAATTATTGATGCTTGTCCAAGGATTCCTGTTTCAATAAAGTTATTCAAAACAATACTGGAAAATCAAATGCACAATATATAAAAGTACCTTGCATGACATGCATCTGCAATTATATTGCATTAAATACACCGAGAATTGATTCAAAATCTGGCGATTATTGCACTTGTCATTCATAATTTGTAGCATTTATATTTCTATCACCAAATTATAGGCATAAGAGACAACACATTCAGGAATTTTTTATATTTTTTATATTTACACATGAGCAGCACTTTTCCTGTGAGCCGAACCAATAATACACACGGTATTGTCAGTACTTTTGCCCATTCTGAGTCTCTGCATATAAATCTAATGCCTCATCAGTATATAGTCGAAACAGTCCCGCTTAATATCAAATCATTGCGGTCTAATTATTCCATTACAAAATATTAACCACAATCTTAGAACAAATATCATTGCAGAACGAAATTTCATTTTCGCACTATTATACCATTATTCATGTATGGATAACCACTAATGAAAACAGACAGTTATGGGTAATGTACCCCTTTCTCATTTTCTGCCCAGATTTTTACAATGGCTAAGTTTGTTCTGCAATTTGTATACTGTATGTGTCCCAGTAATTTACATGTATGAGCAATATGTCCTACTTCAACCACGTGATGATGAATTCACAATTAGAAAAAGGCATTATAAGGTGCCATAAAAGTGAAAATAAGAAAAAGAGTGAGAAAAATATGTTAATCATGTAGGTGAAGTGATATCTACACAGTGAGAATGTATGGCTAAATGCCTATATTTCAGGAAAAGGACTTCATGGGTAAAACCCTAAAGTAATTGAATTTCATTTCATCCATATAAATTCTGGCTTTCCAACTTAGGCATGCATAATATCCAAAAACAGAACTCTGTTATCTTTGCTGATGCCATTCCTATGGGCAATTTAGCTGCAGCATTCCCTACTTAAAATCAGTGATAGTGATTTAAAATGAAGTTGAACAGTAGTTTCTGCCTTGAATTCACAATTTATTACAATCCTATGTGGGTTGCCATTTCTTCTCGACTATTCATTCCCTTTGGGTATTTAGTTTTGGGGTCAATGGTGTATCTTGATTCAAGAATGCGAAGACTTTGCTCTCTGTCTCCACCCCTTGGATGTGGCATTATTCTATCAATTCCACAGAATTGTACCAATTTGTTGTTGCCATCATGTTTCTCTGCAAAGTGTCTGGCTGTGGGATAATTATAATCATTATTAGATATGGCACGTAGGTGCTGTAGGATACGAAGTTTCAATTGTAACTTCGTGCTACCTAGGTACTTGTAGCCACATGGGCATTCCTAGATGTAGATAGCAATATCACGTGTACAAGGGATAAACTTGGTGATTGTTTTGATAATTCCTAAATCTGTGTTGTAAGGCCTGTGACTCCTACTGTTTTTGCAGGCCTTGCAATTTTTAGGTGCCGCTATTTGTTGGTAGTTTGGTCTGCCCTGTTCCCATGATGCACTGGGCCAGGGACAGACTAATTTGCATATAGCCAGGTTCTGAGCTGGGATGGGGCAGTGAGCTAAATAACGGTGATGGATCAAGCCCTGATCTTTGGACTGGGTAAGAGTGGTCTGCTTAATTCAGACACTCTGTTCATCACCACCCCCTTTTCTGAATCGCTATTTGTTGGTAACTATGAACCAAACAGTCCTTTATGGATTTGGATTTTCTGTATGTCATTTTTGGTGCTGGACCCAACAATTTCCCAATTATAGGATCTGTTTCTAACAGGCTTCAGTGTGCTTTCATCACTCACCGTAATTTGTGTGCACCACTGCTAAAGGTGGTGACCATTTTTGGTACATCACCGGTTTTACCATCATTACTGGCGCTATTCTTAAAAAATAATTTGTTTTGAGTCTTGCCTCCAATCTTTTTCTTTGCTTCTGCTAGTACTTTATTGCTTTGGCCCCTTTGATGAAATCTATTCTCCATTCGTGTTTGTTCTTCAATATACCTATCCCTTGTACTACAATTATGGCGAGCTCGTAGGAACTCACTGTAAGGTATACTGCTAATGAGATGTGTGGGATGATTACTTGCAGCATGTAGAATTGTATTCACAGCCGTTTCCTTTCTGAATAGCTTAGTGCTGATTTTATTATCAATGACCTGTCACATACATCCAAGAATTTGCAATAATTATTTCTAATGTTATATGTGAAGCTTAAGTTGAGATCATTGATTTCCAGCCTCTGAATAAATTCTAAGGCCATCTCCGTTGGCTCATCCCAAATCAGGAACAGGTTGTATCTGATCCAGATTGGGATGTGCTCAGTATAGCTGTCATTATTAGGAACCCACACCACCTGTTCCTCCCACCAGCCCAGAAAAAGATTCGCTAGGCTGGGGGTGAAACAGGTGCCCGCTGTTCCGGATTTTTAACGGTATAATGTTTTTTCGAATAGGAAGATATTTTGCTCCAGGCAGTACATCATCATTGTTTTTAACATTTCATTATGATCACTCAATGAAATACGGTTACTTTGTAAGTAATACATACAGGTCTCTACACCTTTCTTTTGAATAATGCATGTGTACAGAGAACATACATTCAAAGCTATCATATGATAGCTTGGTTCCCATATGATGTTATGTATTCGTCTTAGAAAATCTCAACTGTCCTTACAGTATGACCTTAGATTAGCCGCAAAGAGTGCCAAAAATAAATCCCAAAAAATAGAAGTGTTTTCCAATAGTCCCCCATTCGAGGAAACTATTGGCCTCCCTGGTGGATACGTAGGATCTTTATGTATCTTTGATAAGATATATATACATGGTACTCGCGGACATTCTGTTTTTAGGAAACTGTATTCGTTATCATCCAATAATTCTACATTGTGCCAACCCTTTAGTAGGCCATGATACTCTTTGATACCTGCTCTGTAAGCCTCCCATCCAATTTCTTCATAATAGGTATTATCTCCTAACTGACATAGTACCTCAGTCCTATTTTGTACCTTATTCAGAATACAATATTGCTCCCCCCCCCCGTAAGAGTGCTTGATTATTATACTGGGATCAGTTTGTAAATTTCTGAGGGCCACTCGTTGTTCTTTAGATAAATTGTCCAATTTATTCCTGGGGTTCTCTTGTCTCATTCTCATTAGTTCCTGTGTCACAGCTGAGCCATAGGCCTCGATGTTGTCATAAGGTACATTAGGATTATAGCGGGACTTAGGTTTCAAACCACTATGACTTGCTTGATTAAATGCGATACCCATTTGTTCCAAGTTGAAATCACTGTTTGGTAATTGTTCATTGTTTGCTTCTAAGTCATGCATATTCATCAGGAGCTCAATATCCCCAACCTGCAAATCAGAGAATCTGGTTATGCCACTTTTAAATATTGGCATATTTTTGTTTCCAATTGTCATTTTATAGAGTTTCATTAATTTCAGCTTCCTGATATATAAGAAGAGATCGATCCTTACATCAGTGTAACACATACTGTTGGAAGGGCAGAAAGATAGACCAAGCTTGGGTACAGTTATTTCAGCTGGTGTTAGTACCCTAGAGACAAGTTTACAATTGATTTTTCCTCTTTAATTTAATCTGTTTGTTCTGAGATACTTTGTTCTTCCTCCTCCTTTTTTGGTCAATCTGAGTCTTTCTTTGTTTCTTTTCCTCATCCTCTTTTTCAACCTCTTCCTCAGCCCCTCACTGGTGGTTTGTCTTGTGGGCCCTGTTCCTTCTGTTTGAGCAACGGAAATTCGTGCAAGAATGTTAATAGGGGCATTCCTAAACGGACAGCTGAATTAAGGCCTTCAGCATCAGAGCTCAGATCGGAGCTAGATCCTGTTGACAGAGGCTCTGCTTGTTGCTGTCTAAGAGGGAACTGTAGACCAAAGAATGTATTTCTATAGGAATTTGCAGGAAATCATGACTCAAAAAAGGCTTACGCCGAAACGCGTCGTGGTGCACAATAAATTATTGTGTAAACTCTTGTGTTGTGCCGCTTTGTTATTTCTTCGGGAGTGCATGCCGTGGGCTCCCAGTATTACAAAAAGCTGTGATTTTTATTTTAGTTTGGCAACTACTTAGTTGCCAAACTAAAATAAAAATCACCACTTTTTGCAATACTGGGAGTCCACGACATGCTGTTGTTTTGCAAAAGAAAGCAGCATTTTATTTGATTGATTGGGACTCGCCATCCAGCCATGGAACGCCACCACTGGAGGCTCAAGTAAGATGTTTTTGCTGTGGGAATAGATATGTATATGTGGCAACAGTGTCTTCCGCATTTTTGGAAAGAAGACGAGCCGCTCACAGTACATCTTGCTGCTCACACATTTTTATTGAGTCGATATAGGGCAGTGGCCGACGCGTTTCGTTCAGCACTCTGAACTTCTTCAAAGGCACCCCAGGCGAGCAGTAGCAAAACTCGAGACACAGGTGAGACCGGTGATTTTATGTTGTTGCCGGCCCTCTAGTGGACACTCAGGTGGTGAACGCCAGGCATGTTGGTCTCCGTAGTCCCGAGTTCTGTAACTTTGATTTTTCAGCCCTTCCGGCGGGTGATGCCCCCTTAGTCTTTTCGTCCCACTGGTATAATATCCAGAGGTGTACTTCCTATGACAAACCCATATTTGTAGAGGCTGTTAGGAACCATTCCAGACTCTGGTGTCTGGAGGCAGCCGCTTTACCCTGCAATTCGTATTACCGAGTCAACAGTTGTTTGGTCCCAGGTCAGGTAAGCTTTGGCGCTCTGGCTGGTGGTGCATTCCTCTGCGACCGGACCAAGTCGTTTCAAATGGCAACAGTGTCTTCCGCATTTTTGGAAAGAAGGCGAGCCGCACACAGTACATCTTGCTGCTCACGCATTTTTATTGAGTCGATATGGGGCAGTGGCCGACGCGTTTCGTTCAGCACTCTGCATATATATATATATATATATATATATATATTACCTACTGGCGATAGCCAGTAGGTATATATAGTTAGGACCTAGCTACCATAGGAAATCCGCAACATTCTATTGGGAATAACTTTGGCGCCGATTGAGGAATTTGCGTGTAATTTTCTAACATTTTGGCCAGCTCCGCTGCCCTCCTTCCCTGAAAGTTTCAGGGAGATTCGTGAAGTGGGGGCTGAGAAAAAAGGGGGGTCTCAAAACGTGTTTTCCCCTTGGTAATTTCCATAGGACGTTCTGACAAGGCTACAGCCTGAACCGCGGAACGGAATTACACCAAACTTGGCAAAATTGTAGGGACTGGTACGCAGAAGTGCCTTTGCTATATTTGGTGAAAATTGCTCCAGTTGTTTTTTATGAAAAGTAACTTCAAAAACACATATATATCTGGCAGAGCCTAACCACACATCTCATCGTGAGATCTGATTGGCTGTCAGCACTTCATCCAAGAAGTGTTGGCAGCCATCTTGGGACCAATATACATGATAGCACCTCATTAAAAAGCATTGTAGTTAATAGAGGGTTTTAGGACTTTAGTTACATTATAAATCATTTGTTGATGGGACAATACTCATTTCAGGAATTGTGGTGTGTTCTAAGGTGATTTTACCATTTGAAAAAGCCTTCTGCTGGGATATCATGAATCATGTTTAAAAGAAAACTATTATCTCATGCTTTTCCCACAGTGGTTTGGAAGGGGATCTATAAGCTAAACTGAAAGCATATTTTCTGTAAAGTCACATTATCTTTCTCAGTCATGTGAAAATGAAGTCTGACATTCTCAGTAAAACATGTACATCCAACAAGGACAGAGACTGTCAGTTGATTCCTTTGTGTTCTACTGCAGCCTCCAAGAGTGTTCTAAAGAACAACTAGAGCGCTAACAGTCCAACTTATTACAAAGGTATGGCACACCTGAAGCCATCTTGATTGGAATAAAGTGGTAACTCTTAAAACATTTAATTTAAAAAAGGAACAAAATAAGGGAGTATATTTTGCCATAGAAAGTATGATTAGTATTGCAGAAAGAAAAATTAGGGTACATTTTGAGTGACTTCCCAAATCCTCGTCTATTTCTTTAAAAAATTCTGACATGCAGACTGAAACATGCACTTTCAATACCAGCAGCAGACTTCCCTGGTGAGCAGTAGCTTTACTACAGCGATCTAATATGCAACTAGCGTGCTAACATTCTGAATTTATGGCAAATGTGTGTCACATCTGAATGCCTTCTTGATGGAATCAAAGTAGAAGTATTTCCTACTGAGGAGACTGTAGTAAATGAGGAAATTAGGAAACTTCATAACAAATAAGTCTCCCAAGATGGCCACCAGAGACAAAAGAGCCCAAATGTAGCACAAATATCCTTCAGATGTAGCCCAAGTATAGCCCAATGACAGAATGTCCCAGAGTGTTCTAAAGAACAACTTGAGCGCTAACAGTCTTACTTATGACAAAAGTATGGCACACCTGAAGTCATCTTGATTGTAATGAAGTGGTAACACTTAAAACATTTAATTTGCAAAGGAACAAAATGAGGGGGTTCATTTTGGGCAGATCGCTAGCGGGTAGACTACAGACCAGAGCCGCTCAACTCCCGGTTGACCGGATTGTGGATGTTGCTGGGCAGACACACGATTCCCCTACTGACATAGTAGAGCAATTTCGACAGTTTTGTGCAGGGCTCTACACCTCCGGTGGGGGAACTGATGAGCAGGCTCTAAATTCCTACCTAGACGACATTGCCTGTGCGAGGTTATCAGACGTACACAGAAAATACCTTAGCCTCCCACTAGATATTAAGGATGTGGTAGAAGCTATAAAATCACTTCCAAACGGAAAAGCTCCCGGCCCAGACGGTCTGACCGCGGAATTCTATAAAGCACACGCTGTTCTCCTCGCTCCACATCTTCTGTCTATGTATGCAGAAGGGTACGAAACGGGCAGGCTACCCCCTTCTTTGCGGCAGGCTATGATTATAACTCTATTGCAGAAAGATAAGCCCCCCGAGTGCTGTGAATCTTACCGTCCCCTGTCTCCTATTAATCTAGATGCTAAGATACTATCAAAAATGTTGGCTATAAAGTTACAGCCGCTAATGCCACTGCTGGCACTTCCGGACCAGGCTGGGTTAATTCCCAAAAGATCCACATCCCTCCATTTACGCACCATTTTTCCCATGTTGCATGTTCTTAATCCAGATTTGCCAGCGGTTGCTGTCCTGTTGGACGCCGCAAAGGCATTTGATTCCATAGAATGACAATACATGTTGCACGTACTGGGCAAGATAGGATTCCCCCCATGTTTATGCATTGGATTCAGCTCTTATACACTGACCCATCAGCGGGAGTCAGAGTGGGAGGGGACACCTCCCAGCCGTTTGTAATCAAGCGGGGTACACGACAGGGTTGCCCCCTGTCCACACTCTTATTCGCCATTGTCATAGAACCTCTGGCATGCAAGATCCGTCAGATACACAGGACGGCAGCCCTCAATTCAACAATAGGCCGGTGGTAATCTCCATGTATGCGGATGACATGGTCCTATATGTCCGCGAGCCAAACCAGTATCTATCACCTGTTCTCCGCGAATAAGTCAAATTTAGCTTATATATTCTGGCCTCCACATAAATTGGGACAAGTCCGCAATCATTCCCCTGACTACTGTAACCACACCTCCGGTGGTTGAGTATCCGCTGATCTGGTCTGCTGACCCTGTAAAATACTTAGGGGTGTGGGTACACAGAGACGCGGGAATAGTTGTCTCCGAAAATTATGGCACGGCATACACAGCTATAGTTGTGCATAGAGACAGATGGATAAGTTTACCTTTGTCGCTGGCGGACCGGATCTCCATAATAAAGATGGTGATCTTGCCTAAACTGTTGTACCTATTCTGTAATGTCCCAGTTCCACTAACAAAACGCTTTTTCCAAACCGTCCAAACTCAGCTCTTGCGGCTTGTATGGGGCGCCAAGCAACCGAGAATAAGCTGGCGCACTCTGGTGTTGCCTTATGATAGAGGGGGGTTCAAAGCACCGGACATTTATCTATACTATCTCTGTTGTCAAGCCCAAAACGCTTACTATTCGTACAAGCTGCATGAATTTCTACCGCATGTTGCCGTGGAGGAAGGTGATGCACACCCTACACCGTTGAGTGGCCTCATAACACACACACGCAGACACACTCCGCGGGTAGAGATAAACACGATTGACATTACCATTTCGGCCTGGCAGGTGATTGGCAGGCGTGCGCAAAAACTCCCCCTGTACGCCCCTGCCCTTCCCATCGAAGGCCATGCTGCACTGTCGGTAGCTCAAGATAGGGGTTCTGTGCAGGCTCTTTGGGAGGCGAGTATCACGTATCTGAGTGACTTGTTCCCTGAGGGCACATACATTACAGGGGAGGATCTATCTTATATCTGCAATCCCACGCCTCTATTCCAGTTAATCTGCTATAGGCTGCAACGAGCAGTTAAGGTACATTACGCTAGCTTTCCGGCTGAACCGGAGGCCTTGTCGGCACTACAGTTGATTATTACGGCCCCAACGAAGAAGAAACTAGTCACCAAACTATATAAGGCAATCCAGAAAGACACACCGCACAGCACTGATATCAGCTTAGCTCAGTGGAACAGTGAGCTAGACACCCCCATCACGGAGGAGAAGTGGACGCAAATATGCTCTGTGACAGGGCGTTTAAACTCTAACAGTAACCTTAGAATAATACACCTCAAATTTGTGCATCAAACATACCACACTCCCCATAGGTTATGGCGGATAGGTCTCAGAGCAAAGGGTGGAGGTAAGCGCTGTGGGGCTGAGCCGGCGGGGTTCATACACTTGGCGTGGCACTGTAGACTGGTTTTCTGTTACTGGGCAAAGGTGTTATCTACTCTCAAGGACATAACTGGTCTGGAGTTGCAAAACGCCCCTGAGCTGTGCCTCCTAGGACACGCCCCTCAACTTAAAGGTGTGCTGGGGCACTTTGTACAGCTCGCCTTGCTTATGGCGAAGAGACACACGCTATTCACATGGGATAGCTGTAGGTGTCCAAAAGCGGACTGCTGGCTGAAAGACATGGTGTACTGCAGAGACCAATTTGAGACATATGCAGAAGAGCTCACGACTGCCTCCAAGCCCAGGGACATTTGGGCCCCTTTACGGGAGTATTTATTAACATGCAGTGAGGTTGACACTGAGGATGAATTGTAAACATGGAGTGTGTGGATGGGGATTAAGATAATGCCTGATCATTGCTATTATAACATGACCTGTTTGAGCTGGACGATATTTTATACTGACTGTGGTACTCTACTCCATACAGGAATCACTGTACTCTTTGGCTTTTTTTGTTAAAGTTCATTGAATGACACTATTTTGGTATATGCAGAATTGCTATGAACATGCTATGTATATGTTGTATGATCAATGAAAAGTTGATAAAAGTACAAAAAAAAATAATGTCTGGAGCCATGGCAGTGGTTGAAAGGGAGTGTTGTACACTCCTAAGGTTTCTTTTGAAATTGCCTCTACATCGAAGACATTGGAATATAAGTACATGGGCTCCGACCCCATAATTTTATACACTGCATGGACTTGTAACCTGATTCTGCTGGCTCTACATACTGCACCAGATGACAGTTGTGCTGCCAGGAAAAACCGCCTTTCAGATGAACTGCTTTGCTTCTTCTATACTTCTTTCAGTTTGCTGAGCGGAAGTAGGGACTGACACTTTGCCTGTCACCTTTACCTGCGCCCACTGACAGTACTCTCCATGGCATGGCTTTGTCCCACCCTTCCCTTCTCTAGTTTTACTAGAACCACTCTTTACTCCAAGAGGAGTGCACAGGGAGCAGGGCATCTTGTTTGGTGAGCCTCAGAGAGCTAAGCTTCTAGCACGAGTACTGCAGGAGGTTCTGTCCGATGCATCTTGATCAGGCGCGTTACCCAGACATTCAAGATTTCTTTGGGCCTACACCAGAACTCTGCATTGTTAAGCCCCACTCCCCAAGAACGCTGGGTTGTTAAACTATGCAGACCCTGCTCCCAAGGTCTGTTGTTGTGTGTGCAGTCCAACTTGAAGGGATCCAGTGTCCACCTCCAACCTTCAGATACTGGGGCCTAAAAACTGGATGTGGAATGAGGCTTCCCATCTCTTTCTTGAAATAACTGAGGAATTTTCACAGTCACAGAAGAGAGCCCACCCTCCTGTGCTCCCTCGCAGGCGGACTAGGCTTATCACAAAAGGAGTTATGCAGTCTGTGTTGAGCAGTTGCTCCACGCGGTTAAGGGCAGCAGCACTTGCCTCTCCCCTGTGGGCCCCTCCATTGGGCCATACCTTGAGGGGGCACTGAAACCACTGTGGTTCTCCAGGGTGAGTCCTTGACAGAGGCCCCCATTTTGTTGACCAAGGAAAATGACTGCATCACTTGTCGTAGGCTGGCAGGTGCTTCTGCGGCCTACTTTTATGCCAGTAAATCATCTTTCTCACTAGTGCTTATAAAGATTACCCTAACCCCGCTAATAGGGGCACAGGGTTTCACTTGCCTAATTGGGAATAATATTGCTGATGTGTTTATGGTGAGATTTTATGATTTCTGTACCACTGGTGATTCTAGCGTTTGCTCATTTTGATCAACCTGCTACATTTTATGCCTGGTGAACAATGCATACTATTTTGATCCTTGCACTGTTCAGGATAACTATTAATACTTCAGGATTTCTATACTGTACACAGATGTTATGAGTTATGTTGTTTTCATCTATGATTTATATATAATATATACTATGTTATTATATAATCCCATGTAGTGGCTCTTTTGTGGTGTGTCTATGTGAGTGTGTTGCACAAACGCTTTACACATTGCCTCTGATGATAAGCCTGCCTGCCCCGTGCCAAGCTACCAGAGGGTAAGCACAGGTACCTTTGGTGTGTGACTTACTTGCCCTGACTAGAGTGGTGGGTTCTGTCTGACTAAGGTGCAAACCCTACCCAACCAGAAACCCCATTTCTAACACAGACGTAGACATTCATCATGCACAAGTATTGTTTCTTTACTAACTCTGAAAACAGCCAATGAGTAAAGTGGACTTAGCTTAGCCCAATGTGCATGCTGTGATTGATAAAAGCAAAATGTGAATGACAGTTGAATCTCGTCTTTACACTCTTGAAATGTTTTTAAAGAAACTAATGCAACTGGTAACTGATGTAATTTTGTGGAAACCTTTGTAAAGCGCTCTGATACCTCCGGGTCTAGCCAGCGCTATATAAAACTCAAAAAATAAAATAATAAATAAGACCAATTTATTAACAGTACTGACTGAAAGGCCTGTATATTTGTATATAATTATGCATTTTTATTAAAGAAATCAAACGTTTTTTGGTTTACAACATATGTTTAAAAAATTACTTCCATTCTGGATTCCTCAATAACTCTAGTATAAACATGCTAAGCTGTAAACAGGTCTTAAGTATAATGCATCCTAAATAATGAAGACAGTTCATAACAGGATCTGATAAAGCCAATATGTGTGACCTTTACAAAGTGCATTCATACAAACACAGCTTACATGCGCACACAGACACAAGGGACACATACTGGGTAATATGCAGACGGAAAATATATCTACAACCACCAAGGCAGTTAGAGCAGCCAATAAAAACACAAAATCATACAGACACTTACAAAATACAGTTAAATGTCACCCTACCATACATTTGAATACCCTTCTACAAAACCAGCCAAAATATTAAGAAATGGATTCTCATGGGGGTAAACATGCATAACCTATACATACTCTAGATTAAGTTTTTAAAGGTACATACATCTGGAGTTACTATCTACAGAATTTGGTGATCCCAAGATGTAGTTTCAAACTCCAAATCCTTGAATGACCATAGACATAAGGAACAGTTTTCTGTTGCCCATGGCTGGAGAGAGACGTCAATGATGCCATTCCCTGTCTAGTCTGTTTTGATGTCACTATATTGATTTTCCTCTGCCTCATTCACAGACTTGTGTGCACTATCTTCATACATCTACTTCAATACCAACATCGGTTCTCACATTTCTCCTGTTGCAGGTGGTTGTAACTGATCTTCATACATTTAGTTCCATTCCTCAATGTGCAAACAGGTGTTGATTATCTTTATAAGTTTAGTTCAATAACAACATCATTGGTCTTTACTCCCTCGATTTGCAGATGTGTATAGACTACCTGATTATATCTTGTTCATTACCAACATCATTGGTCTCTCTGTGCTCGATTGTCAGGTGTAGACTATTGTCATACATTTACTTTATTGTGTCTCTCCTTCCTTCATTCACATATGTGTAGATTATCTGTTATCTGATTGTCTTCATATGTCTAGTTCAGTAGCCAAATCATTGGGTTTAACCTTTCTTTCTCAGACTCATGTAGGCTATCAAAAAACAAGTGGAGGTAAGAGGTAAACTCGAAGAAAAGGCCTGTCCTCCTACTGATTAAATTCTAACAAACAAAAGAAGGCCTGTCAGCTATGTCATAGATTATATCTCCACAAGATGATGGTAAAAACCCCTTCTGCTGAAGAACAGGGCGTGCTGTGACCTAGGAAGTTTGCGGGAGCACTGAATAGTATAATAAGATGATGGAAGTGAATAGGAGCAGGAGGGGTCAATTTGAGCACTACCTTAGTGGAGATAATTTCCTTCGTCCTGATGAAAAGCCTTGTGGATAGGCTTAAACCATCTAGACCTATAGGAAGGCAGGTGCATTATCACCTAGCTATCCCAATTTCTCCCAAGTTTTTTAACCATACGGTCTAGCTGATAGCTTAAAAGATTCACCAACCTATGAGGCAGGTATTTTGAACCTTCTACACAAGACCCCTCCCACTCCTAGTCACGTTCATCATCTTATTATACTATTCAGTGCTCCTGTGTGCTTCGTAGGTCGTGGGTCGGCAGTGGAAAGGCAAGAACCCGATGATGAAGCATGCTACCATGGGCAACCCTGGTGGGTGGGGGTTATCTAAAAAAAACAATAGGGTTTTCCCAATCATCCTGTGGAGTGTTCATCTACGCCAGAATGCACAGGCCCCTTTTTCTGTTTATTAGAACTTAATCATGTAGGATCTTCATAGATCTATTTCTGTATCTACATCATTGGTCTCATCTTCCTCGATGCACAGACATTGAGTTCATCATCGGTTCTCATGTTTCTTCCTGCGAAGTCAGGTGTAGACTTCAATAGAGTTCAATAACCATTTCACTGATTCTCAACGCCCTCCATTCCCAGGCAGGTGTAGATTATCTTTCAACCTACCTTGTGTGAGAAACACTGAGCCTTTGTGAAAGAGGAGTTTTGCCAAACGCCCTGTCCACCAGCTCAATTTCGAGTCGGGGCAGACTACCGTGTTCATGCTAACAGTTTTTTCCTATCCAAAGCTGCCTTGTAAAGGCTGGTGGTGAGGGACAGGGATAAAAAATAATGAACCACAGAAGAAATGTCCCATGGTGTGTAGTCCATTAGTTCCCCCCCCCCAAAAAAACAAACTCCTGCTTTGGGAGTCTATTTTTAAAAGTTTAAAAATTAAAAGTATTTCAAAAGTTTGTTTGCAGCCTGTCATGTTTGACTGGGCTGTCCGTCAAACCTTTGAAACATGGACAGGAACCACTCTGATGGTGGCCCTTGCCAATTTACAGTGAGGTCAGTGGGGCTGATGGACATCTCTGGTGAGGTAAAGTGAAATAGGTGGGCGTAAAGTGCTCCTCCACTATCTGCCTTTACTCTTTCCTTCCAAAAATAAATGTGTCCCTACGCGCGTTAATACTTATAATCTAATCCTAAACCTTGTAGAAAAGAAATGACCATAAAGGAGATTCCCATACACATCATCCTGGGAAGAAGACAAACATTGGAATCAAGCTGCAAAACAAAACCCATCAGTTTGCATAATGATAACTGTAGATGTCAGTAGCAGGTCCATGTCCGGCTTTGGGTGTGGTTAGTCCTCCTCACATCAACCAGAGACGCGGCATCACCAGCAGGAGGCTTCCTACCAAAGCGGAAAAGGAGATATCTGGAAGCAAAAAAGATAATGCTCGTGTGATGTGTAGTAACACAAGAAAACAGATGTTTGCCAGAACACGCCTGCCACATCGCTGTAACATTCCCTTTGATGTCTATAGCTCCAACCCTTTTTTCACTTCACCTGAGTATGGTTTTCCTTTAAATTAAACAGGGCCCAGCATCCCTTGTAGAGAAAGCTTCAGAGTACAGAATGAGCTGAGGAAACCATTGAGCTCAACCCACGCCTGGAAAATGCCCAGCAGTCTATACCAAGACTTGTTGAAAACCAGGCACTCCCCCTGGTGCATAAATTTGATTGATGGCGACTAGCGCCTCATGGATTAGCAAGAAGAAAGCCTTCACTCAAGGACCAAAAGCACACACAGACTAAAATATGCTTTTTATTTTTATAGTAAAGCAGGATCAAAAAACATATTCACTAAGCCTATATCATCAGAATCAGGTGAACGAGCGAGGAGATTAATCTTCCAAATTTCTGATTTTATATGGATTAACTGTAACCCCAGGAGAATGATAACAGAGAAAGGGAGCCAACCACAATGGTTACTTGTGTGTGATCCATAGTTTGTATCCATGAATACTGAAAAGGAACAAAAATAAGGACAACATTATTTTTCCTTTCTTTACCTCTGGTCAAAACTGTAAATCCTCACTGTAGTAGACCTTCCTGTAGTCACAGTAATCTAATAATACAATAAAAATACTGTGGCACTGGGCTATAATCATCCTGCACGACTAGCTCCTGGGAGAGATGTTGCCTGTAGTGCAGCATTTGTCTTGCTCCAGCAGTGCTAAAGTTATACTCAAGCAACAATGCAATAGTGATGCTGCACACACAGTGACACTGCCTGAACAGTGATGCTGCACCAGTAGTGCTATGGAAAGATTTTTAAACAGTGCTACAGTGCATCCGCACTGTCACAGCAATGGTAACTGGCATTGCCTCGCAGGCTCTTCATGGGAGAGGGATCTGTCATATTCAACTATAGAGTCTCATAGTAAATGTGACAAAAAGTTCTCTCATGACTCATCTTCAGAGTGCAAAAAGGGTCTTTCAGAAAAGAACCAACTGTATTTGAGCCTCCAACACCACTTCCAGAGCTCAAAATGACACTCAAAGACCCTTCTTCAGAAAGATACTTGATGAGCTCTCTGCTGATGAAAAATAGTTTTTCAGCACAGTTGACAAAGAAAGGCTAAACTTCTCAAACATAGACGTTGACTACCTTCTTGACTGCTCCCAGTATCGAGAACATCTCTCTCGTCATCGAGTCAGACCCCGATCTTGTCCACCATTCCATTGTCATTGTCAAGAAAGCCGGTAGACTCTTCGCCGTGGACAAATTACAGTCCATGTCATCTACAAAAAATTAGTCGAAGAATTGCCATTGACGGAGGAGCCATGATTGGCAAGCATATTATCATCAATGAATACGCCATTTTTGTTGGAAAAGCCATCGTCGATGAAGACACGATCGTCAACTAAGATAGCATCATCAACAAAGACACAACATCAACGAAGATGTCTGTATCACCAGAGGCAATGACGTTGTTGTGGAGTTCACTTCTATCACCAATGACACAACCATCAGCAGAAGCCCATCCGTAGACAAAGGCTCAGTTGCCACCAAAATCACTGTCAACGGCCAAATCACTGACAACGAAAAATAATGCACCTACTGAAAAACAAGACAAACAATACAAAACTATTGTGACTGCCCCAGAACATACTTCCCCCAGGAAAATCACGCCTCTTCTGCCCACTCATCTCCTAGAAGCAGAAGATCCCAAAAGGGAAGGTACTTTTGGAGATGCCTATAGTCCGTCTTACTTGCACATTAAGGGTCAACCTAATGATGATGATTAGGATGAGCAGGAATACTATGGCCGGACTTATTATGCCCAGCCTGTAATCAGCAATATCAACAAGAGGTGGTGATGATGCCATCTGCCTTACTCTCGGCTCTCCAATTCTTGTTAGAGGATTACTGCTGATGCTTACCACCTTCATTGCCTGCGGCCAAACTTCCATCTCCACCAGTTGGATCTCCAGTGCAGACAACTACTCCAACGATGCTTTCAGTGCTGAATACTCACAGTTAATTCCACTTCAGACGAAGAGAGAGGGGAAGGGGAGCTTCGTGACACTGCCACAGAATGGAACAAATATATGATGTCTCCTCCTGCATAATCAACACTGCCTCCGGTAGATTTCCCTCCAGAGCGTATAGGAGGATTCCATAATCTGTTGGGACGTGCAGCAAACAAAAAGATTCCCTTTACCAATGCCTTCTATACAGTCTGACTGTTTTCTTTATGATTTTAAGGAACCGTCCCATAAATCTGTCAGTGCCATACCCATAATAGACTACATCTGCGAAGAAGGCATTAAGATCATGAAGACCTCAATTTCTATACCAGCTGTACCTCCATGCCTTGAAAAGAAATTCAAAACTACAGATAATGCACCAGTGTGTCTCACAGGGCTCCCTAAGCCAGACTCAGTGGTCATGCAAGTAGCTCAACGCTGCTCAAAAAATCCTCGGCACCACTGCTCCTCCGAAAAAGGATGGCAGGCACCTAGATTCCATTGGCAAGCCATTTTGTGCCATGTTGGAGCTAACAGTGAGGGTATGACTGCCATATATAGTCAGACATTGCCTCTTACATCAACCAGCTTCCTGAGGATGCTAAAGAGAAGGATAAAAAGATCTTAATTGAAGGAGAAATAGCATCTAGTGAGATTATAGATTCAGACATAGATGTTGCCATCACAGGGTACAGACACTTGACAGGGGCGGCGGGTTCGTAGGCGACAAGTGTGGCTCAAAGCCAACTCATTCCGTCAGGTAGTTCAAAAAAAGATCTTGTACCTACCTTATGCTGAGAGGCCTTCTTTGGAAATCATGTAGAGGAGGCCTTCAAAACAATCAGGGCAGACTCCGATACTGCCAAGACATTGGGGACGTTGCAATTCTGGAAACTCCTTTTTGCAAATCCAGAGGAAAGGGACAACCTTTCTACAGAGGGGGTATCAACAGTACTGTTACACTTCCTATTCGTCGAATACGTAGTCTTGCCGTCCCTAGTTCCAGCAAAGTCAACTGCCTCAATCATCTTATGTCAGATCGAGCAAAACGCCGCATGCTAGCAAGGATACTGTAGAAAAGTAGGAACTGCTTTCATGCTTATCCCCACTTTTTTCTGGTGTTTTACTGCTTTTTGACGAGTCTGACTTGGAGCCTCCTAATCATGACCCCAGTCAGTGTGCTTTGTCCCTACATGTGACTATGGTAAGTACTTTGGTACCTTCCTAATTGGCTACTGGTGTACCCTTCTAAGTCCCTAGTATATGGTACTAAGGTACCCAGGAGATAGGTACACCAGAGGTCCCCCATGGGCTGCGGCATGTATTATGCCACCTAGGAGAGACCACTCAAATTGTGACGATATGCCTGCCATTGCAGCCTGTGTAACCTGGTACTAGCACCTCCTGAAACAGATATAAGTGTCCTAAAGTCTGAGGTCACTGCACCTAAAACCTATAGGTCACTCCTAAGGCATGCCATTCAATCCTGAAGGCAGGGTGCTTGGTTAGAAGTGTGAGGGTGTCCTGCATGAGCAGGACACCCCCTACACACCCCCGGAGTCGATTTTCCAAGGCAGCTATTTAATACATATATTGCCAGATGTACGAACACATTTTCCCATAGACACAGAAAGGGTGAAATTGCTTGATACATCTGGCCAATAGTGGGCATCAAGTAAATTACAATTCGGTGCAATTGGTTTCAGTGCAGCCAATATATTGGCTACACCGAAACCAGTCATGTTTTGTATCAAACATGTTAGAATCCTGCCCCAACACCACTTTTAGTATTGAATGCAGGATCCCATGTGCCGGGGGCCTCCCCTAGTGAGCCCCCTTGCATTGCTGGTACTAGCCTTTTAGGGTCTAACACCAAGCTAGAGCTGCTACTAACCACAGACACATTTCTGCCCTCCTGCTGCTAAGCTGAGTCGAGCAGGGGAAGGTAGAACAATAGATTTCCTGCCACCGGGAAGTGTGATCACCTCCCAGACATGACTTATTGTATTGGGCTGGGGTGGGGTCCCTTGCCAGCACCAACTGACTGCTTTGAAGGGCACATTTGGTGCCTTGCTTGCATATTCCAGTTGGAACTTGTTCAGGGAGCCGTTTGCCTGGCTCTGGTGTGAAACTGGACAAAGGGCATGGGAGTATCCTCCCTTCTGTCCAGACCATCCCCTGGGAGGGATCCCTGAATTGACCCAACCCTTTTCCTTGGGGACTTAAAGGCTTACCTGTGGGTGGCTCTTCAGATTTTTCATGGGACAAGATTCAGACCCAAAACCACTTTTACTTCTACCATCTGGGCACTTTGGAACTTTTTGAACTTCACCTGGGAACCAAGACTGCATCAAGAAAGACTCCTGCTGCTCCTGGTCTTGCTGCCCTGCCAGTCTTCTGCATCATCTGTGCATGTGCTTCATCCAGGTTCTTCTCCAGGCCTGTGGGTATGAAAGACACCCGAAGGAATGTCCCTTTCGAGAGACGGAGTCACTCCCCTGCATCTCCTGGCACTGCAACCCAGCTGACTGGTCTGCTGCTCCTGATGGCCCATGGAATTTGAAAGGCCCAGCAACACAAGTGGTGGTTCTGTAACCTCCTCCCGGCCTGCACTGTCTTCTCAGCAAAAATTAGGCCAGTGTCCCTCGTCAGAACTGCTGGAACAGCACCCCTTGTGCACCGTGTCAACTTGCCGTTGCCAAGGCTTGTTGACTTTGTCCTCCGGATATCTTCAGGCTCCAGCATCTCTTCCTGTCAAGATCTTTGTCCTCACCACATCATCTGAACCGTGGTCCTGCATCCTTGGTGAGCTGCTCGAGGTCCTCTTGAGACTCCTGTGCCTTTGGGTCCTCTGGAGGGTCTTCTTAGGCTTTAGTGAGCGTCCAGCTTGCTCAGGGTCTGCACTGACTCTCCAGCACTTGGTGAGTCCCTTGAACATGGCTAGTCCCAACGCTGCACCTTGTTTGTCTGCCATGTCTGTTGCTGCTGCCAAGACTTGTTGGTGCTCCTGCCAGACACCGACCCCTTGGTTCTTGACTTCCAACGTGGGACAGCTTGTGAACGTCTCCAGGTGTTCCACAGCATTGCCTGGCCATCACAGCTGCACTGTCAACTCTCCTGCATATTGCATCATCAGTGGTCATTGGTCTTCCATGCCTCCTGGTCACTCCTGAGTGGTATAGATTATGTCCCATCTGCTTGCAAGTAGTCCTCTTCAAGAATCTATCTTTGGATTCCACTGGCCAATCTCACTTTCTTCGCCAGCGACAACTTTTCTGAAGTCCTCCATTGTGGTATGTGGCAGTTTCCGACATCACTTTGCACCTATGCACCCTGATTCTGAGGTGTAGGTATCCTGGGCTATCCACAAGTGGGTTGAATCTCCAAACTTCTGTCTTCCACTGGGTTTCTTCAGGGTCCTTCTTCTTGAAACTTCAACCGCAACGTTCCCCTTGACTCGCATTGAGTACGCGGCTGTGTTTCCACTTTGCACACAAACTCTGTGAGGTTCCTGGTTACTTACCTCAAGTGGTTCTTTGTGTATCCAGCTCTTCTGTGTCTTCTGGTCTAGTCTCAACTTCGGTTGCCGTTCCCACTCTACTTCTTTAGTATATGGTTTGGTCTCCCCCTGTATAGTTGTGGCCATCATGGCTCATGGGTGGCGAGGCGGTTCGTGAGTGGGGGTAGCATGGTGGATGTGGGGGGGTCAAGCACATTTTTTTCTTTTAAATTGAAAAAATAAACATACTTTTGCGCCGGGTCCAGCGTATCTGCTCCTGTTCTCCTCGTGGAACTCGAGGAACAGGAAGCAGGCTCCACTGACCAATCACATTGTTGTGATTGGTAAGCACCCATGCTCCTCCGATTAATCACAACACTGCAGTGCAGAGTTGTGATTGATTTTGAGCCTCCTGGTTCGATGCTCAATCAGGGAATGGGGGCCTGGGCTTTTTCTACAAGCAGGCTTGAATGTAGCCTGCATGGAGAACAGGACAAGTGCGCATGACTCCTTTGGGTGGCCTGAGAGGGCTGACCAAACAGTCAATGCAAACCACTCTTCCACTGCTCTGCTCCAAGAGCAGAACAGCCTGTCCCCAGCCTCATCTACTACTACATCTACCTGAAAAAGCAATAGTTTTGGATGGTCTTATTTCAGTAAGTTCTAAAGCACCTCAACCAGCAAGACTTTATGACCACCCTAGACCTCCAAGATGCCTATTTCCACATACCTATTTATGCAAAGCACAGGAAATATCTAAGGTTTATGGTTGTTGGATGCCACTACCAGTTCAGGGTGCTCCCTTTTGGTGTCAAGTCCACACCCAGGATTTTTACAAAGTGCCTTGCACAGGTTGCAGCATTTCTCAGCTAACACCAGCATCAATTCTTTCCACAGCTGGACGAGTGGCTAATCAAGGCACGGTCCAAGGCAGCAGTGCTAGCATCCACAAATGCATGCACAGTTCAGTTTCGGTGACTGGGTCTTTCTCTTAACCTACAAAAATCCAAACAAAACCCATCGCTAACGATTGTCTTTCTAGGAGCCAAGTTAGACACTATATTTTCAAAGGTGTATTCCACAGAAGAACGACAATAACGGCTTGAAATGCTAACAAATCCCATCCAAAGAAAAAAGTCTCTTTCGGTCCGACTGTGCATGTCATTCTTGGGAATGATGTCATCATGCATACCCCTCATCCCATTCCGTCACCTCAAAATGTGACCGGTTCAGGAGGAACTGGGAAAGCTGTGGATACAGTCTGACGGTTCCTTCAATGCCATTATCAAAGTTACTCCACAAATAATCAAAGCCTTAGAGCGGTGGCAGACAAGAAGCATCTGTCAATTGAGCTATCCCTACAGCAGATAGCAGCCCCTTTGGTGATCACTACAGATAAATCCCTGGAAGGTGTAACCAAACTCAAAGTCAATCAGACATAAATGTACTGGAATTGAGGGCAGTACATCTGGCCCTGCAGGCTTTTCTTCCAAGAATACATCATTCAACAGTGCTTGTCCATACGGACAATACGACACCCATGCATTACAACAACAAGCAGGGCAGCACAAGTTCTCACCCACTTTCCAGAGAAGTGTAAAAGATCTGCCTCCTTGAAGAGCATGTTCTGGGACAAAATACTATGGCAGATACACTCAACAGATTAACATCTTCCTGCCATGAGTGGGAAGTGCACCAGCAGACTTTAGACAGGATCTTCTTTCTCTGGAGTAGATCAGACTTGGATCTGTTCCCAAATCTCCAGATCTGCAAATGCTGGTTCTATGTGAGTTGGCATCACTAGTGAGGTTCATGGGGAAGTGCCTTTTCAGTTGCATGGTCCAGCATCTTTGCCTCCGCTATTCCGCCAAATCCTCTCCTTCCAAGAGTCATCAGGAAGATGAAGGCAGAACCCTGCAAACAGATTTTCATTGCTCCAGCCTGGCCATGTCAACACTGGTACACACAATTACTTCTCCTGTGCCAGAATCAACACATCTTATAATTCTCCCCAATCATCTGACAATGAACCAAGGATAATTTCCACACCCGGATCCGAGGCACCTCCACTTTAAGGCATGGCTCCTGAGTTCCATGAGTTTCGACATTTGAACATGCCAAGGGAGTGTAGAAAAATCCTAGCCACAGTCCGGCTGACAGTACAAACAACACACTGCCTCAAGTAGAATATGTTTTGCCTCTGCTGCCAACAAGCTGTTATACCATATTTTTTACATTTGGCACAGGCAGTTTTAGCGTATATTCCAGAAAAGTTCATTGGGCAGCTATTTCCCATTTTAGCAGATATCTTTCATCTCCACCATTATGGTTTTCTAGAATAATCAAAGAGTTCCTGAAAGGAAACTTCTGTACTTCTCCTTCAGTAATGCCTCCACCTCCTTTGTGGCTGTTGAACATTGTTCTCTTACAGTTAATGAAATATCACTTTGAAACAATACACAAAGTGGACATCAAATTCCCGTCATGGAACCTGGCTCTGTTCCTCGCTTTAACTTCAGTTGGAAGAGTTAGTGAGATTCAGGCTTTCGTTATACAGGAACAGTTTGTGCAGTTCTGGACTGATGGTGTTCTTCTCCGCACAAATACAAAATTCATACCCAAAGTCTCTTCTGACTTTCATCTTAATGACCCTGTAGCACTTAAAACTTTCTTCCCAAATTCTGCGACAACAGTAAAAAAAGGTTTTTCACTCAATTGATTCACTCGCTGAATGTCAGGCGATGCCTAAAGTTTTATCTGCAAAAAATGCAAGCTGTTCGCTAGACTTCTCAACTTTTTGTAACTTACAGCACTCCAAGAAAATGTTTCCCGCTCTCCAAGCAGAGCATTTCTAAATGGATTTCAAATGCCATACAATTTGATAACAGAAAGCAGGCAGATCATTGTCTTCACAAGTCCAAACTCAATCCACAAGATCTATACCTTCTTCTGCAGCTATATTTGGGGGAGTGTTGCTTCCTGAAATTTGCCTTACAGCAATATGGAAGAACAGACACATATTTACTCATATTTACTCAACATTCCTGCTTGGATTCAGTAAATTTCAAGGATATACCGGAAGGCCAAGCAGTGCTCCATCATATTTTCAAATAAGATGAACCATGCCTGTCTACCCTCCTTCCATTATTTCAGTATGCACATATCCATAATTATCAATTGTTTACTATTTTAATGCACAGATGGATATATGTATCATTAATGTCCTTATGATTAATATTGTTTTTTAATTACAGATTGCTGGATGTTATGATTCAGTTATATCTATATCCGTGTATGAGCGCATTGATTCTTTTGAGAAGTCTATGCTAATGTATATGTACTTCTGCTTGCTATCCTGATTCGAACATGTGAATATGTGAAAGTTTCAATACTGGAGTAAGAAATGAGTTACTTACCTATAACTGTCTTTAAAGGGTGGCGAGTGTGTTTACAAAAAAATCTTCTTTTCATCAGGCTGAATCCTTACTCATGTAAATTGAGTCAAAAAGTCCATTTTTTTATAGAAAGGAGATCTTTATTGATTCAGGTAAAAGCATGAACAGCCGACACGTGTTTCGCCCCCTTTGGCGATTCGCGCCAGGGCTTTTTCAAGGCTATTTAAATCTGAGCCTGCTCATTGCAGTTCTTCCTCATTATTACGCTGGTTTAAAAAAACATCCGATTTTTCAACAGTATAGATTTGTGAAGGGAAATCCCTAAGTTCCGAAGTTAGGAGCCTGCAGGTCGTTCCTTCCGCTTTCGCGTGTGCCTTACCTGTAACTGTAGATGTTCAATTTTGGAAGCTTTGTTAGATTCACATTTGACTGTCCCTCCTCCCCTGGGGAAGGTCACCTTTCCTATCTCAGTATATTTATGTTAGCACTAGTTCTCGAAAGTCTGAGGTACTGGGCTTCTCACAGGAGTGTTGTAGAGGGTGAATAATGCTGATTGGTTGAGACATAACTTTGGTCTCTTTTTTAATAATGACTGTGATAGGTTTCTAAACTAAGAGGTATAGGTCTTTGCTAGTCTATACCTATTATGGTACTACCATGTTTAAGGTACCTGGGACTCCCATCATGACGACAGGGAAGGATTCGGACAAGTGAGAGCCTCCTACTACTGCAAACTGCCGGCTAAAACACCTCGGTACCCGAGCCACCCAGCCCAGGTTCATAGAATTCAACTGTGTCCCTGTGCTCCAGAGCCCTGCAAGAGCCGAACCCCCCTTTGGGTTTTGCTAGACTTGTCTCCAAGTTCCCACTTGCAGCCTTTCTTTTGCAGGTATCTTTGCCATTCACTCTACAGTATAGTGCTAAATGATACCAACACAACCAGACCTGTGCTCCCAGACTCTTCAGGGCGGGTAAACCTGAACTGCTGATGGTTTCTTGAACCTTGGTCCCTAAGCACCTAAAGTGCCTAAAGGTATCCCTCAAAACTTTTCATAAGTGTATTTATGCAGTGAATGATTATCCCATACCATAACATTACCGTGTTTGAGGCTCACACCTCAGAACTATCCCCGAAAGTACTTACCTGATATTGATGATCTTGGTGTCTAAATTTATATACAAATCTGTGTTATTTTCTAAATTGGTCTCTAATTTTCTTCTTGAGTATGTTTCTCATTTTTTGACTCTATACAACAAATGCTTAGCTCTACCCTCTGATAAGCCCGAGCTGCTCGACCACACTTCAAAAAATAGAGAACTTGGGGTTATTACCTTAAGCCCTGTAAACCAATAAGGGTGTTCTGGACTTTTTCCATAGTTTGTCCTTACAATGGCACTACCACATAAAAAATGGCTTCCTACTCCCTCTGTGTCGCAAAGTGCTGGGCAAGGGATCCTACATGTTCAAGGAGGCATCCCCTGCCTGTCTAGGTTCAGAAGCTCTGTCAAACCTTGAGTCAGAGCTCCAGCTGGCTAAAGGGTGTAAGCATCCAGACTTGAGCTCCATTCTTTAGACCACTATGTCCCAAAGTCCCCAGGATAAGATCTTGCAAGTCTGTGGATGTCTCCCCTATGTGTCCAGGTAAAGAAGCTCTGACCGGGCCCTGTTCAGAGCTCCTGCTGGCCCACTGGCTATGGGTTCCTTATCCCGGCCCTCTGTGTCACTTAGGGCCAGATGCAGGTAAATATCATTTACCGATTCTAAAATACAGAATTTTACCGATTCGGTATTTTAGAATCGGTAAATAATATGTAGCTAATGATTTGGTCAATTTTACCGAATCGGTAAAATTCGGTAAATACCGATTCGGTATTCACCAATTCGTATTCCCCATTCATTCCTATGGCCCTGGAGGCCCATAGGAATGAATGAGAATTACCGATTCGGTAACTACCAAACTGGTAAAAGGGGGTAGACTTACAAGGGTGGCAGGCTGTCACATTGACACACTGTTGTACCCCTGTATAGTGCATGGGTGCACATGTGGCACACATACATGCCCTATATGTCTGACACATGGCACAGTTGAAAAAAGCACAACATTGCTTTTTTAGGGTTTTCGATATTTACCACCAACTTGTAGTTGGTGGTAAATACCGAATCCTTACAAGTGAGTGCTTCCTACATTAAGGATTCGGTAATTTACTGAATCGGTATTTAAGAATTCGGTAATTTACCGATTCCTTAAATTACTGATTCGGTAAATTACAGAATCCTTAAATTAGGCCCCTACATCTGAAAAACCTAATACCGGTCGGTAACGGCCGCAATTCGGTAATTTCGGCCGTTACTAACCGGTATTAGGCTTCCTACATCTGGCCCTTAGTGCCCAAACAGGATCAAGTTGCCCAGGCAAAGCTTCCCTGCTTGGCTGGGAGACAAATCTATGACCAGGCCTTGATTCAGTGCTCTGTGAGATACCTATGCCTAAGACCAAGACTGGGTGCAGTGCACCCAGACAAGGAGTCCCTGGCACCCAATGGCAAGTGGAAACTGATCCTTAAGATATGGTGCGACCAGATGACCCTCCTCCAAGCTGTGTAATCTGAGGACTCCTAGCTTGGCTGTCTTGTCACACTTGCCATAGGAATGAATAGGTGCCCAAATGGCCAACCTGTCTTGAAAGTCAAGATGTGGGCTAATTTGACTCTTTGAGCACAGCCAGAGTTCGAGGAGGTTGGTTTTGAATGTTGCTCTCTTGTTATTCGGGATACAAGGATTACAAGTTAGGCAGTTAACTTTTCTCAGGATTATTACGGACAATGCTACTTTGTCATCTATTTGTTTGCCCTACTTTCCACAAGGGCCCTGAACTGCCTGCCCTAGTCCCAGGTCTGCTGCTGCTTTCTAGCCCTATTCAATGGGCCTTTCCTCAGAGCCTGCTTTAATTGAGAACAAGGAGGAATGTGAAGCTGACATCCACGTAGAGGACGGACTGGTCACAGTTGGTTTAGCAGCACTGTACTCTGTTGGAAATTAGCAAACATGGTCGACTTATGGATTGACTGCTTGCCCAGCATTGACTGTTGTTTCAAGCAAAGAGCTTCCACTCTGCCAGGGCTGTCAGACATAAGAGTCTGCCTTTTGTGGAACCCACCCAGAAGAGCAAAGGCCAAGCAGCCTTGAAGCCTGCGCCCCTCTCCCTATGATCTGACCAGATGGGTGGGGTTGGGTGGCACTAATCCCGGATGCCACCTGGCAGTCCAGAGCCCGTGCTCCTGCCTGTTACACATCTCCATTCAGCAAATTTCTACAGCAGTTCAGAACAACAGTTCCATGGGGTGTCCAGGCCGCCTGGACCAGCACCTCAGTGTCTTACTCAGGGTGAGACTTTGCCTGCGTCTTCTTTCTATTGTAAAAGAGCAGGCTGGTCCCGCCAGTGCCCTTGTCTCCCCAGATCATGCAGGTAAGCAAAGACTCTCACAGCAGACTCCAGAAGGGTTTGCTGATTGGTATGGGATAGTCATGTGGCTCCCCATCCTATCCAGCAGGTGCCTCCACCTGTTTCTTCCTGCCAGTAGCATAACACATAATTAAATAATGTATTTAATGGAGCATACAGAGGAAGTTTGGGTGCATATCTTGATAAGTAGGTATTACTACAGCGGTGAGTCAATTTCAGAGCAGGGTATTCTAGGATGGACTTCTTATATAGCTGTTACTGATTACCCAAAACAATGCTCCACAGCAGTGCAAGTGAGACAACATGTAAAACAAACCTGAAATCCTAATCGAAGCCGTTTCACGAGTTAGGGGCCCGTACTTGCAGAATCAGATGAAGATGAACACTAAAAGGGAATAAGAAAGGCAGAGAGTATTTACGTTTTTTCTCACAAACGGAGCCTCCATCACATCTGGAATTCTCATTCATCCAGAACACCAAACATCCCACTCACCCCAGGCACCCCTGTTAACTACCAACAGATCATAATATGCACTTCCATCACACTATACACCTCCCACATAGTGACTCAGCAAACCCCTAACATCTGGCATTCCATTCAACACCAACCTTAACATCTGGAACAAAAACTAGTCGAATGCTCCTACTGCGCCCAGCAAGAAAAGTACCGCTGGAACCCTTGTATCCACCAGGCTCACACACTCAGCACCTGCTCACAAACAAGCCCTCTTCACAAAGGGCATAAGATGATATCCAGATACTACTTCTCACTCAAAAGCTGCTCATCTGTCACACAGACATTCAACACCTTCTCATGCCACTCCCTACTTTCTATCTGGCAAATCGTCACCGTACAAAATGTCACAATCGCTCATATCCACTACTTGCAAGATCATATAACTGACATCGCCTTAACTCCATGCTGCCTAATACACAAGGTTATCTTTGTTGTTTTAATCTCGGTGTGCGCAGAACACATGGTTATTTTCATTACCTAAACATCAGGCTTCATAGTCTACAAGAGCATTCACATTGCCATAACCCCATTCTGTACAGTATATGATTACCTATATTAGCAACAAACCAAGCTAAGTGGGCTGTAGATACCTAGAGCAACAGTGGATGTTATAAAGGCCTAAATAAAGGCCCAAAGTGGAGGGAAAAGGAGTTGTAAATTCTCGGGCACAACTTTAAGACTGTTCTGTAAGTCTGTTCCCAGAATATTCATTGGAAGTTTTGTTTCAGAGCCAGATAGCCGGAAGCATCTGACTAGTGCCTCTGGAATTACAATTGACAGCAAAAGACAGCTACTTTTTACAGGGATCCAGGATACAGAAGCAAACTTGCACAGCCTATCTTTCCAACACCGATGAGTGGGTTGTCAATGCTAATGTGCTACATAGTATCTATCAAATAGACTTGTTCACAGAAGCAGGTAACACAAATGCTCAGACTGTGCTTCAGGATACTATTAACTTGGGTCGAATGAGAATGCCATTTTGATGGACAGGTCAGGGAGAATTCTGTATGTGTTTTCTTGCAATTTGGTGGATCCTGAATGTGCTGCTCAAGTGCACCGTTGCAAAGCCAGAATGTTTTGATTGCACCTGAGTAGCCACGTCATTGGAGGATCAGGGGCCTTCTTTATCTATTTGAGTGACCAAATAGGAGGTTGCCATGCAGACTGGATCTCCTGTACACATTTGGGGCAGATCCTTCCATTGCTGAACTTTTTGGCCTGCTTTCTGAATTCCTAAATTCTTACAGTATGGATATTTGAACCTGCCTCAAGACGGCATTGGAGCATTAAAAGAAGCAACATAAAAAACACAAAAAACCTAATATGTTTTTAAATGGAAGAGGTACTGAATCTGGAGTATCCAAAACAACTGTGAACTATCAAGAGTTCAGGAAGAAGTAGAGATTTCTTACCTGCTACACTTGGCAAGGCCTTGCTTCAATTTTCATCATTTGAGGTACATTCAGCAGTATCCCTGCCTACAGGAAATCTGGAAAAACTTCTTACTTTGGAATTTCTTTTGTGAAAGCTTTCCTATAAGGAATTAGGATTTCATCCTGCTAGTTCTCGTCCTCGCTATGTGTGCTAAATATAGTTAATGGTCTACCTTTTGATCCTATAACCAAGCCAAAATCTACTTGGAAAGCTGTCTCCTGGCATCAATTCACCTCTGCCTACAAAGTAAGCAAACTTTAGGCATTGGGCTCCCAGGAACTTTACACTGTGTCCTTTAAGAACACATGGTGATGGGAACTCTCCCAGGTTTTCAACAGAAAGTAATTTCAGACTTCAAATATCAATTGGGCAGTAGACTTACCAGCTTCCTTTCCTAACCCTTCAGCACCAGAAGAGGGAGTTCTCTAGATGTGGGATGCGAATTGAGTTTTAAAATGCTGTTTGGACAGAACAATAGAAATGAAGCAGCGGAGGTGATTGTTTTTGCGATGTTACCAGTTAACAAACACTTTTGTATCTGGTACACCCAAAGTTCACTTCACCATGGAAAAGTAGCTTTGTGGCTCTAATAAGGAATGTCTCTATTTCAGAGATTTATAAGGCTGCAACATGGACGTGCGTCCATACTTTCATGAGACATTATGGGCCTCATTAAGATGTTGGTCGGAAAGGCTCCAAATGGCATTCGAAATTTCATAACCCCTATTGGAACCCATGTTTCCGACAGACACAGAAACATTTCTGACCAACTATGTTGCAATAGATGGTAAATGTTCAGTCTTTCCAACTCAGTCCGACTGGCATTCGGACACTCCGAGTTGATCAGAGCCAGAAGGTACAGGTCTATGGACTGTATATCCGACCGACGTATTACAATGTCGGATTCTACAGCTTTTCTGAATCGGTCTGTACGACACAAAATGGCTGTTGGAAACTCACTTTAGGGGCCTGTAGCAGACCTCCTTCACTCAGACACCTCAGGTTGGGGCCTGTAGGAGTATCCATGGGACTGCTCTATACAACCATGTACAGTGTGACAGGCACTATTGGTTGCCCGCCACAGGGTGCAAGGTTTTATGGAAATACCCCTTTTCTCAATGTGAGCCTATGTTGTCGCTCAGAATGCGGCTCCCATTGAAATAAATGGAAGTCCAACCAAATGGTGTTCGGAAAGATCATAATCGGTCAGTTGGACTCACCGAACCAGAGTCGGTTGGAAACCATTCCGACAAGGAGTCGGTTGGAATGCTTTCCAACCGACATCGTAATTAGGCCCTATGTCTTTATCTGGACTCCTCAGCTGCTGCCCAACTAGGACAGGCTTCCATTCAAAATTGATTTGGGTGACAGTGGATGCTGTTTCTGCTCTCTAGTCAGTCTTTTTCTAGTGAGATGGACTTGCTGTACTATGCAGTGCTCTTTACTCTTCCACCTAGGATCCTCCTGGGTTCATAAAACTGAAAGACCTAACGATCACCGTGGGGGACGCTGGGACAGAGGTGGAAGGGTGAGGCCCTTCCAGGCATAGCACCAGTTTTACTTCCATTTCTATGTCAGTCTATCTGCTACCATTGCACACCATCTCCTTCCTTCTTCCTATTATAAAAGGTCTGTGACAGATGTTTCTGGTCACAAATAGGGAGTATTTTGTTTTTAATCACTGCCTTTTGATAGTGAAAAGCATTTTGGCCAATTGTAACCTTCTTACATGCTATGTAGACAGTTTTTCTTCTGTGTAAAGTGCACTTTTCGCATGAAGACCTTTGTTCATCTGTATACAGGTATATTTATTAAGGGCTTATGTGGTTTTTATGAAGCCCTTGGAGAACTAGAATTGCAGGTAAGTAACTTTCCTGTCTTTTTGACACTATTTAACCATACATTTCTCAATTTCTTACTTCTTCACCGTTCTTCAGAGGAAACTTTTAGGAATCTCTAAAGGTCACATAATTAAGTAAGCGATTAGGTGTGGCACCAATAAATGGCTCTGTGTTGTTACTTACGGAAGGGATGTAAAGGGAGCTCCTTGATTCTACCTGTTGGCACGCAAGAGCAATCACTAGAAAGAGTTCCTGGTCTAGTCTTAGGGAATTTGAAAGGTAAGGAATCTGCAGTTAAGACCCTCACCCCCGCAAAAGAGAGCTATTTAGAGTAGGGATAGAGGATGGAAGGATGCAAGAATAAGGATAGATAAGAGATCTATTATGGCATCAGCAAATAAAGTGTCTGGGTGATCAGTAGGAAAGTTAAACAGAAAAAATAAAACGGAAAAAGATTTTTGTTAAAGAGTGATGCATTAAAAAGTAATGAAACGTCCCAGCTGGTCATACAACATGACATTTCAGATCTCCGTCCGTCCGGCATGTCTTATTATGTACACCGTTGGCTGGCTACCTAGTTAGCCATGGCCAAACTTTGAAAAAAATAGCCCCGATGAAGTCGCAGGATATTTACCTGTGAGAGCCGAAACACGTGTTGGCTTATGGGGCTAAAAGATTTCAAATACTAAACAAGAGAATTCCAAAATAAAGATCAAATAAAGAATACAACTGTTACATTTTTGAGTTTTATTATTAATATTATTTATTAGTGTGTGCTCGAGGGTGTTTAGTTTATTACTATGCTATGTTTGACTACATTTCAAGGAATGAGGTGGTTCTCCCTGCCCCAATAGCACCGCATTTCCTCACATGTATGAACAAACACATTCATTGTGTTTTTCACTGAGGCACCACCTCCCTATGACTCACCACCCGACTTCTTGGGATTCCAGCTCATAATAAAACAATGAGAGTAAAACACAAGAAAATGCTGTTACAGGGGCAGATGAACAACCCATTGCAGTACCCTTAACTTGCAAAAAATCATTGCCGAGCAAGAAAAGGTTTTTTCAAGTAATTCTGGATAAAGACAGGACTGAATTGGGCTGGTACCTGATATGGTTGTGCCCTGTCTTTTAAATAAAGTTAATTCACTTCCAATTATTTTCCCTGTTATATACTGGTATAGAGGGAGACAATGTCAAGTGTTGCTAACCATTGTGTTTGTTTGTCAAAAGGTATTCCTCCAATTTCCTTGATGAAATCTGAGGTATCTTAAATATATGAATTTTCTTTTATATGGCCTCTCGAAGAGACTGCCGCCCAGTAATGAATGGTCCTGCAGGTTTGGTTTTCAATCTCAAATTGAATTATGTTCTAGAAATTAGAATTACTTTGAACTAATATAACCTTTGTCAAAACATTGCCAAAGTATTTTGAAAAGGTCTTACTTGATTTCCACAGTAGGGCCTTACAAATGTTTTGGTAGTAGAGTTGATAATAAACCTGAAGGTACCCCTCCTCCAGTTACTTTTCTTTGTCCCTAAAGCCATATTTGTCTGCCCGCTCTATAACCACATTCTTCAAAGGGTGACATCAATTTCACTTGAGAGTATGGCACAGTATGTTTGAAATATATTTTTTTCTTCCTGAGTTAGTTAATTGCAGAGATGACCATTTTATCAAAGGTGATAACTTCACTTGGTAATTAACTTGGAGGGGGCAGAATGTGGACTCATTGTGGAGACTAGATTCATGGAGAAAATTTTTCAATTTGGGCCATGATATGATACTATTCTTGAAATGGGTTTCTTTTTATTTACCCTTCTCTAGGCATCGAGATAGCAGTTCAAATGCATTCTTGAGCTAATGATATTGAAGTAAGGAATATTTGTGCGGGCAAATGGCGACACTCCTTTTATTCCTTGCACAAAAATGAATCTGGACGAATGTAGCCCTAAATCGTCATCATAAATTGATGAGACATTCATTTCGGTCCTATGGAGTATTCATGAGAGGTTATCTTAGTAGTTCAACCCTTGACATCTGGAATAAAGGTTTGCGTTTGCACTCTAGGATCCAAGACATTTTGAGTATAAATACCTCCTGCTTGAATTGATGAGTACTTTAGAAGCCTAGTTATTCTAAGGCATTTAGTGTTACCAAGAGGGACTTCAGGTTTTTCAACTAGTGATCAGGTATTTTTAAACTGGCTCATATCAGTGATGAAAAAAGGAAAAACCTTCTTACAATTTATGGTTTTATGGTATGTGTTTCAATATTCATGCAGGAGAGTTTTTTAACAAATGTTTCTGAAGGGGGCCTAGCTGGGTGTCCCGGGGTCAAGGCATGAATATAGGGGGTGTGAGATTCCCAGTGCTGGTATAAACCATATACAAGTATGTACCTGAAGGCTAAGAAGGAACAGAGCACAGAGGCTGAGGCCTAAAGTAGGCAGGGACAGGCTTTGACTAGGAAACTGAAAGTCTGAAAAGGGAAAATATAGTATAACAAGTTCTACCACAAAGGGAATCAAGGGAAACAATATTCAAACTAGCATGAATGATAGTTTGTATACTCCCTGGATAATGATCTATCTGTGAGGGGGGGATGATCTTATACAAAAGCAAGGAGCTGATTAATCTCACAGAGTTCATTTAGACTCCCAGCAGCTCCTATGGAGAAGGAGCGCTAGTGGTTCTCTGTGTCAAAGGCACAAGCCTTGGAGTCTAAGTGGCACCTGTGGAAGGTCGGACAATCAAAAGTACAATATAACCACTAGACAGATAAACAGGGAACATAACAAGGAAAACCAAAACAGAAACCGGGCTCAGGAAAAGCAGGACTGAAATTAGGGTCAAAACTTGGACTCAAATACACCAAGCTGAAATACTGAAAACAAGGCTAGGAAAGATGTGCAGTCAAAAAAGACACACCAGAAATATGCAGACAAACAGGAACATAAAACACAAGGCAGGGAGTCTGCATGTAACAGAGCAATTCAAGAAAAGTGCAGGCAGGAGACTACGATCAATGGCTAACACAGGAAAAAGATGAAAGAAAACAAGAGACAGAAAATAGATACTACAAATAGCTAAATAATGGAAATGGGTACAGCAGAAAGGGAACAGAATCAAAGAACAGACCTGTACTAACACCAGCAGGAACACAACAGAACACAAGGACATGCTAAAATCAATTGCAAGTCACACAAATCTGCGCTCACAGGGATGAAAAAGATGGAGGTTCCGGGGAGGAGCACAGGTGTAGGGAGAAAGGCATGTGCAGGTAGAAAGCCAGGTGCAAGGACTTAACCAGGTGTAGGGAATCAAGGAACCACCAATGAAGGGAAAGCTGAACAGGGGCCTGGAAAAGGAAAGACCACAGGAACCAGGAGACACAAGACAAGGAATATGAAAACCTGGAATAGAGTATGGATTGGAACAGATGCAGAGAAGTGTCCAGAATGCATATATAAAGGGGTTAGGAACCAAGCTAATGAATAGGGAACAACCACCAGGCCATGATCTATGATGGGTCTGACAGAGGGAACTACAAGAACAATAATGCATTAGGGAAGTGGAACAAAAACCTGGACTGGGAGGTGGAGGGAAATGAAGTATACTAAGTGGAGATGGGAATGCTTTCCTATATTGATGCAAGGCCCGAATCGCAAAGGGCCCTTGTGAGTTAATCAACCAGTATTTGTATACCACACCACTGTCATCCTTAGGGTATCTGGACATTGAGGGTGCTTCTCTCCATCGATAGGCCATGTCTTGAGTGACATCTAGTGGCAGGAGGGCAGAATCCTGACTTGTATCGTCAGTTGGTAAGATTAAGCAACCTTAAGCCTTTATTGGTCTGTAGACAGCTCTTGTTTTTTCTAAGGTTTTACCTACTTGAGGACAAAGGTTTACGTCTTTCCCCTTCCTTGAATGTACTATGGCCGTTTTCTCTTTTTAAAGTTACCTTCTTTACGAGACTCAGCAGAATTCCCATCTACAAGGAGTTTCTTCTTGGTAGCATACTCAACATCAAGGAGTATGGATAATGAAAACATCTCTAGCTCCCATCTATAGTTAAGATTGTATAAGGGTAGATTTGTTTTTGTTTGTGGATTATAAATATTATTATGGTGTTATTTGAACTGTTACTAGAAACTAAGGTACTTTCAAACCTTTCTGAATGGCAGTATCTCTTCAGAGTCAAGGTCTAAGATTCATACTCTTGAGGTTAAATGAATATTTTCTGTTGAGGAATGGAAGAGATCTAAATATTATGTTTTAATCAACTAAGAGATCAACTAAGAGAGGCGGTATCCCTTTTGTATCTACTTGGAAGTACTCACCTTTTTTGATTTCTTACTATTTGAACAAAGGACCTATATGTTCAATATAGATGTGTTATAGAGGTGATTTAGTCATGTCATGTTTGTGGACATCCTTAGGATTTCTCTTGGGCTGTTCTCTGGTTTATCACATGAAACTCAGTGAATTTAATTATGTTTTGCAATTATGGTTTCCTTGTAATGCAGGCATTTATTTTAAGGTTGATATTGAACTTTCCATACAGTGTCTTTGTTTTAATACAGTGTAGTAATGATAAAATAGTTTTTTCTGCACCCAAGGATGGTTTTGTCTTGGTAGAATGTCTTGTGGGTGACTGTGATTATGACATACTGCTTGGGCATATCCTCAATATGTAAAGAATGGGAAGAGGAAAGAGATGTCGAGGTAATATTTAGATTACTTAACTGTAAGTTTCCTTCCTCATCTCAGTAGTCAGAAGCCTCCCTGCATCCCTTACTATCTGCAAACCTCCCTCAACAATCTGATAGAGGGCTTTTGGAAACAGGTTGGGTGGGAGCGAGCAACAGGAATAAAGGTGGGAAGGAAAAGGGGTGGGAGGAATATAAGAGGAATCAACCTGAAAAAGACTCTCCAAAAATGAGATGTGGAAGGACACAAGTAATGCATCGATGCTCCAAGGAAGAGACATACACATGAAAAGGAATGAAGACTACTGCAAGATACCAATATAAAGTAAGCAAATGAGAGTGAAAATGAAGCCAAGTGGTAAGCCCACTGTTAGAAAGCTAAAGGTCTTGAAGAGACAGTAAATGATCTGTCTAGCTGAGACACAAAATTGTCACAAGAAAGAGGCATTGGGGGTTTATAGGAGGATAGCTGGCGTCATCCATGAAAATGAAAAAGAGCTTGGAAAGTGTGACCATTGGCGGCTGGAGGATAATTCTTCAATAAGTACTGGGATGAAGAAAGAGGAATCGTAGTCATGAAGTTTAGTGGTATATAATCTAGATGAGGATTCCATCTGCATGTTCAAGTGTCTCGTTGCACATGCGCCTGCCCTTCACTGTTCATGACAGTAACTGACTGTGACTGTGCTCAAACCTGCTTCTAGCAGGGCTCATACATCTCATGTTTAAAAAGTTCTTTACATTCTTTTTCTGCATCAATCCTCATGACTCACCTGGCAGGTAGTTGATGGATCCTTCAGGCAAAGGGACACATCACACCACATATAGACATCAGGCTGCCCATTAAAGATGAATGCCTCGATCTCAAACATGACTTGCAGTGACTGGCCATTTTCTACTACCTGTACATTCATGGTTTGTGTCATTGCACAGCTGCAAAGAGAAAAGCATTGTGAAGCTAGATTTCAATATCAGCATATAAAGGCACAGTGCCTCCTAAAGGCAACCGACTTGCAGGGCCTGATTCGCAAGGGCAAACTAAAACTTAAGTCTAAGTCTACTACTTTTTGGTATTCATAAAGGAAAGTTACTACTACTAACTTTTCTACTAGTAAATCTTGTAACATTATTAGTAGTTCTAAACCTACAAGTAGTGAAGTTACTGGTTGTAAATTACCTTTGTGAATACCAAAAAGTAGTAAACTTAGACTTACATTTACTTGTTTTTGGTATTCACAATGCTAAGCTTCTAATAGTAACTTTATTGCAAGTAAAGGTACTAGTAATAAAGTTGGCAGTAGTAAAGTTACTATTAGTCATTTACATTTGTGGATTCCAAAAAGTATTAAACTTAAATCCAAGTTTTTACCTCTGTGGATTGGGCCCGCAATGTGTCCATCAGTGCCTTACAATGGTATTGGGTAAGATTTCTTTATTTTACAAATGTGTGAATTCAGTACTTTTTATAAAGACAAAGCTGAGGTTTGACAAAGTAATCAGTTCCCAGGATGTGTTTGTTGTTCCATCTTTTTGAAAATACTTGAATAAGAGCTTATTTGCTTTGGGATCATTTATAAAACAAAATGAACTTCCGACTTCTCTTGTTCCACTTTAATAGCACAAAAGAACCAGAAGTCAACATGTGTTTAGAAACTTAATTTTTTACTTCTTCAGGACTTGAAAATAACATACATGGTATTGTGTAGTCAGTCATTGATAGAGGTACTGATGTACAGTTTCACATTATACCACACTTTACAGTGAGCATGATAGCTTTATTCTATCACTGCTGGTTGAGTCCTGTAGTTGTAAAGCACTCAACCTGTTGAAACCAATTGCCTTGAGTTAGCATGCTCACAGCTACATATTGTATATGCACTATCACAATCCATATGTAAATGTAAATGTAAATGTAAATGTAGTTGAGCTTATATAGCGCACAGCTACCCGCAGTGGGTTTCCCGGCGCTTGCTTAGGGAACCCTTCCTGGTATTCCCCTGTGAGATAGCAGGGTATCCACAAGGTGAAAGTCAGGCATCCCGCCGCGAGGGGCCATATCATGCCACAAACCCTCATCAATGCATCCCCACAATAGGAATAGCGAACAAGTTACTTGAAGTAAAACTTTATAAACATAATTGCAATTTAAATTGTATTTATATGGCGCTTACTACCCTTGATACAGTGTTGATGGACTTTTCAGCAAGCAGATTGCTACTCCGGAACCCAACATGGATTGGTGGTGGGTTGGTAAAGGGAAATGTACATTTTTTATTTTATCAGTGGACATGTGAGTTTGTTTGTTGTATTGACTGAGATAAAGGAGGGATAGAGGAAGGGAGAGTCTAGAAAGTGCGTTCTGGAAGATCATAGTAGTAAAATGAGGTTTGGGATGAGTCAATGGATGGATGGATAAGGGTCGAGTCTGCAAAGAGTTAGTTTCTAGGAGATCATAATAGTACAATGAGGTTTGGGATAAGACAGAGAGTGAAGCTATAGGATATATTGAAAGAGGTATTGGATGAGACATAGAGTAGTGAATTGGAAATAGTTAAAGTTTATTTTCCCTACAAACTTGTGACCCGCTCCGGTCCGCTCCTATCCTGAAAGTCTCAGGGTGATTCGTCAGGCGGGGGCTGAGAAAAAAGGGGGTCTCAAAACGTGTATTCACCATGCAATTTTCCATAGGAACCTTTAGTCGCAGCTACAGCCCGAACTGCTAAACAGAATTTCACCAAATTTGGCAAAGAGCTAGCTTAGGTTCAGACTTGTGCCTTTTGGTTAAATGGTGTAAATCTGTTCAGTAGTTCCTGAGAAAATCAAAGTAAAATCACATATATATCTATGGCCGCGGTGGATCCACGCACCCTATGCGCACCCTTCCGATCACGAGCTGCATGCTAATTGGCTGTCAACTGGCTGTCAACATTCCAAACCAGGTAGTGTTGGCAGCCATTTTGTGCCTCAGTAGAACAGAGGCTCAAGAAGTCAGTAGAACAAGTGTGCAACACGTATAAAGGGGGCAGGGTAGAAATACCTTGACCCTCTAGACCTGCTTAGGGGTTCACACAAGGACCCCCAGGGCCCAAAAAATGTTTTTTTTTTAAACTGCAAAATACACACAGGGTGCGCGGATCCTGCCATAAAAATAAAACTAAAATGAAGCGTGGGATAATAATTAATAATAAAAAAATAATTAGCCTCCGGGGGGGCCAAATTCTGGGGGCAAAAATATAAAATTTGATGGGGGCCCAGAGGGGCCCCCCAACTCAGGTGTCCCCCACCCACCGGGGCTACAAAGTAAATGAGTGGGGGGGCTCAAAGGACTCCCCCAGCAAAATACATGGGAGGGGGGCTCAAAGGCCTTGTGGCCACCCTCCTGGAGCCGTCAAGGGCCCTGAGGACCGCCACCCCCCAGGGCCAGCTCCTGCAGTGTCCGGGGGTGCCCATCCCCGGGACACTGCTGTTTGCAATGGCAGGGTGAAAGCCGAAGTCTCCGCCCTGTCATAGCAAAATTGGTTTTGATTTTGAAAGAGAGAGCAGGGAAACCTGCTCTCTCTTTCAAAATGCAAACCATATTGCTTTTCCACACGGGGAGTTGCATGTTAGCAGCTCCCCGTGTGGGAAAGCAATGCCGGCTCCCAAAGGATGCGAGGAGCTGGCTGGGACCTTGGGGGCATTGGGGCTCCCCCCATGGTCCCCAAAGTTGTATACTGGCCCCGGGGGATGGAGTAACCTGGGAAAATAGAAATTAGTGATATGTGCAAATTTATTTTTTACTGTCAAATTAGGAGTCTTGTACCCAGCGCGGCCCCCTGGTGTGCCCGAGCTGGGTGCACGACTCCTACGCGTTGGGTACATGACTCCTAACGCATTGGGTGCATGACTGCTAACTTGTTAGGTGCATGACTCCTAACGCATTGGGTGCACGACTCCAAGCAAAAAAAGTCATATTTTTCAGATATACATCAAGCTTATGTGTTTAGATCTTGGGTGGTTCTAAAAAGATCTGTTGTCTTTATTGAGAGATGTTGGTACCTATAAGTAAGTACCTATGCAGTGTCTAAAGTTGATGAGGAAGACTCTGTTACCCTCACCTGTAAAATATACACCATCTCTCCTGTAGATGCCATCCATATTGAAATGCAGATTGTTGTGGTAAATGGACCCCATCCTATAATCTCAGAGAAAAGCAGAAACAGCTTTATTGACATGTTTCCTAGCTTTCTTAATCTGTGGACACAATTGATTGGTCCAGTTCCTATTCTGTCTTTGGCATATGTTAGAATAGACTAAGGCAGTTTGGGGAAAAGTGACATCAATTCTCCAAGGGTATCCTTCATAAGCATTTCCAGACCTACCCAAGTCAAAGTGCCTAGGTCATTGCCACCAAAGTGCACAATTATGAGGTCAGGGTGTTGGAGATGCAAAAAGGATGTGTCCAATGGCATCAATTGGTACCACTTTAATCCTCTCTATCCAATCCATTTAATGTCTACATTTGGCAAAGCTAGGTTTTTGTCAATGTCTCTGTTTTCTGCATACATTTGGCTTCAGAAAATATAGCTGTGTCCCACAATCCACACTCTAAGCATATTGAAGGGAGGTCTGGATGCACTCAGAAGGTGTCTGTATGTGAAACGGCAGTTTGATAACTAAGATTTTTCTACAATGTTGGATAAGATGCAGTTTTGAAAAAAGAAAATAAATGATTGGTTGTTTGAGAACATTCTATACTGAAAAGTAGGGTGCATGTTTCTGTTTTTTAAAAGCATGATTCTTATCGGTTTACAAAAACTGTTTGAAACGAACATTACATAGGATAAGGTGATATTTTGAAAAGTCAAGCACACTTGCTGTTTGGATTAGCAACATTGTGTGCTGAATTTGTGACCTGTGTGCTCAGTTGAGTGTTTCATGAACTGTTACTATGGTAACAGGCAGTAAGCAGATTGGGGGTAGGGTTAAAACTTATGTCAATTGGAAAGAGTTGAAATGTGTAACCAATAGAAATGTGTGTTAGGTTTTGAATTAATGTGGGGAGCAATGTGATTTGATATTTACATGTATATGTGTGCAGATTGAGAAGAAAAGTCTGCCATTTGTTTGGTTTTGCTAAAAGCAGTGAAGTACAGAGATTCTGTATAATAAAATCTGGGGTGTGACTGACATACTTCTTAATCTATAAATCAATTTAAAAGGTGAGTTATTAATTCGTGAGGGGTTGTATGTGGTGACTTTGTTTTTAATAAGAGTAATGTGTTTCACCCGCTAAAATCCAGGGAGTAGTCTTGCTTGTCTAGAATCATATTGTGAGTCTGTCTGCATTTGGGAACCATTGTGAGAGCAGTATTTGGGTACTTCATTACTTTGCAGACAGATAACTGCTTTAAAACTGGTCACGTTGGCAAGTTTTAGTAGCATTAGAAGCCAGTCATTGCTTATGCATTCGCAAAATGAGTCAGGCGTTCACACTAGAGTGTAGTTCTGAAATATGTAGAATGTGCGCAGTCACCTTACTCCTTTCAGACTAGTGAATGTGTTTTGGTAAAGTCCAAGGGATACTATTGATTGTCTAGAATCATACTGTGAGTCTGTGTGCATTTGGAAACCATTGTGAGAGAAGCATTTGGGTACTTCTGTCTTTGCAGACACGTTACTGCTTACAAACCTATCCTGTTCTCATGTTTTGGTAGAATTAGAAGCCAGCCATCGCTTATGCATTCGCAAAATGAGTCAGGGTTCCACACTAAAGTGCATCAATGAAATATATGTAGAATGTGTGCAGTCACCTTACCCCTTCCAGACTAGTGAATGTGTTTTGGTAAAGTCCAAGGGATAGTTTTGCATGTCTAGAGTCACACTGTGAGTCTGTGTGCATTTGGGAACCATTGTGAGATAAGCATTTGGGTACTTCATATCTTTGCAAACAAATAACTGCCTAAAAAACTATCCTGTTCTCAAGCTTTGGTAGAATTAGAAGCCAGTCATTTCTTATGCATTCGCAGAATGAGCAAGGCATGCACAGTAGCAGTGCTGTAGGGAATTGTGTAGAATGTATGCAGCCACCTAACACCTTCCAGACTGGTGGGTCTCTTCTGCTAAAATCCAGGGAATAGTCTTGCTTTTCTAGAATCATACTGTGAGACTTTGTGCATTTAGGCAACCATTGTCAGAGAAGCATTCGGTAACTTCATGTCCCCTTGAACTACTCTAATCATTCAGTCAGTAACCAAGTACTCATGCAGTGATCAAGGGCCTTAGCACATGGACTGCTTCAAACTCCTATGCACTACGCATGTAGTCCTCTAACAATAATAAATAATAATCCACATTTGTAAAGCGCACAATCATCCATAAGGGTCTCTAGGCGCTAGGGGCCGTCGGGAAGATTAAGCAAGCTATTGCCCAGAGTCACATGGTGCTGGGCTAACCTGCCGCCGGTGCCAGGGATCAAACCGTGATCCCCAGATTCCGGAGTCAGTTGCCCTAGCCACGGCGCCACACCTCTTCCTAACCACCTACACACTTGTGTTTCAGGCCTATAATTCCCAGTCAGTATCCACACACTCCTGCAAACTCCCTGTTACTCCCCTTGCATTCCTCTAGTGACCCTTTCAGCACCATGTACTAATACATTCACTGCAGTAAAATACAACCAATTATAAATTCACCCACGGTCTCTACTTGTAGTACTCTAATCATTCAATCAGTACATAAGTACTCATGACGTGATCCAGGACTTTAGCACATCAACTGGTACAAACTCCTATGTACTATGCATGTAGTCCTCTAACCACCTACACACTTGTGTTTCAGGCCTACAATTCCCCAGTCAGTATGCATACACTCCTGCAAACACTCTGTTACTCTCCTTGCACTCCTCCATTGACCCTTTCAGCACCATGTACTGACCCATTCACTGAGGTAAAATACAACCAATCATACATTTACCCAGTGTCTCTCCTTATACTACTGTAATCATTCAGTCAGTATCCAAGTACTCATATAGCGAGCCAGGCCTTAGCATATGAACTGCTACAATCTCCTATGCACTTTGCATGTAGTCCTCTAACCACCTACACACTTGTGTGTCAGGCCTACAATTCCTCAGTCAGTAGCCATGCACTCCTGCAAACACCCTGTTACTCCCCTTGCGCTCCTCTAGTGACCCTATCAGCACTATGTACTAATCCATTCACTGCAGTAAAACACAACCAATTATAGATTTACCCAGTGTCTCTCCTTATATTACTCTAATCGTTCAATCAGTACATAAGTACTCATGCAGTGATCCCGGACTTTAACACATGAACTGGTACAAACTCCTAAGGACTATGGATGTATTCCTCTAACCACCTACACACTTGTGTTTCAGGCCTATTATTCCCCAGTCAGTATCCACTCATACTTAGTGTGTTATAAAATCATTATTACAAGTATTCTGTTTTCCATACAGTCACTCACACTATCACTGAGTCTTATGTGGAGAAGCGTGGCTCAGTGGTTAGAGGCGGCAGACCCGGAAGCTGAGATCGACCGTGGACCAGGGTTCGATTCCCCGCCTCGGCGGGTCTCGGGCTCAAAAATTCCACGGACTCGACAATTCTCGCTCCGGTGCCTACTCGAATCACAGGGTCACACTCTGCAACTCTGGGCAATAGCTTGCTTAATCTCCACTACGGCCCCTCATATACCTACTAAATCAACTATTTATACATCTTTGGACAGTCAAACACCTCCCACCCACCCACACACACATTCACTCTACCATACAAATACTCACGTAACTAATTAATAACTAATATAGACTTTCAAATAGCGAGTAACCAACTTATGCAGTAGTTTACACAACAAGAGACAGAGTGATAGATATTCACACAGTTTAATCACTATCCCATATATTTAGTGAGACACTTTAAATTAGTCACTTAGACAGTCAATCACAGTGCTACTAAATCCTTCATCCACACAATTATACATCCGCTAAGTCTTCAATGCAGATTGCTATATATATATAATATTTATTTATATAGCGGACCAAACCACATTCACTGGATGATGTCATCAGAGACGTCATCGGTGATGTCATTTGAGATGTCTTCAGTGATGTCACTGACCATGTCATGAATGACTGTAATATGTGACATCATCAGCAGTGGATTGTGGGCGCACCCATTATAGTTAGTACAACTAACTATATCTGAGGAATTTCAATGGCGGGTGGGACATGCGCGGCACCAGGTCCGGCGACCCTACATCACTCGGACTGGGATTTGGTGGTTGGGGGAAGGCAGCGGCGGACCCCCCATGCACCATCTGGCTGCAGGTGACTGCTGGCCCCCTGGAAGTTCGACACGGGAACTGAGGTGGGCAGAGACCAGCGAGAGGGCACGGTGAGCCATCACAATTGCTGCAGTCCTGGGCTCCTTGCGGAAGCAGAAGCTTAGACTCTGAAGGGTGGTGCACTGCATCGTTTTCAGCACCGGCACAGAGAAGGATGCCAGGACATAACGCAAACCCTACCCTGTAGCTGCACAGAGGTAACGAACAACCGATGGGAATACATCTTGCGGCCCTATAGAGGGGATGCTGAAAGTGAGGCCGAGCGATTCTTGCGTCACAACGAGACTGGTGCGAGGTGCCCCCCTTCACTACAACGAATGCACGAGGACCGCACTGGGAATATACAGCGGTGCGCGGACGGGCCCGACCAGGGTTGGACACTGGGAGCGAGTGCAGCGTGCTGGGACGGAACTACCGCAGCTAGATTAGGATTCAGCCCTGGTACTGCGCACTACGCTGCTCAACGGCGAAACCTGGCAGGTCTGAGTCTGTTGGTGCACCCAACTAGCTGGCTGGGAAGCGCAACTCTTTGACTGCTCAACGGCGAAACCTGGCAGGTCTGAGTCTGTTGGTGCACCCAACTAGCTGGCTGGGAAGCGCAACTCTTTGACTCTCCACGTGTCCTGCTGGGGATTGGACCCAAGAAAATGGTTCAAGGGGACAAAACCGAGAGCAAGCTTCTTTTCTCGCAGAGGCGCTCACAACTGCAGGGAGCCACGGGGGTGGACCAGGCGACTGCGCCATTGGAAGACGAGACTGCGGCTGGGTCGGACATTAAGTCTCTCCTGATGTCCATGGAGAAGGGGATACAGGGGAGTATATCTTCGTTGGGCTCTAAGATTGACGCCTTAACCTACAGGATGGATCGCATGGCAGAACGCATAGATAAGCATGCGGAAAGACTGGACATGTCGGAATGTAGGCTCACGGAAGTGGAGGAGGCCCAGATGGAACTTGATACGGGACACAAAAAACTGGATAAGCTCATGCAAACGCTCCAAGATAAAACGGAGGATTTGGAGGCCCGTTCCCGGCGCTGTAACCTCAGAATCACGGGTCTGCCGGAGACCACTTCAACAGGACCTATGGAAGCGTTTGTGGAGAAACTCCTCACGACTCTCTTGGGTGAGGGTGTTTTTTCGGCAATGTTTGAGGTGGAAAGGGCGCACCGCTCATTGGGACCGAGACCACGGCCGGGGACCCCCCCCCCCCGACCTATCATAGCGAAGTTGCTTAATTATCGGGACAGGGACACTGCTCTACGATTGGCCAGATCCAAACCTACCCTGCAATATGACGGTTCGTCCATTTCCTCGTACGCGGACTTCACCGCCAGGGTGCAGGAGGCACGCAAGCCATTCATTCCGTACAAGAAGCAGCTGAAAGACCTAGGCCTGGACTATGCGATGCTGTACCCGGCGAAACTCAGGGTCAATCGTCAGGGTCATTCACACATATTCACGGACACCGCCACACTCCAGCGCGCAATAAAAAGCTGGACCAAGGAACAATCTAATAATGTGGGTCGATCGAATGAGGAGGGAGAGGACAGCAGCCGGCTAGATGAACAGGAGTAGCTGAACTTCAGACTGGGCGGTAGCACTTGATTGAGATGCCCCCGTCTCACAAGTTGGTATTGCAATTGATGTTTGTTTTTGCATTGTGGGGGGGGGATAGACATTGCTGAGAACGGTGAGACACTTGGGGTTTTTTGCGCTTAGTAGTTATGCTGTGCATATTGCTCATCCAAAACTGGGACTCTGGGTGGGGGGGAGGAGGTGGGGGATTGATACATGCAGTGGTTGTTATATTGTTTTATTACTACGCTCATTTGGTGCTGGTTTACAGGGCACGACAGTAGCGGGGGTGCGGCTCTCGGAGCACATTGTGCATGTCTAAGATACTATGGGTTCTAGGTGAACTTGGCCCCAGCTTGCAACGCACCATAGGGTTGTTCTTTCTACGGTTGGGTCTAAAATGGGAGGGGGAGGGGGCGGGAAGGGGGTCGGCCAGGCCAGGTTGGGGGAGGTCTGCTGTGGGAGGGGGAAGGAGTTATTTTTTTAACTTTGGATGCATTCAATCTGGGGGGAAGAAACTTTAGATGCCTTTCACACATACTGTCATTGTCTAGAGCACGCCTGATCTTGCCTCAAACATATTGTTTCTTATATAAGAATGTCTGCAAATAGCGTACCGAGTGGTCATGATCCAGCACCCTCTCTGCGAGTCCTCACTTGGAACGTCGGAGGCTTAAACCACCATCGTAAACTTAGGAGAGTGTTGAGCTATCTTCAGCGTCATAGGGTGGATCTGGCTCTTCTGCAGGAGACCCACTTGCCGGCAGCTGGATTTACGACACACTCAAGGGGAGTCCTGACCTGGGTTAACCCGAGAACCACACTGACTCAGACCCTTTTGAAAGCTTATTCGGAGGGGAGATATGTCAATCCCAGGTGTAGCACAGGGGGGGTGGGACTTTGTGGTAGTCAATTTATATGGCCCCAACTTTGACTCTCCGGTTTTTTATAACACATTGGCATCTGCAGTTCGCTCTCATGCTTCATCCCGAATGCTATGGGGGTGGGGGGGAGACTTTAACTTGGTACTTGACCCGGCGTTGGATAGGTCTGCAGGCCCCCTGCGTAAGCCATCGGCAGCTGCACAGGCGCTAAGCAGGGAGCTCCTCACATTAGATCTAGAGGATGTGTGGCGCAATAGACATGCTGAGAGGGGAGGGTTCACACACTACTCCGCATTTCATGATATACACACTAGGATTGACTACTGGATGGCGACGCCAGCATTGCTGGGTAGTATCAAGTCTTGTATAGTGTTGCCGCGCACCCTCTCGGACCACTCCCCAGTGCTTTTGGAGCTATATTCGCCTACCAAAATCATACCACCGTACACATGGCGTATCCCTCCCTATTCACTGCTTGACGAGAAGTTTCGAGGGGAGCTCGCGGAGGACATTGATGTCTTCTTCGACACAAATGTGGGTTTGGTGGATAGCTACCAGACGCTATGGGAGGCTTTTAAAGTATATATTAGAGGCATGGCGATGTCCAAACACTCCAGTGTCCTCAAATCAATTAGGGGACGGTTGTCGCTCCTAGAGCAGCAGTTATCCGCCCTTGAGGAAAGGCAGCGCGTTAGCCCAAACACAGAGGTCCTCGAGGAAATTAAGAGCCTGCTTACTGAATACCACGAGGAAGCGGACAGGGAGGTCCATATGGGGAAATACGCAGTGGCCAGGACGTATGGAGAGGGGGAGCGTCCGAGTTCTCTGCTAGCGAAAATTCTGAAAGGCCCTAGAGGGAAGACACAGATTACGGAGTTGAGGACGGCGGATGGTGGAGTGGTTACCGAGACTGTTGAGATAGCTGATCGGTTCAGAGACTTTTACTCAAACCTGTATTCGGCTAAAGGCAGGAACGTGGATGATGACATCACTGAATACCTAGAACACATTGCACTACCCATGCTCTCAAATACACAGCGGGAATTCCTAATGATGCCTATTGGCAAGGACGAGATGGTGGAAGCTTTGGCGAGCATGCATTCTGGCGGCGCTCCGGGCGCCGATGGGCTCACTGTGGGCTTCTATAAAGCGTTCCAGGAAAACCTGATCCTGCATCTTTTCGCACTGTTTGATGACATTTGTGTGGAGGGCAGCATGCCACCATCGATGAGGGAGGGATTGCTGGTGACTATCCTTAAGCCTCCCGATGAATGCAGCTCGAACAGACCGCTCTCGCTCATGAATGTTGATGCCAAATTGTATGCCAAGGTATTGGCTACGCAACAGGCTCTTCTAGCACCCGAGTTAGTTGCCCTGGAACAAGCGGGTTTTATCCCCAATAGCAACCTCACGTATAACGTTAGGACGGTCCTAGGGGTGGTTCAACATGTAAAACAAGAGGCGAAAGCTATAGCAGTCTTCCTAGACATGGAAAAGGCCTTTGACTCTGTTGAGTGGACTTTTATGATTAAAGTGCTGCGGCGTATGGGACTGGGTGAGCCCTTTATCCAAATGATCGGAGCCTTATATCATGGCCCGTCTGCGAGGCTGCCAGTGGGGGACCTGGTAATGGACCGCTTTCCTATCGGCAGGGGGACCAGACAGGGGTGCCCTCTTTCGCCATTGCTCTGTGCGCTGGTGGCGGAGCCACTGGCTTGCGCACTGCGCGAATACCATTGGCATGAGGGTGTTAGTTTTCCAGCTCACAAAATCATAGTTTCTACATATGCAGACGACACCCTGCTCTATAGGGGTATTCTAAATGACTTCCGGTGGCGTTGCGACGACTGGCGGATATGGGCATGTTGATGGGCAGGCGAGTAGTGGCATTCGCTGGATATGGGGACCACCCCCGACCACCAAGAGATGGGCACACGACATGATTTATTGCTGCACACAAACAGAACATTATAGCGAACTGCTTCCTCCAACTTCCCGACCTAAGAAGTTCTGGGGGTTGTATTGGACACACCTGAACACAATGAGCGCAGAGGAAGAGTCGCGGGAGGTGGGTGATGGCACACTGGTAGCTGCAGAGACTACATCACGACAGGGAGCAGACTTGACGCATTTCCTGAGACTGAGGCTGTAGCGGGGCTTCCAGGTGCTTGGGGGTTGCTATCTACTTCCTCTTGCGGAGGTGACGGGCGACTTTGAACGGACTGAGGCAGTGCAAAACTATGACCGTAGCAGTTGAGGCGTCAGGGGTGTGTAATGGACACACAACTTGCAGGAATGCTAAAGGCAGTTTTGGCGGGTTTGAGGGCGGGAGGGGAGGGGGTTGAGTTCTTTAATTGTTTCTGAGCCAGTGTTTCTGTATGAACAAGGGCGATGATCATCTTGGCTATCGCTTATTTTAGTTCCGGGGTGGGACTGCTGATGGGGGAGGGAGACCTCTCTTCCATATTAGGGAGGATTGTCGCCCACTTAGGGGTACTATTTGGAGTCAGCCTTTATCAGAATGTTGCATTGCCGCCGGACCTCAGGGTTGTCGGCCACATGGCTGTTTTTCAGTAGTCTGTCATTATTATCTGACCCCGATTTTACCTGCGGCCGGCCTCCGGGTTGTAGGCCTGAAGCTGTGTATCACTGCCTTGGCGACAATAAAGTTTGTTAAAAAAAAAAAAAAAAAAAACTATAACACCTCTGAAACCTGTTTTTTTCAGTGATTTCTAAGGTTTTTTAAATGCTAATTCCTAACTATAACATGTCGGAAACCTATGTTTTTTTCAGTGAACATACATATACACATAAATATGTATATATACTTATGCACAAATACACACACAAATATATATATAAAAAATATCAAATAAAAAAAAGAAATGTAGGTAAACATTTAAAAAAAATCCCAAAAAATTAAGAAAAGAATGGTAAAGATACAGAAATGAATTATCTTTATGTATAGCACCATGTGAAAGTCGGTGTTTCAAACTATTGCTCTATACATATATATATATATATATGGACTTCATATAGTACAACGTTAAATCTTTCTTTTTCTCTCTAGTTGCCAGTAGTTATTTATAGTTAGGGCCATATTTACTTCCCTATATCGTTGATGTTGGTTGACGAATCTTCATAAAAGTATACCATGATTCTTGTTGTCCATGGAGAGTTTCAAGGCGATCCATCAAGCAGGGGCCAAGAAAAGGGGGGTCAAAAAGTATTTTTCCCAGGTTAATTCGCATAGAGATATTAGTCTCGACTACAGCCGAACAGCTGGACAGAATGACACCAAATTGGCAGAAAGGTAGCTTTTGGTCCAAAAACAATCTTTTTTGTTATTTGGTGTAAATCCATTCAGTAGAGTTTGAGATATTAAAAGAAATGAGAATTTGTAAATATAGGGACATGGATCCTCCAAGGACCCAACAGTGCCATTGCTAAAATGTGATTGGCTTCCAACACTTGAAGCAGAAAGTTTTGGGAGCCATCTTGGGACTCAAAATAAACAGTTAAAAAAAGAGAAGGGGGTAGGGTAGCAATACCCTGGCCACGCTAGGCATCTTGGTTACCCTGCATAGAGCAAAAAAAAAAATAATTTTATATTTATTTTTCTGTGGAAATCATGTGGCTCCACGGCTTCTGCTGAAAAACCATTTAAAAAAGAAGCGCAGCCTCCCCTGCTACTAAACGATTTAGCCCCCAAGTGGGCCAGGTCCCGGGGGCATGAGGAATTCTAAAAAAGAGGGTAGCACATGATGACCTCCTACTAAAGCTTATGTAAGCCATGGTGAGTGGAGAGGGGTTGGACAGGGACTGAGTAACCTTCAGCTTTTGGGATCTATTGTGTAGAAAAGAAGAAAACCAGTTAAGCACCATCCCTGATAACCCCATCATGTGATCCAGTAGACAGATGAGAGTATCATGTTTGTCTGTGTCAAACACTGACGAAAGGTCAAGTAGGATCAAAAGGCATGATTTCTTTGTGTCTAGCGTACATAGTGGATCACCCACAATATGAATAAGAGCAGATTCTGTGATATGACCTTGCCTGAAGCTTGGTTGGAATTTGTCAAGGAGTTTAAATTGTTCAATAAATCTACAAAGTTGGATGTGAACACATTTCTCCAGGAGTTTTGCCAGTGTAGGAATGGTTGAGATTGGATGGAAATTGTGAAGATTGGTCTGATCAGCCATTTTGGTTTTTTGTATGCGGGTGACCTGCTGACATAGCACCACCATGACATATACCATCTCATAAGTATTCCCCTGTACACTGTGGGGAGTCCTACCCCACACCACAATCATCTGCAAGGGGTTTAACTTAACCCGTATACCGCAGCAGCAATTCCGCCACGGTGCGGGCGAACGATTGTGAGGGCAGGGCCGCATCGGGCAACGGACGTGGGCAGCACTACCGAGGTAATGCTCGTGACTGCCGTTGGCGTACTGGCGCATTTAAAGGGTTAAGGAGAGGCCCTATGATGAAGCCTACACAAGAATAAATGAGAGTGTTTGTCCTTGATAATTCTCTTTTCAAGTACAGATACCATGTGTTCTTCATAATGTAAGGACATATATGGGACCTGAAATTATCCAGCTGTTTCCTATTATAAAAAGAAGCCCTTTACTATTTAAAATTATGTGTGAACAGAAATAATTGTAACACCTGTCAATAGTGCAATAGGGTGCAATAACATATACCCTGAGAGGTGTTGAGACAAGGGTTATCTTGATTAATGTGAACTACGAACTGTATATTTTCTGTTCTTCTAAGTTTGTTTCGCAGCAATACCAGTATTAGGGTCCCAAGGATTCTGTTTTGTCTTCAGATATATAAATGTATTGTTTGTATGTATATTTTTTTTATGTCTTTGTAAAAAAATCTGTATTGTACAAGTGATGAAAAAACATATAGATATATAAAAACTGATGTATAATGACTTACATCAGATCTACAACCCAGTTTGAGTGTGTTCTTGAATTAAGATAATCGGTTGGTTTGAGAATGACTTCTCATTGATGGACTAACTTAGGTTTCCATCATTTATTGAAATAATTATTGCTGTATCCATTCCGCTGCATTGTTTTTGATTTTGCTTGGTTTCCCATTACTGGGCATTAAATAAAGAGTCAGAGTTTCTGTCAAAATAAGTTTATTGAGATTTAAGGCAAAAAAAGTCACTCCACCTCAAGTAGCTCACAGGCGCATAATGAACTAAAAGTTATAGAACATTACTGAGGAGAGCACAACAGGTTTCTGACTTAGAGTATACAGGAGGGAATAAGACAATATTATTTGCAAATTTACTCCAGTCCTGCCCATGATCTAGTAATAAAACATGTTTTACACTTTTTTATTCGTTGCACTTCTTTAAGATTCTGTACCTTAGTTCACATTAAGCTCAGGCCATTGAACTTTAACGACATACCCTACTCTTCAATTGAGCATTCCTACACTTTACAATTTACCATGCTTACTTTTATCTTTCTGTTGCCTTTTTTTTATGTCGTCCTTATCTACGTGCACTTACCAATTATTATTAACCCGATGATGGTGCAGATTAGTACTAGATTCCCTTCCTCTAAGGCATACAAAAGGGTATATAACAGTCACAGGATGGGGGAAATGTGGAATCCTATACCATATTTAGCAAATCATCCCATTCACTGTAAGCATTGACTCAGACCATTTATAGATACTCTTTAATCATACAGTTAACAAGATCATCTAATTAATTGAACCTAGGACAATATGGTGCTATTTTATGATGCTTCATTTTCAAACTCTGTAAAATAAATTTCATTTCATCAGACATTGACTGGGACCCATGGTCCGTATGTGAGGAATTCCTTTTAGATGAAGGTCTCATAAAACTCAATTAGTTTCTTCATAGAAGAACAGTTCACAGCCTTGTTTACAATCCCCCATCACTAGTATAAATATACCATCCAATCCCTTAGCAGATACTTGACCAGGAGCATAGCTTCAGGTAGGGAGGAGGTGTTTGGGGTGATACACCCCCTAAAACATGTAGGCTGTACTAAACAGTTGGGTACAAGTGTTTTCAGTTAGGTATGGTGAAGTGTCTGTCAGATTTTACCATGGACCTCTATGTGCTGACATAGACAGAAGCACTCACATACACACACTCTACTGTGAAGTCATGTATTGTGTTTCCTAAATGAATTGAAATTAAATAAGATTGCAAACATATACTCCATTGTTTCCCATGAAGAATGGATTCACCACTATCATTTAAGAAGAGGGCGCTGTGTCATGCGAGTCGCCATCATGCACATAATACAATATTAACATACTCATGTCTATTCACATTCCAAGCAAAACACGCATAGGTTCTTGATGAATATTTGCATAAATGTATTTACCTTCATTTTACTGTCATTTGATTTCTATTTTTATTTAACATTTCCCTCTCTTTTTTATTTATCAATACCATTTGCTGCTGATATTCAGGGTCTTCTATTAATTGCATTGTAATCATGCTAAAGTGCTCACATTTCACTGGGCACAGGGACCGACTAGGTTATTGTAGGAGGAGACAGGTAGGTGAGTATTGAGAAATGGTCACTTACCCGCCTGATATGAGTTCAATGCTGGGATCACCCAGGTTGATGCTGGGGGCAGCAACACACCGCTCTGCCCTTAGGGTAAATGTGTCTCCATCAGGGAATGTAGTTGAAATACCAATGTAGACTGGTGTGCCCACCTTCAGGGTGTCGTTTTCTAAGACTGGATCATTGAAGGAATTGGACTTGAAGGCGGCCATGGTGGCAGTAATTGATCCAGAGCCATCCTCTGATGGTCCAGTAATGTTGCTGCATATACAAATAAGAAGTTTTAGGTTACATAGAAGAGAGGGGGTTAAAATGTATTGATTAATAAACTTAGAATGTTATTTGGTTTAGTGGACAGGAAAGAGGCTTGAGAACATCTTACGCGACTCCAGATGAAGTACCTGATGCAGAGGGTGTTACAGACCCTGATTAGGGTGATTTTGGTGCTGATCTAACAGAAGGGAATGTGAAGTCATACATCTGAGGAATGAAAGAACTGTGTCATGATCAAAGGCATTCATGACACATTGGCTGGATCACAGGACAGTTTTGACTGGCTCTCTCATATGTCCTTGGTGGCAAGAGATTGTTTGGTGCGAAAAGGACTTGCCATCATATTATACAAGTAGTTCTTCACCACGAGATGTCTTCTGATATTCATAAAAGTCAGGATATCTCTGAGCATGTGCAAAATCCAGGAAAACACATAATTTTTCATATTTCCTAGTCCATTCCATAAAAATAAACAGCAAGATTTGCTGATTTCATTTTAAACAAATTACATAAAATGAAAAAATAGCAGTCTATTTGGCTAGAAAAGTCAACTTTACATAAAAAACATGAAGTGGTGTTGCAGTATAAATAGTACAACAAGCTTAAAACACCTCTATACCTTTAAGAACCCTAGAACCCTGCATTATCCTATCATTAAAATATATTTTTCTGCGACTGATAAAGTCTCAATTTGAGCGCTTACACAGCAGAAATTTGCAGCTTATGATTCAGAAAACTGGATGGCTGTCACATTAACGTAGTGTGTCATTATGCTTCATTACGCCTGTTACTTGTAGTCACTGGGACAAGATGATCTTCAGCACTTAAAGTGGATACTGAATTTTGGGCAGTCTATCACACTTTTCACATTTTTCATTCACCTCATCCCACAAAAAGGAGGAAAGGATACACCAGCTGGTCTTTGTAGGGTGGTCAGTTTTTAAAATGGACAGGATGAAGCCCCAGAGCTACAAGATGATACACAGAGACCGCACCAACAAGCACGGATGAGGCATCTCCATCATCGACAAGGACAGTATCCAATACACAACCACCGAAGATGACATCACACCAATCATGGAACACCTTAACTTCCAAATCCGAACCAACCCACAAACAACCATCAGAGAAACTTTCTACTACAAACAATCGGGCCCCCGCCCTGGCTTCTGCAGAGCCATCTCTGAATTAATCTTCCCTGTAGCAATCAAATCCAAACACAACATATTCCTTGGGGACCTCAACTTCCATCTGGACAACCCAACAGACACCAATTCTATCAACCTCCTGGAGAGCATAAGAAATATCGCAGGATACACATTTGACCCCATCTTCACAGCCAGCTACAGAGTCAAGTTCAGCCATGTCTCCGAGCTAAAGTGGACCGACTACAGCATAGTGCCGGGGGCACCATTGCAGGTGCCCCCGGCTCCTCCACCATGCCTCCCGACCACCCCCACCACAGATGGAACAAAGTCACAGAGATCCTGTAGACTATTGCTCTCAGCATCACCAGGGCCATGATCATTAGCAACCTAGAGCTGGACATCCTAACCTTTCCCAGCTGGATCTCCAACTGCGCAAACACAGTTGCCTCCACAAAACCAGTCACCACCAGCAGTTCCAGCAGACATGTCAGCTGGTTCACCCCTGAACTCTGTGGGTCCAAACAGGTAATGCAAGCAATTAGAACAAGTATTAGTATAGCCAATAGGTCTCACCTTTGGGGATTTGTAACTGTTTAGGCAGAGCTATTGGCTTTGTCAGTGTCTTTAAGCTATGTTGTAGAGCAGCGTGGGTGCTGTGCGACATGTTGAAAAGTTATAAAAAAAGTATTTTAGGCACTCTGTATCTGTTGTGCTGGGTTATGGAAGTAGTGTTTCCTGTCCTGTGCATAGCAAGGTGTGGTGTTCTGATGTGTGGTTCCTTCTATATATTGGGGAGCGTTATGCATGTAGTGCTTCCCGTCCCATGCATGGCAAGGTATGGTGCTCTGCTATGCGGTGTGCAGACGCATCGAAGAAGCAGTCCTTGTGCCCACAGAGGTACGCTGCGTCCCCTGTGCAGGCTGTGTACCCTCTCTGCTCGGTGGTGACTGCTGGGCGCATACAGTGAATGAATGAAGCGCTCTGCACTCAGTGTGTACAATGCGCGTCACTGGGCAGGCTCAGAAATGGAGTGAGCTTAAAAGTAGCAGCACTGACCTGATATAGAGAGCCGTGAGGAGAAGAGCAGGAGGAACAGAGCGAGCAGCAAAGCCCAGCAGGCTTCCATCGATCAAAGCCCGGGCACAGACTGCAGGGGGCAGAGGAGGTGACCGGGGGTGAGGCAGAGAGGGGCATCACAGGACTTGTAGGGCAGTCCACAACAAGCAACAGGCACTTATGAGATGTGCCTTGTCCACTAGTCCTGGGAGGTGCTGTAAAGGCGCGATCTGAGAGTGGGAGGCAGACACGGAGAGGGAGGCGGCACGGGAGAAAGAGAGAATGAGAAGGACAACCAGGGAGTGAGATAAAACTGTGGGAGTCAGCACTAGTGATGGAGAAACAAAAACATCCCAATTTCGAGGGGAGAGAGAACAAGCACACGAGTGGTGCGCGCACCATAGCGAGACATCTGTTTTGACATATTGCGCACGCGTCAGGGTACGATAATTCAAAACAGATGGTGCCTGTGTGGGTAACCGCAAGCAACAGGCCATGGGCGGAGCAAAGGAGGGACATGACACACACAAAGGCCAATAGGCTGTTAGCCAAAAAGAAAACACACGCATGCATGTGTGAAAAGTTGTGTTGAGCTCCAAAAGGTCGTTTTCCTATTGCAGCACATGTGTGCTGCTATAGGCTTGACCTAAAAATGATGTTGATCCACCAGGAACCTCACTGACCTGTCACTTTCAGAGCAACCCTCAGGAAATACCATTATCACCTCAAAGAAACCAAGACAGATGCCCTATCAATTCGAATCAAAGAAAGCACCAACCACACCAAGGAACTCTTCAGCATCCTAAGAGAGTTCTAATTACCTTAAGCCACCGAGAGCAGGATCTTCTCATCCCAAGCTCTCTGTAGTACCCTGGCTGACCACTTCCGCAACAAAATAATCAACATCTACGGTAACTTAAAAGCCACAACTCACAGACATTGACCACTCCCTGACACCAACCGGCACCTCAGACCTCCACCTACTCAATGCATGGAAGTCACTTGTGCAAATCAACGCCTCAGCCATCATGACCTCCACTCACTCCAGAGATCCCGCAGACCCCTGCCCCCGCCAGCCATTTCAACCTGTGGCACAAAGAAATCAGCAGCACAGTCACAGACATCCTCAATGCATCCATCTCCAAATCCAAGTTCCCAATGCACTAAGATCAACCCCCTCCTGGAGAAGTCCTCTGCCGACTCCAGAAACCTAAAGAACTACCGCCCAATCTTGCTGCTACCTTATTCTGCCAAGGTTTTCAAGAAGCCTATCAACCGGTGGCTCACCCAATTCATGGAAAGAAACAACCTCCCAATTCAGTTTCCACACCAACCACAGCACTGAACCCGCCCTTATCACTGCAACCGATGACAGTAGAACCCTCTTCAGCCGAGGAGAAACAGCTTCCCTGATCCTCCTCGACCTATCAGTGACTTTTAACACTGTCTTCCAACACATCCTCATGAGAAGACTCCACCACATCAGAGTCGAGGGAAACACCCTCAAATGGATTGCATCCTTTCTCACCGGACACACTCAGAGAATCCGCCTATAGCCCTACACCTCCAAAACCAAGAGTATCATCTGTGGTGTCCTCCAGGGCTCCACCCTCAGCCTACTTCACAAAATATACTTGACCCCGCTGGCCAATGTAGTACACACCCTCAAACTCAACAGCATCTCCAACGTGGAGGACACCCGACTCATTCTCTCACTCATTAAGCACACGGCCACCACCAGAACTAACTTCAGCAAGGCCATGACAAATGTCGCAGACTAGATGAAGGCCAACTGACTAAAGCTGAACTCGGACAAGATGGGGGTGCTTATCTTGGGGAGAAACACCTCACAATGGGATAACACCAAACTCTGACCCACACCCACCTCATCCAACCTAGCCTGCAATCTCTGGATCATCCTGAATGGCAAGCTCTCAATGCAGCACCAGGTCAACTCAGTAACCTCCTCCTGCTTCCACACCCCACAAATGCTCCCTAATATCTTCAGATGGACCCCCATGAACACCAGGAAAACAGCCATGCAAGGCCTCATCACCAGCCAACTCGACTACGAAAATACAGCTACATTAGGACCTCCACACAGCTCCTCAAATTACTCCACACCATACAGAACACTGCAGCCAAACTCATCCTCAACCTTCCCAAATAGACCAGCATCACCCCAACCTCAGAAGCCTCCACTGGCTCCCTCTCCAGAAGAGATGCCTGTTCAAAAGGTTAACCCATTCCTTCAAAGCCCACTACAACCACGAACCTGAATATTTCAACCATATACTGACCTTCTACCAACCATCCAGACAACTGACTTCCTACCTTGACAATGAGTCCTGGAATGACCCTCCCTACACCTCTGAACTGCACCTTCACTATCAGACTTGAGTAACGCACTTTAGACCTGGCTCTCCGACTAAGACCGGCAACATCTCAATACCCGCCGGGTGATTAACAGCGCTTTACAAATACTGTTTGATTTTAATTGATTTGAAGATCAGCCCTTTGTTGGTTATGTGGGCAACAAGAAGAGCAAGGCTTTCTAAAAGAGGAGTCTATCTCTATGGATTGACCTCTGCATTGCTATAAAATAATCCACCAGAAGGAATTCAGGCTCATCAACAGAGCAAAGACTTCTACCCTTGCGCTGCCCACAGGAGTGCCCATAGCAGATATATGTTGCAAGGTGACCAGATCTCCCATTCATATGCACATTCACAAAGCATTATTGCTTGGATCGGATAGTGAGAAAGGATGGGCATTTTGCTTGTTCAATACATCAGGATTTCCTGGCCTTACTACTCTTTCAGACCTACCGCCTAGGAGGGGGTGCTACTAAAGTATCTATTGAGCAGGTGAGCAATCTGTGGGTAGTAGTATCCACATGAAAAAAAAGTAACTTCCCTACGGTACCGATCTTCCAGGTGGATACTCTACCTGTAGATTTTCTACCATTGCACCTACCTCCACAATCTAAAGCATTCTCATAGGCATCTGTTGAATAAAAATGTTCTTTTTGCATTGCATATTCACTTTTGAGTCATGCTGACCATGTCTTGTCGCTGTCTCCTTTAAGAGTGATCAATCACAGTAATTTTCCTTTGTATTTTATTATTGAGTAGTAGAAATATCGGCTACCAGTCTTGGAAAACTACTGTCAGTAGACTTCAGGAAAGACCCTCCTTTTCATTCCGCATACTGCAAAGTGCCCACATTGCCATAGAATATTGCCTCATATAAACATAATGTAAAGAAACAAAACAGAACAGAGCAGAAAGAGAAAGTAAGGGCATAAAGGATACCCAGAGTAAAAATATTTAACAAAAAACAAGAGATCAACAATATTCATTAATGCATTAGAGGAAGTTGTTCCTTTCTGCCTTCAGCATTTTCTATGAATACTTACTCCATAGTGGGATGTAGTGCCGTGAGCAGGCTGGTCTGCATTGTCCGGTTATATGTACATGAGAAGTTGAACCTCAGGCTACTACTTATTATAATGCCACTTGTATCGTCAGGGGGAATATAGAGGATATTTGAATAAGTCACTGTCTTGTCATAGATCTAAAACAGAAAAAATAGAAAAAATATAAGACAAACTTATACATATGTTCTTATTTTCTTTTCTTAGCAAAATAAAACACCCATCATTGCGTAAAAATAAAATTTTAATTATGAAAACAAATTATTAAAAACTTTTAATAAAATATGAAGCAGCTATCAAAAGAAGTTGGGACGAAAGGAAAAGAAATGGGTGGGCAGATTGAGCAAGCATCCTTTAGGATTATTAGAATAGATGACATATACAACCATGACAAATAAACTCACTGATCTAATTTTTGAAAAGACCAACTTCTGAAAAGGCATTTTACCCCCAAGTCTGAAAGATAGGATGTTTGTATATATATATTATATATATATATATATATATATATATATATATATATATATATATATATATATATATATATATATATATATATATATATATAAAACCAATCCTGTATTGCAACCGTTTCAGAAAGCAGGCACCGACTCCGTGGGATTCGTAATCAAGGGTCTTTAATGTCAAGAAAGACGACCAGACGTGTTTCGTCGGACAAGTCGCCTTGCTCACTACATCTGGTTTCACCAACAATGTGCGCCGTATTTATAGTGATACATGATAACCCATTGGTTGTGACAAAAACGACAAAACTGACATGTGATGCATTTACTAGACATAAAAGTTTAAACCATAATTTTTGCAAGTCATGCACAATAAATGTTCAAAAAAATAATGCGAATACTTTTTCATTTTGTATTTATAATCCCTTCTTAGTCTAGATGCTTCTTAGTGCCCCAAATTAGTGTTATTGCCTCTGGGATTCTATGCTGTGCGCTCTTTTGGCTCCGTTTGTTTTCTTTCACAATACCTGTTACTATAGACATGGAAGAACACATCTGTTCGGTATATATTCTTACTGCGCATGAGCATTCTGTAAGGTTCGGACATATGTGTGTGCTTTTCCACGTGTGTATTCGGCTCTAAGCAAGGTGAGTGTGTCCTGATTAAGACCAAGGCTATCACTAATCTCGCTATTGATTTACGTATTATGATGTTGTTATCCCTCCCATTTACTGTGAATACGAACTTCATTGGTGTATTTGGCAAGGTTCAGGCGGTGTGTTCGGGTGCGGGCCTTTAAGTTTGTCTCTGTGTGATGTTTAGATATATGATGTGGCTGTTTGTGCTTTTTCTACCTCTTGGGTGGGTCCCGGTTTGACTAATATATTTGTCTATGTGTTTTTAGCCATCAGTAGATAATGTTGTCGCCATATCTATCTGTGTGTATCCTACTTGGATTTTATGTAACCAGAACGGTATTGGGTGTTTGTATCAGACCTTGACACAAATTGTACTCCTGGTGCATGGTACGGAGAGTCATCTTTGCCAGACCGGCGCTAGATTCGTGTTTCAAAAAATGTGGCCCATGTGGGCAGGGTTTTCTACCGGGACATTGTTGTGCGAACACCCTGTAATTGTCGTGGGTCAGCCATGAGCCTTTGGTTTTACCCGCCCAGTGATTGGTCTGGGTCTGTTGTCCCACTTTACCTTTGCCATGAATTGCAAGATAGAGGGGCGGTGGGGGGGGGGAGGTTTGGGGACTCCCTATTTTGCTCTTGTTAGGTAATTTAGGCAACATTTCTGGTGCTTTCGTAGCCTTATGCTGTGAACTGTCCTAATGTCATGAGGTGAGGTGGTGGCAGATATTTACAGGTGCTTTTGTTTTGTTTGTGGGTTAAAATCAAATGGGATGGTGAAGCTAGATGTTTATACAGCTGCATGGGTATTTGTATGAGGCGCGAGGGGTTTAAATTCAGGTATTATGGCTTTTGTTGAGGGCAGAATTACAGATGGACACTAAGTGCTTCGTCTGCGTTATGGCCATACGGTATTTTACTGTTTAACTGGATAATGTATTTGGATTCTAGCATCCTCAACGTTTGTAATCTGTTGCCCCCTCTTGGGTTTGGAGCTACACTATCGATTACATACTATGTCAGGTGCTCCTTGTTTCCACTCTGGTGTGCATTTATGCGTCTGGCAAAAGGGTAGGTTGGATCATCATTGCTGATTGCTCGCAAATGTTGCAGTATTCTAACGTGTACCGGGTGGATGGTACTGCCCACATACAGTTTTTTGCAGGTACTACTGAGGACATAAACTGCGTAATCAGTCTTACATGAGTAGTGTTCCCTGATTGTGTAGGGTGTTTTCCTAAATGGGAAGTTTACCGTTTTAGTGTTGGCTCCGTGTTGACAGGCCTTACACTTCGAGCATTTATAGAAGCCATTTTTTGCCATTAAGCACAATGGGTTTTTGTTCTGGGTTGGTGCGTAATTGACTAATTCTTGCCGCATGGATGTCGCTCTGCGGAAAGTTAGCTGTGGCAGTTTTGCGCAACCAGGTCCAATTGTGGGGTCAGATCTGATAAGGGGCCTGTGTCTGTACATGATTTTGCGTAAGTCTTTGTGGTGTTTGTTAAATCCTGTGATCAGTCTGGGAACGAAAGGTTTAGTTTTACTCATATCACAGACAGCGTTTTGTTTGCCTTTAAGTAGATCTTGTCTATTGCGTTCTCTGCTCTTTTCTCTTGCTCTGTCTAGTGTTGTTTCTTGGTATCCTCTCTCCCTCAGTCTTGAAAAGAGGCTCTCTGTATTGACATGAAGATCACTACAGTTCCATTTATAAACAAACAAGCTCCTCTCAACTTCCAGCAAGCAATCATGCAACGCCGGCGACGAAGGAGACGGACCACCAGGTACAGGAACGATCTTATTTATTTTCCCACCACAAACAACAGCTTTGTGTTTCGGGCTTAGTCGCCCTTGTTCACACTGTAATGGTCAATAAAATTAGTTGCTTTTTTATGTATGCTAAAGTGAAACACACCCCTATCCATGACATCATCAATCACATGATCATGGAAAGTGAAGACATACATGTTCATTATGTTTGTTTTTTGGTTTGTTTTTGTTTTCTTTCAGAATAATTCATGATATGTAACATGTCATAATTACATAGCAAGTGAATCTTGAGTAGCTAAGAGTATTAAATAGATATAATTTGCCATTATTCATTATTTATTTATTATTATATATTTTTTTAGTATTTGCAGCCTGCAAACAATATATCAAAATATATATAATTATATAAGAGGGAAAGCAGTCCGTTTAAATTCTGTTTGTATAATACATGAACTGCGATACCATCCAAAATACATCTATTGTTTCTTTTTATTACTGTAGATGTAATATAAATATAATGGCAATACTCTTTACAAGATTCACTTGAATTATATCTAAATATAATAGTGCAAAATTGGCAAAGCAGCAATTAATTCAAAGTGAAAAGAAGAACTGTGCAAAATACGTGCAAAAAGAAGCAAAAGTGCATACTGCATGATTTAAGAAGTGTATCAATATTACTAACAATAATATCTCAGGTCCCTGAGATAAAATTTGTTAAAAGCATTAAAATCACTGTCTTCTAAAATTCATAACAGTATAAAATTTAAATAGGACAAAGAAATCATCAACAATTATTATAAATGGATATAAATATGTACAAAAATAGTCTAAAACTGGATATAAATTACAATATCAAAAGATGGTATCAAAAAGTAAGCACGATCAGATTGTCTTATGAAAAATATATAAACAGATATATTGGACTTAATAATAGGGAACCTAACTATTAAGTTGTTTATATTAGATATGTAGATTGTGGCAGCATAACTAATAAAAGACAGAAATGAATTTTTTCACAGAAAGTTGTGCATCTCTTCTGTTTTATTAAGACCGTTAGGCCACTTGCTGTCAAATTCCAGAATCATTTTAGTTTCTAGTTGCCTTAACAAACGTTCCCCATTGCCACCCCTTCTTAATTCTGGAATTACCGCCACTACAAAATATTTTAAGCAAGCCACATCATTGTTATGTGTGCTTTTGAAGTGGCGGGCCACCGGATAAGCAAGGTCACTATGTAAGATGGCCCTAAGATGTTGTAATATTCTGACATGCACCTGTAGCTTGGTACTTCCAACGTAATTCAAGCCACAGGTGCAAGTCAAAACATATACAGCAAATTCGGTTTTACAACTGAAATGTCCGGTAATAGGTATTTCTTGTGTACTGAATGGAGTGAAATAATGAGTTGCATTTAGTCCAAACTTGCAAGCTCTGCAACTAGAACATCTCCGAAAACCATTGATCGGTTGGAGCCAGGATGTATCATGTTTCATTTCTGAGGATGCCTTATCCAAGGCAGTACCCATGTTACTGGCTTGTCTAAATGTAATAGTAGGAATCTGAGGAAGTCTGGAATTAAGCACATTGTCGGTCAGTATAATAGGCCAATTTTTCTTTATAATAGCTTTTAATTTTCTATCTTCGCTGCTAAAGGTAGTTATCAACTGTGGACACTCTTTAGTGCAGATAGGACCGATTATTTCACCTGGTACTTCTGCCACAATATCTACTGGATTGCTAATTGTAAAAAGACTTTCTCTGGATCTCAGTTTAGCTTTGTCAATAGCCTGTTTTACGTTCTTTATCAGTATATCCTCGTGCTTTAAATCGAGAGACCATTTCTAAAGGCAAGAGTCAAAATCATCAGTAGAACTGCATATTCTTTTTAATCTTAAGATTTCACCATACGGAATGCTGGATATTAAATGCTTCGGATGCATGCTAGTCGCATGAAGCGTGGCATTACCGGCGGTGGATTTCCTATGTAATGTAGATTCAATAGTGGAGTTTTTGAGATAAACCTCTACATCTAAGAATTGCATACGTGTTTATGTATATGAGCAGTAAAATGCAAGTTCAAAGAATGTGTATTGATATCTTGTACAAACTTGAGTGCTTGATCCTCATTTCTCTGCCATAGGATAAAGATGTCATCTATATATCTCAGATAACAACTTATATTTTCATCCACCCACGTTTTGAGTTGGGTAGCGAGGACCTGTTCCTCCCACCAGCCGACGTGTAAACACGCATAGCTGGGGGAGAAACAGGCCCCATCGCTACTCCTCTCAGCTGTTTGAACAAGTCCTTGCCAAACAAGAAGAAATTGTTATTGAGGCACCATTCAATAAGGCAGACAATGATTTTGTTATGTTCGTAATATTCAATCGGTCTATTGGCCAAAAAATGTTTTACTGCTGCCAATCCTTGTGAATTATCAATGCTCGTGTAGAGCGACTCTACATCTAATGTCATTAAAAGCATGTTGGAATTCCATTTTAGATTTTTGATTTTATCTAAAAAATCGCTGGTGTCCCTTACAAAACTGGGTAAACTTTTCACTATATCTTGCAGAAAATAATCTACATATTCACCAGCTTTTTCACCCATACTGATATAATGGGCCTGCCTGGTATGGGGCTCACCCCCTTATGTATTTTGGGAATTAAATATAGGATAGGGAGAACAGGAAATTTGACATTCATAAATTTAAATTCTTAAAAAGAAATTAAACTTCCCTGCGCCATTGTCCCAACATCTTATACAGAGTCTCCTTAGCCTAAACATATTCTTTTTGGGTCGTTTTTTGATAGCAGCTGTTATCATTCAGTTGTCTGTTAGCCTATTGTATATAATCCTTTTTAGGCCAAATAACCAAGTTGCCCCCTTTGTCAGAGTTTTTAATTACAATTTTACATGATTATCTCCTAGTTTCTTCATTAGCTTTGCATATTCACGTTTTGTGTTTTGAATCTTCTTTCTTTTTTTGCCTCTGGTAAATTGATATAGCTTCTTGATATCACTAATTGCACAGTCATGAAATATGTCGATGGAGTCTTTAGGCACGAGCGGCATAAAGCTCGATTTACTTTTGAACGGACTTAGTCCCGCACCTTTTTGATGCATGTCAATTTTATTTAGTCTTGTTTGAGTAGCTAGATCATGATCATCTCCTAATAATTGTGCTCCGGTAGCATTGTTTAGATCATGTATAGTTAAAAGGGTGTGAGCATCTGAAGCAGATAAGACACTTGTATTTCCTGTTTTCTGTCTATCTGAATTTGTGTTCTTGCTTAGTTCAGATTCCATTGTGTCTTTAGCAGTTTTGAGAGCGCAGTGCTTTTTCAGTTTTAATTTTCGAATTAAACAGATCAAGTCTATCCATGTCATAGCATAGTTGAAACTTTGAATGGGGCAATAATTTAATCCCAAAGATAGTAATTGTTCCTCAGCTTTACTCAAAACAACTGTCGATAAATTGAAGATTGTTTTATCTATTGGCATGTGTTCACCGAAGTGCTTTTTTTCTTCTTTTTTGGTTGAGTTTTGTTTGCACTTGCGTCTCCTTTCTTTTCACCGTTGGTTTCTTGTCTGTCTATTTGTTGCCTCGGTCGTAGGGTTTGAAGTCTCTCCTCCATGATAAAATCCATCTCCTGTTCTAAATTTAATCTTGTTAGCCTTTGCTGATCGGAATTTATTGATTCAGTACTGGATTCACTGGTTAGAGAAACTGAATCTAGGCTGGACTGATCTTCATTTTCATTTCCATCAGATCTAGTATTGTTATTGGCATTGGCGCTTGTAGAAGCACATGATGTTAAAAAAAGTACTTATGCTTTTTTGCTGTATTCTTGTCTTTTTATAGCATTATACTATATATATATATATATATATATTACCTACTGGCGGTCGCCAGTAGGTATATATAGTTAGGATTTTTTCTCTATGGGATTTTTGAAAATTCTATGTCTAATAACTTTGGCGTTTGTGGACGGAATTGGCTGAAATTTTCAGGAAAATGGCACATTTTGTTTCTGAGCAGCCCCTGAAAATTGGGGGGGGGGTTGGTCCAGGGGGGGTCGAGAAAAAAGGGGGGTCCTAAAACGTGTTTTTAACATTGAGTTTTCCATAGGGCGGTTGGCCTCACTTTTAGCCCGAACGGCTGAATGGATTTGCACGAAACTTGGCAAAATTGTAGGGACTGGTAGCCTGATGTGCCTTTTGTAGGTCTCAATATATGTGCTACAGTGGATTTTGAGAAATTAACGTTTAAAAAAAGATATATATCTGTAACAGCGGACCGGGCAGCGCTCCAGTACGCGTACTTTTCGCGCAACGGAGCTTTGTGAAGCGAAGCTGATTGGTTCTCCGGCGTCTGTAAACATTCCAAACAGTCCGTAGCGGCCGCCATCTTGTCTCTCGGTAGGATCGAGAGACAAGAGGAGGCCAAAGCGAAGGGGCAAATGACCATAAGGGAGCATAGTAGATCCTCGCTGACCCCCTAGGTTTGATGTGGAGGTTTTAAAAGGGCCCCGCGGGGCAAAAAAAAATAATAATAATAATAATCGAACGGCTGAATGGATTTGCACGAAACTTGGTAAAATATTAGGGACTGGTAGCCCGATGTGCCTTTGCTAGGTCTCAATATATGTGCTCCAGTGGATTTTGAGAAATTAACGTTCAAAAAAAGATATATATCTGTAACAGCGCTCCGCTTCGCGTAACGGAGGTTTGCGAAGCTGATTGGTCATTCTGTCACTGGGCTATAGTTGGGCTACATCTGGCTGATATTTGGGCTACATTTGTTTCTTTTGTCTCTGGCGGCCATCTTTGGGCTACATTGGGCTACATTGGGCTTCATTGGGCTTCATTGGGCTACATTGGGCTACATTTGGGCTCCAACATATATATAGGCCAATGTAGCCCAATATATATTTTTCAAAGTAAATTTTCGTAAAAACCACTGGAGCATATATCTTGAGACATAGCAAAGGCACATCGGGCTACCAGTCCCTACAATTTTGCCAAGTTTCGTGGAAATCCATTCAGCCGTTCGAGCTAAAAGTGAGTCCAACCGCCCTATGGAAATGAAGGAAATGAATGGGTAATTTGTAATTAGCAAATAGCTCATCGCAAACTAGGAATGGTAAAGAATCGCTATTTATTCCTTAAAGTTCGCTATTTAGGAAATGCAAAAAACTTTGATGATACATATGGCGGTTCATCTCTAACAAGATAAGAAGCATAGGGATAGATTTATGATGACTGGCGCATCACCAGGGATGTGTTAGTCATTCTGTGCCGCTGTTCCGTCACCTATGGTGTGCTGCATTTACAATGCGGCGCATCATGGGGCAAAAACAGCACAGATGCGTGATGTATCTGTGCCGTAAAGGTGGCGCATTGCTGGAGTTGTATCGCAGGTGTGATGAAGCTCCAGCAAGGGTCGGGGGTGCCCCTGTCGCAGGGTTTCTGTTCTCACACAGAACTGTGGACAGAGGATTGGAACCTCGGCGAATTAGGGTGTCCCAAAACTCACCTTAGTAATCAAAAACCCCTTAGCAAGCTAGGTACAGTGTCACATTGGATATAACAAACTCTCAATGTTTAGACAATCCAGAATATGAACTTATAGTACCTCAGGATACGTGGAACTCATGAACAGTCGGTCGTTATATATTTCTTAGAAACCAGAACATGGAGTTAAGAGGAACACATGTGTATTTGAAATGTTTATTTACTAATGCCGTTTTCTCAGGCGTAGTATCTTAGATAATACAAGTACACATATTATCAGTAGCAAAATTACCAGCATAGTTACTAGTACATAAAAAGCGAATGGTGACAGTATGTTAACATGCTGTAAATGAATAAGAGTTAGCAACACTTATAAGCAGCCACGGGCCGTGGAGGGAGTTACGGTGGGGCAGGGAGGCGGGGAGGGGGAGGGGCAGGGTGGAGAGGGCTCCACCCTGCCCCTCCCCCTCCCCGCCTCCCTGCCCCACCGTAACTCCCTCCACGGCCCGCGGCTGCTTATATCTCACCCTCCCTAATACACATATTATATTATTTGCTAAGAAGGTCTGTTTGTGTTGGTTTAGGGCGTGCCCATACTTTAGTGTCTTAGATTTGAAGGAATCACATCAGCATACACCAGCTCTCTCTTCATGTGAACCGCATCAACTGTTGTGTATGTGTGTTCGGCAAAGCAATATAAAACCCGCCTCATGCCCAGAATTGGCAGAAGCTGCACTTATGTTATGAGTATGAAGTCGTGGAGATCAGACCTCATAACAATTCTGTATCGTGTTGTTCTTGAAACTTCAGCACTCACTGTACAGATATAGTTTAACAAGCAAAGCAGATAGTAGAGCAATAACATATTATTCTCATGTAAACCACGATGAACTACTAGGTTGAAAGCTAAAGCAACAACTAAGTGTCGTGTGCAGAAGTTGCAAAAAAGGAAAAATGGCGTTTAAACCGGTAATGAGCCCATGCTAACTTAACACGGTGTAAAGATATCCAGGACCTAGATGACACCTCTCCATGATCCGGAAACGAACTGAATAAGATAATAGAAGTGCCATCTCATGAGAGCAGATTGCAACTTTATATGTGGACGGTCCGCAAGGTAAAACATTAAAAACTAGGAAAATTTAATGCTAAAGAAAAATAAAACAGCCAAGTACTTTATCGAGTCTTAAGCCAATAGGCAAGCTAAATAATAAAAACTTGACAAATAAGTCAATGAATTGTCAATGAAATGCTAGTACTCAGCATATCAAACATGAAAAAGGTCTATGACATAACTGTGTATGCAAAATAAGCTGCAACAGCCTCCAATAGGAAGTCACCGTCTTCATCCGAAAAGAGTTCAGCCATCCAATTTAAAAGCGGAAAAGAACATACGTGCTCTCCCAGCACCGGATCCTCTATCACCATCAGAGGACAGCTCGGTGGGTTTTCAAGAAAGCTCTGTTCCAAGAAAGACTGTGTTGCCGCCAGTAAATTCCAGGGACCAATTAGTCCATGCATCAATGCCACAGCCATAATCCTTTCGCCAGGACAAACCAACTCGTGAGTAATGATAGGAGTCATCAGCTGATTAAAGTCGACGTCAGGAGAAACTGGTCCGCAGAGACACAAATCAATGGCCCAATCGAAATCACAGGTCAGGCAGTGAAATACAGGCTGGACACAGGTGAAGTAGGAGAATCGAAAAGATAATCCATATGCCGTGCTTAATATCGCCAACGGCATTGTGCCATAATATTCTAGCATGCGATTGCGGAACAGTGTCAGCAGCTGCAGGGCGGGAGCTTGCACAGGAGGGACATCCATATTTAAAAATGTAAAAAAGCACAAGAGCGTCCGCTGGTAATGCAAGTAAAAATGGGAATCCACGAAGCAGAGTGGAAAAAATAGAATGAAAGAAAGCAGGGATGACTCCAAAGATTTTCTCAAATGAAGTCACGAGACCACTGGTAACAACTTTAAAAAAGTGCGCCAGGGCCTTTGTGGAGGACGCGTCAAAGATAGTCCGAACCATGACGCTGAAATGCAAAGGCGAATCAGTATTTAAAAGGGTCTGCACCTCTGTACGGGTGTTCGCTATGTGAAGCACGAAAGTTTCACGGGCCGAACTCAAGGCCACCTCTCTCTGAGACAAAAGAGCTCTTATTCTTGCCATGCCGTTGAAATGTGCTCCCAAGGTTGGTATTTGTGGCCAGATTGAAAACTCCCTATGTTCATGTGTGGGAGGAAATAGAACATTTCTGCAGCAAATAACCCGTTCACTTACTGTTACGATAAAAGGAATACTTTTAATTAACCCAGAACAATCTTCATTATTGAGCATCAAATAACTACCATTTTCCAACAACTTGAACGTGGGGATGATAGCAGGAACTGGCGTGCCTTGCAACACGCAAGCCATATTTGGTCGGTGTTTGTTGCATGAACCGTGTAACTGTATGTGCCTACACATTAGTGAATGATCTGGCGTCTCAGTGCATTCCTCTCCATTCAGATAAACTTCTTGATCATCTTTGAAACATCTGTATGTGTATGGAAGCGACCAGACCTCATGAAGAAAAGCACTACCTAAAGGTTCATAACGACCTATTGGTATATATTTCATACAATTTGAAAACTTATATAAAGCAAAAGGCAGCGTTATTAAACCGTGGATAAGGCACGTTGCCAAAAAACCCGCAATCCTCTGCTGATGATGTCACTGAGCATGTCATGAATGATGTAATATGTGACATCATCAGCAGTGGATTACGGGTAATAGTATCTCTAGTTTACTCCCCTATAGCTGTCTTTCTTTTAACATAAGTGTCTGTTTCCTTCCCTTATACTTACTGTTTTTTTTTTTTTTTTTTAATTTTTGGTTCACTTCCGGTTCGCGTACCGGCGAGCGAACTGGGAAGCAAACTACGAGAAATAGAGGTTGGCACAGTTCCAAATATTGTACCAATTTTTTAATAACGGGGAGGTAGTTCTGAAAAGAACTTTTTTTTTTATTGTTTTTGTTGTTTTATATTTTTTTTATTATTTTTCTGAACATTTTTTTACTTTTTTTGAATTTTTCTGAACAGTTTTATATTTTTTTGGGTTTTTCTTGCAGGGGGCAATGAAAACGATTCATTGTAAAGGGCTCAACAGGAGCAACAAAACAAAAAAAAAGTATTTATTATTTGGGGCGTTTCGTACAAACTTGCATATGATAGTCAATAGCTCTGTTGATCAGAGTGATGCTTCTTTCTCCGTAGCAAATGAATCCATTGCAATGTACGCAGACGTGTTTTACTTCATGAAATCTCGTTTGAATATTTGGCACCATCTCCCTGCCCTCTGGTCCCGTTACTTCCGGTACAACAGATCTTCTGGCCATAATAGGGAGATTATCTAGGTCGTTACGAAACTGTGCAGCACTGTAGTTGTTAGGATGCCACCTAGTCATATGGCGATGCATTGTGTAGTTTCCGAAACTGTATTTTTTGTCGGTCCCTCTGGACAGTCTATCTTGACATATAAGGCAAGTTACGTATCTTGCATTTACTTTTTTCTGACCTTTGGGAATTTAAAAAAATTGCCAAATGAAGTTTTCTTTCCGGTGAGACGTCCTGGGCTCCTCAGGCAAAAAGTGCCTCTCTTCGTGCTCGTCGTCCTGTTCTTCTTCTTCCTCTTCTTGCTGAATTATAACTTGAGCAGGTGGTCCACTCTTCCTTGGATGTGGTGGAGGTGGTGGGGAAGCACCAGCTGAAGCTACTAAAGAAGCCATTGCTCACTGGTAACAAAGGGTCTTTCTCTCACAAAGATGAAAGTCAGAGTGAGGAAAGAAGGAGGGGTTTTCATCATTTGGGAAAAACAATAGTTCTCAACCAATGAAAAGTGTTCATTTTAGATTATATGACCTAGTCTTACATCATTAGGAAACCAAAAGCGAAATGAACCAATGAAAAGTGTTATTACCAAGTCACATGACCTGCTGTGTTTACGTTAAGCGCTTTGCAGGGCCTCCAGGTTTGCTTCCAGAAACCATGCTTTGCGACTCGGTAAGCGTACCAGTTCGCTAACGTAGCACGTCATATGACGTATCACGCGACAACGCGAAACGTCATGCGGACGGGATGCGTCACGATGTTGTTTTCTAACGCGGCAGTTGCGGTAAAGAAACGTTTACCGGCTCGCGGTCTATTTCGCGGCATCAAGGTCAGCTAACGGGAAGCTTCCCGATTCGCGAAGCGGGAACGAAGAAAAAAAAATATTTAAAAAAAAAATTATTAATAAACATATAAAATATATTTTTGGATTTAAAGAAGAATACATTTTACAGCTACAGATATTAGCTGTTAAAAAACCAATGAAATTCACTGAAAAAACCATAGGTTATAGACCATATATAGTTAGGAATTAGCATTTACAAAACCTTGAAAATTCACTGAAAAAACCATAGGTTATAGACCATATATAGTTAGGAATTAGCATTTAGAAAACCTTATTTTACTCACACAAAACCATTGAAATTCCATATATAGTTAGTTGCACTAACTATATATCGCGCACCCGCAATCCACTGCTGATGATGTCACATATTACATCATTCATGACATGGTCAGTATCCGTATTCAATTTTTTTATGGGAAGGGGGCCGCATAGCCCCCCTCCCCTGCTCAATTCCGGGCACCGAGGTCCCCACCCCCGGGACATGGCTAATTATATATTATTATTTTATGGAGGAGGATTGCATAGCCCCCCTACTGAAGCCACTTCAAGACCCCGGGTATCCCATTCTCCGGTGACGGCCTTTTAAAAACAATTTAATATTCCCCCACTGTCCCGCCGGCTCCCTGCCTCCTGCGGGAGCCGGTGTTCTATCGACATCTGAAGTCCATCTGTGTATGTACCACCTAGGAGTTGCCTTCACTTTGCGCATGCACGTTTGTGGTAGCACATGCGTATTAATATTACATTATACGCACAATACGTCCCACCATCTGGCTATGTACTCCTAACGTATTTCATTTTATTTGCGTATGCTCAATTACAACATGCCCAATCACAGCTCTCACACCCAGTGAAATCATGCTCAACCAATCATCCTTCTGCAAAGCATTTATAACCTGCCAACCTTCTCTAACTTTTCCTATTCCGCAGTCACAGCCATTGATAGTGTTCATATCCACTTTTTCGTAGGTAAACACTTTTCTTTAAGAATAATTAAATTCATTAGTGTGAATGATCTTTAAATACCGCGTAAATACAAATTTTAGTTTGATTTGACAATGTTTTTGAGCGCGCTTTCCTACTTTTTTATATTGTTAACGTTGACTTCATAACTTTTGTTTCTGAACAAATCACTTAATCCTGCCGCCTTCATTTTGTAAGTAGTGTGCCACATGCTGCTTCCTCCCCATACAGTGCACATGCAATCGATTGGCCAATGTTGTATTTTAGCACGCTCTCCATGTTTTTTAATAACGTTAAACTTGATTTCTTATCCTTTGTTCTGTGCAAATCACTTAATCCTGCCACGTTTCTTTAATTTGCCAAGCACCACGTGGCCCTTCCCGCATCAGTGTGCTACGTACTGTTCAAGTTAATGCAATGTAGTTGTTCTCACGTTAAGTAGTGCGTTACGCGCCTCATGCATTGCAAAAGTAATGTTTTCGGCAATGCTATATTTTAGCACGGTTTCCAACTCTTATACCTCCAATATCTTACCTTGGCAGGCGATGTTTCTAGGCAAATCACTTAATCCTGTGCCTTTAATTTTGTAAGTAGTGCGCCACATGCTGCTTCCTCCTCATGCAATGCACATGTAATAAATTGATCAATATTGAATTTTAGCACGCTCTCTATGCTTTTGAATAATGTTAAACTTGATTTGCTATCCTTTGTTCTGTGCAAATCACTTAATCCTGCCACGTTTCTTTAATTTGCCAAGCACCACGTGACCTTTCTCGCAACAGTGTGCTATGTGCTGTTCAACTTAATGTGATGTAGTTTTTCTCGTGTATGTAGTGCGTCATGTGCCCCATGCATTGCAAAAGTAATGTTTTCGGCAAGGCTGTATTTTAGCATGTTTTCCAGCTCTTATACCTCCAATATCTGACCTTGGTAGGCGATGTTTCTAGGCAAATCACTTAATCCTGCCGTCTTCAATTTTTGAAAGTAGTGCTCCACGTGCTACTTCCTCCCCATGCATTGCACATATAATCGATTAGCCAATGTTGTATTTTACCACCCTCTCCAATTTTTTTAATAACCTTAAACTTGATTTGGCCCCTGTTCTATCTCATTATACAGATATCTCAACCATGGAACGTAGTGGTCGTCACAAGCTGTTTATTCCTGCCCATGCACTATACCAGATGGTAGTCAACCACTCGACAAACCAGATTCACTGACTGCTCTCCATATGCTATCAGCCGAAAATTGCAATGGACCTAATGGAGTATCAGGTTTGACTTTAACATTTCATGAATGAAAAGCATTCTGACATAACCATTTGTGTATTTTATGTGTTTGCAGACATAACTGTGCTTTTCTCAGGTTTTGGTAGAATTAGTGGGCATTCTCGTAGTAAGAAGATGAATAAAAGCATGTCTTCGTGATTTTATTCGCCAAATATGTGATTTGATATTGAACAATGTGTGTCATAATTTTTCTTGCATCTATAAATATTTTTTATAAAATGTAAATCTCCATTGTGATAGTCTTATAGACGTTTGTTTCTGAAACCCATGTTTCTCATTTAAATGCTTGTTACAAGTTTTCAGCCTGCACTTGAGACACAAAGTGAAAATGTCGTTTTGAATGTTTTTATTTGAAGACGTGTCTTTCAATTTTTCTTGATGTTTATTTCTCAATTTCTAGGTCATGGAAGATAAGTATGGGCCAAATTAGCAAATTCGCGGTCTGCAAATTTGCGCGAAATCGAATTTGCGATCCGCATAATCCGCAAATTTGTGCGAATTTGCAGATTTTTTTGCGTGTTCGCGGGGTTTTTTGCGCGGTCGTACTTGTACGTGTTGCGTATTTCCGTTTCCGGGCGCTATTGGCAAGCTCGCTTTGTGTGCGACACACTATTACGAGTTCGCGTGTGTTTTTGCGTGCTCGCGGGGGAAATATCGCGCAAACTTACCCACGCGGTCCTCAATGGCCGCGGCCATCTTGTTTTTCATTCATTGCTATGGTTCTGGGCATGGTTTTCCTATCCTCTTTCAATCTTTGCAAGCCTTTGTTTCTTTGAACTTTGTTTTGCTCTTTTTTGCTCATTATCTATCTCTATTTGTCTAGATCTATATTTTGTGTTTTTTTCAACTTTTTGTTACTTTAATAACTACTTTTTTTGTTTAGCTCTCTTTTATTTTATTTACTTTTTCCCCCTATTCTTTTCTTCTTTTGCCCAGGACCATGGCAAAGGGAGCCGGGAAAAGCAAGGGGGAAGGGTCCCGCACCCCGTACCCGGCTCCCATGCGGGCAACTGAGGGGGGAGGATGTAGTGGCAAGGGAGGTTTTTACCGTGGTGGAGGTGGTCGCTCTTATATTTTTTGTTCTGCGCCACCTCCCTAAGACCGTGGCAGCCGGGGGCAGGCCCGGTCAAGGGTATGGCCTCCGGGAGCGTCGCCAGCGGTGGGATAAGGTGTGCCGGGCCATGCAGAGGGAGTCGGGGGTCCGGCGCACTGATGACCAAGCGACGCACCGGTGGGCCGACGTCCTCGACTGGGAGCAGGACCTGCTCCACCTGCTAGGCGTGGAGATCCCTGGCCTTGGTGAGTAGCTATTTAATAACTACTTTGTATTCTTCTGCTCTGTCTTATATTGCTAATATATGTTTTTCCCGAAGAGCAAGAATGCTGCCTATTCGATTACATTGCAGGTAAAATAGTGTTTAAATAGCTTCTGTGATTACAGGTGCTCGCCTCCTCAGTGGCATTGCTACTATGCTTACATGTTTGCAACTTTGTGCTCATTTGGCCTGAATATGTATGAGTGTAGTACTTTACAGAACTGCGTAATGCTAGAGAGACTAGAGGCTCAAGTCTAGACCTTCCTTTGTACTCCTGCTGCCACTAAGAAGAAGAGATAGTGATGGATTGATTGGGTGAGTATATTATGACTTGTTATTAGTAGTAGGACATTTTTTAGTGCTCTGCAATCATGATGATGGACTGTGTCTGTCACGTCGCGTACTGCTGAGTGCTGGCAGTCATAGTAGAACGTTTTGGTTGTTGGTTTAGTTAGTGATTTACATAACTTTCCAAGTAGACGGTCTGCGAATCCAGCAATACTGTACTAGTATCCTCCTAGTTGACCAGATCAGATAGGTCAATACATGAAGGGCAATTGTTGCTAATTTGTTTCCCCGAGATAATTTTAGATTGTGGTCAAAGAAATCAAATATTTCCAAAAAACAATCATCCATGTTTGTGTTTATTCCATGATCATCAGCACCTCCCTGGGGCAAGGCAGCAACATCCCAGACTCCGGCAGAACAGAGTGGGCAGGAACGGTCCTCTGCAGGCTCTTCTGCTGGCCCCAGTAAGTTGTTCTGTTGTTAATATAATTATACTTCCCTAACTTTTACAGCTCCTATTCATTCCAAACTGTTTCCTAATTCTATTTTTTACAAAATAGTCTTTGATCTTCTTGTAGACTGTTTCTAGTTTCTTATCCTGCCTTTCTACCATCACTCTCTGTGCTACTTCTATTTACCATTATTTATGAGTCGGTCTGTGTAGGTAGCTAAGCTTGCCCAGTCGGTAAACGGAGTTAAACAAAACTCTGATCCAGCAATAGCTCTAGAGGCACTCAGTGCAGTCCTCTGCGTTGCCCTTGCAATGTTAGTGCTTTGACAATTTCCAACAACAAAATGTCAATGTCCACCAAGAATAAGCTAGTAGTTGGCTTTTTGATTTCATAGTAGCACATACCATACCGCTAGTGTTTCAGGGACTATTCTGCACATACAGAAGTATGGACAAGAGAAATAGGACATTGTTGGTGATAGGTGCAGTTCGACTTTCCACATACCTCAGTAAGAAGTAACTGTGCGGGACTCGGGAGCCCTCACCTTGTTGGAACTTCAAGTCCTCCAGATGGTGATGAGGAGTAGTTGGTTCTGTCTGTAATTATAAAAATGTTGCACGTTAAAGAGCAAGCATTCATCAGTTGTGCCAAAAAGAGTTGTATGTTATGGCTAAGCATATAAGTTAACACCCTCCCCATAACCGTGACTTCTTTTCAGTCCCAATAACTAAAAATTGTTTAACACTTTCTCTTCCATTACGAGACGAAGTAGGGGGTGGTGTATGGTATCTAAAAATATGACATGTTTTTTCTAGGCGTCACAGCATCGGATGCAGCACTTGCCACCACCAGTGCTGGGGCCAGCAGCGTGGAGGGGTCCACTCAAGTGGCGGATGTGGCGGCGCCACCAGGAGGAGCTGAGGGGGATGGCTCAGCAGCGGTGGACGGTGGTAAGTTATTATTATACTCCTTACTTATTGACATTTTAGAGTAGGCTCGCAAAGGAGTGTATGATGTACTGTACAGTAGACAGTACACTACTACAAGTACACTGCGCTGTTAAGAACAGTTACTGATTTAGAACTACATTTTTTTTGCCAATCACGGAGAAGACAGTCACCCTTGACTTAGCAATAGCATTAGCGGCGGTAGTTATCGAGTAAGCAATGGCACACTCTATTTGACTTCAAATCAGCTGGGAAACTTTTATCGTGAAGCCAAGTCATATCAGATGAACTTGAGGGATGTGATGAACGAAAAGGGAAAAAACTTAGGGTCAATGGAAGGACGAGCGAGTCGTAATATTTACGACTAAAGAATGATACGTGTTTTTAAATGCAGGCAGAGTTGGCTGATAGGAAGGAATCAGATGCGTGGCTGCTTGAAGCAAGGATGGTTGGAGGAGAAAGAAAAAATGACTGCCTGTGTGGGTCAATCTGAAAATTCATGTGTGGTGTACATTGCAATATTTTATTTTGGTGAAACTCAAATGCAAGTCAAGACGGTGGTTTACCAAATAAAATGAAAAGGGTGTTATTTGGTTGTTGAGAAAAAGTAAAGTTGTTACAGTTGAGACATTAAGAAGAATGATGGACGTTTACTTTGGAAGCCTGAATGGTATCTTCTTCCTCATACATAGCAGAGGTGTATGTAGAGCAGACGCTCAGTGCATGAAGAGTGTTACTTTGTTCGAACAGCATGTCCGTGCCAGAGTAGCAAAGCAGAAGAAATCCAAATACTACAAGTTGTGATTGTTCAGAAACTCTACCTTGCCTAAAGTAACAGTACAGTAGTTTACTTTACAAGCAGAGCATATAGTGTGTATGTATTGTATAGTTGACAATTATATCAAGTCAAGTCCCTTCCTCCGGCAATTATGGTTACCACACTCACTCCCTACGTTCATAATTTTCTTTCTGCTGTGTTAATCATGGGTGGACTATCGCTGTTGTTCACTCAATCTATCACAACAAAGCACCTAAAGTCATCCATCATATAAGCAAAGAGATCATGTGATCAGCTGGATACATGATCAGAAATGAATAATCTTCATTTTCCTTTTGTAGTACTGAAGGCCCAGGGGGGTCAGTGCGAAATATAAATTACATTGAGCAGTAGCCCTTGTAACCGAGTATGGCCAGTGCCACCACTATACAAAAGTAAGAGCTTCCCTATCCCCACCAGCATGTACTGCTTAAAGTAATGCATGCAAGTCTGCATCATCATGGCTTGAGTCTCTTTTTCTTGGGTGCAAGCTGACTGAGCTGGCATTATGCCGGCTAACACAAGTTCACGTACAAGTACTTTCTTTCGCAAAACTAGAGAAAAAAAGAAGAATACTGGTGTACTCTCCGACAATGTATTGAGTCCATAGTGCTGCCTGGTAGTAGAATTCCTGAATCTCCCACTGTTACAGGCCTACTAAGACGGCGGAAAGATGCATGCCAAAATGTTATACTGTGCTTGTAAATTGCTAGTGTTACTGTGAGAACTTTCGGTTGAATTATTTTGTGTTATTTTTAAAGAGTATTGGTTACATTATTTTTCTTTCTTTCTTCATGTAAATGCTCCCAAAAAGCTCACCAGAAGGGAGATGGTTATACGGGCCAGGACCCGGAAGCTGGAGGCCATTCGGGTGGAATATTGCAGGCTGTGGGCTCGGGACCAGGAGGAGAGGGCGTCAACAACCTCCTCCAGCACTGACCCCGTGTCCACCAGCCAGCAGCCTCCAGCACGGCACCGTGCTCAGACAGCCCCCCGCCGCCGCTCAGCTGCAAAAGCACCAGCAGCTGCCCCTCCCCCCAAAGCCTGGAAGGCACGCATGCGCCGCCTAAGCCTAAGAGTGGACTACCTGGAGCAGAAGGTGGACGACCTTGAAAAACAGCTCCGGGACCTCTGCGGTGTCTGGACAGGCGGTCCCGCCGGAAGTGACTGTGTCCCTTGCCCCTTTTTTAAAGACTGTTGGGGGGGGTGGGAATCGGGAGTTGGGGATTATTTGAGACTAGTGGACTATTTGAAAAGGACAATTGTTTGGGTTAGGGAGAGGTGGGACTAGTTTATTTTTGTTAGGGGAAATATATCATTATTCATTTTACATACTTCAACATAGTGTACGCGTTGATCTTATTTTGTGAGGTGGTGAGTGGGGGTTACTGCACGTTTGATTTCCTCAAACTTACCAGCATGAATTATCTAAAACGTCAAAAAAATTTCAAAAGTGCCACTAACAGAGTTAGTGAATTCAATTGGCCTACTAGTACTTTACTAGTACTACTGTCAGTCTCTCCTCCGAGTCCTAGCCCATTATTCTACCTCCCCAAAATGCTTATCTTATCTGTGATTCGTGTTTGAGAATAGAGTTAGACACAGCGCTGGCTGCATGGCAAATGGCGATTACGCCATCCCGGACCGAAATTCCGTTGTTGTGGTGTTAGTAGGAGTGGTACCACACTAGCAGTAGCAGCATATGAAAAAAAAAAGTACAAAAATGAGACATTGAGTGGCCTGAGAGGAGTATTAGAAGGAACAGTAGCCTAAGCAATGCTGAAGATAAGTATGGGGAAAAAAGAATTGCATGGATGATTATGGCTACAACAAGAACAGCGACACAGCAGCGTAACAACAAGTCTTCCTGACATGTAGGAGGATGATGTTGACGATGGATCCAATCGATGGTGGGCCTGAAATTCAGAATTTATTTTAAAATAATCATTGTTGTTTTTTTAACCAGAATTACAATATCCTAGGATTCATCTAGCTGCCTTAAAATTGATTTGAGGAGGTTGCTTGCACCTTATCCTCCCCAGCAAGTGTGTGGAATTATTGTTGTAATTTACTCACACCTCGATGAAAACCACACAGCCCGGGGAAAGAGGGTTAGGGTTTGAAACTTGGATGGGAATGGGGTTTGTGGGGAATGTTTTGTGGAGAGAGGAAAAAACACAACAAATGAAGATAAACAAATCTTTGGATACAAAGATATCCATAAATCTTTTAAGGGACATAAAGGAAGTGCATGCACTACTGCATGCATGAAGTTGTTTGCTAAATTGATAGGTTACTGAAAAGTAAGTAGTACTTTCTACAATGTACTAACTATGAAGAAACATTGTGACAGTACAGGGCTGCAGTAATTACGCAATTTCACTTGCAAATAGCAAAGAAAAAAGTATACAATGGCTGGAGGGATGAATTGAAGCAGAGAGCAAACAAATGCACAGAGTCACACTCATAGAAGTTCACAGCAATAACATTACTTAAAAGATAAGTAGAAATAAAGATGGATACTGTAAATGTATGTTGTTGTAGTTGTCCTCTTGAATTTGGGAAGTTGCATGCATCCAGCCATTCCTCTTTTTCGCGGTACTCCTCCATTCCATCTGACACTCTGTCGATCAATGTTGGGGACCATAAGACACCTTGTCCACTGCCTGCCTGGCGAATGCTGAATTGCGGCTTACTAATGGTAAGCCTGAGTTAAAAAAAATTCCCATTGCACAGGGTAAGATCCGGCCTGTAATTGTTGATGGAAAAGCAGGAAGAGATATTAAAACACCACGGAGAAAAAAATATAAGGTACAAAAATAACACTTTCAGTTTCAGAGTCGATAGTATTACAATACATACAAGCAAATTTTGAAAGTGCGTACTCTGAGTTTCCTTTTCAAGGATAAATAAGTGTGGGTGAAATTTGCGGATCTTTCCACTCAAGCTAGGTGTAAAGTGTAAACTGCGATTTTAGAACAAAATTAGACCTTCCCAGTAGTGCCCCCAGACTCCTCAACCCACCCCTTAAAAAGTAGAACACCCCCAAACAGGCCAAAAGCAAAAACAAAAAATGCCTTACCAGCAGTCCTCCCAGACCCCCCAAACCCACCCCCAAAAACCTAGAACCCCCCAAAACACCCCCCCAAAAACACGCAAGTGAGCTATAAAGAAAAAACTTTTTCACCATGGATTTTCTCCAAACCACTTGCATCCAATATTAGACCTTCCCAGCATTGCCCCCAGACCCTTCAACCCACCCGCAAAAAAGTAGAACACCCCCAAACAGGGCAAAAGCAAAAATGGAAAATGCCACACTTAGAAAATTTGAGGCCTACCTCAAAATCACTCCAAACGCGCTCTGCAGCTAGGCCCTAACTCCCCTTTTCCACCATGGATTTTCTTCAAACCACTTGCAATCAAAATTAGACCTTCCAAGCAGTGCTCCCAGACCCCTCGACCCAGCCCCAAAAATGTAGAACCCCGCCAAACTGCCCCCCAAAAACATGCCAAACTGCTAGGCCTCAGTTTAAATTGTGCCAAAACGCTGTCTGCAACTAGGCCCAAACCCCCCTTTTCCACCATGGATTTTCTTCAACCCACTTGCAATCAAAATTGGACCTTCCCAGCAGTGCTACCAGACCCCCCAGCCCACCCCCAAAAACCTAGAACCCCTCCAAACAGCCCCCCAAATCACGCAAGTGAGCTAAAAAAGAAAATCTTTTTCACCATGGATTTTCTCCAAACCACTTGCATCCAATATTAGACCTTCCCAGCAGAGCCCCCAGACCCCTCAGCCCAACCCTCAAAAAGTAGAACACCCCCAAACAGGCCAAAAGCAAAAATGGAAAATGCCACACTTACAAAATCTACAGAGGCCTACCAGAAAATCGCTCCAAACGCGCTCTGCAGCCTGGCCCTAACCCCCCTTTTCCACCATGGATTTTCTTCAAACCACTTGCAATCAAAATTAGACCTTCCAAGCAGTGCTCCCAGACCCCTCGACCCAGCCCCAAAAATGTAGAACCCCGCCAAACTGCCCCCCAAAAACATGCAAAACTGCTAGGCCTCAGTTTAAATTGTGCCAAAACGCTGTCTGCAACTAGGCCCAAACCCCCCTTTTCCACCATGGATTTTCTTCAACCCACTTGCAATCAAAATTAGACCTTCCCAGCAGTGCTACCAGACCCCCCAGCCCACCCCCAAAAACCTAGAACCCCTCCAAACAGCCCCCCAAAACACGCAAGTGAGCTAAAAAATAAAATCTTTTTCACCATGGATTTTCTCCAAACCACTTGCATCCAATATTAGACCTTCCCAGCAGAGCCCCCAGACCCCTCAACCCAACCCTCAAAAAGTAGAACACCCCCAAACAGGCCAAAAGCAAAAATGGAAAATGCCACACTTACAAAATCTACAGAGGCCTACCTGAAAATCGCTCCAAACGCGCTCTGCAGCCTGGCCCTAACCCCCCTTTTCCACCATGGATTTTCTTCAAACCACTTGCAGTCAAAATTAGACCTTCCCAGCAGTGCTCCCAGAGCCCCCGACCTACCCCCACAAATCTAGAACACCCCCAAACAGCCCCCCAAAAACATGCAATACTGGTATATCCAAAACATGGCAAATCGCGCTGTTCACCAAAAATTGCTGTTTTCGGCACTGCCACTACTTCAATCCTCTTGAAACGTACCTGGACACTTGTTCCAGCAATTCCCTAGAATCTCAGCAAGGCAGGACAAAATCGAACCACTGCGCCCTTTGCAGAAGAAGAAGAAGAAGGTCTACGACTAGTTTTCATGTTTCCTCCAAACACACGCGCCCGTAAAACACCAAAAAAGGCCAAAATTCTACCAATTCTGGACCAAAGAACGCCAAACCCCCCTAAAACCTTGCCAACATCATTATGAACTAGCCTGCATCGGGCCCTGAGCCCTAGACTCAGCGGGAACCCTACCAACTTAAACCCAAAAACCCTAGTAAATCGCACTGAACCCTAAACCCTATATATGCTTTGTCTGTCTATGTCAAAGAGCCTAGGTATGCTACATCAGGATGCTTCACTCAGTGGTGCCTGCCTTGACCGTCTGCATGGCCCTGCCGCAAGCATGGGCCAAAAATCCATTCCGCTCAAGAATTTGCGAATTTTCAGTAATTTTGCGAGATTCGCGAAAAACTGAAAAACAGCATTGCAAACATAACGGATGTTTGGCACTAGCTTGAGGCAGGGCCATGCAGACTGTCAAGGCAGGCACCACTGAGTGAAGCAACCTGATGTAGCATACCTAGGCTCTTTGTCAGACAGACAAAGCATATCTAATTGTATGCAGCAAGCCACATAGCCCCAATATTACATCAACTGCTGTCTGGAGTGGAGTGGACTCTGCCTGGCATAACAACAACAGTACACTGCCTCGCCCTCGACCACTACATACCACGAATAGACAGACATGTAGTTCTGCTGTAGTAGTTGTTGTAGACAGGTTTACCTGTTTGCCACTCACAAATTGGCCATAGTTCTTCCGTAAACCGACGCCGATGATCCATCCATCCCAGTGAGTGACTGTAAAGAAAAAAGATATATTATTTAATCAATCATCATGGTATATTTGCAAGTGAGTCCACTCCAAGGACATTTTGCATATTAGAAAATGCAACATAGTGGCCCCTGAAGTTGAAGTACAATTTGAATTAAACAAGGTAACAAAAAAACAGAGTAGTAGACATGAGTTACAATTATTGTGTTAAAGAATAAATAATCACTAAGACAAGACATATGATTCATTTCATGCACAAAAAACAAACAGCAATTGGTTTCATCAGAGCCAGACAGCCATTGCTGTCCACTGCATGCCATCTTCTCATTGTTCATTACCTGTTCTACTTTTTGTCCGCATCTTCTTCGGAAAGTGAGGGCCCACAGGGCAGCCTCTCCTGTCAATTTCAGAAGTAACTCTGTCAGCAATCAGCAAGTATGTAGTCAGTCAGTAATTTCAGTCCCACTTGAGGGCATTCGTCTAGGAAGACAAAGATTCTTTATTCTTCGTAATCCATCCATCTGCCTTGAGGGAAATGGATAGGGGGAGTCTGGAGGAGGAGGATAGAGGAGCATGATTGAGTTGTGAACTTGTGAACCTCAGGAATGCAGGCTGTGGCACCTTCAAATCAATAAGGAAAATAAGATGAAGACAGTGCTGCTGATGGACTTGTTGTGATTAGGTGATTAGAGTTTTGTTGTGGGAAAAGTTGCAAAACAAAGAAAGACATACAGAAATAAAAGTGAATAAGGACGAAAAAAAAGGAAGTCATTTTCAGGCCTCGGTGTCATGGAAGTAGAGCTCATCCTCAAACTCTATGAATTGAGACGGGAGTAGGTCAGCTAACAGAAAAGAACTTCCGTCACCTAAGTCGGTGTCCTCTTCTTCCTGCGTGCATTCACGTATTTTGTAATCTGGTGGTATGAAGTGCTGATTCATCTTGATCAGTGTTAACCTCTCCACATTTTTGGGTGAGAGGCAGGTCCTTTTTGACGTTATAATGGCACCAGCAGCACTGAAAACACGTTCAGAAGACACACTTGCGAGTGGGCAAGACAAATAATTTAGAGCCAGGTTGGTGATCAGTGGCCATAGAGGCCTTTTCCTCTACCAGTACAGCAATGCGTTCTGATTAACAAAGACCTCTGTTGGGTCATCCAGATAGGCCTGCACCATCGAATCAAGGTTCTCCAGGGTTGCTCCACTTTGCGTACCATCTGTGGCCTTTGCAGCACTGGAACGAGCAAACCCTTGATGAGTTAGCCAATCCGCTTCCGACAATATTATGGCTGGGCCTGGTACAGGTGAGGATGATGATACGGTTTCTGATGTCGTTAACGGCTGTGAGGGAAAGTGACTCCCTTCGGCCACAGATTCAGAAGTGGATCTTGATGCCGGATGGTCTGCTGGTTCAGTTGTACTTCTGCCGGCTCCTTGAATCTACTGCCGCTCTTTTTCACACCGAGTGGCTGACCCAGCTAGCCAATATTTGTACTTTGAAACATCTGCTTCATCAAAAGGAATTAGTGCTTTGCTGGCCACTGCCTTTTTGTACCGTGGATCCAGAATAGTTGCACAAATGTAATGTTGTTCTGTATGTATGTTTTTAAGCCTTTCATTGTCAACTAGGCGGCTTAATAACCTCTCCGCCAACTGATATGCGTCTTGCTTTTCAGCATCATCTCGGAACTTTGAAGACACCGCCTTCAGTTGGTGCTCTAGCATGACCAACAATGGGATAGCTTTGCCCAAAGAACAGTCCTCCCTGCTGACTTCACGCGTGAAGACTTCAAAAGGACAAAGCATGTCTGTCAGGCTTGCAACTAGCTTCCATTCCTCCAACTCTAGCCTCATGTCTTTCATAGTAGAACCCAGTTTATAGACATAATCATCTTTTACCCCCCCCACTGCTCAGACAGACGCTCAAGCATGTAAAAGGTTGAGTTCCAACGTGGTACCACCACCTGGATGAGTCCTTTGACTGGCAGTCTACGTTCATGTTTAATGCTCCTCAGCTGCTTCCGGGCCTTAAAAGAATGGCTGAAATGTGTGCAGATTCTTCGGCAGGTGGTCAGTAACTTGCTGACTGTGTTTTCTTTTTTCAAGAAATCTTGCACCACGATGTTAATACTGTGCACCAAACACGGCACTCTGAAGTACTCACCATTCTGCATGGCCTTAACTATATTACTGCAATTATCCGTGGAAACATAACCAACTATGCGATTTCTCGGATACAGCCATTCATAGACTTTCCTATGAAACTCCTCCAAAAGGTTAGGTGCAGTATGAGTTTTCTCCATGGCAAACATGGCTATTGTTGCATGTTTCCGAGTAGCTTGAATAACTGTGTCCGTGTCAACACCTTCTTTTAACTGGTCTTTAACTACTGCAAAAAAGACCCAGTGTGCAGTGATGCACATGTAATCAAGGGATTGGCAACTGGTCCACATGTCTGTTGTCAGGTGGATAGTGTGAACAGCACTCTTCAGAATAGCTGAGCCAATCACCTCCAGCACATCTTGATGTAGTGCTGGAACAGCAACCCTGGCAAAATAGGACCGGCTAGGAACCTTCCATGTAGGGCAGACTGTTGCCACGAATTCTAGAAAACCCACCCCTTCCACAAAAGAAAAAGGGAGAAGGTCCAGCGCTAGCATTTTAGCCAGCTTTACGTTATACAGACGTGCTGTTGGGTGGTTGCGGTCAAATGGCGCATCTGACTAAAACATTCTGCTAATGGTGGTCTGGACCGTTTTACGTGATGATGATGATGCAGACTTCTTCAAACCAGTTAGGCTGATTGATGTACTTTTTCGCATTGGTGTCTCTCCCAGACTCTTAGTGTGCCTCATACATGTTGCAGGGGTAGAGGGTGTGGGCGCTACCACTGCAGTGCTGCTACCAGGGGTACTGGATGTACCAGAACAAAATGTTGGTCGGTTCTTGACTTCCCCCCTGCACAATCAGCCCCTCGTCAGCATCAGATGCAATGTGAATGGATACATTTGGATCAGTTCTACTTTTGGCTTCCCGGATGTTCCTTAGGTGCGCCTCCCACTGGATAGTGTGGTGTTTTTTGAGATGGCCTCTCTGGCCTCCGGTACCATAGTTGGTACGAAGCTTACCCGACTAACTAATATTTTACAAATCGAACAAACAACCATGTTTTCCGCCTTTTGGCTAACAGTAAAGAAGTCCCCAAACTGGGGACTGGAGATGTCTGCTGGTGGTGGAGGTGCTGCTTTGAGTTTCAATGCCGGATGAAGTGGAGGATGGGCGTGGCTGAATTCCTTTCTGTTGTTCACTTACAGCACCACTACTTGAGGTAATGGAGGTCGAGCTGGATGGAGGTCCCTGCCGGCCCTTCTGACAAAAAAATATGGAAGCTGTAGGCCGTGTTAGTGTTGTAGTTAACTGCGTTAGTGGTGATACCAGTGCCACGCCGCCCACATCCCGCTCAGCAGCCAATCGGGATAGGGTGAAAATGTCTGTCTGCTGCATGCCCTCTGGGGCTGGAGTGACGACTGTGATGACTGGGTCGTCAGCCGCAGAAGACACCACTTCTTGTTCGTCCTCATCACCCATAAGTGGAAGCCTTGTGGGAACCTTCCTTTTAGGCTTAGCAACCTTTGTCGGCTCATGGCGTGCCTCACTCTTAGACTGCATTGGTGGGTTCCAATCAAGATCAAGGTCATCAGAATGAAGGGGGATTGAAGAAGAACTTGTAGTAGTAGTAGCCCTACTTGACCTTTTTCTTGCTGGGGATCTGAAAGACAATGGATCATCATCAGGAGGAGTGGCTTCCTCGGATGATACCTCCGCTTGAATATCAATTTCCTGATGTGCCCCTACTTCAGGAGGAGCAAGCGTTGTAGGCAGTTGTGCCGCTCCATGAACCTCTAGTTGCACCTCTCCATGCGCCTCTCCATGCGCCTCTACTTGCGCCTCTACTTGCCCATGTACTTGCGCTTGTACTAGTTGCACCTGTGGTTGTCGGTGTGGCTGTGGTTGTTGAACACTCGTCTGCTGAGTTACACCCAGCGTTGATTGGATGGTACTTTCTTGTGATGAGCCAGCATCACTGGTCGATGGTGATTGAGAAACTAAAGTGGCAGCCTCAGTAGCACTCATGGTCTTGGACCTAACTTGGCGTGGTGGCACTGAGCCCAATGAAGTGGAGGTGCTGCTGCAAACGTAGTTTTTTTTCCCAAAAAAGGTGTCGGTGGGCGCACCAGTCTCCATGGTAGGTGTTGCCACTTGCTTCTTCTGCTCCTTCTTACTGGAAATGGCACGGGCAACTTTTTTCGCTGAGGCGCTACGGCCACCTTTCTTTGGGCCTATCTTCTTCAGATGTCAGAACAGCAGGCCGCAGTTAGACGAGTTGCAGAGATGTCTTGCCTGTGGCCACACGTGACATCACGTGACGTTGTGCTGCACACACCGCTGCAGGACGTCTTCCTGGCACTGGTGGTTCTCTTGTGCACCTAAAAGCAATGGAAGCCAGAGGAACATCAGTTAAACACCCCAAAAAGTAAAAAAACACAGAAATAACCACAATCCAATGCCATCCATGCCCTCAATGATGTTTAAATTCAAGACACCCAACAAAAAGACTTGGTCCATGCACCACTCACTACCCCTGGGCCTAATGAAATAAAGCAAGGCAAACTGGGTGCAGGCCTGAGCACACTGCCTGGCTTCAAAATGACCCCTGCCTTGACCCCCAGCTACATGGCCAAACCATGCCTGGACCAGGCCTCAAAATGGCCCCCACCCACATGGCCAGGCCCCATCACCACCCCAAAAAGTCGAACAACACACAAAAATCACCGCAATCCAATGCCATCCATGCCCTCAATGATGTTTAAATTCAAGACACCCCACAGAAAGACTTGGCCCATGCAGCACCACTTACTACCCCTGGGCATAATGGATGAAAGCAGGGCCAACTGGGTGCAGGCCTGAGCACACTGCCTGGCTTCTAAATGACCCCTGCCTTGACCCCCACCACATGGCCATGGCCTGCCTGGACCAGGCCTCAAAATGGCCCCCACCCACATGGCCAGGCCCCAACAACACCCCAAAAAGTCGAAAAACACACAAAAATCACCACAATCCAATGCCATCCATGCCCTCAATGATGTTTAAATTCAAAACACCCCACAGAGAGACTTGGTCCATGCACCACTGAGTACCCCTGGGCCTAATGGATGAAAGCAAGGCAAACTGGGTACAGGACTGAGCACACTGCCTGGCTTCAAAATGGCCCCTTGACCCCCAGCCACATGGCCAGGCCCAGCCTGGACCAGGCCTCAAAATGGCCCCCTCCCACATGGCCAGGCCCCAACAACACCCCACAAAGTCGAAAAACACAAAAAAATCACCACAATCCAATGCCATCCATGCCCTCAATGATGTTTAAATTCAAGACACCCCACAAAAATACTTGGTCCATGCACCACTCACTACCCCTGGGCCTAATGGAAGAAAGCAAGGCAAACTGGGTGCAGGCCTGAGCACACTGCCTGGCTTCAAAATGGGCCCTTGACCCCCAGCTACATGGCCAGGCCCTGCCTGGACCAGGCCTCAAAATGGCCCCCACCCACATGGCCAGGCCCCAACAACATCCCAAAAAGTCGAAAACACACAAAAATCACCACAATCCAATGCCATCCATGCCCTCAATGATGTTTAAATTCAAGACACCCCACAGAAAGACTTGGTCAATGCACCACTCACTACCCCTGACCCTAATGGAAGAAAGCAAAGCAAACTGGGTGCAGGCCTGAGCGCACTGCCTGGCTTCAAAATGGGCCCTTGACCCCCAGCTACATGGCCAGGGTCTGCCTGGACCAGGCCTCAAAATGGCCCCCACCCACATGGCCAGGTCCCATCACCACCCCAAAAAGTCGAACAACACACAAAAATCACCACAATCCAATGCCATCCATGCCCTCAATGATGTTTAAATTCAAGACACCCCACAGAAAGACGTGGCCCATGCAGCAACACTTACTACCCCTGGGCATAATGGATAAAAGCAAGGCAAACTGGGTGCAGGCCTGAGCACACTGCCTGGCTTCAAAATTACCCCTGCCTTGACCCCCACCACATGGCCATGGCCTGCCTGGACCAGGCCTCAAAATGGCCCCCACCCACATGGCCAGGCCCCAACAACACCCCAAAAAGTCGAAAAACACAGACAAATCACCAGAATCCAATGCCATCCATGCCCTCAATGATGTTTAAATTCAAGACACCCCACAGAAAGACTTGGTCATGCACCACTCACTACCCCTGGGCCTAATGGAAGAAAGCAAGGCAAACTGGGTGCAGGCCTGAGCACACTGCCTGGCTTTAAAATGGGCCCTTGACCCCCAGCTACATGGCCAGGCCCTGCCTGGACCAGACCTCAAAATGGCCCCCACCCACATGGCCAGACCCCAACAACATCCCAAAAAGTCGAAAAACACACAAAAATCACCACAATCCAATGCCATCCATGCCCTCAATGATGTTTAAATTCAAGACAGCCCACAGAAAGACTTGGTCCATGCACCACTCACTAACCCTGAGCCTAATGGAAGAAAGCAAGGCAAACTGGGTGCAGGCCTGAGCACACTGCCTGGCTACAAAATGGGCCCTTGACCCCCAGCTACATGGCCAGGCCCTGCCTGGACCAGGCCTCAAAATGGCCCCCACCCAATTGGACAGGCCCCAACAACACCCCAAAAAGTAAAAAAAAAACACACAAAAATCACGACAATCCAATGCCATCCATGCCCTAAATGATGTTTAAATTCAAGACACCCCACGGAAAGACTTGGTCCATGCACCACTGACTACCCCGGGCCTACTGGATAGTGTGGCTTTACACGCACCCCAAAATTAAAAAAAAATTCCACATATAACAGTGAGCTATTCAATTCCATGACATAAATGATATTTAAGTTCAACAAAACTCACAGAAACAGTTGTATCATGCACCCATGACTAACCCTGGGCCTACTGCATACTGTGGCTACCCACAATATATTAACAAGTGTAGTTGCAGCAACTGCAATGCCCCAAGCAAACAACACCAACTTACTTGTAAAATCTCAAATCCAAAAGTAATCCAAAAGTGATCCAAACAAAAAGTCCTCGAATACAAATATCCAGCAGCAGCCACAAAAAGTAATCCTTCCAGCTCCAGATCCAAATTAAAAGTGACCAGGACATGGACAAAGCACTGGGAGGAGCCTGCTGGACAGGAACAGGAAGTTGGAGACTCTGGGGCACTTCCTTCCTCCCACCCCCCCTAAAAATTGACTCCTTGCACAAAAAAGTGCAGCCAAATGTCAATCTGAGGAGTTATTCTGATCAAAATCATGATTTTCAGAAGGTTTATGCTGCCTGCGGTGGATTTCTTGTGCAGAATTGCAATTTTTGCAAGTTCGGGAAAGCGAGCTGTTCAAATCTCCCGCCAGAAGTCAGCTGCGCGCCGCATCTACGTGTTCGGCATTGTTTACTCCCACGATGCGTGATCGCGGGCCCTTATGTCGTACTTGCATTGTCAAACTCTCGCTGTGGCGGGCCGCGATGACGTAATTGCGGTCGAAAAACTCTTGCGCGATCACGCAGCAAGATCCAGAATGGCACAGCACACGCAAACTGGGAGAAAAACAACTCGGCGGACTCAGAATCACGGTAAGTCAGCGCCACGACCGCGATATTGTATTTTTCAAGAGTGACCAAGCAAAAAAATCCGCAAGCTTGCGAATTTACAGATTTTTGGGCACATTTGCGGGATTTGCAGATTGCGAAATTGCCAGAAATCCGCAAATGCCGCGAACTAAATGGATGTTACATCCACGCTTAATGGAAGACCAAAAAGGGTTCTTTCAGATCAAGGCCAGGACTTTGTAAATAAAGTGAGTGACCAATCTCGGCCTAACATTTGTATAATGCAATGCTATCTCCTATTTTGCTTGCCAAATATAACCTCTGATAATTGCTTTTCATCCCTAATCCTATTGAGAACATATGTTTTTATGTACATTTATATTAATATTGGACATATGTACAACATATACGTTTTTAACTCTTTTTTCAATTTGCAAAATGTTTGTTGCCGAGGTTGAAGAAAACGATATCCTCCTGTTCCAGCTGATTAAACCGATGTCTCAAATTTGGCATTTACTAGTTGTCCGAAGCCATGCAGATTCACACATTTTTAACAGACAACGTTAAGGTAAATACTCTCAATATGAGTAGTCGACGAAGTTAAAAAGTAACAGAGTATTTGAGGGGTTTTTGGTGTCAGATAATGTCCAAATCACACTTCTACGAATGTACAGGGTGGATCTCTGTGTAACTAATGGATGATTAGGTATTGTGATGACATAAAAAGCGAGTCTCTCTCAATATCTTTAATTCTTCCCTTCCAAAGTTGACCGGATTCTTAGTCTGCAAGTCCTTCCGCATACTTGCAGTTCCACACTAGTACTCTTTATTGAGGTCTCCTCTTGAAAGCAGTCTTGCATATCCGGCAAGAAATCAACCAAAGCGGAGTTCAAGTTGTGAACTCTGTTGGCCATAGTGTTTACACAAGGTAAGCAGAGCGGCCTAGATATACAGTACCTCCAATTAAATGCATTAGAAATGAAAGAGTTTATTTACAAACCCCTTGCGCCACTTTTGCGTCACTTTCAACATGAGAAAAGGGACACAAAAGTGGCACAAGAGTTTTGTGAATAAGCCCTAAAAAATATTGTCCTGCATAATGACTTCATCTCTCACCTAATTCTGTCTCATCTGTGAATCATTTTAAAGGTCTGTTCATCTGTAATATAAATATGACACAGTAGGCACTTCTATACTGACACCGTTTGAATTCAAGCTCATAAGATAAGTGAAATACATCAGGTACACTGCACACATTAAAAAAATTGAAAACATCGTCAAGTGTTACTTTGACTTGTAATATGTGACCTCATTTAGTCACATCGATCTAATTTTAACACTAATTTTCTTTTTTGTTTTGCTGATTAACTACAGTACTTCTATTGAACTCCATATTATATGTTGTTTGTTATATTGTTTTGTTAAAGTTATAGTTCTAGTTATTTATTGTATTGTTATTATTTAGTTTTATTTTCAGTTATTTATTGTTTTAATAAACGTTGATACAAAAATACTTACTTCTTTTTTTTGTGGAGGTAGCAGTCCACAATAGAAATTATATTTGAAGTATAATTCTGAGGATAGCTCTTCACCAGATCTTTACCAGAGTGTATAGCTACAACTTACGGTTCCAATTCAGAAGAATAAATAGTACAACGCCATTAGCAACATAGTGTGGTGAACTTATAACCTCTGTGCTCCGTAAGTGTTCCATGAACTGTTACTATAGTAACAGGCAGAAAGCCATTTTGGGGTAGGGTTAAAAGTTACTGGCTGTACAGAAACCATTATATTTACCCTGGATCCTCTACATGACAGAAAGGAAAGCAAAGTAAAACAAAACACTGTGTACCAGATTTACAACCTCCTTGCACCACTTTCGCATCCAACCCCCTCTACAAAATTACAAGTATGTGGGCCTCAACGACTCCCCTCAAGCTCCGGGAATCACCAACCCCGGCAATTTGTGTATTACGGGAGGCAGACTGCGTAGCCCTCTTCCTGGTGCCCTCGAGAGCCCTGAAAACTACTACGACCGGCTCCTGCAGTGTCCCGGGTTGCCTACCCTGGTATACTGCTGTTTGCTTTGATAGAGCGGGAATTTCACGACTCCGGCCCTCCCATTGCAAACATAGTTTGCATTTTGAAAGACAGAGCAGTGAAATCTATTCTCACTTTCAAACTCCAAAGCATATTGCATTTCCATATACAAATTAGCATCTACCCATGCAAAAAAGCAATACTGGCTCCCAAAGAACGCAAAAGTTCATCACACAATGTTGCTAAAAGAAACAGCAAGTGTGCTCCACTTCTCAATAAACTACTTTAATGTTATTTTCAATCACGTTCTGATAACCAATAAGAATCATGCTTTTAACCACTTGGATGCTAAGGCTATTTTGGATCTTCAATGTAATTTCCATTGAAATCAATGGAAACTCCATGACGAGCTGGGCTCGTCATGAGCGTCGAAGGAGTTAAAAAACCGAAACACCCTAGTTTTCTGTGTAGAATGTTGTCAAGCAACCAATCATTTTGACTTCACTTTTCCCCAAACTCCCTTTGTCTATTCTAACATATGCCAAAGGCAGAAAAGGAAATACTCCAATCAATTTTGTCCACAGATTGAGAAAACTAGGAAAAAATGTGAATAAACCTGTTTTTACTTTTCTCCAAGACTATAGAATGGTGTCCATATACCACATAAATCTGCGTTACAATATGCATGGCATCTATAGGACAGATGCTGTACATTTTACAGATGAAGGGAACATAGTCTTTCTCATGAACGTTAGACTCTACATCGGTACTTACTTGTAAGTACTAAAATCTCTCAATAAACACAAGTGCTCTTTTTAGAGCCACCCAAAATCTATACACATAAGCTTGATGTATATCTCAAAAATACATGATTCTTTTTTTTGGCCGCAAAATTCGCTGATTCTACGCGGATCCCACGACTTTTTAAAAAAAAGAAAAATACTATCTTACTTTTTTGTTCCTACTGGTCCTTATGTGATCCCCTAAGCAAGCCTAGGGAGTCAGAATGTGTCTGCCCTGCCCCCTTTTCACACGTTGCACACATATTTCAATGACTTCCTCAGCCTCGCTTCTACCGAGGCACAAACTGGCTGCCAACAGTTCCCTTATTTAGAATGTTTACAACCGCTTGACAGCCAATTAGGATTGAGCGCAGAAAGGGTTCATAGGTCGCACACTACTCCACCAATCCAGCGGGTATACCCCAAGAACATCACGGTAAATGCAGGTGCGCTTTTAAAAAGTTCCGAAGTGTAATGCAAGGTTGTAGGCCAAGTCTGGACACCGGTGTTTCAGGATTATTGTTCTTCATCAGCAGAGTGTAGGTGGATTTTCAGGGGTTTGCTGTGCAGGCTGCCAAAGTGTTATCAGGTCTGGTACCTCTCCGGGGGTGTAGGTGCGTAACCTGAGCTCGTCAGCTCGATGGCTCGAGGGAGCCATATTTACGTAAAGGGTTCATAGGTCGCACACTACTCCACCAATCCAGCGGTTATACCCCACAAGCATCACGGTAAATGCAGTTTTCTAAAAGCGGGTGCGCTTTTCAAAAGTTCCGAAGTGTAATGCAAGGTTGCAGGCCAACTCTGGACACCGGTGTTTCAGGATTATTGTCCTTCATCAGCAGAGTATAGGTAGATTTTCAGGGGTTTGCTGTGCAGGCTGCCAAAGTGTTATCAGGTCTGGTACCTCTCCGGGCGCGTAGGTGCGTAACCTGAGCTCGTCAGCTCGATGGCTCGAGGGAGCCATATTTACGTAAAGGGTTCATAGGTCGCACACTACTCCACCAATCCAGCGGGTATACCCTAAGAGCATCACGGTAAATGCAGTTTTCTAAAAGCAGTGTGCGACCTCATTTGGACTTACTATTTATACAGACTCCCTTGAGCCAGTGGAGGTGACGACCTCGAGACAACGCACCTGCGCGCCTTAAGAGGTATCTGGACCTACGGATATTTTCGGCAGCCCACGCAGCAAGCCCGTGCACAGCCTAATCCCTGCTGATGAGCGTTAATGAACGCGAAACACGTGTCCAGGGATGGCAAGCACACCAGTGAACACCCTCAAGACTTTAAACTCGGGTAAAAGCGCACCCGCTGATACTGACCACATCGACCATCATGCTCCGGGGTCACATGCTAATGGGACGAGCAGTGTGCGACCTCATTCGGACTTACTATTTATACAGGCTCCCTTGAGCCGGTGGAGGTGCCGACCTCGAGACAACTCACCTGCACGCCTTAAGAAGTATCTGGACCTACGAATATTTTTGGCAGCCCACGCAGCAACCCCGTGCACACGCCTAATCCCTGCTGATGAGCGTTAATGAACGCAAAACACGTGTCCAGGGATGGCAAGCACACCAGTGAACACCCTCAAGACTTTAAACTCGGGTAGAAGCGCACCCGCTGATACCGACCACATCGACCATCATGCTCCAGGGTCACACGCTAATGGGACGAGCAGTGTGCGACCTCATTCGGACTTACTATTTATACAGGCTCCCTTGAGCCGGTGGAGGTGACGACCTCGAGACAATGCACCTGCGTGCATTAAGAGGTATCTGGACCTATGAGTATTTTCGGCAGCCCACGCAGCAACCCCGTGCACACGCCTAATCCCTGCTGATGAGCATGAATGAACGCAAAACACGTGTCCAGGGATGGCAAGCACACCAGTGAACACCCTCAAGACTTTAAACTCGGGTAGAAGCGCACCCGCTGATACCGACCACATCGACCATCATGCTCCGGGGTCACATCCTGATGGGACGAGCAGTGTGTGACCTCATTCAGACTTAGGATTGAGTGCATGATTGGGACGGTGCGCTTATCCTACGAGGCCAATCCTCGCACGATCCGTGGATCCTCCGGACTCGTAGATATATAAATGACTTTAACCATAATTTTCAAAGGCACAATTCGGAACTGAGGACTACCTCTCTGCCAAATTTGCTGTAATTCCGTTCGGCTGTTCAAGCTGTAGCCGTGGCTAAAGGTCCTATGTGAAATTGCATAGGGAAAACATGTTTTAGGATGCCCTATTTTCTCAGCCCCTGCTTCACTAATCACCCCCAAACTTTCAGGGAAGGAGCGGAACTGCGCTGGCCAAAAGTTTGGAAAATTTCAAGAAGATTCATCAATTGACGCTAAAGTTGTTGCCAATAGAATGTTGCGGTTTTCCTATGGATAATAGGTCCTAACTATAACTAAGAACAGAACAGTCTTTCTCATGAACTTTAGACTCTGCATCAGTACTTACTTCTAAGTACTAAAATCTCTCAATAAACACAAGAGCACTTTTTAGAGCCACCCAACATCTATACACATAAGCTTGATGTATATCTCAAAATACATGATTCTTTTTTTTCGGCGGTGAAATGCGCGGATCCTACGCGCATCCCGTGACCTTTTTTAAAAAGAGAAATACTATCTTACTTTTTTGCCCCTACGGGTCCTTATGTGACCCCCTGAGCAGGCCTAGGGAGTCAGGGTGTGTCTACCCTGCCCCCTTTTCACACATTGCACGCATATTTCAATTACTTCCTCAGCCTCGCTTCTACCCAGGCACAAAATGGCTGCCAACAGTTCCTGATTTCGAATGTTTACAACCGCTTGGCAGCCAATTAGAATTGAGCGGACAAAAGTTTGGAAAATTTCAAGAAGATTCACCAATTGAAGCCAAAGTTATTGCCAGTAGAATGATGCAGTTTTCCTATGGATAATAGTTCCTAATGATAACTACCTACTGGAGACCTCCAGTAGGTAATATATCTCACTTTCTCTCCTTTCCCGTCATTCCCACTCCGGTAGACATAACGATACAGACACAATTGTTTCATGCGAAATTCTTTACTTTGTTCTTTCAGTCTGTCATGACACGTTTTGGCCCAGCCTGGCCTTGTTCACAGTATATATACACACGTACATATATAAACACAAACATTCATTCATACAAAAAGCAAAGGTTAAAGTGATGTAATATTTAGTTGCAGTGCTTCATTTTTAAAAAACAGTGTGTGCCGGGGTTCTCCTCAGGAGGCCACTGCACCTTACACCATACACTGTCCCAGCCATGCTATCAATGTTAGGAAGAACACAATAATAATCATCACACTCCTACACATGTAAAAATGGGGACAATGGCAGGCCCTCAAAGCTATACGAATGGCTTGGACAGCAGGTAATATTCGTTTTTAATATATACTGAATAAATAAATATCTGTTGTCGTCATTTCTAAATTAGCCAGACAGCACTACCTTGTGGTAGACTGTCACTAGCGCTGGTAGTGACAATTAGGCATCAGTGTCAAGCATCAGAAACCCCTGGCTCAAATTGAGCTCTGGTTAGATGAAAATGGCGGTGACAATGTAATGTTTTAAACTTTACCAGTTATAATTACTGCTTAACTATAACTTGCGCACTAATGTAACTATAACGTGCACCCTTGCCATGCACAGCTAAGGACCCCACATATTACATGACTCATGATGTACTATAACATCACTGATAACATGACCGCAAAATATGACACAGCATCATTGCTGACAAGACTGTGCATGGTGGGGGCCCAGGTTATGGTTACCTTAGGGTACAAGGTATAGTTACTTGAGATAACTATAATTTGTAAATGTCAGTGTTTTTGTGTTTAAAATGCTATGTTGTCACTGAATTTGTGACCTAACTACAATGTGAGTTTAAGCTTTGCTTTTTCCAGTGATTTCTAAAGTATTTTTTAATGTAAAGTTAGATATAACCACAATTCCTAACTATAAAGTCACTTTGAGCTTTAGTTTTTTCAGTGAATATCTATGGAATTTTTTCAACCTGAAATCCAAAGTAAAGCCAAGCTTATGCCTTCGGCTGTGCATGGTGTGGGTTTGGTCAAAGGGCCGGGCCCTGCACCGAACCCCCCACGGACAGCCAACACCATACCACATGCAACCTTTGACCACTCGCTCCCCATCTACTTATTTAAAAAATCAGACACAAGAGATGGGGTTCCAGGGCCTTTTGAGGCTCAGGGAGTTGAGCTCCACAAACCCCTTACCTAAATAATTTTGCATATTGACCCTGGGGGGGTCATAATAAAAAAAATACAATGGCGGATACCTTCGCTGGTAGGCAGAGTATCCCTACCCTGTCCCCTTATATATTTTTGTAACCTTTTCGGGACAGGGCTCTAAGTCCACCGCAAAAATGTGTTCAATTGGCCGTGAGGTATTGTGTGCTTGCTCATGTGGCGCCCTTACTCCTGGAGCGAAGGATAACAAAAGGGGAAAAAAATGATTATAGCATGCATTCAAGACCAAGATCTAGCTCGCTCCCAAACTTGATGTAATTTTGTTCAGCATTTTTAGCTGTATTGCATTCCAAATACATCCATGGAAAATGCATGGACATTTTGTGTTTTAAGACCCATCCTTTTCTTGGGTGTCTGCTGGACAGATCGCCCTGAAACATTTGAGAAAGGAGCTAACCAAAAAAGAACACACAGAGGCATATATGAAATTAGTGAGCAGTCTAGAACTCGCTCCCCTGCAATGTACTGCTTATGACCTCACATATTACATTACCCATGACATGGTCAGTGACATCACTGATGGCATCTCAAATGACATCACTGATAACATCAGCCAGTGACTGTGAGTGTTGGGTACATGAGATACTTTCTGGGTTAGTGATTGAGTACTTCTATGGGTTTCTGAGTGTCTCTCTGGATGGGTGAGAGTGTTTATGACTTGCTGTATGGATGAGTCACTGGCTGAATTAGTGACTGCATGGGTTAGTTAGTGCATGTATGAGGGGCTGTGTGGGTAAGTGAGTGTGTGTATGGTATGTGTCGGTGAGAGAATGCAAGCATCAGTGGCATATGGTTGAGTAACTGGGTTTGTGCAAGGCAGTATATGTGAGTGATGGGGTATGTGGGTGACTGTATGGGGGTGGGTGAGGGAATGTGGGAGTGTCTGTATTGGTGTGTGTGTGTGCTTCTGTCAGTGACTGTATAGGCGGGTGAGTATGTGTTGGTGTCTGTATGAGTATGTGAGTGAATGTATGTGATACTGTATTGGTGAGTAAGTGGCTGTGTGATTGACTGTATGGGTTAGTGAGTAGGTGTGTGAGTAGCTCTATGGGTGACTGGCTCTGTGTGTGAGTTGGTGTATGGGTGGATAGATCAGTGGATGTATTTGTGAGTGAGCGGGTGCATGAGTGGCTGTATGGGTAAATGAGTTGATGTGTGTGTTGATGTAGGAATCAGTGACAGGCTGTGTAAGTAGTGGTATGGGTGTGTGAATGGGTTTGAGAATGGAAGTCTGGAAGTTGGAATGGGCTTATGAAAGGCTATTTGGGGTGTGAGTGGGTGTGTCAGAGTTTTTGTGGATGATGCCATCAGTGATGTCATCTGTGATGTCATTTGAAATGTCAACAGGGATGTCACCGACCATGTCAAGAGTGTAGTAATTTGTGAGGTCATAAGCAGTGCATTGCAGAGGCACAAGTTATAGTTAGCTCACTAACTAACGCTTTATTTCTCTGGTTTTCTACGAGTAAACATCAGCCTAACTATGATGTCCCTGTAACCTTTGTTTTTTTCAGTGAATTTCCCATGTTATTTACCATAGGAGAATTTTCTCTCTGAAGAAATGGAGGATCAGAATTTGACAAAAAGTAACTTACTAAGTAATTGTTGTTTCAAATTTTGTGTACATTAATTCAGCCTTTTCAAGAAATGTGTGTTTATAAAGTGCTTGGGTGGGCTTGAAGGGGTTAAAAATTGTTAGGCATATCTGAACAGTTAGTCCTGTGAGAATACTACTGCCAAAGGTGTGCCAAACACAAGCCTGTCTGCGGCCAGACAGCGCAAAGCGCCACCAGGACCACTGATCTTATTAACAACCAAGTTTATACGACACAGCAACTGATGGGTAATGGGGGTAAGTGAATTAACTGTAAATGTTGTATTGTGAGGATATTCCCAACAACTACTGATGCAAACAATCTCATTGTGTATTTAACTTACAGCCTAAAGGTGACCACAGTAAAGTAGAGAATACATCCTCAGTAGGCAATGATATGATTTCAGGGCGTTCAGCCGAGTCACTCAGCTCCACTACTCAACATTAGATCACTAGTTAAACATAGATGTGAATTTTCTGATTTTATTGAGCTGTATGGCCCTGACCTAGTGTTCCTAACAGAAACTTGAACAGATGTTACATCGGAAACAGATTTGAGCATTGCTATTCCAGACAAATATGTGATATTCAGAGTTGACAGACTAGGAAAATGGGGGGGAGCAGTAGCCACAGTATATAGTATATTATAACCAACAATACTATGCTTTTTAATGGTGCATTGGTATATCATCCCAGTGGTGGTGAATTATATTTGAAAGTGATGAGGCATAAAACATTGTTGTGCAACACTGTAGCGTGCGAGCGTATCGAGTGCGCCCGAACCACCTACCTAGGGGTTTGGGGGGGTTCTACTCCCAAGAATTTTTTTTAAAACAGGTGGGCAAATAATGCATTTTCAAGCAAATTTAAGAAAGCAGGAAGGTTAATAAAGCAATTGTAAAGTTGTTCTAACAAAGACAGTGACTGGCAAAACTGTCAGTACAATTGGATGCATATCAGATACCGGCCTACCACATGCTCTGTCCATCTGTGCCACTTTGTGCTATTCTTACACAAGAGATGGTTTGCACTAAACTAAGCTGGTAGTACTTGAATTCCACAAATGGCCCTAGTATTCTAAACAAAATGTAAACTCATCCATCAAAATAGTGCGAGACAACTAAGATAGACACTAGAGCCATCCAGTCATGTACAAGGGGCTGACTTAGGCCCACTTTAAGTTCATGTCATGTATGGAGACGAGAAGTTTATCCCCTATCCATACAAGTACGTAAAGCTAAATGTATAAATATTCCTATGGGCAGTGTCCACCTTTTTGTCTGAAAGGTTGCATTTGGTAGCAGCGCTCCCACCGTTTCTTTTGCGACATATTTTTTGCTTTTACAGAAAAATAAAGGATCAGGGAGTGGGAAGGGTGAAACCTTTGACCTCTCACAAGACCCTGTTTCAAACCACCAGCTTAGTCCATATCTGTGTAACAAATTCCCTGTGACTCTTAAGGTCTCCAGGGAAGGGCCACTTGACAAACGAGCTGCCCATCTCGTCTTCCTATTTTTCTCCTCTCATCCATATCACTTGGAGATAATTAGCGCTCCACAACCTCTGAAGCAGCAGGCTGCCTGCTGCACAAACACATGTCATCACTCAAGCAGAACGCAGAGGGCACCATCTTTTATTCTTAAAGCCAAGTAGGGCAGAGTGAAGGAGAACCTTTTTGTGAGGTTGCCTTTGCACATGTTCAAAGAAAAGGCACTTTGATAAATACTATCATATACAGAGATATAAAGACGAACTCTCTGACAAGTGAGTAATGCGGTCTAACCTGCAGGCAGCACTTTAGTTTTGGCTGAGCATGATGTTCTGCCAAGGAAAGAAATGAATCTCAAGAGTATGTGGGTCTTGTCCCAAACCCATTGTAATTTTTCGTAAGCCAAGTCAACTTATAGTAAGTGCAAGAACAACCTTACAGCAAGCAAGCAATTTAAAAAAAAATATTTGTTGATATTTGTTGTGGCGCATGCTACATATCTTCCAAACAGTATCAGACGACAGAAGGTATCCCGTAACCCACAGTGTCTCAAACATGGGTATCATTTAGAGAACAAATGAACAAGTTACTTACCTTCGGTAACGCTTTTTCTGGTAGATACTATATCTGCCTGTGGATTCCTCACCTTGTGAATATCCCCCTTGCGCCAGCAACGTTCGGAAATTTTCTTCGTAGTACGCCGACGTGGGCGACGTCACAGGAGCACGGCATCGCGCGCGACTCCGTCTGACGTCACCGACCCCATATCAGGCCCACGCCGGCGTGATGACGTCAGTTCCGCCCTTTTTTCCGTGCCTTCGAGGCACACGGACGGACCAACGATAGCAAATATGCAAATATACAATGTACACAGTACATATAGAACAAAATCAATACAATAGTATAAACCATATATACAGAAAGACCAGGTATAGCAGAGTGGACAACGGGGAGGCGGGTGGGTCAGTGAGGAATCCACAGGCAGATATAGTATCTACCAGAAAAAGCGTTACCGAAGGTAAGTAACTTGTTCTTCTGATAGATACATCTGCCGTGTGGATTCCTCACCTTGTGAATAGATTCCCACAGCAGTCCCCACTCCCGGAGGAGGGTGTCCACTCTGCTACACCAGGAAATCTTGGAGGACAGAGCGCGCGAAGTGGCCATCCCTCCTCACCTCGGTATCCAAGCAGTAATGCTTCGCGAAAGTGTGGAGGGAGGCCCAAGTCGCGGCCCTGCAAATATCCTCAACAGGTACACCCCTAGACAAAGCAGATGTTGCAGACTTTGCCCTAGTTGAATGTGCTCTAATACCCTCAGGAGGGTCCTTACCCTCAAGGGAGTAGCATATCTTGATGCACAGGATTATCCACCTGGAAAGAGTGCGCTTGTGCACCGCTCTGCCCTTCTTGCAGCCAGCAAAACCAACAAACAGCTGGTCGTCCATCCGGAAGTCTTTAGTCCTGTCCAGATAGAAAGACACCGCCCTCTTAGGGTCCAGGCGATGCAGTCTCTCCTCCTCCTTGGAAGGATGTGGAGGAGGATAGAAGGTAGGAAGGGTAATGGACTGCCCAAGATGAAAAGGAGTCACCACCTTAGGCAGAAAAGCAGCCCTGGTCCTAAGAACCATCCTTTCAGCATGAATGGTCAGGAATGGGGGTTTAGAACTTAGAGCTTGAAGCTCACTTACCCTCGAAGGGAGAACCCATTAAAAAGGTCAGCACAAGATTCAAATCCCAGTGAGGAACAATAAAAGGGGTAGGAGGGAACATATTTATGAGACCCCTCAAGAATCTTAAAACCACCGGAGATTTAAAGAGAGAGGGCTGATCCGGCAAACAGAGAAACGCCGATAAGGCCGAAAGATACCCCTTGACTGTAGCCACAGTCAAACCTTGCTGCGCCAGACAAAGAGCAAATTGTAAAATATTAGATAAATGAGCCTTCAAAGGGTCAATATCTCTCTCCCTGCACCAAGAAACAAATTTCGACCACCTATAGGAGTAGATGGACTTAGTGGTGTCACGCCTGGCAGAGAGAATGACATCCACCACATCGTGAGGGAGAGAAAAAGAACTCAAGTTGCCCCGTTCAATCTCCAGGCATGAAGGTGTAATGTCTGGAGGTGGGGGTGTAGAACCTGCCCCGTGAGGGAGACGGAGCGGCGGGTGAGAGGAGAGGTGGAGTAGGTCCGAATACCACACCCTTCTTGGCCAATCCGGGGCGACCAATATGACTTGGGCCCGGTCTTGACGAATCTTCCTCAGAACCCGAGGAATCAAGGGTATGGGAGGAAACGCGTAAAGGAGTTGATTTCCCCAACTCAACTGAAACGCGTCCCCCAAGGCTCCTTGCATCGGATACTGGAGACTGCAGAATGACAGGCAGTGCGCATTCTCGCGAGTGGCGAATAGATCCACCCGAGGAGTCCCCCACATCTGAAAGATGTCGTGAACAACCTCCGGGTGAAGCCTCCACTCGTGGTCGGCAGAGAACTGCCGACTGAGACTGTCCGCACGAACGTTCAGAACTCCGGCCAGATGATTTGCCACCAGACAAATCTGATGGTCCTGAACCTCTCTGCAGAGACACTGCGACCCTACTCCTCCCTGCTTGTTAATGTACCACATCGCAGTCGTGTTATCCGTCAGGACTTGAACCGAACGACCGCGAAGGGAAGGGAGGAAGGCCTTGAGCGCCAAACGTATCGCCCTCAATTCCAGAAGGTTGATGTGAAACAACCTCTCTTCCGGAGACCAAAAACCCTTGACCTCCAGGTCTCCCGAATGAGCACCCCACCCGAGAGTGGATGCATCCGTTATCACTGTGGCCACTGATGGAGGCAGTTGAAAGGGCTTTCCTTGCGACAGATTGCCTTCCACGCCCCACCAAGACAGATCCGCTGCAGCTTCTCTGGAGATCTTCACTGACTCCCTGAGATCTCCGTTGTGCTGATACCACTGCCTGCGGAGGCACCACTGGAGTGCCCTCATATGCCAGCGTGCATGACTGACCAACAGAATGCAAGAAGCCATCAGACCGAGCAGACGAAGGACCTTCAGGACCGGAACAACCGCTCCATTGTAGAATAAAGGAATCATCTCCTGAATGTCGTGAATCCTTTGAGGTGGAGGGAATGCACGACATACAGTAGTGTCCAGTACCGCACCTATGAACAGGTTGCGCTGGGAGGGCACCAGGTGAGATTTGGGTACGTTTATCGAAAAACCCACCCTGTGTAACAACTGAGTTGTCTCTTGCAGATGATGGAGCACCTTCTCCGGCGACTCTGCTTTGATCAGCCAGTCGTCTAGATAAGGGAATACAGGAATCCCTGACCTTCTGAGATGCGCAGCCACCACTGCCATCACCTTGGTGAAAACTCGAGGCGCAGTAGTAAGTCCAAAGGGAAGGACCGCAAACTGGTAGTGCTGCGATCCCACCGTAAAACGGAGATACTTCCTGTGCGACTTCAGGATTGGGATGTGAAAATACGCATCCTGCAAGTCGATTGACACCATCCAGTCTTCTTCCATCAGCGCAAGAAGAACCTGAGCATGGGTGAGCATTTTGAACTTCTCCTGCTTGAGATAGAGGTTCAAAACCCTGAGATCCAGGATCGGCCGAAGCCTGCCATCCTTCTTGGGAATCAAGAAATACCGGGAGTAGCACCCTTGACCCCTCTCCTACTCTGGAACCACCTCTATTGCACCCTTTCGAAACAGTGCCAGGACTTCCTCCAGCAGGAGAAGCAGGTGGTCCTCCGAACAAAAACCTTGGCAAGGAGGGTAATTGGGAGGGAACTCCTGAAAAGGAAGAGCATACCCATTCTCTACGAGATTGAGAACCCAAAGATCTGATGTAACCGATTCCCAATCTCGTAGAAAATGAGTAAGCCGACCCCCTACTGGCCCTACATGATCCAGAATGGTGGATCTAGGGCTGCTTTGCTGATGCGGGTGGGGGCTGGGCATTATTGGAGGAAGTGGAGGAAGAGGAGACTTGACGTCCACATCCACGACCCTTTTGTCTACCTCTATAGGACTTATATAGAGGGTTCTGCTGCTGCTGCTGCTGCTGTTGTTGACCCTGCTTGAAGGGACGAAAAGAAGATCTACCAAATCCTCTGAATTTTCTAGTCGTCGACCCTCTCATCTGTAGACCCAAAGATCTTGCAGTGGCACGGCTGTCCTTAAACCTTTCCAAGGCTACATCAGCCTTTTTACCAAAAAGGCCAGTTCCTTCAAAAGGCACGTCCAGCAATGTAGACTGCACATCCGCAGAGAAATCCGAGGACTTCAACCATGCGGCCCTCCTGGTCGCAATAGAGGAACCCATAATTCTAGCAACAGAATCCACAGTGTCCATGCCGCTCTGAATGACCATGCGCGCAGCAGCTTGAGTGTCAGAGATCACTTCATTAAAGTTTTTCCTATCTTCCTCAGGAAGTTTAGGTGACAATTGCTTCACTGAGTCCATCAGAGCATGTACATACCTTCCTAAAAGGCAAGTAGCATTTGTTGACTTAAGAGCCATGCTCCCAGAAGAGAAAGTCTTCTTCGCAGACTGATCTAACTTCTTTGATTCTTTGTCAGCTGGCACTTGAGGGAAAGAGCCTGCAACCCTATTAGAGCAAGCCGCCTGTACCACAAGACTTTCCGGAGATGGATGTGAAGAAAGGAATGCAGGGTCATCAGGAGCCACCCTATAGCGTCTTGCAATAGCTCTCGAAACTGCAGGAGCAGATAATGGTCTCTTCCAAACCTCTTTAATTGGATCAGTCAAGGCATCAGTAAATGGCAGTGTAGGTTCCACAATTGAAGAGGGAGAGTGCAAGACTTCAGTAAGGATGTTGGGCTTGTACTCAACTGTGGGCAGCTTCAAGTTGAGAAGATCAGCAGCCTTCTTAATAACCACGTGATAGGGAGCCACATCCCTAGATGGAGCATCCGAAGCCGAAGGTAGACCCCACTCGGGAGAGAGTTCCAGACCACTAGCATCCCGAAGTTCATCGAAATCATCATCATGATCAGGAAGTTCGCCTTCCTCCACATCAGAACTTTCATCATCCCTTTGTTCGAGAAGACGCTGAGCTCTTCGTCTCGACCACTCCAATCGAATCGAAGTCGACGGATTCGGTAACGACTCCGACGGAGCCGGTTCCGACGTCGATCGAGGAGCCGGAGCAGTAGGATGAGAATCATGGACAGGTGTGGTACCTCGATCTCGACTACGAGGTCGATCCGGAGTCGGCAAAGCCGTATGCGGAGTCGAAGACCTCGGTGGAGCCGTACCGAGCCAAGGTGGAAGAGGCGCCGGCATAAAAGGCATAAATGGAGCTGGGGCGTACGACTGAGGAATACCCAGATTGTACGATAATGGACCCATGGGACCAACAGGCGCTCCAGCGGGGTACATCGCCCTGGAATATACTCCAAACATCGCATTGAGAAAATGCGAGGGATCCTGACCAGGACCAGGAAATGGAGGGTACGGACCTACCAGATGTTCCAACGGAGGCCGTTCCGACACATTCTCACTCTGACCTTCTGGGTCTGCAGGAGTCTCCATTGGAGCAGGAGTCTGAGGAATCATCTCCTCTTCCTCTTCATGTTCCGAAGGATGTGAGGATACCGGATTCGGTTCAGGTTCCGGAGTCGGAGAACCTTCGATTGACAAGACAGGTGAAGGAGAGACAAAGTCCTTACGGTGTATGTGAGACTTTTTCTTCGAGTCAGAGGATTCCTTCCCTGAATGATGTCTTGAACTGTGCTTCCTCCTCTTATGTTTTCTCCTCGAGGAGCTCGAAGCATGACCTGAAGTCGACTTAGATCTAGATCTAGATCTTTCTCTGGATCTTGACTTCTCTTTAGATCTCGACTCCTCCCCAGATCTCGAACCCGCTCTGGATCTCGACGCCGATCTCGACTTCGATCGAGACCTTTGCTTCGACTTCGATCGTCTCGACGTCGATCTCGAATATCTTCCAGTATCCTGTTTTACCTTCGCTAAAAGTAGTTTAGCTTCACGCTCCCGAAGCGCCTTTGGGTTCATTTTAAAACAGGAACTGCAGTTTTTAACGTCGTGTTCCGAACCAAGACACCACAAACAATCCTTATGTGGGTCAGTGATAGACATCATGCGGGCACAAGACCTACATTGCTTAAAGCCTGTTTTCCTCGACGACATCTTCGGTGAAGAATTAAGTCGTAAAAGAGAAACAGTGACAATTAAATAATAGCTAGATACTAAGTATCTCAGAAGATCCCGAAAACCGTTAGCGTCGAAGACGCGGAAAAAAGGGAACTGACGTCATCACGCCGGCGTGGGCCTGATATGGGGTCGGTGACGTCAGACGGAGTCGCGCGCGATGCCGTGCTCCTGTGACGTCGCCCACGTCGGCGTACTACGAAGAAAATTTCCGAACAATGCTGGCGCAAGGGGAATATTCACAAGGTGAGGAATCCACACGGCAGATGTATCTATCAGAAAGAGGTAGCTTAATCAATTGCAATGGATACAATCCGAACGGGGAGAAACACAGGGAGACATATGCATGTAAAGGTTGCTTGTATTGGAATCAATTAAAACAGGTTGGACATATTAAAAATCATATGTAGAAGCACATGGTAAGATAGCACTGCTTTACATTAATAGACATGTAACCAACAGGATACTGTGCACGAGTGCTCATGAAGTTTGTGACAGCACAAGTGGGAAGTGATGTGGTATATACAGCGATGGTGATGGGCGCGACGAAGAAAAAGTAAAACACTCAGTAGTTTACATATTCAGGACATCCAAGCAATGAATGATTTACAAATTAAAGAAGCAAAAGGGTATGGTGTCCGTAAAGAGGGGCGCCAGAAGTTATGCTGTTGAAGTCGACGGCGTTTCAGCCTGCCGAAGTCTGGGTCATTATTAGGACTGGTTAGAAAGGCAGTTCTAAGGGTAAATGGAAAATAATCTCAGGGTGGTGTGGACCACGGAGGGACAGAAAGGAGTGATGAAAAGAGCAAAAGGCGCTTATGCCTAAAGCCATTTGTGGTTGGAGTTACCATAAGGGTGGTAAATGCTGCGTTGCTGGTTGTAGAGGAAGCTTGTGGTGACTAAGGGTGTGGCGTCAGGCAAGCGCATCAGTGACCAAAGTCGAGACGATGGGTATAAGAATAGCTAGCGTGTGATTAAGGGACAGAATACAGAGGTACCGGGGATGAAAGATGCCTATTGCCGTGGGCAATATATTTTATCTTTTAACGTGATACCGTTTTTTAAAGAAATATCCATATTTTATGCGAAAGCTGTATCACAGGGTACTATTTACTTGCTACTGAAAACGGTACTAAATTTCTGAACCTGCAAGGTTGTCCTCCCATTTTATGATGCTTATAAACAATGAATAATGAAAATAAATTCATAACCAATAAACCTTGAATAGCTAAACTTTATTTCCTTAGAAAAGTGCCTTTTCTTTTTTTTTTTTTCATTTCAACATGTTTTATTAAGTTTTAGACAAGAAAACATTAGCAATTAAGTAAAAAAAAGGAACGAAGAAGCAGGCATTACAGGTATTATTATTTTAAGTAGCAATTTTGTAAAAAGCTCCTTCGATCTAAACCGTGATTGTAATTTTGTTTGAAATCAAGGTAGCGGGTCTAGAAGACAAGAATGCACGTTTTCAAAAGAATGGTGAGCTAATGATATCCAACATCAAATTTTCACTCTCCTGATTTTCAGTTGCAGCCGGCCAGATGGGCCGGTGGTGGAGGGTTTCACGCGGGGGTTGGGAGGGAGTGAGGCAAAGCGGGACGGTAATCAAAATAAAATTAAAAACATACCTTACTCCTCACACACTGCCGCCTCAGCTCCCGCTGTTCCGGGCAGGGCCTGCGTTTAACCTAGGCAGACTCCGTTCCGCTCCCCTAAGGCAATCACAATGCTGCAATGGCAGCATTGTGATTGGTGCAGTGTAGCAGACAGTGCCCCAGTCGGGCTCTGATAGGGAGGCCATTTTCTGTATTTAGGCTACATAGAGAAAATGTAGAGTGTGCATGAATGGTTTGGTTGTCCCGGGCCGAACAAAAAGTAAGGGCCCACAACAGTGGGCAAGCCACTCCCCTCCTACCCTCAAGCAGAACTGCACACCCGCCCACCACCAACCAGGCACTTCTGCTTTCTCGCCGTGCGAGAAGCAGAAACATGAAATGGTAGTTTTTCCATTTTATGTTTCTGCTTCTCGCACTGCACAAAAGCAGTGAGGCGATGCCCCCATGCTCCAATGGAGAGCTGGCACTGTATCATCCACCTAGCCCCAAAGACATCTTCTTAGCATCCATTTTGTTGAGTTTTGCATAGAATTTCCAAACTTTACTTTGCTAGGAGATTTCAATTTTCATTTAGAAAGTAGAGATAACAGTGAGTCCATCCTTAGTACAGCCTTGTCTTCATTTGTACCCTTCCATGGCGACTGGCCCTTTTTCTTAGGTTGTTACACGGTATGTGTTCTTAAGTCTGTAAGCACTATTTTCTTTATTGAGTTTCTCTTACTGTAGGCGCAACCTGTTTTGCTTACATTCAGTGCACCATGTGTGCTTTCTCTTTTCAAGCAGCCGGGGCAATGGCGGACACTTCTTTCCATGCCATAGGTCTCGCATTTAATGTTTTGCAATTTTTTTTTTGTTTTCAGCACACCAAGCACATTTTCACTTTCACACAATGGTAGGCGGAAATGCATCCTCATTCCTACTCCCACAGTCTCAGCCGTCCCCTGCTGTACTGAAGGCAGGGCACTTTGCAGCTTTTGCACACAACACTGCATGTATCTGTTATTATAAGTTAGATTGCTTGGCTTTGCTTCACAGGAGAAAACCTTGTTTTTGACATCTCTAGACTTACACCACAATCTCTGTCTGTGAAGTGTGTGCAGACGCCTCCATGGTTAACAGAACAATGTAAGCTGTTATTCGGGCGGATCGGCTCACGCTCTAGACACAACATGCACACAGCTGCGGCTGACTGAAATTCTAGTGCCTTTAATATTGCACTGCATGCATGAACACTTGGAGAAAATCTGTTTCCCGAGAGAGAGAGTTTTTGCAGATCCTGATGTGATTCATCTCTACTGATCTTGGAGATATGGGGTTCCCCATTGAACCCTGAGAGACCTCCTGATATTATATAAAACCTAGTTCCTAGCTAAGGAGGTTGCATACAAGGCACTATAGGACCTGTTTCCACTATCATTATAATATGGTTTCTCCCTTTGTGTGTTATGGAATTTTAACAATGCTGATTGTATTATTTTTAATCATATGCCTGCTTTTGTTATCAAAATACTGCATCTTAGAGCACACCGTTAAAATAAACATTTTAAACTTTATTGTGTCTTTTTTTATCCATGTTGTGGACTGGCATGAGAATAAAACTAAAGAGTGTTCTCGATTTCCACCATTCATGAGAGTTACCTAAGTCGCATATTCTGGGTTGTCTAATCATTGGTACCTTTACTATAGGACAAAGAGCTGATGAGACACTGATGCTAGTTGGTTAGGCTTTCTAGGTACTGAGGTGAGTTTTTGGTCCACCACAATTCACTGAGGTCCTGCGTCTCTGGGCACAGTTCTGTGTATGAGCAGAATCCCTGCAACACTGCGAGAGCCAGGTGAGCAGCAGCCTGGCTTGAATGCGCAGCGTGCAAACCATATCTTTGATGCCCTTTCTTCATCTCACAACAGCCTCAGTTTTACCTGCACTGCCCTGCATCCCCTCTTAAACACAACAAAACCTTGGTTACTTCATCTGCGTTTTACTTTTTTTTCCACAGTGCCCTTAAAATAGGGTGACCAGATTTTCTGAATGAAAAAACGGTACGGGCACAGACATAGAAATAGCACTAAGGGCCAGATGTAGGTGTCAAAATACCGGTCGGAATCGGCCGAAAATCCCGATTTTCGGCCGTTTCCGACCGGTATTTAGACATTGGTATGTAGGGGCACTGAAAACATGCAGATTTGGTAATTTTACCGAATCGGTAATTTTACCAAATCGGTAAAATTACCGATCGGTAAAATTACCGAATCTGTATTTTCCTATGTAGGTAGCACTTCTAACAGTGCTACAGGGCCTTAAGAATTCGTTATTTACCATGTAATACAATTGCATGGTAAATAACGAATTCTTGTGTACATGCACATCTGTGCATGTACACCTGTGCCATGTGGCACACAGACATGCCCTAAGGGCATGTCTGTGTGCCACATGGCACAGGTGTACATGCACAGATGTGCATGTACACAAGAATTCGTTATTTACCATGCAATTGTATTACATGGTAAATAACGAATTCTTAAGGCCCTGTAGCACCTAAGGGCATGTCTGTGTGCCACATGGCGCACAAGCCAGTTACAGGGGTGCAACAGGGTGTCAAAGTGACACCCTGTCCCCCTTGTAAATTCGGTATTTTTACCGATTCTGTAATTACCGAATCGGTAACTGCCATTGAATCCTATGGGCTTCAAGGCCCATAGGAATCAATGGCAAATACCGATTCTGTAATTACAGAATCGGTAAATACCGAATCTTACCGATTCAGTATTTGTTACCGATTTTCTACCTACATTTGAATTACCGATTCATGAATACCGAATCGGTAAAATTCGGTATTTATGAATCGGTAATTCACATTTACCTACATCTAGGCCTAAATGTCCTATTAGGTCTGAGGTCTCAGGGCTTCTTATATACAAATATATATATATATATATATATATATATATATATATATATATATATTTAGATGTGTGTTCTTTTAAAAAATATTTTCACTTTCCTTCATTACTTTACCCACTGTTCTGGGAAGAGCTCCAGGGTCCGACTGCTGGTGGACCTGGCCTTACCCTATGGCCTCTGCCGCCCCAATTCACCCATCACAGCAGGAGAGTTTAAAGAATTGCACGCTCTCCCGTTTCTAAGAGAGCAGGTCAAAATGTGAGCCTGCACAACACAGCGATTAACACGCAGGTTCACTACTGGCGGGATTTACACCATTTAAGCAAAAGCGTGATCTGCGAATCAGACTCTACCATTTTGCCAAATTTGGTTTAATTCCGTTCAGCAGCTCGAGCTGTAGCCACGGCTAAATGTCCCTATGGAAAATTGCAAGGGAAATACATCTTTTGGGACCCCCATTTTTACTCGGCCCCCGCTTGATGAATCACCCCAAACTTTCAGGATAGGATCGGAGCGGGCCATCTTCTTGGAGAATTTCACGAAGTTTCGTCCACCGGCGCCAAAGTTATTCCAAATAGAATGTTGCGGATTTCCTATGGAAACTAGGTCCTAACTTTAACTACCTACTGGTGACCACTTTCCTTCATTACTTTAGCCCTCCTATTCTGGGAAGAGCTCCAGGGTCCGGCTGCTGGTGGACCTGGCTTACCCTATGGTCTCTGCCGCCCGATTCACCCCTCGTTAAATCCTGCTGTGCTGCTAAAAAGAGGCGAAACATCTCAGCAGGAGAGTTTAAAGAATTGAACGCTGTCCCCGTTTCAAAGAGAGCCGGTCGAAATGTGAGCCTGCACAACACTGTGATTAACACGCAGGTTCACCTGATCCTCCCTTAAAAACCAGGACATAACCCTGGCACTACCCAATAACCGGGACATTTGTACAATTTGGAGAAAAATGTTGGGACACTTCTCCAAAAACGGGGACCCTCTGGCGAAATCCGGGACATCTGGTCACCCTACCTTAAAACTGAGGCTGTTGTGAGAGGAAGAAAAGTCATACAAGAGAAAAAAAAACAACGCGTCTGAAACAAGGAAAGGGAAAGAGAGAGAGGCAGACAGAAAAAAAAGAATCCTTACTCAAGTCTTTCCAAACTCCTCCGGGTCAAACGATTAGGCTACAGTTAGCTCAGCCCTAGCATTCGCTTCATGTGATATTCCCCCCATGGCGTTTTCGACTAAGCATACAGTTTCACTTTCTAAATAAGTAACATTTGGCACGTTTCTCGAATAGCTAACCACTCTTTCAAAGCAGCACTCCTAATCTTGTCGATCGAGGGAGGGGAAAGATGGCGGCCGGCGGCTGAGTCCGGTCGGGAGCTCCGTGCCTGAGTGCTGGACTATGAGACTATGAGACTGTGATAGCAACAAAGACGCGGTCTGCTGTTTTATTTATTTTTTGCCGTTTTTTTTTTTTGATCTCCATGCGGTAGTGACTGTAGTCCCGAGAGGGTACGACTCTCCTGGATGTCTGGATGTTTGGAGGGTTAAAAAACAGAGGCATCCGTTTTTCACCCTCCCGTGCGCAGGAAAGTATCAGGGATACTAACGGGCGGTAATACGAAAGAAAAAAAAAAAAGGTGCGCACTTTCTCTCTCAGCGTGCCTTCCACTCACTGTATAGATTTTTGCGCCGTTTCCTTCGTGCACCAGACGCCCAGACACCTGTCGGGACCCCCGCCTGTGCGGTTGATGCGAGGCGGAAGGCAGGAACGAGGACGCCGGACTCTAACACACCGGGGCGTTCTTTGCTTTGATCGATGACTCGGTGCTCTCCATGGGGGCGGGAGCAGGAGCAGCGACAGATACCGGCAAGTGGAAAGCAGCAGCACAAGCACTGCAGCAAGGAAGGAGACGGGTAAGCCGTGTATCGAGCTTTGTCAGAGGCAAGGCGAGGGGCATTGAACAGATTAACAATAGGGTTTGTCCCCCGGGGGATTACAACAGCTTTAAAATCCGGGGGGGGAACAAGCTAAAAGTATATTTGCTGAGCTCAGAGGTCTTAACTGAACTGTACAGGTTTAGTTTAAATAAGTTAACATTTCAGACGGAAAACATAGAATCAAGAAATTTGGGCGGCTTAATTGGCCCTGATAAGCTGATTTATTTGAACTCCAAAACAGGTTTCCGGAGAGAGACAGTACCAGTCTTATATCTCATTCAACATATTACCCAACATACTGTTATAGTGAGACTTGAAAGTCTAAAGGTGGAGGGGGAAGAAGTAAGTTCAGATAGTATTTTATCCTCGCCTGATCCCGTACCTGTACCTGTACCTCTAGCACAGGCCTGCGCTCTGTTGAGCCCTCAGAGTTTTTATTGTACAGAAAAAATTGATCCTAGAAGGGGTAAAGAACTCACAGTAGACCCTAAAACTAACTATCAATCTGTACCGGAACCTAAAAGTGAATCACAGGGTAAATCTTCCTATTGCCTTAGGAACAGGCAATTCCTAAAGAAAACGACTCCTTTAGCTCTTAAACCACCCGTAACCCCACGTGTTACAAAAAGAGTCTCACGGAAGGTTTTAAAAATACAAAAGGGGAAACCTCTAAATAAAAGGGGTCTGTTTGAAGGGAAGCTGGATCTAGAAGATAAAAACTCTAAAGTAAAAATAACACCATCTTTGAGGTCCTTCTTTAAAGTACAGGACAAAGCAAAATCTAACCCTGAGATGGAAGGTGCCCCCTTATCAGCACTAACAAATGCCTTAGTGAGTGACTCGAATAATCCAGACGACGGAAATAACCCCCCGGTCGAACTCCAAAGCAGAATACAAGAACATCAAGGTTGCGAAAGAACTTCGGATCCAGCCTTGGCACAGAACTTAACATCAGAAATATCTCCTGCCCAGAGCATGAATTTAGTAGCAACAAATCCATTTGTGAATTCTTCCGTGTCAGTGTCTGTTCCCAGCTGTCCACTCTTGTGCTCCTCTTCAGTCTCAGACAACACAGTAGATAACTCTACTCTCTTCTCTGAGCCCAGTACTAGCTCTAATTCCACAGATCACCGGTCTGAACCAAAAAATAATATGGAGGTCTTATTAGTAAAGATGTTTGAGGAGATGACATTCAGATTTAAAATATCGGAAGAAAACCAAATCAAACTACACGATAAATTTGAATCTCTAGACTCAAAACTTCTAGATCTAAATGAGAGAGTCACCACAGTGGAGGCAGAGGTTGTAGGCTTAACTAAGAGAGTTGAAGCAGCAGAACAAGGAGTCAGAAACTTAAAGACAAAAGACAAAAGCATAGAGGAAAAACTGGAATCATTAGAAAACCAATCCAGAAGGTCAAACTTGAGATTTCTGAATGTCCCGGAAGGACGGGAAGGGTCAGATATAAAAAAAATTGTACTCTCACGAATAGAAGAACACTTCCCATGGAGTAAATTGTTAGACCTGGAAAACGACATCCAGCGGGTGCATCGTGATCCATTCGGGAGATCTAAAGAAAGAAAGAATCCAAGAAAGATTCTAGTAAACTTCAGATCATACAATATTAAAGAGAGGTTTTTGACTGAAGCTCTAAAAGGTGGGACCTATTCAAGGGATGACTGGTCTTTTAGGGTCAGGTCCGACATCTCAAAAGTAACTCAAGATAGACAGTGGGAACTTGGTCAGAAAATGCCGGAACTAAAATCTCTTGGGGCAACAGTACAAATGAAATTTCCTGCCGCACTCAGGATTATGTGGAGGAACAAAATGTACAATATTAAAGACGCTCTAGAAGTCGACTCTTTGCTAGGGCTAATGCGTGACCAAATCCAAATACAATCCCACTCATAGATTGTAAGCATCCTCACACATGTCACATATATCAAATCTTAAACTTTGGAAACTAAGCAGCAGATCATGGTAACAATGAATTTACCTGCTTTTTCAGAATAGTCCTTTTTGTTTTCTCTCTTTAAAGAGGCACGGGGCTCAAAGTGGCCTAATATTAAGTCCTAAGGAAAGGGAGGCTTTCCCAGGGAGGGAGTGCGCCCCCTCGCCTTTTCTTTTTTCTTTTACCTTTTTTTGGTTTATTCACAAATACAACTGGTTTTTCACAATTTGGAAGGGGGAGGAGGGGGGGAGCACATGAGGGATGGGAGCAAAGTAGGGGAAAAAAAACAAAAAAAAACCTCATTTTACAAGAAAGGAGATACTCAGGACCCTAAGGAAGATAAATGAAATCCAATTGCTCATTAGACAAAGATGGGAAGGAACATAAAGATTATAAAAATAACTTCTTGGAATGTTAATGGGTTAAGAACCAAGAGCAGGAGACGAAAATTTTTCGAATATCTAAAATCTATCAAAAGCGAAATTATAATTCTACAAGAGACACACCTACTTAAAAAGAATGGGAGGAAATAATCAAAACACTCCAATGGGTCGATGACTATGCTTGTACCGTCCAACAGTGCGTTACTAAAGGTGTTGTAATCCTCATAAAAAAATCTTTGAATGCTAGAATCCTAACATCCGAGACAGATGTGAAGGGGAGATGGGCTCTGGCTAAGATCAGTATATTCAACAACACTTTTATAGTAGCAGGGTACTACGGACCAAATATAGACGATCCGACTCCACTTCAATCGTTATACACCCAATTAATCTCAGTAAATTTCCCGGTTATTTTGGGCGGCGATTTTAATATTATCCAAGACCCTAAAACTGACCGAAACCCTAGAGGAAAACAGCATAGCTTACCAAAAATGAGAGAATGGTTGGGTATATATAGAAGAGACTTAAGTCTCACGGATGTTTGGAAAGAAAAGGGCACTAAACAGGATAATTACACCTTTAATAATAAAAAGCTTGGCATCCAATCGAGAATCGATTATTTCTTAGTGGACCAGGGATTACTAGAAAAAATTGATAATGTGACTCACCTTCCTGCGCATCTTTCAGATCACTCAGCGGTCCAAATGATATTAAAAATATCTACAGACCACTCGATTCCAAGATGGACATTAGATCGCTCAGTTCTTCTCGACTCCAAAATAATTGATCAACTTACTCAGGAGTCTGATTTATATTTTCAGATCAATAACGAGAGTGCCCAACCCCAAATAGTCTGGGAAGCATACAAGGCAGTAATAAGGGGCAAGTTTTGTAGCCTCACTATACATAAATCAAGGGAAGCTAAAAAAGAGATTCAGAGAATAGAGGAGAACATAAATATACTATAAAAGAATTCTTACTCAAGTCTTTCCAAACTCCTCCGGGTCAAACGATTAGGCTACAGTTAGCTCAGCCCTAGCATTCGCTTCATGTGATATTCCCCCCATGGCGTTTTCGACTAAGCATACAGTTTCACTTTCTAAATAAGTAACATTTGGCACGTTTCTCGAATAGCTAACCACTCTTTCAAAGCAGCACTCCTAATCTTGTTGATAAAATGGATTAAAGTTAAAAACAATGGGTGGGCGTCCAGTATTTTTTTTTCTGGGGGTGGGTAGAATTTGCCCTTAAATATGTTTTTTTTATCGCCTCCCTGCACTTTTATTTTGCTGATATCTGGCACTGAAAACGGCAATTTTGTTTTCTCTCTCTCCCCCTGGGCCATCAAACCAAAAGCCCTCGACTGGCCCGACTCTGCAAAAAAGGCCTTTTCAATGATAACAGAGGGCTTAGATGGAGCTGTCAGTCGTGAAGAGTTCCCATGCAGACAGACAGCTCCCCGGGGACACTGCGGGGTGATCCTCCCCCTACTCTGGCCTCTCTTGGATTGTATTTCTTTGTAATAAAAGGAAAAATACAGAGGCATAGTGAAAAAAGAAAACAATTCTCAAAGAGTTAAGATTAAATGATGAGCTAAACTTCTTCTGTCTTCTTCACAAGGGTCTGGGCGCTACACAGACACTAGTAGCCCGCATTCTGGCCATTAAATGTTACAAAATGTTCTAAATGTTTGCATTTTCAAAGATTTATTTTCAGTTAGCATATCAGTCTTCTTTAAGTTGGGTCAGTGGGTTAAAACTGTTGTTTCAGTATGTAAAATGGCAAAAACTATTTGCACCACCTCCTTCTGTTTCTTTACTGTGGGTGCTTGCTGTCACTTGTGTGCTGTTATCTTGCCCACAGAGGCGTGCCGTGTGCGCATGTGCAGGTGACAGTGGTGCAGCATGACGGATGCATGCAACGGAAATGATGTAAGAAGTCGCAGGGTGAGGCATCCTTAGCGTTGAAGTGCAGCAGTGTTGACTATTGTATCTCTCCAGTGCACGTTTTGGAGATCGGCTGTTCAAAGTTTCTGTGAGTCCCGGGTCAAAACCCCAATGTGGGACCCCATTATAAGCGTCTTACATTTTGCCAGATGCCATGAGTGCAAACAAGCCTTGGTAAAGTCAACAGGCCTGACGTTAAGGTGCCGATAAATGCAATCTGCATTTCTGTATGCCTATATTTTGATGCGTTCTCACATTAAAACCATTTGCATTGCCAATGTGTGTTTTGTTGTAAAGCAGGTTGGTTGTGTGCTTTCAAGGCTGTTTGTCGAAAACATATATGTCTATTTGTCTGTGATACATTTCCAGACTAAAAGATTTGGAAAACTCTGCTGTTGTTAAAAACAAAAAAAACAGGATTGATTTTAGTATTCAACATATGTTATCCTTTTTAGATGTGAAATAATGCCTTGTGCCTACATAGGGGGCATAAAATACCTTAGGCTGATAATACAGCATGAGGTGAAAACAAAAATAGTCATCTGGGCAGAGCCAAAGTCCTTATCAGGTATTTTAAGACATTGACAACAATAGATCTGCAATATTTACATGTAGAGCAGTGCACTTGAACAAAAAGAGCTTATTCAGTCTTTTTATATTTCTTTCAATTCTTTATTTTCAAATTTACACAAGGTTTCACAAACAGGCAGCCAACGTGTTTCGTTCAGTTCAGCAAATAGCCTAGAGAACTTTTTCGGGGCTCTTTAAATCACACAAACAGGCATATTAGTCTTCAGCAAAAGTCAGTTCACAAGCTGGGCCAAGAACAATCGTTCGCCTGAAATCTATCATCAAAACAGCATCAAGTCACCTCAATAAATGACAGTAGAATGACAAAATTCAGAAGGATAAGTGCCCTCAATCCCCAGTGGGATGAACTCCGCCTTGATACGCGGCGTCTATGCCTTTCAGCGAGCACCATCCGCGGGTAGAGAGAAGAATAGATCTGCAGTCAGCTAGGATGTCAGACCAGACTTGAAAAACACACCTCCTGCAGGGAAAGAGAAAACACAGCAGCGCTGGCATATGGAGCCATCAGGCAGTATTGTCATGTATGCAGACTCATTCTTAGGTCGATCCTGGGCAGCGCATACACTGCTCTGCGAGGCATGCTGTATTCGAGAATGGATTTGAAGCCCGCCCACTCTCCATCCATATTTTCCATTGGCTTGTGTCATTGTCCTTTGTAAATGCTAGCTTCTGATTCGTTAAGAGGATTGTTATTCCCGCCGTGTCTTCATTTGTAACGCCCCCAAGAGAACTGGCCCTTTTACTTCTGTTGTTACACTGTAGGTTTTATTTATTCTGTAAGCATCATTTTCTTTAATGTGTTTCTCCGTCTGCAGGCATGGCATGCTTTCCTGCAACATTCAGCACGCCATAAACGCTTTCACTTTCCAAGCAGCCCAAGACTATGTCGGTCGCTTCTTTGAAGTGAAATAGGTCTCGCATGTGCAAGAGTTTGAGCTATTGGCATCATAAATGGCAATGCCTTTTATTTATGTGTTAATTATCAAAACAGATTAATAAAAAAGATTGCTATTTACAATACCAATAGCTTAAACTCTCCCAAAAGCGAGACCTAAAGCATTGTAAATGATTGCTCATAAAGTCTTACCACTAATGTGAACAGATCACAGAGCAATTTTTTTCAATGTAGTGGTACCAGAAAACAACTGCCACCCCTCCAAACTTGCCCAAGCTCTAAAGTACCGCCCACAGCAGAAAATAGACAGAGGTGAGCTTGAGGTTCTGTTGAAGAGCACGCCCATGAATCAAATAATGAGGTGGGTATGGCGGTGAGCAATTTTACGGATGGGATAAACAAAGCAGCAACAAACCACGCTCTTCAGGGTAGTATGAATTCAATAAGGAGCCATGTGGCACCATCTAGTGGCTCACAGGTGCATTTCTGAAAAAAGTCTTGCCCTTGGAGATATTTTAAAGGTGAGGAAACAGCAGTTAGAATTAGTATCTACCAAAAAGCGTGTTACCGAAAGCAAGCGACTTCTAAATTAAGACCCAAGGGATGAGGGAAAGCCTTTGGATCAGGCCTTTCATGCTGGAACAGGCATTTAATGGCTTGTATTGTCCTCTACAGTGGGCTATATTGCTATAATAGTGAACATTTAGCAGCTATTAGACCGCAGGTGCAGCAACCGTGCATCTGCTGAGTGTCTACCAGCTATTTGAGCCCACATGAAGTAGCTGTGAGTCTGATGTGTATTTAACAGCTGCCAGATCTCCCATTTAGCAGATGCGCATCTGCTGAGTGTCTAGTACCACTTTGATTGTACATAAAGTAAATCTGACTCTAATGAGTATCTAACAACTGTTAGATCTCACCTGCACAAGCCTTGAATCTGCTTAGTGTCTACCAGCTGTTAGATCCCACATGAGCTTGATGGGCTAGAAACCACAAAAATGCACCATTATGCTCTATTTTAAAGTTTCCTTTTATTCAGACAACCAGAGCCTCAAACATTGCCTGCACATCATCCAGACGTGGATGTACAGCACTTACCGGAAGCTCTACCCAACCATGACAGAATTTGCATTATTTGTCAAGAACAAAAAACAAGAAAACCTACAAACTTGGTATGACATGACATTATAATAACATGAACTTTATCATTTTGATTCCGAGCTTAACCGATTGCCAAGTCACTTGAATTCACCCTGGACATCAATGTCACCCTCAAGGAGCACATTATCAAAAAAAAAAGATGGACTGGAAGCAGCTCTCTCAGAAAGTGACATCAGAATTGTTGTTTGAATCGTAGTGCTCTTGCATCTGGATAATGTTTACTCTCTGCTCCATGGCTTATCAGAATCTGCACTGGCACCGCTTAAAGGCATTCTACACACCGCAGCAAGTCTCATGCAGAGCCTGAAAAAACATGATCACACCACCCTCATCCTAATGGAACACCATTGACTCTCATTGCCAACCACAACATCTTCTGAACCAGATTGCATTACTCACACAGCCATCACAACCATCACCCTCACTTATCTTGTAGACAGGCTCACCATAATTGGGTATTTGTGGTAAACTTGCAGCCAGGAAACCATCAGGCTGCAGACTTAGAAGTGTAAAAAAGAAAAAACAAGCGAGAAGGCCATTTATGTCATGCACCCAGGATCTGGAGCAGCAGCCCTGTCTACTTCAGGACCACCCCAGCGCTGCTCCAATTTAGGAAAGAGTTGAAGAACACCACTACACAATGCATTACTTCTCATTTACTTTCTGCACTGAAGTAAATATGTTATAGGACAAGAACCACCTTTACTAACTGAAAGGCCTGAAATGCACAGAGTGTGTCCTTTCTTACCACCATCTCATTTCCACACCATCCTGCCCGTGGAATGGCTTTAACTTGGATCACCCGTTCATTTCCCTCCAGCTGCAGAGAAGTTATGGCTGTGCAGTTTGTATCCTCAAAATGCATCTGTGTGAAGCTGTAATTGAACCTCTCCAGGAGGCACTTGTTGAGAGACACTGTCATTGCTGAAGCTTCGCACTGCACAGTGGGAACGATGTCATTGCGACCTGCAACAAAACACGACTGGTGAGAAATAATCACATGCATGGACTCCTGTAGTTTACAGTTCTGTAAGACACACCCTTTCTAATCGGTATGCTCACAATCAAACACGATAACCACCAACTGCACACCGGGTTTTTCTGCCTCAATGCTACAGCATATTTACACTGAGCACAGCCTTTCTCTTAAAGTAAGGTGCTCATGTGTAAGTACATCACAGACACCACCGGAGGTCAGTGGTCGAGATGAGGGGGAAGACATGGAAACCTAGTTAGACTACTTGTATTTTTGTAACTGTTTCACTGCCTCCCTTTAGATCTCGTTATAATTCCTATAATTCCTATTACTCACACTCAAACTCCACACAGTAAACAACACACAGCATAGGTATTCACATGCGTATACATAGGCATACAGAAAAGGGCTTTTAGACTCATCCAGTCAGCCATTCGCCTGACTTGAGAAGTGCATTTTAGGAATTAATTCCAAGGGCAAGCCTTCACAATGTAGGTCAGTGCATGAGATTTAGAAGATCAATATGTGAGGTAAGAAATACCTCCCTTCCACAACTCCTTTACAAAAGCTGAACGAGATGATAGCCATGACAGTAAAACGTATAAAGTTTCAAATTCCAGCGGTTTGTCGAATTTTATTTTCGTCATATGTGGCAGCCATTTCTCTAGAAACAAAATGCAGGAACCAACCTCATCTTCACTTCCTTCAGGGATTCCAAAAATGCGGAGATTCCCCCTTCTATTTCTATCCTTCAATTCTACAATCTATTTGTTAAAAGCTTGAGTGTTTAGATCTAGGTTTGTGACTGATTTTTTCATTGTGACCATTTCTTGTTTCATTGTGACCGTTTCATTTTCCAGCTGACTGACTCTGTTCTCCGCTTCAGCAATTTTGCGGTTTGCTTCCCTTATGTATTTTCGAATGGTGGAAATCTCGACTTGCATGGTGTCTGTGTTTTCTTTAGTGGATTTAGCTATCTCATGCACTACGGCAAGTTTCATTAAGATTGTCTCCATGGTTGCGTTCATATCTTGCTTGCTCATATCTTTCTAGGATTTGAATGGAGAGTCCGGTGATGGTGGGTCAGATTTCAATCTTTTTAGACTCCCTTTTGGATCTTTCTCTGCCATAATGGAATGCCACCTGTCCTTTGTTTTTGATGTCTTATTTTGGTTCATATGTTGTTTGAGCCGTTATAATAATAAACATAAGGGTACAAGGTTAGTGTATCTCTTTGACCGGAAAACTTGCGGTGCACTGGACACTGGACCACTAGTTTGACGATTGCGCTCTATGAACAGCTAGCAGTAATGATAGTACTAATAGAACTGGTCATGGGATGTCTTTCCCTTGAGTTATGCATTGCAGGTTGCCTCCATCTTAGGGTCAGGCAGTAGGATACATGTATTAAATGTGGATGTTAGAGGTGCTCTGACTCTCGCTCTCAGAGGTCGCTCCCACTCGCTCCTCCTCGAGCCCTACCCCACAGAGAGTATACTGCTGCACAGCGCCTGCCTTCTCCCCTGCATAGCGCTCCTGCATAGCGCTTGGTATCGTTTTTCGTTTTTCTGTCTGTTAAGAATTGTAATTAACTTTTAACTAATAGTGTACTGCTGCACAGCGCCTGCCTTCTCCCCTGCATAGCGCTCCTGTATAGCGCTTGGTATCGTTTTTCGTTTTTCTTCCTGTTAAGAATTGTAATTAACTTTTAACTAATAGCGTTTTTCCTGCGCTATAATTTATGTTGTTGTTCTGATCAGTGCTCCTGATATCTGGCAACTTTAGCGCGGGGACTGCTGAAATCGCGCTACCCCACCGCCATTTTGCTGTTGTTGTTTGTTTACCTGCCCCAGTGTCTCCTCCCCGCTCCCGCCTCCCAAGCTGACCCTCCCACACACTAGTATCGACCTGCAGACCCCGTCCCCCTCTGCCCTGTGACCGTCTGACTCTCGCTCTCAGAGGTCGCTCCCACTCGCTCCTCCTCGAGCCCTACCCCACAGAGAGTATACTGCTGCACAGCGCCTGCCTTCTCCCCTGCATAGCGCTCCTGCATAGCGCTTGGTATCGTTTTTCGTTTTTCTGTCTGTTAAGAATTGTAATTAACTTTTAACTAATAGTGTACTGCTGCACAGCGCCTGCCTTCTCCCCTGCATAGCGCTCCTGTATAGCGCTTGGTATCGTTTTTCGTTTTTCTTCCTGTTAAGAATTGTAATTAACTTTTAACTAATAGCGTTTTTCCTGCGCTATAATTTATATTGTTGTTCTGATCAGTGCTCCTGATATCTGGCAACTTTAGCGCGGGGACTGCTGAAATCGCGCTACCCCACCGCCATTTTGCTGTTGTTGTTTGTTTACCTGCCCCAGTGTCTCCTCCCCGCTCCCGCCTCCCAAGCTGACCCTCCCACGCTCCGCCCCCCCACTATCCATTTATGGACAGATGCACCCACGCGCAGCGTCCACGCGCTACGGACACGCCGAAGGTGCGCCAAAGGTAAGCCCGTCTACGCCCGTCCGCGCCTGGACCGCGCCCAGCGCCAGACCCCCTGGCCCCCGCATTGCCCAGCCCTCCCACATTACCTACGATGCCACCACCCTCCTAGCCCTTAACCCCGGCCGCTCTCCCAACTGCGTCCAAGCCGCTCCTGGACACACCCATGGACCTTTCTCATGCTACTCCTGCAAATTCATCGGCACCGACAACAACTCCGCTACGACCACACCACAGATTCCCGACCCCAACCACCTACAATGCATCTTGCTCAACACCCGATCGGTCCACAGGCACGCCATTGACCTATGGAATCTACTAGACACCATCTCTCCGGACGTCGCCTTCCTAACAGAAACATGGATGAACGCCTCCTCCGCCCCAGACATCACCATTGCCATCCCAGAAGATTATAAGATCATACGCAAGGACCGTACCGGCCACACAGGAGGAGGAATCGCTATCGTCCATAAGAAATCCATCCACATCTCAACCAGCTCAGACGTCAATCTCGCCAACTCTGAACACCTTCACTTCCAGATCCACATCGACCCCAAGACCACACTCAGAGGCACCCTCCTTTACAGGCCACCAGGACCCCGCGCACAATTTAGTGAAGACATCACGGACTTCATCACTCCACACACGCTCCCCTCCGAGGACTACATCCTTCTGGGAGACCTCAATTTTCACCTTGAAAAGAACAACGACTGCAACTCCACCACCCTTTTGGACAACCTCGCCAACCTCGGACTTAAACAACTGGTCACTTCCCCCACCCATATCGCAGGTCACACCCTCGACCCTATCTTCACCTCCAGCAATCATGTCTCCTTCAGCCACACTACGGCTCTCCTCTGGACTGACCACAGCTGCGTTCACTTTACCTACAACAAGCCCAAACCCAACAACCACCCCCTACCAACTCTGCAAAGAAACTGGAACAAAATCACCATCGACCAGATCTCCTCATCGCTTCTTCTAAACCCCCCAGCTCACTCCTCAAACCCCGACCAAGCCGCCACCAACCTCACCCTATGGTTATCCAACAGCGCCGACATCCTAGCACCACTGAAAAAACGACAAAGCAAACTTGGCAGCAAGAAGGCCTCATGGTTCAACGATGATCTTAAGAAATCCAAGAAACTCTGCCGCTCCCTTGAGAAGGCCTGGAAAAAAGACCCAACCACCAGCACCAAGGACGCCTTCAAAAACGCCACCCGCATACACCACCAACTGATCCGAAAGGCCAAGAAAACCGCCTTCAAGGACCGACTAGATAACAACGCCCACAACAGCAAGGAACTTTTCAACATCGTCAAGGAATTTACCAATCCCTCGGCCAACTCTAACGACATCACCCCCTCTCAAGCCCTCTGCGACTCCCTAGCTTCATTCTTCCACAACAAAATTGCAGACATCCACAACAGCTTCGACAACCAACCCGGAGACCAACCCACCCAACCATCTGCTGGACCTTCACCCCCCTCGAACATCCTTAATGACTGGAACCCAATCTCCACTGAGGACACCATACGCCTGATGAACTCCATCCACTCAGGATCCCCCACAGACCCTTGCCCTCACCACATCTTCAACAAAGCAGACTCCATCATAGCACCGCACCTCCGAGACGTCATCAACTGCTCCTTCAACTCCGCCACCTTCCCGGAAAGCTGGAAACACGCTGAACTCAGCGCCCTTCTGAAAAAACCCACAGCGGACCCCACTGAACTCAAAAATTACCGCCCCATCTCGCTCCTTCCATTCCCGGCCAAAGTCATCGAAAAAGCTGTCAACAACCAGCTCGCCGCCTTCCTCGAAGCCAACAAATCCCTCGACTCCTCACAGTCCGGTTTCCGAGCAAAACACAGCACTGAGACCGCCCTCATCGCAGCAACAGACGACATTCGAACTCTACTGGACAATGGAGACACAGTCGCCCTCATCCTCCTCGACCTCTCCGCAGCCTTCGACACAGTCTGCCATAGCACCCTTCTACAGCGCCTCAGAAACATCGGAATCCAAGGAAAAGCACTAGAATGGATCACCTCGTTCCTCACCGGAAGAACCCAGAGAGTCCGCCTTCCACCATTCAAGTCAGAGGCCACTGAAGTCATCTGCGGCGTACCACAAGGATCTTCACTCAGCCCCACCCTCTTCAACGTGTACATGAGCCCCCTCGCGGTCATCGCACGCCAACACAACCTCAACATCATCTCCTACGCGGATGACACTCAACTGATCCTATCACTCACCAATGACCCTAGCACCGCCAAAACTAACCTACACGAAGGAATGAAAGAAGTAGCCGAATGGATGAAACACAGCCGTCTGAAACTGAACTCAGATAAAACAGAAGTCCTCATCTTAGGTACCTCCCCCTCCGCATGGGACGACTCTTGGTGGCCAGAAGCCCTTGGAAAAGCACCCATCCCGACAGACCACGCACGGAACCTGGGCGTCATCCTGGATTCCTCACTTTCAATGAACAGACAAGTCAACGCCGTCTCCTCATCCTGCTTCAACATTCTTCGCATGCTCAAAAAAACATTTCGTTGGATCCCCACCGAAACTAGGAAAACGGTCACCCACGCTCTGGTCACGAGCCGACTGGACTATGGAAACACCCTCTACGCCGGGACTACCGCTAAACTCCAGAAAAAACTCCAACGAATCCAAAACGCCTCAGCCAGGCTCATATTAGACATCCCGCGTAAAGAACATATCTCTGGTCACCTGAAAAACCTCCACTGGCTTCCCGTCAATAAGAGGATCACTTTCCGGCTCCTAACCCACGCACACAAAGCACTCTACGAAATCGGACCAGAATGCCTCAACACACGACTGTCCTTCTACACCCCCTCCCGCCAGCTACGATCATCCAACCAAGCCCTTGCCACTGTACCTCGCATCAACAAAACCACCATGGGAGGTAGATCCTTCTCCTACCTGGCAGCTAAAACCTGGAACTCACTTCCCACTTACCTTCGCCTTACCCAGAACCACCTAGCATTCAGAAAGCAACTTAAAACGTGGATATTCGACAAGTAATTCCCCACCCCCCCTCAAGCGCCTTGAGACCCTCTGGGTATGTAGTGCGCTATACAAATTCTCTGACTTGACTTGACTTGACTAGAAACTGTAGAGTCATGCACACTGTGTAGATATCATCACATCACCTTACAGAACATTACAGCACCTCTGTTCGCTATTGGGATGCATTGCATTTCAATACAGCAGGTATTATCAGGGTGCCTCCATCTTAAGGTCAGGCAAAAGAGAGCGAATAATATATTAATATCTGCATTTGCCAGTCAGCCAGAGCGACCAGAACTGATTTGTTAGTTGTTAGCTTTTTTAATACTGAGATCAGTCAGACACTCAGGGGATTGCCCACATGTATGAGATAATCCCTTCAAAGCTCGTCACAAACTGCTATCTAGCTGTTCGTGAAATGGCCGCCGCTCCATTCCCTTTTAAGAACAATTATTGCACCCAACTGTTATCTACCTAACTGTTATCCAACTGCTCCTGGCTGCCAAAGTTGTCACTGCCAAAGTTTTCACTGTGTGTATTCCGTAATGTACATCACGCGGTCTGCAATTAAGCAGTGGGAACATTTCACGCAGAAAATAGTTAAATCGTATGATGCCTCTTCTTGTGAACAGAAAAAACAAATGACTCAATTGGAAAAAAGGGATACTAATATCAAACTCCCGCATGCTATCAAAAAAGTTAGTCAGACACGTAAAAGGCTTAGGAAACAGTTAACTAAGCGCCCAAAAAATGAAGAAATAAAAAAATACTAAAAATTGTCAATAACAATTTGAGGAAATTAATTTGGAACAAAAAAATAAAATCAGGCAAGAATTGTGGACAAAAATCTTTTATGCTTGTAATCAAGCAAACTCAAGGGAGTTTTGGAAAACTATTAATGGATTAAGCAGGCCCAATAAATCTGTGGTAGCATCTGCATTAACTGAAGATGAATTGTTTACATTCCTTAAAAAAAAACTAAACTTTGTATCTAGACTAAATGTTCAGAGAGACGGGCAGACAATGATGGTTAAAACAGACCTAGAATATGATCTGGAAATTGTTATTACAGAAAGTCAAGTGAGCAATTTAATAAAGAAACAAAAAGATGGAGCACCAGGACCAAATGGCATCCCGTTTGCTCTCTACAAAGAAGATCCAGACTTATGGACTGCATATTTGACATAGGTTTTTAATGAAGTTGTACAATCTGGGCAAATACCGAAATCGTGGAGAGGATCATTAATATCTCCTATCTATAAGAAAGGAAACTGGCAATTACCGGAGAATTATCGTCTGATTACTCTCCAAGATACTGATTTAAAATTGTTTGCCGGGCTATTACTATCAAGTTTAACAGACTGGGATAAGGAGAAGCTGGTATTACCCCCAAATCAAACTGGGTTTATTAAAGGTCTAGGAACTTCCACAAACATAATACTCCTATCAGTTTTAATGGATAAGGCGCTTTTAGCTAAGCAACCCCTCTATTTTTGCTTTGTCGATTTCAAATCGGCATTCGACTGCGTGAACAGGCACCTACTCTGGATGAAACTCAAGGATCAAGGAATACCAGAATTACTACTAATAATGATACAATTATTGTACTCTGACAATTGGGCCTGGGTAAGAATTGGTGATGGTCGAACACTGACTAACGAAATACATACGAAGGAAGGATTAAAGCAAGGGTGCGTCCTTGCTCCACTGCTTTTTAATCTATTTCTAGCAGATCTCACTATTATTCTGAATGAAGTTAATGCACATTCACCGAGGCTAGCTGGAAAGCAAATATCTAATCTGTTGTACTCAGATGATGTTGTACTATTAAGTCAAACTAAAGTGAGCCTGCAAAGATTCATTGATCGTATATCAATGTACGCAAAAGAAAATTAAATGGTAATAAACAAAACTAAGACCAAGGTAATGGTAGTTACAAAAAATACAACATTTAAAAATAAATGCAAATTGACATTAGAACAAACTCAATTAGAACAGGTTGATTCCTACCGGTACCTTGGAGTTGTATTTAATGACGATGGAAACTTTCTCCAGGAGAAAAAAGATATTATCAGGAAAGCTAATAGTTTGTTTGCAGCATTTAGGATTATACAAAAAACCCTACCTGCATTGTCCTATTGTCCTTTACTAAAGATCATATCAGCCAAATTACTACCTACCCTGACATACAGCTGTGAGGTATTAAACGGGAAAGATGCGGAGATATTTAATAACGCAGTTGCTAAAATGTATAAGATCTTATTTCGCCTACCGAACAATGCCTCGCAAGCGCAGGTGAGTTTGGAATTTCGGATAAATACCCAGCTGATTGCAAGAAAAGGTCAAGCCCTTAAAGTGTGGAACCGAATAAAAAATGATCATGAAAACCAAATGTCCCAGATATTATGGGAAGAAGTCAAAGACAATCGGAAACTTCAAGCCTGAGCCTATGTAAATAAGGCAAAGGAAGAATTTGGTGTAGTACCAATTTGGGAGAAAAGAATTACCCAGGAAAGTTTTAAAAGAACAATTAACTAACTGACTAATTAATCAACTGTCGCTGATAAAAGATAAAGATATATTTGTAAAAAGAAGAAACGCATGGCCAATTATAAATGGATTTTTTTGAAAAAAGAAGTCCAGGAATACCTTGAAACATCATGGTAGCAGCAAAGTAAACAAATCTTTATCAGAGCACGCTTTGGATTATTGCCGGGTTTATATCATTTATCTCCATGGAAGAGCAATGAGGAGAACAATATATGTAGGTTATGTAAATGTGGGCAAGAAGATATTATACATCTATTATGTCTTTGTCCTGAATTAGAAATTGAAAGGAAAATCACCCACAGAGACCATTCAATGTTCGTGGAGTAAGGACATGTAGACAAGCATTGATGGCATGCCTAAACTCTAAATATATATTTATGAACTCTGCATTTGTAAAATTCTTATGTGTTGTTGGTACAAAACTTGAAGATATTAAGTCTTGAATTTTAGTAACTATGCGATATTAGAAAAATCGTGTATATAGTGTTTTAAATTCTTTTATACTTGATGATATTTTAAGCATTTTTGTAAGATTTTAATTAATCAAACAAATAAGTTTGAACTTGAACATATTGTACATTGCGCTGGAGCTCAACCTGCATCAGACGTTTCAATCGCTCATTGTCATTTTCACCTCGGGGGCCTCACGTTCACCGTAGCTCGATTAGGTTCAAACAATCTCGCCGTTCAGCCGGTCTCAAGCTTTGCTGCATTTGTAACCACCGCATCTTGCAGCGACCTCACAGGCACCGAAGCTCAGATTCTTCAAACTATGCAAAGTGCGAAATGCTTTAAACCCTTTTGCCTCTATCGCAGCGGTAACCTTCTTGCGCACCCCGTATCTCGGACCTCATGCGCACCGGAGCTCAGATTCTTCAAATTCTGCACATAATTATTTCCGCTCATCCAGAGTGAAATGCTTAAGTCCGTTTGCCACTATAGCAGCGGTAACCTTCAGTGTAACTTGGAGTTCTCGCACATCCCGGAGCTTCAGCCTGCATCACACTCTATAGCCGCCGATGTCATTCAGGGCCAACAGAACCGCACTCACCTACTTGGCGTCAACTCCGATCACAGACCCAGATCTGGCAGGTGAGACCGGGTCGGAAAATGCTCAGGGTAGTGCGGCTCAGGGTTGGATCGGGGTCACAGCGCCATGTGCTCAGGAAGCGCTCCGTACTCTCTGTGTGTGTCACCTGAGAAAATCCTACATTATCTGCAGCGCTACCATAAACAAGGATTGTCAGGCAATTCAGGAGCACAGCCCTAGCAAATTATAGATCTAGCACTTCTTCTGAAGAGGGTTATTGCTTTCAATTCTATTCCGTGAAAACGGAGCTGAAAGCTCACGCCGCCATCTTCTCTGCTCTCCAAGCCACGCCAGAGTCCCTGGCGAGGAGAAACCCCACTCAAGCTCAACCTACAATCATTGTTTGCAAACCCCTACGGTACCAGCATGTGGAGCTAATACTAGCTTTAATGAGGAAACAAAATCACCTGCTTTGGAACTTCCAAAAAATCTTCATATGACAAGACTATTCAAAAGAGACAGTGGAAACAAGGAAAAACGTCTTAGCGCTCCACCCAAGAATGAAAAGCCTGGGCATTCAGTACTCCTTTGCTGGCCCTGTGAGATACCGTATTATTGCTCACGGAATGACCCACCTCTTCAGTGATGGTGCATCTCTAAAAAAGTTTCTAGACAGTTTCAATAAACTTTCAATGGACACATCTAAGTTTCAGGAATCTGCCTCGAAGAACATACAGTTGAGTCCTGATGCTTGACCTCTGATGTTTTTGTTGTGTCAAAAATTCAGCTTCATGCTGGATCATGCTCAGAAGTGTGATAGTAAGGCCTGAGGCCTCCCTGATATATTCCCTGGTTCTATATATCTCCATGTTTCCTGGAATATTCCCATGTTCGGATATTAACTGGTACAATTGTAAATAAATTGTCGTTTATCGCTTTGATCTATACATCTTCATTTTATGATGATGTTTTGCTGTACTGTAAATATTGGGTCACTAAAATGATTACATTGTAGTGATAACACTGCTTGTTATAGGATTTACACGTACTACAAAGCTACAGGTAAGATATGCACATAAAACTAACATATGTCTCAGACTAACACGAGACTACTTTATCTCTTAAGAAATTCCTCCAAGGTTATCCTAACTACACCTACTGACAGGATGCTAGTATATCTCAGGCTAGCAGAAGCCTATTATATCTCACACGACATCCTAATTAAATCAAAGTTAACTTACCGCCACAATCAACATTACTGCATCCTGTAGTAACCACTAGCTGCCACGTACTAACTACCACACTTTTTACTTACTGTTTTGATGAACTACCTTAGGCACTAGTTGATGCTTAACCTAAAATACGACGTACTATGTTATTCAGTTGCACAGCAGTTTTCTAAGGTTTTCTCTAATGGTATTGCTTATTTGAAGAGAATTTACAAGATGTAGCACAAAATGTTTAAAGGGTTTTAACATTTTTAAGCATAGTTTCCATCGGTTCCGGGAATGAGCTGACGTTTTCCTGCATCGTCACATCTTACACATCTCATTTGGGGGGTGGGGTGGGATGGGAGGTAGGGGTTGGGGTGAGGGGGAGAGGTGGGGATGGGTATTCCTGTTGAAGGGCTTAGGTGCGTCTACAGGACTGGTCCCTCCTGATGTTATCTTTAATTGTTTCTCCTCTCTTTCTTCTTCCTCTTCTTCCTCTTTTTTCACTTTTTTGTTTCTTTCCCTCTCTCTCCTTCGCTAAGTGGTCAAAGGGCTACTAGGCTGCACAGCCTCAAAAGATGTTTCCCTGGGATAGGCCTTCACGAACCTCTATACAAGCACAACAGACACAAATATGAATAATCCACTTAAGCAGATTAAAATTGTTTCTCTAAATGTTAAGGGCCTGAATCATCCAGTAAAAAGAAGGAAACTCATTGACAAGCAGAGAGCTGACATCATTCTCCTACAAGAGACAAAATTAGACAATAAATTAGCGGACTCTCTGTAGGGCAACCAATATGCTGAAGTTCTTTGTTCAGGATCAGTCGGGAAGCGAAATGGAGTAATAACTATGATAACAGAGATCTAGGCTAGAATTAATTTCACATTCAACAGACAATCAAGGGAGATGTATCACCGCTAAAATACAGAGCGAAAACTCTGTTCTCTTTGTAACTAATATCTACGCCCCGACAAATGACAACAGCTTGTTCTGGGAGGACCTAGAACAGAACATTCACATGATCCCAGACTCTGCCCCCTCCGTAATTGCAGGAGATTTTAACTTACCGCTAGACCCTTGCCTTGACAGGAACTCATCATGTAAGTCAGGTAAATTCAAAGTGAACAAATCACACAAGACACTTACACACTTATGCAAAAGATTCAATATGCTACATGCATGGAGGTTGCAAAACCCCACTGAGAGAGACTACACATTTTACTCGTTTCCCCATAATTCATACTCTCGTATAGACTACTTCCTGGTTTCAGGGAAATGATATAAGCAGGGTTAATCAATCAACCATTGAACCAAAAGTTGTCTCCGACCATTCCTGTATTACACTGGCACTCACAGACACATCTGCACAAACCAAAGAATGTCTCTGGAGATTCAATGATGAAGTCTTATCCTCACTCGAGCACAAAAAAACTATTGAAGAGGTCATCATAAACTTCCTAGTAGACAACAAAGTGAATGACACCTCTCATCTTACAAGGTGGATAGCCCTAAAATCGACCTTGAGAGGAGTCATTATACAAATTAAGTCTAAAATGAATAAAGAGGCAAACTTGGAACTGCAGAAGTTAGAGGAAGTTATCTCAGAACTGGAAAAAACTCACATCAGTACTAACGATCCAAGGACGCTGACAGAAATTCAGAATAAAAAATACGAATACAATAAAATTATTAGTACGAGAGCGGGTATCCGGATAATTAAACAAAAAATTCTTTGATTGTGGGAAGCAAACAAAGCTGGGAAATTACTGGCTTCTTATCTAAAATTCAAAGCCCAGAGATACGCGATCAGGGGAATTAGAGATGACAAAAGAACTGTTCACACAAACCCTAAAAAAAATTCAGACACATTTAAAGAATTTTATTAAAAGTTATATAGTGCCAATACCGAAGTGAAACCACATAAAACACAAGAATATCTAAATAAAGCAGCACTGAACTTGCTAAATGACTAGGAGAGGGACTCCATTAATGAATTAATCACAATGGAGGAACTGAAAATGGGCATTAAAAAAATGAAAACCGGTAAGGTTCCGGGGCATGGCGGGTATAATGCATCCTTTTATAAATCATTCGAAGACCACCTACGAGACCTTTATTACTCCTATATCACCAGTTCGCAGCCACAGGCCAAATAACTGGCACACCATCGGAAGCCATAATCACAGTTATACCAAAAGAGGGAAAGGACCATTCGCTACCAAAAAACTATAGTCCAATTTCATTAATAAACCAAGACTGCAAGCTATATGCTATGATTTCATCTACCAGAATACAAAAATATATAGATAAACTCATCCACACATCTCAAACAGGTTTTCTAAAAAACAGGTTGTCCAGTGATAATACCAGAATATTTTATCACGCAATAGAAAAAGCAAAACTAATACACTCTCTGACAGTCGAAATAACGATTAACGCAGAAAAAGCGTTTGATAAAGTGGACTGGTCATTTCTAGAGGCATCACTTAGGAAATATAATCTAGGAGAGAACTTGATCAGGATGATCATGGCACTATATCACAAACCTAGGGCTCGGGTGAGAGCCGGAGGAACTCTCTTAGAATTTTTTCAGTTAAAACAGGGCACCAGGCAAGGCTGCCCATTATCCCACTCACTATTCTTACTGGCCATTGAACCTATCCTCCAACATTTATGAGCGAACCAGGACATAAAAGGCATAGACTTCGAGTAGAATACATTCAAAGTGACAGCATACACAGACGACATACTAGTCGTGTCCAAGGATGTAGCCATACCGGCCCTCATGAACTCGATCCAATCATATGCAGAAGTATCAGGTTAAACTTAATAGGGACAAGACCGAAGTTAAACTACTTAATTTATGTGGCTCCAGGGAGATTCTAGGTGAGTCTGGACTGGCATGGCAACCCGGTGCAATAAAATATCTAGGTCTAGTATTCGCAAACAACCTCATTGCCACTCTAGAGATAGATGAAACCATAATTTAAAGAAAAATCACTGACCTTCTAGAAGGGTGGTCCCCAAAATTGTTATCGTGGTGGGGGAGAGGCGAAACAATTAAAATGATGATCACACCTATTATAAACTATCTCATTAGTATGTTACCCATATTGCTCTCGGATAGCTTTATAAATAAGGTAGATAAAGTTATTAGTAACTTCCTGTGGCAAGGAAAAAAAGTGAGGATCTCCTCAAGTAAACTGAGGTTGGGGAAAAACATGGGAGGAGTAGGCCTTCCTAATTTCAGAAATTATCAAATAGCTTATATTTGCAAGCAAGGAGCTGCTTGGTTCATTGATAACCCTAATTACACACCACAATGGGTGGAATTACACCTCACTAAAGGAATTCCACTCAAAGCAAATATGACAATGCAGACCAATAAACTGGAATACTCTAAATACATCATAATAAATACAAAAAACGCCCTTAAACGACTGGATACTCTCTCTACAACAAAAATGGGTGCCTCAAATATACAGCCAATCTAGAACAACCCTACGATAAAAATAAATAAAGAAACAATATTTTGGAGAGACTGGTCGCACAACGGAATCATCTTCCTCAAAGACCTATATAATAAGACTTCTATGATCCCATTCTCCTCACTTATAATAGAAAAGGGTTTATCTGAATTAGACTTTTACAATTTTCTGAAAGTAAAAGTCCAGATCTCGAAACTTAGCTCTATGCTTAACTCTCCCTCGCTACCCTCAGAACTCACCAAACTAATAAGCGCGGGGCACACAGTCTCAAGGATTTACAAACTACTACTCCCTGAACTCTGCAAACAACATTTGAATAATGGAGCAAAATGGGAGGCAGAACCAAACAGCAAAACAATTACACTGGGCTGGAAGCAAATACATACAATGCCTTTAAACACAAAATCTCCCCTACTCTATCACAAACTAAATTTATGATCATAAGCAGGTCATATTGGACCCCAGCCAGATTGTTTAAATTAAATGTAATCTAGTCCCCACTATGCTAGAATTGCAAATCACACATGGGTGATCTATCTCACATGCTCCTGCTATGCCCGATGCTATAAAATATTTGGTATCAAATTTTCAAATACATTGCACAGACACTCAAAATCTCCCCAGCTAAAGAACCATCTTATATATTGGCAGGCTTTTTGGACCCTGACGGAGGAGGGTGACTGCTTTCTGCTTGATTTAATGTTAACACTAGCGTGTAAAATAATCCTGTGTAACTGGAAGAGCTTTGGGAAAATCACATTAAAAAAATGGCAAGAATGGTTAATGTTTTTTTAAGAGGAGCAGACAATATTGTCTTAAACACCTCACCTTGGAAACACAAGCACAGGAAACTATGGAAGGCGCTCAACTCTAGTCCTAGTGTTTTTAAACCCCCGTGAGTTCTACGCCGAGATGTTCTTATACCATATCACCTCACGCCCCTCCATGATGATTTAGACATCCCATTGGGATTAAGTTAAGGTTCTCTTTTGAATTTAAGTGTATACCGCTTCTAGTCTTAGCCCTTTGACACACCGAGCCCTAGCGTTTCTTTTCTTTCCCTTCCATCTATACCTATTTCAGTCTCTGCTTTCCTATCCTCATCTCTTTTTTTACGGGCATTGTGCTATTCATAATTCGTCCCATGCTAGAATTAGGACTATCAGCAACTGCTAGAATAATATATTGTTCATAACTACAAGCTTCAATCTGATTGTTCATCATGGTTCTTTACAGAGGTCAGAATAACTCAAGTGCATTGACCTGACACGGATCTACCAAAGACAATTAGCGTGCATGCTGTCTCTTCGATGACTTGGTCTCTAAGACCTTCTGCAGTCCAAGGCCGTACACTCACTTACACATGCTCCTTTGCATTGATCCGAGTGTAATGTAGTGTCTGTTGCACCTCTTGTAGACTTCCAGTAATGGCAACATGATTGACTAGATGTATCTACAATACTTTGCCCTGTCATTTATGTATTTTGTGTTGTAAAGAAAACCAATAAACATTTCTTTGAACAAAAAAAACGTATAAAGTGTCCTCTCCATTCCTCTGAACTGCCACATTCCAGTTATTCATCACCCTTCAACCATTCTCACACCAGCTAATTGATTCCTGCCATGGTAGTTGGAAACTATGATGGTCAACATGGAGGCTGCAAGGAGTGCATCTGCGTTGCCTGGGTAACCCGCTCTTTGGCAAATGTAAGCATGGTGCAGTGTGGTATCGTCCATAGTGGTTCCACCCGTTGCCTATGCTGCGGCTGTTTCTTGGAACAATAGAACGTTCCAACATGATATTCCAACCTTCGAGTGAGTGTTCCCCTCAGTGAAGAGCTGTGCCTGTGCTGTGGCTGAGGTGTTACCAATAAACTTCTGTTCAAGCACACTGTCCTCCTGGTCATTCATTTAATATTTCTACAATGGCGGCAGAGGATGGGATCAAGATGATGAACACCACAACACGCCAGTATGAGCATGGGTTTGTCTGAACCTGGAAGATGATTGGGGAGAAACCAAGGGATCATTTGTGGCAACTTATCTGATGAGGACCTACATGTCTTAATGAGTGTGTGTTAATCTAAACTGTCCTTGTGGAGCCTTCAAGCCCCAGACGCAAGACGACTGATGAACAGTTCAATGTTTTCAGGAAGCAAACTTTGACTAATGTCTATATAAAGTGTGTGCGTACCCCATCACCTCTAGCGCTCTGTGTAACTCTTAGCACTTCCCAGCCTTAATCCAGCTCGGAAGTGCCCCCGAGTCACAGTGAGCAATTTTTGACAGTGCCTATAATACCTCGTCTCCACCAGCACCCCTCAATTGGGCACGGTACCATCTGTATACCCGCATGCCACCTCAAGCTCCCCATTTTTGGGGGGTTAGACGTATCTGGGCACGTGTGCGCGTTCCACGCGCCAGGCGTGCCGCTCGTTTTGCACATCCCGCCCCACGCGCGCTGCGCAGCCTCCCCGTCGCGTGCAGATGGTACCGTGCCCAATTAAGGGGTGCTGGTGGAGACGAGGTATCATCCAGGAGCAGCTTCTATGTAACAGCTACAACCACATAGTGGGGACACAGGTCTCCTGATCCGCCCTGGATGAGATAAGAGGGTTCTCATTTTAACTTTAACTGTATTTTACTCACGTGCACTTCACTTTGTTTTTGGTCCTGGCGAAGCGCCAATGACCTACGGGCGATAGAGGCGCGAAACATGTTGACCTTGACTAGTGACACCCAGGCATAGTGGGTCTTGTGGGGTCAGTCATTTTTAAGCAGTACTTTTAACTGCCAAGGGTTACCTAGACAATCTTGTCGCTGCTTCCATACCCTTGATTTTATCACACTATCATATTTGCACGTAATTGATTTACCCTCCCTTACCCTTCCCCACACACCTGCATGCAACATCCGGCTAATCCTCTAAAAGATCTCCGATAAAGTGACCCGTCGGGGACCCGTAGGGAATTGCAGCGCCGGCTCTACGAGGAGCAAAATTGCCCGATGATGAAGCATGACATCCTCCGGGGTGTGTGAGGGCAGCAGAGGATGTAGTATGTCTTTCCCTCTCCCATCAGGGTATTTTTTACCTAGGATTACGTTTCCCCATTCTTTCCTGTTTTTAATGTATGGGTGATTATTTGCACTCAGATACGTGGGTGACTTTTGCACCCTGGTATAGGAACGTTGTCCTCTTTTTGTGAACAGATATAAAATGAATGAAGAAAAAATGGAATTAATGATCTGGAATCAAACTGAAAGGGTAAATAAAGAGCGCTTCGGAAATAAGATACCTAGGGATAAATATAATCAGGGATATAGAGAAACTTTTTGAGAAAACCAGCCAAGAAGTGGGGAAATTGTTAAAAAGATAGCAGAGTCTCCCATTGTCTATCTACAGGTGGGTTAATCTGGTAAGAATATTCATTTTACCTAAAATCACATTCCTGATAATATCCCCTTAAAATGTGATAAAAAAATATTTTAGCATTACAGGGGAAAATTACATGCTTTATCTGGGCCAATAAGGGTGTGCGTCTTTCTTGGAAGAAGTTGAGGAGAAAGGTAGAAGCAGGGGGGACAGGGCTCCCAGACTTCCAGTTATATTGCTGGGCCTTCCAGCTGAAAAACAACAGAATGTTACTATTCAGCCCTGACGAAACCCTAGTGGGAGGAATGTAGAGAGTAATGCTTGGTGGATTACCTAAGGAAGGCTTTCGTTATACATTTGAGGCTCCCAAATACTTCAAGAAGGTCAGATTAAAATGCCTACAAGCAGCGGCCAGAGCTTGGTTTGAGGCTGGATCCCTTTTAGGTATTGCGTACCACAGTAAGCTGTCTCTCATATGTGTTCTTCCAGCCTACAACAGAGTAATCACTGAGATGGAATCAGAACCAGGATTCTCCAACAGGATGTGCACAGGCTGGCGATGCTTGGACTGGGTTTGCCAGGGCCAGGCATGAAACTTACCCTAGATCTGCAGCTCCACAAAAGTAGGAACAAAACTAAAAACATTTTTTTTAAAACAGCCTGGCTAAATGTAAAGTTGGGGGATCCAAACTCTATGCGCTACAGTGGTGGCTGTCCACAGTGGGTTGCGGAGGCGCCTGGCTGGAACCCAGTTATCTTGGCCGACCCTAGCTGCACATGGCCAAAAGCTGTGTGGAGCAGTTGTTGGCCGCCTGAAGCAAGCCTGTGGAAGCCGAGGCCCTGGGCTTGGTGGAAGCCAGGTGCAGAGCACACTTCCTACGGTGAGCAATCAAAGGCTGTACACAGTGATGGTGGCCGCTGAAGGTGTATTGTCCGTGCGCTGCAGGGGGTGTAGTGCCTGTTGTGACCCAGTCATGCACGTTTGGAGTTTGCCATCTGAATCTGCAACATATAGGGCTTGGTGGGAGACCAGGCGTTGCAGTCAACCCTCGCTGAGCACAGCTTTGGCTGGAGGTCATCTCCCTTTGTGCAATTCTTCTCACTCGCTTCCTCACTTATATGCACACTCACTGGGGTGGGACATCTGCTACAGATTGGGCGCAGTGCCAGACTGGAGGCCATACTCTATGGCGAACCCTATGCCGTAGGAATTGCCCAGTCCTTGTGGCATGGACGTAGGGCCTGGTCAGAGGCCCAGCCCTATGACCAGCCTCAGCTGTGCACAGTCTTTGGCCATGAGCAGAAGAGGTTCAAAATTGAGTGTCATAAAAACATGACCTTTAAATAAAATAAAACACATGGTTAGAACTCAGTTATGATTCTCAATCAAACCAAACAAAGCACTGAAATTTGCTATATGTAATAAGGGATGACATCAGTGATGTCACGTGTGATGTCATCAACAATGCCATGTGTGATGTCATACACAGAGCAATGTTATATTTGTAAGATGCACTCTCATTAATAAGGGAATCCTGGTGCTGATGGGGTGGCAGAAGTTATGTACTGCACCACAACCATACCTGGTTAATGTCATCGGTGCTTCTTGTTTTGTTTCTCCATCTGCACTCTGTCATTCTCTGGGTCAGCTATATCTATGTAAAAAAATGCTGCTTTCTGCTCAGGTTATGGAAATGCACGTGCGGATTGTATTTTAGGTCTGTGTCGAGTGAAACTGTTGTGCTGCCTTATTCAATTGTGCTTATGCATCACATGTGACTGTGGAGGTGGTATTATAATGCAGTTCTCACTATATGATTGCGCCAGAGTCTGTGTATGCATCAATACATAAGAACTTTCCATACTTACTTGCATTTAGGTATTTGCTTCTTTGACACTTGCACTCGGTGTACCCTGCACTATTAGTGCACAGCTCGTTATCAGCACACACAGGGTCACACTGTAGCACACCTGGAAAAACACAAAATAACACATTAAAAGCTATGAAGGTAGTCAGTGAATATTATGGCACATTAATGACAATGCAGACAAGCATACCAACACTGTGCCACTGTGCAGAGTGATTACTATGGCACTTTCACAGCACTGATGCTAAACACACCAACACTGTGCCTCAGTGCTGCCTGATTACTATAGTACCTTTACAACTGCTGCTAAACACACCGACAATGTGCCAATGTGCAGAGTGATTACTATGGCACCTTTACCACGGATGCTAAACACACCAACACTGTGCCTCAGTGCAGACTGTTTACTATGCCACCTTTAAACTGCTGATAAACACACCAACACTGTGCCTCAGTGCTGCCTGATTACTATGGCACCTTTGCCACTGCTGCTAAACACACCAACACTGTGCCTCAGTGCAGACTGTTTACTATAGCACCTTTGCCACTGCTGCTAAACACACCAACACTGTGCCTCAGTGCTGCCTGATTACTATGACACCTTTACAACTGCTGCTAAACACACCAACACTGTGCCAATCTGCAGAGTGATTACTATGGCACCTTTACCATTGCTGCTAAACACACCAACACTGTGCCTCAGTGCTGCCTGATTACTATGGCACCTTTAAACTGCTGCTAAACACACCAAGACTGTGCCTCAGTACTGTGTGATTACTATGGCACCTATACAACTGCTGCTAAACACACCAACACTGTGCCTCAGTGCTGCCTGATTACTATGGCACCTTTAAACTGCTGCTAAATGCACCAACACTGTGCCAATGTGCAGAGTGATTACTATGGCACCTTTTCCAATGCTGCTAAACACACCAACACTGTGCCGCTGTACCGCCTGATTACTATGGCGCCTTTACCACTGCTGCTAAACACACCAACACTGTGCCTCAGTACTGTGTGATTACTATGGGATCTTTACTGCTGCTAAAGACAACAATGCTGTGCCTCAGTGCTGCCTGATTACTACGACACCTTAATGACAACTCTGACAAGCCCACCAACACTGTGCCAATGTGTGGAGTGATTACAGTGGCACCTTAAGGCACTGCTAATAAACACACCAACACTGTGCCTCTGTGCAGCCTGATTACTATGACACCTTTACCACTGTTGCTAAAAACACCAACACTGTGCCTCGGTGCAGTCTGATTAACATGGCACCTTTACAGCACTGCTGCTAAACACACAAACACTGTGGCAATGCGCAGAGTGATTACAATGGCACCTTTACAACAGTGCTGTTAAACACACCAACACTGTTCCTCGGTGCAGCCGAATTACTATGGCACCTTTGCCACTGCTGCTAAACACACCAACACTGTGCCTCAGTGCAGACTGTTTACTATAGCACCTTTGCCACTGCTGCTAAACACACCAACACTGTGCCTCAGTGCTGCCTGATTACTATGACACCTTTACAACTGCTGCTAAACACACCAACACTGTGCCAATCTGCAGAGTGATTACTATGGCACCTTTACCACTGCTGCTAAACACACCAACACTGTGCCTCAGTGCTGCCTGATTACTATGGCACCTTTAAACTGCTGCTAAACACACCAAGACTGTGCCTCAGTACTGTGTGATTACTATGGCACCTATACAACTGCTGCTAAACACACCAACACTGTGCCTCAGTGCTGCCTGATTACTATGGCACCTTTAAACTGCTGCTAAATGCACCAACACTGTGCCAATGTGCAGAGTGATTACTATGGCACCTTTTCCAATGCTGCTAAACACACCAACACTGTGCCGCTGTACCGCCTGATTACTATGGCGCCTTTACCACTGCTGCTAAACACACCAACACTGTGCCTCAGTACTGTGTGATTACTATGGGATCTTTACTGCTGCTAAAGACAACAATGCTGTGCCTCAGTGCTGCCTGATTACTACGACACCTTAATGACAACTCTGACAAGCCCACCAACACTGTGCCAATGTGTGGAGTGATTACAGTGGCACCTTAAGGCACTGCTAATAAACACACCAACACTGTGCCTCTGTGCAGCCTGATTACTATGACACCTTTACCACTGTTGCTAAAAACACCAACACTGTGCCTCGGTGCAGTCTGATTAACATGGCACCTTTACAGCACTGCTGCTAAACACACAAACACTGTGCCAATGCGCAGAGTGATTACAATGGCACCTTTACAACAGTGCTGTTAAACACACCAACACTGTTCCTCGGTGCAGCCGAATTACTATGGCACCTTTGCCACTGCTGCTAAACACACCAACACTGTGCCTCCGTGGAGACTGATTACTATGGGACCTTTCTGGCACAGCTGCTAAGCACAGCAACACTATGCCTTGTTCTGCCTGATTACTATATCACCTTTACAGCTGCTGCCAAACACACCAACACGGTGCAACTGTGCAGGCTGATTAAGCTTGGCACCTTTACTGCTGCTAAACACACCAACACTGCGCCTTGGCGCAGCCTGATTACTAGGGCAACTTCATGGCACTGCTGCTAAACACACCAACACTGTGCCTCAGTGCCGCCTGATTACTATGTCACCTTTACCGCTGGTGCCAAAAACACCAACACTGTGCCTCAATGCAGCCTGATTACTGTGGCACCTTTACCACTGCTGCTAAACACACCAGCACTGTGCATCGGTGCAACCTGATTACTATGACACCTTGACCACTGCTGCTAAACACACCAACACTGTACTTCGGTGCAGCCTGATTACTATGGCACCTTTACCACTGCACCTCAATGCAGCCTGATTACAATGACACCTTTACCACTGCTGCTAAACTCACCAACACTGTGCCTCCTTGCAGCCTGATTACTATGGCACCTTTATCACTGATGCTAAACACACCAGGTTTGCACCTTGGCACAGCCTGATTACTATGGCACCTTTGCAAAAACAACAATTGATGGACAGAATGCAGAACAATGTCATGCATTCACCCCAGTACAGAGATCTGGGCCTAAATCCATCGTTTTTTTGCACTCCACACCACCCCAGGTCAGACATGGCCATATACAAATCAACCTTGACCCTGTGCCTCATGGGCACAGTCCAGCCCGAACTGCCAAGCCATGTCTTTCCTGGACCGGAATCAAGCATCCAAGGACCGGTTTCTGGCTATCAGCGTTCATCAGCCTGGATAGCTTGACTCCAGTGGTGTGGAGAGCACGTGACTCACGTCTGAGCATACCCATCCCACTAGGGGTGACAAATGCAAAAACAACAATTGATGGACAGAATGCAGAACAATGTCATACATTCACCCCAGGACAGAGATCTGGGCCTAAATCCTCCGTTTTTTTGCACTCCACACCACCCCAGGTCAGACATGGCCATATGCAAATCAGCCTTTACCCTGTGCCTCATGGGAACAGTCCAGCCCAAACTGCCAAGCCATGTCTTTCCTGGACCGGAATCAAGCATCCAAGGACCGGTTTCTGGCTATCAGCCTTCATCAGTCTGGATAGCTTGACTCCAGTGGTGTGGAGAGCATGGGACTCACGTCTGAGCATACCCATCCCACTCGGGGTGACAAATGCAAAAACAACAATTGATGGACAGAATGCAGAACAATGTCATACATTCACCCCAGTACAGAGATCTGGGCCTAAATCCATCGTTTTTTTGCACTCCACACCACCCCAGGTCAGACATGGCCATATGCAAATCAGCCTATGGCACCTTTACCACTGCTGCTAAATACACTAACACTGCACCTCAGTGCAGCCTGATTACTATGGCACCTTTACCACTGCTGCTAAACACACCAACACTGCGCCTCGGTGCAGCCTGAATACTATGGTACGTTTACCACTGCTGCTGAACACACCAGCACTGCGCCTCGGTGCAGCCTGATTATTTTGGCACCTTTATGGTGCTGATGCGAAACACGCCAACACTGTGCCTCGGTGCAGCCTGATTACTAGGGCACCTTTATGGCACTGCTGCTAAACACACCAACACTCTGCCTCGGTGCAGTCTGTTTACTATGGAACCTTTACAGCACTGCTGCCAAACACGTCAACACTGTGCCTCGGGGCAGCCTAATTACTAGGGCACCTTAATGGTACTGCTGCTAAGGACACCAGCACTGTGCCTCATTGCAGCCTGATTACTATGGCACCTTTAGCACTGCTGCTAAAGACACCAGCCCTATACCTCGGTGCAGCCTGATTACTATGGCACCTTTACCACTGCTGCTAAACACACCAACAATGCGCCTCGTTGCAGCCTGATTACTATGGCACCTTTACCACTGCTGCTAAACACACCAGCACTGCGCCTCGGTGCAGCCTGATTACTGTGGCACCTTTACAGCGCTGCTGCTAAACACACCAACACTACACCTTGGTGCAGCCTGATTACTATGGCATCTTTACTACTGCTGCTAAACACACCAACACTGCGCCTCGGAGCAGCCTGATTACTATGGCACCTTTACCACTGCTGCTAAACACACCATCACTACGCCTCGGTGCAGCCTGATTATTATGGCACCTTTATGGTGCTGATGCGAAACATGCCAACACTGTGCCTACTTGCAGCCTGATTACTATGCCACATTTACTACTGCTGCTAAACACACCAACACTGTGCATCGGTGCAGCCTGATTACTGTGGCACCTTTACCACTGCTGCTAAACACACAAGCACTGTGCATCGGTGCAACCTGATTACTATGACACCTTGACCACTGCTGCTAAACACACCAACACTGTACTTCGGTGCAGCCTGATTACTATGGCACCTTTACCACTGCTGCTAAGCACACCAGCACTGCACCTCAGTGCAGCCTGATTACAATGACACCTTTACCACTGCTGCTAAACTCACCAACACTGTGCCTCCTTGCAGCCTGATTACTATGGCACCTTTATCACTGATGCTAAACACACCAGGTTTGCACCTTGGCACAGCCTGATTACTATGGCACCTTTGCAAAAACAACAATTGATGGACAGAATGCAGAACAATGTCATGCATTCACCCCAGTACAGAGATCTGGGCCTAAATCCATCGTTTTTTTGCACTCCACACCACCCCAGGTCAGACATGGCCATATGCAAATCAGCCTTGACCCTGTGCCTCATGGGAACAGTCCAGCCCAAACTGCCAAGCCATGTCTTTCCTGAACCGGAATCAAGCATCCAAGGACCGGTTTCTGGCTATCAGCCTTCATCAGCCTGGATAGCTTGACTCCAGTGGTGTGGAGAGCATGGGACTCACGTCTGAGCATACCCATCCCACTCGGGGTGACTAATGCAAAAACAACAATTGATGGACAGAATGCAGAACAATGTCATACATTCACCTCAGTACAGAGATCTGGGCCTAAATCCATCGTTTTTTTGCACTCCACACCACCCCAGGTCAGACATGGCCATATGCAAATCAGCCTATGGCACCTTTACCACTGCTGCTAAACACACCAACACTGTGCCTCAGTGCAGCCTGATTACTATGACACCTTTACTGCACTGCTACTAAACACACCAACACTGTGCCTCAGTGCAGCCTGATTACTATGGCACCTTTACCACTGCTGCTAAACACACTAACACTGCACCTCATTGCAGCCTGATTACTATGGCACCTTTACCACTGCTGCGAAACACGCCAACACTGTGCCTCGGTGCAGCCTGATTACTAGGGCACCTTTATGGCAATGCTGCTAAACACACCAACACTCTGCCTCGGTGCAGTCTGTTTACTGTGGCTCCTTTACATCACTGCTGCTAAACACACCAATACTGTGCCTCGGTGCAGCCTGATTACTATGGAACCTTTACAGCACTGCTGCCAAACAAGCCAACACTGTGCCTCGGGGCAGCCTAATTACTAGGGCACCTTAATGGCACTGCTGCTAAAGACACCAGCACTGTGCCTCATTGCAGCCTGATTACTATGGCACCTTTACCACTGCTGCTAAAGACACCAGCACTATACCTCCGTGCAGCCTGATTACTATGGTACCTTTACCACTGCTGCTAAACACACCAACAATGCGCCTCGTTGCAGCCTGATTACTATGGCACCTTTACCACTGCTTCTAAACACATCAGCACTGCGCCTCGGTGCAGCCTGATTACTGTGGCACCTTTACAGCACTGCTGCTAAACACACCAACACTACACCTTGGTGCAGCCTGATTACTATGGCACCTTTACTACTGCTGCTAAACACACCAGCACTGCGCCTCGGCAGCCTGATTACTGTGGCACCTTTACAGCACTGCTGTTAAACACACCAACACTAATCCTCAGTGCAGCCTGATTACTATGGCACCTTTACCACTGCTGCTAAACACACCATTACTGCGCCTCGGTGCAGCCTGATTATTATGGCACCTTTATGGTGCTGATGCAAAACATGCCAACACTGTGCCTACTTGCAGCCTGATTACTATACCACATTTACTAATGCTGCTAAACACGCCAACACTGTGCCTCATGCAGCCTGATTACTAGGGCACCTTTATGGCACTGCTGCTAAACACACCAACACTGTGCCTCGGTGCAGTCTGTTTACTATGGCACCTTCACAGCACTGCTGCCAAACACGCCAACACTGTGCCTCGGTGCAGCCTGATTACTAGGGCGCCTTTATGGCACTGCTGCTAAACACACCACGACTGAGCCTTGGTGCAGCCTGATTACTATGGCACCTTTACCACTGCTGCTAAACACACCAACCCTGTGCCTAGGTGCAGCCTGATTACTAGGGCACATTTATGGCACTGCTTCTAAACACACCAACCCTGTGCCTTGTTGCAGCCTGATTACTAGGGCACCTTTACCACTACTGCTAAACAGACAAACACTGCACCTCGGTGCCGCCTGATTACTATGGCACCTTTACTAATGCTGCTAAACACACCAACACTGCACCTCGGTGCAGCCTGATTACTATGGCACCTTTACCACTGCTGCTAAACACACCATCACTACGCCTCGGTGCAGCCTGTTTATTATGGCATCTTTATCATGCTGATGCGCAACACACCAACACTGTGCCTAGGTGCATCCTGATTACTATGGCACATTTACTACTGCTGCTAAACACACAAACACTGTGCCTTAGTGCAGCCTGATTACTTTGTCACCTTTACGGCACTGCTGCCAAACTTGCCAACACTCTGCCTCGGTGCAGTCTGATTACTATGGCTCCTTTACAGCATTGCTTCTAAACACACCAACACTGTGCCTCGGTGCAGCCTGATTATTAGGGGGCCTTTATGGCACTGCTGCTAAACACAATAAACACTGAGCCTCGGTGCAGCCTGATTACTATGGCACATTTTACCACTGCTGCCAAACACACCAACCATGTGCCTAAGTGCAGCCTGATTACTAGGGCACCTTTATGGCACTAGTGCTAAACACACCAACACTGTGCCACGTTGTAGCCTGATTACTAGGGCACCTTTATGGCACTGCTGCTAAACACACCAGCACTGTGCCTCATTGCAGCCTGGTTACTGTGGCACCTTAACCACTGCTGCTTAACACGCCAACACTGCGCCTCCTTGCAGCCTGATTACTATGGGACCTTTACCACTGCTGCTAAACACACCAGCATTGCGCCTCGGTGCAGCCTGATTACTATGGCACCTTTACCACTGCTGCTAAACACACCAACACTGCGCCTCGGTGCAGCTTGATTACTATGGCATCTTTACCACTGCTGCTAAACACACCAGCATTGCGCCTCGGTGCAGCCTGATTACTATGGCACCTTTACCACTGCTGCTAAACACACCAACACTGCACCTCGGTGCAGCCTGATTACTATGGCACCTTTACCACTGCTGCTGAACACACCAGCACTGCGCCTTGGTGCAGCCTGATTATTATGGCACCTTTATGGTGCTGATGCGAAACACGCCAACAGTGTGCCTCGGTGCAGTCTGATTACTATGGCACATTTACCACTGCTGCTAAACACACCAACACTGTGCCTAGGTGCAGCCTGATTACTAGGGCACCTTCATGGCACTGCTGCTAAACACACCAACACTGTGCCTCGGTGCAGCCTGATTACTAGGGCACCTTTATGGCACTGCCGCTAAACACACCAACACTGCGCCTCGGTGCAGCCTGATTACTAGGGCATCTTTATGGCACTGCTGCTAAACACACCAACACTTTGCCTCTGTGCAGTCTGATTACTATGATTCCTTTACAGCACTGCTGCTAAATACACCAACATTCTGCCTCGGTACAGCCTGATTACTATGGCACCTTTACAGCACTGCTGCCAAACATACCAACACTGTGCCTCGGTGCAGCCTGATTACTATGGCACCTTTACCACTGCTGCTAAAAACACCAACACTGTGCTTGGAGTAGCCTGATTACTAAGGCACCTTTACCACTGCTGCTAAACACACCAACACTCCACCCAGACACAGCCTGATTACTATGGCACCTTTACCACTGCTGCTAAACACGCCAACACTGTCCCTAGGTGCAGCCTGATTACTATAGCACCTTTACGGCACTGCTGATAAACACACAAACACTATACCTTGGCGCAGCCTGATTATTATGGCACTTTTACCACTGCTGCTAAACACACCAACACTGTGCCTCGGTGCATCCCTCCACACTGCTTGTGCAATGACAGCTTTTAATTCTGGGGCCTTTCTCATCCCTTGCACTTGTGAGAAGTGGGTGGACACAGCTTAGAAGCACAAGAGCCTGTGGGCGTCATGTCTTGCAGGTCTATTGTGTCTATGTATTAAGATGGGATCATCCTATGCTCAGCACCCCCTGTGCTCAGATCTGTCAGGCCATCCGGAAGCACACCACACATCACTGACATGCGTACATGACATCAAACATGTTTACAGTTAGGCAGAGGGATATGAAGTGTGGACCCTTAGTCCCTGACACTGCAGTGAACTCCTGGTGTGTTCTGTACACCCCTGTAAGAGCAGTGCTGGTGAACTCCTGATGTGTCCTGCACACAACCTGTAAAAGCACTGCGGGTGAACTCCTGGTGTGTTCTGCGCACCCCCTGTAAGAGCATTGCTGGGGAACTCCTGGTGTGTTCTGCGCACCCCTGTAAGAGTACTACAGCAATCTCCTGGTGAGTTCTGTACACCCCTCGAAAGAGCACTGCAGCAAACTCCTGGTGTGTTCTGCGCACCCCTGTAAGAGTACTACAGCAATCTCCTGGTGAGTTCTGTACACCCCTCGAAAGAGCACTACAGCAAACTCCTGATGTGTTCTGCCCACCCCCTGCAAGACATAGCAGTGAACTCCTGGTGTGTTCTGCACACCCCCTGTAAGAGCACAGCAGGTGAATGCCTGTTGTGTTTCTGCACACCCCCTGTAAGAGCACAGCAGGTGAATGCCTGTTGTGTTTCGGCACACCTCCTGTAAGAGCACAGCAGTAAACTCCTGGTGCGCTCTGCACACCCCCTGTAAGAGCACTACAGCAAACTCTTTATGTGTTGTGCACACCCCCTGCAAGAACATAGCAGTGAACTCCTGGCGTGTTCTGCACACCCCCTGTAAAAGCAGTGCTTTTGCAATGTCTACTCATCTTACAAGGGAGAAAGCTGTCTTGGGCTGTTTATAGGATGTATGTATGTGGGGCTCTTGCAGCATCCTTTCTTTTTAAACATCTTAATTGTTCAACTGGTGATGAAGAAGACAGTTAGTGAGAGCTCTCTCGTGTGGTGTGTTGGTGGGAGCAGTCACGGGGTGTGCACCTGTGCCTACAGGTACTGGATTGACACAGTGCACACACACAGCCTACTGGAGAAATAAAGGTGCCTTTCACTCTATGACAAGGGTGAGTTAGTGAGATCTCTCTTGTGTGTTGTGTTGGTGGCAGCAGTCACGGGGTGTGCACGGGTGCCTACATGTACTGGATTGACACAGTGCACACACACAGAAGACTGGAGAAGTGAAGGCACCTTTCACTCTATGACAAGGGTGAGTTAGTGTGATCTCTCTCGTGTGGTGTGTTGGTGAGACCAGTCACAGGGGGTGAACCTGTGCCTACAGGTCCTGGATTGACACAGTGCACACACACAGCAGACTGGAGAAATGAAGGCGCCTTTCACTCTATGACAAGGGTGAGTTAGTGAGATCTCTATTGTGTGGTATGTTGGTGGGAGCAGTCACGGCCTGGGTACAGATGCCTACAGGTCCTGGATTGACACAGTGCACACACACAGCAGACTGGAGAAATGAAGGTGCCTTTCACTCAATGACAAGGGTGAGTTAGTGAGATCTCTCTCGTGTGGTGTGTTGGTGGGAGCAGTCACGGGCTGTGTACAGGTTTGCCCTGAGCTAAACCCTAGGAGCTTTGCTCCCACAGCCGTGTGGCCTGCTTGCTAGCAGCCACCAACCGGAAACCCCCTATCCTCCATAGGATAACATTGGGCCTCAAACACTCTGCACCCGGCCACCCCTGTGCCGCTGAGGGTGTAACAAGAGTGCATCACTTACCCTTGGGGACCCCTAAGTCTAACCCCAGAACCTTAACTCCCACAGTCGATAACTTACCTTTGAACCGATAACCTGTTTTTCCTTCATCAGATAACATTTGATAATATTCTCCCAAAAAGTTTCTGTGTGGAGTTTTGAAACCTAAAAATATTCCTTAAAATCGCACGAATAACCAAAACTTCTTTACTTACCTGTTTGCAGGAAATGTCCCAGTGCTGAATCTAGGTATCCAGCACAGAGTTAGGAAAGTACCGTAATAAGTAACTTACCTGTAATTTACCAAAAAGAATATACATTTCAATGTACTGTATTTGCTAAGTATTGCAACCTACTGCGTCCCATGTAAATCAAACAAAGTACAATTCCTATTGCATTTTCAAAGTGTTCTATATTCAGCAACCTATTACTGTAACATATTTAATGCTTAACGGTGCCAGGCTTGCTTGTATATTTTTTATACAAAAACAATTGGCCTAGATTTCAGTTCTTGAGTGTGTGAATTAGTTTGCTGACTGAGTGTGTACATCAAATCCTAACACTGTCCTCTGATACTGCCTTACTGCTCGACCACTCTACCACAAATATAGAGTAAGGTTCTATCTAACTTTAACCTCTGCCTACATCTGGGGTCACCTGGACTCTATACACACTATACCTCATTTTGGTGTAGTATATATAGAGCCAGTTTCCTACATTGGTGGATGAGTGGTGGGATATACAACTTTGCATTTGTTGGATTACTTTATTACCACATCTTAAATTGCCTTTAGAATTCTGATTATTTCAAATTGGCATTTTCGCAAAACTACTAAAAGTCTCGTTAGGGCCTTGCTTTAGTCCCTTTAGAATTTTAGAAAAGAAAAAGTAACTGTATTCAAAGGGAGTGGGGTTGGAACTTTTTTGCTAGAATGTCTCAAAATAAGAACTTAGCTACTAGTGAATATAACCATATTGACATACAGGACATGGTTGAGGAGCTTGACCTCACCCCTTACCTTCACTTGTCTTTCAAGGAAGTAATGACCTTATGTAATATTAAAAACATACCCATGGGTCCGGGTCCAACCAAACAAAAGCAGCAGGAGCTGTTGGCTGAGTATGCAAATGCCCACTCCTCTGAACATGGTGATGACCAGTCAGAGGGAGAAGGAGGTGAGGAGGATGGAGATAGGTGCCCACCTCCACCACTTCCAGGGGAAGAAAGGGACCCTGTACCCTTACTTCCAAGAATCAACCTCTGGGGACCTAGCGGCCACACAGGTGGCCCATGTTCTGCTGCTGACATTGAGGGCAGCCTCAATGAGGAGGACAGCCTTTTAGCAAGGCTGAACAAAAGGCTGGATCTAGAGACCAGACATGAAAGAAAGAAAGAAAGAAAGAAAGAAAGAAAGAAAGAAAGAAAGAAAGAAAGAAAGAAAGAAAGAAAGAAAGAAAGAAAGAAAGGCGATGGGTTTAGCACCCCTCAATGGTGGCAGCAATCAAAATAATAAGGATAAATAGCAATCTTATGATCCCAAAATCCCCAAAGGGATTGTCACCAAATTTGAGGAGGGTGATGACATCACTAAATGGTTCATAACTTTTGAGAGGGCTTGTGACATGAGAAAGGTGACGAAACCTCTCTGGGGGCACTCCTATGGGAACTGTTCTCTGGTAACTGCAGAGACAGACTCCTGACTAAGCATGGGCGGATTTTGCGGATCCACGATTCACGAATTTGCAAATTCACGGATCGTGGATCCGCAAAATCCGCGGATTTAGCGGATCGGCGGATTTGGGGGCGGGGCTTCCTCGAGTGTGTGGGCGGGGCCAAACGGACGGGGCTTCCATGCGAGCGCACATGCCTCTTGTGTGTATAAAAGGTCAGAGACCGATCAGAGCAGCAGATTAAGAGACAGAAGCCCCTGGTCACAGGAACAGCACGGGGATTGCGCTCGTGAAAGTCAAAGATGCAAATGCCTCTGGCCAGCATCACAGCGGATTTTCGATGGTATATTTGGGAAGAAGGCACATCTGCCCAGCCTCCCAACGCTCACGATTTTTTTTGGGCTGATGAATGAGTCACTGCATTTGCGCTTCAACTAGTTCCAGCGACCAAGTGTGTGTTACTATGCAATCGCGCCGAAGTGCGCAGGGGTCACTTGAGTGAAATGTCCATCATAGTGGGTAAATGGCGGGAAGACGGTGCACACCTCGAGTGTGTGGGCGGGGCCAAGCGGATTTTCGATGGTATATTTGGGAACAAGGCACACCTGCCCAGCCTCCACAACGCTCACGATTATTTTTTGGCTGATGAATGAGTCACTGAATTTAAGCTTCAACTAGGGCACATGCGTTATTGATATCTGCAAGTGTTTCCTGTTGAGGTTTATTTTTTGTGCCAGGACCGTCGTGCCAGAATGAACCCTGCCCTTCATATTTATTCAAGAAGACACCATGTAAATAATTTACGATGGCGCCGGCAAGCTGCCAGCGCCATCCTGCAAAAGTTACTTAATTAGCTTCAACAGGAAGCTCCAACTGATAAAATAAAGGAGGCGCTCGAGCCCCTGCTTTATCTTATCTGTTAGAGCTTCCTGTCGAAGCTAATTAAGTAACCATTTGAGGATGGCGCTGGCAGCTTGCCGGCGCCATCGTAAATTATGCAGGCTTGAACTTTTAACCGCAAAATCCGCTCCGATCGCGGATTGCGGATTCTCGGTAAATTCGCGAGAGTTCGCGGATCGCGGATTTACCGAAAATCCGCAAAATCCGCGATCGGAGCGGATTTTGCGCTCATGCTTACTCCTGACCCTTTCTGGGGGAGATGCTGGGTCTTATGACCTCATGAAGAGAACTCTGATTGAGGGATTTGGACTCACAATGGAAGAGTACAGAATTCGATTCAGAGGGGCTCACAAAACTCCAAACCAGTCGCGTATTGATTTTGTAGACTACTCAGTAAAGATACTCGATGTTTGGTTAACTGGACACAATGTGCATGACTTTACTGGAATTTACAACCTGTTTATGAAGGAACATTTTTTAAGTAATTGCACAAAAGAAAAGTTACATCAGCATTTGGTAGAACAAGGTATAATTTCTCCCCTAGAATTGGGAAGGAAGGCAGACCACGGGTCAAGACTAGAGTGACTAAGACAGCCACTGGGGGTGACCTAAAGATAGGGGTTAGAAAACAGCCCCAAAGGGAAAAGTGGTGAGAATCCCAAAGATAAAAAGTCTGAGTCTTCTAAAGGGCCCCAAAAACCTGCAAAGGGGGGTGGGTCCTAAAACTCTTTCCAATCTGGTCCTAGATACAGAGGGAAGAACTTTGATAATTCAAGAAGTTGGGACACTTAACTGGAGACAATTCTTGCACTAGCAAAAAGTCCCCTAGTCCTACAGCTATCCTGGTGTAGCGAGTCTCCAGATGGGATTAACAGTGCGCCACAAGCAAATCAGGTTGCACACTGAAGCAGTTCTAGTGTCAGAGGGAGAAGTTGAGTTAGCCACTGTAGCTGTGTGGCCACTCCACTTAAAAAAGTACTTATAATACCTTCGGATTAATGGAACCAGGATAGAGGCTCTGAGGGATAGCGATGCCAGTGTCACTATGGTGAGAGACACACTGGTTTCCCCAAAGCAATACTTGATTGGGCGTACGTACAAGTTACTTACCTGTAACTTTAGTTCTCCAGTATTGGAATCTTTCATAGATTCACATGCCTGAATCATTCCCCGTCGTCGAGACGGGAGTCTCCGGTATATAAAAAAGCAGTGCTTAGTAGTATAGCAAACTGAAAAGAGGCCTAGGCCCATTTCCCTTTTGCAAGCCATAGCCTTTGTTATGTAAAAAAGGCCCAAACTTTTCCCTGAACCAATCAGAGCTCCTCACCCTCTAGAACACTCCTGAGAGAACCTTCTGCCCCTCAGATTTTTTGCGCACTTGTGCATATAACACACTTCTTGTGCTAAATCCGAGGTGAGCCTCTCAGGGGAGGAGGGTGGGTGCATGTGAATCTATGAAAGATTCCAATACTGGAGAACTAAAGTTACAGGTAAGTAACTTGTTTTCTTACTCCAGTATTGGAACTTTCATAGATTCACATGCCTGAATCAGAATAGCGAGCAGTGTAAAAACAAAGCACATTTTCCTGATATATTACATAATCAGGCAATACCATTAGAAAATGAGGCATAATCTCATATACACATATACATACATATATAAAATGTGACTTTGTAAACAAGAGAAATTATGGATGGAGGGATGCAAGAAAGGCTCACCGTTACTGGATGATATTCCGCAGTACCGCCTCTCCCACCGCCGCATCCGATTCTGCGGCTGCCTCCAAGCAGTAGTGCCTGGTGAAGGTGTGAGTAGATGCCCAGGTTGCTGCTCTGCAGATATCCTGCATTGGCACTCCTCCAAACAGTGCAGTGGATGTGGCCACCGCCGTCGTGGAATGGGCACGGACTCGTGCATTCAAAGGCTTTCCAGCAGCTTGATGACAGTAGACAATCTCACTGGAAATCCATCTGGCAATTCCCCTATTTGATAGTGGGAACCCTTTCCTGGGTGCGCTGAAGGCGACGAATAACTGAGAAGACTTGCGAAACACCTTAGTTTCTTTCAAGTAAAATTTTATACCTCTCTAAACGTCCAGCGAGTGCAATACTCATTCTGCCGCTGTCGATGGATGCGGAAAGAAACGTTTCAACACAAATGGTTCGTTCAAATGAAAATCCGTTGGCACCTTCGGAATGAACTTCGGGTTTCTCCTGAGAATCATTCTATCCTCCTGAAACTGTAAGAAAGGCTCCTGAATCGTGAGCGCTTGTAGTTCACCTACTCTTCTCGCTGAAGTCAATGCAATGAGAAGAGCCACTTTCCAGGACAAGAACTTCAGGCCTGCCCTATGTATTGGTTCAAACGGTGGTTTCATCAATTGAGAAAGTACAATATTCAGATCCCATAATGGTGGTGGAGGCTTTACTGTAGGAAAGACTCTGAATATCCCCTCCATAAATTGTTTGATAATCCTTGAGGACCATAAAGATGGGCCTGACGATGACCTCCTGTAGCAGGATAACGCAGCTAAATGCCCCTTGATGGAGGCGTGTGCTAATCGTGACTTTGCTAACGGCAGAACGCAAGGTATAATTTGATGAGGTACAGCAGTAAGAGGGTGAACATCATGTCTCTTACACCACAGACAAAACCTCTTCCATGTCATCCTGTAGGTTTTGTTGGTAGTCTCCGCTCTGGCTTTGGACAGAATCTCCCTACATTTGTGTGAGATGTTCAGATGGCTAAACTCACAGTGTTCAGGAGAAATGCTGCTAATCACAAGGACTTCAGGTCCGGATGGAGCACCTGCCCCTTGGACATTGTCAGAAGAGATGGAATAAGGCGCAACCGACTTGGACGGTCCTCCGACAACAGCAGCAGCAGTTCCGTGAACCAGTGTTGTCTGGGCCACCACGGGGCTACTAGGATCAGCCTGCACGCCTCTTTCTTGATCTCCAACAGTACGCGGGGGGGGAGGAATTGGAGGAAAACCATAGGCAAAGATGCCGGACCATGCCATGGAAAACGCATTCCCTCAAGATCCCTTCTGGGGAAGCCAGCTTGCGAAGTACTGGCATTTTCTGTTTTCCCTTGTAGCGAAGAGGTCCACTATCGGTGTTCCCCATCTTCGAAAGACGCTGTCCAGGATCCCCTGGTCTAGCTCCCATTCGTGGCAGGACAATGTTAGCCTGCTGAGAGTATCCACCTTGACGTTTTGATCCCCCGGGAGGTGTTCTGCTGCCAATGATATTACTTGCTGAAGAGCCCATTCCCATATCTCCTGGGCTTCCTGAGACAGGGAGAGAGATCTCGGTCCCCCTTGTTTGTTCACATAATGCATCGCCGTAGTGTTGTATGTTCTTACCAACACTGGAGAACCTCTTATCCTTGGCAGAAAAGCCAGTAATGCCAAGCAGATCGCTCTGAGCTCCAGCAGATTTATGGGCAACTGCTGCTCCTGTGCCTTCCAACGACCGCTGACTTGAAGGTCCTGAAGGAAAGCTCCCCATCCTTCTAACGACGCATCCGTCGTTACCATTAGTGGAGCCGCTCTTGCCAGAAACGTCAGTCCTTGAGACACATTGGCTTTTTGTGTCCACCTCTTTGCTGCCTGTATCATCACTGGTGTCACTCTTATTGTATCGTCGAAGGATCCCTCCGCCTGATGCCATTGAAGATCGATCTGTTCCTGCCATGGTCTCATCCTTAGCCTGTAGCAAGGTACCAGGGGAATACAAGAGGACATCGTGCCCAGCAAGGATTTGTACCTGCGGACTGAAAGAGACTTTCTTTTTACCAACTCTTGGAAGAGGGACACAATCCTAAGTTGTCTTTTTCTCGGAGGGAAACGCTTTGTTGCATTCCGTGTCCAATATTGCCCCCAGAAATGTCGCCGGAGTCAGACACTATATAAAGATTAATGGTCCTCCGGCTACAGTCTAAAGGAAGGATGAAGGGGATGTGAAAATAAGCATCCTGGAAGTCTAGAGTGGTAATATGATCCCCTGGGTTTAAGAGTAGCCAAATGTCTAGGGACAGCATTTGGAAAACATTGCTTCTTACGGTAAGTATTCAGAACTCTCAGGCCTAGAATAGGGCGCTATTGCAGGGCATTCTTCCGAACTGGGAAGAAAAACAGGAGTAAAAAACCTTTTTGTTTTTGGAAGATCGACACCGGTTCTATTGCTCCCTTTCGAAGCATTGTTCGAATCTCCAAACGCATCTGAGATAGATATTTTTATTCTCTTGACTTGTCTGCAGTGTTGGAAGGAGGGAATCGAAGAAAACTGAAGAGTGTGTGAACTTTAGTATATTGAAGGCCCATCTGTCTGTTATTTTCCGTCAATAATATAGATGGGAAGCAACTCTCCCACCCATGGAACTCGTGGAGAGGAAAAGCAACATGCAGCCAGATCCCCGAGGTTGTCATTGTCTTTTACCAATGTTTTTTCCCTTGACGATCTCCTCGTCCTCTAGGAGCAGACTTTGTATAGTTCCTTTGTTGTACCTCCTATTGTTGACAATATGGTTATGATGATGAGGAATAAAATGGGTTATCTTCCCTTGTTGATAACTCCCTTAGTAGGATGACTGGCCTCTTCCCAGTCGCCACGGAAAGGCACCTAACGGTATCATAGTGTACCCAGGGTATTTGTAGTATCTGTACCTCCTTTGATACCTTGAAATGCCTCATCCACTTATTTCCCAATAAATCTTCTCCATCGAAGGGGAGATTCAGGATCCTAATTTTGGACTTCTGGTCTTAAGGCAGTCGACCTTATCCACTTCTGACTTGTTAGCACCGTCGCTCGCCTCATGTCGCATGTTCTCTGGGAAGAGGTCCATGTTAGGCGCCATATTGCACCATATATGCCTGTATTAACTGCCCAGAATAGCAAGGGCATTATCTGCTTTGCTTAAGAGAACAGACATGGATAAGATTTTCTGTCTTGCGTTGTCCAAGCATCTCCCCTCCCTGTTAGGAGGTGTTGATATAGGCGCAGAGGGATTCTTAGATTCCTGTTGCGCCACTTGCTAAAACACGAAATGAGATTTTGGATGGTTTTGAATGGCTACATGAAATCGTATAAGAAGTAATCCATTCGTATTGTCGACATAGGAACCGTGAATCTCTCGCAGCTGTTTCCATTATATTATGGAATCTGCGGAGAAGCCACCAGTTCTGGTGAGGGAGATGCCGGAGATGGATTCATCCCATTTTTTGTTGGGATCTGTTATTTTGTTGGGATCTGTTATTTCTCCCTCTTCCTGGTCATCATCATCTGTGGTGACCGGATTCTGGTGGTGTATTATTCGAGGAGTTGCCAGCCTAAGTTCTTGTTGTGGCTCCCTGTTTCTAACTGGAGTTGTAGGGATGAGATTTCCTGAGCAGCTGGTGCCGGCGGAAACCTCTTTCCATAGTCTGCCAGCATAAACTGCAGATCTATCATCATGAAGCATGGCATTCCAACCCTTCCTTCCTGGCACTCATGGCGATAGTGCTGTTGCTGAGGATATTGGTACTCCCCATATCACTCCTCATAGTCCTTCTCCCCATACTTCACATGTAATTGTGAGGGACTACTAGTGTATCCAAAAGGTTCTTTTCCTATGAATCCTGCTCTTGAAGCAGTTGCTGATGATTTCTAATCTTGGAATTTTCCTCAACGAGCCCGTTGAGGAGATTGTCATCGTCGACACCAGGTATAGAGAGCTATCCGTCGTCGATGACATAGTCAACGTTGATGGTGACCTCGTCACCGTCGTCGACCGACCATCGTAGATGACCATCGTCATCGATGACCACCGTCGTCGTCGACCACCGTCAACCACAGTCGTAGACGACCACCATCGTAAACGACCACCACCGTCGTCAACCCATCATCGTCGACCACCATCGTCGACCACCATCGTCGATGGTCATCGTAGACGACCACTGTTGTCGACGACCATCGTAGACGACCACCGTCGTCAACGACCACCATTGTCGACGACCATCGTAGACGACCACCATCGTAGACGACCACCATCGTAGACGACCACCGTCATCAACGGCCATCGTAGACAGCCATCGTAGACGACCACCATCGTCGACGACCATCGTAGACGACGACCATCGTCATAGACGATGCCGTCGTAGACGATGCCGCCAACGGAGAGGCTGCCTTAGTCTTTTTTTTCTTTTTTTTGATCCTCATCTGCCTTCCCCTTTAGGCGGACAATACCACCCACCGTGCACGGCATTGCTGACGTGATGCATTTTATTGGTGGGAGAGATATATCAACACCAAAAATATGGGGTGCTTTCTTTTGACTCCAACCAGGTATATTTCAACCTGCCGGACCTTGTTCGAATCTGTCCTGGGCCCTGGTCCAAAAGAGTTAACTGGCATAATCATCGGACCCGGGGGAAAAAAAAAACCCCGGATCATCTCCAGTTGGACAAAAGGTCCCAGAACGCTAGGTTTCTCTTACCGACAGATCTTTTTAAATCACTTTTGGATGTCTCGTATAAAGATGTTAGCCATGAACAATGTAAAGGAGGTGTCTTCTTTACCCATTGTATGCAGATCTGTCTTTTTGCTAATAGAATTGCGTAGAACAGAAATTATTTCTCCTTCCCAGTGATGTTGTCTTCCATCCCAAAGATGACCAATGGGAGAGTTATTGAAAGGGATGTCTTTAGTATGGAGTTTAGAGTGTTTTTCACGTCTATCCAGAATTGTGCTATATTCGGACATTCTAGGAACATGTGTATATCACATGCGTCTGCTAAGTTACATTTGTTACATTTCTTATCCGGTTGGTATTTGGAAAGTTTTCGTGGTGTTAAATATGCCCGATGTGCCGTGAAGATATGATTTCTTACTAGACAAGAGGGCTTTACAATTTTGCGTAGTAATTCAAAGGAGCTTATCCACCTCTCCTCTCATGGAAGCCCTATCTCTGCCCCCATAACTCGTCCGGGAGTTGAAACTCCCCTTCGCTTTCCTCCAGCAAGAGCCAATACCATTTGGCTACTTCTCTTCCCCCTGTTGGTCGTTCCACCATTTGTCGTTCTGTTTCACTTATCTTCCCAATATTACCATCTGTACGGGTTTCAGATCTTACCCAACTGTCCAGTTGAACGTATTGAAACCTAGAAAGCCCCGGGCCAACTAGATCATATAGCTCATCCCAACTTATCAATTTTTTTTCTTTAAATAATTGGCCCCATTTGATGATGCCTGCTTGTTGTAATCTAGTAGACAATTTGTCTCTTAGACATGGGGGTAAACCGGGAGAGTCCCAGTTTGGGGCATAGTTTGAATAGTAAGATAAGCCCAGTTTTTTCCTGATGTTAAGCCAGTTTTTGGCCCATGAGTATAATAATTTCAGGTTGATGTTTTTGAAAAATGTCTGACTTCCATATTTAAACATGAAGCCATCTGCTGCTAAATTCGTCCCTCTTAGCATGGCCCCGTACATGGATGTATTAGGAAGATTGGATGGCATTTTGAGGAGCATTCTAGAGTAGGACATCTGAAAGGCCCATGAATAGTACATTAGGTCCGGCAATGCAAGGCCCCCTTTTTCTCTCTTTCTTCTAAGCTTCTTCCATGCTATTCTTGTGGTCTTATAGTTCCGTATGAAAGAGTTGATTTCTCTTTGGAATTTTTCCATCGTTTTTGTTTCCATAGCAATTGGGATAGTATTGAATACAAAGGTGAATTTTGGGAGAATGCACATTTTAATTAGATTTACCCTTCCGGTTATCGAGAGAGGCAGCTGTGTCCAAGATTTCATAAGTCTTTTGCTTTCACTGAGTATTCTTTCCAAGTTAGTTTGTGCAAGGGTGCCCACATCTTGGGTTATTTTGATTCCCAGATACCGCATTGAGGATGAGATGTTTATCCCAAAATCTAAGTTGGGTAGATTCCATGCCATGATCTCGCTCTTGCTCGAATTTATGTCATAGCCCGAGACATGGCCGAATTCTTCAGCCCGCTGTATTACCACTGGGAATGCCCTGCCTGGATCGGATGTGAACACTAAAATATCATCTGCATATAATGCTATCCGTCTTTCCCACTCTCCGAAACAAAAAGATGGAATGTTTGCCTCTTCCCTTAACACCTGGGCAAAAGGCTCGATGTACAGATCAAATAAGACAGGGGAAAGCGGGCAGCCCTGCCTTGTTCCGCGTGTGATGTTAAATGCTTCAGTCAGGCACCCGTTGATCAGCAACCTAGCAGATGGTGCACTATATAGCTGTTTTATGGTTCTGCAGAACACTTCCCCACAATTAAATTTTTTTAAGACGTCATTTAAGTAGAGCCAATTGACTCTATCGAACGCCTTAGTGGCGTCTAGGGTCAAAGTGGCCAAGGGCAAAGAGAAAGCAGTGGCGATATCTTTAGCCCCAATTAGCTCCCGCGTTAGCTCAGCTAATTGTCGCCCCTTTATAAACCCTTTCTGATCATGATGGATTACAGTACCAATAACGCTAGCCAATCTTGTGGCAATTATAGTTGTAAAAATTTTATAATCGTTGTTAAGTAACGATATTGGCCTGTATGACCCGCACTCTAATGGGAATTTCCCTGGTTTTGGAATGAGAACTATTGTGGCCTCGCCCCAAGACTTAGCCATAGGCTGTACTTCCATTAAAATGCCGTTGAAGAGTTCAGTTAATACCGGTATAATGATGTTCTCCAAAGCTCTATAGATTTCTCCCGGCAATCCATCCGGACCTGCAGCCTTCCCCTTCTTGGTTTGACTGATGGCTTTTTTCACCTCCTCTTCTGTAATGTCTGACTAGGTAGTGTAATGGCATCTAGCCATCTGTCTCTTGCGTTTTGATCGTTGGGGAGATCCTCTTTGTAGATTTTCTGAAAAAACTCAAGAAACGCACTCCCTATCTCAAGACTGGTAGTTCTTGTATCTAACTCACCTTCTATCTTGATTTCCCTGATGTAATTTGATGCTTTGTCAGATTTAATTTTCCAGGCCAGAATTTTCCCTGCACTTTCTCCAAACTCAAATTGAGAAGTTTTACTTGCTTCCCACCTCTTATTTATTCTCTCCTGCAGAGTGTTCTCTAGTTCGCCTTTCAATTTAGCTAGTTTTTCCTGCTCTTCAGTTGTTATTGAAGGGGAGACCATTTTTAGCTCTAAAGTTTTCATGTCTTGTTCTAATCTATTTATCTTATCGAAGTATGTCTTCTTCCTGTAGGAGGCTCTATTAGTGATTTGTCCTCTCAAAAAAGCTTTATATGTCTCCCATACGACTGTTAGGTTTGCAGAGTTTTTGTTTATTTCAAAAAAAGTTATAGATTCTATTACTAGGAAGCTGACTTCGTCTTCCTCAAGCAGGAGTGTCCTATCAAAGGACCATGAAGGGTGTTTGGCTGTAGTGTCAGACTTAAGAGAGAATTCTAGTGCTGAATGGTCTGATAGATGTGAAGGTAAATAATCTATCGATTCGAGATTATCTTTTAGGCAGTAACTGAAGAAGGCGTAGTCTATTCTGGATTTATGTTTAAACCGGCTATTCCTGTATGACACCCCCAGTTTATTGCCCGCTCTTTCTCTCCAACAATCTACTAGACCCAGATTTGTCATTATTATTTTAAGTGTTTCTCTAGATTTGATAGATCCTGCGGTCTTAATCCTTGTTGATTTATCTAATTTGGGATTTAGGACTATATTAAAGTCTCCCATCCAGATTATTGGCTCCTGCACCGTTATTAGTTGGTTTCTTATTTCGTTTAAATGTGATGGATCGTCCGTGTTTGGGCCATAATAGCCCACCAAGGTTCTTAACTGGCCATCCAGCGAAGCTTTTACTATTAGCCATCTCCCTGTGTGGTCCTCCCTACAATCTAGTATTTCTGCTTTTGCCGATTTTTTAAAAAGGAACACTACCCCTCTTATGTTAGCGTTATGGTCTGTGGTGCAAATTTTGTCAATCCACCTATGTTTTTTTAGTATAGTGATTGCCTCTGTTCTAAGAAGGTGTGTTTCCTGCAACGCTATGACCTGCGCCCGTGAGTCGCTCAAGTATTGTAGTATGCGCTCACGTCTCCCTCTCACGCACAGACCATTCACGTTCCAGGACAAAAATGTAATACTTGTCATGTAGTAGCTTCTCTCCCAATCACCTTTTCTCTTTTGCAAATTATGTGGAAATTTCTTAACCCTAGCATTTGTAGAAGCTGTAAAAATTGAGTAGTTAAAACAACAAAACGGGAGCACAGATGAGGATTTTTTTTTGCTAATCTACCCCGACCCCCCCCTACCCTTACCCCGGGAAACCCCCCCTTATTTACTCTGGCTTGATCTTTAGCCAGGTTAACGCCTGTCCACAGCCCATCCATGAGCCGCAACTGCTACCTAGTTGAGCAAAAATTATGCTAATCTATGAGCAGGTAAGAAATGATCGGACAAAAATTACCCAATTTATCAAACTGTATTGAGTTGATTCTGGGCATTAGCTATATGTTATTTTTATGTTCCCTTTTTTTTTTTCCTTTTCCCTATCTTTGTTTTTTGTTTATTTTCCTGTTTTCCTGTTTTATTTATTTATTTATTTATGTATTTATTTATTTATTGAATATTTATTTTTTTCCTTTTGGGGATACTCTCTGTTATTTTATCTCCACTATATATATATATATATATTTTTTTTGTGGGTTGGGTTGGTCTCCCAGTATATTTCTGAAGTATGTCTATATACTAAGTGAATATATATTTTTTTTTTTTATGCTATCGCTTCCACCTATGTGATCATTCCCCCTTTTTTTTTTTCCCCCATTTATTTTATTTTATTTGTTTAACCCTTATTTTAGGTTCCCAATCTTTCTCGGGAAGATCGGGAAGATCCAACTATCTTATCTTCATCGATATCTAGTTTTATTTGGTTACTATTATATCTATTTCCTCCTAAGTCTTGTGAGAGTGAGCCTGGTCATGGGCATGAGCTTGAGCGTGATCTCGGATGGAATCTAACAGCTCATCTGCATCCTGTGTAGTACGAACGTTATGCATCTTATTATTATACATGATGCGAAGAAATGCAGGAAATCTCATCTGCACTGTGGCCCCGTATGACCTGAATCTTTCCATACGCTGACCCAATTCCCACTGCCTGTCCAGTGTGGTTTTTGAGAGGTCAGAGCGGATCTCAAAAGAAAAGTCAGGGCCTTTTATTGTGACAGCTTTCAGAGCTAAATTTAGTATTCTCTCTTTAAGAGCATACGTCAAGAAGTTAATTAAAACTTTTCTAGGTTTAGTCCTTGCAGGGTTCAAGCGAAAGGGATCTCTATGTATCCGCTGGATGTCTTTATTGAGATCTTCAACCGTTTCTTCCAGGTTAAGTGTTTCCTTTAATAGTTTTATTATAAATCCCTTAAGATCTCCGCTCTCTTTCCCCTCCGGAATTTTTAACAATCGAATGTTATTACGTCTGGAAAAGTTCTCCAAAATTTCTATTCGTTCTTTCATATTTTCGCCATCTCTTTGGAGGCTATGTATTTTTGACCTGGCACACTCCAAGTTAGTGGTTAGAGATCCTACAGAGCTCTCTAGAGTCTCCGTCCTTTCAAAAAGGCCATCGACCTTATGTCCTAGTTCCTCGCAAGTAGCTCTTATTTCATTTTGGTTTAATTTAGAGACTGCAAATTCTTGCCTGATCTCTTCTCGCATTGTTGCGATGGAGGTGACTATAGCCTCGAGCGATTTTCCGAAACCAAGAGCTACATTTTGTTCCACCCCCCTTCCAGCTGGTGCGGCTAAGGGCAGTTCCTCTAATGATACTGCACTGTGAGTGCCCTTCTCTGTTAGGCTTTCTGAGACTGCTGGTGTGAAAAGGGTGTCTGGAGCTTCAGGCCCATCCCCCACATTTGATGGCGCAGCGACTGAAATTGATAGTGAATCAGGCTTGCTCTGCGGTTGCATATTGCTGCCCATGGCAGTAGCTGCCATATCTTGCGTAATCTGCGTGATCTGCAACACTTGGGGTAGGGCTCTAAAATAAGAACGTAATGAAGGAGTTATATCCCCTGGGGCTTTTAAGCTTTTGGTCTTGGGTTTACTCTTATTCTTTTGCTGTTTTTTACTTGTATTTATCGCTAATTCAGATTTTTTTTAGCTCCTGTGCTTTCCTATGAACCTCCTCCCAGGTGCAACCTGGGCCCTGTAGTTCGTTTTCTAAGGTTCTTGCCTTACTCCTTGTTACTCTCCCTTGTAACCCCCTGTAAGAATCGTTGTTGCAAGCACTATTCACAGCCCCCTTAGCATCAATTGATTCCACCTTACTTGTTTGAGCGTCGATGTTACCTTGAACCTCCAGCTCGACCAGCTTTCTCTCAGCCCCCACTGTTCTCTCAATGTCCAGCGCCTTATGGACTGTCCTGTGTGTGCCCCTTCTCACAGTCGAGTTGCTCTGATACTTCCTGCTCCCCCCACCGCTCACCACCTCCGTGTACACTGTGTGCACCCTCCGTGCTGCGGCTGCACGACTGCGTCTGATTTACGCAGCAGCGCGCCCCCAACATAAACGGGAGGCAGGGAACGGCTGAACGAATTTTGCCGGTGGGCACATCCACAAGGAGACGAAACAAAACAAGCTTGTAAATACGGGAAGTCGCCAAAAAAAATGCTAAATCAGCACTTCAGCCCATCAATCTTGTGGCAGACAGGAAACAGCATGACACATCTAAATGCCGGGAAAATACCGGCAAACGGGAAAGGCTCTGCTCCGCTCCGTTTTTCGACCTCGACCTCGAGCAGGAAACCCTCAGTGCGAGCCCCGCTCCTCGCTGTCAGGTCACAGGCAGGTAAACGGGAAGGGCTCTGCCCCGCTCCTCGCCGGTTCTCTGAGGACGAAACACACCAGAGAGCTGCCAGAAAGCTGCCAAAAAGCGTTGGAAAAACCCCCCAAAAAGCTCCCGAAACGCTCCTGGGGAAGCCGACTCTCACTCTCCCCCGCTCAGATCAGTTTACAGAGGCAGCATTGCAGGCTCCGGATCGGCTGCTCACAAAGGCGTGCGCACCGCTCTAGCCTGCGGCCGCCATGTTTCCCAGCCCATACTCAAGGCTGCCTTAGTCTTTACCTCAGAGGTATAAAACACTGCTTCCTGAAGGGTTCTTTGACCAGAGGAAGGGCTTTTGACGGCTCAGAAGTCGTCTTTTTAACATGATCTTTCCCCAAAAGCATGTCCTTTCTTCTCTTTTTCCACAGAGTGAGGAGATTTTGAAGGACTGTGCCCAGAAGACCCATGAGTGGTCTATTTGAGGGCCTTCTCAGGACGTTCCCCTGAGGAATGAGTATTAGGAGATTTTTATCTCTTATGAGATCTCCTAGATGTTGAGGACGCCGCCTCATCACTGTCACTGGGGAAACCCTCCTTTCTGGCCTTAGCGTTTGACACCCTATTAAAAGACGCCCTCCACGACCTCTCAGAACTTACTTGAGAAAATGCGACGTACCTTGCGGTCTGTGGCCTGCGGGTATAAAAGATCTAGTCAGTGTGAGGTTCATCAGTGTAGTGCAATCTCTTGGAACAAGTTGTACAGGCTCTAAATGATCCTTTTTTCTCCTTTCCAGACATTCCTTAAAGAATGTATTTGAAGATAATCCATAGTAGAACAGAATCCAGAAGAAATCCTAAGAACAAAGTTATTTAAAGAAGTTAAAAAACACAAAGTTTGAGCAGAGGTCAAAGGAGACTCCCTAGCACAACGTGCGGTAGAAAAATCTGAGGGGCAGAAGGTTCTCTCAGGAGTGTTCTAGAGGGAGAGGAGCTCTGATTGGTTCAGGGAAAAGTTTGGGCCTTTTTTACATAACAAAGGCTATGGGTTACAAAAGGGAAATGGGCCTAGGTCTCTTTTCAGTTTGCTATACTACTAAGCACTGCTTTTTTAAATACCGGAGACTCCCGTCTCGACGACGGGGAATGATTCAGGCATGTGAATCTATGAAAGTTCCAATACTGGAGTAACTCCTCTTACCATGCCTGCTTTTCGTTTACTGAGAAGTGCCACAGAAGGGAGTAGGATTTTCCCCCTTTGAACTTCTGTTTGGCCATCCTGTGAGGGGACCACTCTATCTTATAAAAGAGGGTTGGGAGAAGCCTCTCCAAGTACCCAAACAAGATATTGTGGACTTTGTGCTTGGCCTGAGGTCCAGCATGGCTGAGTATATGGAAAAGCATCCAAAAATATTGAGGCCAGCCAGGTGCTTCAGAAGCACTGGCATGACCAAAAAGCTGCACTGGTTTAATTTCAACCTGGTCATAAGGTGTGGGTTTTGGTGCCAGTGGCACCAAGGGCCCTCCAGGACAGATGGTGAGGCCCTTACTCTATCCTAGAGAAAAGGAATGACGTCACCTACTTTATTGACCTCGGCCCAAAAGGGTTATCTATGTGAACCGCCAATAGCTCTGCAATGACAGGGCTGACATCACCAAGATGATGGTGACTAATGAGGAGCAGGAAGCAGAGAGTGAACCGCTCCCTGACCTCCTCTCATACAGCCCAAAAGATGGGTCAGTAGATGGAGTTGTCTTTTCAGACACCCTCTCTGCCCAACAGCGGACTGACTGCATGCAAGTCATGCAAGTAGTATGCTAAGCTCTTTTCCTTGACCCCTGGTTTGACAAACTCGTGACCCATGATGTGGACACTGGTGACAGTGCCTCTGTCAAAACCAAAATCTATTGACGGTCAGACCAAGTCAAGGAAAGCATCACAGCTGAAATCAGCAAGATGCTAGAGTTAAGGGTTATTGATCCCTCTGAGAGCCCCTGGGCTAGCCCAGTGGTTCTAGTCCGCAAACACCATCCACGGGGTGGGAAAAGAGAAATGAGGTTTTGTGTGGATTATAGAGGGCTCAACTCTATCACCAAGACATATGCTCACCCTATCCCAAGAGCAGATGAATTGATAGATAAATTGGGTGCAGCCAAATTCCTGAGTACCTTTGACATAACTAGAGGGTACTGGCAAATTGGCATGGCCCCAGGAGCAAAATAGAAAACAGCATTCTCCACACCTGATGGGCATATCAGTTCACTGTTATGCCCTTTGATTTAAAATATGCCCCTGTCACCTTCCAAAGGTTGGTGAATCAAGTCCTTGCTGGGTTGGAGTCCTTTAGTGTAGCTTTTCTTGATGATATTGCTGCCTTTAGTTCCACCTGGCAGGATCACATGATCCACCTTGGGAAGGTTTTAAATGCCCTGCAAACTGCAGGCCTAACTATCAAGGCATCCAAATGCCAGATAGAGCAGGGAACGGTGGTGTACTTGGGCCACCTTGTTGGTGGAGGCCAGGTACAGCCCTTACAGCCCAAAATCCAGGCCCTCCTGGACTGGGCAGCTCCAACCACCCAGACCCAAGTCAGGGCATTCCTTGGCTTGACTGGGTACTACAGGAGGTTTGTGAAGGGATATGGGCCCTTTGTGACTCCCCTCACCGAACTCACCTCCAAGAAAATGCCCAAGAAGGTAAACTGGACAGTTAGTTGCCAAAAGGCCTTTGACACCCTGGAAGAAGCAATGTGGTCAGCACCAATTCTGAAGGCTCCAGATTATGCCAAGCAGTTCATAGTGCAGACTGATGCCTATGAGCTAGGGATAGGAACGATCCTATCCCAGACCAATGATGAAGGCCAGGACCAACCTGTTGCTTTCATAAGCGGTAGGCTTCTGTCCAAGGAGCTGCTTTGGAGTGCCATTGGGATAGAGGCCTTTCCTGTGATTTGGTTCCTGAAGAAGCTGAGGACCTACCTGTTGCACTTCCTATTTCAAACCGACCACAGACCCCTCCGATGGCTAATGCAAATGAAAGGGGAAAATCTTAAACTGTTGAGGTGGTCCATCTCCGTACAAGGAATGGACTTTGAAGTGGAACACAGACCTGCGACTGCCCATGCCAATGCAGATGGACTTTCCAGGTTCTTCCACTTAGACAATGAAGACTCTCTAGGGAAAGGTTAGTCTCATCATCTTTCATTTGGGGGGTTGTGTGAGAAAGCTCCCTCTTTCTGCATGGTATGCCCCCACTTTTTGCTGAACTGCGGATGTTCTTCAACTGAGTGTGCCCTGGGCTCCTGCTAACCAGGTACCCAGGGCCTATGTTCCTTCCCTAAAATTGCATTGCAGCCTAACCCAATTAGCATCCCCGGCCACAGGTAGGCCCCTGGTAAATGTGACCAGGGAAGGCCCTTAAGTGTTGCAGCACTAATTGTGCCACCCTTAGAGGGGGCCCTGCACCTTTTCACCCACTCACTTCCTGTGCAGGCTGAGTGTCTTGGTGCAGAACACAAGTGAAGAGTCGACATGGCACACATCCCTGTGTGCCATGCCTACAACCCACTGCCCTGGCCTAAATCAGGCATCCCTCCAGCTGGGTGCACTATGCCAGTGGTGAGGGTACATGTGCATGAGCCCAGTACCCCTACAGTGCCCAGGTCCATTATTGGGCATTGTAACTGCAGTGCTGCCATTAAGAGTATATGGTGCAAGGAGTTTGTAATTACGAACTCCACAACACCATAATGGCTACACTGAAAACTGAAAAGTTTGGTATCGAACTTCTCAGCACATTAAACCCACACTCATGCCAGTGTTGGATTTAAGGTAAAATGAACACCAGATGGCATCTTGTAGATCCCCCCTGAAACTTGACCAACTTCTAGTGTCCCTACTGAGTAGCAGCTTAGGCTGCCATCAACAGACATGTTTCTGGACCCCTGGGTCGAGTATCTGCTGCTCTCGGGGGCCTGAAACAATGCACATCCTGGGACGAGGTGCCGAGCCTCCTCCACCAGGATGGGCAGGGTTCACGAAGGGGAAGCCTCAAAGACAAGCCGCCTTTGTGAGCTTCCCCAGAACCCTTGCTGCTTTCAGCAACAGGTCCCCGCTGGTTCTGCCCCCCACTTTGGGCAGGAGAACCGGCAGGAAAAGCAAGGGAGGGAAAGAGGTGTGCCCACCTCTGCCAACTCCATGCCTCAGGTGGGGGAGGGGAAGTGAAGCACTACTCCGAGACCCTGCCATCTTGAGGATGCGGGGACCCAACCAACCAGGGACAGGCTCAAGCCCCCCTCCCACTGGAGGGTGGCACAATAGGGTTTGTACCCACCCCAGGGAAAGGGAACCATTGGTCCTTGTCTCTACCTACCTGTGACACCCCTAAATCTAGTATTTAGGGGGCACCCTAAACCTGCATCCTCAGATCCAGAAACAACAAGAAAGAAGACAAGTCGAAGGACCAAAAAATCATACAGAGCAACGCGCACTGACTTGGCCCCAGCCCTACAGGCCTGGCTCCCCTCGAACTTGTTCCTGCGAAATCCCGGTGTGTCCTGCAGCCAGCAACATCAAAAACCCCAGAGGACCTACCTGCCTTCACTTCCAAAGACTGCTTCTCCCGTGAACAAGGATTTGTTCAACTGCAACTTCTGGCAGCAGCCGGAAACCGCAAATCCAGCCAACTCTTCACCCGCCGAACCCGGACCGAGCTCGAGTGGAAAAACACCACAAGGAGGTCACTACAGCGATACTGAACTGAGATCCGGAAACACCCTGACCTGCCTCAAACCTACATCCGACTCCTGCGGTCTAAATCCAGAAGGCTCCCCTAACTGGGACCAGCAGCTTGTAAGAAGACCTGACCCCAAAAGGCACCCCTGCACCCAACGCCCCATGGCCTTGTGTGCCAAAATCGACAGTGCCTAACCAACCACTAACTTCCCAAATTACCTCTCGAAGTGGTAGTCGCACCCAGAAGTCCTTTGTCTCCCTTCTTTTGTAAACCGGAGGTTCTCCATTGGAAACAACAGGGCATCCGACCTCGAAACTGAATCCTGCACTTGGTCGACCTAGTGCCGCCGATGATGCACCTTTGGTGCTAATTTGTTTCCCCATTTGCCCAGAGCTAAACCATAGGAGCTTTGCTCCCACAGTCATGTGGCCTGCTTGCTAGAAGCCACCAACAGGAGACCCCCTATCCTCCGCAGGATAATATTGGGCCTCGACACTCTGCACCCGGCCACCTTTGTGCTGCTGGGGGTGTAAAAAGAGTGCATCACTGACCCTGGGAGAACCCTGAGTCTAACCCCAGAACCTTAACTCCCACAGTTGATAACTTAACTTTGCACCGATAACCTGTTTTTACTCCATAGGATAACATGGACAATTTTCTCCCAAAAAGTTTCTAAGTGTGGAGTTTTGATACCTAAAAACATTCTTTAAAAATAGCACAAATAACCAAAACTTATTTACTTACCTGTTTGTAGGAAATGTCCCAGTGCTGAATCTAGGTATCCAGCACTGAGTTAGAAAAGTAACAGAAAAAGTAACTTACCTGTATTTACTGAAAAAGCCTATTCATTTTAATGTACTGTATTTGCTAAGTATTGCAATCTACTGCATCCCCTGTAAATCAGGGTCAGACTGATTTGCATATAGCCATGTCTGAACTGGGGTGGCAGAGTGGGCTAAAGAACGGTGATGGATTAAACCCAGATCTTTTGACTGGGTGTGAATGTTTGATTGGTTCAAATGCTCTGTCCATCACCACCCCCTTTTGTACCGCTTTGGCCGCCATAAGTGTGGCAGGGTATGCTCAGACCTGAGTCCCTTGCTCACTTTGCCACTGGATTCAAGCAAGCCGGGCTGAAGACGGCTGGAAAGCCAGAAACTGGTCCTCGGAAGCTTATTTCCGGTCCCGGGAAGGCATGGCTTGGCAGTTCGGGCTGGACTGTTCCCATGACGCACAGGGTCAGACTGATTTGCATATAGCCATGTCTGAACTGGGGTGGCAGAGTGGGCTAAAGAATGGTGATGGATCAAACCCAGATCTTTTGACTGAGTGTGAGTGTTTGATTGGTTCAGATGCTCCGTCCATCACCACCCCCTTTTGTACCGCTTTGCCCTTGGGGTCAGCTGGTCTCTATACACACTATACCTCATTTTGGTGTAGTATATATAGAGCCAGTTTCCTACATTTTTCACATTAGATTCTTGTTTGGCCATTCACTATTGGCTCTTGCCCCTCTTCGTCCTCAGCACTTGGGACTCATGCTTGCCTCTAGGTTGTTCCTTGAAGCACAGACTGTCAAGGTAGCCGGTTCCTGTTATTTTCAGTTGTGAACTCTAGAGCACAACATTTGATTGATAGAAAGGGTTATGTCTCTGTAATTGTTGCATTCGTTTAATCTCACTTAGATTTTCAGAAAGCCATTCATTTAACTTCCCAAAAAGAAGAGAGAGTTTTCGCCTCGTCTTTAGACAACTCATTTGTCCTTCCACCCATATTAAAATATTGTTCAAATCAATGGTTGTTGAACGTAAGGCCATTCTCAAAGGGTTTCTGGATTCCATTCCTTTTAGACTCAGGAGGTTGAAAAGCTCAGAACCTCTTCCCTTTGTGAATCCACCTTCTCAGCTGCAGCAGTAAAAGGATGAAAATCTATGTCTCTTTCTGTAGAATTGCTCCTTTGGTTTTTGGATGATGGTGAAAGCCTACCTGTTCACCAACAGAGTACCTGTGCATGTTCTGAACTTCAAGAAAATAGGAAATATAAATAACTGACGTAACGTAACAATACATGACATAACATAACCCGGAAGCAGCTGCTTCAGGGGCAGGATACAGGGAACAGCCGAGAATGTGTTGGAGCGCCCCCTGCAACCCTCACTGGACCGCTCATTGCTTTTCTTCTGATGGCATTCCATGTCCAGGGACAGACCATGGACACAATATGCCACTGTAAATGTAATAGGGAAAGTGATTGATGCCTCAAGCCCCCAGCCAAGAAACTCCTATATAACTGAAATTGGTTTCCTGTTTTCCTTACCAGGGTAACCTGATTCAGGTTTGGGTACACTCGCCCTTCATCACTGACCTCCTCCAGGTCACTTCCTGCGGTATTTTCTCCCTCACCTCCTCAGAGTGGAGTGCACCATGACTCTTCCACCCCTACATATTAGGATGAAGTCAGTAGGCTTCATTAGCCCTGTATACTGCCCCTCACTGTCAGTCTGTGCGTCCATTAGGTGATGAAACATATGACAATTTTCAAACATAGGCTAATACTGCAGAATCAAAGAGGGCTCCCCCACAAATTTAAGGGTACCTCAATTGTTATGATCTGCTTTGAGGCAGTTTCAAAATAGCAGTTTTTTTATGTATCTGTTTGGTCAATTATGGCTGTAGATTCTGCAGTCTACTGTTCTAGTTCTTCAATGTTTCCTACAACAATGATTCCCTGCGGGCACCATCTTGTGGTCCGCCCATGTAGGAGAGTAGGGTCTGCTATCCTATGGTCACCCCAAATTTTTGCTTTTTGCTTCACTGGTTTTCGACTACTGAGGCTGTGGGCCTGCTGATCAGACCCCCAGCCTGCTGTTCTCTCACTAAATTAATGACACATGTGCTATAGGCACATACCAATTGGAAATGGACTCCTTGTCAGCCCCTTTAGAATGCACTATAGGTGCACAGGGCACAGGAGCCACTAAGGCCTACCAGGGGCTGCAGCATATCTTTTGCCACCCCTGGCTGGTTCTTAAATTGACACAACTGGCTGATCACTCAGCTGGGGTAAGGTGGTGTACACACCCCTTGCTTAGATATAGTATACCTATGTCTAAACCTATATCTGGACACATGTAAACCTGTGAGCCACTCCTATAGACAGGCCTCACCAATCCTGGAGGCTGGGTGCATGGTTTTATGTGAGATGGAGCTCTAGCATGAGCTGAGCCTGTCTGCAGCCGTCGGGAACAAATCCCTAAGCTGTTTCAGGATAATGCCATACCATGTACTATTAAGTGCCTTATAATCCTCGCGGTTATTTAGCAACTTTGGTTTGGCTTTATCAAAACATGTCGTGTAAGGTGTCATACGCTTTGGAATACCATCCCCTCGCCAGTTCTGGCGACGGGGATGGCATTCCACCCCTCTAGAGGGGTAAGACATGTTACTTCACTTTAATGCGGTTGATTTCTCCAAAGGCCTTAAGATCCACAAAATGGATGCCTCTGCCACAGACAAATGTCTGGACCCCTGGAGCTGACCGAAACTCAGTCAAGGGGGTCCTGGACAAAGGGTTTCCTGTCACAGGAGGGTGTCACCGCCCTCCAGACAGGAGATAGTGTATTGTAGCAGGGAGGTTTGAAAGAAACCAGACACTGCCTGGGGCGCACAAGGCTGCCCCTTGCATAATCCGGCCAAACCGGTTCTGGGGCACTCCAGCCCTCGTGCCAGGGCGGCCTGGATCAAAGGAAGGGGGTGTATCCACCCACTTCCTGGGTCCCACCCATAGGAGGGGACCTAGCAGGTAATCACGCCCACCAGATTCGAATAAGAGTGGGAGCAGTGCCAATGCACATCAGATTTCCTGGAAGAAACATTTGAAACGATATTCTGGACCCTTCGCCCTCCATCTCAACGTGGAAGCCCGAAGAATCTCCCTTGTGGTCAAGGAGTGACCACCCTGCAGCAGCAGGCACCATCCAGCCCTCGACGTCTACTTAGTTGCAGTTCCCGCCGGAACTCGAGCGACTGAGATCGACGAGATCAAGCCTGCCCAGCTTCTAACAGCCCGATCCACAGTCCCTGCAAAGCTGAGACCCGTGGAGGCGACCGGAAGCGTGGGGCACGCCATCTTGAAGTGACCACGAGACGCTGACCGTGCAGCCCACGAGTGACCCTCGAAGCTGTGCACCGGGGTTTGAGAAGCCCCCACCCTGAGCTACTCCTGAGCCGAAGTTCAGCCCTCCACACTCGACGAGTGCTGCGTGGGGCCCTTTGGCACGATTTGGCTCAACGCATTGGCCCGGTCACTTGCCAGCTGGCTTGTGGTCCCTGTGCCGACGAACTACCTAAGAAGACTTGTGATTCTAGTTGCTCCAGATCCACACCAGCTCCCCTGAAAAGGAGCCCCGACTCTGACCTTCCTGGTCCGAGTGAGAAGCAATCTTCCGGTCCTGCGTGGATTGCTCTTACCAAGGCTTGTTTGCTCCAAACTTGAAGCCGACTGCACCGACGGTGAGAGCCTGCGTGGGACAGATCGTGACCTGCTCCTGGACGTCGCAGATGCCCCAGAGCCTACGTGACAGCGGAGAGAAGCTCCTCGACGACCACCTGATTGCGCCCGACATTGCCTGGTTCCGTCCTGGTTCCACCCTGGTCACTGCTGAGTGACCCAGACTCTGTCCCCTCTGCTTTCAGGTACTCTACAACTTGAGTCCACCCTTGGACTCCACCGGACACTTCATCTTTAACCAGCCTGCAGCCCTTTCAGCTCCAAGCACCAAGAGCCTGCGTGTCAAAACCCGACGCCACTTCGACCCTGTGCACCCACTTCCTGTGGGTGAGGTAACTTTGCTCCGCCGGTGTTCCCACACTGGTGCACACCTCTAGGGTCTGTGTGTTAAGTTTTGTTCCTCTAGGTTCAGCGGAAGTGTCCTTAAACTTTAACTCTTTGACTTTTACGCACCATTGGTTAACATTGGTGCATGCGTGCGCTTTCCGCACATCTCCCGAATCCCGAGGGCCATTCCCGACTTCAGCATTGCTTGTCCTGACTGCTCCCAGCGATTCCCTAGGCCCTAGGCCTAACCACTGCTCGAGTGGCATCTCTTATACCACTTGTTTAGTATATGGTTTGAGTGGCCACCCGCCCTCATCCATAATTGTGCAACTTGTATGTTTAAACAGTGCTTTTGATTTAACGCTTGTGCCCCTTTATTCATCAAGAATACTGGGGATTGTTTTTAGTAATAAACACATATATTTTTATAATATATACTTGTGTGGTGTCCTTTCATTTGGTATTACAGGATTGTATGTGGTAAAACAGCTCGCTTAACACGACCTCTTAAGTTAAGCCTTTAGGCTGCTTAGTCCATGCTACCCCTAGGATAGCTTGTCTAATAAGGTTGACTTACAACCAGACACCATAAGGGATTGTTTGGTCAGGTAGTAGGTGGTTCCAGAATTGGAAACATCCCCTACCAGGCCAACTTCTCACATTGGTGAGCAGCGGTGCGGATTTGAGCTTGCTGTTGTTTTACCATTGCAATCTTTATATCAAATTGAAAGATCACATCAAGTACCTCTAGGTACATATAAAATCAAAAGCTTAGCATATTAAGTTCTACTGAACTTAGTAGTTGTAGGTTGAAGGGAGTAGCACACCCCTGACTACAACTCACTAGCAAGGTCCAGTAGGAAAACACTTAGTGTAGGTAGGTGCACCACTTACACCTCACTAGTAACCATGTCTGACACAGGAAAAGCCTCAGGGTCTGCTCCTGTGACAGTTGACCCTACCCAGGCAACTTTTGGATATGACAAACTAACCCGCAGAGACTTGATTGCCTTGTGCAAAGCAAGAGGGTTAAAAAGGGGCAGAAGCCCCACCTGCCAAATCCTGGTAGAAATCCTAGAACAGGATGACTTAGAGAAGGCAAAGGAAGCTTCCCTAGAAACAGGAAATGGAGAGAACCCCCCTGTAGTTGATCCCCTTGAAGAGGAGGATGATGATGACTTGGATGAGGACTCAGAGGTTGAGGACTTAGGAGTACAGGATCAGGGTAGCCAGGTTCCAGTTGGTAGGCTTAGCCAGGCCAACTTGGACCTACTGGGGAATGGAGAGGGCCAGCACCTCCCCAGAACCCAACATATGATTCTCCCAGGCAACAGAAGAGTGAGATCTCCCTCAGGGGACTCTCATCTTTCTAGTGCCTCCAGGGAATCAGAGAGAGGCATGAGTGCTTCTCAAAAAGCTGAGCATAGGGCTAGAATGAGGGCTGTCAGACTCCAGATAGAGAGAGAGGAGGTAGCCCTGAGTCAAGCTAAGCTTACCTTAGCTCAAGCTAAACTTGCCTTGGCAAGAGAGCAGAAATTAAGTGGCTTAGATGTCACTGGTGGCAGCAATTTCCCAAGAGAAAAAGACAGGGCCTATGATAATAGAAACCTGACCAAAATTGTGCCCCCCTTTAAAGAAGGGGATGACATCCACAAATGGATGACTGCTCTTGAGAGAGCCTGCATGGTACAGCAGGTTCCTGAGAATCAGTGGGCTGCAATTTTGTGGTACTCCTTTTCTGAGAAAGGGAGGGACAGGCTCCTCACAGTTAGACCTGAGGATGCCAAAAACTACTCTGTTTTGAAGAGTGCTCTCATTGAAGGGTATGGCCTAACCACTGAGCAATACAGGTTGTTGTTCAGAGACACCCAGAAAGCACAGACTCAAGACTGGACTGATTTTGTGGAGTGTGCCACTAAGGCTTTGGAGGGTTGGTTACAGGGAAGTAAAGTTTCAGACTATACAGGATTGTACAATCTTATGATGAGAGAACAGATCCTTAATAACTGTACAAACCAGCTGTGGCATCAATACCTTATTGACTCTGATCTGACCTCTCCCCAAGAATTGGGAAAGAAGGCAGACAAATGGGTCAGAACAAGGATTAAGCAGAAACCCCAGAACCAAGGTGGTGACCAGAAGAAAACAGACCAGAAGGGTGGTAATCAGAATCAGAAAGATAAAGAAAAAGACCAGAAGTCTTCAGGCCCCCAAACTAATAGTAAGGAGGGTGGTTCCCAAAATGGTAACAAGAAAAAGAAGAACAAAGGTCCAAAGACACCTTGGTGTAATACCTGCAAATCAGTTTCACACTGGGGCAGTGAGTGCACCAAGGCAAATCCAGTTCCCACCACTACAGCTCCTAAAGCAACTGCAACCCCAAGTACAGTAAGCAGTGGTGGAACACAGTCCAAGGGTGTAGCTGGGTTGACCCTGGGTATTGAAGTAGGATCTGGCCTAGTCAGAGTCCCTACACAGGCAGTTCTCCTGTATGATGTGGACATTGAGTTGCCCACTGCAGTAAGCCCCACTAACCTGGGCAAATACAGGCAGACTCCCTTAATAAATGAGAAACTGGCTCAAGCTTACAGGGACACATGTGCTAGTGTCACCATGGTGACCCCTGGCTTTGTGGACCCTGGACAGATTGTACTAGGAGAGAGCTACCTAGTAACCAATGCAAGCAACTCCACTACCTCCCATAGTGTGGCAGTTGTGAACTTCTCCTGGGGAGGGGTTGATGGCCTAAAGAAAGTTGTGGTGAGTGCAGACCTACCAGTAGACTGTCTGTTAGGCAATGACCTTGAAAGCTCAGCATGGTCAGAAGTGGAGTACAGGACTCATGCAGAAATGCTAGGGATTTCAGAGCATGTCCTTGCCATGACAAGGGCTCAGGCTAAGAAGTGCCTTCCTGAACCAGTGGTGGATCTTGAGACAATAGACCAGCCACAACCCAAGAGAAGGAGCAAGAGAGGAAAGGCCTCGCCTTCCACCTTGCCCCAGGTTGAGGATCAGGTTTCAGAGGAAACTGATTCTGCAGTCCAAGAGGAGACTGTCTCTGAGGAGCTTGAACCTGACCAGGTTGAGTTTCTGGGGACAGGGGGACCCTCAAGGGCAGACCTGAGGCAGGCTCAGTTAGATTGCCCTTCCCTTGAACCCCTCAGACAGCAGGCTGCTGCTGAGGCTGCTGGGGATGCTAAAGGTACCCATACTGTGTATTGGGATGAGGGACTCCTTTACTCAGAGGCTAGAGACCCCAAGCCTGGCATGACCAGGAGGTTGGTCATACCTCTGCAGTTTAGGGGGTTCCTTCTTACCTTGGCCCATGATATTCCCCTTGCAGGACACTTAGGCCAGAACAAGACGTGGGACAGGCTTGTTCCACACTTTCACTGGCCTCACATGTCAGAGGATGTCAAGGAGTGTTGTCGCTCCTGTGTCACTTGCCAAGCCAGTGGTAAGTCAGGTGGCACAACAAAGGCCCCCCTAATACCACTACCTGTGGTGGGGGTCCCCTTTGAGAGAGTTGGAATTGATATTGTGGGTCCAATGGACCCCCAAACAGCATCTGGGAACAGATTCATACTGGTGGTAGTGGATCATGCCACCAGGTACCCAGAGGCTATTCCCCTAAGGACCACCACAGCACCTGTGGTGGCAAAAGCCCTCATTGCAGTTTTCTCAAGAGTGGGCTTTCCTAAGGAGGTACTATCAGATAGAGGGACGAATTTTATGTCCAGCTATCTAAAAGCAATGTGGAAGGAATGTGGAGTAAACTATAAGTTTACCACCCCATATCATCCACAATGCAATGGGCTTGTGGAGAGATTTAACAAGACCCTTAAAGGCATGATAAAAGGATTACCAGAGAAGCTCAGGCGGAAATGGGACATTCTTTTACCCTGCCTGCTCTTTGCTTACAGAGAGGTCCCACAGAAGGGGGTTGGCTACAGCCCTTTTGAACTTTTGTTTGGCCACCCTGTGAGAGGTCCATTGTGTTTGGTGAAGGAAGGATGGGAGTTACCTCTCAAAAAGCCCAAACTAGACATAGTGGACTATGTACTTGGTCTCCGCTCCAGGATGGCTGAGTACATGGAAAGAGCATCCAAAAACCTGGAGGCCAGCCAAGAATTGCAGAAAGCTTGGCATGACCAAAAGGCTGTACTGGTAGAGTTCCAACCAGGACAGAAGGTATGGGTACTGGAGCCAGTGGCTCCAGCAGCACTCCAAGACAAATGGAGTGGACCCTATCCTATTATTGAGAAGAAGGGGGAAGTCACCTACTTGGTAGACTTTGGAACCCCCAGGAGCCCTCACAGGGTAATCCATGTGAATCGCTTGAAAGCATTTGTGGACAGGGAGGACATGAGCTTGCTCATGGCCACAGATGGGGAACAGGAGGAAGAGAGTGACCCTCTCCCAGACCTGCTTTCTCAGAACCCTGATGATGGTTCAGTTGATGGAGTAGCCTTGGCAGGCAGCCTCACTGACCAGCAACAGAGGGACTGCAGACAAGTTTTGCAGGCTCACAGGCAAATGTTTTCACTCACACCCAGCCAAACTGACTGGTGTACCCATGTTGTGGACACTGGTGACAGTCTGCCTGTCAAGAATAAGATCTACAGGCAACCTGATCATGTCAGGGATTGCATCAAGGCTGAGGTGCAAAAGATGTTGGAGCTTGGAGTGATTGAGCCATCAGAGAGCCCATGGGCCAGCCCAGTAGTCCTGGTGCCAAAACCTCATACCCAAGATGGTAAGAGAGAAATGAGGTTTTGTGTGGATTACAGGGGTCTCAATGCTGTCACTAGGACAGATGCTCACCCCATTCCAAGAGCAGATGAGCTCATTGACAGATTGGCTTCTGCCAAGTTTCTGAGCACATTTGATCTGACAGCTGGCTACTGGCAAATCAGACTAGCTGAGGAGTCAAAGGCCAAGACAGCATTCTCTACCCCTAGTGGACATTATCAGTTTGTGGTAATGCCCTTTGGTTTGAAGAATGCACCTGCCACTTTCCAAAGGTTGGTGAACCAAGTCCTTACTGGGTTGGATGACTTTTGTGCAGCTTATCTGGATGATATTGCTGTCTTTAGCTCCACCTGGGAGGATCACCTGATCCACCTGAAGAAAGTTTTGGAGGCCCTGCAAAAGGCAGGCCTAACTATCAAGGCCACAAAGTGCCAGATAGGGCAGAGTAAGGTTGTATACCTGGGCCACCTAGTAGGTGGAGGCCAGGTTCAGCCACTGGAAAGCAAAATCCAGGCCATACAGGACTGGGCTCCTCCAGTTACCCAGACACAAGTCAGAGCCTTCTTGGGCCTGACTGGGTATTACAGAAAGTTTGTGAAAAACTATGGGTCTATAGTGACACCATTAAATGACTTGACATCCAAGAAGATGCCAAAAAAGGTTCAGTGGACAGTTAGCTGTCAGAAGGCATTTGAAGACCTGAAGAAGGCCATGTGCTCTGCACCTATCCTGAAGAGTCCTGACTACTCCAAACAGTTCATTGTTCAGACAGATGCTTCTGAGTTGGGGGTGGGAGCTGTACTCTCACAACTTAATCAAGATGGTCAAGACCAGCCAATTGCTTTCATTAGCAGGAGGCTAACCCCAAGAGAAAAACGTTGGTCAGCCATTGAGAGGGAGGCCTTTGCTGTGGTTTGGGCATTAAAGAAGTTGAGGTCCTACTTGTTTGGAACTCACTTCCTGGTGCAAACAGACCATAAGCCCCTCTTATGGCTTAATCAGATGAAGGGTGAAAATCCCAAACTGCTCAGGTGGTCCATTTCCCTACAGGGGATGGACTTTACAGTGGAGCACCGCCCAGGGACTGACCATGGTAATGCAGATGGTCTCTCCAGGTACTTCCACTTAGAACATGAAGACTTATCTGGTCAAGGTTAGTTTAATGTCCCTGCGTTTGGGGGGGGGTTGTGTAGGAGAGTAGGGTCTGCTATCCTATGGTCACCCCAAATTTTTGCTTTTTGCTTCACTGGTTTTCGACTACTGAGGCTGTGGGCCTGCTGATCAGACCCCCAGCCTGCTGTTCTCTCACTAAATTAATGACACATGTGCTATAGGCACATACCAATTGGAAATGGACTCCTTGTCAGCCCCTGTAGAATGCACTATAGGTGCACAGGGCACAGGAGCCACTAAGGCCTACCAGGGGCTGCAGCATATCTTTTGCCACCCCTGGCTGGTTCTTAAATTGACACAACTGGCTGATCACTCAGCTGGGGTAAGGTGGTGTACACACCCCTTGCTTAGATATAGTATACCTATGTCTAAACCTATATCTGGACACATGTAAACCTGTGAGCCACTCCTATAGACAGGCCTCACCAATCCTGGAGGCTGGGTGCATGGTTTTATGTGAGATGGAGCTCTAGCATGAGCTGAGCCTGTCTGCAGCCGTCGGGAACAAATCCCTAAGCTGTTTCAGGATAATGCCATACCATGTACTATTAAGTGCCTTATAATCCTCGCGGTTATTTAGCAACTTTGGTTTGGCTTTATCAAAACATGTCGTGTAAGGTGTCATACGCTTTGGAATACCATCCCCTCGCCAGTTCTGGCGACGGGGATGGCATTCCACCCCTCTAGAGGGGTAAGACATGTTACTTCACTTTAATGCGGTTGATTTCTCCAAAGGCCTTAAGATCCACAAAATGGATGCCTCTGCCACAGACAAATGTCTGGACCCCTGGAGCTGACCGAAACTCAGTCAAGGGGGTCCTGGACAAAGGGTTTCCTGTCACAGGAGGGTGTCACCGCCCTCCAGACAGGAGATAGTGTATTGTAGCAGGGAGGTTTGAAAGAAACCAGACACTGCCTGGGGCGCACAAGGCTGCCCCTTGCATAATCCGGCCAAACCGGTTCTGGGGCACTCCAGCCCTCGTGCCAGGGCGGCCTGGATCAAAGGAAGGGGGTGTATCCACCCACTTCCTGGGTCCCACCCATAGGAGGGGACCTAGCAGGTAATCACGCCCACCAGATTCGAATAAGAGTGGGAGCAGTGCCAATGCACATCAGATTTCCTGGAAGAAACATTTGAAACGATATTCTGGACCCTTCGCCCTCCATCTCAACGTGGAAGCCCGAAGAATCTCCCTTGTGGTCAAGGAGTGACCACCCTGCAGCAGCAGGCACCATCCAGCCCTCGACGTCTACTTAGTTGCAGTTCCCGCCGGAACTCGAGCGACTGAGATCGACGAGATCAAGCCTGCCCAGCTTCTAACAGCCCGATCCACAGTCCCTGCAAAGCTGAGACCCGTGGATGCGACCGGAAGCGTGGGGCACGCCATCTTGAAGTGACCACGAGACGCTGACCGTGCAGCCCACGAGTGACCCTCGAAGCTGTGCACCGGGGTTTGAGAAGCCCCCACCCTGAGCTACTCCTGAGCCGAAGTTCAGCCCTCCACACTTGACGAGTGCTGCGTGGGGCCCTTTGGCACGATTTGGCTCAACGCGTTGGCCCGGTCACTTGCCAGCTGGCTTGTGGTCCCTGTGCCAACGAACTACCTAAGAAGACTTGTGATTCTGGTTGCTCCAGATCCACACCAGCTCCCCTGAAAAGGAGCCCCGACTCTGACCTTCCTGGTCCGAGTGAGAAGCAATCTTCCGATCCTGCGTGGATTGCTCTTACCAAGGCTTGTTTGCTCCAAACTTGAAGTCGACTGCACCGACGGTGAGAGCCTGCGTGGGACAGATCGTGACCTGCTCCTGGATGTCGCAGATGCCCCAGAGCCCACGTGACAGCGGAGAGAAGCTCCTCGACGACCACCTGATTGCGCCCGACATTGCCTGGTTCCGTCCTGGTTCCACCCTGGTCACTGCTGAGTGACCCAGACTCTGTCCCCTCTGCTTTCAGGTACTCTACAACTTGAGTCCACCCTTGGACTCCACCGGACACTTCATCTTTAACCAGCCTGCAGCCCTTTCAGCTCCAAGCACCAAGAGCCTGCGTGTCAAAACCCGACGCCACTTCGACCCTGTGCACCCACTTCCTGTGGGTGAGGTAACTTTGCTCCGCCGGTGTTCCCACACTGGTGCACACCTCTAGGGTCTGTGTGTTAAGTTTTGTTCCTCTAGGTTCAGCGGAAGTGTCCTTAAACTTTAACTCTTTGACTTTTACGCACCATTGGTTAACATTGGTGCATGCGTGCGCTTTCCGCACATCTCCCGAATCCCGAGGGCCATTCCCGACTTCAGCATTGCTTGTCCTGACTGCTCCCAGCGATTCCCTAGGCCCTAGGCCTAACCACTGCTCGAGTGGCATCTCTTATACCACTTGTTTAGTATATGGTTTGAGTGGCCACCCGCCCTCATCCATAATTGTGCAACTTGTATGTTTAAACAGTGCTTTTGATTTAACGCTTGTGCCCCTTTATTCATCAAGAATACTGGGGATTGTTTTTAGTAATAAACACATATATTTTTATAATATATACTTGTGTGGTGTCCTTTCATTTGGTATTACAGGATTGTATGTGGTAAAACAGCTCGCTTAACACGACCTCTTAAGTTAAGCCTTTAGGCTGCTTAGTCCATGCTACCCCTAGGATAGCTTGTCTAATAAGGTTGACTTACAACCAGACACCATAAGGGATTGTTTGGTCAGGTAGTAGGTGGTTCCAGAATTGGAAACATCCCCTACCAGGCCAACTTCTCACAGCCCAGTTCTATATGCTCTGGTGGACTTTCAGAACCCGGAGTGGAGAGATAGGCAGGCTGGTTGAACCGTGCGCAGGAGAACCAAGACCAAGGAGCTATCTTGAACACTTAATGTAGCATCTTGAACAGCCAAGCAGCCATCTTCAACACTTAATGCAGCCATCTTGAACAGCACGAGCAGCTATCTTCTTCATGCAGCCATCTTGAACAGCCCAACCAGCTATCTTCAACACTTCATGCAGCCATGTTGAACAGCCCAAAAGCTTAAATAAGAAATGATGGACAGAATGCTGAACATTGCAAACATTTATCCACAGTCACAACGATCTGGGTTAAATCTATCGTTTTTTCCTCACCCCGCCACCCTAGATTGGACCCAGCTATATGCAAATCATTCTTGACCCTGCTCCTCAAGGGAACAGTCTGGCCTGAACTGCCAAGCAAGGTCCTCCCTGGACCGGAAATAAGCATCCTGGGTCAGCATTTCACCCCTAATCAGCCAGGCTATTTTGAATCCAGTGGTGCAGTGAGCATGGGACCCACGTCTGAGCGCACCCTTGCCACATAGGGTGACAAAAGCTAAAAGAGGAATGATGTATGGAATGCTGAACAATGAAAATATTCACCCCCAGTCACAAAGATCTAGGTTTAATCCATGTTTGTTTGCTCGTTGTACCATCCTAGTTTGGACCCATCCATATGCAAATCACTCTAGACCCAGCTCCTCATGGGAACAGTCGAGCCTGAACTGCCAAGACAGTTCCTCCCTGGACTGTAAACAAGCATTCTGGGACCGGTTTGGGGTATCATCCCATATCAGCCAGGTTAACTTGAATCCAGTGGCGCAGTGAGCAAGGGACCCGTGTCTGGGCATACCATTCCTACTTAGGGCAACAAAAGCTAAAAAAAAAACTGATATATGTAATGCCGAACAATGCACACATTCACCCCCAGTCACAAAGATCTGTGTATTTTGGCTCACCACGCCACTCAAGGGTGGACCCAGCCATATTCCAATCAGTCTAGACCCTCCTCCTCAGAATGTTTTTTTCTAGTCCAGGGAGGTCCTGGGCAGGCAGTTTGGGCTGGACTGTTTCCATAGGGAGCAGGGTCAAGACTGATTTGCATATGGCAGGGTCTAAACCGGATTGGCGTGGCATACAAAAAAATATGGATTTAACCCTGGGGGGAATGCTTGATTGTCCAGCATTCCATCCATCATATGTTCTTTTTGCATCTTGAACAGCCCAAGCAGCTATCTTGAATTGCCCGCACTGTTGGTGAAACATTTAGTCAGTCCTGTAAACTAACAGGATTGTGCATGCTGAGAATTGTAGACATACATTCGGAATGGTAAATCTGAAACTACAAATTCCAGAATGCAATGTATGCTTGGCTTGAATATAATGCTGTCTACTTCACACATAATATGATGTATTTTTTCCATGGGTGTCTTGCATTTGAGATACAAACCTCCTGAAATGTAACAACCAGGAAAGAGACAGACAGCTCATGCACCCAAAGACTGTTCAGAAAGAAGCAATTGTTACTTTCTTTCTCTCAAAAGCCACACAATTTATGCTCTCTCCTGACTCAGAGTGGAACATGACAAAGAAATGGCCAGTAGTGCTTTAAAGTCATAAAACAGTTTTCTGCAGAATAAGTTGTGTTTTAAACACTAAACTCTCTAGGATAGCACTAGGACAGACAGAAAATGTTACTTTGTTACCAAGAAATCACCATTCAGCTGAAATCAAAACACAAAGTGTACCTGTTGTTACAAGCTGTGTGCTGCTTGAGGTGGTCCCAGGTGTTGAGTCGCTTGTGTAGGTCAGTGTTGCAGAGACGCTTCCTTCTAAAATCACACATTTACAATGTCAGTCAGGAGAGGGCAGAGAGGCTTCAACACTAACTACCTCTGCTTGTAACATTAGAATTGCTGATATAAATAGTAACATCCATAATGTACACAAAGGTGTAACCTCCTCATACTATCTATGAAAAGGATAGCCTCCCACATGACAGGCACCTCTTAAGTAAAATGTCAGTAAAGGTTTAAATGTTAAATGTGCTAAGATGCTTTATTATTTATTTATTTTTAGTTTTTATATAGCGAAACTCTACCCAAAGGTCTCAGAGTCTTTATATGAGCACCAGTTTTGTTACAGACAGACATATTGATTTTGTTAGGCATGGGAAGATTAAGTAATTTGCCCAGAACCACGGGATATTGAGGGTCCCTGCCCAGACTTGAACCTGGTCCCGGGCTCCGAGGTTGACCGGTCCTCCTGTTAGGCCACATCCATTCCCCACATGTCTGTTCAAACGCTTGACTCCATTGATGACTCACGCTTCTGAGCACATACCTCCTCTCCTACTTACTGTCTGTCTTTTGTTTGTATGACCCCAGCTGGAGTTGGGCACATATCTGTGAGCCAGCCTCGCCTCACGTATCAGCAGGGACACTGGAATTATGGGCCAGATGTATGAAGGTCAAATGGGTTCGCAAACGCCGAACTCATTTGAACAAAATGGTATGTATGTAGCAAATTTCAGTGCAAAATAAGGAATCGTTATTTTGCGATTGCATGTAAGGAATCGCAAAATTTGCGATTCCTTAAATGCAATGTATGATGACAAAAAAATTGTTAATTGTCCCTAAGGAATCGCAAATTACCACCAACTTCAAGTTGGTGGTAATTTGAGCATTTTCAAAGTGCCATGTGATGCACAAACATGCCCTTAGGGCATGTATGTGCACCACATGTCCACCCATGCCTATTTCAGGGGTGCAACAGGGTGTCCTTTTGGACACCCTTGCACCCTTAAAATTATTCTCAATTTGCGATGATCAAAATGCGAATTGCAAATTGAGAATAGTTTCACATTCATTCCTATGGGCCTCCTGGCCCATAGAAATGAATGGTAAATTATTCCTTAATTGCGATTGGCAATTTGCTAATCGCAATTGAGGAATTTTAAGAAATCGCAAAAAAATAGCGAATTTTTTCTACATACATACCATTTTGCAATTCTCAAATAGCGATTCCTTAAAAATCGCTATTTGAGAATCGCAAAACTGTATCTTGATACATCTAGCTCTATGAGATTTTGCAGCCATTGCAATTTCCTCATGCATGTGGATTTGCCAGTTTTGCCACATAATCCATCATCTGCTGCATAATCTGCAGATTTTAAGGAAACAAATATTTCTAGCTTACATTTATCATATTACTAAAAGCAAAGCAAAATGTTGCAGCACAGTGGAAGGCACTTGGCAAAGATTTTTATTCCTATATTTGGATATAAAACTGGTGCTAATGAGGTGAAATCTTTGCATAGATAGCGTTAGGATGTAAAAATGAAAAAATAATAATGTAGTAGTAGAACAAATTTTGCCGCATTAGGCAGCATAATTTGCCTTCTCATGCCGCAGCATTTAGTCAACCCTGACACAAAACCTGGTCCACGCATGCTGCATAAACACAATAGCCCTTCGGCAAGGGCTGGGTCATATTCATATGAAGACAGACAGTAAAGGGACCTATGCTGGGCCAGCATTCCTCACCATCCATTAACAGGGCGCAGCAAGTGCTTTCAGTTGAGGACTGGGGGCCACCAAAGAGCACCCCTCCTTTCTCAGAGCCTTGTTCATTTTTCATAACGCAAACTTGGCCAAAGGTTATTAGATTCCTTTACACAAGCCTCTGACATTTTTACGTGAAAGCTAAACAATATAAAAAAACTCTATTCACTCACAAGGATACAAAATTATTTGCTCAAACCACAGGATGTTGAGATGAGGCCAGGATCCGGTCTTGGTCCCCAGTTGTAAAATCGTCAACTCTGACCTATGGGCCACATCTCTGCACTAATAAACATGTGTCTACTAAAAGGCTTCCTCCATCACAAAGAAATTCAACATTCTCCTACACATACACACATCAAACTGTAAGTAATTATGTGAATAAAAAGAAACCTTGGATTTGGCATTTCTCCCCCACATGTCACCCTGAGCAGACAGCTTCTATATGCAAACCAGTACTGACCCTGCTCCTCCTGGGAAGAGTAAACTCTGCCAGGAGAGTTCCCCTCCAGAAGAGAGCACAGCACAAACAAAATCTTTGCTTCCTGTCTGGGATCTCTTGTCGGTTTTATGAAGCCTACAACAGCATCTGTTTGAACCCTTGGAGTTATTGGCTTTTTATTTCCTCTCTGCCAATACATCATTTTTACTGACAGTAATTTTGGCTTTGTGTTTAGGAGAATTGGGATATTTAGCAACTGATGAATCAAACCTAATTATAATTTGATTCACTGACATTTTAACATCTGACTAGGGTTCCATCCAAAGATTTGTTCTCATTTTCACATGGATTAGGAGATAAATGTGGTTACTTTCCAAATGCTAAGAACTAGAAGGGGTGTGCCGTTCCTGTCAGGACGTGTGGGAAAGACAGGTCTTTCTTCATGATACCCTCACACTCCCCGAGAGGTGTCATGCTTCATCATCGGGCTCTTTGCTGGGGATCTTTTGAAGAGGAAGCTGCGAGGTGTGTGCGGGTGTGGGGGCTAGGTAGTGCACAAGGGGGTGAAATAGTTAAAATAGGTATGGAGCAGTCCTATTGAGTCAAATTTTAATAAACTAGGTAGCTCTAGCCTAATTAAAAACTGTGTGTGTGCCCTGTGTGGAAAATAATGTTTCTCAAGGGTCAATCTATGTGTGAATGATCAACATGTTTCGTGCCTGGCTTGCCCCTAACGGGTCAATTGGCACTTCGTCAGGACCGGTAAAGTGTGATAAAGTGCACTACCACCTGGTATTCTGTATAGTGACATAAATTACCAGGGTCGGTAGGAATGCCCTAGCAGATGTGTACAGGGGAGTTCTGTAGACCTGTGGCGAAAAGGGGGGACAAGAGGGGTGGGAACAACCAAAAGAGAGGCTTCAAAGCATTGGCCTGGGTGAGCGACATGTGTTGCCCGTGGTGGCAACACAGAATGATGCCACAACTTTTCATGAGTACATTATAGTAAATCAATTACATCTGGCAGGTTCGCCAAAGGGTGCGGCTGGTCGATAAATTAATTAAAAGCAATCTTCAACACATATGGCAGGTATATGGATACCACAAGAAGGAAAATGTGTTGCCCATGGTGGCAACACAGGATGATACCACAATTTTTCAAGGATACATTTTCGTAAATCAATTACATCTGGCAGGTTTGTCAATGGGTGCAGTTGGTCAGTGAATTAATTTAAAGCAATCTTCAACACGTATGGCAGGTTTATGGCAAGTGAGCCAATGGAAGCGGCTGATCAGTGAATAAGTTAAAACCATGATAGTAAACTTAAGTGCAAACGTGACAAAGAACCAACAGTCACATGTGAATATGGGCATTCATACTGTTAAGCGTGACGGGTTTGCGTAGCAAAGTGGTCCCAACATCGCTCTTAGACGAACGTACATGTGTTGTACCGAAAACAGTATCGTCAATGCTGATATGCGTGGCTACATGAGAGACCTATTAGCAAACCTCACGAGTGGCATTATCACAATGCGGGATGTTCCATTTGGGAAGGGGCTTATGCGTGAGTGGCCACCTGAATGATGAGTGGGTAATGACAACGGAGCACAGTGCTGAAGGTTCAATGACTTTAATGTCGGCAGTGAAGAAATGGTGTGCAGTCTTACTCGTCGGTGATGATAGCGTGATGGGAACTCTACGGGTGCTTACTAGCAAGTGACATAAGTATGCCTACTTCACAATCAGCAATGACATAAACTCACACACCCTCACAATGCTAGCATAAACTCACCCCTAGTCTCAGCGTCATAGGCTGACGGGGCTGGCCAAAGCATGTCGTTGTTCTGGTGATATGGAAAGGAACAAGCGGTGCATTCAAGCATGATTAAAAGGCGCTGATGGCTTACCGGTAGTGTGGGAGCTCCTGAATGAGAGGAATACTTACAGGCGTTGATAGGCAATTTGCCTTTGTCCTACCCTTGCTCCGGTACCCGTAGTGAAAACGTCCGGGTCTCCTGTTTTTATGGTACAGGCTAGAATGCTAGTGGTGTTGGCGGCCATCTTGGAAGAATGCAATCCTGAAACTTTATTGAGAGGGACACGGCTCGTGTAAAAACAGACGGGGTCACAGTTGGTGAGACAGGAAGTGGAGGGTCTGTTCTACTGGGTAAAATGCCATATGTGATGTGTATGTGAAGGGCTTCACTAGTATGTCCTATGCCATGGCAAAATCAAGACTCAGCACCAAATGTGAGACCTGTTGGCCTGTAGAGCGGTGCTGCATGATGTCGAGGGTGCCCTGTCCATGAAAAGGTGAGCAGTGAGACCTGGGTGCGCACGGGCGGGCAGACACCTCTGGGCGGCGGGAGTGCATGGGTTGCAGCAGCCTAGGTGCGCAGCGGCGGGCAGACACCTCTGGGCGGCGGGAGTGCATGGGTTGCAGCAGCCTAGGTGCGCAGCGGCGGGCAGACACCTCTGGGCGGCGGGAGTGCATGGGTTGCAGCAGCCTAGGTGCGCAGCGGCGGGCAGACACCTCTGGGCGGCGGGAGTGCATGGGTTGCAGCAGCCTAGGTGCGCAGCGGCGGGCAGACACCTCTGGGTGGCGGGTGTGGATGGGGTGCAGCAGCTTAGGTGCGCAGCGGCGGGCAGACACCTCTGGGTGGCGGGTGTGGATGGGGTGCAGCAGCCTGGATGCTCAAAAGGCGGGACATCGATTTAGGCATGCGCAGTTATATATACTCTGCCATTCCTGATTCTCTACTATGTTACAGATGTGGGAGCTTGAGGGCTCCACTAGGTCCCGGCAGTGGTTGGAGACACAGCGCTGCCATAATGGTGAGCTCTCAGAGTTTTATTCACAGTGTGGGCACCCACGGTCTCTCCTCATCTGTTCCTTTCTCTCCCTCATACTCTTTCTCTTTCTCTTCCTCTTTCACACAGTTTCTCTCTTTCTCACTCTCTTCCTCTGTCTCTCTCTTTCTCTCTCTCGTTCTCTCTCTCCCACTCCACTCTTCCTGTTACTTTCTTTCTCACCTTCTTTCTCTCTTTCTCTTCCTCTCTCCCACTGTTTCTCTCTCTCTTCATCTATCTCTCACTCTTTCTATCTGTCTTCCTCTCACTCTTTCTCTCTCTCTCTCTCCTTTGATGGATGCATGACGCATAATCTTATCTTCCTTTTTGTCCAGCAGGCTGTGATCTACAGATTGATGCCCCCCCGACATGGACCTCCCGCCAAGAGACGATGACTTCAGTTCTACTGAGTTACTGCCACCAGAGTGTGTGTGCAGCCTGTGATCTTGCGTGTCCATCCTGGCAATCAACATCTATTTCGAATTGTGAGCTCCGCTTAACCGTGTGTACACAATGCGTGAGGAGGTTGCTTCGGCATGTGTTGGACCCTGTTCTACACGCGCCGTTGGCGGAAGTTGAGCAGAAATGTTTGTTTGCGCAGCGACGGGTGTCACCTCCGGGCACTGGGAGTGGATGGGGTGCAGCAGCCTGGGTGCGCAGCGCGAGGCAGTCACATCCGGGCAGTGGGAGTGGATGGGGTACAGCAGCCTGGGTGCACAGACGCGGGCAGACACCTCTGGGCGGCAAGAGTCAATGGTGTGCAACAGCTTGAGTGCGCAGCGGCAAAACAGAGAATTACGCGTGTGCAGTTATATGTGCTCTGCCATTACTCTTTCTATACTATGTTTCAGATGACTAAACTTGAGGGCTGCATTATGTCCCCGCACGTGGTTGGAGACACACTGGTGGCAGAAAGGTGAGCTCTGAACATTTTCTCCACAGTGTCAATACTCACTCTCCCTCTCCATCTCTTCCTTTCTGTCACTCACACTCTACCTCTCTCTTATACTCTATCTCTTCCTTTCTCTCTGTCACACTTTCTCTCTTTCTCTGTCTCTTCTTCTCTCTCTCATTCTTTCTTTCTCTCTCTTCCTCTCTCTTTCTATCTCATACTGTTTCTCTCTTTCGCTCTTCCTTGCATCTCACTCTTTCTCTCTTTGACCCTTTTTCTTTCGCTGTCTTCCTCTCTCTCTCACTCTTTCTCTCTTTCCCTCTTTCTTCCTCTCTCTCTCTCTCTCTCTCTCTCCTTTGCTGGATGCATGATGCCCCATCTTATCTTTATTTTTGTCTTGCAAGCTGTGATTCACAAATTATGCAGTTGTATGTACTGTGCCCTTACTCTTTATATACTATGTTTCGGATGGCTAAACCTGAGGCCTACATTATGTCCCGGCACGTGGTTGGAGACACACCGATGGCAGAAAGGTGAGCTCTGAACATTTTCTCCACAATGTCAACACTCACTCTCCCTCTCCATCTCTTCCTTTCTGTCACTCACACTCTATCTCTCTCATATTCTCTATCTCTTCCTTTCTCTATCATACTTTCTCTCTTTCTCTGTCTCTTCCTCTCTCTAATTCTTTCTTTCTCTCTCTCACTCTTTCTCTCTCTTCTTCTCTCCAACATGGTTTCTCTCATTCTCTCTTCCTTGTATCTCACTCTTTCTCTCTTTCAATCTTCCACTTTCGCTGTCTGTCTTCCTCACTCTCTCTCTCTCTCACTCTTTCTTTCTTTCTTTCTCTCTCTCTTCCTCTCTCGCACTCTTTCTCTCTCTCGCTCTCCTTTGTTGGACGCATGACGCACCATCTTATCTTTCTTTTTGTCGTGTGATTCACAAATTGTGCAGTTGAATGTACTCTGCCCTTACTCTTTCTATACTATGTTTCAGATGACTAAACTTGAGGCCTACACTATGTCCCGGCACGTGGTTGGAGACACACCAGTGACAGAAAGGTGAGCTCTCAAGATTTTCTCCACAGTGTCAACACTCCCTCTCCCTCTCCATCTCTTCCTTTCTGTCACTCACACTCTATCTCTCTCTTATTCTCTATCTCTTCCTTTCTCTCTCTCACACTTTCTCTCTTTCTCTTTCTTAGTATCTTCCTCTCTCTCTCATTCTTTCTTTCTCTCTCTTCCTCTCTGTCTCACTGTCTCTCTCTTTCTCTCTCACGCTTCCTTGTATCTCACTCTTTCTCTCTCTCTTCCCCTCTCAATCACTTTTTCTCTCTTTCTCTATCGTCCTCTCTCTCTCAATCATTCTTTCTTCCTCTCTCTTTTCTTCTCTCAAAACTCTTACTCTCTTTCTCTCTCTCTCCTTTGATGGACGCATGATACACAATCTTATCTTGCTTTTTGTCTTGCAGGCTGTGATTCACAAATGGTCCAAGGATGACACGCCATGGCTGTACCTAGTTTTATTTATTGTTGTTTTGTTTAAATAAAATGTTTTATATGTAAATCCATGCATGACTGTGATTCTTATTTGTCCAACCTCACATGTAGGTTATTGGGGGCTCTGCTGGTTATGTGGGAAGAGGGTGTTTTACCTGCTGATGTGGGGAGAGGCAGCGTGAAATGGGTATCTCACACAGACGGAGCTCCGGTATGTTTTCAGAGTTGCCTCGTACAGATGCGAGTTGACGGACTGAATCACAAAATGGCTTTTCAATGCTCATATATTGTGACTTATCAACAGTTTGCACCCAGGCTCGCAGACGGACAGCTGCGGCCCGTGGGCTCGACTCGCAAAAGGGATAATTACAGGCCGTCCGCACCCAGGCTCGCAGAGGCACAGCTGCGGCTGGTGGGCTCGACTCACAGAGGGAGAACTACGGGCCGTCCGCTCCCAAAGGAACAGCAGCGTAGTAGCTCCCAGAGGTAGACCCAAAGCAGCGTACTAGCTCAAAAAGGTAGAGAGCTGTGAGCCAAAGGACTGGCTTCTAAAGGCATTGCTGTGAATTGGAAATGTGGGGAGAGGGAGCATGAATCGGGAATCTTGCACAGACAGAGCTCCAGTATATTTTCAGTATTGACTCGCAGAGGTAGCACTATGGAGAGATACGAGCTGACGGACTGAATCACAAAATGGCTGCCAACACTTCCTAGTGTCAACAGTTCGCAGCCAATGAAGTGCAAGCTTGTGCTCGTAACACCTCAACCAATCAGATGTCAGAAATCTCAAATATCGACATCTGTACAATATGATATTTCTCAAAAACTACTGAACCGATTTTACCCCAATTACACAAAAGTGTGCTTTCTGGACCACAACCTTTCTCCCTGTAAAAGGTGGCGCATCCGCACGCAAAGAGGCACAGCAGCGTACTAGCTCGCAAAGGTAGAGAGCTGCGAGCCGACGGACTGCCTTCTAAATGCATAGCTGCAAGCTGGTGATTTAGGCAGAGGGAGTGTGAAAGCGGTATGTCACATAGACAGAGCTCCGCTATATTAAATTGCCCACGGGACCTTTGCTTTATATTTTCACTCGATGCGAGGCACAAGATGGCTGCTAACACTTCCTGGTTTGAAGTGTTAGCAGCCAATCAAAGGACAATTCCTGGTTTGAAGTTTTAGCAACCAATCAGAGGCAAGCTTGTGCTCAGGAGTTAGGCTCCGCCCAGATATATATATATTTTTTTGCCTTTAATATCTGAAAAACTACTGAACGGATTTATACACTTTCAACAAAAGCTTGCTTTCTGAAACAAGACCTTTCGCCCTGCCTAATTTGGCATAATTCTATCCAGCAGTTTCACCTGTAGCCTTTTCTAAAGTTTCCTATGGAAATTGCATGGAGAAAACACGTTCTGAGACCCCCTTTTTTCTCCACCCCCCCAGACCAATCACCCCCAAACTATCAAGATAGGAGCTGATCAAAAAAGAGAAACTTTTAGGAAAATTTCGTACAGATTTGTCAAACGACGCCAAAGTTATAAGCTCATGTAGGGCTCCAGGAGGGTTGCCACGCAACCCCCCTCCCAACATAAGTGAAGCCCCAGGGCTGCTAGCCCCAGCGAGCCCCCCCCTTTTTATTTTTTAAGAAATGCCCCATGGTACCATGCCCACCCAGGGGCCTCATTCAAATAAAACGTGTGAACCCACGACCCCATCGCAAATTGCGCCGAATTTCTTTCTTTTTGTTATGCTTTTTTTTGCCCTGGGGGTCCTTCTGGGACCCTCTAAGCAGGCCTAGAGGGTCAGGGTGTTTCTACCCTGCCCCCTTCTCTTGTTTTATATCTTTGTTTCTCTGTTATCTGGTGACTCGCTTCTACCAAGTCACAAGATAGCTGCCAACACTTCCTGGTTCGGAGTGTTGGCAGCCAATCACAGTTAAGTTCGTGCTCAGGACTTAGGGTCCGCCCAGATATCAAAAATTTTATTTTTATAATTTCTCAGCAACTACTGAACGGATTTACACCATTTAAAAAAAGGTTGCTTTCTGATCCAAGCAGTACCTTTTTGCCAAATTTGAGGTAATTTCGTTCAGTAGTTCAGGCTGTAGCCCGTCGCAAAATATCCTATGTAAATTAACATAGGGAAAACATGTTTTGGGACCCCCCTTTTTTCTCAGCTCCTGCTTGACGAATCACCCCCAAACTTTCAGGATAGGAGCTGACCTGGATAGACTTTTGTTGGGAGAATTTCGCGAAGATTCGTCAAACGACACCAAAGTTATTAGCAAATCAAAAAATTATTTTCCTATGGAAGCTAGGTTCTAACTATAACTACTTACTGGCGACCGACAGTAGGTAATATATATATTATCAGTTACATTGGTAAAAAAAAACGCAATTTCTGTGCTGAGGTTTTCTGAAATTGCACAGTTCAAATATGGAACAAGCTTGAAGGGAATATGTAATCCATTTGTAACTAGAAAGATAACATGCCAAAAACACATGCTTTCTGCAGCAGCCTGCAAGGCCTGCTTTTAAAAGTATAACAAGAATAAAATACATGTATCACACCTTTTACGAATAAACCATAAGCTTCACATTTTCAAAGTGTAGGTCGTCTAGTATGAAAAAACCATTGAAATCAGTAGGATTATATTATTGATATTTACTATTTTGTCCATATTTGATATTTATAAAGCTATCCTACCCGAAACTTAGCAGCCATGAATATATTCACAATTCTACACAAACATGGTGATGGATGAAATTATTGAAATAGTCTCAACCACTGGCAATCGCTCGGGCCACATCCTAAAGCATTGTTTTTTGCTCACCATGCCACCTCAGTTTGAACACAGACATATCTAAATATGTATGGAGCCTGCTACTCATGTGGACAGTACAGCCTGAACTGCAAGGTACCCGGATCCGGAACGAAAGCTGTAAAAACCTTCTCTGATTCATGATTATCTCAAAAATATATAACTCCTACCTGTCAAAGGCATGACTTTCGGGGCCAGGATACAATGACCTTTACAATTACCCATTCATTTGCATTAGACCATGCCAAGATTTCCCAGTTTAGGGCATCACCATGGTAGCTCTGCTGCATCTCTCAAGAATGGGCATCACCATGGTATATCTGCTGCATTATGCAAGAATGGGCACAACTATGGCATCATGGCAGCTCTTGAGGGATGTTTCCCAGTGGGGAAACTCAACAGTCTAATTAAATTCTACGTCCAGGCTCAGAAGATGATACCTCATTGCACGACAACTAAACAGTGTACTTTCTCTATACAAAGAGTATTTGAACTTTGGATTACCCCCACGGGTGCGGGACCCACCACTTTATTGATTTTTCAAGTATGGGCATCATCCTGGTAGCTCTCCTGTATTTCTCACAAATGTGCATCGCCATAGTAGCTCTCTTGCGTTTCTCAAGAATGGGCATCACCATGGTAGCTCTGCTGCATTTTCCAGGAATGGGCATCATCACGGAAGCTCTTTATATTTCTGATAAATTGGCATCATCATAGTAGCTTTGCTGCATTTCTAAATTATGGGCATCACTATGGTAGCTCTGCTGCATTTCTTAAGAATGGGCACCACCATGTTTGCATTTATTAGGGATGGGCATTGCCATGGTAGCTCTGCTGCATTTTTCAAGTATGAACATCTTCGTGATAGCTCTGCTGCATTTCTCATGCATGGGCATCATCATGGTATCACTGCTGCATTTCTCAAGAATAGGCATCACCATGGTACTTCTGCTGCATTTCTCATGCATTGGCATCACCATAGTAGTTCTGCTGCATTACTCATGTATTTGTATCACCATGGTAGGTCTGCTACATTTCTCCAGTATGGGCATTATCACGTTAGCACTGCTGCATTTCTCAAGAATGGGCATCACAATAGTAGCCCTGCTGCATTTTTCAAGCATGGGCATCACCATGGTAGTTCTGCTACAATTCTTATGTATGGGCATCACCATGGCAGCTCTACTGCATTCCTCCAGTATGGGTATCATAAAGGTAGCACTGCTGCATTTCTCAAGCATGGACATCACCATGGTAGTTCAGCTGCATTTCTCATGCAGGGGCATCACCATAGTAGCTGTGCTGCATTTCGCAAGAATAGGCATTACCATTGCAGCTATGCTGCATTACCTATATATGGGCACTATCAGTGCCTACTTTTTAGAAATGTATGTGCCAGGGCACAAGGTATTCCTCTGGAGGACATTGTGGTTGGCACTAGACGGTGTCCCTGTCCACACAGTCACATACTGTGCATCACACATACAAGCGTGGTGTTTTGGATTATTCCGGCTGAAAGCATGGCTTGGATCTGCGTATTTTTTTTATGACCGTTCAATACTTAATAGTGAAGAATACTGCTAAAACATACAGCGCCACCATATGGTAGGGTGTCTTAAATAAGAGTTGGTGTTTAGCCATAAGTGCTAGTGCCAAGCACCAGCCAACACCGGCATAACTTAACCACTAGCGATCATACTGTAGCTCAGTTGTGAGTGGTCTACGTTTAGCATGGGGAAACCTCCTCCAGGCAATGTAGTGGCATCAAGTAGGTGTGCATCTTTCAACCTCTAACAAGGACACTGAACATGGGCACTAGGCGGAAAGAAAAAAACGAAAACCGTTCCCAATTGTTGGTATCTGTGGATAATTAGCCTTTAACATACAAAATGGAGGGGGGGCGGAGCTTGCCAAGTTGCGAGATGGCCGCGTCTTAGACGTGCTCCTCACAGATGCCCAAAATAAACATCAAAATCCTGCAAACATAGAAACCCAATCGCAATAACTTGGGTGAGGATTAACGCCACGGACCATCCGATGCCTGGTTATGTCACATTTAAGCAGATCAAGGCTTTGAAGCGGCTTGGAACGAGATTCGGACCCCAGTGGCCTAGCTGGCAGAAATCAAAACTGGAGCAGCGGCCTCTGGTGAGACATGAGGCGGTGACCCAAGGCACGCACGGCGGACCCTGTGAGGACCTGAAGCCCGATGCGACCGGAACCCTGCGTACTGGTGGAGGCACGGGAGAACCGGGAATAAATGCGGAGAGACGGAGAGGAGGTGAGCGCTACACCCACTGGGGGAAGGCTGCCTGAGCACGGTCGGGTTTGATCCTGAAGAGCCGTAGACATAGCGAAGAGCCGGCCGGAGAGTGAAGGTGGGACGGGTGCTGGGACGACACAGAATGAATGCGCCCCCCAGAGGAGCAGACGCGGCCATCTGTCTGGGAACTGGAGGCGGAGGACTAACGCGACCTGCATGGGGGTGGAGGCGCCAGCAGAGAGTTTTGTACCGGGCGCCCCCCGCGCAATAAGACGCCATAAATCTGCCGTAATACAGACCAGCAGCCTGGTCCAAAATAAAGGAAACAGGACGGAGGTCCTGAGGGGCATTACCCGCCGGAGGGTATTGAGATGTCGTTGCTACGGGCATTGACTACTGCGGTCAGTTTTCAAAGCATAGGGCCTGGGCACCATAAACCCTAGGAGTGGAAGGAACCTCTTTGCGGCTGTGACACACACCCACATAGCGCTCAACAAGGCCCGCAAAAAAAAGCAGAGGGTACACAAAAAAGGCACTGGACAGGAGCTGCTGCGGGACACTCTGAGGCACATTTGAGATTGCGAAAAGAGAGTGGGCACGTGGATCCCCCGGCAGCGTGATATACAGCAAAATCCGGCATCAGTCTTGAATGCGACCAGGCAGGCCCGTGCTAGGGCATCACCAGAACAATCACTAGGAGCTTTACCTACTGCAGCGGCCAGGCGGGGTGAATCAGCCAAGGTCCTGTTGTACATTGCACTACGCTGTGGCCATTGTGCTCTGAATCTAGGCACAGATTTAAAGATGGGTAAGCCGGACAGGAACCAACCAAAAATTACATTTGAGCATACCAAGAAGCTACCAGATCAGAGCACGGAGGACCGACCGCTATCGCAGATGTCGACGGCGGCAACAGGTGGAGTCACAAACGATGACGTGCAGGCAATGTTCACCACGATACAGGCGGCGCTGACCAACATCGACAGGAAAATTGACTCTCTTACGTACCGGGTAGACAGAATGTCAGAACGTACGGATTGACACACAGAGAGACTAGATATGGCCGAACGCCGCATATCAGAAGCAGATGGACACGAAACAGATGAAGATGGATCAACAGTTGGCTGACCTAGCAGTCAAGGCTGAGAACTTGGAAGCGTGTTCTCGCCCGGAATAACATCCGCCTGATGGGTATTGCCAAGACCACGAACACGGGACCCGTGGAGAAGTACGTCGAACAGCTGCTTATAGCATTGCTCGGACGGGAGATGTTCTCTGAAATATTCATAGTGGAAAGAGCGCATAGGTCCCTGGCATCGAAACCACCAGTTGGCTCAAGACCGCGACCGGTCGTAGCGAAAATACTAAACTACAGAGACAGGGACGCGGCTCTACGGAAAGCTCGAGAATTGGGGAAGTTGACGCATGAAGGCATTGACATATCCATATAACCGGACTTCACAGTTGCGGTACGAGAGGCCAGAAAAATATTTGTCACGGATGAACAAAAACTGAGAGATTTGAACATACAATATGCTATGGTATACCCGGCACGGCTCAAAATCACAGATGATGGACGATCAAAGATCTTTAGCGAACCCAATAATGTCATGAAATTTGTCCAACAAAAAGGAAACCGAGGTTCGAGAAGAAAGTCCCCCAGAGGAGACCAGGATGAACAAGCCATAACGTCGGACACCGAATAGTGGAAGATGGAGGAGCACTCGGTTGAATGCACTGGATTACTACCACACACACTACTGTACAGCTAGGTGCAGTGTAGTGTAGTTCCTATATTCCCAATAGGCTCTGCGCATTGGAATAACATAAAAGGTAGTTTAGACGTAGGACTGAGGTCATCTAGGTCTCAACTGAATATGTTAGACTTAATTATGAATGCCAGCTAGCTCAGAGGTCACTAGAAACTTTCTCGAATGAACAGGAAGGAGTTAACTTTCCTGAATAAACAAGAAGAGATTAGTTTCTGACAACCGCATAAACATGACAACTTTGCTCCCTCCAGAATAAGGAGTATATCTCCAGAGTTGTGTGAAAACAATAGACAGCTATTTCACTCAGTCAATCGTGCATGCTTAGTTTCACCAGGAGTGCAGAGAAATAGAGAGACGGGCGTTTTCAATAAAGGTGGTTATTTATTGAGCAGTCTTCTTTCTCATGCAAGAAAAATAAATTGCCACAATTGCAATACTTGTCATAAAGTAAAGTGCGTACAGTAAAAGGAGTTTTATGAAATAATACTGTAAAAGCATTGATACGGTTTCTGAGCCATAAGATACTTAAAATGGATAAAATATATACATACATAAAATCATTGACTAAACGTACTCAACTGGTGCTTCTAAGATACGCCTACCCCGGTGTACCTAACCTAAGCCTAGTACGTGGGAAGGAGTAAGTGAGCTGCAGTTTAAGTAAGTTAGTTTTTGCCAAGAATCTGAATCAAGAATTGTCTAAGGATCTAATCAGCTCCGTACCTTGGTTATAGAATGAAGGAGGTCTTGTATCTCTTTCTCAGGACTCGATCTCCCAGCAACCCGCAAGGGTGACTGGAAACACTGGAGCTGGATTTCTCGGCAGGAGAAAAGACAGCGTCTCTCTCAGTGCGTCAATGGGAGGGTCGGCTTCCTTCGGCACTCGCTACAGCTGGGCTTTGGGTAAGTAGATAGCCGATCTGCTCCAAACCACCGTGTGTTTGCTTAAGGCAGATGCTGGTATATTTATACCTGGAAGGTGCAGAGTTTGACGTAAGGTTGGACATAAGACGTCACTAAGAACTTGCAGTTCTTTCAGGACTCCAGGAGTTCTTGTACAAATCAAAACAAAAGCAGGGGGAATTCCCAGGCTGCTGGAGGCTTGGTTTGTTTAAGGAACGCGTTGTACTTTCTAGGAGTCTATGGGAGTAGCCTTGCCGTATTTGGACTGCATTGGCTATGACTAAATATGGACACGATTCTTATGCCTTTATAAGGATATGATTTGTTATAACCACATAAGGGCATGAATCGGGAATATTTAAATAGGGTCCCAAGATACGTTCACAACAGCAGCAGGCTGTGGTTTCTGCTGCTGAATACTTTGGACCCAGAATTGCTGTAATGCTTGAGGATTACTCGGATTTCAAGGCTCGCCCCACTTAGAACAATCTCGCCTCAGCCGCTTTTAGAGTGGCAGAACCGGAAGCATGACGCTGGCTGCAGATCGCAGCTGCTGATAATTTACTACAGCTAAATTGTATCATGTGTACATAACGGCCGCAGAGCTTTGGGAGGGACAAATACTGGAACATTTTATAATATAACTGTTATTATGTTTTATTACTAATCCTTACAAATCATCACCCGGACTTATAGAAATGTGTAACCGCACCATAGGTTTCTATAGACACTATGTTGGACTGGGCATCTGCCCATGTGGAGGAGATCCACAGGAAATGGGCTGGCAGTTACTGCCCCTCAGTGTGCACCACATAAGTTTATGTTTTTTGTTACAGAGGGGATTTTCTTGATCTTTACTGGGACTTGGAGGAGGGGGCATTCGGGAAGCATGACTTTGGGATTGCCTCCGCCAAAGGGTACAGGTCGAGTGGGTGTGGGTGTTGGGTGGGACAAATATTGGGGAAGGAAGAAAATGTCTGGTCAACAAGGGAAGATAATGTACAGGTTTCGTTTTACAATTGAAGCTCGCAGGGCAATGGACATCTATAGGGAGGAAAGATGAGCATAGCTAACACTAGCAAGACAACCCGAAAAATAACGTTTATCACATGGAATGTTTGTGGGCTTCAAAACGCACAGAAAATATGCAAGGTACTCGCATATTTTGATAGACACAGGATAGACGGGCATGCCTACAGGAAACGTACCTCACCTCTATTACATAAACAAGAGTGGGTACGTGCTGGGCGTCATACCGCATGGCCTCTTCCTATTCTACGTATGCTAGGGGTATTTTGCTACTCGTTAGACACAGTATTCCATTTCAGCTCATACTAGCGATACATGACAATCAAGGCCGCTACGTCATAGTGCAGGGAAATTTTGGTGGCACAGTTCTAACGATAGTAACATCATATGGACCTAATATAGACGACCCCAGCTTTTATAGGGGAATATGGACTTAGCTCATGAAATTCCACAGTGCACCAGTCTTATGGGGAGGGGATTTTAATACCTGTCTGGATCTGGCCCTTGATAGATCAACGGGCAACGAGCTGTACGGCAAGCAAGCGGCCAAGGCCCTAAAAGACGTGGGAATGACAGATATTTGGAGATGAGAAACATAGGCAGGAGAGAGGGCACGTGCACCTCGGCGACACATAATACCTAGTCACCGATAGACTACTTGTTGCTTATGGCGGAAGCCTGTACTTGGACAAAGACAATCAAACATCTACCCAAAACCTTATCAGATAATTCCCTGGTATACATTACACTAGAAATCCCCACACATATACCCAGACAATTCATGTGGAGGTTACAAGGGAGTGCTCTGTTGGATCAAGTGTTCAATACAGAGCTGCAACAGGCAATAGCGGACTATCTTGATCTAAAAGCTGGTTCAGTGACTGGTGCAGGGATGTTATGGGAAGCATTCAAGGTCACGTTTCATGGCCACTCTATTAGTAAACATACCGGAATCCTAAAGAACATCCAGCAGCAATTAAACATTATAGAAAGGATATTGGTGCAGTCGAAGCAGAACATACGCAAAAAGGGGACCCTACTCTACTGGGTAAAATAAGGGAACATATGGATGACTATTTATCATACGCTCAGGATGAGATAAAATATAAATCGAGAAGATGCACAGCACGGAATTATGGGGAGGGAGATAGGCCGGGACGCGCTTTGTCCAGCAAGATAAGACCCTCACCAACAACATCATACATAACACATTCAAAGATGAGGACGACCACACACTGTATGATACACTGTCCATCTTAAGCCGCTTCAAGGGGTACTACACACAACTGTACGACACACATCGCATGCCACCGAGGAAGACATTGATCATTATTTGCAGGATGTAGCATTGGTTTGGCTGTTGGACACCCACAGGAAATATTTAGACCACCACATCACTAAGGACAAATTTATAGACGCAATTAACTCCCTGCCAAACAACAAAGCCCCAGGTCTATATGGGCTCCCAGGAGAGTTCTACAAAACATACAAAGACCTGTTAATACAACACTTAGCAGCAATGTTTGAGGAGGCATATGAAGAGGGTAGACTTCCTACCTCACTTGGGGAAGCACTGTTAGTGGCAATCCCCAAACCTGGCAAGGATCAAACTAGCTGTGACTCTTATCGCCCCCTGTCCTTAATAAATATAGATGTAAAAATCCTAGCAAAGGTCATAGCTACTAGGATACAACTACTACAAGGGAAATTGGTGTTACCCGACCAAGCAGGATTTGTTCCAACACGCTCCACCATGCAAAACATAAGAGCCATTTTTGCCTTTTATCACTACCTGGACCCGGAGCAGCCAGCGGGGGCGGCATTGCTGGGCGCTGCAAAAGCTTTTGATTCAATGGAATGTCAGTACATGTTTGTAGTACTGACAGGATGGGCTTTCCGGAGCGGTTCGTGAGATGGATAGAACTCCTGTATCGTGACCCGACTGTTAGAATTAGACTAAACTGACAAACATCTGACCCCATCCATATAGGAAGAGGGATGAGACAGGGCTGCCCACTATCACTGATATTATTTACATTGATCTTAGAGTCCCTGGCCTGCATGATCCGTCAGCGACACCCGGAAGTTGCCCTACAGTTAGGCCTATGCCCCCTAAGTATTTCCTTGTACGCTGATGACATGGTGCTTTTCATTCGTCATCCCGAGGCCCACCTTAACGACCTTATCAGAGAATATATCCGCTTCGAGCAGTATGCAGGGTTGCGTATAAACTGAGAAAAATCTGTGCTAATCCCTCTAACATTAGCTCAACTCAGTCGACACTGAATTATCCCCTGAAATGGCAAACTGACCCAGTCAAGTACCTGGGCGTATGGATACAGAGGGACCCAGATCTAGTCATAAGGGAAAACTATGGGAAGGCACTGACTATTCTTGAAGAGCAGATAACCAGGTGGACACAGCTACCTCTATCATTAGCAGACATTACTGCGCTACAATAGATGATTGTCCTACCCAAATTTCTATACTTATGTATCAATATCCCTGTATGGCTGACGCAGGTGTTTTTCTCCAAACTAAGATCCACGTTGCAGAGACTTATATAGGTGGGTAAACAGGCCAGAGTAAGTTGGAAAGTCTTAACAAAACCATATCACCAGGGTGGTTTTGGAGCCCTAGACATGCAACTATATTACTATTGCGCACAGGCTCAGTATGCGCACTGTTGGACACAACATCACGCGTTCATCACACATATAGCGGTAGAACAGGATAGTGTGCACCCAACTCCATTGCTGGCTTATGTATCTAACCCCACATCTTATTCATATCCAGACACGATCCAACCAGTGCACTGCACCTCAAGGGCATGGCACATGCTGGCAGGCAGGGCGGACAAACTACCAGTTTATGCCCCTGCACTGCTCATAGCCAATCACCCGAGATTATCGGTGACACAGTAAAAGAAAATGACACAGCTGCTTGAGGACATGAAGATCTCCACAATGAAGGATGTCTTCCCACATGGTAGATTTATACAACGGGGCGATCCATCATTGAGCATACATAGTACACCTATGAAGATGTTCCACTTCATAGGTGACTTCTGCCCCTGCTTCAGGGCCGGTCGCTCTACGCACGTTGTTGTCTTGGTTTCTTCGCCCCCTCGCCTCTGTTTTTTCCCCGCTCTTTACCCCCCGCTCCCTGCTCCCCGCCGCTGCTCCCCTGCGGCCCGCCAACTTCTCTTCTGTATCCCCTCCCTCCCCTCCCATTTGTCTCCCCGCTCCCGACTCCCAGCTGCTCCTCCCTCCCACTTGGCCATTTATGGCGGAGTCCACGCAGTGCTGAGCTGTGACCTCTGACCCTTTTTCAGGGCCGGTCGCTCAAGAACTGTGCGACTCCCCGTGAGTGTGCCAGGCTTCACCGCTGCTGCCACGAGTTCGCCGCTGCCCTGCAGCTGAGCTTCTGGTTGTTTTCCTGTGCCTGTTTTCTGCCCGTGTCTCGTCGCTGCCCCTACAGCGGAGTATTGTGTGTTTTCTCTGTGCCTGTATTGCTGCCTGTTATTGTCTTGGTTTCTACGCCCCCTCACCTCCGTTTTTTCCCGCTCTTTACCCCCCCGCTCCCCGCCGCTGCTTCCCTGCGGCCATGCCCACTTCTCTTCTGTACCCCCTCCCTCCCCTCCCATTCGACTCCCCGCTCCCGCCTCCCAGCTGCTCCCCCCTTCCACTTGCCATTTATGGCTGAGTCCACGCAGTGTGGAGCTGTGACCTCTGACCCTGCTTCAGGGCCGGTCACTCTACGCACTGCGTGACTCCCCTTGAGTGTGCCAGGCTTCACCGCTGCTGCCACGAGTTCGCCGCTGCCCGGCAGCTGAGCTTCTGGTTGTGTTCCTGTGCCTGTTTTCTGCCTGTGTCTCATCGCTGCCCCTACAGCTGAGTATTGTGTGTTTTCTCTGTGCCTGTATTGCTGCCCGTTATTGTCTTGGTTTCTTCGCCCCATCGCCTCTGTTTTTTCCCGCTCTTTACCCGCCGCTCCCCGCCGCTGGTCCCCTGCGGCCCCACCCACTTCTCTTTTGTACCCCCTCACTCCCCTCCCATTTTCCTCCCCGCTCCCGCCTCCCAGCTGCTCCTCCCTCCCACTTGGCCATTTATGGTAGAGTCCACGCAGTGCTGAGCTGTGACCTCTGACCCTGCTTCAGGGCCGGTCGCTCGACACACTGCGCGACTCCCCGTGAGTGTGCCAGGCTTCACCGCTGCTGCCACGAGTTCACCGCTGCCCTGCAGCTGAGCTTCTGGTTGTGTTGCTGTGCCTGTTTTCTGCCCGTGTCTCGTCGCTGCCCCTACAGCTGAGGATTGTGTGTTTTCTCTGTGCCTGTATTGCTGCCCGTTATTGTCTTAGTTTCTTAGCCCCCACGCCTCAGTTTTTTCCCGCTCTTTACCCCGCCACTCCCCGCTCCCCGCCGCTGCTACCCTGCGGGCCCGCCCACTTCTCTGCTGTACCCCCTCCCTCCCCTCCCATTCGCCTCCCTGCTCCCACCTCCCAGCTGCTCCTCCCTCCCACTTGGCCATTTATGGCAGAGTCCACGCAGTGCTGAGCTGTGACCTCTGACCCTGCTTCAGGGCCGGTCGCTCGACACACTGTGCGACTCCCCGTGAGTGTGCCAGGCTTCACCGCTGCTGCCACGAGTTCGCCGCTGCCCTGCAGCTGAGTTTCTGGTTGTGTTGGCGTGCCTGTTTTCTGCCCGTGTCTTGTCGCTGCCCCTACAGCTGAGTATTGTGTGTTTTCTCTGTGCCTGTATTGCTGCCCGTTATTGTCTTGTTTTCTTAGCCCCCACGCCTCAGTTTTTTGCCGCTCTTTAACCCCCTGCTCCCCGCTCCCCGCCGCTGCTCCCCTGCGGGCCCGCCCACTTCTCTGCTGTACCCCCTCTGCTGTACCATTCGCCTCCCTGCTCCCACCTCCCAGCTGCTCCTACCTCCCACTTCGCCATTTATGGCAGAGTCCACGCGTACGCGCAGCGGCTACGTGCAGCGGGTGTGCCGATTGTGCGCCAAAGGCAAGCCCGTCTGCGCCCGTCCGCACCTGGACCACACCCAGCGCCAGGACCCCTGGACCTCAACGACACCAGCCCACCCTTCTGAACTACGACGCCGCCATCCTCCACGCACTCAACACTGGCCGGAACCCCGTCTGCCACCGAACCACCCCGAAACGCACCCACGGACCCTTCACCTGCGAAGCCTGCAAATTCACCTGCCTCCAGACCTACACCGCACCCGCAAGGCCAGGCACCAGCAACAATCACCTCAAGTACATCCTGCTCAACACCCGCTCCGTCCACAGACATGCCGTCGAACTGTGGAACCTCCTCGACACAACATCACCAGACGTCGCCTTCCTCACAGAAACTTGGATGAACGCCTCCTCAGCCCCCGACATTGCCATAGCCATCCCGGACGGCTACAAGATCACCCGGAGGGACCGCATCAACCAAACAGGTGGAGGCATCGCCATCGTCCACAGAAACACCATCCGCATCACGACCAACTCCGACGACACCCTCACCGCAGCCAAGCACCTTCACTTCTATGCCGTTCTCTCGAGAAAACCTGGAGAAAAAACCCAACCACTGAGAACTTGACCACCTTCAAGACAGCCACCCGCAAACACCAACTGATCCGATCCACAAAGAAGTCAGCATTCAAGGATCGACTCGACAACAACGCCCAAAACAGCAAGGAACTATTCAACATCGTCAAAGAATTTACAAACCCCACCACAGCCTCAAACGACATTACTCCCTCCCAAGAACTCTGCGACTCCTTATTCTCTTTCTTCTATAACAAAATAGCCGACATACATAACAGCTTTGAGTACATTTCCAAAAAACAGTCCACTCCACCCACCTCCGAACCTAAACCGCCCTCTAACATCCTTAACGCCTGGAACCCGATCACCACTGAAGACACCACCCGCCTAATGAACTCCATCCACTCAGGCTCGCCAACAGACCCCTGTCCCCACCACATCTTCAACAAAGCAGATTCCATCATCGCACCCCATCTCTGTGATGTCATCAACTGCTCCTTCAACTCCGCTACCTTCCCAGAAAGCTGGAAACACGCCGAACTCAACGCCCTCTTGAAGAAACCCACAGCGGACCCCTCTGAACTCAAGAACTACCGCCCCATCTCCCTCCTCCCATTCCCTGCTAAAGTCATTGAGAAAGCCGTCAATAGACAGCTCGCCGCCTTCCTTGAATCCAACAACTCCCTCAACCCCTCACAGTCCGGCTTTCGAGCCAAACACAGCACCGAAACCGCCCTAATTGCAGCAACAGACGACATCCGAACACTACTGGACAATGGAGAAACAGTTGCCCTCATTCTACTCGACCTCTCCGCCGCCTTCGACACGGTCTGTCATAGCACCCTCATACAACGTCTCCGTAACATCGGAATACAAGGAAAAGCCTTAGACTGGATCATCTCGTTCCTCGCCGGGAGAACCCAGAGGGTCCGACTCCCCCCATTAAAATCTGAGGCCACAAAAGTCATCTGCGGAGTACCACAAGGTTCATCACTCAGTCCCACCCTCTTCAACGTGCACATGAGCCCCCTCGCATCCATCGCGAGACAACACAACCTCAACATCATCTCTTACGCTGACGACACACAGCTGAACCTCTCCCTTACCAAAGACCCTAACACCGCCAAAACCAATCTTCACGAAGGCATGAAAGAAGTAGCCGAATGGATGAAAAACAGCCGCCTAAAACTCAACTCAGACAAAACGGAAGTCCTCATCCTAGGAACATCCCCCTCTGCCTGGGACGACTCATGGTGGCCATCAGCCCTGGGCATGACACCCATACCCACAGACCACGCACGTAACCTAGGCTTCATCTTAGACTCCTCCCTCTCGATGACCAGACAAGTCAACGCCGTCTCATCCTCTTGCTTTAACGTACTTCGTATGCTCAAAAAAATCTTTCGTTGGATCCCCACCGAAACAAGAAAAACTGTCACCCACGCTCTGGTCACTAGCCGACTGGACTATGGAAACACCCTCTACGCCGGAACCACTCCCAAACGACAGAAAAAACTCCAACGCATCCAAAACGCATCAGCCAGACTCATATTAGACATCCCGCGTCAAGCTCACATTACCGGTCATCTGAAAGACCTCCACTGGCCTTCTGTCAACAAGAGAATAACGTTCCGTCTCCTCACCCATGCACACAAGGCCCTCTACAAACTAGGACCCGAATGCCTCAACTCACGACTATCCGTCTACACACCGACCCGCCAACTAAGATCCTCCAATCAAGCCCTCGCTGCAGTTCCACGCATCCAAAGATCCACCATGGGAGGAAGATCCTTCTCCTACTTGGCTGCCAAAACCTGGAATTCTCTCTCCACTCAACTCTGCGTTACCCAGAACCACATTACCTTTAGGAAGGAACTTAAAACCTGGCTATTCGATAAATAATGCTCCCCCTTCCCCCAAGCGCCTTGAGACCCTCTGGGTGAGTAGCGCGCTATACAAATTCATGAACTTGAACTTCCAGATACACACTGACCCCAAGACCACCCTCAGAGACACTCATCTACAGACCCCTGGGCGCATGCACACAGTTCAGCGAAGCCATCGCAGACTTCATCAGCCCGCACACCCTCACCTCCTCAGACTACATCCTCCTGGGAGATCTCAACTTCCACCTGGAAAACAACAACGACAACAACACCACCACCCTGCTGGACAACCTCGGCAACCTCGGACTCAAACAACTGGTGAACACCCCCACCCACTACGCTGGCCACACGCTTGACCCAGTCTTCTCCTCCAGCAACCACATCGCCTTCAGCCACTCCACCGGACTACACTGGACGGACCATAGCTGCGTCCACTTCAATTTCAGGAAAACTACGACCCACACCACCCGCAACAGGATCCCCGAAGATGCTGGAGCAAGATCACCACCGACCAGCTCACCACCGCCCTGAGCCAAACCCCCCCCCCAACACTACGAACTCCAACGAAGCAGCCCGTAACCTCACACAGTGGCTCACCAACTGCGCCGATACCCTTGCACCGCTGAAGAATCCTCCCAGCAGACCCGTCACCAAGAAAACCTCGTGGTTCACCAACAACCTTAAAGACTCCAAAAAATCCTGCCGTACCCTCGAGAAAGCCTGGCGCCACGACCAGTCAACAGAAAACATGACAGCCCTCAAGAACGCCATCCGCAAACACCACCAGCAGATCCGCACCACCAAAAGGACTGCATTCAGAGACCGACTGGACAATAACACCCACAACAGCAAGAAACTCTTCAACATCGTTAAAGAGCTCTCCAACCTCAGCGCCAGCAACAACGACATCAAGCCCTCGCAAGACCTCTGCGACACACTCGCCTCGTTCTTCCACCACAAGATCGCCAACATACACAACAGCTTCAGCACCCCGACCACGCACCCTACCACCGAAACAACGCCCCCCCCACCATCCTCTACGCCTGGACCCCTGTCAGCACTGAGGACACCACCCTTATGATGAACACCATTCATGCTGGCTCCCCTGCCGACCCCTGTCCACACCACATCTTCAACAAAGCCGACACCATCATCGCACCCCAACTCCGGAACATCATTAACAACTCCTTCGCATCCGCCACCTTCCCGGAGAGCTGGAAACATGCAAAGATCAGCGCCCTCCTGAAGAAACCCACCGCAGACCCCGCGGACCCCAAGAACTTCCGCCCCATCTCGCTCCTCCCGTTCCCCGCTAAAGTCATCGAGAAGACCATCAACAAACAGCTAACCTCCTTCCTTGAGACTAACGGATCCCTCGACCCTTCGCAGTCCGGATTCCGAGCAAACCAGAGCACCGAGACTGCCCTCATCGCAGCCCCCGACGACATCAGGGCCCTGCTCGACAACGGGGAAACTGCTGCCCTCATCCTCCTCGACTTATCGGCCGCATTTGACACAGTCTGCCACCGCACCCTAACAAGCCGCCTCCACCACGCCGGGATCCAAGGAATGGCCCTGGAATGGATCACCTCTTTCCTCTCCGACAGAACTCAGAGAGCACGCCTCCCTCCCTTCCGCTCAGCGGCCACCAAGATCATCTGCGGCGTACCTCAAGGGTCCTCGCTCAGCCCCACCCTCTTCAACATCTACATGACCCCCCTTGCAGCCATCGCACGCCAACACAATCTAAACATCATCTCCTACGCCAACGACACCCAGCTGATCCTCTCCCTCACCAACAATCCCGCCACTGCCAGAGCCAGCCTTCAGGAAGGAATGAAAGCCGTCGCGGAATGGATGAAGCTTAGCCGGCTAAAACTGAACTCAGACAAGACGGAAGTCCTCATCCTGGGACCATCCCCCACTGCCTGGGATGACTTCTGGTGGCCCCCTGCACTGGGCACCGCCCCCAAACCCACGGACCATGCATGCAACCTAGGCTTCATCCTGGACTCCTCCCTCATGATGCCCAAGCAAGTCAACGCCGTCTCATCGTCATGTTTCAACACCATGCGCATGCTCCGAAAGATCTTCCGGTGGATCCCCACCAACACCAGAAAGATGGTCACCCAGGCCCTTGTCACCAGCCGACTGGACTACGGGAACGCCCTCTACGCCGGAACCACAGCCAAACTACAGCAAAGACTCCAACGCATAAAGAACGCTTCTGCACAACTCATCCTGGACATACCCCGACACAGCCACATCGCTGCCCACCTGAGAGACCTGCACTGGCTCCCCGTCAGCAAAAGGATCATGTTCAGGCTCCTCACCCACGCTCACAAAGCTCTCCACAACACTGGCCCTGAATACCTCAACAACCGCCTCACGTTCTACACACCCACCCGACAACTCCGCTCCGCCAGCCTCGCCTTCGCCACCATCCCACGGATTCGCAGGACCACCACCGGAGTAAGATCCTTCTCCCACCTGGCTGCCAAGACTTGGAACTCCCTCCCGGCACACCTACGACTGACCCAAGACCATCTCTCCTTCAGGAAGCAACTCAAGACCTGGCTCTTCGAGCAGTAGCAGTAGCAGCACCCCCTCCTCCCCGCCCCCAGTACCTTGAGACCCCTACGGGTGAGTTGCGCGCTTTATAAATGTCCTGATTGATTGATTGACTTACGCCTGCAGATGGCAATTAGGGATCTGTAAACAACCTATCCGGAGGAACCACCAACGCTATTTGCACTACAGGCCCTGTTGCAAGTGCCAACACGCCAGAAATCAATTACCTGCATATACACTGCATCACAATCAGAGCAAAGAGAGTTTAGCGACAAATCACTTATTAGGTGGAGAACACTGCTAGGAGAAACCATTGCTGTACAAGATTGGGACTAGAGCTGCACGTAATTGCAGTTATTGACATCGAATTGTATTTTGCGTATCATACATTTTAAATTTCTGCATCAATTTTATTACACCCCAATCCAACTACATAGATACAGTCTCAGAACTCATGACAAATGTCAAAGATGTGTTACTGTGCATGCCAATTTCCTGCACCTAGCGTGGACATGCCCGCAGATACACAAGTATTGGCAAAATATAATGAAGGCAATAACAGGAATGCTGGCTGAACCAGTGCCGAACACTCCTCTGGTGTGTCTGCTAGGGATATATAAATTAAGGCCCACAAAGAGCCGGAAATAACTAGCAGTGTCACTGCTGTTGGCGAAAAGAAGGGTGGTCATTAGATGGGGCAGTAATCGCCCCCCACCCCCAAGGTTTAAGGACTGGCTCGTAGACATGTCATACTGCAGGGAAACTATGGAAGTTTATGCGGAAGAACTGTAGCCGGCATCAAGGCCCAGGGATTTTTGGGAACTGCTAAAACAATATCTTCTGAATACACAGAGTGATGATCAAGATATGCCAGGGGAGGTACATGAAACTGCATGAGGTAGAAGGTGATCTCTGATCTATTGTGGGGAGGAAAGTATGAATATGCGTCTATTAACTGTCTACATAGTTGCGTAAGTGCAAAGGAGAATGATGTCATAGGATACTTATAAAATATGGTAGGCCCTACTGTTTACTAGTGAATTGGTAATGTATTTCTGATTGATCTTATGTATCCATTGTTAACTACCTGCTGTAGCGTGAACACATTTATGTCAAACTACTGTACACTGTGAACTAACAGATTACTATCCCGTTGTGAACCACTTTGACCAGACGAAATAAACAAATAAAAAAAACATACAAAATGGAATAGGGCAACAGTTCACTGTATGAAATCAAACCACCCATGTCAATATTTAAGCAGTGATTTACTGAAAGATTTTGGCAAATTTAAGTAAGGACTCTATATAGAGAATAAACAAGCTTGGAGTAATAAGCAGAGTATGTTTATGCTGCTGCCCTTAACCAAGTTGAATGTGAAGGGACTGCAGTGTATTAGGAAGTAAAATGGCGCTGTAGCAATCACACTTTTGGAAATGGGGAAGATCCACCTACTAGCTAAATTAATTAAAGCATTTCAGCAGATGATTTGGGGCCAAATCAGGAATTAAAACTAGCTTTTATAGGAGCTTTTTGAAGAAGACAAAATTAGTTAATCGTGTTGACGATTAGACTATTTGTTTCCAGTCCATCTAATTGTTTTCTCTTTCACAATAAAGTTGGATTTAATTCCTCTGGAAATCAATCTTCACACGACAAACCCAGCTCATAGGAAAGGCTAGCAGTGATTCCTTTCTTGGAAGTCACACATTATGCAAGTTATGGTTTTATTAGCTCACCCTTCGAGGTCGCTGTTCTAGAATTCTCTGTCCCAGTGGTTATTCTCTATCCTGCAAAACTTCTCAATTTAATGCTATTCAACCTTTTTTTTAAATTTACATTTTAGGCACAGAAATAAACAACTTCAAAAACTTTTTTTTAAAAAGTGTATACATCAGGGTGCAACATGTTGAAGCTATTAGGGCATGCAACACATGTCAGCACGTCTCATCCAGGGCCAGAAGAAATATGATCATATCTACCCCATCATGAGGGAACTTCCTTCGATACCCATGCCAGGCAACAATATCTTCAAAACCAGCTGCATCATTTACAGTCTTCAAAACCAGCATCCTGCTTATCTGGCAGATAAGCTCGCCATCTTTGGCGGTTCGGAGCACACCCACAGCCAGGAACCAATCAAACTGTAGACTAAGCAGTGTAAAATAAAACAAGGAAGGAGGCCTTTAACATCCTTGCACCCAGGATCTGGAACAACATTCTAATATTCATCAGGACCACCCTGTCCCATCTCCAGTTTAGGGAAAAGTTTATGACAAATGTCTTAAAAGAGCAATAAATCACAATGCATTAGCTGTCCTCAACAAAGCTTCGACTCCTATTACTTGTTGACTTTATGCTGGTTTTGACCATGTGCATCATGCCTTTGTCTTTTCACTAGGTTTTAGATGTATAAATAGCATATACATACATACATATAGCTGTGAAACTAATACGTTTGATGTGCCCTTTTCAAGGGTGTAGCCGATTGTTCTCAATTGGTTGGATCTAACTGGAATAGTCTTACAAGCAACTTTACTATTGGACTTCAGGTTCTCCCATAGTACATTTGTGGGAACACAGGATATTTCAGAAAAGAATGGTCAGTAATACTCAATAATACTGGATATCATGTAAAGAAAGTTTTTTAGGGCATCTTAGATAATATAACAGAAGGAATTTTCAGGGCATTTTAAAGCACCTTGGACTGGCGTCTTAGTTGAAAACTGTATCAAAAGGTAGAATTGAATTCGCACTGAATCAGAAACACGGATCTCAGCAAGGTAGAAGCTAAAGACTTTCTCATGGTGTTTTTTAAGGTCCCCCCCCAAAGAAAGTTTCCCTGGGTGCATGAGTGTTACGATACTTTTTATTCATCTGGAATGACTGGGCTGTCTCTCTCTGTGTTACTAACTTTGTAATCCAGGTACTGATTCCCGCCAGGAGTTCATTGTCATATCTGCTTGCTGACTTCTGAATCTCCAATCTAAGGTCCATTTCCAACACTCACTTAGGATCTAAGGTTACAATTATGTGGCAAGATATTTGGCACTTATCAGTTACTGCATGATCTGATGGGACCTTCTTATCCCAGAGTACTCCGATTGATTAAAAGTATTTGGAAATGTTGTCTATTTGCTGTCACCGTGTCCACCAAGGCAAACATCTCCCGACTGAGCAGCTGCCGCAGAAGACATTTGATTTATCAAAAGGTTCCAAGGAATCCAGTATGCACTAAAAGCATATATCTGGTATGTGACTTTTTCTGGCAGCTGAGGTAAGTAAAAAAAGTGCTTTCAACTGTGTATATGCTGTGTGTAGGCTTGCAGTTTTGAGTGTGTTTATGTAAGAGTATGTTTGTGTGTGTGTGTGTGTGTGTGTGTGTGCGTGTGTGTGTGTGTGTGTGCGTGTGTGTGCGTGGGTGGGTGTGTGTGTGTGTGTGTGAATGTGTGTGCATGTGTAGGCAAAGTGTGTGTGTATAAGTGAACGTGTGTGTATGTATAAACATATGTGTGAGTGAAAGTGAAGGTCAAGGGGCATTTGAAGCCACTTCCGCTACCCAGGCCTTTTGGTGAATTGTTGTCCATGACCTCCCTCTACATTCTGCTTCTTGTAAAAGATCCTGAATCATATTGTGGGCTCTGACCTACATTCTGCACTCTTTTCCTTTCTAGATAGCTCTCTAGATATCTTTGTGCTTTACAAATGCACATAAATACGACATGCATACAGACTCAATATTTTTACAGATCAAACTTCATAAGAAATAAAAAAAATGGCAAATATAAAAATATAATTGTTCAATACCTGAAAATGACTCCGCTTGGCCAAGCGAATATCCGTAAGATATACAATATTCGACTCCATATACATAAATTCCAAATGTCTCCGACTGATGGGAAATTTCATGTTGCCCACCGATTTTTCCTAAATTCACTTCCCAACCTGTGAAGTCTTCCAGGTGCCGCACAGTCGGTACATAATCACTTAGTGGTCTATAGTCGAGAAGAAAGTCGGATGACGAGGAGGATGAGCGAGACACAATAAATAGGTAGTTGTAAAAAAAGTCTTTGGTAACAAACTTGTAGTATCTCCAAGGAAAGTTGCTGGGTAGAACGGTTGCTATGAAAGGATCGAATATGAATGGTAATGAACTGGTGCCCCCCTGGAAGAGATATCCGACCATGATTGGCTCGGTCGCATCCACAAGCATCCCTGTTTGTAAGTCCATGCTGACGTGAGAACCAGGCTGAAGGCTGTACTGTAGGGTGGTGCTTTCATTACGAAGAGTGACGGTGGTGTTTGGTCTTGCAGCGATGAAAATAATACGGTCTCTCACTTCTTTAATCATCAGTGGGAATACAACAAATTGTTGACCCCATCTTTGCACAGGATATAGCTGTTTGATTACAATGTCACAGTAGCTATACGGTGAATTGTAACATTTACTGCCACTGAAAACAGCCACGGGTGTTGAAGAAGCAACTCTGGTGCCAGTCAGGTCATTAGCGTCACTGAGCAGAATGACCTCCTTTGGAGCCAGGGTGATGGTGACCATCTGTTTGTCTTCATATCTGGTTCCATCAACGAGTAAGGAGCCTGACACTGTGATATTGACTTGAGTCTCAACATCTTCGCCATTGCCAACAGCAAAATAGTTTCCATGCCAACTTACGGATGTGAAAACGAAGTACTCCGTGCCCAAGTCTTGTTTGGAGAGGCAGGCGAAGGCATCAGCAGAGTAGACACCTGTGTTAAATGCAATGACTGAAATATCTGCATCTGAGCTCACCGTCACCAGCTTCCTTGATCTTTCACCCTCAATGAGAATGTAGTCTGAAGGTAAGACCACCTCTGTTGTGCTGTTCTTCGCCAAGAGCACAGTCTTATTGTAGGGTGGAGAGGGGACTGTGACCTGCACCATGCATGGCTCATCATAACTGCTCAGCTCTAGTGTGAGGTTGGCTGGAGTTCCCAAATTGTCAGTGAAGGCTACAATAAAACTTCTTCCTAAATAGCCAGAAAGAATGGACGGAAACAAAAAACACATTTTTTTAATGTGGGACCTTTCAATATGTAATAAGTGTTTCTTGACAAAAAGGTGCATAATGATAACAAAAACATAAATGTAAGTAGATAAAAAGTTTTAGGCACCGTTAGTCTTCCACTTTTCGTGTGTCCTGAGATCTATTAGCCCTACTTTTGATCTATTTACTAAATGCTCAGGCAACTCATCTCAGCAACTAAACATGTTGCATGAAAGGGAGAGAGCAGAATGGCAAAATAACTAAAGAGATATGGTAGTATCCTTCTCTCTCCCTAACGCTGGCGCATACACCTTTTCATCATAGTACATAGTGACTGCCATAGGTTTTGTACTGAAAGAGAACCTTTCCTGTATGTATTTATTTATTTATTTGTTATTTAATTTGTTTAGCAAGTAACCATTTGCAGAAAACATATACATAGACCATGAATGCAGAGAATAATAACAAAAAAAAGGAAAAGACATTGAGCATTATACAATTTGCAGCTTACATATAGCATACAACCTTCCTCTCCACATTTCAGAGGTGGGGGGGTTCTTTCTGCCGCCACAGTGATGCTATACATAGTCTAGCCACTACAACAGCAATATATATTAAATATCTAAATGTATACCATCCCTGTGCTAGCACACCATCTTCTAATGCCTCAGTAACATAACTGTAGGGGTTATCACAATCTGTGTACCCCATCTATTCATAATACCATCCGAAAAAATAGAGGGAAGTAGAGCTGGAGTATCCGTTGGGGTGTAATAATTAATCCTACCAATCTGCAGATATCTCCGAATCTGAAGCCAAGCCTTATAGGCGGCCTGGACCACTTTGAAACGCGTTTGTTTGTAATAGATGGGCTCAAGAATCCTAAAAAAACTTCTCTCTGCTGTAGAATCCAATATTATCTGGAAAATATGCGGTATTTCATCTACATTTTCCTCAATGTCCCCAACTGATAAGGTTCCCATATGAGGTAGTAAACATGCCCAAAAGTAATACTGAAAATTGGTAACTGCCCAGCCTCCTCGTACTCGCGGAAGGGTCATAAATTTCATAGCTCTGCGGGGTTTACCCTGGGCCCACAAGAAGCTACTACAAATAGGTTGTAATTTCTGAATCTGTTTCCCTGCAATTTCTAATGGGACCAACCTGAAAAAATAAAGGACCTTTGGGAGAATATTAAGTTTCCAGACATTATATCTTCCCAGCATTGGCAAGTGTAGGCCTTCCATCCTATCTAATTCCTTTTTAATCTTGCATACCATAGGATGCCAATTGGACAGAACCATTGTATCAAGGCACGCATTCAAATGCACCCCCAGATACGTTGCCTCCTTCAACACCCTTGGACCATTAAAGTGTTCTTAGTCTGTACATATAACCTGTGTCTTGGCCAAATTTGACTTATAGCCTAAATTCATCCCATATATTGATGCTAGTTGTTCTGTCTCTACCAATGTGGTGGCAGGGGCCGGCGAAACTATTGCTATATCGTCTGCGTATGCTAATATATTAACCCGCTCCTGCCTAAGTCTTTTTAGTTGTGAATGTAGCCTATATTCCAGTAAGTTTAGGAGCAGGTTAATATATGAAGCAAATAACAGAGGAGAGCAGGGGCAGCCCTGTCGGGTAACCTTTGATATTACTATGGGATTTGATTCAACTCCCAGCGCACAGGCCTGTGCATTTGGGGATCTGTACATAGTTTTAGCAGCCTGGATAAATCCAGATCCGAACCCCTGCCACCTCATAGTTGCCCATTAAATTTCCCAGGAGACATGGTCAAACGCTTCTCTGGTGTTTCTTCTATATTCCCCGTTGAATCCTCAATTGCTGTAATGGTATTTTAGCCTCCTTACATCTAATTTTCTTGGCCAAGCATCTACCAGTTGCCTTGCCAAACACATAACACTCTCTCCTGAAAAGATGATATTTCTTTGCTATGTCTTTGACCCACTCCTCATTTATCCTGGCTTTACAGCATGCAACCTCAGTTTGTACCTGTGTAGTGTCAAGTTTCCCCTCAACTACCTCTATCAACGCATATTCAGCACATTGTAACTTATCGTATAGCCCCAGTAAATGCTGCCTAAGTTGGTTTTGTACATGTAACCCAAAGCTCAATATCTCTCCCCTGAGCCCTGCTTTCATAGCATCCCAGACTATGTCACATTTGGTGGAGTTTCGATTTATGGCAAAAAAATCGGTTAACCATTGTCGTATATGACAAATAAATTCTTAATTTAATAATAACGTCCTATCAAAGGAAAATGTTCCTCTGGAGCATTCCAGACAATACATTTTAAGTTTTAAAAGAACAGGGTTATGATCCGAGGTAATTCGGGGAAAAATCTGTTTATGTGCATCTATTAAATACGTTTTGGTTTCAAAAAGATAATCTAACCTGACTAACTTTTGATGTGGACAGGAGTACTGTGTGTATCCTGGATCTGGATGTTTCAACCTAGGCCATACATCAACTAAGCCATGTTCATAAATAAGCTGTTGTAAGGCTTTAAAGATCCTAGGTTTCCTGACATAATATTTATCTCCATAATATTTATCTCCCCCCGGCCCATGGGTCACTTCTCCCAATTGAATATTAATGTCCCATGTCAATATCAAGGGAGTTGCCCAGGCAGCCAATTCTATATTCAAAACGTCAATAACATGAGTTCATCATTATTAGAGCCATATACAGAACATATTGTAAATTTCTCATTAGCCACTACATACTGAATCATAGCCCAGCGGTCATACTTGTCTGCTAGACTTTTAGTTACTTTTAATAAATTATTCTTAGTGAGGATAGCGACGCCTCTGGTGGTAGTACCTTGAGAAGGACAAACTAGAAGCTCACACCCTTTCTCCTTTAGTATATTATGTTTACTCCATGGAACGTATGTCTCTTGGAGACAGACCACATCTCAGGACATATTCCTAATTTCTCGTACTACTCTTTGCTGTTTGGCCCTTTCATTAAGGCCTCGCACATTAAATGTACATACAAATAAAGGTGACATTTTTAGCCTGGTTCGGAACTACAGAAAACTTCCTTTCTCTCTTCTTTTTATAAGTTCTGCACTAGCTACCACCTTTTTTATAATTTTTACCCTTCCTCCCCCACCCCTGTGGTAGTCACCCCTCTCCCCATACCGACAGCCCACCCCTCCTCCCCTCAACTGCCTCCACTACCAGCGAAGGCCCCCCCTCCTACCCTCCCCAACTTAGAGGCTGGTAGACCCAACAGTCTACAGTGATGGAGAGCCTTCTAAAGAACACCTATCCCCCTTTATCCCCCCAGTTCACCAATACCCCCAAACCGTGTTTATTAAACAAAATAACTTGGAAAAAAATTGACTATAGGGGAATAGCCATAAAAAAAAATCTAGACTACGGTTTAGCATGAACCTAGAAGACTACAAACATTCCGTCCTCTAGTGCTTAATTTCTTGTACATACTCTTTGGCTTTTAGCTCAGATGTAAAAAAAATCTAGTCTTATCTTTATATATAATTTTCAGTTTAGCTGGATTTAAAAGAAATGCTTGTGCGCCTTTGTCCTGAAAGGGACTAAATAACTGCCGTAGCTGCCACCTTTTCCCACCATAGCATGGCAAAAATCTAGACGAACAAAAAACTCGATTCCTGCCGCTCTTCCCTGTCCATCGGGCCTGGCCAGGTCATATAAAACCTGTCTGGACAGAAGGTTGGATAAACATATCAGAATAGCTCTAGGTCTCGTATTAGATTAATTTGATCCCGCCTAATTCTTCAGCCGGAAGGGGAACCGATGGGCACGTTGAATCTCCATGTCCCATATCCACTGTGTCAGTTCCGGGGAGGTTTTGATAAAAAGTTTCACCACATACTTCCTGGGGTCTGAGCCTTGACCCCTTCAGATACACCATGAATTCTTAAATTATTGTGCCGGAGGCGGTTTTCCATGTCTTCAAGCTTCCAGGATATATTATTCCTCTGTGTCATCAACGCATCCATGGCTGCTTTCTGTACAATAATTTTGCCTTCAAGAGTGGACATTTGATTCTCAGCTTCAGAAATCCTTTCTGCGATCTCTGAAAAGGATTTAGCCACCCGCCGAATCGAGTTCTGTAGTTTTGTACAAGCGCCTTGGGTTTTTTGCCCGACTTTCTTCTCTGTGCGACATCATTGTTTCATATATTACTGCTTGCGAAATTTCGCCTAGGCATTCTGATGGAATATCCTGATCATGTCTGAGACCCCTCCTCCTAGTATACTCCCATAGTTGGCATCCTCACACTGCTTTTCCCCTGGGAGTTGTCCGGAGATGGCAGGTCGTTGTGTTATAGATAAAATGGCAGGTAATGTTTTTTTATGTATTGTCCTAGAACTAGATATCCTATTATGCTTTCCAGGGGTCTCTTCTTCCTGACTTATACTACTAGTCCCACTCCACCGCCTATTTGATGTGTCAAGAGGGTCGTCAGATATCTGTAGTGATTCCTCCCCAGCCGAGTTGGAATGATCCGAGAGTAAAAAAAAGGGATCCTTGATATCCGTCTCCTATTTTAAACCATCATTGCCATCTATTACTGGCAGCCTGTCCTCAGAGGCACATAAGACCCCTACTTCTTGCCTCTTGCCTGCTGATGCTACAGACACCATATCTGGCAATGTCCCACTCATGATGTCATGAACCAAAGCCTGCCCTTCTAGTGCATTCGACCCATCGTTTGTTAAGGGGCTGCCTGGAGTAAGATAATGTATCTATATTTACTATTTCGTCCATATTTTATATTTATAAAGCTATCCTGCCCAAAACTTAGCAGCAATGATTATATGTACAATCCGAAACCAACAAGGTGATGGATGGAATGATTGGATTAATCTCAGTCACTGGCAATCGCTTGAGCCACATCCCAATCCATTGTTTTTTTCTCACCATGCCACTTCAGTTTGAACCCAGAAATATCTAAACATGTCTGGAGCCTGCTACTCAAGTGGACAGTACAGCCTGAACTGCCAGGCCCCCTGTTCCAGAAAGGGGAAAGGAAGCTGTAAAAACCTTCTCTGATTCAGGATTATCTCAAAAATATATTACTCATACCTGTCAAAGGCATGGCTTTGGGTGCCAGGATACAATCACCTTTACAATTACCCATTCATTTGAAATACACCTTGCCAGTATTTCCCAATTTAGGTTATCACCATGGTAGCTCTGTGCATTTCTCACAAATGGGCATCACAATGTTAACTCTTTGCATTTCTTGAGACTTGGCATCACCATGGTAGCTCTGCTACATCTCTCAAGAATGGGAATCACCATGATAGATCTGCTGCATCATGCAAGAATGGGCGCAACTATGGCAGCTTTTTGCATCTCGTATGTATTGTTATCACAATGCTAGCTCTGCTGCAGTTCTCAAGAATGGGCATCACCATAGTAGCTCTGTGCATTTCTTATGTATGGGCATAACCACATTAGTTCTGCTGCATTTATCAGGAATGAGCATCACCATGGTAGGTGTGCTACATTCCTTATGTATAGGCATCAGCATGGTAGCTCTGCTGCATTTCTCAAGTATGGGCATCACCATGGTAGCTCTGCTGGATTTCCCTTGAATGGGCATCACCATAGTAGCTCTTTGCTTTGCTTATGTTTGGGCATTACCGTGGTAGCTCTCTTGCATTTCTCAAAAATGGGCATCACCATGGTAGCTATGCTGTATTTCTCAAGTATGGGCATCACCATGGAAGCTCTGCTGCATTTCTCAAGTATTAACATCACCATGGTAGCTCTGTTGCATTTCTCAAGTATGGGCATCACCCTCTGCTGTATTTCTCAAGAATGGGCATCACCATGGTAGCTCTAGTGCATTTCTCAAGAATGGGCATCACCATCCAGTTCTGCTGAATTTCTCAAATATGGGCCTCATCCTTTGCTGCTGTCATGTAGTTCCTATATTACCCATACAGGACCTGCGAGTTTGGATAACATAACATGTAGGATTGGTGGCAGACTGACTCTGAACACACCCCACAGAGAATGTTAGCCTTTCTGTTTTAACTAGCTCACAGTGCCACTAGAATCTTCTCTTATCAGGGAGAGAATAGTTTCTGGCAACCTCAGAACAGGACAACCCTGATTCCCCAGGATCATGGAAACAATGTACTACCTTTCGCTCAGTCACTCGTGCTCACATATGCGGTCTCAGATAGTTACACAGAAGAAACAGTTGGGCGTCTTAAAATAAGAATTTATTGCACACTTTTTCTTCTAGTGTAAAATGGATGTGCTGCAATAACCGTTAAACAGTAGCAGATATATATGATTAGCAGTACAGTGAGAATAAAAGGATAGTACAGTTCTACCATCTTGCAATAATCATGAATACATACATGAAAATAAAATGCACGATAAAAGTGTGCCTACTCCTACGTTGCCTATCTAGATGTACCTAAGTGTACCTAGCATGTGAGTAGTTGTGAAGCCAAGTATTGTGGTAAATAAATAAATAATACCCTATTTTTGACTAGGCATATATCATAACAGATAGCTCAATAAATAAGAGTCAAGATTCGAGGTAGTAGGAGTTTTGCAGGTTTATTACAGCATAAGGACAGGATCAGGACAACCTGCATAGGAACAGAATGGCAGGGTTAGAGTGGCCCGGCAGCTGCCGGGCTGGGTCTGGGATGAGCGCGCTAACTTTTAATAACAATACACGGGCATATATACATAGCGCGAACACATAGCATTACATTGCAGTAGGCGTAGCAGTGGGTGGAGCAGAAGGTGTGACGCGTAGCAGTCGCGAAAGATAACAGTAAAAGTAGGTGTAACTGGGCGTATACATAGACATGTGGTGCAGACGTAACAGAATATGTCATGAATGGGGCGGAAACATTGGAGGGGGCTACCTAAGGAGCCGGGACCTCTAACCTGGTGGTGCGCGTAAACTGGCAATGACGTATCACTAGGAGAAGCTGGGGGCTATGAACTCTGTGCTAGGAGCAGAGACTAAAGTCTGGAGGGTCGGAGCGACATGTACCTAAACCCTATCTAGTATCTGATGTTTAGGGAACATGTTGATATAAACTAGAAGTCATGAGGGGAAAAGCTAACTTGACTCTAAGACTGGACCATGCATTATTCTACATGTAGTGCGTGATGAAGAATATTAAATGACCAGTAAATACAGTATTTCTCTAACATGGAGACGTGAAGGCTAGACAATGACGGAAACTATTGATGCAGTTCAGTAGCTTAGGAATGCAGAGAAGGAGGACTGAACTGATAACTGGACTTTTGGCAGACTCAGAGGCAGAGCCAAGCTGCACCGGGCACTGTGAGGCAGGAAGCAAGTGAAAGGTCGAGGATACAGGTGGGGGCTGTATCGCTCCTCAACGAGGCTTCAGGAGACAGGAGCTGAATCTGATGTCCGGGCCCTTTTGAGGCCTGGAAACGGGGACTTTATAATGAAATAACGTGCACACTGAGCAACGTGGCAACGTAGCTTTACATAGGCCTGATATTCGTAGTATTCACGAGAACTGGAAACTGGCATACTAGAGGTGGACACAACTATAATTGCGTCATTAATCGGACATGGGGAATAACATATGCATATTGGTCATGCACACATAACATATGAGGGATGACACGTGGTGACACAGAACATGGCAAAATTTACTTTTCCACATTCCCTCCTTGTCACTACGTTTCCATCAGGAAACATCAATATTCATGATACCATCTATCATTTCATATAGTATCATTTGTTCGTCTCGAATTGTCTTGGAACGGGATTTAGAACGGGGCTTGGGACTAGGAATACAAGAGGTAGCACAAATGCCGCAAATCGCAGGGCCACATTGTATACAGAGGCAGCAGCTGAATATGATCGCTACTGCAATACCTAGAAAGGACAGGACTTTCCATCCCCAGGCGGAAATTATATTCCAGAACCAACCGGACCATGTCCAGGTGCCTGGATCTTGGTGTAACAGATGGGCAATTTTATGAAGTCTGGTTATAGCTGAATAAACAGACGGCGCGTTATTAGGAATGAAAATGCAGCAACTAGATCCGAGAACTCTACAGGCCCCGCCCCTATCGGCCAGTATGACGTCAAGGACGAGACGATTCTGTAAAACGACAATTCTCATAAAGGATTGCTCTTCGGTTAAGTTACCTAGAGCGGAGGCAGTCTCATCTACTACTGCTTCAAGGGTTCTTGTTAACCTACGGATTAGCTTACTGTTTACAACTGTACCTAAATAAGGGAACACACCTTTATCTATATCAATGAATTGCTCTGCGGTAGTTTCAGTATAATCGACAATCGGGAGGTTTCTCTTGTGTCTAGTATGTACTAGATGTGTGTTTCTATGATAGTCAGGTGGGGCTAGAAAAACTGGTGGCAGTAGGAAGGCAATGTAACAGGTTCCCTCCCAATCGAGGGGCAGATGAACATATGCAGTTTGACCACAAACAAAATAAGAATGACGTGAAGCTTTAAAAATAGATTTCCCACTGTCACTATACTTGATAATAGTAGTACAATCACTATGTCCTACGTGTACAGAACCATGACTACGGACACATAATTCGCCTTTGACTGGTAGTACTGAAATAGCAGGTGAGTCTGGAGTAGTATCAGACTGGACATTCAGGACCATGAAATTCGACGAATAATTACCTAAATTATACACTTCATTTTCTAGATCTAAACCTGTTCTGTGGGGAAGACCTTGCTTGTCTGGAAAACATGTACTGTTAAGAAAAGACATATCTGTTGAGGATGACGTTAACGTGGACCATGCTCCACACGAACCATTATGTGAGAATGGATAAGGAAAAAGTGGCAGAACTCCCTTCGGGGTCTGGAAAGGGGGGAGTCGACCACACACCCAACAATTAGTGGCATTGCTGGTCTGGTGTGAGTAATGTAACATACGGATAAATGAATTGTTACGCATAGCGAGGCGGTAAGCATATTAGTGAGGAGGCAGATCACTAAACGTGTGCTCTCCTGTAACATTAGCAGACTTATTTACATGAGAAACTGAAAAATACAGGAAAAATGCATAGCTGATGCAAGAAATCATAATGCTGATGAATAATATGAAGCTTAGAAAAATGATACATTGAATTGAGTTTTTACTAACTCTCTCACTATGGGGGTCTATTTTATACATGTCAGAAACAGTCTAACCGTTTCACCTAGGGGAGGACTTATACAATCAAACTGACTGACTTATTTTACTAGACCGGAGCTTTAACTTATACTCCTGCTGCGGAGTTTTCTCTAACAGGGAAGGGGTTGTGTCAATGTCTTTTGCGGGACAGTCCTTAGGAACAATATTTCGGCAGTCCTTAAAATCCTGGGAATCCTTGGAAATGTTTTTAGAAACGGGTTTCAATCCATTGAAAAGTTTTACATAAGAAAGGTGTATCCATCCTTTTCGGCCTTCCAACTTCACGGCTGTACGGGTGGTCAGGAGGACCTGACGTGGCTCCTTCCAACGAGGTTCCAGCGGACTTGATCTGTCAAAATTTCGGATCATCACCAGCGAACCTGGAACGATTTCATGCGGTGCCACCTCGGTATTGTCTGGAAATGCGGCAGCAACCTGTGAACGACATGAGTTGAGGGCAGACATCAAGGAAGCTAGGTAATCTGTCAGCATATTACATGAAACATCGGTAATACTTCGGGGTCTAGGAGTACCCCACATGTTAGGGGGGCGGCCGAAAACGACCTCATACGGGGACAGACCTGATCTGGAATGTGCGACCATGCGCATATAAAATAAAGCGACTGGCAGAGCTACTAGCCAGTCCACACCTTTTTCTTTGCATACTTTGGCGATACGGATTTTCAGGGTCTGATTATGTCTCTCGACTAGACCGGCTGCTTCAGGATGGCGTACACAATGGAACTTCCACTGGTACCCTAACAAAAGGGAAACGTGCTTCATGAGTTCAGATGAGAATGGCTGACCGTTATCAGAATATACGACTCTAGGGAGTCCATATCGAGGGAAGAATTCACGAACCAACTGCTTGGCAGTGGTCGCGGCTGTGTAATCTGGGACTGGATATGCTTCTGTCCATCTGGACAAAGCGCATACAACTACAAGGACATACTTGAAACCTCGACATCGCTCCATCTGAATATAATCCATCTGGAGGACCTCAAAAGGGTGGTCAGGAGGCTGGAAACCACCTTGTTCCACCGGGACACTTTTACCTGGATTAAACTGGCAACATATCATACAGGTACGGACTTTCTGCTTGGCTGCAGCTCGTAAATGCTTGTTGAACCAAATGTTATGGATACTGTCTAACATAGCTTTTTCTCCTAAATGTGCTGGACTATGTGCGGTATTAATAATGACTTGAACCATAGAGTCGGGGAGAAACCATGTGGCTCTACCCTTCGTTAACCATCCTTGATCTGTCTGGACCCCTCCTTGTTCGGACCATTTCTTGATTTCATCAGAAGTAGCATGTAACTGGATATCTATGACATCTTGTGTAGGGTCCTTAACTGTCATGCATGTAGTCAGATCTGGAGTATGTGTCATGTTAACTGGAATGTCTGGAGTCTGTGCTGTAAGCTTGGCTGTGCGATCTGCTAGATCATTACCTTGAGAAATAATGTCAGTAACTTTCGTATGTGCTTTGCACTTCATGATAGCAATGGATGTCGGTAAATGTATGGCATCTAACAGAGCTTGAATAAGGAGACCATGCTGAATCTTGGTTCCATGAGAAGTCATGAAACCTCTCTCCTGCCAGAGCACTCCGAAGTCGTGTACAACTCCAAATGCGTAACGTGAATCTGTGTAAACATTAACTTTCTGGTTCTCGGCGTGTATACAGGCTTGTGTCAGAGCAACTAGCTCTGCTGCTTGAGCGGACAGAGTGTCAATACGGTGTGTTTCAATAACTTCAGTGTCAGTAGTCACTGCATACGCGGCGACTAGTTCTCCTGTACTAGTTCTCATACACGAACCATCCACATAAAGTGTCAGGTCGGGGTCTAATAACGGAATATCTGTCAGGTCTTGTCTTGGCTTTGTCGTAATGTTAACTACTTCCACGCAGTCATGTGGGTTAGGATTTGAATTAACTGATGGTAACAGTGTAGCAGGATTCAGGATATTGCAGCGTCTAATTTCTATGTGTGGCTGAAACAGTGTCAATTCATAACCTGTTAAACGTGCAATTGTCAAGTGCTGTGTTTGTGTTCGGTTTAAAAGAACTTCTACGGAGTGTGGAACTTGTACTGTCAGGGAGTGTCCTAAAACTATGGAATCACTTTGTCTAATGGCTAGTGCTGTGGCTGCAACTGACTTGAGGCACGCAGGCAACGCCTGGGCGACTGGATCTAATGTGCTCGAAAAATAAGCACAGGGCTTGTATTGACCTGCTTGATCTTGTGTGAGAACAGATAATGCTGTACCTTCACGTTCAGTAACGAAAAGTGTAAAAGGCTTACTGTAGTTCGGTGTAGCTAGAACTGGAGCTTGGCATAAAGCTGTCTTTAACTCCTTGAAACTAAGTGTATGTTCAGATGTCCAAGGGAGGACAGTCGATACGGCTGCCTCCTGTGTCGTTAACTGTATCAGTGGCTTGGCTAGAAATGCATACTGGGGAATCCATTGTCTGCAATAAGAAGTAAGGCCGATAAAGGCACGCACCTCCTTCTGGGTTCTGGGCTGGGGAAGACTCGCTATTAACTGGATACGGTCGGGTGTCAACTGCCTACCCCTCTTGGACAGTAAGTGTCCTAAGTATACCACTTGCTGGACACAGAATTGAAGCTTCGAAGGGGACACCTTGTGCCCCATCTCGGCTAGGAAATACAGAACTGTCAGTGATGCCCGCTCGCAATCACGTTCAGAACGGGCTGTGATCAGTAGATCATCGACATACTGGAGTAGGGCAGTGTCAGTTGGCATGTGAATATTGTCCAGTTGTCTCTTCAGTGCTTGACTGTAAATACTAGGGCTTTCTGTGAAACCTTGAGGAGCGCGTGTGAACATATAGCTCCTTCCATTTAAACAAAATCCGAAAAGAAACTGGCTGTCTGGATGAATGGGAACACTAAAAAATGCATTCTTGAGGTCTATGACAGTGAAGAACATGGCTTCGGGATCAATAGCAGTTAACAGGGAAGAGATATCTGGGACAACTGGGTACTGCGGAATAATACATTTATTAAGCTCTCGTAAATCAATCACTAATCGATATACTGGGGGTGCATTTGGATCAGTGCGTTTCATGACTGGAATGATCGGAGAATTACATACATTGGAGTCAGTTTCTACAACTACTCCTTGAGCCATGAGCTCGTCTATAATTTTGGATAAGGCTGCTACAGCCTCGGGTGGCAATCTATACTGTCTGATTCGTGGTAACACTACACCTGGTTTGAGAGTCACACGATGGGGTGTGATTTGCATGTAACCTACATCAGTTGGACCTTGCGCCCATAAATGCTGCGGAACTTTAGACAGTCTGGAATCAAAATCTCGTAATACATAGTGACCCTTAAAGTCACGTAGGAACAATCGTATTCCCTCTGGGGAACAGCAAATAACTGCACCTAACGCTTTCAGTGTCTTAATGCCTAACAGATTTTCTGGACATGACTTAGTAAGTAACAGATCAGTGGTACGGGACAATGGACCTACTTCTAGAGTGACTGGCTTTGAAATCTCATTAACGATAGGTTTTCCTGAAAATCCAAGGGAAACATTTCTTGAGCCTGAGAGCGGAGCCCCTGGAACTTCGGCATGACTAATTGTGGTCCTACTTGCCCCTGTATCAATCAGAAACTTTCTGTCTTTCCCTAATACTTGACTGTGAACATAGGGACCTTCTTGATCTACAGGTATCTCGATGAGAGGCAAGCCTACCTCCCTCTCTAGGCTGTTTCATGAATATGGCTGGTACTCTGGATACTCAGACTGTGCATACTGGTACATCTGTGATGTAACATGCTGTGTTGCAGCAATAGGCTGCGGTACTGTAACTGTCTGTTGTGCATTCTGTGGCTGAGGAATCTGTGAAACTTGTTCTTGTCTAGGCGGACGTGGTCTTTCTTTAGTCTTACCAGTAGCTATGTTGTGTTTCAGAACTGCACACTCATTTATAAAATGACCTGGCTGTTTACAATAATTGCAGTTCCCTTTAACGGGAGCTGCAGGATGACTGGCTTGATTCGGACCCCTCTTCTGACTGTCTTGAGGAACAGATTGTGCAACTAGCACTTTCATTTTCGTGTCTTTCATACGTTTTCTTTCGTGTTCTTGCTCTTCCCTGATTCTATTCTGGTGATACTGAAGCATCTGGAGCATCTGGGACGGAGTATTTGCTTGCCAGGTGCTTTCGACTTTCAAAACTCGATTTTTAATTTGTGGACTTGAATTCTCGACTAATTTAGTAACGAAAAGGTGAGGGTATGACTCACTACTTGTCTTGAGACCACTGTTAATACTAAAACATTTTTCAAATCTAGAATAAAAATCACTAATATCTTCATCTTGCTTCTGTTTACAGGCTGAGATTGCATCCCAGTCCTCTTTTCTCGTTGTTAATAATCTGGGTAAAACTTGAATTAATAATTCTGGTAATTCTTTACATTTATCTCCAAGACCGGTACCTGGTACTCGTGCCTTGTCTTCAGCTTCTAGAGCTGTCCAATCGATCTTTTTCTCTCCCACCTCCCATTCTTTTTCCTTTAGCTTTTCATACACCCCTGCGGGCAACAGGACCTTTAACATTTTAATGATATCTGGGTAAGTGTATTCTCCCATACGGAGCATGTCTTTTAATTCTCGATGGAACCCTGCTGGATCTTTGTCATGACAGGGAATTAATTTCTTCATTTCAAGGAGTTCCATCTTTGTGATTGGAGTGTATACAAACACTCGCTGCATTTCGCCACCCGTTCCTCTAACTGGGTGGACTACTCGTAACGGATTCTGTCTGTCTATGTAGAATGGTTTACTTTCTGGGGGTGAGACATGAACAAAATGCGGGTTCAAGAACGTTCTATATTTGTGACGTTGTTCTAGAATGACACTAATTAAATCGGTACCTAGACCTCTCCATTTGTACTGGAGTAACTCGTTCAGGATATCATGTAACGGGCCTGGATCAGAATGCTGACCCTCATACAGAGTAATGAGGTGCTGGATCATATACATACCCACCAGTCGCTGCTCGGCTGGGGGCAATTTCAGAAGCATTTGTGCCACTATTTCGTCTGGAAAAGTGGTAGAATCAGTAATCCATCGGACTGCTGATCGAACTAGTTCTTGTTCATGCATAGTACTTAATTCACTGTAACCGATTCGTGATCTCAGAATATGATCGGTAGCTTGAAATACTTGTTCTAGGGAACCTTGTTCTGGTACTGAATGATGGAAAATAGACTTGGGTTCTAGACGTAAATGGCGATCTGGAAATCTAGATTTTCCTACGTACGCTATTCTAGCAGAATTCTCGTCGTCTTCCTCTTCAGGATCAGAGGTACTTTCTTTCTCGCTTACTTGTGCTGCTTTACGCTGTTCGTGTATCTTTATTATTTCTTTACGGATTTTCTTGTACATACTTTCCATGGCACCGACGGTCTTGTGCTTACCCTCGGCTATATTATCACTCCACCTTGTCAGGATTCTCATTTCGGCAGAATCTTTAGACGGGTAATCTTGTTCTCTTATTAGACAATTAATCAGAAACTTTAATATCATGAGCTGGATCTCGGCTTTCCTTTGAGACATGGCTTCGTGAATACTTTCTGGATCATCCCCTGTACGGATGAAACGATATATTCTGTCTAGATCTTCTTTCATATTCGGTAAGGTGACTAGATACTCGGCCACCTTTCTTACGCGGAACGAATATAAAACCATATTATCCTCGCCTGGGACTGGATCATAGACACATTCGGCAAGGGATTTTCTTATTTCTGCTACAGTCTGATGTCTAGGCGTACGCTGTGACGCTTGTGCATGTAATTCGGCTAACGTTAAACGCTTGTGTGGCGGCGGGGTTTGAGGAGGACCTCCTCCTGCGGCCCCTAAACTAGAATCATCGACGGACATTCTTCGTGGCGGAGCGGGAAGTTGAAATGCTGGCTGGACCGGGGGTACCGTAGCAGGTACTCCGGTGTCTGGAAGAGCGGGAAGTGCCTGATTTACAGGGACTGGCGGAGCGCGAACAGGATTTGCATATTCTGGGACTGTGTCGTCCAAATAGGACGAAATAAAAATATCAGCTGCGGTCTGTTTGTGACGTAGCTTGGTCGGAACTAATGGTGGCGGGAAATTACTGGATGCCTCTGGGGTCGCTTTTGGCGAGCCCTCGGCAAGAAGAGGATACATACCCTTAATAAGGGCATGCCTCTGTCTGTCTGACTGTTCGGCTTTGACTTGTTCACCTATCTCGATTAATTCTCTTTCTTGGGCTCGTTCTTGGGATTCTCTACTTAACTCTGACTTTCTGACTTCCTTTTCGGTTCTTCTATGCGCTTCTTTACGCCATAACTCGATGGCATCTTTCTGTGACTGTCTGGCTTTCTTTTTCCATAATGCTTCTTCTACTCGCATGATACATTCGGCATCCCATGTACCCGATACAGGCCATCTATACTTTTCTTCTAACTGTTTGGTATACTCTACCCATAAATCTAGATACAATATGGCACTTATGCCATGTTTCTGATACATAAAATGACCTGGACTGTCCCTCGGCGGAACAGGAACTGCTTCTTCTAATAAACCCTTTCTAGTTTTTAACTGACGTAACTTGGAAAAGAGCGGCATTGTAAACTTGAATCGGAACACAATACAATACACAAAGAACAATAACAATTGGGAAAACAATTCAGGCATACCACGACATTGAAAATACATTAAACAATATCATAACATAACAGTTCGAACAGAATATTACCTGGAATACTGAGAACAGAAATACAAGAATTTTCTCGAGAACGGAACAGACTAGAGTTACTGGATGCACTGCTGTAACAGTACGGAACATACCGGTCCCATAAAGGGACGCATCAAGACCCGTATCCACCTAGGTGAACACTTCGTTTGTGAGTCTGGGTACCACCAACCCACGGACCAGGAGTCAATTTAGATTGGTCCTGTCTAGATACTACCCCAGCACTGGTACTCACCGGGCAGCACGGAACGGAAAGCCTCGGACTGGACTGGACTGATGGCGACGAACTTCGGACTTCGGACTTCAGTTACGGGTGGGCCTCCGGATACCTCGGACCTTGGACTCTCGGCTTGGGCTCTGGTCGGGACTCGCCGCGTTCCTCCACCGTCTCGTTTGGATGCTGGACCACCTCCTCCGTCTCCTCCGTGGGCCTGAGGGATACTTGAAGCAGAAATATCTGCACTTGGCCAGTATGGTTCCGTCACGACTGCAGAGGGTCAGGGGGTCGGCGTGGCTTCACCGACGCGTGGGGAAAGGGCAAGTCCCTGTTCGGGCGCCATTATGTGGTAAATAAATAAATAATACCCTATTTTTGACTAGGCATATATCATACCAGATAGCTCAATAAATAAGAGTCAAGATTCGAGGTAGTAGGAGTTTTGCAGGTTTATTACAGCATAAGGACAGGATCAGGACAACCTGCATAGGAACAGAATGGCAGGGTTAGAGTGGCCCGGCAGCTGCCGGGCTGGGTCTGGGATGAGCGCGCTAACTTTTAATAACAATACACGGGCATATATACATAGCGCGAACACATAGCATTACATTGCAGTAGGCGTAGCAGTGGGTGGAGCAGAAGGTGTGACGCGTAGCAGTCGCGAAAGATAACAGTAAAAGTAGGTGTAACTGGGCGTATACATAGACATGTGGTGCAGACGTAACAGAATATGTCATGAATGGGGCGGAAACATTGGAGGGGGCTACCTAAGGAGCCGGGACCTCTAACCTGGTGGTGCGCGTAAACTGGCAATGACGTATCACTAGGAGAAGCTGGGGGCTATGAACTCTGTGCTAGGAGCAGAGACTAAAGTCTGGAGGGTCGGAGCGACATGTACCTAAACCCTATCTAGTATCTGATGTTTAGGGAACATGTTGATATAAACTAGAAGTCATGAGGGGAAAAGCTAACTTGACTCTAAGACTGGACCATGCATTATTCTACATGTAGTGCGTGATGAAGAATATTAAATGACCAGTAAATACAGTATTTCTCTAACATGGAGACGTGAAGGCTAGACAATGACGGAAACTATTGATGCAGTTCAGTAGCTTAGGAATGCAGAGAAGGAGGACTGAACTGATAACTGGACTTTTGGCAGACTCAGAGGCAGAGCCAAGCTGCACCGGGCACTGTGAGGCAGGAAGCAAGTGAAAGGTCGAGGATACAGGTGGGGGCTGTATCGCTCCTCAACGAGGCTTCAGGAGACAGGAGCTGAATCTGATGTCCGGGCCCTTTTGAGGCCTGGAAACGGGGACTTTATAATGAAATAACGTGCACACTGAGAAACGTGGCAACGTAGCTTTACATAGGCCTGATATTCGTAGTATTCACGAGAACTGGAAACTGGCATACTAGAGGTGGACACAACTATAATTGCGTCATTAATCGGACATGGGGAATAACATATGCATATTGGTCATGCACACATAACATATGAGGGATGACACGTGGTGACACAGAACATGGCAAAATTTACTTTTCCACAGTATCCCTTTAGGATTAAAGTATAACCCCATTACCTGAAGTGAGAGAGTGTGGGAACCCATCCTGGTCTCGAGTCGGACACCCCGCAAGGGATGTGTTAGACCACTGTCAGCTGGAGCGTCTGCATGCAGGAGCCTCAGTGTCTCTGGTCAGTGTGTCGACTTGGAAGTCTCGGTTCCCTCTATTGAACCCTAGCAAGATGTGTGGTATGTATACAGAAAGTATCTTAGGTTTCTTTGTTGCCATTGTTGGATTTGAGGATGACGCATGGGATGAACCTTGTACGTAGATAATATGCAGGTGGTGTAGCCTCTGCCTGTTTTCCATGAACCCTTATGAATATTCATTCATACTGTATGAGTCTATTTATGAAGTTATAGAACGCTATTGTTAAGGGAAAACCCCTCCTTCTGTGCCCAGGACTAGGACTAGGTAAAGGTCCAATCCTAAAGGCTCGTTACTGTGTAGTATAAGGGAGATAATGTAGGTGAAGGTGTATGATATTACCTGGGCTTATATTAGGGTACCTATATGAAATATAACACACACTCCTCTTCCGAGCAGTCAACAATGATAAAAATGCAAGTGAACTACTCTTTTTACTAGGTAGCAGTGCATAAAAATATCAGTTAGCTTCCTAAAATATGTAAAACCATTTAAAAATAGTCTAATAGGGGGGAGAGAAAAAAAATATTCTGTAAAGTTACTATTGGAATCGTCACTTTAAGCCAAAGTCCTAGGCGAGTCCGTTTATATAAACAAACCACTTCAAGCATCAGAAGGCATGCTTTCCCAGTGAAAGTGTCAATAAAAGGAAATGTTCCAAATTTAGTTGAGTTTTGAAAAAGAAAAATTCTGAATTCTTTCCCAGCACACGATGAACCAAATATATATTAAGTGTCCTGGCAGGGAGACGTAACGTTGTTGCTCGATGTTGCAGAGGACGATCCTTGTAATATCTTACAGAGCACGTCAATGGAGCACAGATGATACTCAGAACTGCCAATAGCTGGTGCAAAGGCAGCTGGTGCTGTAGTCGATACCTGAGTGCGAGTGGAAGAGCTGATGCTCAACCCAGTTGTAGCAAAAGGCACCTGCGGTGTGAAAATGTACCTTTTAATGTGCACACCGGTGCAGAGTCACCCTGCTCTTGTACACAGGTCCGTAGACCAATAAATAGATATCGGCACTGATGTTGGAATCAAAATAACAAGTTTATTAATCACTCATGAGTTGGAATACATCAATACAACACCCTCAAGTGTTCCAGGAGGTAGTACATTGAATACACAGACCATGGACATTTATACACATTTGTTGCAAAGTAAGCATATAGACAGAAAAGGAAAGAACTAGTTTAGACACAGGAATAGCTATTGACAAACAAGGGAATATGGATGATCAATTAGTCAGCAAAGTGGGAGGAGAATAGAACTGTTTACAACAGCAATAAATGGTCGACGGTTTCATCTTTAACCAGGTGCCTTTTAGCAGCTACAAGCCTTTTCTTAGCACGTACATTACTTTGGCTTGAGACAGAAAGCGTTAACGAAAGTTGATGACACAAGCAAAATAGAAGGGCAAGCAACAGTGAAGACAGGAGGACTACAAAGCTAACAAAATGGATGCCACAACAAAGATGGCTTTAGCTTAGGCTAATGAAGATTATTTCAGATTTCCACAGCGGGTTCTCGAGGAATGTAGCTATCAAGATAGGAATACGGTGGGGACATTGCCGAGCATGGACCCTCACCGGTTCCAGCATGGCATTCACGTCCGGTGGCATTGCTGATGGAAGTGTCAGACAGAGATCTAGCACGCATTCTTCTCTGCAAAACAGGCATCAAGGGACAGGTAAGATGCAGTCCATCCAGACTGGTCTAAACAATAGGAACCATGAGGTGCTCAGTTCCCGCAGGCGAGGTGTGCCCAGATGTTGTACCATGCGTTCATGGTATTTATGCTCCAGGAGTGCTTTCGCCATCTCATTGGTGATTAGGCCATCCATGGCGAAGCAGAAAAATAACAATCAGGATACCTGCTATTGAGAGCAAGATCAGCTGAAGACCTCCAAAAATACTTCCCAATAACTCCGAGGACTGTCTGAAAGGTGTTTAGAAATACTGACCCTATGGTCTTAAATAGGTGTGCAATAGCACTTGTTTCAGACATATTAAAGAAACGTCCACCATTTCTGTGAATTGAGAAGGGCAGTTTATAAGTATGAGTGCCTGTATCTCAGCCGAGGTCCTTGCGATTTGAAGATCAAGGGTCTCCCGGGCAGAGGTTAAGGGCACAGTCTGCTGTAAAAGCATGCTTTCAGTTTGCTCAAAGTATCAAATTGTATAAAAGAAACATTTAGCGAAGGCCATAGCGCGCCTCCCTGACTGTACTTTTTGGCGGAAACAATAGTTGCAAACAGCAAGTCACCCTGGAGTTCACTGTGACCAGATAGGCAATCCCAAGAAGCATCCCCCAACAACCTTGATCATTCAGCATCAAGCAACTCCCATTCGAGAACAGCTTGAATACCGGTGTAATCATGGCTGCTGGAGTCACTTGCAGGTGGCAGGACAATTTTGCTACTTAACCAATACAAGCTCCGTGTAGTGAAATATCCTGGCACATGAGAGAACCACTCATTAGTCATTAGTCATATTTTACTGTATATGATTACCTAAAATCGTTACAATTTACGAAATATAAAAAATGTCATGACATACACGAACAAAAGAGGCGACAAATCAAGGTCGCAACCCGATAACAAAAGAACATACAATTATTAAAATATGAACAACAATGATGCACATAGGATGTTAACTAAAGTGCAAGTGCTGAGCCACAGGCATGTATTCTTTTAGTATAAATGATTGTGACATTACCTAGACAAACGCAAATGGATTACTGAGTGAAAAATGCCATTATGAGAATTCATAAACAGATGCCGTCTGCATTCACTGTTTGAGGAAGTCGCAGAGTTAATCAAATTATTTTAAGTGCACCACTCAAAGCGTTCTTGCAGTTTGTACCGCTTCAAAACACTTATCGATCCCCACTCCAGCATCGAAATCTGTAGGTTATTCCCAAGATTCCTTAATGTATTCCTTACCCATTTTTTCATATTTGCCTGCCGTTTCTCAAGGCAATATTGAAACTGAAAAGTGATCGGTAGAGTTATGTGGCCATGGATTAGCCATTCCGTGGATGGTGATTTGGCTTCTGTAAATAGTAATGTATCTAGTTAAGCAGCATTGTATATTTTGCTCCCCTTTGTGCCATTTCTACCTGCTTATCAGTTAGATTTTATTCAGAGACGTACTGTTGATAAAACAGCAAGGCACATAGCCTACATGCAAAGATTGCAGTGTCCAGCTTAACAACATAATAGAACGTAACTGAGATTGCCTGTGTTGTAATATGGCCAAATCGTGTTTCAGTATGCCTATTGCAGAAGATGGAAAGTTGCCTAAGGAATATATCCTCGTGCTGTTAATCCATTATCCGCTACCGCTAATGCCTTCTCTAAGTTAATATGTTCTATTTCCTGTGTTTTCTCTGCGGCCTCTTGTTGGGATATTTTCCAAATGTCATTGTAGGCAGCATAAATGCCAGCATATATGAAATGTTTCTGACGTGGTTTTCTGGGGCCTAAGATACATATTATGTGTGAGTAAGGATAAGTGTTGTGTCACTTCTGTGAGTGTTGAGGTTTCTAGCCAATCAAGGCACAACTTCCCAAAACAGAATCTTTGCTGACATTTGTTTGTGCCCATGGACAAACCAACCATCCTTTCCAATCAGGATCTGATCCATTGTACCAGAAAATGTCATCTACTTCTACCCCTTCTTGTGAAGTTGAATTTTGCCACCCGTCCATCTGTGATGGTGTTGGAAACTGAGGTGTGTTCTTGACTAGTCCAAGACAGGATTTCTGTTGCACAATGTCATTTAGAAATATCATCTGCTGTGGAATGAGGCATGCTCTAAATAGCGCTTCTGTTCCCTGGACTTTCCAGTCTCTAGAACCCCATACTGATTTTAAGTCTATTGTGGCCTTTCATAGATCAAAACCCTGAGTTGAGAAAATACCTGTGCACCTCCACAATAGTCACTTTGATCCTTTCGCTATTATAGCGTTTGACATTCAGTCCAAATCCTTAGTCAGAAGCCATTTCCACAAAATCAGACGATGTAGAGAGTTCAAGCTTTTATTTTGCAACCATTATGATCCACAGCCAACGCGCGTTTCGCCCTCTTCGGGCTTTCTCAAGGCTATTTGTAGTGTAATCATAGGTCCCAATTCCTTTATCTACTGAAAATCTGCGGAAATACTTTTACGTCCTTGTCTGGTTGATCTTTGACTCTTTAGTCGTTGTATTACTGCAGGATCCCTTGATTCTTATCAAAAAAGTAAAATGTCAATCCGGTCTTATCAGCGGTACTATTCGTGTGGTACCATATTAAGCCCCACCTCCTCAGCGTTTATCGAGGCTCTTCCTGAATACCGTCCCTGCAGTACGGCGGCATTGATCAAAACCCTGTTCAGACAATCGGGTGATGATGGAAGTGATAAAGGAAGCAGAGTAAATCTGTTTGGTGTTAGTCAACATAATTTTTTGTGCTGATGTGGATGCCACTATATAATACAATGAAATAAAATATACTTAAAAACATTTCTAGGTGTTATAGATTTGTGCAAGAAATGCTGACCATAATGTTGGTGACAGTACAAAATGTCATATTCTGAAGTACCTTTAGCATTTCAGTGTTTGGAAATGCGGCAGTTTTCTCTAAATCAGACAACATATTATTAACAATTTCAGAGTCCCAATTATCAGAAAATGTACTGGAGGTAATGATATCACTCAATGAAATTTTAAATACATGAGAAATGTTTAGAAGTTCGGTAGGACCGAATATAATGAAATCAACCTTGTCCCAAACTATACCATCCGGTATAGGAGCTTCTGTAATGCTCACTGATGACAAGTCTCTTCGTTCACGATGAGAAGATTGATGTGGCTTCAGAATCAAATTTACTTTTCCGGCTGCAGGTCTGTGTTGGACGTATCGTCCATTAATAAGCATGCTAAAAGGTATAACGAAGCCTAGCCAGAAAAGAAAGAACATTATCCCAGTAATTACCCAGAGTTCTACCCAAGGCAATACCAGGTAAGTCTTTTTGAGTAAGTTTAGAACGCCTTTAACTTGCTGCTTGCTTGACTTGTGGTCTGGCGTAGTTTCTGGTTCACTTGGATCCAAAGAAAACATATCAAAGTTTATGAAGTAGCTAGAAGCAGTTTGATCAATTGTTGGAATTGCATCAGGATTTGTTGAAATCTTAGTTTGATCTCGTCAAGGCATGTTGCATTAAACATCAGTATTTGGTCTTATTGCAACCTGTGTGTTATTTTGAGTGTGATTTTGAAGTTGAACTTCAAGGCATGAGAAACGAGTTTCATAGCATTGTTGCATAGTCCGACATTCCGTACAGGAGGCTCTTCGAACGGGATGAGTCTTTCAGTTTGAACTTCTTGAATTGTAGTGAGAGGAGGGCATCTGCTACTTTGGAGTCCACAAGGCCTATTACTTAGTGTTGGACACATAGTGTGGTTTGATTAGATCAATTGAGACAAATATATCCTCCTTTTTTTCAGCAAGAGGCGGTAGAAGTACAGTCCTTATTCCTTGAACTGCTACTTTGATGTGTCCTGGATTCATTTAGATCCTGTAAAACAGCCAAACGAACATGGATATCAAATGGTTTCTCATCCGCCACTGCGCCTTCACAATCAAGATCAGGTACCCTCATGTGTGTCCCAAATAGGACCTCGTAAGGAGTGATACCCCCTAGAGAGCTTCCTGGCTGGTTATTGAGAGCTCGGTGTACCCCATATAAATGATTGGCCCAATTATCGCCCCTGCCTAATACCCTAGCTGTTAAAATTTGCTTTAGGTCCCGGTTTTTCCTTTCCACACTGAATTTCCCTCAGGATGGTACGGGGAGGAGTATCGCAATGCTACACCCATACCTTCTATAGCCTTTTTGTAATTCCTTTTTGTAAGCCGGGCCACAGTCAGAATGTAACATCCCAACTGCATATGTCCCTATAAAGACTAGCAAATCTTTGATAACAGTTCGAGCGCCAGCCAAGCGCTGAAGCCATACACATAGGAATTCATCTGATTGTAAGGGGGACCAATGGTCCAGATACATACAAGCGAGAGGTTTGTCTGATTTTATTAACGGTGTCTGTGTCGGGCATGTTATGGTGGAGCCTTTCATCTGCTGGCTGATGTCACATTTCAAGACATAGGGGCAGATGTATCATCTGTTTTTTTTTAGTTAGCCGCAAACGCTGCGATTCACAAAAAAGCAGCGTTTGTGGCTAATAAAATAGAAAATGCGATGTATGAAGAAAATCGCATCGCAAAAGCAAGGAATCGCAAAATTTGCGATTCCTTGACTTTACACAAGCATTTAAGGAATCGCAAAAAGCGATTTCTTAAATGCTATGTAAGAAACACCTAACTTTTGCGATTTTACTTAAGAAATCGCTAATTACCACCAACGTCACGTTGGTGGTAATTTGTGATTTCTTTCACAAATGCACTTTTTGGCATTTGTGAAGGCGCCATGTGGTGCTCAGACATGTCCTTAGGGCATGTATGTGCGCCATGTGGCACTCAGACATGTCCTTAGGGCATGTATGTGCGCCATATGCACACACATGTAAATTTCAATGGTGCAGCAGGGTGTCCTCATGACACCCTTGCACCCTTGAAATTATTCGCAATTTGTGATTCTCAAATTTCGAATCGCAAATTGAGAATGACTTCCCAATCATTCCTATGGGCCTCCTTGCCCATATAAATGAATGGGAAATTATTCCTTAATTGCGATTTCGCAATTTGCAAATCGCAATTAAGGAATATTAAGAAATGGCTAAAAAAGTGCAATTTTCTACATACATCCCAAGTTGCAATTCTCAAATAGCGATTTCTAAAAAATCGCTATTTGAGAATCGCAAATGATGGCGTTGATACATCTGGTCTTTAGTTTGCTTTGTTATACCTGGCCACCGGTAGGGCTGTTTCAACAATAAAATAGTTGCTGTAATGCCTGTATGCGCAGAGCCCAAACCCTTGGGTGCTGCTATAATGTAACCTTGCCTAAGATCCATATCCAGTATTACTCTGTCCCCCATTCCAGGAATCCGAGCATCTGGAATGTTGTTTGTAGGAATACTTGAGTGGAAATTTCCTTGGTACTACTGAGCTGCCTTTGGTTGGAGCAATGACAGGAACCATAATCTCACCATCTATCCTCATTTTAGAAAGAGTGATTGCAGCTACGAAAGCCCTGTGCACAGCTCCCTTTGTGGCTTCATCAGTCAATGAATTCCCTTCAAGGTGAACGTCATCACGTTGATGACTCAGTATATGAATCACGTGAGCCTGTGGGAGTTCGTTTCTCAACTCAATTACCTGTTCCCATAGGTTTTTATGCTTAATTGTGCCACCTTTTGCATCTTTGAACACATTTTGTTCCCAATTATGTAAATATTAATTTTAAAAATGCACACAGTAAAAAGAATCACACACTATCAGAGTGGGGAATTTGTGATCCGTGTTTACCAGTGCCAGTCTTAACACTTTTAACTCTGCCAAATGTGCCGTGCAGTCTCTTGGAGATTGCTTTTTGGTGCAACTTGGATGGAACTTTCCATTCCTCATGAGACCTTTAACGATAGCATATGCTGCGCTGTATTGTTGCTTACTCCCTATTGGTGGTTGAGTAGATCTGTCAGTGTAAATAATATATTTATACTGATCTAGAGGCAAGATTTAATTTGGTAGAGAGCAATGCAGAAATGCTTGTGTTTTAGATTTGGATCAAAACTGTATTCAACATCCGTTGCAGTCAGAGAATTAGCCCATTGTATCCATATTGGATGTAAGGCTTTTGCATTTGGAATGCTAGCCTTTATAACAGCTTCTAAAGCTGGTACTGGTGTTACGACAATTATGCGTTTTTTTCTGAGCCAGTGCTCTTTCTCTTGCTACAGCGGTCTGAACATTTGAAACGCGTTTCTGCATTTGTGTACAGGTGTGATTTGTAAGCGATCAGTACTGTTTTGCCTTCATTGAAGGTTAAGTAAGTGTACCCACATTGACCCGCTATTACAAGAATCACTACGTTATGTACGTTTACTTCCGTCTGTAAGTGTTTTGAAGCTATCATGTCTTTTTGTAGCGAACGTAGGATGTTTGTGTGTTCCTGTGTCCAATGTCTAACTGAAAAGTAAGGTTTTATTAAGTCGTTGAAATGTTTTACTCCTTCTGCGTGTAATCCAAAATGTATGTTTTGCAAAAATGTACGAATCCCAGTATTGATTGTACATTTTTGTATGATTTTGGATGTTGGAGAAGCGCACACTTTTTTAAAAAGTTAGCTGCCAGACTTTTTCCTTCACTTGTAAGCTCATTGAGGTGGGCAATTTTAGATTTTTTTTAATTAAATTTGTAGCCCTCGGAGGCAAATACCATAATTATGGTACTCACCCTGGTCAAGTGTCTTTTTAAGTCACTGTCCATCAGATAAATATCATAAACATAGGACAATGCTTCCTCATCAAAATTTGGGAGTAACTCTGTTACTCTTGCTGAAAATAACACTGGGCTATACCCTTGGACAGATGACAAAATTGTCGCTGGGACCCCAATGCTGAGAATGCGGTCAAATACCTGCTTTCAGGCACTATATTTTGGCAGAAAAATTCATTTGAGATATCAAGTGTAGTTTAGTCTTTTTTTCTGCACAATGTTATTCATTAATGCGCCACTGTGTGCATTTTTGACAGTGAATGTCTTTGTGCATATGTTTAATTGTCTGTAATCTAAAACAAGACAATATGAGTTGTCCGGTTTCATTACGGGAAACAAAGGATTGTTCATTGATGAGGTGCAATTTTCAATCACCCCTTGGTATTCTAGTGGATCTAAGATCTCTCTGACCTGTTTTTTAGCTTCTTGCTGTATCGGATATTGTCTCTGTGCATTTGGCGAAACTTTTAACGGGATCATGTGGTGGGTTGAATTCTCATTCCATCCGCCATGATTTTTTAACAATGCTGGAGCTAGGGCAACTGCCCACTCCCATGCATATGTGTGTTTAAAATTAATGGGGACAAGGTCGGTGAAGGCTGAAAAAATTACTGTTTCTTCCCTATGGCACTCAATAACAAATGCTGGCAGCCAATCTTGTTCAGCTAATAGGATGTAATAACCATGACGACATATTCTCCCAAAAGAGACCATTAACTTTTCTGGGCTTGTTCTCTTCCATTTGGAGTGTTATTTCACATAACGTATGTGGGACTCTTACCCTCGTATCTGATGTTTCGACAGTGATGTAATCATTCAAGTCCGTTGTCACCAGAAATTCCATCAGGTTCTGGCGCGCTATTGTTACTTCTGCCGCACTGTCTAACTTCGTATGAGACCCATTCCCCATTCAGAAGTAGGGTCCTCAGAATTCTGGGCATGTCTGATCTTCAGGCCTGCAACTTTCTGCTTCTACTGAGGTTTTGATTATGACTTTTCTTCTTTTTTGGATGTATAGTCTTGAGCGTGCTGTTTGTCTCTGGACTTTGTATGCTCTTCTTGTCTTTCTGACCGCCCTTCCCTCTGGGAGTTTTTCAATGAACCCTGAAAGGAACGAGAGGAACATGTATCAGTATCCTGATACCTGTCAGGTTTCCAAATATTATCCCTATTCCTGAGATTATACCTCTTTTCAGAGGGCTCCTGTAGAGGAGATCTGCCTTGGAATTAAGATCTGTTTCCCTTAAAAGTTTGTTGTTTTTTATTATGTTACTTCTTTTTAGAAGAAGCAGGTGTCTGCTTGGAAGTGTCCTTTTCAGAAGGCCCATCAGTTGTGGTTTTAAAGCTTTCCCACGTAAACTATCTCTGCCTAATTCTGCATACACAGTTTCAATTATTCTGGGTAGTTCGTGTTGTTGATCTATAGGACTGAACTTCCTTAGGCTTTGGCGGATCGCCACCGAAGCTGCTTCCCCTTTAATATTAGCTAGTATTATGGCTTATACCTGGCTTATACCTAGTAACTTCATCCCTAAGTTTAGGGCAGGCTTTGCTCCGTACTCATTTTGTATTTGTCTTAATAAATCAGGTACTACTGCTAACAAAGGAACACAATGACAGCAAGACAGTACCCCAAGTGGTACAATCTTCTACTTGTGGTGTTATCCCCATGGGCAAGCAGATAGTTAGCATTCTGTGTTTTTCAAACGGGTAGTATTTGAGAATACCGCCTCAAGCTGAGTTATTTTCTGAGCTACCCAGAATGGCATTTGTTCACGTTTCGTGGGCATTTTGTCCATTACCGCCTGTAACTTTTGTGAAGGGATTTTTGTAGCAGTACCCTGATATTGAGTTCCATTTGTTGCAACTGTTGTTGGCTGGACTGTGAAAGTCCTTGTGACGAATTGTGTCACGTTTCTGTAGATTTTAAATAAATCTTTGTGTTGTATGAGTAAATCTGCCTGTGGCATTGTGTCAATGCCAGGATGTGGTGTGTTGGCAGCTACTATAGGCCATGTTGCCCTTTCTCCCCCGAGCAGCCTTAATCTTACTCTTCCTCTTATGTGGGGTAAGGCGCCTTTAAACCAGTATAAGTGAACCTGGTACGTGAGTGGAATCTCTATGTCCTTGAACGCACCACATTCCATTGGTCCATATCCCTCTGTGTAGGAATAAAATGTATGTGTTCTCACATATGCTGCTGGGACTGTAACCCACAAATAAAATAGAACTGTTTTGTTTGATTGGTGTGCCTCTAAGGCTGATAAACCATTTTCTAACAGTTTCAGGGTGATTGTATGTCTGAATTTTTCTGCAATTGGAATTGCGTCTGTAGCTTCTTCTCCATCTGAGATATGTAGATCTACAACTGGGTTATTTCCTGTCTCAGTCATTTTTGTTAAAGAATACGTTTGTTCAAGGGAACTAAGATAAGGTTTTATGTACAATTTTAGGAACACTGTGTCCTTCAAGCTTGATTAACCAGCAGCCAATAAATAGGATAATACCCCAGTCAGGTAATGTTCACCCACTTCAGACGTCTCTGGCGTTTTGTGAGTAGGGGTCTCTGAAAATTAGCATGATTGAACTACTCAGGTTGTACTGTTAAATAAGTACGCAACCTATATCACCCATACAGGACTTGTGCATTTGGATAACATAAACTGTAGGATTGGTGGCAGACCGACTCTGAACACCCCCACAGATAATGTTAGCCTTTCTGTTTTAGCTAGCTCACAGTGCCACTGGAATCTCCTCTTATTGGGGAGAGAATAGATTCTGGCAACCTCAAAACATGACAACCCTGATCCCCCTGGATCGTGGAAACAATGAACTACCTTTCGCTCAGTCACTCGTGATCACTTATTTGTTCTCAAAGAGTTACACAGAGGAAACAGTTGGGGTGTTACAATAAGAATTTATTGCACAGTTGTTCTTCTAGTGTAAAATAGATGTGCTGCAATAAGTGTTAGACAGTAGCAGATGAACAAGTTACTTACCTTCGGTAACGCTTTTCCTGGTAGATACAATATCTGCCTGTGGATTCCTCACCTTGTGAATATCCCCCTGCGTCAGCAACATTCGGAAATTCTTTTTGTAGCTTTGCGCCGATGTGGATCCGGACGTCACAGAGGCACGGCATCGCTCGCGACTCCGCTGACGTCACCGACGCCTATAACAGGCCCACGCCGGCGTGATGACATCAGTTCCGCCATTTTTTCCGTGCCTTCGAGGCACACGGACGGACCAATGACAGTAGACATATACACAGTATACGCAGTACCAATAGCAAGGTAACACACACAGTGTGAAGTAAATGCAATAAAACATTTGACAATAAGATAAATACATAATAGAAACACTGGCATAAAAGAGTGGACAACGGGGAGGCGGGTGGGTCAGTGAGGAATCCACAGGCAGATATTGTATCTACCAGAAAAAGCGTTACTGAAGCAGGGCTCGACAAATCCACTCGCCCGCTCGCATTTGCGAGGGAGAATGGATGAGGACGAGCTATTTTTAGTTCCTACTCGCCCTTTCTGGCGAGTAGGAAGTCAAACTAACTTTTGTCCTCTGTCTTTACAAACAGAGCAAAAGTGACAAGATAACATGATTTAAAGGCATTTTTATTGCTCACAAAGGGAATGAGCAATAAAGATGTCTTTAAATCTTGTTATCTTGTCACTTTTGCTCCATTTTCAGAGACGGAGGTCAAGTGGGTTGTAGTCAGGTCGAGGGGATTTTCCATGGTACTAGACCTGCAGGACTAGTACCATTTTTCGGATTTGTCGAGCCCTGCGAAGGTAAGTAACTTGTTCTTCTGATAGATACATCTGCCGTGTGGATTCCTCACCTTGTGAATAGAGTCCCACAGCAGTCCCCACTCCCGGAGGAGGGTGTCCACTCTTCTAAACCAGGAAATCGTGGAGGACAGAGCGCGAAAAATGGCCGTCCCTCCTCACCTCGGTATCCAAGCAGTAATGCTTCGCAAAAGTGTGGAGGGAAGACCAAGTTGCCGCTCTACAAATATCGTCTACAGGAACACCTCTAGCCAAAGCTGAGGATGAAGACTTAGCTCTTGTAGAATGAGCCCTTATACCCTCTGGTGGTTCCTTACCGGCCAAAGAGTAGCAGATCTTTATACAGAGGACGATCCATCTTGATAAAGTTCTTTTATGGACCGCTCTTCCTCTCTTGCAGCCAGCAAAGCCAATGAAGAGCTGGTCATCCAACCGACAGTCTTTAGATCTGTCCAGATAAAAAGACACCGCCCTCTTGGGGTCCAGACGGTGCAACCTCTCCTCCTCCTTGGAAGGGTGTGGGGGAGGATAAAAGGTAGGAAGGGTAATGGATTGACCAAGGTGGAAAGGAGTAACCACCTTAGGCAGAAAAGCAGCCCTGGTCCTAAGAACCATTCGATCAGCATGAATGGACAAGAAAGGGGGCTTGGAACTAAGAGCTTGAAGCTCACTTACCCTCCTTGCCGAGGTTATTGCAACAAGGAAAACTGTCTTAAGAGTCAAAATCCTCATAGGACATTTGTGAAGAGGCTCAAAAGGAGCACCCATCAGAAAAGTCAAAACAAGATTTAAGTCCAACTGGGGCACAATAAAAGGAGTAGGAGGGAACTTATTCGTGAGGCCCTTCAAAAATCTTAAAACCACAGGAGATTTAAAAAGAGATGACTGGTCAGGCAAACAGAGAAATGCCAACAGCGCTGAAAGATAGCTCTTCACTGTGGCAACGGCAAGCCCCTGTTGCGCCAGAGAAAGGGCAAACTGGAGAACATCAGACAAATGGGCTCTCAAAGGGTCGATAGATCTCTCCCTACACCAAGTGACAAATTTTGACCACCTATAAGAATAGATGGACTTAGTGGAGTCACGCCTGGCTGACAAGATGACATTCATCACGTCAGGCGGGAGAGAAAAAGAACTCAGGTTGCCCCGTTCAATCTCCAGGCATGAAGGTGTAAGGTCTGGAGGTGGGGGTGTAGAACCTGCCCCTCCATCTGGGAGAGGAGATCTGCCCTGTGAGGGAGACGGAGCGGCGGGTGAGAGGAGAGGTGGAGAAGGTCTGAGTACCACACCCTTCTTGGCCAATCCGGGGCGATCAATATAACTTGGGCCCGGTCTTGGCGAATTTTCCTCAGAACCCGAGGAATCAAAGGTATGGGAGGAAACGCGTAAAGGAGTTGTGAGTTCCAACTCAACTGAAACGCGTCCCCCAAGGCTCCTTGCATCGGATACTGGAGAATGACAGGCAGCGAGCATTCTCGCGAGTGGCAAACAGGTCCACCCGACGAGTCCCCCACATCTGAAAGATGTTGTGAACAACCTCCGGGTGAAGCCTCCACTCGTGGTCGGCAGAGAACTGCTGACTGAGACTGTCTGCACGAACGTTCTGAACTCCAGCCAGATGATTTGCCATCAGACAAATCTGATGGTCCTGAACCCAGGACCATAGACGCAGAGCCTCTCTGCAGAGACACTGCGACCCCACTCCTACCTGCTTGTTGATGTACCACATCGCGGTCGTGTTGTCCATCAGGACCTGAACCGACTGACCGCAAAGGGAAGGGAGGAAGGCCTTGAGCGCCAGACGAATTGCCCACAATTCCAGAAGGTTAATGTGAAGCAACCTTTCCTCTGGAGACCAAAGACCCTTGATCTCCTGGTCCCCCAGATGAGCACCCCACCCGAGAGTGGATGCATCCGTTATTACCGTGGTCACCGATGGAGGAAGTTGAAAAGGCTTTCCCTGCGACAGATTGCCTTCCACGCGCCACCAAGACAGATCCGCTGCAGCTTCTCTGGAGATCTTCACTGACTCCCTGAGATCTCCGTTGTGCTGATACCACTGTCTGCGGAGGCACCACTGGAGTGCCCTCATGTGCCAGCGTGCATGGTTGACCGATAGAATGCAAGAAGCCATCAGACCGAGCAGGCGAAGAACCTTCAGGACTGGAACGACCGCTCCATTGCAGAACAAAGGAATCATTTCCTGAATGTCGCGAATCCTTTGAGGTGGAGGGAATGCACGACAAACAGTAGTGTCCAGTACCGCACCTATGAACAGGTTGCGCTGGGAGGGCACTAGGTGAGATTTGGGTACATTTATCGAAAAACCCAACTTGTGTAACAACTGAGTTGTCTCTTGCAGATGATAGAGCACCTTCTCCGGCGACTCCGCTTTGATCAACCAGTCGTCCAGATACGGGAATACATGTATCCCCGACCTCCTGAGATATGCTGCCACCACTGCCATCACCTTGGTGAAGACTCGAGGCGCAGTAGTAAGACCAAACGGAAGGACCGCAAACTTGTAGTGTTGCGACCCAACCGTAAAACGAAAATACTTTCTGTGCGATTTCAAGATGGGAATATGAAAATGCGCATCCTGAAAGTCGATCGACACCATCCAGTCTTCTTCCAGCAGCGCTTGAAGAACCTGTGCAAGAGTGAGCATCTTGAACTTTTCCTGTTTCAGGTAAAGGTTCAAGATCCTGAGATCCAGAATTGGCCGAAGCCTGCCATCCTTTTTGGGGATTAGGAAATACCGGGAGTAGCATCCCTGACCCCTCTCCTGCTCTGGAACCACCTCTATCGCACCTTTTTGAAACAATGCCAGGAATTCTTCCTGCAGGAGAAGCAGGTGGTCCTCCGAACAATAACCCTGGCAAGGAGGATAATTTGGGGGAAACTCCCAAAAGGGAAGAGCATACCCATTCTCTACAAGATTGAGAACCCAAGGATCCGATGTTATCAATTCCCAATCTTGTAGAAAATGGGTAAGCCGGCCCCCCACTGGGCCCACATGATCCGGAATGGTGGATCTAGGGCTGCTTTGCTGTGGTGGCTGGGGGCTGGGAGGGGGAAGAGGAGGAAGAGGAGGAAGCGTTACGGCTCCGAGCTCGGGCCCTTTGTTTGCCTCTATAAGCTCTGTATAATGTGTTTTGCTGCTGCTGTGGCTGCTGCTGGGTTGACTTATACGTTCGAAAAGAAGATCTGCCAAATCCTCTTATACGTCTTCCAAAAGTGCCCCTGGTCTGAAGGCCCAACGACTTTGCTGTTGCTCTGCTATCTTTAAAGCGTTCCAAAGAAGTGTCTGCCTTTTTCCCAAACAATCCAGATCTGTCAAAAGGAAGATCCATTAATGCAGCCTGGACATCCGTGGAAAACTCACTAGACTTCAGCCATGCGGTTCTTCTTGTCGCTACTGAAGAACCCATGACCCTCGCCACAGAGTCAGCCGTGTCCAATCCGCTTTGAATAACCTGCCTTGCTGCAGCTTGAGTATCAGAAGTTACCTCCTGAAAGTCTTTCCTATCCTCCTTAGGTATTTTGGGCACCAACTGTTTCACAGTGTCCATAAGAGCGTGGATATAACGCCCCATCAAGCAGGTTGCGTTTGTGGACTATAAAGCCATACTGGCAGAGGAAAAGACCTTTTTAGCAGCCTGATCCTGCTTTCTCGACTCCTTTTCCGTTGGGACCTGCGGAAATGCACCTGTAGATCTTTTGGAACAGGCAGCCTGCACTACCAAACTCTCCGGCAGAGGATGAGAGGTTAAAAATTCTGGGTCTTCAGGAGCTGCTCTATACCTCCTAGCTACAGCTCTAGATACAGCAGGAGCTGATACAGGATTTTTCCAAATCTCTAAAATTGGATCCTTTAAGGCATCATTAAAAGGTAGCAAAGGTTCAGTCACTGAAGAAGGAGAGTGAAGGACCTCTGTGAGCAGATTAGATTTAAATTCTGCAGTTGGTAGAGCAATGTTCAATAAACTTGCGGCTTTCTTTATCACCACATGATAAGGTGTCACATCCTTTGAGGGTTCATTAGAAACTGAAACAAGGTCCCATTCAGGTGACAGTTCTAGGCCACTAGCTACAGACAGGTCCTCAAAAGGGTCCTCAGAATCCTGTAGTTCGCCCTTCTCCAGATTTTCCCCTCTATATCTTTCCTCTTCCAATAATCTTTGGGCTTCACGCCTAGATCTTAGCTTCACATTCGAAGCCGTCGGATCCGCAATCGACTCCGACGGAGCCGGAGCCGGCATCGAACTCGACGTCGGATGAGGGAGAGATTCACAACGTCGCTCAGGGTTCGGCATCAAAGTTGATGGAACTGGAGTCAAAGGAATCGGAGTCATCGATCTCGGCGTCGATGGCTTCAGAGTCGAAGGCCTCGCCGGAGTCGGATAATGCCAATGCGGCGTCGGAACCGGCATAAAGGGCATAGAGGGCGCAGGTGCATAGGATTGAGGAACACCCAGACCATATGCCATCGGACCCATGGGACCAGTAGGAGCCCCAGAGGGATAAATAGCCCTTGAATAGATTCCAAACATTGCATTCAGGAAATGCGTAGGGTCCTGACCTGGAGCCGGGAAGGCTGGGTATGAACCTCCAGGTTGCTCGTGAGGGCGTGGAGTCAAAACGACGACGACCTCTTCTTCGGGCTGGTGCACCGGAGTCGTACGACCTTTGGGCATCTGAGCTCCACCCTCACCAACCTCCTCCTCCTCACCTTCATCCTCCTGATCTAAAGGATGGGATGGGCCCGGAGATGGAACAGTCTTCTGCTTCGGTGAACTCGGTGAGTTCGCATGCGACGCCTCAACTTCGACATCCTGTTCCTCCGAAGCCGAAGAAACTACCTTCTCGACCAGTTTTAGACTTCGGCTTGGAACCCAACTCCTTCCTCGATCGCTGTAGGGATTCATGGGTTCTCTTTTTATGCTTCTTTCTAGAAGATCTTGAAGAATGGGCTGAGGACGAATCCGATCGCGACCTCGATCGAGACCTTGACTTCGAGCGTCGAGTTCGCGATCTTGATTTCTTCTTCTCGTTTCCTTCTTTAAACTTGGCAACTAGAAGTTTTGCTTCTCTTTCCCGGAGGGCCTTTGGTGTCATCTTCCTGCAGGATTGGCAGTCCTCGACGTCGTGGTCGGAGCTCAGACACCACAAACAGCATTCATGCGGATCTGTAATGGACATTATTTTGTTACATTCTCCGCAGGCTTTAAACCCGGTCTTCTTCGAGGTCATGTTGAAAATGAGAAGGCAAAGAGACTAGAAAATTAGCAAGTAACAAAGATACAGTAAAGGCTACAGACGATCCCAGAAAACCGTTAGCGTCGACGACGCGGAAAAAAGGGAACTGATGTCATCACGCCGGCGTGGGCCTGTTATAGGCGTCGGTGACGTCAGCGGAGTCGCAAGCGATGCCCTGCCTCTGTGACGTCCGGATCCACGTCACGCGAAGCTACAAAAAGAATTTCCGAATGTTGCTGATGCAGGGGGATATTCACAAGGTGAGGAATCCACACGGCAGATGTATCTATCAGAAATATATGATTCGCAGTACAGTGAGAATAAAAGGATAGTACGGTTCTACCATCGTGCAATAATCATGAATACATACATGAATATAAAATGCATGATAAAAGTGTGCGTACTCCTACGATGCCTATCTAAATGTGCCTAAGTGTACCTAGCATGTGAGTAGGTGTGAAGCCAAGAATCCCTCTAGGATTTAGTCTAACCCCATTACCTGAAGTGAGAGAGTGTGGGACCCCGTCCTGGTCTGGACACCCCGTGAAGGATGTGTTAGACCACTGTCAGCTGGAGCATCTGCATTCAGGAGCCTCAGTGTCTCTGGTCAGTGTGTCGGCCTGGAAGTCTTGGTTCCCTCATTTGAACCCTAACAAAATGTGCAGTATTTATAGAGAAAGTATCTAGGGTTTCTTTGTCCCTTGCTTCTTGCGTTAGCCATTGTTGGATTTGAGGATGACGCATGAGATGAACCTTGTACATAGATATTATGCAGGTGGTGTAGCCTCTGCCTGGTTTCCAAGAACCCTTATGAATATTCATTCATACTGTATGAGTCTATTGATGAAGTTATCAGACGCTATTGTTGAGGGAAAACCTCTCTTTCTTTCACCAGGATTAGAATTAGGTAAAGATTCAATCCTAAAGGCTCGTTACTATGTAGTATAAGGGAGATAATGTACGTGAAGATGTATGATATTACCAGGGCCTATTTAAGGATACCTATATGAAACATAACACGGCGTTTCGCAAGAATGGGAATCATAATGTTAGCTCTGCTGCATTTCTTAAGTATGGACATCACCATGGTAGCTCCGCTGCATTTCTCATTAATGGGCATCACAGTGGTAGCTCTGCTGCATTTCTCATGAATGGGCATCTCCACAGTAGCTCTGATGCAATCTCATGTATGGGCATCGCCATGGTAGCTCTGTTGCATTTCTCGATGATGGGTATCACCATGGTAGTTTAGTTACCTTTCACAAGTATGTGTAACACCATGATAGCTCTGTTGCATTTCCCGAGGATGGGAATCACCATGGTAGCGCTTTGCATTTCCCGAGGATGGGCATCCCCATGGTAGCTCAGTTTTATTTCTCATGAATGGGCATCCCCATAGTTGCACTTTGCATTTCTCAAGAATGGGCATCACCATGGTATCTCTGTTGCATTTCTCAAGAATTGGCATCATCAATGTAGCTCTACTGCATTTCTCCAGTATGGGCATCACCATGGTAGCTCTTTGCACTTCTCAAACGGGCATCACTCTGGTAGCTTTCCTGTGTTTCTCAAGAATGGGCATCACCATGGTAGCTCTGCTGCATTTCCCAAGAATGGGCATCATCATGGCAGCTCCTTGTATTTCTCACAAATTTGCATCACCATAGTAGCTCTGCTGTATTTCTAAATTATGGGCATCATCATGTCAACTCTGTTGTATTTCTCAATAATGGGGATCCCCGTGGTTGCTCTTTGCATTTCTCAAGTATGGGCATCACCATGTTAAGTCTTTTGCATTTCTCAAGAATGGGCATCAAATTGTAGTTCTGCTGCATTTCTCAAGCATGGACATAACCATGGTAGCTCTGCTGCATTTCTCAAAAATGGGCACCACCATGTTTTCTCTTAGCATTTCTCAATAATGAGTATCACCATGGCAACAGTGCTGCATTTCTCAGGGATGGGCATCACCATGGTAGCACTGCTGCATTTGTCAAGTATGGACATCTTTTTGATAGTTCTGCTGCATTTCTCATACATGGACATCATCATGGTAGTACTGCTGCATGTCTCATGCTTTGGCATCACCTTGATAGTTCTGCTTCATTCCTCATGTATTAAACTAACAACACAACTGCCAGTACTGGACTAACTTAAATTCTAATGACCAGAGATCTGTTATGAACAAAACATATCAGTCTGATGTAACATTTGTTACTAGTTTATTTAAATCATTTTTTTCTGATTATTTTCATTTTTTCAAAGACCTTTCTTGTGCATATGCAAAATATATACAAAATATGTACAAATAGATACAAATTTTACAAAACAGATCATACAACACTAAACAACACATGCACACTGAATCTTTCTCACTACAGACAAACCATTCACATTCACGGAAACAAAACAACATATACCTCTGAGGTATAGGCCCGAGTCAATATGAGCGTTTCATTAAGCCAAAAGATATAATACAGTCTACATTGTCATTTATAATTTTGAAAACACAAAATTCAGTCAGGACAGATCGTATTGTGTCTTAACTAAGTTATTTTGATTTTTGTGACTGACACTGGACCTACGGGGTCGACACGTTTCGAACCCCCTATTGCGGAGTTCTCCTCAGGACCAAAAGCGATTTCTACAAGACAAAAACACAATTGTGCCAGATTAAATACCTAGCCTATCTGGAAAATGTATTTGCATTTAAACACAGCCACCATCCGGCTTAGAACCGCCTACCTTAGTTCTCCTGTGTGAGGTGCCACAAAAAGACAGGTGTGGAGTTTATTCCAATTGGTCTACACAGTAAAAATAAAAATAAAAATGACACACATGACATACTATTCTTACTAATAAAACTCATTTGGTGTATACTGTATGAGTAAAAGGCTCACCTTCCCACTCTATGGTGTTGTCTTGGTGCGCCTAAACAAAAAAATAAGAATGGGAGATGTTTGGTTGGATTCTACTCATAATGTGCTTGGCTTGTAAAGGCGATCTGACTCTTAAATGCTTACCCAGTCTTAGCGTAGTTCTCGCTTAGCCGGGCATTATAGGTATGTGGAGAAGGGTGAGTCCTTGCTTCTGCTGTCTAATTAATCAAAAGCGCCCTCGGATGAGCTGCAGAAAGAATACAAAATTACTCGTACTGCATCTACACCGCTGACGTGCAGTTGCAAAGAAACATTCAGTCCACAGAAAGCATTCTTACTTTATCTTCCGAAAGTTTTCTTCCCAAGGCGAAGGTAGGCGGTTCTAAGCCGGATGGTGGCTGTGTTTAAACGCAAATACATTTTCCAGATCGGCTAGGTATTTAATCTGGCACAATTGTGTTTTTGTCTTGTAGAAATCGCTTTTGGTCCTGAGGAGAACCCCGCAATAGGGGGTTCAAAACGCGTCGACCCCGTAGGTCCAGTGTCAGTCACAAAAATCAAAATAACTTAGTTAAGACACAATACGATCTGTCCTGACTGAATTTTGTGTTTTCAAAATTATAAATGACAATGTAGACTGTATTATATCTTTTGGCTTAATGAAACGCTCATATTGACACGGGCCTATACCTCAGAGGTATATGTTGTTTTGTTTCCGTGAATGTGAATGGTTTGTCTGTAGTGAGAAAGATTCAGTGTGGATGTGTTGTTTAGTGGTTTATGATCTGTTTTGTAAAATTTGTATCTATTTGTACATATTGTGTATATATTTTGCATATGCACAAGAAAGGTCTTTGAAAAAATGAAAAATAATCAGAAAAAAATGATTTAAATAAAATAGTAACAAATGTTACATCACACTTCATTTTTAACTTTTACACCGAGCCGGACGGCTGTTTTATCTTTAATTGTGCTACAGATTTAATTGTTGCATTACCCTTTGTGTCCGACCCCACCCCCTGTTCCAACGCTAGAGCCAGCATAGCGCACCCATAATATTGGTGACAGACATACGATTGCTCACTTGAAATTTTGTGGCATCTTATACTTCTGTGGGGGACATACTCGATTACGGAGACTTCGGGCCGATTCTAGGGCCATTGACACGGGTCGGCCGAATTGACGGTGGCCATCTTAGGTCGGGCTACTCTCCCACGGCGCTCTAGTCGCCGCTATAAAAGCCAGAGTGAAGGGATATTCGCGAGAACACTACATTTTTAACTTTTACACCGAGCCGGACGGCTGTTTTATCTTTAATTGTGCTACAGATTTAATTGTTGCATTACCCTTTGTGTCCAACCCCCCCCCCTGTTCCTACGCTAGAGCCAGCATAGCGCACCCATAATATTGGTGACAGACATACGATTGCTCACTTGCCATTTTGTGGCATCTTATACTTCTGTGGGGGACATACTCGATTACGGAGATTTCTGGCCGATTCTAGGGCCATTGACACGGGTCGGCCGAATTGACGGTGGCCATCTTAGATCGGGCTACCCTCCCACGGCGCTCTAGTCGCCGCTATAAAAGCCAGAGTGAAGGGATATTCGCGAGAACACTTCATTTTTAACTTTTACACCGAGCCGGACGGCTGTTTTATCTTTAATTGTGCTACAGATTTAATTGTTGCATTACCCTTTGTGTCCGACCCCCCCCCCCGTTCCTACGCTAGAGCCAGCATAGCGCACCCATAATATTGGTGACAGACATACGATTGCTCACTTGACATTTTGTGGCATCTTATACTTCTGTGGGGGACATACTCGATTACGGAAACTTCTGGCCGATTCTAGGGCCATTGACACGGGTCGGCCGAATTGACGGTGGCCATCTTAGGTCGGGCTACCCTCCCACGGCGCTCTAGTCGCCGCTATAAAAACCAGAGTGAAGGGATATTCGCGAGAACACTTCATTTTTACCTTTTACACCGAGCCGGATGGCTGTTTTATCTTTAATTGTGCTACAGATTTAATTGTTGCATTACCCTTTGTGTCCGACCCCCCCCTGTTCCTACGCTAGAGCCAGCATAGCGCACCCATAATATTGGTGACAGACATACGATTGCTCACTTGACATTTTGTGGCATCTTATACTTCTGTGGGGGACATACTCGATTACGGAGACTTCGGGCCGATTCTAGGGCCATTGACACGGGTCGGCCAATTGACGGTGGCCATCTTAGGTCGGGCTACCCTCCCACGGCGCTCTAGTCGCCGCTATAAAAGCCAGAGTGAAGGGATATTCGCGAGAACACTTCATTTTTAACTTTTACACCGAGCCGGACGGCTGTTTTATCTTTAATTGTGCTACAGATTTAATTGTTGCATTACCCTTTGTGTCCAACCCCCCACCCCTGTTCCTACGCTAGAGCCAGCATAGCGCACCCATAATATTGGTGACAGACATACGATTGCTCACTTGACATTTTGTGGCATCTTATACTTCTGTGGGGACATACTCGATTACGGAGACTTCTGGCCGATTCTAGGGCCATTGACACGGGTCGGCCGAATTGACGGTGGCCATCTTAGGTCGGGCTACCCTCCCACGGCGCTCTAGTCGCCGCTATAAAAGCCAGAGTGAAGGGATATTCGCGAGAACACTTCATTTTTAACTTTTACACCGAGCCGGACGGCTGTTTTATCTTTAACTGTGCTACAGATTTAATTGTTGCATTACACTTTGTGTCCGACCCCCCCCCTGTTCCTACGCTAGAGCCAGCATAGCGCACCCATAATATTGGTGACAGACATACGATTGCTCACTTGACATTTTGTGGCATCTTATACTTCTGTGGGGGACATATTCGATTACGGAGACTTCTGGCCGATTCTAGGGCCATTGACACGGGTCGGCCGAATTGACGGTGGCCATCTTAGGTCGGGCTACCCTCCCACGGCGCTCTAGTCGCCGCTATAAAAGCCAGAGTGAAGGGATATTCGCGAGAACACTTCATTTTTACCTTTTACACCGAGCCGGATGGCTGTTTTATCTTTAATTGTGCTACAGATTTAATTGTTGCATTACCCTTTGTGTCCGACCCCCCCCCTGTCCCTACGCTAGAGCCAGCATAGCGCACCCATAATATTGGTGACAGACATACGATTGCTCACTTGACATTTTGTGGCATCTTATACTTCTGTGGGGGACATACTCGATTACGGAGACTTCTGGCCGATTCTAGGGCCATTGACACGAGTCGGCCGAATTGACGGTGGCCATCTTAGGTCGGGCTACCCTCCCACGGCGCTCTAGTCGCCGCTATAAAAACGTCTAGGCATGACTCCACGCAGCGGACGCGTTCAGCGGGCCGCCGTGCTCGCGCCGGAGTCAAGCCTGAGTCCTGCCCGCCTGCGCCCGTCCGCGGCCGGACGTGGCCCAGGGCCACCCCTCTTGATCCTAGCACCCTACAGCCATCAGGTAAAATTACCTATTCGAGCGCCAAACTACGCCATCTCTGCCCCATTATACCAACAGGGTGTAAACATTCTCTCAACCCTGAACAGCTTCCCCTCACATGCGCTGCATGTCTATTTAAAACCCCTCTTGTTAACTCCTTACAGAGTGACACCGACATTAAAATGCTTCTGCTAAACTGCCGCTCGCTGCGTAAACACACTACTCAAATTCATGATTTGATTATGGACTATCAACCTGAGGTTTTCTTTTTAACAGAAACATGGCTAGACGATACCTCCTCTCCAGAAACACTTGATGCTATCCCGATGGGATACTGCCTACGCAGATTAGATCGTGAGAAACAAAGAGGAGGGGGGATTGCGATTATTTATAGAGAGGAACTCACATCTACCCTGGAACCTGTAAATATTACAAAATGTGAGGCCGGTGCCTTTTCTATTATAATCTCCCCGAAATTCACCATAAATGGCTACCTGCTCTATAGACCTCCTGGTCCTGCTGCAACCTTTTGTGACAGCTTATTGGACGCAATTACTCAACCAGTAGTCAGATACAACCACTTTCTTCTGATGGGGGATTTAAATATTCATTTTGAGAATACAGAGTGCACAGAAGCACAAACTCTTCTAGGGGCACTCAAATCCATGATGTTAGAACCCCAATTTATTACACCTACACACCAATCAGGCCATCTACTCGACCCACTCTTTGCTAACTGGAATTCCATTCGGACTGCCCCTCCCTTCACAATCCCTTGGTCAGACCATAAACTTATTGCCTTCGAAATCTCTCACGTCCCTAACACTACGAAATCCCCTATATCCCTGTCCCATAGGCGCAGGAATTTGAAGAGATTTACGCAAGAAGCCTATAGGCTGGCCTTATTGGAAAATCCCCCTCCCTTGAGTGATAACCTGTCCAAAAGCTGGGCGGCTTATGAAGAATGGACGGAAAAGGGATTGGATAAAGTCGCACCCTGGACTACCAAAATCCCAGTAAGAAGTAATAAAACGGCTCCTTGGTTCACTGATGAATTAAAAAGGGCCAAAGCCACATGCAAAAGGTTGGAACGCCTCTGGAGAAGAGAATATAATACAGGGAGTAAACAACTCTACAAAACTGAACTAAGTAAATACTCACAAATGATCAGAGCAGCAAAGAGTAAATGTTTCAACGATAGAATTTCGAATGCGAACAATCCTGCCAAAGAACTCTTTGCCATATATAAAGAAATAACGGTCCCCAACAGATTATTGGCCCACGATACGCTGTCCAATGAACTATGCAACTCCATTGCAGACCACTTCATAAACAAAGTGGACACAATACACGCTTCATTTACTAAAATACCTGCGATTCCTATACAGGGGAATATGTTAGACAGTTGCCCGGGCAGAACTATGCGCTTAAACAGTTTTGTGATGCCAGACTGTCAGTCAATGCTCCGCATTGTTAAAAGTGTGAAATCAGGCTCACCTAATGATGCTGTTCCATCTAAATGCTTCACTGACATCACAGATGTTTTATTAAGTCACATACGTCATCTCATCTCCCTCTCCTTCCTTGAAAAGCAGGTACCTGAACCTTGGAAAAGAGCTCAGGTTATTCCTTTAAAAAAGAAAGCTAACTTGCACGTGTCTCAACTTCAGAACCTTCGCCCAATCTCTCTGTTGCCCTTCTGTATGAAAGTGGCAGAAAAAATTGTGAACATACAGCTCATGGAATATCTGGAGCAAGGGCAATTCCTTCACCCTACGCAATCAGGCTTCAGAGCTACTGAAACGGCAGTCCTTTATTCAACAGAACTGCTGAGGCAAACAGCTGACAAAGGCCAGACAGCAGCGCTTGTGTTACTCGACTTAAGCGCAGCTTTTGATACTGTGTCACACTCCACGCTGCTGTCATGTCTATCCGAGATCGGAGTTGAAGGAGATGCATATGAGTGGCTAAAGTCATTTTTGGAAAATAGAAATTTCCAAATTCACTGTCCGCCATTCAAGTCTACTCCCAGACAGCTGAAGCACGGGGTTCCACAGGGCTCAAGCTTGAGCCCTACTTTGTTCAATCTGTACATGGAACCCTTTGCACGTATAGTTGAGTCCTTCGGTGTTAATATTATAACTTACGCCTATGATACGCAATTGATGATCACACTCAGTCAAGATGGTGAAGAGACAGCTACCAACTTTTCAGCCTGTCTTTCAGCTGTAGCGAGCTGGATGAACGATAACTGTCTGCGTCTGAATGGAGACAAGACTGAGGTGTTACTCATTGGTAAGGCTCCTTCAGCGTGGTCATCAGACTGGTGGCCTGCAGAACTTGGCCAGACCCCTGTTCCTACGAATTCAGCTAAGAATCTAGGAATGATACTAGATACCAAACTTTCGTATGTGAAGCATATCGAAAAGGTTACTGGCAAATGTTACGCAGTCCTCAAAATCCTGCGTAAGGTCCTGGACCTAGTACCGATGAGTTCAAGGAAATCTCTTGTCCATGCCTTAGTCACTCCCCATCTTGACTATGGCAATGCCCTACTTATAGGGCTGAGCCAAAAAGGTGTGAGACAACTACAAAGAGTCCAGAATATGGCTGCCCGCCTAGTTCTCAACCTCCCACGCAGAGCTTCAGGGAAACATGCTTTATCTAAATTGCACTGGCTTCCTATAAAGGAACGTATACTCTTCAAGGCCATGTGCATTTCCCATCGAATTGCACAAGGGAAAGGACCTCCTTATCTGAACAAGCTCCTCAACATCCACCGCCCAAAACGTCACTTAAGGTCACTGGGCAGCATGCTGTTTTCAGTTCCTCGCATTTTTAAAGCCAAAATGGGCGGCCGTTCATTTTGTTACTTAGCGGCCTCCTATTGGAATAGATTGCCCCTTGAATTGCGGATGGAACCTTCCGAGAGGAGATTTCGTATGAAACTTAAGACGCATCTCTTCCCTATAGATTAGTGGTCTGTGTCGTGTTGGAGATTTTACTGCTTTGGCTGGTCTGATGGTTTAATGATGGGGTTCTATAGCGCGGGGACACACTGCTTAGTGTAACGAGGCGCTCAATAAATGGTTTTATTATTATTTTTATGTTTTGTTCATAACAGATCTCTGGTCATTAGAAATTAAGTTAGTCCAGTACTGGCAGTTGTGTCGTTAGTTTAGTTGTAGTTGGCTTAGCCTTGCTGGTTAAGAGTCAAGACCCAGTTTTGTTCTCGTCATTCCTCATGTATGGCATCACCATGGTAGGTCTGCTACATTTCTCAAGAATGGGCATCACTATGGTAGTTCTGCTGCATTTCTCATGTATGGCCATCACCATGGCAGCTCTCCTGCATTTTGCAAGAATAGGCATTACTATTGCAGCTATGCTACATTTCCTATATATGGGAATTATTTTAAATGTATGTGCCAGAGCACGAGATATTCCTCTGGAGGTCATCGTGGTTGGCACTACCTGCTGTCCCTGTCCACACAGTCACATAATGCGCATCACACAATACAAGCGTGGTGTTTTGGATTATTCCGGCTGAAAGCATGGTTGGACCCGCTTATTATTTTGTTTTTTTTATGACCGTTCAACACTTTAGGGAAGAGCACTGCTAAAACATACAGCGCCACCATTTGGTAGGCTGTTTTAAATAAGTGTTGGTGTTTAGCCATATGTGCTAGTGCCAAGCACCAGCAAACACCTGCAGAACTTAACCACTAGGGATCATACTGTAGCTCTGTTGTCAGTGATCTATTTTTAGCATAGAGAAGCTTCCTCCAGGCAGTGTAGTGGCATCAAGTAGATGTGCGTCTTCCAACATTTAATAAGGACACTGAACATGTGCACTAGGCAGAAAGGAAAAACGAACAGCCGGTCCCAATTGTTGGTATCAGTGGAAAATGAGCCTTTAACATACAAAATGGAATGGGTCAACAATACACTGTATGAAATCAAACCACCCATGTCAATATTCAAGCATTGATTTACTGAAAGATTTTTGCAAATTTAAGTAAGGACTCTTTATAGAGAATAAACAAGCTTGGAGTAATAAGCAGAGTATGCTTATGCTGCTGCCCTTAACCAAGTTGAATGTGAAGGGACTGCAGTGTATTAAGAAGTAAAATGGCGCTGTAGCAGTCACACTTTTGGAAATGGGGAAGAGCCACCAACTAGCGAAATTAACTAAAGCATTTCAGCGGATGATTGGGGGTCAAATCAGAAATGAAAACTAGGTTTTATAGGAGCTTTTTGAAGAAGACAAAATGAGTTAATCGTGTCGACAATTAGACAATTTGTTTTCAGTCCATCTAATTGTTTTCGCTTTCATAATAAAGTTGGATTTAATTCCTATTTAAATCAATCTCCACAGGACAAATCCATCTCATAGGAAGGCTAGCAGTGATTCCTTTCTTAGAAGTCACACATTATGCAAGTTATGGTTTTATCAGCTCACCCTTCGAGGTCGCTGTTCTAGAATTCTCTGTCATAGTGGTTATTCTGTATCCTGCAAAACAAAAGGAAACATTGACTTCTAAATGTAACGCTATTTAATTTTGTTTTTCAATTTACATTTTAGGCACAGGAATACACAACTTCAAAAACCTAAAAAAAAATTGTACACATCAGTGTACAACATGTTGAAGCTTTTAGGGCATCCTACACACCTCAGCACGTCTCATCCAGGGCCTGAAGTGATTTGATCACATCTACCCCATCATGAAAGAACTTCCTTGGATCCCCATGCGAGGCAACAATCTCTTCAAAACCAGCTGCATCATTTACAGTCTTCACACCCAGCATCCTACTTCTCTGGCAGATAAGCTCGCCATCTTTGGCGGGTTCTGAGCACACCCACAGCCAGGAACCAATCAAACTGTAGGCTAAGCAGTGTAAAACAAAACAAGGAAGGAGGCCTTTTACATCCTTGCACCTAGGATTTGGAACAACATCCTAATATTTATCAGGACCACCCTGGCCCATCTCCAGTTTAGGGAAAAGCTGATGACAAACGTCTTAAAAGAACAATACATCACAATGCATTAGCTGTCCACAACCCAGCTTCGTCTCCTATTACTTGTTGACTTTATGCTGGTTTTGCCCACGTGCATCACTCCTGTCTTTTCACTAGGTTTTAGATGTAGAAAAAGCATATACATACATACATATAGCTGTGAAACTAATACGTTTGATGTGCCCTTTTCAAGGGTGTAGCCGACACTTCTCAATTGGTTGGGCTCTAACTGGAATAGACTTACAAGCAACTTTACAATTGGACTTCAGGTTCTCCCATTGTACATTTGTGGGAACACAGGGAATTTCAGAAAAGAATGGTCAGTAATTCTCAATAAGACTGGATATCATGCAAAGAAAGTTTTGAAGGGAATCTTAGATAATATAACAGAAGGAATTTTCAGGGCATTTTAAAGCACCTTGGACTGGCGTCTTAGTTGAAAACTGTGTCAAAAGGTAAGATTGAATTCGCACTGAATCAGAAACACGGATCTCAGCAAGGCAGAAGGTAAATACTTAATCTTGGGGGTTTTTAAGGTCCCCCCAAAGAAAGTTTCCCTGGGTGCATGGATTCATTAATCTGGGGTGAAGGGCGGTCTCTCTCTGTGTTACTAACTTTGTAATCCAGGTACTGATTCCCGCCAGGGGTTCTTTGCTATTTCCGCTTTCTGACCTCTGACTCCCCAATTGAGGGTCCTTTACCAACATTCTCTTAGGCTCTATGGTTACAATTATGTGGCAAGATATTTGGTACTTATCAGTTACTGCATGATCTGATGGGGCCTTCTTATCCTGAGTACTCCCATTGGTTAAATGTATTTGGAGATTTTGTCTATTTGCTGTCACCGTGTCCAGCAAGACAAACATTTCCAGACTGAGCAGCCGCCGCAGAAGACATTTAAATTATCAAAAGGGTCCAAAGGAATCCAGTGTCCACTGAAAGCAGAGAAGTTTTAAGGCATGGGCAAAGAGGGCTCTGGCACAGGGCCCCATCCTTTCAATGGGCCCCTGATAGAGCTAGCTCTGTTCAGCAAAAAGACCTGCCTTGATGACCTTGAATAATTTTTAAACAGATTGTTTAAAAAAACGTTTCCCTTTAATTTACTTTTAAAGTGGGTGTAGTATGAGAGTCTTTTACAGACATTTTTCAGAAAAATGTTGCATTTATGTTTCATTCTTTTAGATCAAAACAGGACCTCACATATCCATATGTCACAGAGATTATTTGCAGTAATATTAGCGAGCTGCTGCTATGTTACAATATTAAAACCGCTGGTCACTATTGCTACATGTTAGATGTAAACACATTTAGAATTCGAGAAGTGTGCCTGTGCTCTGTCAGTGACCTGGCGAAAGAGGGCATGAAAGAGCTGAAACTGGATCATACATTCAAGGCTGTTCTAAACAGGGGCCCCCAAAATACGTTCGGCCTCGAGCCGCCACTATACGTTTGTCCCCGGGCCCCCAAAATTCTTAAGATGTCCCTGACTGAAAGTGGTGAATCCTAGTCGATTATTTTGAGGGGACACTGCATGCTTGTACATTCTGTGGAATTTTGTTGTGACAGTTATACTTTAAGGCACTGGGTGTCCTGAAAAGAGGAAAAGCACCAGCGCACCACTAGCCGTACAACTGGCATCACCATCCTCCAACAACACCACACACAAATTGAGCAACTCAAAATGCCAGTGTGACAATCATAGCAACACACCAGATGCACCAGCAGCACACAGCCATGCAACCAACACCCCCCAAGGATTATACACATGGCAAGCCTCACCCTTCAAAGACACCTCTCACAAACAGAGCTACTCAAAATGCCATTGTGAGAATATCAACATAACATGGACCACGCACCTATTCCAACTCCACCATGCACACAACACAGCACCAAGGCTGTATAGAAGGCAACTCTTGGGTCAACAGCACATTAATGCCCTCAAAATAGCTCAAAGTCAGCGCATGTTTTATTGACTGCAGAGCTTGGAAACAGATGAGGTAAATACTGCCCTGTGTTTCCTGGTCTGCTGTCTGCAGCCCATGCACTAACTTGGAGCAGGGTCGGATTTGGACCAAAAATAGGCCTGGGCAGCCATTAAAAAAGTAGCCCACATTTGAGGAGCGCGACCTTTCACAAAACATTGCTTGATTAGCATCAGGAGGCTAATTTTTGGAGACATTTGTGGTACATTAGGTATTTTTAAGCTTGAAGGGTTAGTAGCATTGGTGAAGACTGGAAACACTGTAGCTGTACAAACTAAATATTTAGTTCAGTCTCATCGCCTTGTACAAGGTTGCAAGAATCCTGCTCCCAATCAACTAGGTCCTCTACTCTTATTATAACATCGATCAGAAATGTAGTACAAATCCAAGGGGCAAAAATGCTAGGTCGGGATCCCTGGGTAAAGAACCGACAATGACAAGTGCAAGAGAAAAAGCGGCTCTGAAATTCCTCCTCTTGATTTACTACATACAGATTTCATATAATAAAACTTGTTATTTTCAGTAGTGCACACCCTTGTTTCAGCCCCCTTTTTTTCTAATACCTATAATTAATAAAAACCTATTATTCACAAGTATAGGGGGACGCTAGGTGGCGCACCTCCATGATTGCCGCACACCTGTGAGGCTCTAGAGACCTGGTGATAACATCCGCCATTTATCCTTCACTCTACCTAATTTTGTTACCAGCTAATGCCACTTGCCTGTTGTTGAATCCTCGCTGTGTCACTGGATAGAAAATTGGCGCTCCAGGCGCTCATCTGACCCCCACTCCTGCTTCGCTATCTGTGGCCGTGGTGACGAGCCTTTCCCGCTCACCCCTGACCCTGGTTGCAGGCCAGGTCGCTCCCCCACTGCCGCACAGATCCGCCTGTGTGTCAGCCCTGCTGCCGCTGCCCTCCCGAGCTTGTGTTCGCTCCTGCTGTCACGAGGTTCGTTCTTAGCATTCTCTGCATTCATAGCATTTTTATAGCTTCTGTGCTTTTCTCTCTGGATTATTGTTTTTCTTTTTCGCTGCCATGCTGACCCTTATCTCGCTCCCCCCCTTTCTCTTCTGCACCTGACATCGCCATAGCCATCCCGGACCGCTACAAGATCTCCCGCAGAGACCGCACCAACGGAATGGGAGGAGGAATAGCCATCGTCCACAAGTCCTCCCTCCACGTCCACACACTCGCAGATGACTCCCTCAACTCTGTTGAACACCTGTACTTCTGGATCCAGACCGACCCCAACACCACCCTCAGAGGAACACTCATCTACAGACCCCCCGGACCCGGAGCTCAATTCAGCGACTCCATCGCCAACCTCGCCAGCACCCACGCACTAGCCTCCACGGACTACATCCTCCTTGGGGACCTGAACTTCCACCTCAAGAACAACAACGACGCCAACTCTACCACTCTGATCGACTACCTCGCCAACCTCGGCCTCCGACAACTCGTCACCGAACCCACCCACGCCGCCAGCCACCCGCTCGACCCTGTCTTCTCCACTAGCTCTCACGTCACCTTCAACCACACAACGAAACTCCACTGGACCGACCAACGATGCATCCACTTTACCTTCAAGAAACCAACCCCACACCACCGCACCCAACAGCTGCCCCGCCGCTGCTGGAGCAAAATCACCGAAGACCAGCTGACCTCCACTCTCGCCCAGAACCCCCCGACCAACCCCACCGACCCAGGTGCCGCCACCCATAACCTCAGACAGTGGATCCACAACTGCGCCAACACTCTCGCCCCGCTCAAGAAACCCTCCATCAACCACTCCAGTAAGAAAGCCGCCTGGTTCACCAATTAACTCCAGACCTCCAAAATAATTGCCGGAAGCTGGAGAAGAAATGGCGCCATGACCGCACACTTGACAGACACGCAGCCCACAAGGACGCCATCCACAGACATCACCACCTCATCAGAACAGCCAAGAGATCTTCCGTTAAAGCCCGCCTGGACAGCAATGCACAAGACAGCAAAGAACTTTTCAACACAGTGAAGGAACTCTCCAACCCCAGCGCCAACACCAACGACATCCCGCCCTCGCAGGATCTTTGCGACTCACTGGCCACCTTTTTCCATCACAAGATCGCCGACATTCACGACAGCTTCAACACCTTGCCCACTCCGACCAGGACAGACCCCACCCCGAACGCCACCTGCACCAGCCAGCTGAGCTCCTGGTACCACATCAACGACGACGAGACACGCAAGGTCATGAACTCCATCCACTCAGGATCTCCATCAGACCCCTGCCCGCACCACGTTTTCAACAAAGCAGACGCAACCATCGCACCTCGACTATGGAAGGTCATCAACATCTCCTTCGACACAGTGACATTCCCAGAAAGCTGGAAACATGCCGAAATCAACGCCCTACTCAAGAAGCCCAAGGCAGGCCCCAAGGACCTCAAGAACTTCCGGCCCATCTCTCTGCTCTCTTCCCCAGTGAAGGTCATCGAAAAAATCGCCAACATGCAGCTGACCCGCCACCTCGAGGACAACAACATCCTAGACCCATCCCAGTTCGGATTCAGACGAAACAACAGCACCAAGACTGCCCTCATCGCCGCCACAGACGACATCTGGCACCAACTAGACAACTGCAAAACCTCAGCACTCATCCTCCTGGACCTGTCAGCTGCCTTCGAAACGGTTTGCCACTGCACACTAAGAACACGCCTCCAAAAGGCCGGAATCCAGGAGAAGGCCCTGGACTGGACCACGTCCTTCCTCTCCGGCAGAACCCAGAGAGTCCGCCTCCCACCCTTCCGATCCGAAGCCACTGACATCACCTGCAGCATACCCCAGGGCTCATCCATCAGCCCAACCCTGTTCAACCTCTACATGGCCCCCCTCGCACAAGTGGCCCGCCATCACGACCTGAACATCATCTCCTACGCCAACGACACACAGCTCATCTTCTCCCTCAACAAGGACCCGCACACCGCCAAAACCAACCTCCACGAGGGAATGAAGGCCGTCACCGAGTGGATGAGGAGCAGCCTCCTGAAACTGAACTCGGACAAGACAGAAGTCTTCATCCTTGGCCCCACACCCTCTGCCTGGGATGACTCCTGGTGGCCGACCACACTGGGAACAGCACCGACACACACGGACCACGCACGCAACTTAGGATTCTCCCTCGACTCCTCCCTCTCCATGTCGAAGCAGGTCAACGCCATCTCCTCCTCCTGCTTCAACACCCTCCGCATGCTTCGCAGGATCTACAAGTAGATCCCAACCGAAACCAGAAGAACGGTAACCCAAGCCCTCGTCAGCAGCAGGCTGGACTATGGCAACGCACTCTACGCAGGAATCCCGGCCAAACACCTACAACGGCTGCAACGCATCCAGAACGCCTCCGCCCGCCTGATCCTCAACATCCCTCGACGCAGCCGCATCAACTCCCACCTAAGAGACCTGCACTGGCTCCCCGTCAACAAGAGGATCACCTTAAAGCTCCTCACCCATGCACACAAAGCACTCCACAACACCTACCTACCTGAACACCAGACTCAACTTCTACACCCCCGCCCGCCAGCTCCTCTCCGCCAACCTTGCCCTCGCCGCCGTCCCACGCATCCAACGAACAACCTCCGGCAGCAGATCATTCTCCTTCCTCACCGCCAAGACCTGGAACACCCTCCACACCCATCTGCGACAGACACAAGACCTGCTCACTTTCAGGTAGCTCCTCAAGACCTGGCTCTTCGAGCAGTAGCAGCACCCCCTCCCTCCAGCGCCTTGAGACCCTCACGGGTAAATAGTGCGCTCTACAAGTTCTTTGATTGATTGATTGATTGACTCCTGCTGTGCGGCTTAATCTACGTGAGCACCCTGGCTCCCCACGTGGTCTGAGGCCGAGGCTGCTCCTGGCCGTGCTTCGCATTCCTGCCTCAGCGAGAATCCAATTTGGTAACCTGACTGCTGGCCGACTGGAGGGAGGCTCCAACATCGTAGGCATGGAGTGAGCCGCTGTGCGCTGTCTGCTCTTGTTTTCCCCAGTTGCCAACCGGGGTTACGTGCGGCCATTCCTGTATCCTCCCCCTCCTCTGGAATTCTCGGATCCTCTTTGTGCTGTCATTACCGCCTGTGTGTGGTGGCAGCGGCCTGCACTCGCCACCCCCGACCTGCGCATCACGGCACTTTGATGCTGTCCCAGGTGATTTCCTCACAGCGGAGCTCAGCTGAATAAGGGTAGGAAGGGGAGAGGAAACAGAAAAAAACACAGGTATTTGGGGTTACGCTAGTGAACTGGCTGAGAGGCGCCGTTTTGACTGCAAGTGGGGTATTTTCAGATAGACTGCTGCTGGCAAATACACGCTGTGGGGCTCCCTCTTTCACTGCATGGCATGTATGGAATAGCTGCCTTCATCATATTTCCCCTGAGACCTCTGGGCTACTAAAGGATATCACACTCAGCACAATGCATTGCGCAGTGACCGGTCATATTACCCAGTGCCAATCTGATAGTTGTCCGTACCAGGAAACATTCATTAAGCGCCAGAAATTAGTGCGCCACAAGACAGCATCAGCTATACAGGGATTTACCCTGGGGGCCCGAGGCTTTGATCACAAGGACATACCTTTGCTGTTGATTTTCTCCGAGGCTACAGGTGCTGGTCTTATCTGAGAGCTGCCACTCAGGCCAGCCATCCCACGGCATTCGAACATCCAGCCTCTCCTCCATATTATTGCTACGGTCCCCACCCGCCTCTAGCCACTCTGACCACTTTGCTCCCTCACTGTTGTCGGCCCCTCATCTACCGGCCAGCACCGGGCATTATTTTTTGCCCTTTTTTTTGTGACATTGCCAATACGGTGGGACCTTATACCGGAGGAGGGAACGTCTGTCGACCCTGGGCTGCTGCATCTGTTACACTAATCACTGCTGAGCGTCGTTGGGAAATCTATGGGAAATCTGATACCCGACAACCCAAGTTGACCTTTGAGGCCAAGAAGACTGTGACGTGTTCCACCTCAGTAGACTCTGAACCGTCGGACATGGATCCTAGCCAATCAACCTCGCAGACGCCTGGCGAGGACGTCAAAAAATTGCTTTTGGCTGTCCAGCACAGAATGACAGATTTGTCCAGGCAGATGGACACCATAAACAATCATCTTGACTTTCTGGTTCATAAAGTCAACAAGCATGAAGGTCAGATTAAGGAGGCTGAGCGTCGAATCTCTGAAACTGAGGATACCACATCTCAACTGCAGGACCAAGTCACAAGTATGGATAAGCTGCTGAAAATCATCTCCACCCAAAATGAGGACATTGAGGCTCGTAGCCGCCTCAATAACATCCGCTTGGTGGGCATCCCGGAAAACACCAACACAGGAAGGATGGAGGACTATCTGGAGCGTCTCCTGAAAACCACCTTTGGAGCAGAATCCTTTTCACCCCATCTTGTGGTGGAGCATGCCCATCGTTCCCTTGGGCCTCGTCCTCCACCCGGCACTCCCCCGAGACCCAATATTGCCAGGCTTCTTACCTTTAGAGATCGGGACACTGCCTTGCAAAGAGCCCGCAAGACCAAACCGTTGAAATTTGAGGGCATTGGCTTCTCTGTTTATCCGGATTTCACCCTCGCAGTTCAAGAGGCGCGTCGGAAATTTCTTCCCACAAAACAAAAACTACACAAGACCAACATAGAGTACGCCCTCTTGTACCCCGCTAAGCTCCGGATTTTACATGGCGGCAAGCAACTCATTTGTACAACTGTGCAGCAGGTGGACGACTTCCTGAAGAAGATAGCAAGAAACTTGCTGAGGGGGGATCGTGACTCCAGATCATCCTCCCCTTCTGGTAGCTGATCAGTAACAAGACTATGGTGCATTGCATTCAAGACTGTGCTGTGGCACACGTACATGGGGTCCCCTTGCAGTAATCTGGCTGCCATTTGCATTGATTGAACATCCTCTGTGTATATCACCTGGACTTGATCAGATAAGTGCCCTGTGGGCTTTGTAGTTATATCTTTCAATGATATGCCCTCTGCTATTTATTGCTTGTATTATTGGTATATGATTAGGGGCTAGATGTAGGTAAATATCATTTACTGATTCTAAAATGCAGAATTTTACCGATTCGGTATGTTCAAATCGGTAAATGATATGTAGCTAATGATTCGGTAAATTTTACAGAATCGGTAAAATTCGGTAAATACCGATTCGGTATTTACCGAATCGGTATTCCCCAGTCATTCCTGTGGGCCTGGAGGCCCATAGGAATGAATGAGAATTACCAATTCGGTAAATACCGAATCGGTAATAGGGGGTAGACCTACAAGGGTGGCAGGGTGTCACACTGACACCCTGTTGCACCCCTGTATAGTGCATGAGTGCATATGTGGCAGGGCATGTATGTCTGCCACATGAATAAACTGCAAAAAATTGCTTTTTGAAAGGTGTTCGGAATTTACCACCAACTAATAGTTGGTGGTAAATAACGAATCCTAAATGTAAAAAGCAGTCACTTGAGTGCTCTCTACATTAAGGATTCAGTAATTTACCGAATCCATAAGTTACTGATTCGGTAAATTACCGAATTCTACAATTTGGCCACCTACATCTAAAAAGCCTAATTCCGGTCGGTAATGGCTGAAATTCGGTAATTCCGGCAGTTACAGACCGGAATTAGGCTTCACAGGGTTCCCCTCCCCCCGCGTTGCTGACAACCCTCTCTTGGTGGTCCCGTTCCTCCTTTGCACTCCCTATTGGATTGCAGCACAGCGACAATGGGACATGGGAGAGGTTTTGTGCCCACCTGGTGCCCCCTCTTATGGGAGCTCCCCCTGGTGTATGTTTTTTGGGTTGGGAGCTATCTGCATTACATGGTCCTACCCCAGCCTCACTGGGTTTGTGGACGTTACTTGTCTTGCTGAATCTTTTGGGTGGGTGGTTGGTTACCGGCATGATTGGGGTGCCGTTGTGGGTGGGGGGAGGGCTATGTACTGCTGCTTGTTTGGACGCTATCTTTACTGAGATATCTGATGTGGTGGGGGGAGGGGGTTCCTTTTTCCGTTGTGGGTGGGGTTGGCATGAGAAATGATGCCTGGTTGTTTAGAGTTTTTACATCGACATTTCTTGTTGGGGGGTGGGAGGGTTTGGGGAGAATTGTTTTTGTTCCGTCAGGCACAATGTACAAAGCCTGTAATGTGTTTAGATGTGTGACCTTATTGATACTATGGGTGAGCAAAATAATCCAGGCCAGTTCTTTTCCCCTTGTATCTCATGTCAGGCCTTAGGCCCCATAGTTTCAAACTCCTTATATGGAATGTCAGAGGACTGCGGGATCCTCGTAAAATGAGACACATTTGGGCCTATTTAAACCGCAATCAAGTGCTGATTAATCTGCTTCAAGAGACACACATGGATCCCCGCAGGCCGTCTAATTTCAGTAGTAGGTGGGCATCCGCCCGCACATTCTCCTGTACTCGACTTAGTCTTGTGGTACACTCATATTGGTTAAAAGAAACACGCTATTTACTCTGGGGGGCACACACAATGATACCTCCGGTCATAGCTGTCTTATGTGGGGCACTTTGGGTACACAGTCTGTCACCTTAGCATGCAGCTATGGTCCTAACCAACACGATCCCAATCACTTTACTACTCCGTGGGGAAGTATATTAGGCATCGGCTCCACACATCTGTTTTGGGGTGGTGATTTCAAAACTGCATTGCACCCGGCATTGGACCGCTATAACTCCCTGCCACATCACTACGCTAATGCTCGCAAAGCCATTTTGGGGATAATGGAGAAACACTGCCTTGTGGATGCCTGGAGATACATGCATTCGGTTGAGAGGGAGGGTACCTTTTTCACACCTGGCCATGCCGCGTGGTCTCACCTTGACTACTGGCTCTGCTCACGCGGCACGACGCCTTGGATCCGTTCTGCCACTCACTTTGCCCGCACATATTCTGATCATGCCCCAGTGTGCTTGGAATTAAACCTTCCCAGCTCGGTTGCCATCCCCCGTTGTTGGAGACTGATTCCTGAGTCCCTTTTACACACTGTTTTTCATGCAGAGCTGGGCGAAGAAATTGAGGATTTTTTTGCTCGTAATAGGAGATCGGTAGACCAGATGAGCACACTCTGGGAGGCCTTTAAGGTCACTGTCTGTGGTATTGGTATTTCCAAGAGTAACGGGGTACTCCGTGACATCAGACGGAACTTACAGCAACTAGAGCTTGAGATCAAACCTTTAGAGACTAATATGTGGGCTGATTCTTCAGGTGCTCATAAGGCTCTACTTCGGTGAAAACTCACTGAATACACTAACACGGCGGACCGCGAGGTGAAATTTCGAGGCAAATACTTTACCACTCGTCGTTAAGGTGAGGGTGGGCGACCTGGCCGCGCCATGGCTACTGACATTAAACAACCCAGTTTTTCCAATTACGTGCTAGAAATTATAGACAAGAAGGGTGTGCGGCATAGAGACAGTGAAAAAATACTCCAAATCTAAACGTTTGCTATGTTCTACATAACTTTATATAAGTGTCAGCGCGCATCTCCAACAGACTTTGCTCCCTTTTTCATGGACATAACCCTGGGTTGACTGGGCGACATGCAGCGCGAGTTCTTAGCTACGCCTTTTGAGGACAACGAGCTGCGGGAAGCCATTATGCAGAAGAGGTCGGGTAAAGCACTGGGCTCTGACGGCCTACTTATCGATTTTAATAAAGCATATATTGACACTCTACTCCCGATACTAAAAGAGGTCTTCCTTGAGGCATATGAGTCACAAATTCTTCCACCCACTATGAGGGAAGCCCTCATCACATCCTTGTTAAAGCGGCCAAACCTGCTGACCGATGTGAATCTTACAGACCATTATCCCTGCTAAACACTGATACCAAGATCCTAGCTAAATTGTAGGCTAACCGTCTGTGCCTTCTCCTGGACAAATTCGTTCTCCCGGATCAGGCGGGCTTTATACCAGGCAGAGCGACATCCCATAATCCTAGGACCCTGTTCTCCATCCTGAAGACAGTGGATCCCAAATTGGCACTAGTGGCTGTTTTTTTAGATGCCTCTAAGACTTTTGACTCTGTGGAATGGGATTAACTGTTCAACGTTCTGCAGTGTATGGGGCTCCCTATAGGCTTCATCTCTTGGATTCGTTTGCTGTATACTTCCCCCACAGTTAGAGTATTGATTAATGGACACACCTCTACTACCATCTCCCTGTCCTGTGGTACACGACAGGGTTACTCCCTTTCCCCACTCCTCTTTGCTTTGGTAATGGAGCCTCTGGTGGTGAGAATCAGGCAACATTATAATTATGCAGGTCTACTTTGCCTCCTTCGACCTGTCCTCATATCCTTATATGCGGACAATGTCACTTTTTATGTAAAAAACCCAAGTCAAAATTTAAATCCTCTCATGCGCAAGTTTGTTGAATTCGGAGGCTATTCAGGGATTAACCCCTAACCAGTGCTGCTACTCCCTTTGATATTGATCACCCCATTGTATGGTGCGATGACGAGGTTAAGTACCTGGGGATACGTGTTACACAGGACAGGGATGAACTCATGCGCCTGAATTATGGCTGTGCAATAGAGCATGTTACTGGCTGTATTACCCTTTGGATAGCCTTGCCCCTGTCTATGGCCGATCGTGCATCTCTTATAAAAATGGTCATACTCCCTAAATTTCTTTATTTATTTATCAACATCCCATACGATCCCGGGAGACATTTCTTTCGCACACTGCGGTCTGAACTGATCAGGCTGGTCTGGGGTGGCAAGCACCCTCGTATTCAATGAGACACGCTGACAAGACCCTACGCACAAGGAAGCTTGGAAATTTCATAATTTCGAGCTGTACTATATTAGTGCACAGGCGCACTTTGCACATTACTGGTTCCTCTCCCCCCGATACACCCCCCACGTCGCCACAGAAGATTGGCTCTCAGACCCTGTCCCACTGGATGGCGCCCTCCTCTCCAGGGTTGGACTCAGGGGGTGTGATTTGACCTCTGTGGACTGTACTTTGCATGCTTGGGCGTGAATTTTAGAGCATACGGAATCCACTGTCCTTTACTCCCCTCTTTTCCCATTAGCCTGCCACCCTGACATGGCACTTCTGCAGGAAGGTATATTTAGGAACATGGCAGGTGCTCGTAATATCCGCACTTGGGGGGACCTCTATATTGCAGGCAGGTTTCGCTCCCTCGAACAGTTATGTCATGACCCCCCACCGTCTACCATGAATACCTTCCTGTATGCCCGTCTCCATCAAGGCATACAGGCGTGTAATTCCATGTTTCCTTCTGAACCACTCACCCTGACACCTCTCCATCAGATTCTCCAAGCAGAGACCGCTTCACACTTAGTATCTACACTTTATCATACCCTGTATGTTGACAGGGACTATTCTCCCTGCAACTCTCGAGCTGGATGGGAGGCTGAGCTAAGCCAGGAAGTTACCGATGAACAGTGAGCTTACTGCTGTAAACCGACTGAGCAGGTTTCCTCTAACAGCCAGTTGCATATCATTCATTATAGATTCCTTCACCGCAGCTACTATACTCCAGTTAGGCTTCACAGCTTTGGCCTACACGACTCAGACAGATGTGCCAGATGCCATGCGGACTTCCTGCATCTTGCGTCGTCATGTCCTGCAGTTTATGACCTTTGGCAACAGGTTCTTGCTGCTCTAGGCTCCATGACTTCTGTATCCATTCCCGAATCACCGCTTATCACACTTCTAGGCTACACCGAATCTATTCCTGTTACATACAGAAAGTTTGTCACTTTTTGTTTGGTCTTAGCTAAGCGCCGTGTGGCATGCAGATGGGGCCGCGGCTGCGCACCTTAATTTAAGGAGTGGCTAGGTGATATGATCTTCTAGCAAGAACAAATTTGTACATATGCTGAACTGCTACCCCACTCCTCACGCCCCCGTGATATATGGGGCCCCCTTCAGTCCTACTTGTCCTACATTGCGGACGTTTGACTAAGATTTTCATTCGAATCAGAACAAGTTACCTGAAGTTCCACATTGCGGACGTGTGACTAAGATTTTTATTTGCTTTATCACGCCTACATTTCTTTATATAAACTAATCATATTTGGACCCAGAGATCGGCTTTGTTTCTCTCCATTCTGTATACCGATGTATACAGTCACTTATTTGACGTGTCTGAATGACGTTAGACCACGACTTTCAAACTGAATGTGCTCGGCATTTGACCCGTATTGTTACTGAAACCGAACATAAAGTGGTGTGAGATATCCTCGACACAGGGACTAACCACATCCACTCTTTGGATTAGCGTTTCAACCAGAAAATTGTTCGTTTTCCAGCTTTTACATTAAGATTGCACTTTTTTAATATACAGCTCCTAACTGACATCAGTCCTGAAGATGGTCTCACAAAGTGCTTTCTAGGATACTGAAACGTCGACCTTCACCTCATCCTTACTTTATGTCATACATTTTGTTTTTGGATAGGTGTTTTTAGGTTCTGTTCAGTTACTGATTAACATATTGGGTGTATACCTGCAGACCTATTCTATTTTGAATGAATCATATCTGTATATGAAATTAACTGTTTTACCACTTGATAAATTATATTTTTTTCTGTACACCTTTTTTGCTTGTGTTTGTTATTTATGTAGTCTTTTCTGTAGTTTTTTAAAATTGTTGACTCATTTTGTGGAATTGAATTCGCATAAGGATTATTGATCCATCCTTCCAAGTTACACTTGAATTACTAATAGTTGCTTAAACGAATTCCCTTGAAGGCACCTATACCCCTCTATTCAATCACCCAAGCCCTTAAGGGTATTTTGGGTTGCTCACTGCTCTATTCTTTGTCAGCATATGACAGCACCTCTAGTCCGAAGGATCTCACTAACCTGGCAAGTGGGGCCACATAGATGTTAAAAAGTGTGGGACTCAGGGACGATCCCTGAGGGACCCCATACTGCACAGGTTTGGAGGGGGAGAGGAATTGCCCAGCTTCACCCTTTGTTCTCTTTGATTAAGAAAAGAGGCCAAAAGGCTTAAAGCTGAACTCTAATCTCCCTAAGACGTGTGACCAAAATGGAGGGAGACAGGGTATCGAAGGCTGCCGTAAGGTCGAGCAGGGCCAAACGAGTGGTATGGCCCATGTCGACCTTCGAGCGGATGTAAATAATGACCACCGTTAGGGCCGATTCGGTGCTGTGAACTCTTCGGAAGCCGTGTTGAGATGAGTCTAGCAAGCTAGAGTCATCCAAGAAGGAGCTTAAGTGATGGTTAAGATGTGCCTCCAATATTTTTGCGGCTGCAGGTAACAGAGATATGGGTCGGAAATTTTTCAAAACCCCAGGGTCCAATGTGACCTTTTTCAGGAGAGGTTTAACGACTGCCATTTTCCATGAAAGAGGGAAGCTTCCTTCCGTGATTGCTAGATTCATCACCTCTAAAAGGGGAGGAATAGCCACCTCCCTATAGGCCTTAAGGACCTTAAGTGGGCAGGGATCCAAAGGGGAACCGGATTTGGTTTCATCAAGAAGCAGATTAATCCATTCCAAGGTAAGAAGAGGAAATTAAGCAGGCTGGGGCAGAGTTCATTCGCCCGACATTCAGGTATGGGAGGGGGAAGGAAAGATGGAGAACCCAATTCAAGGTTGAGGGATTCAAGTGAATTATAAACATCTGTTATTTTAGTGTGAAAGAAAATAGAGATCTTATCACATAGCTCCTGAGAACCCACTGTAGGGTCCAGCATCTGGGGAGCAGAGAGGGAGTCTACGATTTTAAACAAGTCTCTGGGAAAATTGAGGGAGGCCATCAGGTTAACAAAATGGGCCCTCTTTTCCTCAATTATTGCCAGTTTGTATTCTTTAAGGAGACTTTTATGTATTTCTTTCTCCTGTTTTATGCAGCCCTGCCTTAGCAACCTGAGCGCATCGGAAAACCAGGGTGCCGAAGGTCTCTTTCTGGCAGAGTAGTGCTGCTTGGCAGGGGCCAGAATATCCACGGCTCCCGAAATGGTGTTAGAGAATTCGAGAGCAGCGGAATTATTGTCCCTCAAAATGAGAGGCCTCAATCTGGTTATAAACGGGGCAAGTGTCTCATTATTGATCTCCTTATAATTCCTTCTTAATTCCCACTTCCTGGAGTCGGAAAGGGAGGGGAGGGAGTGATGGACTTTAAACTCCAAGGGAACGGCCAGATGATCTGACCATGCAAGAGGGATAGGAGAACCTACCTTCAGTCTGGGGTCATTGGAAAAGACTCCGTCAAGTGTGTGACCTGCTAAATGGGTGGGGCTATCCACAAGTTGAGTCAGGCCACATGAGCCTAGAGTTTCCACCAAGGAGGAAGTGTCTCTGGAACTCATATTTTCCAGGTGAAAATTAAAATCGCCCAGCAGGGTAATGTTGGGTCTATCAATAAAAGATTCTAACATGATTGAGTTACTTCAGTATCTAGCGTTAAATTAGTGCCTTACCAAACTGTTGGGCGCCTTGTAGTGTAGTTCCTATATTGCTGATAGGCTCTACGCATTGGAATAATATACACTATAATTTTGACATAGGACTTAGGTCAGTATGTCTCTATTGAGTACATTAAACTTAATTACTTGTGTGTGCCAGCTAACTCAGCGGTCACTAGAAACTTCTCAAATAAACAAGAAGGGATTAGTCTCTGACATCTGCATACACATGACAAATTTGTTTCCCTTAGAATCGGAACAATATCTTCAGAGTCGTGGAAACAATAGATTACAGTTTCACTCAGTCAATCGTGCATGCTTCGTTTTTACAGAGTTGTAAAGAAATAGAGAGACGGGCGTTTCAATAAAAGGGTTCATTGAACAGTCTTATTTCTCATGCAAGAGATATGAACTGCTACAATCGTAAGACAGAATATGAAGTATGAAACGTACAGCATTAGCAGTAAGATAAAATAATACTGTAATAGCATGGTCTGTAGCTATGACAGATATTCTTAAGATACATACATAAATAACACAGGCTAAAATACTCATCTGATGCTTCTAAATAATCCTACCCCAGTGTACCTAACCTAAGTGTATTACGAGGGATGATGTAGGTGCTGTTTTAGCTATAGTCTAGTTTAGTTTTGTCAAGAGTTGCCAAACATTTCTCTAGGTTGTAATCAGCTCCATACCTTAGAATGGGAGAGGTTGGTATCTCTTTCCGGGACTCGATCTCTAACATCCCACAAGGGGAGTCAGAAACACTTGAGCTGGATTCTCGGCGAGGAGGATGACAGCGTCTGGTCAGCGCGTAAGTTGGGGACTTGACTTTGCTGTGGTGAGCCGCGTCGTCCAAGTAGGTAATCGAACCGCACCGTGGTTTGCCAGAGCAAGTGAAGGTATATTTATACCTTGAAACTGTTTAGGAATGTCAGTATTGATGTACAAGTCGGGCATAAGAACGTCATGAATGAACCCCTAAGGAATAAATGTTCATGCATAATAAATGAGTTCTTGGGGAAATCAATATCCAGGCAAGGGGAAGTCCTAAATGCTTAAGAGTTTAGTTTACCAAGAACTCGTTGTGACGGTGAGGATCGGATGTAGTTGACCATGCCTGTATTTGGTTATCATGAGCTATGCCTAAATAAGGGCAATGTGAATTATACCTATATAAGGGCATGAATCTGGAAATCTATATACGGTATTTAAATCGACATAAAACAGTGCCTGTTGAAGTAAAAGTATATATTCCCAAGGGTGTCATTAAGGATTTTATGAAGCATGAGGACATTGTTCAATGGTTTAAGGCCTATGAAGTAGAGATGAAGTCCCACCGGGTCCCTGAGAGAGATTGGGGAGCAGGGTTGTGGGGTCGCTTTCTAGGTGAAATAAGGGACACCTTACTTGCATTGCCCACTGAGGACCAGATGTCTTATGCACCCATGAAGGAAGCCTTAGTAGCCAGGTATGGGTTGACCCCACAGCTTTATAGGCAGAAATTTAAATATTTCAAGAAGCTGGAGTCCAGCACCTGGGTGGACAATGTGTCTTTTTTTTTCAGAGCATTGGATCGTTGTGTGAAGGGTAGCAAGGTAAATTATTTTCAGGCGCTCTATGATTTGATTGCAAGGGAGCTAGTCTAGTAGTTGTTTTCCAGAGCTACACCAGCACCTGATTGATAGCAAGCTGCTTGATCCCAGAAAGCTTGCTGTGGAGGCGGACCGCTGGGTCAGTACCAGGGCCCTCAAGGGTCTTGAGGGATACTCCACCATAGGTGGGCAGGGTCCCCAGCAGAAGAGTGGGGGGACAAGTGTAAACAAATGGAGTTCCAGAAAAGGCCCCAAAGTAATCGCCAAGTGATTCAAAGTAAGGGTTCCCAGCCTCCCGCTAACATGCCTGTTGACTGTCTGCTAGGCAATGATGTGGAGAGCTCCCCTTGGGAGAAGGTGGAGCGGAATTTTTTAAAAGATTTGAGGGAACACTACGCAAAGAACTTCTGAAATTAGTTAATAACTTACTCCAAGGTGGTCCCCTACCGGATTCCTTCCATATAGCGGTGGTGGTCAGTATTTTAAAAAAGGGAAAAGACAAGGAAAATATAAATTCATACCGCCCGATTAGCCTTCTGAATACAGATTATAAAATTTTTACAAAACTTTTAGCAAACCGATTAAATAAAATAATAGGATCCCTGGTAGCTCACGATCAGTGCGGTTTCATTGCAGGCAGACACCTTCATACCAACACTAAATTTTTATTGGAGGCACTAGATTATTTTAAAACTAATAAGGTGAAGGCTCAAATTTGGTTTTTAGATGCGGAGAAAGCCTTCGATCTAGTCTCTTGGGATTGCCTGTTTGCAATTTTACGCAGTTTTAATTTCCCGAATATTTTTATTTTTCTCCTACGACAATTGTATGTGAATTCTAGGGCACACATTATCATTAATAATACAAATATTGGGTCCTGTAAAGTCACTAGAGGTACGCGACAGGGATGTCCCCTGTCGCCAATTTTATTTGCATTATTTATCGAACCTCTCGCAATTGCCATCAGGAATATTAAAGCTGACACAGCCCCAATATTAGGAATGACAAATATAAAACTGTACGCAGATGATATTGCCCTTTTTATAGATTCTAAACCCTCTAGTCAACGGAGGATTTTAAAAATCTTCTCTGATTTTCAAAAGCTAGGGGGTTATAAAATTAATGTAAACAAAACGGAAATTATTCTGGTGAACTGCACTATAGACACTTTAGCTCCGGAATTCAGGCGGATATATAACACGAATCCAAAAAGATATCTTGGAATATTTGTTTCAGATAGCCTAGACGACCTTTTTGCACTAAATTTTTTATCTTTATTAAAAAAGGTGGGCTCACGTTTAGACCGTTGGAATTTGTTACCCCTGTCTATTATAGGGCGGGCATCGCTAATTCGTATGTCGGTATTACCCCTTTTTAATTTCCTTTTTTGTGCAATTCCCTGCGTAATTCAGGCCTCTTATTTTAAAAAAGTAGAAGCGCTGATTTATTCTTTCCTATGGGCAAAAAAATCTTCCAGACTTGCACTGAGCACTTTGTATTTTTCATCTACACAAGGAGGGTTGTCCCTCCCAAATATTAGAGAATATTATTTTGCGTCTTTTGCACATTATAGTCACAGGTTTTCTGTTTTAGATTTCCATGAGTCGGATGATTTTTTTATTAAAAGGATGCTGTTGGAATTGAAAATCTATGACCCAGTGAGAATCACTAAAGATCCCAAAAAAGTACGCTATAAATCCCTGCAGTGGATCTTTAAGGTGAAAACTCAGTTTTTTAAATTCTATGGATTACCTAATTTTAGCAGCAAGACAAATTTAATGAATTTTAGCTTGGGAGACGCTTGATGTATGGAGAAATATATATTAACTATTTGGAAGGAGAATGGCTTTGAGAAAATTGAAGACTTCCTCTTGGGCAACAGATGGAAATCCTGGGATGAAATCAATAGTCAGTTAATCCATTCACACTGCATGCTGAACTGGTCCTTCATCAGGATAAATCCAAAACTTAGAGAACTCACTATAGGAAATCTATTCATGAAAGAAAATATTTTCACTATCCTTAACAACAAAACACAAAAGAAAATGAGTATTTGGATTAAAACACTAAGAGAAGGTAAAGATCAGGACCTTTACAGCAAGATTACTGAAAGATGGAAAAAGAGTGAAGATATTACAATTAATCAACAGGTATGGGACAAAATAAATAAGTTTAATAAAACCATTTTTCGAGGAGCAAATTTTAAACGTATGCAATTCTTTAACAAATGGTTGATATATAGAACTCCGTCCTTTTTGCATAATATTTTCCCCCAAGTAGCTGACAAATGTTTCCGATGTGAAGGAAAAGGCACGTGGAAACACATTGTTTGGGAATGCCCCAAAATCCAGGTATTATGGAAGGAAATAGAAAAATATCTCTCAATTGTCCTTAAAACTAATATTGTCCTTGATGAATTGACTTCCGTCCTAGGTTGCTCTTCTATTCATACCCAACACGATGAGTCCCTTTTTATAGCTTCTTTAATAGCTAAATCCCTTATATTACAGTCCTGGAAAACAGACCTTGTCCCATCTTTCCAAGCATGGAAGATAAAATTACTCCAAATCCAGGATAGGGAAAGAAAATACGCTCTAAGATCAGGGGCTCTGAAAAAATATGATAAATTTTGGAGTGGGTTTGATCCTTAAATTTGCCTTGCTACTATTCAATCAGATTTAAAATTGGCTTATTACGTTTGTTATGTATATGCACGATGCACTTTACAAATCTAGCTATGAAAAATTAACTGAGAAATCTCACAGGGAATTTAAAGTCCTTATATTGTTTTAATTCTAACAAAATCTTTTGAATATTAGTGAAAGTCTATTGCCTGTTTGCTCTTACACAATTTTGCACTCTATAATTTAAATGTTATAACTAAAAACTGTATGGTTATTTTCAATATTCTTTGCTTCTAGACTGTATTAATTGGATTTCAAATATGTCATGTCTCTTGTACTGTATTGTTATATATGAACTCTCAATAAAAAAAAAAAAAAAAAGACCATGGGTCCTGCCAGGTAAGCCTGGGCAGAAGGGTTCCAAGACCTGTTTTAGCTGTGGACACGTGGGTCACTTCCTAGGAAATCCCAAGTGTCCCAACACATTGACCACTGCACCCAATGGTGCACCACCCCCATGAAATGGCTAGTGCTGCCTTGGGGGAGGAGATCGGTGCCCAAGGTGGGTGGGGTCCGACAGAGATGTTCCTGGCCTCTTTAGGAGACAGTAAGATGGTCCAAAGGACTCATCTGTGTGATAACACTAAAATGAATAGGAAGTGGGTGACCATCAATGGCCCTAGAGTGGAGGCTCTGAGAGACACTGGAGCCAGTGTGACTGCTGTCAGTTGTCGGCTTGTGTCTGAAGAGCAGGTGGTCCCCAACACATTCTACCCTGTAGTTACCGCAGACAACTCAGAGTGCCTCTGCAAAGTGGCACTCTTTAAGAAGGGGGTCTCAGGTACCTTGAGAGTAGCTGTGAGGCCAGCCATGCCTGTTGACTGTCTGCTAGGCAATGATGTGGAGAGCTCCCCTTGGGAGAAGGTGGAGCGGAGGCTTCATTTGGAGATGTTGGGTCTGCCTGAGTGGGCATGTGTGACCACTCGGTCAATGGCAGCCGGTAAGGGCATTCAAGAAGACCTGGAGCCTGAAAGAGTGGCCCAGGTGTCAGCCAGGAAGAGAAGCGGTAGGGCATTTGGGAACCCGGCCCCCGAAGTTCCCATGGTCCAGGAGAAGGTAGACCCTGAGGGGGATGCCCTGGAGCCTACAGGGGAACAAGTGGCTGAACTGTGGGACCTGCCTGAGCTGACCCATGAGCAGCAAGAAGGAGGCCTCAATCGGGGAAAAGTTCTGCCAGGAGCGACAGACGTGACCTTCTCTCATTGGTTTGCGGCAGCAGGTGAACTAAGGTTGCTGAGCCTGGGTCAGCCTGTATACTTTTGATACCCCAGCACTTCAGAGCCTTCCTACTGGGTCTGGCTCATAATGTGCCTTTAGCAGGACATTTGGGGCAAGACAAGACCTTCGAAAGGTTTGTCACCCACTTTTACTTGCCCCAAATGCGCACACATTCTGATGCTCACTGTAGGTCTTGCCAGACTGGCAAGGCAAGTGGTAAGAATGGGAGGAAGTGTAAGGCTCCTCTCCAACCTTTCCCTGTGGTCAGCACCCCCTTTGAGAGGGTATGCATTGATATTGTGGTGCTTCTGGATCCCAAGACAGTCATGGGCAACAGGTTCATCCTGGTCTTGGTGGACTATGCCACCCGGTACCCAGAAGCCATCCCTCTCCGGACTGTGACGGCCCCCATGGTGGGTCGTGCATTGATGAGGATTTTCTCCCGTGTGGGGTTGCCCAGAGAGGTGGTGTCCGACCGTGATACCACCTTCATATCGAAGTATATGAAGTCCCTGTGGCAGGAGTGCGGTGTAATCTATAAGTTCACCACTCCTTACCACCCCCAAGGTAATGGGCTGATTGAGAGATTCAACTGGACCCTGGAAGGCATGATTATGGGTCTTGGTGAACCAATGAGGCGTAAGTGGAACGTCCTCTTGCCATGCCTCCTGTTTGCTTACAGAGAGGTGCCCCAGAAGTCCTTAGGATTCAGTCCCTTTGAACTACTGTATGGCCATCCTGTAAGAAGATCTCGGAATCATGGTAAAAGAAGGCTGGGAGAAATCTCCCAGTAAACCTCCAAAGGATGTATATAGCTACATGCTGGCCTTCAGAAACCAGACTAAGCGCTTCAGACAACTTGCTCAGGCGAATCTGGAAGCCAGCCAGGAGGAAATGAAACATTGGTATGATCAGAATGCCACTCTGATTGAGTTTCAGCCTGGACAGAAAGTTAGGGTAATGGCCCCAGTGGAGCCTTGTGCACTGCAGGATAAGTGGACCGGACCATTTGAGGTGATGGAGCGCAAGATCAACGCCAACTACTTGGTGGACTTGCAGTTTCCCAGGAACCCTTTGCAGGTCCTGCATGTGAACCGCCTGAAGCCCCACTTGAAGAGGTCCGAAGTGGGCATGCTCCTAGCAACAGATGCTGGGATTGAAAAGGAGACTGAGCCTCTTCCTGACCTCCTGTCAGAGGAAGATGGGTCAGTGGATGGTGTGAACCTCTCTAATTTCCTGACCCCTGAGCAGCAAAGTGACCGTCACCAACTGTTGGGACAGTTCCCTGACCTGTACTCCCTGACCCCGGTGTCACTCAGTGGTGCATCCATGAGGTGGATACTGGGGAAAGTTCTCCAGTAAAACATAAAACGTGCAGAGTGACTGACAGGGGCAGAGCTTGCATCAAGGAAGAAGTCTCCAAGATGTTAGCGCTAGGGGTCCTTGCGTCCTCAGACAGCCCTTGGGCCAGCCCAGTGGTCTTGGTCCCGAAGGCTGCTGCACCCAGTGCCACACCAGACCTCTGGCTAAGTGTGGACTACCAAGGGCTCAATTCAGTCACCAGGACTGTCACACATCCCAACTCCAGAGCTGATAAGCTCATTGATCGGTTGGGGGCTGCCAGGTACCTCAGTACGTTTGAATTAACATCTGGGTACTGGCAGATCACCTTGATTGATGGGGCAAGAGAGAGGTCAGTATTCCCCACACTAGATGGGCACTACCAATTCTGGGTGATGCCCTTTGGGATGAAGAATGCCCCTGCCACCTTTCAGAGGTTGGTCAACCAGGTGTTGGCTAGACTGGTGGATTTCAGTGCTGCCTACCTGGATGATATTGCAGTGTCCAGTGGCACTAGGGAGGAACATCTGCACCACCTCTGGGAAGTGTTGAAGGCACTGCTGAGGGCCTCACAATCAAGGCGAATAAGTTTCAGATCGGGCAGGGTTCTGTGGTGTACTTGGGACACCAGGTAGGGAGCGGCCAGGTGGCACCCCTACAGCCAAAGATTAATACCATTCTGGCTTGGGAACCCCCAAAGACTCAGAAAGAGTTGAGGGTCTTCTTAGGACTAACTGGGTATTACTGGAGAGGGGTATGGCACCATTGTTGCTCCCTTGACAGAGCTGACTTCCAGGAAGTCCTAGACCAACCTGTAGCCTTCATTAGTAGGAGGTTATTTCCACAGGAACAGAGTTGGACTGCGATTGAGCGTGAGGCATTTGCTGTGGTCCGGGCACTGAAGAAGCTGAGACCATACATGTTCGGGACTCACTTCTAGTTCAGACAGACCACAGCCCCCTCAGATGGTTTATGTAAATGAGGGGTGAGAAATTGAGAATCCAAACTGTTGAGATGGTCCTTTTCCCTACAGGGGATGGACTTTACAGTGGAACACCGCACTGGTACAGAACACGCCAATGCTGATGGTTTGTCCAGATTTTTCCACCTGAGTGAAGAGAACTCCCAAGTGAGTGGGTAGTTCTCCCCACATTTCAGCTGGAGGGGGACATGTGTTAGACTTGGCACCATTGGTGTGGGTCTCCCTTCCATTTTTTCTGCTGTTGCCTTCTGTGTTTTTGCAGGTCTAGATGCTTTGGGCAATTTGCTATTGCTGTTCAGTGCCAAAATGCAAGTGCTCCCTTCGTAAAATGTTGTCATGGATTAGTGATTCCATGATTGGCCATTTTATTTACTAAAGTGAGCTAAAGAATGGTGATGGATTAAACCCAGATCAGTTGACTGGGGGTGAGTGTTTGATTTGCTCAAGTGCTCCGTCCATCATCCCCTTTTGTATCATTTTATTTACTAGTCAGACCCTAGTACAGTGCACTATGTGTGCCCAGGGCCTGTAAATCAAATGCTGCTCGTGGGCTTGCAGCACTGATTGAGCCACCTACATAAGCAGCTTATAAAACGTGGCTCAGGCCTGCCATTGCAGAGCCTGTGTGCAGTCAGGGACTGGCATGTCGACTTGGCAAGTGCACACACTTGCTAGTCCCACATACCACAACAAAAATTAATTACACAATTTTCATAATTAATTGTCAATTCATTAATTATTAATACTTAACGGGTAATTATTAATTAAATTCTAATAAATTACTTCCCCCCCTTTACCCCTAAAAACCACACAAGCCGCACCTAAACACAATTAACATTATAATATCTCAATTAAACGAATAATATTAAATAAAAAACATTCATTAATTTATTATAATGAAACTAGTTTCCACCCTATTCCTTTATAAACCCACAACCTGCCACTGAACTAAAAAATTAAAAATGTAATTAAAACTACTAAAAATGGAACACATATATTAAAAAACATAACCAATACTTATACAAAATAACACATCACATATATTTATAATTAGAGCTCCCAGTTTTTAGTTTTTACTGATTCATACAGATAAATAGAGCAAATATTTTTTTTGTTCGTATTTATTTTTAAATACAGAAAAATATGGAAAATATGTCTTCTTTGGATGTTTTTTTTCTACTGTCAATCATGAGTGCCAGGTCAGTAGGTGTACAGATTGAGAGGTAGGGGAGATGGAAAAAAACAATACATTTCCAAAATTGAGCTTAATTAAGTGCAGATATACAGTTATTTATGATATTCTGCAATGCAAGTGTTTTCAAATAACACTATTGCACTGTATGCTGCTGAAGCCTTTTGGGCATTCAAATGCGAACGTACATTTATCAGTTAAATAAATGTGGAAAAATACCCATTGCAGCTTCATTTATACAGAAAACACTAAATAGAAATGGATAACACAGACAAAATAAAAAATAAAAAATATGGATAAACACAGACGGAAATGTAGAAAACAAATACCATAAAACAGAGAGTCCTTTTTATATTATATGCTAAAATACATAGCACTAATTAAAAAATCTATATTTTAAACAACTATATTTTTGTAAACGATATGATTGACTTCAATATTTTTAAAATCGATATTTCTAACCTTAAAGTCAATATTCTTGTCCACAATAATCTTGCTATCATTATTTCTGTGTCACAATATTTAAAACTTGATGTTAGAGTAAGTCAACATTTCCAACTCGATATTTTGACTGAATATCAGCTGGGGGTATGTATCAGCTGTTTCATTGTCCATAGACCAGGGAGCTACTGTTTCAGGGGTGGCACTAGTGAGTGGCTGCTTCAGGGACCAGGAAGATGGTATTTTAGGTGACAAGACTATGAAGTATTTGCTCTAGTGGTAGGGACAACGGAGCAGCTGCTTCAGGGTCAGGGACCACAGAGCTGCTGCTTTCACTTTGGTACCACTGAGCAGCTGTGTCAAAGTGGTGGTGGGCGGAACTCGTGAAGCTTCACTCCACAGAATTCCACGGAGTTACATAAAAACTCATCGAGATTCTGTGGATATCCGTCAGAGCAGAAATTATACACGTTGCGCTGCTTGTGCTGCAATTTAGTTGCAGTAGTACGAGCAGCGCGGAGAAAATGAGCATGAACTGCACCATGTGGTACGCAGGAGAGTATGGGCATTTGAGTTGTATTGCTGCCGCTTCAGTAGAAATGCTACTCGGGTGGCAGCAAATCTACTCGAGAGGCAGCTCACTGACATCACTTGCTCGCCATCGCCTAGGAACACACTCATTAGAAAACCACACTAGAGGACTCCAAATCTAGCTCGCATCTCTGTAGCCTCAAGAGACAAACTCCACCATGCATTGATTAGAGAAATTTGGCCAGAACTCTGCATCATAGGAGTAACGAAGAGTCTCAAAATTCTGCCAATTCCATTGATGGAATGTCCACCCAACCCTAGTTGAAAGACCATGGGGTAGAGTTTCTGGAAGCAGCTGCCTCAAGGATAGGAAGAAGAGAGTAGCCTCTGTATGGTCAGGGATCTTTATGGTTAGGGGCCATCTGAGGAGACATTAGGGTGCAGCTGCTTTAGCACCAGAGACTTTGAAGCAGCTGCTTGAGGGACCGTGGAAAATCTGTTTCATGGATGTGGAATCAGTCAATTCAAACCACAGACCATGGATCAGCCGCAGTGGTGGCAAGGACCACTGAGAACCTAATTAAGTGGTAAAGAGTATCTGCTTTAGTGGCTGTGAATCAGAGGCAGAGACCAGGATGCCGCTGCTCGTTAAGCAAGAAGGCAGCTGATTGAGGGAGCAAAAAGTAGCTGGCACAGGAAGGATGGAGCAGACACTTTAATCACATAGAAGAAAGAGAAGCTATGTCTGCAGCAGAGAACACAGATTTTCTGCTTCACTGGAAGGGACAACAGAGCAGCTGCGTTAGGGATCTGACCTGAGATCAGCTTATCCAGGCTCAAGAAGCCGGTCCTTCAGAGGAGGGGGAGGTGGGGGCTCGCGAACAGCTTCTTCATGGGAAGGGACTGGAAGGCTACTGTTTTCAGGGCAAAGACCTTGGAGCATCTACATGCATTGCAGGGACTACCTAGCAGATTCCTCAGTTGCAAGGTGAGTGAGCAGTTGATTCCATCCCAGGGACCACGCAAGAACAGCTTCAGTCTCAGGGACCACTGATCCACCTCAGAGGTGCCATGACGCATATGTCTCAGGACCAGGAAAGAGCTGTTTCAGGAGACTTTAAAGCATCTGCTTCATTGGCCAAGACTGCTGAGCAACAACATTAAAGACTATGAAACAGTTGTTTCAGGAACAAGGGCACAGCTGCATAAGGGGCATGGTCCAGGGAGCAGCTGTATCAGCGCCGGAACCAGTAACCCTAATATTTTAGACTGATATCTCTTCTTATTGGTAATTTATACAGCTTTAAAGTTGTATCAAGCAGACCTGTATTTTGGATTCCTTAGAAAGGCCTTTTTGGTGGTTGCTTCACTCATCGGAGATCTGCAGAGGCTGGTGGACAGAGGTGAAACCCAGGCCCTGGTTTTATTAGATCTCTTAGCAGCCTGCTTGACTGTGGTGTCCAGGAGGGTCCCATTTTCTCCCCTTGCTCCATCTCAACCAGATGGGTGTGCACTTTGACATGTATGCTGACAAGACTGGGGTGATCTTTGGGCAGTCTTGAGGGTTCTCCATCTTCTCCAATATGGCACATAGCTTAGCCTCGGAGTGTTGGTGGAAGTCAGAGAATTGTATGGAAATGTAACTTTTGATATGTCTATGAATATTATCTAAAAGGGTGATTAATTGAAAGGAAAATAGAGCTTTAAAGATCTCAATCTCACAGAAGCGCTTGAGAAAAATGACACGATTCTGAATGATGTCCTAACTAAACATCAGGCAGATGTCAAACAATGTAAAGCTAAAAATATAAAAAAGGAATGAGATAGATTATAAGAGTGGTAGGATTTGCACCTTCTCCCAAAAATATGATCCTCTCATTCCTAATGATATAAGAGATAAGATACGCAAATTGGCATCAGTTGGTTCCAGTTCAACATCACTCAACATCCCATTGACTAGCGAGAGTGAATCAGAAGCAGGAGGGCACATCAAGAAATAATGCACCAGAAAATTATCTTTTAAGGGAACTGCAAAGAATCAAGAGAGGCAACTTAAAGCAGAAAAGACGGACGGACACGACAATAGAACAGAGAGGGGAAAAAGAGGGGGTGGCTCTGGAAGATAGAAAAGACATGAAAATGCGATCCTGGAACACTAGAAATTAGAGGATGTCTCAATCATCAATGTGGCAGATAATTCCCTGACCTCTGACATGATTTCACTTTTACAAAAGGGAATGGCTTTTTGCCCTAGTAGTGTGGGAAACATCTGTAAAATGAAGATTGATTTATTCAAATTCATCAGACGTTTAAAAACTAATAAATTCTTTTAGCTTAATCCTAAAGATAATTAAACTTTGAATGAGTTGCAACCAAACTTTGTACTTAGTACTTTATTCATACAGGATATACATGACGCAAAAACATTATTGGCGATCTCTGAATATGAAGGAGACCGTGCCACGACTTGCAGGATCATTGAAGACCTGAATAGAAAGCTGAAGCTTAATGATACTAGGAGCCTTGAAGAAAAATCCAGGTGGATAGCTAATTTACCTACCAGCAACAACATAGAAATTTTCCAAAAACTGATTCTGTGTGACTTAGATAAGCATAGTGAGAAACGGGGACTAAACCATATTAGGGAAGATAATCTCACTGAGGGGGAAAGAGATGCTCTGAAAGTACTAATGACAGAAAAGGATATTACCATCTGGGAGACGGATAAAGGGGAGAATATAGGGATAATGAACAGCAGTGATTACAAACTGGACATTCTATCACAACTAAATGATCCCTAGTGCTATGAAAGTATAGCCAATAACCCAATTGGGATCCTCACACACAAACCAAATCAGTCTTTAAAACAAATGGTACAATATGTGTCTCATAGATGACAATCAATACACCTGCCAGAGAGTAGATCACCCCGGGCATCCAGGTATATCCACCCTTCCAAAAATACAAAAGAATCTCCCCTTTCCACTAGAGAGACCGATAATATCAAGCATCAGTGGTCCGACAGAAAGACTCTCAGAATATGTGGGCATCTGCACGGCAGCCTGCATGGAGAACATGCCATCCCCTACAGCCCCTGGCTGGGCGGCGTCCCGACCAATCACAACTCTCCACTAGAGCATGGTGATTGTCTTAGGAGAGGGAGCAGTGAAGATGCAGGACCCGGGCCGACGTAAAGGTAGGTTTAATTTTGTTTTTTATTATTGATCCCCCAGTTCCTGTGCGACCCACGCCCTTCTGCGCGACCCTCCTTCCTGCGCACACCCCCTCCCTGCGTGACTCTGCACCCGTTCCCCCACCCGGGAGCCATGCCGGCCACTACTGGACAGCCCAGTTCTACATGCCCTGGTGGACTTTCAGTGACTGGAGTGGAGATATCGGCAGGTGGCTTGAACCTTGTGCAGTAGCTCCAGGATCAAGCACCCATCTTGAATACTTCATGCAGCCTCTTGAGCAGCCCAAGCAGCCATTTTGAATAGCCCAAGCAGCCATCTTAACAAGCACAATCAGCTCTCGAATTCCCCATGCTGTCTGTGACACTTTTAGTCACTTCTGTAAGCTGACAGTACCGTGCATGCTGATGAGTGTAGATATAAAATTGGAATGCTAAATCAGAAAATACAACCCCCATGACACAAAGTGTGCTTACCATGAAAATTAAGGCTGTCTCACTCATAACAAGGTTTATTTTTTTCCAGTGGTCTCTTGTATTTTGAGATACAAACCTACTGACATGAAACAACCAGAACACAGACAGACAACTTGTGCACCCAAAGATTGCCTAGAAAGAAGCATGAGTTATCTGCCTTCTCTCACAGATCACACAATGTATACTCTATCCTGACTCAGAGTGTAACATGACAAAACAATGAACCAGTATTCCTTTAAAGTCCTAAAACTGTTGCTACACAAGAAGTTGTGTTTTGAACATGAAACCCTCTATGATGGTATTAGGGCACACATCTTGTTACTTTGTTACCAAGAAATCATTCAGCGGAACGGAAGACACAAAGTGTACCTGTTGTTCCAAGCTGTGTGCTGCTTGGGATGATCCCAGCTGTTGTGGCTGCTGAGCTTGTGGTGGTCGCTGTTGTAGACCTGCCAGGGGTGGTCCCAGGTGTGTCGGAGGGTTGGTATGTCAGTGTTGTAGAGCTGCTTTCTGTTAAAAGCACACACATATAATGTCAGTGAGGAGAGGGCAGACAGGCTTCAACACCACCTCTACTTGTAACATCAGAATTGCTGATATAAAAAGTTGCCCCCATAAGGTACAAACAAATTAGTCTCCTCCTACTAGCTATGAAAAGGATGTCCCCACCCTTGTGACAGGCACCTCTAAAGTAAAATGTCAATAACAATTTAAATCTTCAATATCTTAAGAGTGGTTAAACATTTCACTACATATATGACTCACGCCTCTGGACACACACCTCCCTCCTACCTACAGTCCGTCTTTCATGTTTATGTCTCCAGCTGGAGGCGGGCACAGATCTGTGGGCCTGCTGAGGTGAGGCAGGTTGAGGCCCTCTCGTCAATGCTGGCAGCCTCGCCTCACGCATCAGCAGGGCCACTGGAACTATGTGATTTTGAATCCACCACATTTCCCACATAAATGTGGATTCGCCATATTTGCCACTTAATCCACCATCTGCTGCAACATCTGCAGAGTTTAAGTAAAAATATTGTTTCTAGCATATACTGACCAAAAGTTACTAAAAGTGCAGCAAAATATTGCTGAGGAAAGGAAGCTCCTTGGAAAAGGTTCACTGGTCCCCTTTCTGTTGTTCATTGCTATATTTGGATATAAAATAGGTACTAATGAGGTGAAATCTTTACTCAGAGTGTTAACATGTAAAAATGAAAAGACAATGATGTAGAACTAGAATAAATTATGCTGCATCATGCATATTTCTCGTAGAACGCGCCAAGACCGAAACCTGGTGCGACTCCAAGACCTATTGTCGCCCGCCTACTTAATTATAGGAACCGGGACGTCATCCTGAGATTAGCTCACGAGAAACAACAAATTGACTATCAGGGAAACAAACTAGAGTTCTATCCGGACTGCACCATGACTCTACAACTAGCACGTAAAGAATTTGCACCTGCGAAAAAGAAGCTACGCGAGCTAGAAATAGAGTATGCAATGCTTTCCCCAGCCCGACTATAGATAACACAAGATGGTATAACCACGATTCTTCAAACTCCGAGGGAGGCGCAGGAATACCTTAAAAAGCTTGTACAGCGGTGGCGAGACCACAGACGTGCCAATCAGCATCAGGATTCAGACGAAGCGTTGATTGGTAAGGAGAGGTACCTAGATATCTACATCACGCGCCATGGGAAGACATTTTTCAGCGGAGTACTATAGTCGACACACTATTGTAGAGGATGCACACCTTGTTTGCTACCATAAATTCAGGTCGTACATCTATTGTACAGTTAAGTCTGCTGTGGCTCCCACATTTTTACTGCACAACCGGGTGCCGGGAATGTGTCGCGGCCTTAGACTGATGACCGGAGCCCGGAGTCTCTCATGTGCCACCCACATCCCTGCGGGAACCAGACTTTGACTGCATGTAAGCGGAACTGTCTGACACCTGGGTTGTATGATTTGCAGTACTTCTGCTGAAATTTGATAATAATGTCTGTATAATATTAAGTATGTTGCGTACTGTCTGGCAGCCCACTAAAGGAAAGTGGGGGCCGCTCGGCCCCCACGCACACATGGCTGTGCCCGGCCCCTCCCCTTGCCCAGTCCTGATTGGGCGCGCGTCCCGCCTTGCCCCGGAAGCAGTTTTGCGCTTCCGGGGCAAGGGGGCGGGACCGTGCCAGCTGTGGGGTTCAAGAGCCTGGGGAGCGCAGGAAGCGGCCTCTTTGTGCCAGCGCTCCCCATGCTCGATCCTTGCCCCGCGGTTGGCACACTAATTTTCTTTTTTCTGTTTCAGGTGTCGAGGGTCCAGTGGGAAGCAGCGCGGGTCCTTTGGAGCGGCCGGTGCGGGTACTGAATAAGCCGAGCGGAAGCCTCTCCGTGGTCGAGGTGGCCAAGACCGAACAAGCCGAGCGGAAGCCTTCTCCGTGGTCGAGGTGGCCAAGATCCCGCGGGGAATATTCTGATGAGGTGTCGTGCGGCCAAAGCAGGACGGCGGTGGTAACGCCGAGTCACGAGAGCCAGCCAGCGGGACACAAGGTATTGTGCGGGGCGGGCGAAGGGCGGTGCATGGGCTCAGGGTCTGCCGCACGAAACGGGGACGGCGGTGGTTTACCGGCAGGTTGATTACACAGCGGATCTCGTTGCGCAACGGTAGCGCGTCTGACTTCAGATCGGAAGGTTGCGTGCTCACAACCAGGCTTGGTAATTTTAAAAACAAAGCGAAGCAGGGTCAGCTAGGGCAGCTAGCGGATGGGAGACTAAAGTGTGTATAAATAAGAAATCGACTGCGGAAGCAGTTTGTTGGGGCTGTTAATTGCAGGCAATTGGGAAGGTTACAATTGAGGTTAAGCAGTTTGTTCTAGAGTGTACGAATTGGCAATTGATCTCGAGCTGAAGTGGTGTGAAGCAGGGACTGAGAGACAAAAGGTGTTTTGAACAATAAATCACAGTTAAAGCCAACATTGTTATCATTGTGGGTTATTTATATATATATATATATATATATATATATATATATATATATATATATATATATATTTGCTGAAAATACTTGTGAGACAAGTCTGTATTACTGTATTTAATCGCTTTAACCCTGATTATACGTGACATTATCTCAGCCCGGGGGGCATCCTTGTTCAAGGTTCGATTAAGTGTCTCTTGGGATTCTATTTGGTTCTTACATTTCTCTCATCGTAGGTTGCGGGCAAAGGACGGCGCAGACCAGATACCCGAGGAGCTCACGGGGGACGCCGGAATTTAAAGACCGATTGTGGACCAGTGTAGCCGAGGAGCTCGCGGTGGTCGGTGGACTACGAGGACGCGGGCAGGCCTGCATTTCACTGCTTCTGGCGGGCCGCTGGGCTTGAGTTCGCTCGCCTAAACACTCCAGGCTAGCTAGGGTGTGCGGTCACAGTCACGTGGTGCCTACGGCCAGCTCGTGAGCCTCCAACTTGGTCAGGTACGGAGCACGGCGTGCTCATAAGGAACCTATTGTGTAGCGTAGGGGCAGGGCAACATGTCCGCTAGAAGAGGGGCAGGGAACAAGAGGGTTGAACTAATGTTTCAAAAAATGATGCGCAGGATGTCAGCAATGGACAAACGATGGGGGACGGTGGACAAGTTGGGTAAAACCATGGCAGAATTAGGAGGATGCCCAGGCAGGCCCCTCGGGAAGGCCTAAAAGGACCATAGTGCCCCCCAAACCAAGGGGGGAATTAGAGACACCGCCCAAACGTGCTAGAGCTAAGAAAGTGGGTGGTCGCCTCCCCAGATCCGGTGAGGGTGGGAGGTCCCCGAGTCCAGTCCATAATATACCCCCTGGGGCTCCTAGTGTGCCAATAACTATCCCCCCGCCGCGGGGGGTGTTCCGGCCCCTGCCCCGCAGGCGCCACCAGTGAGTCTGCCACTAGCGCCTAGTGTGCCGCCGACTGCCCCAGCCCCCCTGGTTACTCCTCCTGCTCCAGTCACGCCAGCGACCATCCCTGCCCCATCACCCGTTTCACCGGTCACCCCAGTACAGGGACCAGTGCCGCCCGAATTGGCAGCACAAATAGCGGCGGTACTCCCTTGGTTGGGAATTGGGGGAGTTTTACCTGCTGCAGCAGATCCCTCTGCAGAGGCCCAAAGATTGGTTGCACAAATATTGCTGGCTAGGGGGGGGAATGGCATTCCGAGTGCACCGATTTCTCCCCAAACAGGTCCAGTGAACGGTGGTGAGGCGGGCAAGACAGTGGACGTTAAACAGCCTAACGAAAGTGGTAAGGAGGTAACACTGCCGGTGCTGGGGGAGGGCGCAATTCCCTCCAGAGGGGAGAGCTTAGCGCAACACGTATCTCAAAGTGTGAAGGAATTAATCTGGGCAGACAAATATGTTAATATTTTTTCACTACTGATTGACAACAGGGAATGGGAATATGCGAAATCTCAGAAGGATATGATGTTGCCTAGTGAGTGGCGCTCACAACTGTACAAATTTAGGGTGGAAGAGACACTCGCCAACTGGATCAGGGCTTTTTCAGTGTATAGTGCAGTGATTGGGGAACGCTTCTCAGGTTTGCAAACTGTGATGGCCTGCTATCAGAGCAGGATTACAATGTACCATGAGAATCATGGAGGGGATACATGGAAGGAATATGACATAGCCTTCAGGAAATCAAGGGAGTTCAACAAGTCATTAGCTTGGGACACAGTCGATTCCATTTCCTGGCATTCACAGTTTGAGAAGGGTCAGGCCGCAAGCACTAGCACCTCTGGTAACAGGTATTCCCCCAGACCCCAGCAGCCCTTTCAACAACCCTTTCGACCAGCGCAAGGGGGGGAGTCGGCCAACAAGTCCAGAAGTGGCTCAGGCGGGAAGGGAGTGTGCTGGGATTTCAATAGGCGGACGTGCAACAGGGCTCCGGGCACCTGCAAGTTCAGGCACGCGTGTAATTTATGCGGCCACTCGTCCCACCCAGAGAGCACATGCAGGTCAAAGGGCAATGGGGCCGGGAACAGAGGGACGAGAAAACCTGAATAGCAGAATTCAGCCCCCGGTGACGCATTTCCCTATATTGGTGACGGCTATGATTCCCTGGCTCAACAGATACCCTAATCACAATGCCGCTAGGACGTTACAGGAAGGTTTCACGCATGGTTTCCGGATTCCCGCTGGGGGGTACACCGGGGCACCACAGTGTAAGAATCAGTTGTCAGTACAGATGAATCCCAAGGTGGTTGCGGACAAAATTGAGAAAGAACTGCGCCTGGGCAGGGTAGCGGGGCCTTTTTCTGACATCCCTGTGCATAATTTTGTGCGCTCACCTTTAGGAGTGGTTCCTAAGAGAGAAAAGGGCGAGTTCAGGCTAATACACAATTTGTCAGCACCCAAGGGCATATCTTTGAATGACGCCATAGATGAATCTATTTGTAGTGTGAAATATGCATCCTTTGATCAGGCAGTGGAAATGTTGAGGAGTTTGGGTCCTGGGGCATTGATGGCCAAATCAGACATTGAGTCAGCCTTTAGGCTTCTCCCAGTGCACCCGGCGGACCAGAGCCTGTTGGGATTCGCCTTTGAGGGTAAATACTACATGGATAGGTGCATGCCCATGGGCTGCTCGATTTCATGTGCATACTTCGAGCAATTCAGCTCTTTCCTCGAATGGGTCTTCAGACAATCTACAGGTCACCAGTCGGTCATGCATTACCTAGACGATTTTCTTTTCCTGGGCCCGGCTGGCTCTCGGGAGTGCACGTGGGCATTGCAGGAATTTTGCGTGCTCATGCGTACTTTTGGGGTGCCGCTAGCGCAGGGGAAAACGGTGGGGCCATTAACGTGCCTAGAATTTCTGGGGATTGAGCTGGATTCGAGGGAGGGATGTTTCAGGTTACCCAAAGAAAAGATCCAAAAATTCAGGACAACGCTGGAACTATGTTTGCAGACTAAGAAAGTCACCCTACAATTGTTGCAGCAGACAGTGGGTCAGCTAAACTTTGCATTGAGAGTGATTCCCATGGCACGCCCGTTTTCCCGCTCAATTGCACAAGCCATGAAGGGTCTCCGGGAGAAACATCATCGAACACGGCTCTCTGTTGAGGTTCGCCAGGACATGCGTATATGGATGGCATTCCTGGAGGATTTGAATGGAAAGATTCTGTGGGGCGCCCCTGCGTTGTCCTCGGCGGAGTTAGGTTTATGGACAGACGCTGCAGGCAGTGTGGTGTTTGGCGCGATCCTTGGCAAGAAATGGGTGGCACAGAAATGGCCAGGATGGTGGGAGGAGAGCGGACTGACGGCAAACATTGGGTTCCTTGAGCTCTTCCCAATCTGGGTGGCATTGAAAGTGTGGCCGGAGGAATTGGCCAATCACTCTGTAATTTTCTGGTCGGATAACATGACTGTGGTGGAATGCATCAACCAGCAGGCGGCGAGGTGTTGCTTCATACTGCGCCTGTTGAAAGAGATTGTGCTGTGCTGCATGAAACTGAACATACAATTCAGGGCCAAACATGTCCCAGGGGTCTTGAATAATGCAGCTGAAGTCCTTTCTCGCTTTAAGATGCAGGTATTCAGGGTACACTTACCAGCTGCAGAGGCCTCCTCAACCCACTTCCCAGCGACTCTCTGGCAGATTGGTGCCCCCAACTACACGACCTCGTGGCAGCCAGCCTAGCGCCAAAGACAAGGACAGCTTATGAAGGGGCGTTCAGGTCTTATTGTGATTATCTGGGGCATGATTGGGAGAGCAAGTGGGATCGGGAGGCTAGCTTCAATGGGTACTTGACCACCTTACACAGTGAGGGGCGCACAGTGGCGACAGCTAGCAGACACAAAGCAGCAGTATCCTTTTTCGCACGTGCCAGGGGTGTCAGGGATCCAACAAACAGTTTCCTAGTACAGAAAGCACTGAGAGGATGGCGGCGCTTGCAACCACCCACCGCTGACGTCAGGAAGCCAATAGGCTTTGACCGCTTGTCAGCATTGCTCCTCGCCCTCCAGGACACATGCAGTTCTACGGCCGAGGTCGGGTTGTTTAGGGCCGCTTTCACGTTGGCATTCTACGGGGCTTTCAGAGTAGGCGAACTGGTGGCAGCCAACAAGCTAGACAGTGAGGGTGGTCTTCAGTTGCGTGACATCACCATAAGGGACAACACAATGCATGTTACCATTCGGAAATCCAAGACTGATCAGGAGTCCAGGGGTCAGATTCTGGTTTTACACCGGGCACCGAGTAATCCATGCTGCCCAGTGTCGCATGTGGAAGCATTAATTAGGCAGCGAGGAGCGGGAATTAAGGGAGCATTGCTCATGCATTCGGACGGTACCCCTTTGACCAGGTTTCAATTCCAGAGAGTATTGGACATGAGTATCGCTAAAACAGGTGGCGATCACAGGGAATTCGGGACGCACTCCTTCAGGATAGGGGTAGCCACTGAGGCCACTGCAAGGGGGTTGAATGTCAGTAATGTGAAAAGGATTGGGAGATGGTGTTCCAATGCCTATAGGCGGTATGTGCGGTTGCACATGTTGTAAGGCTTTGTCACCACCACGCTGACGCTTGTGTTTTGTCTTGTTTAAATTCCAGTTTCTCGGGCCTGTGACGCAGGACGGAAACTAATGACGGGACAACAAGCTCGACCATCAACATCCAAGCAACGGCAGGAAGACACACGGAGGACGAACGTAGTATGGATAGTCGGTCATTCGTATGTTAAACGTGCTAAACCAATTTTCCTTGTAGGAGGGGGTAGACGGAGGGCGGAGTACACGGGTGTCGATATCTCCTTCCACGGCAGGGGGGGCTTCACCTAAGTCAACTTAAAGGGTTCATGTCAGAGCTTCTAGTAAGGTACACCGCACCACCTTCAGTGGTTATCTTGCACCTGGGCGGGAATGACCTGGTAGATTTGGGCAGAAGGGTCCTGTTGGAGGAAATCATCTCAATGGCAGGATGGCTGGCAAAACAGTTACCGGACTGCACCATAGTGTGGTCACAATTGATACCAAGACTGCAGTGGAGGGGGGGGGGTGAATCAGTCAGGGCGTTGAACAACTCTGTAAAGAGGGTCAACAACAAAATAGACAAGCTATTTCGAACTCCTTACTTACAGAGCATACCTCATGGCTGCATTTGGGGAGAACAGTTCTATCTACGGGATGGGGTCCATTTGACGGAGTCAGGGAATGCCCTTTTCATAAGGAACATCGTTGCATGGGTGGAGGGTTTTTGCAGGTAAGATATGACCTTTCAGTGTAGGTTTTGTGGGGGGGGCCAGATAGTCGGTCAACTATGCTGGCCTGTGGCGGTAAGGTCATAATCGGTGAGCAGCAATTTAAGGTCCTTAGGTGGGGGCGGCCCCCATTCACGAAAGGGGTCGCCCAGGGGGAGGGGCCATTGGTCTCTCCCAGAACTTCAGGGGCAGGATATCCGCTTGCTTGGGTGCGGGGGAGGGGAGTCAACGCTTTCCTCAGGCTGGTAGCCACCCCACACATACACTATGCACTATGACGCTAAGGGCGCGAGTGTAAGGGCCCTCCTGTTATGGTTAAATGGATGTTCACCGAGCGCACGAGGGTAAACGGGCCCTTGTCTCGCATGCGCATCTCGGACGTGAGAGCGTAGCTGGGTAAAAGGATCTGACACCGGTTAGCGACCTTGCCGTAAGACAGAAAATTATTAGTAAATGCAAATTTAATATCAGGATGTTAGATTCGGTTAGGAACACGCTGTATTAGAGATTTGTTAAGGTTAGCCCATCATACCTGTCAAAATGGATGTAAATCTAATGTTCTGAAATTTGCATTTTAATAATTATGTAAATATTGATTTTATCAATTTTTTAATTTTGTTTCATATTTTAATAAATACGGCCGGGGAGTCTCGGGCTCGAGGCTCCCTGACTTCCAAAGATAATTCTTTGTCAGAAGTTTGAATATGTAACGGTGTTCTGCATGTTATGGCGGGGGGTGGCCGGTAGTCACAGACCATGTGTTTCACCAAACGGTGATCCGAGAACTGGAGTAAGACTAGAGCTCAAATGGGCATAGGCATGATGTTGACCAGTGCACCGCACTGTACAATGCACCTGGAGAAACTAAAGGGAACTGCTCAGAATGAAAGTTTAGGGACAGATTGGAGTTGTTCTGTTCTGTCCACCTTCTTTAGTTGTGATTAATCTTTGGACCTCACATCCTATGCATATGCGAATTTTTAATTGCAATGTTATTCTACACCTGGCCACATCCACTATGTGGGATGCAGTTGTGTGACCTTGGCGGACCCCCCTAAAGGGTGTTCCCCAAACACAGTTTAAAGATATGGGTTGTTGTTAAAAGGGAGTGTCTTTGGCATGATTGCGATGCTAAAGTGGGCGGTGGGTGGGAGGGGTGGTATTGGGGAATGTTTTACAGACTACTGCACTTGAGAAACACTGACAGACTCCAGGGTGAAATGTCAATGTATGTTGAACTTAAAGCGTTGTTGGACATTGGTTATGTACACAGGACACTAGGCGCTAGGTTGCTACAGATGTTTATACGAGGATGGTAACTACTGAGAAATTAATGTCTGCACGATTAAATTTATTAACCTGGAATATTAAGGGTCTCAAAAACCCGAAGAAAATACGTCAAATAATAGCTTATTTCACTAGACTACAAATCGACATAGCATTCTTACAAGAAACGCACATTGCCCCGAATACGACTAGTCGCGTTGGACACAAATGGGCGGAGTCTTTACATGGGTCTGCATATTCATCTTACTCTAGAGGGGTCCTGAAACTGATCAGGAAGGGCTTAAACCTCCATGTAGAAAGCACCCACACTGACAAAGAGGGGCGTTATGTAGCAGTAACGGGGACACTGAGAGGTCAGAGACTCAATTTCCTTAACATTTATGGGCCCAATATAGATGACCCCGAGTTCTATGATACCCTATGGCAGAAGATAAATGAATTACCAGACGTTCCACTGATTTGGGGAGCGATTTCAATATCGCACTAAATGAAGAGGTTGACAGATCTAGTACATCGTTAGAATCACATAAGTGGGCATTAAGTAAGCTAAAAGATATTATGTCAGGCAAACAACTTCTGGATCTCTGGAGAACAAGACATCCCACGCGCCTGGAGGCCACGCACACGACAGCTGCGCATAACAGTTGGTCTTGCATAGACTACTAGTTGGGTACTTCGGACATATCGCTATGGGCAGACTCAGTATCACACTTAACCAGAACATTATCCGATCATAATCTGGTGCTATTTAAGATCACAATACCACATTACGTACCCCACCCATATAGCTGGAGGTTCAATGGGAAAGAATTACTTGATTCTGTATACACTGATACAATTAGTAAAGCAATTTACGGAGTACTTTGAGCTAAATACGCCCACTACGGAAGACTTAGGGCTGTTGGGGATGCTTTCAAAGCTACCATAAGAGGGATATGCATCAGTACCAGTGCAGGCATTCTAAAAGATATACGGCAACATCTTTCCCTACATGAGAACAGACTCCATGAACTGGAACGCGAGTATATTGAAACACAGAATACAAAACTATTAGGGGATATCAGAACCACGCTGTCAGAATACCCGACATGCGCGGAAGATGAACTTAGCTATGTCACTAAACAACAAGTTGCAAGATGTTACAGTTAAGGGGGTAGGCCTGGTGTGGCATTAGCGGCTAAAATTTGTGCAGGACGACACTCACCAGTAATTAGTACAATCCGGGATTCAAAGGGTGTTCTACATCAAGACATTCAGGGCATACTGACAGAATTTGTGTCCAACTATGGGGAGTTATACTCTGCGGGGACGCCGGCCTCGCCAGAGGAAGTCATGCAATATCTCGAAGATATATCGGTAGCATGGCTGTCAGATGCACAAAGAGAATATCTCTCTTTGCCGATAACCGTTGAGGAGGTCACGGAAGTTATTAAATCTCTTCCCAACGGGAAAGCACTAGGCTCAGACGGGTACACAGGCGAATTCTATAAAGCTTTTGTGGACCAAGTGGCTCCGCATCTAGTTGCAATGTACGGGGATGCTCATGATAAATTACTGTTACCGCAAACATTGAGGGAAGCCCTGTTACTAGCGCTTCTAAAACCTAAGAAGGACCCAGAATATTGTGATTTTTACAGGCCACTATCCCTAATAAATGTGGACACAAAGATCCTGTCCAAGTTATTGGCCAATAGGTTGCAACCCCTAATGCCCAACTTGATTCTACCTGACCAATCAGGTTTTATCCCTGCACATTCGACGTCTCACAACACCGGAACCCTCTTCGCATTATCACATTATCTGATCCCCGATACGAAGGCTGCTGCGATATTATTGGATGCGGCCAAAGCTTTTGATTCTATAGCGTGGTCTTGTCTGCACACGATTGTGCAACGCATGGGTTTCCCCCCTATTTTCTTACAATGGGTACAGGTATTATATACAGCACCAACGACACGTATAAAGATTAACAAATACATATCGGAGACTATTCCTATAGCACGGGGTACAAGGCAAGGTTGCCCGCTGTCCCCCCTGCTATTCGCTATTGCGCTTGAACTGCTGGCTTGTAAGATAAGACAGGGTCATCATTACTCAGCGCTTCAGTTCCTGCAGAGACCTTTGTACATATCGATATACGCTGACGATATGATGCTCTATGTAAAAGGTCCTAGGAAATTTGTTTCCGGTCCAGGGAAGGCATGGCTTGGCAGTTCGGGCTGGACTGTTCCCATGATGCACAGGGCAGACTGATTTGCATTAGGCCATGTCTGAACTGGGGTGGCAGAGTGGGCTAAAGAACGGTGATGGATAAAACCCAGATCTTTTGACTTGGTGTGAGCGTTTGATTGGTGCAGATGCGCCGTCCATCACCACCCCCTTTTGTACCGCTTTGTTCACCATAGGTTTGGCAGGGTATGCTCAGACGTGAGTCCCATGCTCAATTTGCCACTGGATTCAAGCAAGCCTGGCTGAAGACGGCTGGAATGCCAGAAACTTGTCCTAGGAAGCTTGTTTCCGGTCCAGGGAAGGCATGGCTTGGCAGTTCGGGCTGGACTGTTCCCATGAGGCACAGGGTCAGACTGATTTGCATATAGCCATGTCTGAACTAACCCTGGGCGTAGTTCGCGGAGCCGCACTCCGCGGAGCTACGCGAAGACGCAGTTGCACTCCGCGACCTTCACGTAGCTCCGCGGACATGCGTAGTAGCTTGCTCGACCCGTTCGCGTGCCGTTTTTCGTCTTCGGGAGCGCGGTGCGCGTGTTCGGGGCGCTGCCTGCATGCTCGAGATAGCTGTGTGTTAGACATGTTGGGGAACTCATCTTCTCGTTCGCACTGCCAAAGTGCGTGATCGCGTCAAATATCGCGCGAACTTACCCCGGCGCACGCGATAATGTTGTTCAGCGCGCGAGAACTACGCTACGCACCGGATCGCGGAGTAATCGACAGCTTCGCGTTCTCCGTAGAACGCGGAGTTGCCAAAACTCCGCAAGCTCCGCGAACGGAGCGTAGTTCTTCGCCCAGGGTTAGTCTGAACTGGGGTGGCAGAGTGGGCTAAAGAACGGTGATGGATAAAACCCAGATCTTTTGACTGGGTGTGAGTGTTTGATTGGTTCAGATGCTCCGTCCATCACCACCCCCTTTTGTACCACTATGTAAGAGACCCAGCGCAGAATTTAAACCCACTATTGCGGGAATATATCAAATTCGGGCATCAATCAGGGCTCAAAATTATTTGGTCTAAGTCACTAATCATACCACTAACAGACACCACGCATCCACAGCAGACAGACTACCCGTTAGAATGGCAATCCGAACCCGTGAGATATTTAGGTGTGTGGTTTCATCGGGACCCAGAAGTGGTCATTCGTATGAATTACGGCAGAGCAGTCACTACACTTGAAGAGAAAATAGAAAGATGGATTCACTTGCCACTATCACTTGCTGACCGTCTGGCCATTGTAAAAATGGTAATTCTGCCAAAACTACTATATCTTTTTAATAATATTCCTATCAAACCACCTATGGCAGTGTTCCGTAGAATCTCCACCATGACACTACGTTTGATATGGGCAGGTAAATCGGCACGTATTGATCTGCACACATTGACACTACCCTACTCACGTGGAGGATTCAAAGCCCCCGACTTCCTATTATATTACCTATGTGCTCAAGCACAGTGTGCTCATTTCTGGTATCACACAATCCCTTTCCTCACTCATGTGGCAATTGAAGAGGGGGATGCACTACCGATACCATTGAATGCAATAATAACACACTGCAGAGCCCCGCTACATAATAGAGAAATAAACACTATTGACACAACGAACGAGGCCTGGCGCATGATGGGCCGCAAGGCAAATAAACTACCCCTATATGCTCCTGCACTGCTGCTCCATCAACGTCCGGATTTATCAGTGACACAGGAGGAGGTGGGAATGGAACTACTTAAGACAAGTGGGTATCGACACTATGGGCGACATGTACTGTAATGGGAATTTCAAAACAATAGAGGACATATCCTTTGTTCATAACAAACACTTTTATTTAAATTTACTTAGCACTGATTACAAGGGGCTATAAAGAAATTGTACCCTACTTACCCAATAGAACCGCAGCAATTGTCGACATTGCAGCTCATACTCACTACTTCTGCCGCATGACATTCGGTGTCCAAATTATATGTCCAATTACATTGCAGACACTGCGCATAAAGCACATGAAAAATGGAACGCATGTTCAGACGCTCCCATATCGGAACAGGAATGGGCCATGAGTGGGACACTGACAAGTTTACTGACACCTAACGGGAACTTGAAAATACTACATATTAAATATCTGCATCACTCTTATCATACGCCTGCGAGGCTTTGCAGGTTTGGTCTACGGCCAGACTCCAGGTATCAACGCTGTAATGCTGACAATGCAGATTTCATACACCTCGCTTGGTACTGTGCAGGAGTAGCGGACTATTGGTTAAAGATGACACAAATGCTGAGCACTATGGTAGACACAAATATTGATTGTAATATTCGTACATGTTTATTAGGCCTTCTTCCAGAAGTCCGCACACTAAAACGCAAGTTTTGTGCAGTTGCTCTACTCATGGCTAAACGTAGGGTGTCGCTGGACTGGGGTAGTAGAAATGTGCCACGGGTCAAACAATGGCTCCACGATTTGGTTTATTGTAAGGGCACTCTGAAGACTTATGAGGAAGGATTACCAGCGAGGTCGAGACCTCGGGACTATTGGACATTTCTCATGCGACCAATGTTGATGTATAGTACATACAAACTATAGTATGTTCTCATATTGCTCTATATATTGCTGTATACTCACATGTGGACGAGGAGTGTTGTAGTGCCGTGGTCTGTATGTTTATGATCTTGCTATATTTGACATGAGATGTCGTTAGTTTTTTGTTTTGAAATGCCAATAAACATAATTTAAAAAAAAAGAAAAATGGTCCATCCATGACTATATTCTTTGTTCCATCTATTTTTAAGGATATAAAAAAACACATACACATAAACAAGGCTCAGCAAAACCTCAGATTCCTACTGACGTGAGATAAATCACAGCTGATTCCATCTCAGGTTTGAGCATTCATTAAGCTAAGTTCCGCACAGATCTAGGAATGGGCTTTCTTCCATCAGAAGAAATAGCCACCCTTAAATCTCTTCCAATAGCTCTGGTCACAAAGAAGTGAGATCTAGCAAATGAGTGGCTGCAGAGTCAGGGATTCATATCAGCCACAAGGGCCATTGTCTTCTGGTCTTGTCTCCACCTCAAACCACAATCTATTGTCTCATTGGGATACTGTGTTTATGATCTGGAATTTCTGGTTTCAGTATCTCAGAACCTCGTAAAGGAATGTTCATGGTGGTTGGTGGACTCAAGCCTGATGAAAGATCACTCTCAGGACCCTCCCCATCTGAAGATTTTAAGCACAGACATCATGCTAATGGGAGGGGGGCACCCTGTACTACTCTGTGTTCGTGGACAGTGGTTAAAGTCGGAAGCAAATCATTGATCCAATTGGAGAGGGTTGTTACAGTTGTCCAGACTCTTATAGCATTCTCTCCTCTCCTGGCAGGCCATGCTGTATTAGTTTGTTGAGACAATCATGTGACTTGCTTTTACTTAAGCGGATGTGCGAGAACACGATGTCAAGCCCTACCAAAAATTGGTTACTTCTTGGGATTTGGGCCAGGTTCCAATCTGCTATTTTTGAGGACATATTCCCAGGGAGGTTCAGAGAATTCCCTAGTAGACCGTCTCAGCAGAGTGTTTCCCTCGGCTTGCAACTTTCATCTCATTGCCATCCATTTTGGTTCTTGATTCTCCAACTAGGGATTCCATTGATGGAGCTTTTCACATGCCATTCATCATCATCATCATCATCATCATCATCATAACTTTATTTCAATCACAAAGATCTTAAAAAGTACATTGCAGCCAAATACATACAAGCATAAATTACAGGCACCAAGATGATTATGACAAGACCAAATAATATTAAGGCATTCTATAATTATTTAAAAATTTCATATGAGAATATCATCTATATAAAATATATATTATTAAAAAAGCTACAGTTGAAAAATTACTATACCATGCACTTTGAACGCCTGATCCATAGAGCTAATAAGAATTTTGCTGGGCCAAAGACCACTACTCTACGGGTATCGCTACTAAGGATTCTAAGCACATCTAGATAGTGACCAAATCCAATGTGCCTACAGAAGGGAATAATCGGCCTGTGCCATAAATTCTCAAAGTATGGGCAAAGAAATAACAAATGGACTAGGGATTGCAGACTTTCTTTGCAGACCGGAAATTTACCCTCAGAGGATACTTTACTTCGCCACTTGCTATAAAACAATTTGGTTGGAACTGTCATATCTGAATTGGAGGAACAGTTTTTGTGTGGGAGGGGTAACAATTTCTTCTACAGTTTCCTGAAAGAGCGGGAGGGGATTGAAATCTGTGAACTCTAAAGTAAGTGAGCCCATAGAATTTGATTTGACACACCCTTCATCAGGAACTGTGCTTGATAATAAAGAGTAGGGTAAATAGTTTTACCCTGCTCTTCATTACCAAGCACAGCTCCTCCGGTCTTGACCAATATTCCTCCAACCACAATTTCCTCAAAAATTCCCTCATGGTACAAAACCAGGAAATTTTACTTTTCTTGGGCTATGTCATAAGATCCCTAATAGCCATTCGGTAAGGCGAAAGCTCCTCAATCGTCCATAGGCGATGCCAGAACAATAAGTACTTATAGTCCAGCTTGGGAACAAATTTTCTCTGGGCCAAATCAAGAGAAAAAAAAGGAGTCAGGGGAGTGCTGGCTGGTATGTTGAGAACTAATCTTATAAAACGATGTTCAGTGGGGGAAACATTCAGTGTTTGCACTACCCCACAAATCTGCTCCATGTAAAACTGCTCCTAGGGCTTTAGTATTATATATTTCTAGTGATGGAGGCACTTCCCTAGACACTGTACTTTTATGGATCTTATTTATGTGGGCAGTCTGCTGGATTAAGGACAGGCGTACTTTCTGTATATGAGGGGCCCAGCATAAATTTGGGGTTAAACAAATCACCAAGTAATCAAAGACAGAAATAAATTGAATAGTATGGCCCCCTACATACATACGCCTCTTGGATGGCTTCAGAGTACCCTCGGAAAATATCATATACTTTGTTTTTGCATCATTGAGCTCCAACCGCGCTCATCACACAAAAGTTTGAAATCATGTAATAGCTGTTGGAGCCCTTGGGGAGACTTTGATATTAATAACATGTCATCTTCAAAGAGTAGAGCGGGTGCTCTTCTCTCCCAGACTTTTGGGGCATCACATCCATCCCTGTCAAGGAAACCTACTCCCCCATGCATCCACAGAGCCAGAGTAGGCGGAAGATCGTTCTCCCACGTGGCAGCCAAATCCTGTAACGAGCTACCAACAGACATCAGACGCGCCCCTTCCCTGAACACCGTCAAGAAGACCCTCAAGACCTGGCTTTTTGGCTGAAATGGATCTGCATACCCCTCCTCCCCCCTCAGTGCCTTAAGACCCTCACAGGTGAGTAGTGCGAGTACAAATCCCTGATTGATTGATTGATTAATAAATAGCGAGAACGCACCCCTGTCTCAATTCACAGTATACCATGAAGGGCTCAGTTAATGGCCCCTCCTCTCCCACCTAACTTGGACTTTATTTGCTGAATGTAGCTGAATAAGAATATCCAATACATTTTGAGGAATTCCCAACTCCTATACCACCTTCCAAAGTTTGCATCGAGGGACCAAGTCAAAAGCCATACGTAGATCCACGAAGGCGACATAAACTTTCCCCCTTTAATAAAGACTTATTTCCAATAAATACAAAGGAAGTGGAAGATCTGGTCCAAGGTACAGATATTGGTACGGAAACCCGCCTGGTAATTGGAAATGATATATTTTTCCAAGATCCAATCCTGGATACAGGCCAATAACTGTTTGCAGAAAATAAGTTTCTGCACAGAGTCAATTAAACTAAGGGGTCTATAGCTACCCGGATTTGCCATATATCCTTTCTTATAAATAGGTGTGATCTCGGCTTAATTCCAAGCTGGAGGAATTTCCATGCCTGAAAGGATAGCATTGGTTAGCATATTAATGTAGGGAACCCAAAGTCTTTTCTGTATAAATCGTTAGGAATTCGATCAGGGCCAGGAGCTCTGGCTGGGATACAGGAGCTAATAGCTGTATGGGTTTCTTCAAGAAAAATTTCTAGAGCTTGTACAGTGCCAGATGGAACAATCTACCTCATGCCTACATTCTCCTTATCCTATTTGTTTCTGAGAGCATACAGGCCCCCAAAATGGGATACCTACACTTCCGGCTGTACTGTAAACTCTAGAGAAGACTTAGGTCCATTCAAATAAAGGTCCGCTTTCTTCCAAAATTACTTATTGTTCTTAGCTACTTGTGCACTATGTAGAAAGGATCATAGAGAACATTCCCATTGTTTCTTGGCCTAATCTAATGCCTGTCTGTATCTGGCACTACATGCCACCATGCCTTGGCAGATCTTAGATTTAACTGCCTAAAGGAGCTTACTCTTGGCATTCCTACATTCCTGATTGTACCAGTCGGCCACAGGGGCCCACCTTTCCCCTTCTCTTTTTACATAGCAATCCCTCCCTTTTTTCAATTGCCCCAGTGTTTCCCTTATTTGTGTATAGAGTATTTCATGCTGGTTACTCAACTTCTCTATTATTTCAACACTGGAAAGTTTAGATAGCACCACCACATCGTCAAGCACTTTGGACTTAACAACTTCCAGAACCCCTGGATTGATCTCCACCCAATCACATCTAATTATTCTTACGTTATTGGTTATGGATAGCTTACCCAAATCAATCCAGCCCCTAAAATAGGGTTCACACTCTCCATGATTAATTAGGGAAAGGCTCAAGGCATTGTGGTCACTATCAGATCTTTTAACCACTGTCATATTGGACACAATGTGCCAAAGGCTAAGGACAACCAGAAAGTAATTAATTCTGCTAGCATAGCCAGGTCTATTGAAGGTCATTTCACAATTAGAATCTGATTTGGTCCTGACGTGTCTGGCCCTCAAATCATGCTGCAGCGTAAAGGCCATCAATTGTCCTCCTCTCTTGGTCCATCTAACCACTGGGAGATCTAGCTGCAGGATTTGCCAAGAGCTATCCCACTCCTCAGTCAAGTCTTAGGGGGCAGGGGCAAGGGGTTCAAATGTGCAATTAAAATCCCCTGACCTAAAACTAAATGACACTGAATGCCTGGATCCACAGCCAAGGGGGGTGGCCCCGCCCCACCTGCTCCTGTCGTTGATGGGTGCAGGAAGGCCCCGCCCTTGGCCCAGATGTGGACCGGTGAGGCTCACGCACATCCTGCGCCATGGGGTAAGAGGCTGCGCTTTAAGCGCAATAACCACACCTTCCCTGTGACATCAGCAGCAGTGACAGGTAACTGATACACCCTGGGAATTGAATTCCCACCAGGGGGAAATGGGGAAAAAGTAGCGAGTTATTGGCCCCCATAAAGCAGATGCATTCAGCACAGCATCCCACACAACAGGAGAAGAGGCTGCCCTTTAAGCGCAATGACCATACCTCCCCATGACGCCATCAGAAGCGAAAGGCAGCCGATGCACCCTGGGACTGGAAGTCCCACCAGGGTGAAATGGGGCACAAGTAGCAAGTTGTTAGCCCTCATGAAGCAAAGGTGTTCATCTGAATCAGGAGCTCTACTTCCAACATTTTTCATTTTTTACCAGTTCAGCATATTCGATGGTGTGGGGGAAAGCTGACCTATCCTCCAGGTGGCCCACAGTTCTCCTTAATGTATTTCACCTTATTCCCCTCCTCCCATGGATGTTGAGGAAGATTCTGCAGGCGAAGGTTCACATAATTTTAATTCTAATTGTCGCATTTTTGCAAAGAAACCCACAGTTTTCTCTTCTAAACAGGTTGTCAAGCTCTTTACTGTAGCTACTGAACAGCAATCCTTAGAATCTACCTAAAAGTTTGGAGGTCAAGGGATTCACTCTTTAACAAATACGTTGTTTCGAAGATGTAACAGAATGAGTACATTAATGTTGCAGACCTTCTACTTTATCTGCTTATAACAGGCTTCAGAACTGTTTTATCTCCACACAAGGGTTGGATGCCCTTTCTTCGTTACTTCCAAAATCCCAGAATTCTTATGGGAAGAATTTTAAAAATATCTGTCAGTATCCTTCTTCAAAATCCAAAGAGAAGGGTCTTCAGAGCCGTAACACTGCAAGATCAGGCTTTAGGAGAAATAGAAAGCTGGTACCTTCATATTTTCTAACAGCAGAAACTAGGTCCTCGCTTTCTGTCTTTCTTGATGTCAAAGGTACTCGAACTGTGAGTTTGCTGGTTGTAAATATAGTCGACTAGTTTCAATTGATTCGATCAAGTTACACAATGAGGCCAGTCCTCCATAGTAGGCCACAAGAGTTTCCGAGTCATTCCTTCACACCTTTACCTACCCTGCACAAAATCCCTCAACATACACCAACCCGTCCAAATATTTCTACACCATGGCATTCTGAAAATTCAACTGTTTCAGATAATGATGAGAACACAGGATGTGTTTCTAACATTCATTTGTTGCTTATCACTCCTGCTCCCAGCAATAGTTATATAGTATCAACTGTCTTAGGAGGTATCCACCTGCTCTCCTTTGACCAATGAGGTCCCTGTTTTTACTCAGACTGCCTCTGGTTATTTTGTCAACATTGATTATTTTCCTTCTGATTCTTCGCATGCTTCCCTGCGTTTGTGTGTGTACACTTTTTCGAGGCTATACTCCCTGCCGATCTTGCTGGCCGCATTAACGCAGTTCGCAGACGCTTCCGGTCTGGCAGTCAATAAAACAAAATCCCAGTTGTATGCGATTGGAACGCAGGAGGAGTGGGAAGGGGATCCACACCCTGAGTTGGGACTCCCTTGGGTGGATGACACACTGCGCTACCTGGGGGTGTGGATAAGCCGGCACTCCGACACCTTTTTCCAGCATAATATGGGACGGATAATCCGAGGTCTAAAGGGAAGCATCGCCTTTTGGAATACCCTCCCGCTTTCCCTGATGGGTAAGATAGCCATAATTAAGATGGTGATCCTCCCGCGGTGTTTATACACTATGCAGGGGTCCTTTTACGAGATACCACATCGGGTTTTTCGAGAGCTGGACTCGCTCCTCATCCTCCTGTTATGGAATGGGAAGCGATGTAGGGTGAGTTTGGAGGTCTTAAAGCGCAGTTGGAGCGCAGGTGGTTTGGAAGTTCCCGACCTGGAGATGTATTATTTTGCCTCCCAACTACAGCATGCGATCGCATGGTTGGATACGGATCCCTCGTGGGAAAGATCTTTAATGGAGGGGACGTTTGGAAACAGGCAACTGGGGGCATTGCTTTGGCGTTTGGGGGGCCAACGGGAACATACCCCCCCACTGGCACGGTTGATGGCGTCGATCTGGGATCGGGTGACACGACGCCTCCTCCTCAACAAACCCTTCGCCCCGGACTTGGATCTGTGGCTCTTACCGCCGTTTGCCCGGATTGCGCGGGTCATGACTATAGATAAATGGACGGAAGGGGGGTGCCTGATGTTAGCGGACTTGTACCCGAATGACCACTTTGTAACTTACCAGGAGGCGGTGGACTCCTTTGAGCTTGGCCCGGGACAATTCCTCCAATACGCGAAAATAGCGGCGACAGCGCGGCAGTTGTGGCCAACATTCCCAGAGGCCCCGGGGCACACCCGTACACTGGTCACAATGTTGGCGATGGCTGGGGGTCGGAAGTTTGTGACTCACCTTTATAGGGCCCTGAGTGACGACAGGAAGTTGGGTCCCCTGACGATTGAGGACAGATGGCAGCGGGCATGTCCGCAGGAGATCACCTCCCGTGACTGGGAAAAAATTCATGAAAGTGTGAGGAAAGTGTCAGTTAGCAATAGATTCAAATTAATTCAGTACAACATAGTACATATGACTTACCTTTCTCCTAGGCGTCTCCAGTCGATTGATAGCAGTAGGGACGCGCACTGCCCCCGATGTCGCAACCCAATGGCAGACTTTGTGCATATGGTATGGGTGTGTCCGGTCCTCCAAACGTACTGGGAGTCAGTCCTGGAGGTTTTAGAAAAGGTCTCGGGATGGGTGGTGGAGTTGGACCCATGCCTCTTGGGCCTGATCCCCCGAGACCCCAAACGCAAGGTGAGCAGGCGGCTTTTGGTGTTGGGCCTGGTGACGGCTCGGCGCCGCATTGCAATACACTGGTTATCCCCACAGGGTCCGGCGCTGCTGAGATGGAAGTCCGACCTGAGAGAATGGGCGCTGGCAGAGGAGGACCATATAAGGCGTACTAGAAGGGATGGGAAATTGCCCGAGGTTCTCCAGGCCTGGGGGGTTATGGTCCAAGAGTTGGTGAGATTGGATGCCCCTCCGACGCAAAATAGCCCGGAACTGGTAGAAACGGGACAGGAAGGCATTAGTCCTCCAGAAAACACAACACCTGGTGACCCAATTTGAGGAACTGACAGCTCAGACCTGATATCACTGTTTTAGCTTCTTTCTGGTAAACTAAATTGTAAGGCACACAGACCACACTAGGAAGGGGATTTTAAGATCGGCAGGCGGGGGGGAGGAAGGGGATGGGGAAGTTGGGGATTGGGGAGGAGGGAGGGGGGGAGTCATGGGAGTTTACTTGCATTCAAGACAGTTTGTGCGACAGGCGATAAGCAACATCACAGTGTCCACACAAGGGGTGGTTGGGGTCCTCCCGATCCTCAGGACTGTTATGCAACTGGCTGTTGGTAATATTGTAAAGATAAGTTGTTTTTTTTCACGACGAGGGCAATTGCAATGTGTGATTGTACCCAGTTGGACATACTGTGCAGGAGATGAAAAACTGGTGACACTTGAGAATTGAGGTTATACAACATAAATAATTAAATGTGTGAGTAACGGGGAGAGGCGTTCTTGTTTATAAAAATCGACTAGTTTCGAAAGTCCTAGAAGTCGCTGGCCTACAGTTATGTTGTCTCCCCAGGACGAGACGGTGGGTATTGGGGATTGTGTGTAGGTTTACCACATAATGGCTACAATATGATACCTGATTATCCTATACATGTGGTGTCCGACCCACGGACACCCCCATTTACCACGCCGCCGGACCCCTGGGTTGTCGGCTGAAGAGCTGTGTTATTCTTGACGTGATAAGCTGACTCTATGTTTAACGCAGCCGACCCCAGGGTTGTAGGCTCATTGCTGTGTTATTACTAGTGTGCACAATAAAGACTTTTTGAAATAAAAAAATATATATATATATATTCCTCCATTGTCCTTACCGTTGCATTTTTCTTTCCTTGTTTCTTCTCCTCCTCTGGATTAAATTTATTATACTCTTCTTTCTAATATTGAATGATTACTATCTTCCTGATTATACTTTACCAGAAACTGTAGCTGTGGTGCTTACACCCAATTCTTCATCACATAAGCTCCGAAGAGACTTGTCCCTGGCAAACATTACCGAATTCCTTATCGATGATGGTATTGTTTGGAATAATGTTCCCTATGACATTTTTGTTCCAACAAAAACATTACAAATTCCCAATGTTTTTAACTTTAGAATGGATGATATTTTTCCCCAGGTTATATTTCTGATGAAAGGGATGTTATGACTGTGTCTAATATGCTATCTGAATTTGAATCTTACACTGCATTTGAGATTGAGGATTTGAATTTGAATTACGCAAATTACGGTGAACTGTTTTGTTACCATCATCATACACATCACTATTTACACAGAGGTAGTACTCCACGTGCTATTTTTAATTGTACGCAGTGGAAATACTGATTAACAGCACCTGTGGGCATTTCTAAATCTTATTCAATTAACTTCCCTTACTTTTCTGGTCATGTCCCAAGAGATCCTGCTTAGTATTTTCATAATCATACACCTTCATCAAATAAGAAAACTAATGTCACACAAAAAAATGGGTTTATTCCAAATTCATTACAGTACAATGAGATGGTGCTAAATTGTACTTACAACCTATGTTCCCTCAAGGCTGCGAGTGTGTGCATGCCTGCAACCTTGCTTCTTACAGCGCCCAGACACTCTATGCAAGTGTGCTCTCCCATCGAGGAGCAGAATACATAACTAAAGGGCAGCGTGAAAACGTCCCTTTTCAGAGTGGGCGGCACACCGGGAGGCCCAGTAAATCAATGAAATGACAAAGGGGCTGCTTCCAGTGTTCGAAGAGGTCCCTAGCAGGAATTGTGAAACAATACATATGTGAATGTGTTTCACACTGCAATGAGAGGGTGTGGATGTGTCATTGCGCCAGTGCTGCGGACATTGGAACTGGGGGAATATCGCAGGGCCGGCTCTAGGGCAAGCATATTAAAGTTTAAAAAGCATCTGCTGCCTCGGTCCTGAAAACAATAAAAATTATTCGATATCTCCAGTGATTAATGTTCTTCCTGGAGTTAGATCAGAGTTTTCTCTAGGAGACATTTTAACTCAATGTCAGGTAGCGTAGAGGGTTAATATGCCTGATGCAAATGACCTGTACCATGCAAATAACCAAATTATATTCATGAAGATAGCTCAGTGGGTTACTGCTTTTGTTAGAGAGATCCTCTAGTTACTTGCAGTTTATAAGTTAAAATCCTAAACTAGAACAGCAAGCTATTAGCAGTTATCAAAGAGCTGCACACAAACTGCAAGGTATATATAAGAGCATTATGGTTTCCCCCCCAGTCTTTCATTTTAAACGGTGCGAAAAATATTTGCGAAAAATATTTGTTTGGGTAGAAAGCAATTGTTATTATTAAAGTGAACCCCCCAACCATGGTGTTACGTTTTAAATCCTCAGCTTGCACTTTTCCACATGTAGCATGCTGACTTCTAGTATGGATGACTTGTAACTGGTACATCTTGTAATCCTCTGTCTCATGTAAAGTTTACTATACCCTGATTTACACACATATCATTGATTGTCTGTGTAATGTGTGTATGATGTAAAGTGCTCTGTCACCCTTCAGTGATATGAGTCGAGCTATAAAACTAGTAAATGTAGTGAGGGAATCTCTGGCAGAGGTGGTCATTGGTGTGCCCAACAAACAGTGTCACACTGGGCACCACCAGCGCTAAAGCCAGCGCTGGAAACAGGATCCAGTCATAATTGCTCAAAAAACGGTGAAAAAAACATTAAACTTTAATCGTAAAGAATAGGCAAATACTTTTAAACCAATCCTCTTTTTTTATTCATCATCATAAAGAATGCACCTTCAAAAAACATTAATTCAGGCTTTTCACTGTACAAAATAAATTTGCTCCATCTATAATTTTAACGAAGGTCACATAAGCGTGCACATGACCCCTGACTTGTCTTTTAGTTCACTAATAGTACTGTCTTTTGCGGAGAGATGGTTGGGGAGCTGGAATGATTCTCATTTCATGTTTAATAAATACTTTGCACATAATCTGATGTGCTAAAATGAGGTGCTTCCGATAGTTTACTATAGTCTAACATAATCTGTGCTTCATGATTGACAAGCCACATATTTTCTAGGCTTTACTTGTGTATGGTTTCTTGAGAGCCAGAGCAGACCCTTGGCTCATCTGTCCCTGTTAATTTGTTGTCTCGCCCACCTTTGCCTTTGCTATATTCCAGGCAACTGAAATGATGCGTCAGGAGAGGACCAAATTATGCAGCAGGGTTGAATTATGCAGCAAGAAAAGGCAAGTTATGAAGCCAAATGCTGCACATTTTGTGATAGAATTACTTTATTATTTTGACATTTCACATGCTAACACTAACTGGGCAAATGTACCACTTTAACACCCAATATAACAATAAGCAACAGGAAGGTGACAAGTCAACCTTTGCGAATGGTCTTCCACTTAACTTCAATACAGGTAGACCCAGTTTTAGTAACTTTTTTATCCATTCAAGCTAGAAGAAATGTTCTGGGATCAAAATCAGCACATTATACAGCAGATGATGGACTATGTGGTACATATGGCAAATCCATTCTCATGCAGAAAAGGCCATGGATGCAAAATCTTATAAATCCAGTGCCTGACCTTAGTACAAGGATTTGAGCATTCTGTCAAGCATAGGTTTGTACTGGAATGGGAGCCTTCCATTACAAAAAATATCCATTAAGACATCTCTCACTGCATCTGTGCTGTAAAGTGCATCACACTTGCAAAGTTTGAAAATTAAGGAGACTTTTAAAAGTGACTCCACTGTTACACCGGCCTTGAGGGACATCATTTTGTGGCTCAATTCCCCAAATAAATGTTATCAGGTAGGGTATTGCCTCCAAATCCTTGGACGGTTGTATTGGAATGCCCATGTTCTGCCTATGGTATGCCCCCTGATGCAAAGTAGCAGTGGGAAGTAAATTCAACCACAACACTAGGTGCTGGGTTTGTGTCACTTTTGTGATGTAAACAAATCGCAGAGTTAATAGATCTGGATCAGAATCTCCAAACAGGTCAATATTATGAGGATGATTTGTGTTCTTACCGCAAGCTAATATAAGGTTACCAAATGACCAATGCAGAGCAAATGTTTCTTTACTGTGCAAAATCAGAAGGCAATGAAGATGCCACCGAGAAGGGGCCAATGAAGCATACGAGAAAAATGATTTGCGCCTGGCATTGAGCCTGGCAAATTTCTGTAGACAGGTTTTGGATTGGAAGAGAACAGGGATTGGAAAGTAAGAAAAGGTACTGGATAGGAAATTAGAAAAGTAGGAAGGACAGAAATAATAGAGAGATGGAAAGGAAAGACGATTTAGGAGAGTGGGGAAAAGGGGAGATATGAGTGTAGAGAGAAAATGAAACATGTATGGAGAGGATGAGATATGGAAGTGAGATAGAAAGCAAGAAAGAGAGAGGCAAAGAAAGAAAGGGGAGTGAAACATAGAAAGGAAAGGAAAATGGTAGGGAAAGAAAGAAGGAAAGGATAAAACAAACCAAGCGGGATAGGTTGACCAAGAGGTGGCATACAAGGATGTCGGAGCCAAGGAGAGGAGCACGATGAGAGAAAAGCATAGTCAAGATATAGATTTGACAAATTGAGGGTGGAATGAGCGATAACAGGGAGATTAGAGAAACTTTGTGGGAGAGAAGAGTAGGAGAAAGTGGAGAAGAGCTGAAATATAGAAAGAAAAGTGTGATTGTAAGGAAGAGCAAGGAGAGAAAAAAAGCTAAAAAAGGGAGGAAGGCTATAAGGACAAGCTAGAAGATCAAGTGGAAGAGGGCAGAGGTAAGAAAAGGTGAGAGGAGGAGATAATAGTGTCAGGGAGTTAGGAAATAGAGAGGATTTATAGGTAGAATGATTAGAACACAAGATGCAGTGAGTGGTACCTATGCCCAGAGGGTGCAAGGAGCCCTTTGCGCCCCAGTAACGGCTGTCTTTTAATACCAACCCAGAGGAGTGTGTGAGTGTTTGGGGGTGTTCTTTTTTTACTGGTTGTAATAGAACCCTTATTATACCACCGATTTTGGTAGCTTACACACCACACATGCTTGTATACTAAGTTTTTGCTAATCTTCAGTGCACGCAGCCTTAGTTGCAGTGCACAAAGCATCTTTATTGCCGCACACAGAGAAAGAAAATTAGAGGGAACATTGCTTACAACTCGTCAATTTCTAATTCAGGTAGGTAGTTATTATGGCCTATTGATATTAAGGGTTACAATGCCCATTTTCTAAAACTTGTCAGAGGAGTTTACAGCAAGCGGGGCAGACTCCTAGTATATTCAGTTGCAACTATCAGGAGTGGGTACTATGTATAGTATAGGAAAGTTATGCCAGCACCGGGTAGGACATTCCACGTTGTCCGAAGTTAAAGAACACCTAGCATTGTGTTGTAACCTCTCCTTTCCCTTCACCCACCCCTCTCCCCTCTCCTTTCTTGGTACAGCCCACTCTGCCCTCGAGAGTGCGCGTTAGAATGTTGAAGTGTGAGAGTCTGCCGCCAAGCTGGGAGCACCTGTTATTTATTACAGAATAAATTGGTACTTGGAACCCTTAAATGTAGTGGTTCTTTACTACATTTCTTGGCGACGAGGACGAGGAGCTGAGCCAGGGTCAGTTGGGTGTTTTCCCTCCTGGAAAAGTTGATGCTTGTGCGGAATTATAAAAATTTAAATGAAGTACTCACCAGTCGATATTGATGACCACAGTACAACAGACAAACCGGTAACCCAGGCGGTATCATCGAGGTGTTCCCGTGGGGGGATGTGAAATTTTCGACTACGGAAAGAAAAGGAAGTCGTGTGTGAAGCCTCGGTGAAGGTGAGAGGGTGCCGTGTGGAGCAGAGGAACGCTCCTCTCTCAATTGAGGTCTGACTTAGGTCTGTGGATCTGTTAACCAGTGCTCCCTGGGAGCGTTCCGCGGTGGAGGAAGCAGCATAGTGGGAACCAGCGTAAGAAGAGTCGGGACAGCTGGGTGTGAAGTGATGGTGAATGAACGGTACGGCAGCGGAACAGTGAAAGCTGACGCGGAGGTGGAGCAGTGAAGATAAGAACATGTCAGCGGAATAAATCTCCCCTGTAAAAGTTTAGATAAGGCACCGTGCGGTGTTTGCCTTTCACGGAGGGAGAGGCAGTACACAAGTGGGAGAGAAAGGAACAGTGCTCTTGCGTTAAGGAACCGCGAGATCGACTACAGGAAGTTCCTGTTCTGCAAATGAGAGATAGACAGAGGACTCTGTGGCCCAGAGGTGAAGGCGCAAGGAATCAGGCAAGAGTGAAACCGTTGAAGAGTCAGCACCGGCGAACAACGTGGAAATCGATTTCATTCCTGGGACTGAGCGCCCTTTGCACCTTGCTGTTCCTCCTCCGTGGTTTGTGAGGACAGAGGTGTGGGCCGTGAGAAGCAGTTGACACTGGTGAGGGAGACAACTCAGCTGGTATCGTTCCGTGTAGCCGCAGGGTGTAGACGGGAAGTCCCTGCTCGGCAACCGTGAAAGAAGAAATAGGACTTCGCAGCACAAGTTGCTCCCTGGTTGAATACAGGATCAAAGGAAGAAATACTTAAGTAATCGCTGGCGTTCCTGTGCATTGCATCGGGGGCAGAGGAGGAAGACTCTTGTCGGATGCAGATGGATTCCCACCAGTTAACGAGGTGAGCCTAAGAAGCTGCGTGAGGTGAAGTGCGTGGAACAGGCATATAGCAGCATTACCGTCACTGACCTGAGGCAGAGTGTTCGGAGATAGAGACAAGAGAGAGTGACAGCATAGGAGCGGGACTCATGAACCTTTGTCTCCGTGATTGTAATTAAATTGAGGCAGCAACGTGAGCTGTATGAAGTGACGGTGAAGATCAGGGAAGGCAGTCAATCCCTGTTGAAAAGCGCGAAAAGGAACTGAGGTGGCGCATTGAAACAGCGCGCAGCAGCTGTGTGAGGTGATATATGAGGAACAAAGAGTGCAGCGAACCTTTGTCTCCGTTATTGTAATTAAAGTGAGGCAGCAACGTGAGCTGTATGAAGTGACGGTGAAGATCAGGGAAAGCAGTCAATCCCTGTTGAAACGCGCGAAAAGGAATTGAGGTAGCGCTTTGAAACAGCGTGCAGCAGCTGTTTGAGGTGACATATGAGGAACAAAGAGTGCAGCGAACCTTTGTCTCCGTGATTGAAATTATATTTAGGCAGCAACATCGGGGATGTGTGAAAAATGGTTTCTGAGAAGTACGAGCTGGTGTGGTGAAGAAGTTTAATCAAAGGTGATTCTATCTGGATGACTCTAATTTGCAGTGAGCCAGTGAAACACGGTTAGGAGCGGTGAGCGGAACATAAGGAGCAGTCAACACATTAACCTTAACGGTGGCTGTGAGTTGTAACTGCGTGAGGAAAGAGCAGAGGAACAGGGAGTGTGTCGAACCTGGGTTCCCAAGATCGAAGACTCACTGAGGCAGCGCTCTCCAGCTATTTGAAATATCTGAGAAGATCAGGGAGGAAGCTTGACCCCTGATGCCACGTGAGAAACGGAACGGAGGCAGTGTTGTGAAGCTGTACGAGAAAAGAGCAGAGGAACAAGTGGTGTAGCTAACCTGGGTTCCCGCTAATAGAAAAAAAAAAAATCAACAAAGAATAAATAAATAATAAAGAAATAAAGTTACTGAAGCAGTGTCTTAAGAGGTTTGACACGTCTTAGAACCCCTGAAGCTACAGGCACAGAGGCAGCGTAAGGAAGCTGTGTGAGGAGATTGCTAAGGAAAACTTCAGGGTTCTGTGTGGTAAAATCAACCGAAACAGCGCGTAGAGGCTGTGTGAGGAAATACCTGAAAGTAAATGAAACCGCATTCAGCGCGGTGAACCAGCGTGAGGAAGTTTCGACATTGTGGCAGCGCATGGAGGCGTTGTGTGGAGATTTCAGGAGTGAGGTAATCGCAGGGTTCTGGGTAAGAAAACTAAACAGCAGCAGCGTGTAGAAGCAGCGTGTGGAGTTGCTTATCTGAAGAAGCGCTTGGAAGCTATTAGCGGAGATCTCAGAGGAACGGAGGGTGAGTCAAGTCACATGGTTTCCACACTTTAAACTGAACAGTAGCAGCAAGCAATAGCAGAGTGAGAAAACCCTCTGAGGGGCAGAGAGTGCTAGGAATCCCTGGGACGGAGTTAACACAGATGGGAGGCAGTACCATTGAGAGAGATACGCATCTCTGTGCATCAGTGTCGGTGAATTTATAAGAGTCACAAAACCCACAGAAGGAGTGAGCAAGGTACATTCAGTGATTTCAGGGAGCCTTGCTGGGTAATTGTAAGTAAAAAAAAGGAGACGTGACCTTCAAAGAAAGAATCCCTGTGGCGACGGCCTGCGCATATTATTTAATCATCTGGGGGCAAAAGTGAATCCTACGAAGTGCACACGTACCTCCATCTCTCTGTGTTAAGGCAGAGCTCACAACTTCTAGTGAATTTCCCAAGCGCAGCTGCGCGTTTGACATGGAGTGGGCCCAGATATACAATTTTCCGTCACCAGTGCAGTTTAGGGAGAGAGATATAAAAATCACCGCAGAAGGGGGTGAGTGGAAGAGAAATGTTGAGAGGTACATAACAGTTTTTGAGGAGGAGAAAGTATCTCTTTTACCAGGGGGAAAAGCAGAAATATGGCCCCACAGTTTAGGAACTGGAGGAGGGAAAAAGTACCACGCAATGGAAAAAATAGTGACGGAAGAGTCAGACAGAAATTGTTATGAGGACAATTTGAGTGGGTTGGATGATTACAAAAAACAAGCCTCGTTGGTAAAGGAACAAAGGAATGACGAGATTAAGGAAAGAAAGGTGAACAAAGAGGAAGATAATGCCAATAAAACAAACCCAATGGTTACCATCTTCCAAGGCGGAGTAAAGACAGATATGATCTCTGACTCAGGATCACGTTATAGTTCGGTAAGCAAGAGCGTAGGGAATAGAGAAGTAACTAAAAAATATGGAGAAGAATTCAAAGAGGCAAAAACATCCCTAAAAACATATACAGGGGAGGACATCAATGTAAAAGTGTACAAAGCTATGGAGTCAATACACAAGGGAAGTAATACTTGGAGTACCATACATTTAACGGAATGTGTACCCACCACGAAAGGGGGAAAGGATAATAAGAAATGGAGAGTTTCATGTCATGGTAGAAAAAAAGAACAAGTGAGTGAGCAGGCACAGATCAAAAGCATGCAGGGAACAAAGAGTGAAGTACTTAAGGCTCGTGAGACACAAACTAAGAGGTCCGTAGTTTTGAAAGGAGCAGCTAGAAACGAAGTGAGTGTAAAGGAAGTAGCCAAGGACAAAATAAAGAAAAAACTAGAGACTGTACAAGGTTGGGTGGATGAAAGAGAAGTACGCAAGAAACGGGAGAGAGAAGGCAGTAAAGGTAGAGTTGGAGGAAAAGAAACTATCGAAAGTAATGGAACTTGCATAAGTACGACAGCTAATGAGCGGCAAAAAGTTAAAAGGAACCAATTCTATCGTAAAGAAGCTTGGCAAAGTTCCACAAATGCAGAAAGTACGAAAGGACTTCCGATTAAAGGTTCTGAAGAGAAAATGGTCCACTTTATGGGATTAGGAGAAAGTACGAGTTTCAGGACCCTGAATAGAAGTGGACTCTTCTCAATTTCAATTTGGAAGAAACTGTATACTTGTTCACGCCAACAGGATCCTAGGAGGTAAGCTAGGTGGCATCCTTTCCTGCCTGGTGCCTACGTCACCTGACCTACCCCGCAATTATCAGAAGTTCAACGTCGAAGAGGTAATAGAGGACCCCTTCTGCGATAAAGGTCAGGACTCTGTGCGAGACCTATCTGACCAAAGGAACTCATTGCTCAATACCATCAATTGTCAATCCTATACTGAGGTCAAAGAGATGGCACCATAGTCTGTTGTTTAATGTTTCGTGTTACAGCTAAATTTTTTCCTTCACTGAGGTTAATTGATTGCTTCTCTGTTTGCAATCTATATGTATCCGTTGATCCAGCTTCCATCTTCCTTTCTCTTTTCTCCCGCTCTTTTCCTTCCACCTCTCGCCTCCCCGTTTCCCCTTCTTTCGCATACTCTCAGTTTCCTTTTCTCCTTAAGGGGGAAGGTGTGTTGTAACCTCTCCTTTCCCTTCACCCACCCCTCTCCCCTCTCCTTTCTTGGTACAGCCCACTCTGCCCTCGAGAGTGCGCGTTAGAATGTTGAAGTGTGAGAGTCTGCCGCCAAGCTGGGAGCACCTGTTATTTATTACAGAATAAATTGGTACTTGGAACCCTTAAATGTAGTGGTTCTTTACTACACATTGCTTTCTGAAAATATGGATTTACAAGATTTTTTTTATGGCCCCAGAGCTCATCGTTCTAAGAATTTTATTTATGCCACATGCAAGGAACTTTGGAAAATGTATTACCAGGGAGCTGCTGAACGATTACGACAGCCTGATAAGGAAAATTTAGAAAAAGGCTTTGACAGTTGGGGATACTGGGATGACCACATTGCCTACGCGTATTGTTGATTGAATAATATTGTTTTATCTGTATTTGATATCATTCAAAAGGTCATGTCTATGCTTCAACATGGGTTATCTACCAGAAAGAGGGGAAATGAACCACATAAGTCTCAATACCAGAGTCTCAGAACCTTTTGTCTTGGACACCCTCAACCACATGTTCATAGACTGCAGTGTATGTAATGTCCTTTTAGTGTGGTTTGGTGGATAGTGTCATCATCGGGTTTTATCTCTTGAGTGTCCTGTTCTACAAGCGAAATCAAAATCTCCACCAGAAGGGTGACTGTCTGGATGTTGACAGTGGTGAGTGGATTAAATGATCTCCTATCCTTTAGGTGAATCTTCATTGGGGGGAAAAGCGTAGGATAGGGAGGAGTCTAAAAACAAAGCAGTGTTTAGTGGATGAATCACTGGTCCACGAAACCTAGTGGTCGGGTCGACATGTTTTGGCTTGGAACAGCCCCTATGGGTCTAAGGCCTTCATCAGAACCAATGAAATATATATGGAGGCCTAATACTTCAGGGCTTTCTGGATAGTGTGTTATTAGTGAGTGGAAACCCTCACCAGACTTCATCAATGAGCACACTTTGCTCCAGACGGAATGTGGGTATAGGTACGGTCTTTAGGCCTATAATTTAGATATGCATTTGATTTGCTTAATGGTGTGTCAAAATGTAGGACAGAGGTTTAAGCTTGGATTGGTTCTCTTTGCACTAGTGGTGGAATGGTTGGCCTGTTGCCTTCGGGGGCCCCTTGGACCATAGGCTATCTGGACAGTGAATACATCCCATGTAGTGTCAATGTATGCAGATGATACGCTACTCTAGCTCAGGAACATGGAGCATTCAGTGTCCCTGTTGTTGGAGGTACTGCACAACTTTGTTGAAGTGTCTAGAGTTTGGACCAAAAGAGATAAATCTAAAGTATTCCTACTGGGTGGGCCGTGACACAAGGGAGTACCTTTGCCAGAGGAGCTTTGACTCGGCTGGGAACGAGACGCGTTCCAGTACTTGGGTTATATGGGTGACCCGAGGCCAACGGGAACAATATGATCTGAATGTAGGAAAAGTGATATATGAGCGGACAAGATCTGTTGACTTCTGCAAAGAGCTCCTACTGTCTATGATGGGGAGGGTTTCTCTGATGAAAATTGTGTTTTTGCTAAGTTGCATTCACTTCCTGAAAAATTTGATGTGCCCAGTACCATCGTCTACATTTGACTGGTTGATAGGCTGCTGATCACCCCCTGTGGGCGTTGTAGCCTTTTAATTATATGAATAAAGATACATTGCTTGCAGTATGGCACAATAGGGGGTTACATGGCAGCTGGGGACCTGTATCTTGATGACCTTTTTATATCCTTTGCCCAGGCTCGAGTTGTTTGGTGTGGGACCGGGGCAATTCCAACTGTTTGCTAGGATGGTGCATACTGCGGGTGCCATTTGACCGTCATTCCCCGCCAGGTCACGGGAACATGTTACAGTGATACAGTTGCTGGAACTGGCCGGCTGCAAACAGCTGATAACCCACATATATGCTGCCTTAGAAACAGATTGTGGGGGAGACAAAAGGCATGTTCAGGAGCGCTGGAACGTGGATTTCCCAGATGACGTGAAATTGACAGAATGGAAAAAATCTTGTGCACAAGTTAAGCAAGTGTAATCCAATGCACTATTCTAGCCTATACAGTTAAATTTTTTACATATGGCCTTCATGACCGCCGCAGAGAAGCTTACTAGGATATATCCAGAGTTACGTGTGACGTGTAGCCAATGTGACCAAGTTGCAGCAGACTTCTTCCAGTTGTACTACGATACACCGCAGGTAAATGCATCGTATTCCTTTGTCACGCATTTGTTAGCATGCATGTTTACCATGAATATGCATGTATAACGCATGCCCATACCATGCATTGTTTTTAGATTTAAAAACAATGTATTTGTAGGGGGAGAACGCCACCTCCCCCAACTTACCTTAAATGTGTGGTATTGTCATGAGTTGTAAATGCATATTCGCGGTAAAAACATTTGTGCTGACAAATGCGTGGTAAAGAAACACTGAGAGAAAAACCTTGTTGTAAAGGCTGTTTCCCACTTCTTCTGCATAACTTTGGAATGCTCTCATATACTGGACTTCTGGAGAGATGTAGTGCTGCACTTTACACAGATTATGGGACAGGCTTTGGAGAGCTTGGTTAAACTGTGACTCTTAGGCATTGTCCCTGGGTTGGAGCAGGTGTGGCCAAGATGGTGGCCTGGATGTTCGCATTAAGAGTGGTGCTTGTGAGACACTAGAGAACCATACACTGGCAGGCCAGACAGCACCCGGCAGTGGGCAGTAGAGGAAGGATTTGACGGAATGGGCAGTGGCTTACAAGGCGGAATGAGACAGCTGAAGTGGACTTAGTAATTTAGGGTGGGGCGGTCAATAGGATGAGTCCCCAGATGGAAGGCCCCCATGAATCCTAGAAGGGGGGAACAATTCAAATAAGAACTATAACAAAGCACCAAATCGCTGTGGGACAAACACCGCCATCGAGAGCGAGTTGGTGTTTACCACCTAGTTAAATGTCTGCAAATCACTTTTATCAGTGGTCTGCTTTTATGTCGCCATTTTGAAGGTCAGGGAGCTGAAAAATAAGGGAAACAGTTCCCTTAGAGGCAGTGACTACAAAACCACTGCTTTCTGTGTAAAGACCTCAGATTTGCTTCATCAAGGTCAGGGACTAGGAACATTCAACATCTGGGGAAAGAGAACAAGTAGAACAGCTTAACAGGTCAGAGACCAGGGAGCAACAGCTTCAGGGTCTGGCAGCAAGAAGCTGTTTATTGATTAGGAAGATGCTGCTTCGGGGTGGCCAGTGCTATGAAGTGCTTGCTACAAAATCAGGGTTTAGTGAGGAGCTGGTTCAAGAGGGAAAGCAAGCCACAGTATCTGCTTTTTTGCGGCCATTACATCGGAGCAGCTGCTTCAGCTCCCGAGGCCATGGAGTAGTGCTTCAGAGTCTAAGCATCATAAACAGCTGCCTGAGGGGTAGAAAATACTGAGCCACTGCTCTAAAGTCAAGAACCACAGCAGTAGAAATCAGGAAGTCACTGCTTTAGACGCAGGAACTACTGAGGTAGAAAAAAGAGTGCAACTGCATTAGAGTCAGTGACCACAAACTAGTCAGACTTTGGATCAGCTGCTGTAAGGTAGGTGTTGGTGGAACTTGTGGAGTTTCACTATGCGTAATTCTGCTGAGTTGCATAAAAACTCTGCAAGATTGCGCAGAGTTCCGGCAACAGAAAACATACACATGAAACTGAAGCCTTTGTCCTCCTGGACCTCTCCGCCTTCGTTGACGCGGTCTCCCACCACACCTTCTGCACAAGACTTCACAAGGTCGGCAAAGCCCTAGAATGGATCAGCTCCTTCCTCACTGGCCGAACACAGAGAGTCAGACTTCCACAGTTCTACTCGGAACCTACAGAGATCAGATGCAGAGTGCTTCAGAGCTCCTCCCTGAGCCCCACCCTCTTCAACATCTACTTAGCCCACTAGCAGCCATCATCAGAAGCCACAGACTAAAAGTCCTTTCCTACACCAATGACACACAGCTAATACTTTCCCTCACTGATGAACCCACAGCTGCCAAGCACAACTTCCACAACGGGATGAAGGCAGTCACCACCTGGATGACGACAGCTGCCTCAAGCTCAACTCAGAGAAGACCGAAGTCCTCATCATGGGCTCCACTCCCTCTGCCTGGGATGCCTCCTCGTGGCCCACAGTGTTCGGAACATCTCCACACCCACGGGCTATGCACAAAACCTCTGCATCATCCTGGACTCGTCACTCTCAATGAACTGCCAAAGCAATGCTGTCTTGTCCTCCTGCTTCCACACTCTCTGCCTAGTTCAGGATATTTTCAAGTGGATCCCCACCAAGTACAGGACAATGGTCACCCATATGCTCATCAGCAGCAGACTCAACTACGGCAATGCACTCCTGCCGTACATCCATTACTCCTCTGCCAGACTCATCCTGAACATCCCCCGGCTCCCGATCAACAAAGGAATTACCTTGAAGCCCCTCATGCATGCCTACAAAGCCCTCCACAACGCCAGATCTGTATACCTCAACCACAGCATCTCATTCTGTACAACCACCAGACTTCTCTGCTCCACCCAACTTGCCACCATTCCACGGATCCGATAGTTCTTGGCTGGAGGAAGATCCTTCTCCTATGTTCCTGTGACGAGCTGGAACTCCCTGCCTCTACATCACAGGCAATCACCATCACTGCCTCAATTCAGGAGAGGCCTCAAGACGTGGCACTTTAACTGAACAGCAGAACCCCCCCCCCCCTACAGCGACTTAACATCCAGATGGGTGAGTGGTAGCATTTTTCAAGAAATTTGAGTGAATGTGTTGCTTGTGCCACAATTTAGTGTCCATAGTGCGACCAGTGCCAGGCAGTGCTCGGATGTGCTGAAATTCGAGTTGATTTTGCTGCCGCTCGAGTAGAAAATGTAGTTGAGTGCAGCAGATCTACTCAAGAAGCAGCCCTCTGACTGCGACCACCCGCTTTAGAAAATTGTGCTAGGAGCCAACAAATTTTGTTCGCATTTTTGGAGCCTCGTGGCAACAATTTATGCCTCACAGCATTTGGCGGACTTTGGCTAGAACTCTGCATTAACGTGAGTCACCAGATTCTTCCAATTCTGCAGTTAGAATGAAGCATTCATTCCACCTTGCTAGGAAATGGGGACTGAGTTTACACACATCATCAGAATATGTTGTCCTAATTCATAGCTAGGTCACTGTGCCCCATCTGAACCCCTAAGCTTACCAGGGCACCAGATGGTATCTGCAACTTCAGAACACGATCACTCGATACCTCTAAGGAAATCATGGAAAAGGATCTACCATGCCCAAAGGAGACACAAGAATGATACGAATTGACTTTTCAAACATTTATTGAAACAATCGTATTCTTGTATAAAAAGCTTGAGCTGCAATTACTAGTACGATGAAACATAACATTCTAACCAGCATTACAGGAATGGTGAAGATGATAAACAGTGCAACCATTATAACATTATAGTGTGATTATATTGTTATATAATTATATTTATATTCTTATCTAATTCTACTTGCACCAGCCAGAGCATAGTGGGTGTACCCTCCGCCATATCTCTTGGGACAACCAACCCCCAAAACTTTGTATGTATCAGGAAGCTGATTTGGTGAAGAGCAAGCTATCGTCATTGGCAGGATGAGGTTTAGAGTTAGCAGGACTGCATCTCAGTCACAGTGCACAGCGTTCCAGGATATTCCCAACAGAAGTGGTCCTCTACCGCAATGTGCCACTGAGGTAGTTTCTATAATATAAAATGCTGTTCCAATTGCACCGTGTCAAAAATGCAGAGCTGATGTGATGGTTTGTCTGAAGATTTAGAACTGTCTCCAATTGGACAACCAAATGCAAGAGCATCATGTTCAATGTCCCAAACCTTGATAATATGTCTACTGGGAAATGTACTGCTGGCAGAATAATTTAAAGTATATTATTGTGTCAGTGCAAAACATGCATAAAGTCAGCATTAGAAAAACGTGTGCTTCAAAATAGAGACTTTAATGCAGGCCATATTGAAACGTAGTAAAGTAGGCATAAAGCAGAAGTTGAGTGAGCAGTGGTTTCTGTGCTCGAATTTTGGATCAGCTGTTTAAAGGGCCTCGAGTTGGAATGCCATTGAAGTGGTTGCTACAAAGGCAAGGACTACAAGAACGAAGCCGAGAACAGTAAGCATCTTGGTCCAGGGAGCAGCTGCATCAGAGCCGATACCAGTAAGCATCTTGGTCCAGGGAGCAGCTGCATCGGAGCCGAGACCAGTAAGCATCTTGTTCCAGGGAGCAGCTGCATCAGAGCCAAGACCAGTAAGCATCTTGGTCAAGGAGCAGCTGCATCAAAGCCGAGACCAGTAAACATCTTGGTCCAGGGAGCAGCTGCATCGGAGCTGAGACCAGTAAGCATCTTGGTCCACGGAGCAGTTGCATCAGAGCCAAGACCAGTAAGCATCTTGTTCCAGGGAGCAGCTGCATCAGAGCCGATACCAGTAAGCATCTTGTTCCAGGGAGCAGCTGCATCAGAGCCAAGACCAGTAAGCATCTTGGTCAAGGAGCAGCTGCATCAAAGCCGAGACCAGTAAACATCTTGGTCCAGGGAGCAGCTGCATCGGAGCTGAGACCAGTAAGCATCTTGTTCCAGGGAGCAGCTGCATCAGAGCCAAGACCAGTAAGCATCTTGGTCAAGGAGCAGCTCCATCAAAGCCGAGACCAGTAAACATCTTGGTCCAGGGAGCAGCTGCATCGGAGCTGAGACCAGTAAGCATCTTGGTCAAGGAGCAGCTGCATCAAAGCCGAGACCAGTAAGCATCTTGTTCCAGGGAGCAGCTGCATCAGAGCCGATACCAGTAAGCATCTTGTTCCAGGGAGCAGCTGCATCAGAGCCAAGACCAGTAAGCATCTTGGTCAAGGAGCAGCTCCATCAAAGCCGAGACCAGTAAACATCTTGGTCCAGGGAGCAGCTGCATCGGAGCTGAGACCAGTAAGCATCTTGGTCCACGGAGCAGTTGCATCAGAGCCAAGACCAGTAAGCATCTTGTTCCAGGGAGCAGCTGCATCAGAGCCGAGACCAGTAAGCATCTTGTTCCAGGGAGCAGCTGCATCAGAGACAAGACCAGTAAGCATCTTGGTCAAGGAGCAGCTGCATCAAAGCCGAGACCAGTAACCATCTTGGTCCAGGGAGCAGCTGCATCAGAGCCAAGACCAGTAAGCATCTTGGTCAAGGGAGCAGCTGCATCGGAGCTGAGACCAGTAAGCATCTTGGTCCACGGAGAAGTTGCATCAGAGCCAAGACCAGTAAGCACCTTGGTCCATGGAGCAGCTGCATCAATGCCGAGGCCAGTAAGCGGTGGGGCAGGGTGGGGGGTAGTAAACTTAGACATACAACGGAATGGAGGAAAGTAATCACTCCTCTGTTACGTCGTATGCCCGAGTTTACTAACCTCCCACCTTGCCCCTCCCCCGCATCACCGCCCCGCAGCACGCCCTATGCGAGCCGCCACTGCTAGTAAGCATCTGTTTGTGAAGCAAAAAAGTAGCAGCTTCAGAGATCAGAGATCCTAATATTTTAGACTGATGTTTTTCATATTTATTGGTCATTTGTACAACTTCAAAGTTCGTATCGAGCAGACCAGTATCTTGGATTCTTTTCAGGAAGGCTTTTTTTGTGGTTGCTTCACTCATCGGTGATCTGCAGAGGCTGGTGTACAAAGGTGAAACTAAGGCCCTGGTTTCATTAGATCTCTGAGTAGCTTGCTATTGACCATACTACTCTGCCCACCAGATTCAGGAATGTGGTTATGTCTGGAAGAGTACTCAAATAGCTGATGTTTGTGATCAACCATCACCAAATTGTCATACTACCACCTTTTAATTCTTAGCCAGAAGCTCTTGATTGTGATGTGCAGCATGGTTCAATTCTTTCCCCAACATAATATGATTTAGGTTTTCCATTGGTGTCTTATATTTGAGATGAAACATCCAGGAGACAGAAAGACAGCTCATGTTTAAAAGGAAGCATTAGTTACTTGATTTCTCTCACAGACCACACAATTTATGCTCTCTCCTGACTCAGGGGCTTTTCACTTTTCCTATGTTAAAAATGACGCAAAAGTGGCGCAAGGGACTAGTAATTAAGCCCAACAAATGACCCAGTATTCCTTTAAAGTCCTAAAACAGTTTCTGCACAAGAAGTTATGTTTTGAACACTAAACCCTCTAGGGTAGTACTAGGGCAGACATCATGTTACTTTGTTACCAAGAAATTATTCAGCAGAAATGGAGACACAAAGTGTACCTGTTATTGCAGGATCTACGATGATCGCGAAGGTCTCAATGGACGGAGAGGTTGGAGGGGGCGGTGTTGTAGAGTCGCTTGGAATGGTCTCAGGTATTAAGATGATTTCTGTTAAAAGCACACACATACAGTGTCAGTGAGGAGAGGGCAGACAGGCTTCAACACTACCTCTACTTGTAACATCAGAATTGCTGCTATAAATATTAACCCTTCTTAAGGTAGACAAATAAACAACCTCCTCATACTAGTTACGAAAAGGGTGGCCTCACCCTTGTGACGGGCACCGCTAAAGTAAAATGTACATGAATTTTTAAAATCTTGAATGTCCTAAGATGGTTTATTATGTATTTATTTTCTAGTTTTATATAGCTCAAACTCGACCCGAAGTTATCAAAGCGCTTTACATGAGCACCAGTTGCCTTGCAAACAGACACATTCATTTTGTTAGGCATGGTGAGATGAAGTAATTTGCCCGGAATCACAGTATGGCGAGGGTCCCTGCCCAGACTCCAACAACGAGGGCGACCGCTCTAGCCGTTAGGCCACATCCTCTCCCAGATATCTTTTTAAACATTTGACTCTATTTATGGGTCACGCCTGAGCACATACCTCCTCTCCTACTTCCTGTCTGTATTTCATTTGTATGTCTCCAGCTGGAGACGGGCACAGATCTGTGATCCTGCTGAGGTGAGGCAGGATGAGGCCCTGTCTTCTATGCTGGCAGCCTCGCCTCACCCATCAGCAGGGCCACTGGAAATATGTGATTTTGCACCCATGGCATTTATTGCATAAATGTGGATTTGCCACATTTACCACTTAATCCATCATCTACTGCATAATCTGCAGATTTTAAGGAAAAAAATGTTTCTATTTTAAATTCAGGAGGATGTGGCTGTGCACTGCTGAATATCAACTCTTTTTAACGTCTATTAAACCGTGCTCCTAGGGATAACTCCCCGCTCGGGAGTAAACAGTATCACATAGAAGTAGCACCGACACTGGTGTGTGGGTGTCCCCTAGGGCACTGGTGAAGGGAGGCTGTTAACCAACAGCAATCTTTTCGAGGAATTTCAAAAAGACACGAATATATTTGCTTGTCATTCAAATTTAATCATGACGAATGCAATGGAGAGTTACATTATCTCTTGGTACTTCAATGACGTGATTCACAAGATAGCGGTATTTACAAGCTATCATAATATTCAATCCCAATGCATTTCGGCATGTGCCTTCATCAGGAGTAATCTGTTGAGAAATAATAAATGATGTTGTACTAATCTGTATCCGTCTCTGAACATATATCCATCACCATGTTAATACATCTTTTAAAAAATCATTAAACCAAAAACATTTCTGAAAAATAAATGTACTGTTATCAAATACAAGAAACCTCATGGATGTATGACATTATAACGCATGCTTTTACCACGCATGCCTTTACAACGCGTTTTTTACAATTCATGCCTTTACAACGCATAGTGCTTTGGGGCGCTGGATAGTGAATTGTTTAATTTACTATTCCAACTCCAATCCCCGTGGATAGTAGGGAAGGTGTTGGATAGTAAATTAAACCTATTCCCTATCCTAGAGCGCCCCCCAGCGCAATGCGTTGTAATGGTTTGCGTTGTAAAAGTTGCGTCGTAAAGGCACTGCGTGGTAAAAGTTGCGTTGTAAAGGATGTTTCCCAACCTCATTAATCGCTCGCTATGACGTCATATAAGTCATTACACTAATATCGAGCGTTGATGTAAGGAGGCTATTCGTACTAAGTAGACTCTCAGCGCAAACAAATACATGTAAGATTAGTGGATCGCTAGCTTATTAAAAAGGATCTAAGTGAGTCGCAATGTTACGTGCGTTTACATGAGAAATATTAAAACCGGAACAAGCTGATGTGTTATATACGCAGCTCATACAAGCTTACCGTCTGAATTCACGGAGTATTTCAGCAAGTTAACCGGCAGGTCGCCATCGCTATCGTGGTTTGGGCAAAATCTCAGCGTGTGACACGCATTAAGGGGTGTGGTTAAATGCCGTGTTTACTAAATGCACGAAGCGTATTTAAAGAGACGGGAGCATTTGTCCCTTTACGTGTATCTCAATAAAGTAAACACAAACCTTTGTGGTAAATAAATAAATAATACCCTATTTTTGAATGAATAAATGAATAACAGATAGCTCAATAAATAAGAGTCAAGATTCGAGGTAGTAGGAGTTTTTGCAGGTTTAATACAGCATAAGGACAGGAACAGGATGACCTGCACGGGAATAGGATGGCAGCTGCCGGGGACAGGATCGGGAATGACGGCGTCTAACTTTTAATAACAATACATGAGCATATATACATAACGCAAACACATAGCATTACATTGCAATAGGCGTAGCAGTGGGTGGAGCAATAGGCGTGACGCATAGCAGTCGTGAAAGATAAGGGTGAAAAGAGGTGTAACAGGGCGTATACATAGACATGTGATGCAAACGTAACAGAATATGTCATGAATGGGGCGGAAACCATGGAGGGGGCTACCTGTGGAGCCGGGACCTCTAACCTGATGGTGCGCGCAAACTAGCAATGACGTATCACTAGGAGAAGCTGGGGGCTATGAACTCTGTGCTAGGAGCAGAGACTGAAGTCTGGAGAGTCAGGGCGACATGTACCTAAGCAGTATCTAGTATCTGATGTTTAGAGAACATGTTGATATAAACTAGAAGTCAGGAGGGGAAAGGCTAACTTGATTCTAAGACTGGAGCATGCATTATTCTACATGTAGTGCGTGATGAAGAATATTAAATGACCATTAATACAGTATTTCTCTAACGTGGAGACGTGAAGGCTAGACAATGACGGAAACTATCGATGCGATTCAGTAGCTTTAGGAATGTAGAGAAGGAGGACTGAACTGATAACTGGAATCATAACATATTCTTGGCAGACTCAGAGGCAGAGCCAGGGTGAGCCGGGCACTGCGAGGCAGGAAGTAAGTGAAGGGTCGAGGATACAGGTGGGGGCTGTATCGCTCCTCAGCGAGGGTTCAGGAGACAGAAGCCGGATCTGGTGTCCGGGCCCTTTTGAGGCCTAGAAACGGGGACTTTTCAATAGAATAACGTGCACACTGAGAAGCGTGGCAACGTAGTTTTACATAGGCCTGATATTCGTAGTATTCATGAGAACTGGAACTGACATACTAGAGGTGGACACTACTGTAATTGCGTCTTGAATCGAACATGGGGAATACATATGCATATTTAATCATGCACACATAACATATGATGGATGACACGTAGGGACACAGAACATGGCAAAATTTACTTTTCCACATTCCCTCCTTGTCACTACGTTTCCATCAGGAAACATCAATATTCATGATACCATCTATCATTTCATACAGTATCATTTGTTCGTCTCGAATTATCCTGGAACGGGATTTAGAACGGGGCTTGGGACTAGGAATACATGATGTAGCACAAATGCCGCAAATCGCAGGGCCACATTGTATACAGAGGCAGCAGCTGAATATGATCGCTACTGCAATACCTAGAAAGGACAAGACTTTCCACCCCCAGGCGGAAATTATATTCCAGAACCAACCGGACCATGTCCAGGTGCCTGGATCTTGGTGTAACAGATGGGCAATTTTATGGAGTCTGGTTATAGCTGAATAAACAGACGGCGCGTTATTTGGAATGAAAATGCAGCAACTAGATCCGATGACTCTACAGGCCCCGCCCCTATCGGCCAGTATGACGTCAAGGACGAGACGATTCTGTAAAACGACAAATCTCATAGCAGATTGCTCTTCGGTTAAGTTACCTAGAGCAGAGGCAGTCTCATTGACTACAGCTTCAAGGGTTCTGGTTAACCTACGGATTAGTTTACTATTCTGGATAGGTCCTATAAAGAAAAAGAAACCTCTGTTGAAATCTGTATACTGTTCTAGGGCAGTTTCAGTATAATCGACAATTGGGGACTCCCTTCTATGTCTAATGTGTACTAGATGTGTGTTTCTATGGTAATCAGGTGGGGCTAGGAAAACTGGTGGCAGTAGGAAGGCAATGTAACAGGTTCCCTCCCAATCGAGGGGCAGACGAACATATGCAGTTTGACCACAAATAAAATAAGAATGACGTGAAGCTTTGAAAATGGATTTCCCACTGTCACTATACTTGACAATAGTAGTACAATCACTATGTCCTACGTGTACAGAACCATAATTTCGGACACATAATTCACCTTTGACTGGTAGTGCTGAAATAGCAGGTAAATCTGGAGTGAAATCAGACTGAACATTCAGGACCATGAAATTCGAAGAATAATTACCTAAATTATACACTTCATTTTCTAGATCTAACCCGGTTCTGTGGGGGAGACCTTGCTTGTCTGGAAAACATGTACTGTTAAGAAAAGACATATCTGTTGAGGATGACGTTAACGTGGACCATGCTCCACACGAACCATTATGTGAAAACGGATAAGGAAAGAGTGGCAGAACTCCCTTCGGTGTCTGGAAAGGGGGGAGTCGACCACATACCCAACAATTAGTGGCATTGCTGGTCTGGTGTGAATAATGTAACATGCGGATAAAAGAATTATTTCGCATAGCGAGGCGGTAAGAGAGTTCATGAGGAGGCAGATCACTAAACATATGCTCTACTGTAGCATTAGCAGACTTATTTACATGAAGAACTGGGAAATACAAGAAAAATGCATAACTGGTGCAGGAAATCATAATGCTGAGAAATAATATGAAACATAGAAAAATGATACATCGGATTGAGTTTTGACTAACTCTCTCACTATGGGGGTCTATTTTATACATGTCAGAAACAGTCTAACCGTTTCACCTAGGGGAGGACTTAGACAATCAAACTGGCTGACTTATTTTACTAGACCGGAGTTTCAACTTATACTCCTGTTGCGGAGTTTTCTCTAACAGGGGAGGGTTTGTAGCAATGTCTTTTGCGGGACAGTCCTTGAGAACAATATTTTGGCAATCCTGGGAAATGTTCTTTGAGACGGGTTTCAGTCCATAAAACTTTTTCACGTGCGAAAGGTGCACCCAGCCTTTGCGACCTTCCAACTTCACGGCTGTACGGGTGGCGAGGAGGACCTGTCGGGGCTCCTTCCAGCGTGGCTCCAGCGGACTTGAGCGGTCAAAATTGCGGACAAGGACCATGGATCCTGGAACGATTTCATGCGGTGCCACCTCGGTATTGTCTGGAAATGCGGCGGCAACCTGTGAACGACAAGAGTTGAGGGCAGACATCAAGGAAGCTAGGTAATCTGTCAGCATATTACTTGAAACATCGGTAATACTTCGGGGTCTAGGAGTACCCCACATGTTAGGGGGGCGGCCGAAAACGACCTCATACGGGGACAGACCTGATCTGGAATGTGCGACCATGCGCATATAGAACAAGGCAACTGGCAGAGCTACTAGCCAGTCCACACCTTTCTCTTTACACACTTTAGCGATGCGGATTTTCAGGGTCTGGTTATGTCTCTCTACGAGACCGGCTGCTTCAGGATGGCGTACACAATGGAACTTCCACTGGTACCCTAACAAAAGGGAAACATGCTTCATCAACTCAGATGAGAATGGCTGGCCGTTGTCAGAATATACGACTCTAGGGAGTCCATAACGGGGGAAGAACTCACGAACCAACTGCTTGGCAGTGGTCGCGGCTGTGTAATCTGGGACTGGATATGCTTCTGTCCACCTGGACAAAGCGCATACAACTACAAGGACATACTTGAAACCTCGACATCGCTCCATCTGAATATAATCCATCTGGAGGACTTCAAAAGGGTGGTCAGGAGGCTGGAATCCACCTTGTTCCACCGGGACACTTTTACCTGGATTAAACTGACAACATATCATACAGGTACGGACTTTTTGCTTGGCTGCAGCTCGTAAATGCTTGTTGAACCAAATGTTCTGGATACTGTCTAACATAGCTTTTTCTCCTAAATGTGCTGGACTATGTGCGGTATTGATAATGACTTGAACCATAGAGTCGGGGAGAAACCATGTGGCTCTACCCTTCGTTAACCATCCTTGATCTGTCTGGACCCCTCCTTGTTCGGACCATTTCTTGATTTCATCGGGAGTAGCGTGTAACTGGATATCTATGACATCTTGAGTAGGGTCCTTAACTGTCATGCATGTAGTCGGATCTGGAGTGTGTGTTATGTTAACTGGAATGTCTGGAGTCTGTGCTGTAAGCTTGGCTGTGCGATCTGCTAGATCGTTACCTTGAGAAATGGTGTCAGTAACTTTCGTATGTGCTTTGCACTTCATGATAGCGATAGATGTCGGTAAATGTATGGCATCTAACAGAGCTTGAATAAGGAGACCATGCTGAATCTTGGTTCCATGAGAAGTCATGAAACCTCTCTCCTGCCAGAGCACTCCAAAGTCGTGTACAACTCCAAATGCGTAGCGTGAATCTGTGTAAACATTAACTTTCCGGTTCTTAGCGTGTAGGCAGGCTTGTGTCAGAGCAACTAGCTCTGCTGCTTGAGCGGACAGGGTGTCAATACGGTGTGTTTCAATAACTTCAGTGTCAGTAGTCACTGCATACGCGGCGACTAGTTCTCCTGTACTTGTTCTCATACATGAACCATCCACATAAAGTGTCAGGTCGGGGTCTGGTAACGGAGTATCTGTCAGATCTTGTCTTGGCTTTGTCGTAATGTTAACTACTTCCACACAGTCATGTGTGGCAGAATTCGAAGTAACTGATGGTAACAATGTAGCAGGGTTCAGGATGTTGCAGCGTCTGATTTCTATGTGTGGCTGGAACAGTGTCAATTCATAACCTGTTAAACGTGCAATTGTCAAGTGCTGAGTCTGTGTTCGGTTTAAAAGAACTTCCACGGAGTGTGGAACTTGTACTGTCAAGGAGTGTCCTAAGACTATGGAATCACTTTGTCTGATAGCTAGTGCTGTGGCTGCAACTGACTTGAGGCACGCAGGCAGAGCCTGGGCTACAGGATCTAATGTGCTCGAAAAATAAGCACAGGGCTTGTATTGTCCTGCTTGATCTTGTGTGAGAACAGATAATGCTGTACCTTCCCGTTCAGTTACGAAAAGTGTAAAAGGCTTACTGTAGTCCGGTGTAGCTAGGACTGGAGCTTGGCATAGGGCTTTCTTTAACTCATTGAAGCTAAGTGTATGTTCAGATGTCCAAGGGAGGACAGTCGATACGGCTGCCTCCTGTGTCGTTAACTGTATCAATGGCTTGGCTAGAAATGCATACTGAGGAATCCATTGTCTGCAGTAAGAAGTAAGGCCAATAAAAGCACGTACCTCCTTCTGGGTCTTGGGCTGAGGAAGACTCGCTATTAACTGGATACGGTCTGGTGTCAACTGCCTACCCCTCTTGGACAGTAAGTGTCCTAAGTAGACCACTTGCTGGACACAGAATTGAAGCTTAGAAGGGGACACCTTGTGCCCCATCTCGGCTAGGAAATACAAGACTGTAAGGGATGCTCGCTCGCAAGCACGTTCAGAACGGGCTGTGACCAGTAGATCATCGACATACTGGAGCAGGGCAGTGTCAGTTGGCATGTGAATGTTGTCTAGTTGTCTCTTGAGTGCTTGACTGTAAATACTAGGACTTTCTGTGAAACCTTGAGGAGCTCGTGTGAACATATAGCTCCTTCCATTTAAACAAAATCCGAAAAGGAACTGGCTGTCTGGATGAATAGGGACACTGAAAAATGCGTTCTTGAGGTCTATGACAGTGAAAAATGAAGCTTCGGAATCAATGGCTGTTAATAGGGAAGAGATATCTGGGACAACTGGATACTGCGGAATAATACATTTATTAAGTTCTCGTAGGTCAATCACTAATCGATATACTGGGGGTGCATTTGGATCAGTACGTTTCATGACTGGAATGATCGGAGAATTGCATACATTGGAGTCAGTTTCTACAACTACTCCTTGAGCCATGAGCTCGTCAATAATTTTGGATAAGGCTGCTACAGCCTCAGGTGGCAATCTGTACTGTCTGATTCGTGGTAACACTACACCTGGCTTAAGAGTCACACGATGGGGTGTGATTTGCATGTAACCTACATCAGTTGGACCTTGCGCCCATAAATGCTGCGGAACATTAGACAATCTGGGATCAAAATCTCGTAATACATAGTGACCCTTAAAGTCATGTAGAAACAATCGTATTCCCTCTGGGGAACAGCATATAACTGCACCTAACTCTTTCAGTGTTTTAATGCCTAATAGGTTTTCTGGACATGACTTAGTAAGTAACAGATCAGTAGTGCGGGACAATGGACCTACTTCTAGAGTAACTGGCTTTGATATTTCATTTACAATGGGTTTTCCTGAAAATCCAAGGGAAACATTTCTTGAGCCTGAGAAAGGAGCCCCTGGAACTTCGGCGTGACTAATTGTGGTCCTACTTGCCCCTGTATCAATCAAAAACTTTCTGTCTTTCCCTAATACTTGACTGTGAACATAGGGACCTTCTTGATCTACAGGTATCTCGATGAGAGGCAAGCCTACCTCCCTCTCTAGGCTGTTTCATGAATACTGTTGGTACTCTGGATACTCAGACTGTGCATACTGGTACATCTGCTGTGTGACGTGCTGTGTTGCAGCGATAGGCTGCGGAGCTGTAACTGTCTGTGGCGCATTCTGTGGCTGAGGAATCTGTGAAACTTGTTCTTGTCTAGGCGGACGTGGTCTTTCTTTAGTCTTACCGGTAGCTATATTATGTTTCAGAACTGCACACTCATTTATAAAATGACCTGGCTGTTTACAATAATTGCAGTTCCCTTTAACGGGAGCTGCAGGATGACTGGCTTGATTCGGACCCCTCTTCTGACTGTCTTGAGGAACAGATTGTGCAACTAGTACTTTCATTTTCGTGTCTTTCATACGTTTTCTCTCGTGTTCTTGTTCTTCCCTGATTCTATTCTGGTGGTATTGGAGCATCTGCAACATCTGGGACGGGGTATTAGCTTGCCAGGTACTTTCGACTTTCAAAACTCGATTTTTAATTTGTGGGCTTGAATTCTCGACTAATTTAGTAACAAAAAGGTGAGGGTATGACTCACTACTTGTCTTGAGGCCACTGTTGATGCTAAAACATTTCTCAAATCTGGAATAAAAATCACTAATATCTTCGTCTTGTTTCTGTTTACAGGCTGAGATTGCATCCCAGTCTTCTTTTCTAGTTGTCAATAATCTAGGTAAAACTTGTATTAATAATTCTGGTAATTCTTTACATTTATCTCCAAGACCGGTACCTGGTACTCGTGCCTTGTCTTCAGCTTCTAGAACTGCCCAATCGATCTTTTTCTCTCCCACCTCCCATTCTTTTTCCTTGAGCTTTTCATACACCCCTGCGGGCAGCAGAACTTTTAACATTTTAATTATATCTGGATACGTGTATTCTCCCATACGGAGCATGTCTTTTAATTCTCGATGGAACCCTGCTGGATCTTTATCATGACAGGGGATTAATTTCTTCATCTCTAGGAGTTCCATCTTTGTAATCGGAGTGTAAACAAACACTCGTTCTAGTTCGCCACCCGTTCCTCTAACTGGGTGGACTTCTCGTAACGGATTCTGTCTCTCCATGTAAAATGGTTTACTTTCTGGGGGTGAGACATGAACAAAATGCGGGTTCAAAAACGTTCTATATTTGTGACGCTGTTCTAGAATGACACTAATTAAGTCGGTACCTAAACCTTTCCATCTATACTGGAGTAACTCGTTCAGGACATCATGTAACGGGCCTGGATCAGAGTGCTGACCCTCATACAATGTAATGAGGTGCTGAATCATATACATACCCGCCAGTCGCTGCTCGGCTGGGGGCATTTTCAGAAACATTTGTGCCACTATTTCGTCTGGAAAAGTGGTAGAATCAGTAATCCATCGGACTGCTGATCGGACTAGTTCTTGTTCATGCATGGTACTCAACTCACTGTAACCGATTCGTGATTTCAGAATGTGATCGGTAGCTTGAAACACTTGTTCTAGAGAACCTTGTTCTGGTGCTGGATGATGAAAAATAGACTTGTGTTCTAGGCGTAAATGGCGATCTGGAAATCTAGATTTTCCTACATACGCTATTCTGTCGGGATTCTCGTCGTCTACCTCTTCAGTATCAGAGTTACTTTCTTTCTCGCTTACTTGTGCTGCTTTACGTTGATCGTGTAACCTTATTATTTCTTTACGAATTTTCTTGTACATACTGTCCATAGCACCGACGGTCTTGTGCTTACCCTCGGCTATATTATCACTCCACCTTGTCAGGGTTTTCATTTCAGCCGGATCTTTAGACGGGTAATCTTGTTCTCTTATTAGACAATTAATCAGAAACTTTAATATCATGAGCTGGGTCTCAGCTTTCCTTTGAGACATGGCATCGCTAATACTTTCTGGATCTTCCCCTGTACGGATGAAACGATATATTCTGTCTAGATCTTCTTTCATATTCGGTAGGGTGACTAGATACTCGGCCACATTTCTTACGCGTAATGAATATAAAACCATATCATCCTCGCCTGGGACTGGGTCATAGCAGCATTCGGCAAGGGATTTTCTTATTTCTGCAACAGACTGATGTCTGGGCGTACGTTGTGACGCCTGCATATGTAATTCGGCTGTCGTTAAACGCTTGTGTGGCGGCGGGGTTTGAGGAGGACCTCCTCCTGCGGCCCCTAAACTAGAATCATCAATTGATGCTTTTCGTCTTTGCACGGCAGGAAGTTGAAATGCGGGCTGGACCTGTATGGCGGGCTGGACCGGGGGTACCGTAACAGGTACTCCGGTGTCTGGAGGAGCGGGAAGTGCCTGATTTACAGGGACTGGCGGAGCGCGAACAGGATTTGCATATTCTGGGACTGTGTCGTCCAAATAGGACGAAATAAAAATATCAGCTGCGGTCTGTTTGTGACGTAACTTGGTCGGAACTAATGGTGGCGGGAAATTACTGGATGCCTCTGGGGTCGCTTTTGGCAAGCCCTCGGCAAGAAGAGGATACATACCCTTAATGAGGGCATTCCTCTGTCTGTCTGATTGTTCAGTTCTAACTCGTTCACCTATCTCGATTAATTCTTTTTCTTGTGCTCGTTCCAAGGATTCTCTACTTAATTCTGACTTTCTGATTTCTTTTTCGGTTCTTTTATGAGCTTCTTTGCGCCATAACTCGATGGCATCTTTCTGTGACTGTCTGGCTTTCTTTTTCCATAATGCCTCTTCTACTCGCATGATGCACTCGGCATCCCATGTACCCGATACGGGCCATCTATACTTTTCTTCCAACTGTTTGGTGTACTCTACCCATAAATCTAGATATAGTATGGCACTTATGCCATGCTTCTGATACATAAAATGACCTGGACTGTCCCTAGGCGGAACCGGAACTGCTGCTTCCAGCAGACCCTTTCTGGTTTTTAACTGACGTAACTTAGAAAACAAAGGCATGACTGGACTATAATCTAGACACAATACAATACACAATGAACACGATACTTATCCCCCATTCATACCACGACATTAAAATACATGAAGAACATTTAAAAATAACAGTTCGAACAGAATACTACCTGGAATACGGAACACAGAATACATGAATTTCCTCGAGAACAGAACTGACTGGAACAGAAACTAGGTGCACTGCTGAAACAGTGCGAAACTTACCGGTCTCATAAAGAGACACGTCAGGACCCGCATCCACCGAAGTGGACACTTCGTTTGTGGGTCTGTGTACCACCAACCCACGGACCAGAGTCAATTAAATTGACCCTGTCTAGATACTACCCCAGTAATGGTACTCACCGGTTAGCAAGAACGGAAGGCCTCAGACTGGACTGGACCGCTTCGACGACGGACGACGAACTTCGGACTTCAGTTACGGGTGGACCTCCGGATACCTCGGACCTTGGACTCTCGGCTTGGGCTCTGGTCGGGACTCGCCGCGTTCCTCCACCGTCTCGTTTGGATGCTGGACCGCCTCCTCCGTCTCCTCCGTGGGCCTGAGGGATACTTGAAGCAGAAATATCTGCCGGTGCGCAGAAGAGTTCCGTCACGACTGCAGAGGGTCAGGGGGTCGGCGTGGCTTCACCGACGCGTGGGGAAAGGGCAAGTCCCTGTTCGGGCGCCATTATGTGGTAAATAAATAAATAATACCCTATTTTTGAATGAATAAATGAATAACAGATAGCTCAATAAATAAGAGTCAAGATTCGAGGTAGTAGGAGTTTTTGCAGGTTTAATACAGCATAAGGACAGGAACAGGATGACCTGCACGGGAATAGGATGGCAGCTGCCGGGGACAGGATCGGGAATGACGGCGTCTAACTTTTAATAACAATACATGAGCATATATACATAACGCAAACACATAGCATTACATTGCAATAGGCGTAGCAGTGGGTGGAGCAATAGGCGTGACGCATAGCAGTCGTGAAAGATAAGGGTGAAAAGAGGTGTAACAGGGCGTATACATAGACATGTGATGCAAACGTAACAGAATATGTCATGAATGGGGCGGAAACCATGGAGGGGGCTACCTGTGGAGCCGGGACCTCTAACCTGATGGTGCGCGCAAACTAGCAATGACGTATCACTAGGAGAAGCTGGGGGCTATGAACTCTGTGCTAGGAGCAGAGACTGAAGTCTGGAGAGTCAGGGCGACATGTACCTAAGCAGTATCTAGTATCTGATGTTTAGAGAACATGTTGATATAAACTAGAAGTCAGGAGGGGAAAGGCTAACTTGATTCTAAGACTGGAGCATGCATTATTCTACATGTAGTGCGTGATGAAGAATATTAAATGACCATTAATACAGTATTTCTCTAACGTGGAGACGTGAAGGCTAGACAATGACGGAAACTATCGATGCGATTCAGAAGCTTTAGGAATGTAGAGAAGGAGGACTGAACTGATAACTGGAATCATAACATATTCTTGGCAGACTCAGAGGCAGAGCCAGGGTGAGCCGGGCACTGCGAGGCAGGAAGTAAGTGAAGGGTCGAGGATACAGGTGGGGGCTGTATCGCTCCTCAGCGAGGGTTCAGGAGACAGAAGCCGGATCTGGTGTCCGGGCCCTTTTGAGGCCTAGAAACGGGGACTTTTCAATAGAATAACGTGCACACTGAGAAGCGTGGCAACGTAGTTTTACATAGGCCTGATATTCGTAGTATTCACGAGAACTGGAACTGACATACTAGAGGTGGACACTACTGTAATTGCGTCTTGAATCGAACATGGGGAATACATATGCATATTTAATCATGCACACATAACATATGATGGATGACACGTAGGGACACAGAACATGGCAAAATTTACTTTTCCACACCTTACAGAACTACCTCCGATATCAGCAATTAATGAAACAGTAAACTAAATGCTAATGCATAAAAGGACAGGAAATAAAACATAACGTTCTGCTGTGAAAACATCCCTGCATCAGTCAGTTCCAGCGTCTGTTGAGATTCATTAATCCATAAATCACAAGAATAAGAAACAGAAAAATGATTTATAGATAACATTCGAATTCAGTGCGCTCATTCATTCCTTTGGGTTTCAAAGTTTGTAAGTGGTATATCCAAAATTTCTCTTGTTTGAGAAGCATTTTCTTTTGTCTCTATCTTCACTTTTTGCTATGATTTCCAACACACATGCTTTAATTTGACTCACTTGGTGGTTAGCTTCAATAAAGTGTGCAGCTACAACTGGCTTTAAAGCTTTGGTCCTGATGTTACTTTTGTGTTCATTAAGTCTCACTTTTAGATTTCTTTCAGTCTGACCAATATACGCTTTTCTGCACAGGCATTTAATCATATAGATGATATTCGAGGTGTCACGTGTTGCATTCACTTGTAATTTTATTTTGTTGCCCCTCATGGGGTGAGTGATACTATTGCCTTGTAGAATGTTATTACAATTATTACAGTTCCAGCACAGAACTGTGCCTTTGTCGACTGCGGGGGGCCTCGGGCGTGGGATACCAGTTAGAACATAGGGACACCGAGACGAGGATGGCCTCGAGAAGTGGTGAGAGTATATCGGTCAAGGAGGTGGAGACTGCGATTATTAGACAACTTCCTAACAAAGCGCCAGGTCTCGACAGGGTACCGGGTGATCTCTTCCGTTCCCAGCCAAAGATCTGGGCTCCATATTTAACTGTATTATTTAACGCAGTCCTACTGGGAGCAAAGATACCTGACACCTGGGCTGGGGCCGAAATTGTCCCCATAAGAAATCCATCCACATCTCAACCAGCTCTGACGTCAATCTCGCCAACTCCGAACACCTTCACTTCCAGATCCACACCGACCCCAATACCACACTCAGAGGCACCCTCCTTTACAGGCCACCAGGTCCCCGCGCACAATTTAGTGAGGACATCTCGGACTTCATCACTCCACACGCGCTCCCCTCCAAAGATTACATCCTTCTGGGAGACCTCAATTTTCACCTTGAAAATAACAACGACCGCAACTCCACCACCCTTTTGGCCAACCTCGCCAACCTCGGACTTAAACAACTGGTCACTTCCCCCACCCACATCGCAGGTCACACTCTCGACCCTATCTTCACCTCCAGCAACCATGTCTCCTTTAGCCACACTACGGCTCTCCTCTGGACTGACCACAGCTGCGTTCACTTTACCTACAACAAGCCCAAACCCAACAACCACCCCCAACCAACTCTGCAAAGAAACTGGAACAAAATCACCATCGACCAGATCTCCTCATCGCTTCTTCTTAACCCCCCAGCCCACTCCTCAAACCCCGACCAAGCGGCCACCAACCTCACCCTATGGTTATCCAACAGCGCCGACATCCTAGCACCACTGAAAAAACGACAAAGCAAACTTGGCAGCAAGAAGGCCTCATGGTTCAACGATGATCTTAAGAAATCCAAGAAACTCTGCCGCTCCCTTGAGAAGGCCTGGAAAAAAGACCCAACCACCAACACCAAGGACGCCCTCAAAAACGCCACCCGCATACACCACCAACTGATCCGAAAGGCCAAGAAAACCGCCTTCAAGGACCGACTAGATAACAACGCCCACAACAGCAAGGAACTTTTCAACATCGTCAAGGAATTTACCAATCCCTCGGCCAACTCTAACTACATCACCCCCTCTCAAGCCCTCTGCGACTCCCTAGCTTCATTCTTCCACAACAAAATTGCAGACATCCACAACAGCTTCGACGACCAACCCGGAGACCAACCCACCCAACCATCTGCTGGACCTTCACCCCCCTCGAACATCCTTAATGACTGGAACCCAATCTCCACTGAGGACACCATCCGCCTTATGAACTCCATCCACTCAGGATCCCCCACAGACCCATGCCCTCACCACATCTTCAACAAAGCAGACTCCATCATAGCACCGCACCTCCGTGACGTCATCAACTGCTCCTTCAACTCCGCCACCTTCCCGGAAAGCTGGAAACACGCTGAACTCGGCGCCCTTCTGAAAAAACCCACAGCGGACCCCACCGAACTCAAAAATTACCGCCCCATCTCGCTCCTTCCATTCCCGGCCAAAGTCATCGAGAAAGCTGTCAACAACCAGCTCGCCGCCTTCCTCGAAGCCAACAAATCCCTCGACTCCTCACAGTCCGGCTTCCGAGCTAAACACAGCACTGAGACCGCCCTCATCGCAGCAACAGACGACATTCGAACTCTACTGGACAATGGAGACACAGTCGCCCTCATCCTCCTCGACCTCTCCGCAGCCTTCGACACAGTCTGCCATAGCACCCTTCTACAGCGCCTCAGAAACATCGGAATCCAAGGAAAAGCACTAGAATGGATCACCTCGTTCCTCACCGGAAGAACCCAGAGAGTCCGCCTTCCACCATTCAAGTCAGAGGCCACTGAAGTCATCTGCGGCGTACCACAAGGATCTTCACTCAGCCCCACCCTTTTCAACGTATACATGAGCCCCCTCGCGGCCATCGCCCGCCAACACAACCTTAACATCATCTCCTACGCGGATGACACTCAACTGATCCTATCACTCACCAATGACCCTAGCACCGCCAAAACTAACCTACACGAAGGTATGAAAGAAGTAGCCGAATGGATGAGACACAGCCGTCTAAAACTGAACTCAGATGAAACAGAAGTCCTCATCTTAGGTACCTCCCGCTCCGCATGGGACGACTCTTGGTGGCCAGAAGCCCTTGGAAAAGCACCCATCCCGACAGACCACGCACGGAACCTGGGCGTCATCCTGGATTCCTCACTTTCAATGAACAGACAAGTCAACGCCGTCTCCTCATCCTGCTTCAACATTCTTCGCACGCTCAAAAAAACATTTCGTTGGATCCCCACCGAAACTAGGAAAACGGTCACCCACGCTCTGGTCACGAGCCGACTGGACTATGGAAACACCCTCTACGCCGGTACTACCGCTAAACTCCAGAAAAAACTCCAACGAATCCAGAACGCTTCAGCCAGGCTCATATTAGACATCCCACGCAACGAACACATCTCTGGTCACCTGAAAAACCTCCACTGGCTCCCCGTCAATAAGAGGATCACTTTCCGGCTCCTAACCCACGCACACAAAGCACTCTCCGAAATCGGACCAGAATGCCTCAACGCAAGACTGTCCTTCTACACCCCCTCACGCCAGCTACGATCATCCAACCAAGCCCTGGCCACTGTACCTCGCATCAACAAAACCACCATGGGAGGTAGATCCTTTTCCTACCTGGCAGCTAAAACTTGGAACTCACTTCCCACTCACCTTCGCCTTACTCAGAACCACCTAGCATTCAGAAAGCAACTTAAAATGTGGATATTTGACCAGTAATTCCCCTCCCCTCTTCAAGCGCCTTGAGACCCTCTGGGTATGTAGGGGGCTATATAAATTTTCTGACTTGACTGACTTGACTTTTTAAGAAGGGGTCCCCTTTGGAGCCGTCAAATTATAGACCCATAAGTCTTCTGGATACTGCCCAGAAACTGATGGGCCAGATACACTTGGATAGAATACTGGGATGGGCGGAGGAACATGAAGTAATGACCACCCTTCAGGCCGGCTTTAGATCGGGGATTTCGACCATGGACCAACTCTTCAGGTTGCAGGTCCTCTATTGGAAGACCATAAGTATCGAGGGTGGCAGCCTCTACTTGGTCTTCGTTGACCTGCGGGCCGCTTTTGACCTTGTGCCGAGGGAGAGTTTATGGAGGGTCCTAAAAGATCTTGGCCTTCCTCCCTATCTCTTGGAGGTCCTGAAGCGGTTTCACGAAGGGAACTATGCCCGGGTGAGGTGCGGGAAGAACGGGGAACTATCTGCACGTTTCCCAGTATTTAGAGGCGTACGCCAGGGCTGCGCCATGGCTCCCACGCTCTTTAGTCTCTATATAAATGGTTTGGTGGGGGAACTAAATAGAGTCAGGGATAGCGATGCCCCTTGGTTGGCGTCAGGTCGGGTGCCTGCTCTGATGTTCGCAGACGACACCCTATTGTTGTCGCGAACATCAACAGGCATCCAGCGAGTTTTGGACGGTTTTGTTTCATTCTGCGCCTCGCGGGGACTCGAGATTAATTTAGAGAAAACAAAATTTATGATCTGCGGTCCCCTGAAACGCACCCGCCCTAGCCCCACGCTAAACGGCACCCCGCTAGAAAGGGTGAGAACTTTTGTATACCTGGGGGTCACTTTGACTGAGGACTTTGGCTGGGGCCCCCAGGTAGCCAAATCTACCCTAAAGCTCGCACAGACATCAGGGGGCATAGGTAAGTTCCACCGAACAACGCATTTTAAGCCAGTCTCCCCAGTGCTTGAAATTTACAGTGCTCAAGCTAGACCTGCTGTAACCTACGGTGCAGAACTTTGGGGACATTCAAGCATAGCAAGCCTGCTCAGGGTTGAACGGGCCTTTATGAGGAATATGATTGGTCTACCCCAAAGTACCCCGCTCTTACCCTTGATTTTCGACCTAGGTGTGGAGCCCATCTCTGAATTAGTAGCGGCCCGACCCCTCCTGTATTGGAGAAGGCTCTGGACAGTACCTGAGCTTGTGGACTATAGAACTGAGTTCGCTGCTGTCTGGGGGTCGTTGAAGAGCAAGAAAATATCCTGGCTGCTCCATATTAAATCTATTGCCTATCGTATAGAAATGCCCCAAATATGGGAGTCTCCGGCGGAGAGTTGCCTAGTGGTGCGGAGAACTGAGTTGCTGGCCTCTCTGAGGCACTATAACCTAAGTCTGCTGCATCGCCTCCCAAGTATGGGCAGGATGTCCTCACAATTTTTACAGGTAAAACTTGCGCCCAGAAGGGAAGAATTTCTGGACCAAATTGAACCTCCCCTAGCAAGAAAACTATACACACAATTAAGGCACGGCTGCTTGCCACTTGGGTCACTGACCTGCAAATGGGCAGGACAAGAGGAGGGAATTTGCCCTGTCTGCAATAACAGCAAAGAAGACACTGCCCATGTTTTGTTTTTCTGCCCCGCTTATAGCGCAATTCGGAGAGCTTGGTTGGTACCATTATGCAGAAATCTGGGACTAAAACGTGCTCAAGCCGTTAGAATTTTAAAATATGATACATCCCCCCTCATTGTGTTTTCGGTCTCCCGTTTTTTGTACGGTATGTGGCGTAGAAGGTCTGCCTTGATTAATTGTGATTAATTCCAATGAAGACCATTTTGTTGATAACTGATTGTTTAATAATGTTTTAACTACTGGCCCTTAATTATTTATGTATTTTATTGTATGTACATATTTTATCTGTGCTTTTATGGTCGTCGACCGAAATAAAGTTATCAATTGTATGTAATTAACTGTGCATGTTTTTTAAACTGGTTGCTTGATAATTTCACCAAGGTTTCTGCCTCTGCTGAATGCGAACACAGGAATTTCTTGAAAAATGTTGTTGAAGTCTGGTTCAACTTGAAGTAAAGACCAATGCTTCTTGATGATACTTTTATATCAGGCACTAGCCGTTGAAAATTTACTCATGCATGTGAATTTGGGTTCTTTCGGGGTTTTCTTTGTTGTCAATAGTTGCATCCTATCTTTAGAATTTGTTCGCTCCATGGCTTGTTTCAGAGTGTCTTCAGGATAAGCTCTATCTTTGAAACGTTGTATCATGTTCTGGGATTGTGTCTTGAATTCCTCTGGGTCTGAGACTATTCTTTTAATTCGTAGTAGTTGTGAGAAAGGTAAATGCTGCCTCAACGCTTGTTGGTGAAAGCTCTGGTAGGCTAACATGTTGTTCCGATCTGTTGATTTTGTGAATAGTGTAGTTTCAAAATTCATATTGTGTCTTTTAATGGTTACATCCAGGTAGTTGATCTTATGTTTTTGTATTTCAAAAGTGAATTGTATTCGCTCATCCACTTCATTAAGATCCTTGATGTTATTGATCAGTTCATCCTTACTGTCTATTTTAAATTCACCAAAAGTTTCTTATTGCTATATTTGGATATAAAACTGGTGCTAATGAGGTGAAACCTTTGCTCACTGAGTGTTAAGATGTAAAATTTAAAAAATAAGGATGTAGTGGTAGAACAGATTATGCCCCATTAGGCAGCATAATTTGCCTTTTCATGCTGTATAATTTAGTCAACCGACCCTGACACACATTTTTAACCTCCAATGCTGCATTATTCCAGTGGCCCTTTGGCAAGGAGAGGGTCTTTTCCACATGAAGACAGACAGTAAAGGAACCCATGCTGAACCAGCATTTCTCACCATCCATTAACAGGGCTCAGCAAGTGCTTTCAATTGAGGAATGTGCCTCTGGGTCACCAAAGATCACCCCTCCTTTCTTAGAGCTTAGTTCATTTTTTATGGAGCAAACTTGGCCCAAGGGCATTATATTGCTCTACACAAGCCACTGACATTTTATGTGAAACCCAAACATTATAAATTTTTTCAATTCATTCACACAGATGCAACATTATTTGATCAGAACCACTGGATGTTGACAAGAGGCCAGGATCCAATCTTGGTTCCCCAGTAGAAAAGTCCACAACTCTGACCTCTAGTTCACATCCCTTCACTAGTAAACATGTGTCTGCTAAAAGACAAAGAAATTCAGCATTCTCTTACACATAAAAACCTTGATAGTTTAAACTGCACATAATTATGTGAATATAAGAAACCTTGTTCCGGTGCCTTTGCTGTAGGCATTTCAATGAGTTACAGCTGTGGCTGGCTCTGTAGCTGTGTCTACCTGGACGCATTCCAACCTATCAATGTTCACCCACAGTGCCACCCTAAACAGACACCTGCCATATGCAAATCAGTACTGACCTTGCTCCTCATGGGAAGAGTGCAGCTGTGCCAGGCAAAGTTCCCCTCCAGCAGAGAGCACAGCAGCAGAAAGAGTATGGCCATTTACGTCTCATCAGAGAGATGGAGCAAGGCTCCGGGTTGTGGGCCGGACGGCTGTGTTCACCTGATACTGCAATGTATGGTTATTGATTTACGCGGCTGGCCCGAGGGGTTGTAAGCTATAAGCTGTGTAAGATGCATTTAGTACAATAAAGGTCTTTTAAATAAAAAAAAAACAATCAGAGAGATGGAGCAAGGGTGAGGTGGCACAGCAAGCAAGGGACCCCTGTCTGGGCATAGACATGGCCACTTATAACGCTATATCAAACACACAAAAGATGATCGGGAATGATTACGAATAGTTCAAAGCACTGGCAATCACACTGCGGAAGATTCCAACCTATCATTTTCTCCCACTCTAGACACAAGCCCACCTTATGCAAACCAGTACTGACCCTGAACCTCCTGGGGATACTTCATCCCACAGTGCCATCTGATGCCCCCTCCTGAAGAGAACACAAGCAACCCCAGACCAGTTTTAGCCTCGTCAGGCTTCATCAGTGAGGTATAGCATGGATTATGTGGCAAAGTAAGCAAGAGACTTTCGCGATTATGGGTTCACATAGAGCTGGCATCCCTCACCTTTCCCGGTTTTGCCTGTCACGTATGAGTTAAGAACTACATGTCCCACAAAGCTTAGGGGCATACCACGGGAGGACAGGAAAGAGTAAACTCCTATTTAAGCCCCGCCTCTTCGAGTAAACGGTGCTTGACAAACTGCCTGCTGAGCCTGTTCCTTGGACCTGTTTACCGTTCCCGCTGTTTCCCGTTTTTTGCTCTTTCAAAAGAGTTGCCGCCGGTATTGTGATTCGCGCTGCCTGAAGCGCGGCTGGGATACCTTTCCAGTCTCAGGGAACGTACATTGATCGCCGGATTACCACTGGGGCAGACGAGCCCTTCCGTCTCTGTTCCAGAGCTGAACAGGAGAACGCTTATGTGACCGCGCTGCATGGAAGCGTGACGAAGACTCTCTTCCGTTTTTGTTTTTAACTATATTCCCCGAAGCACCTCCGGGCAGGCGGGTGCTATAGTCTCGGTTCAGGACCCGAACCGGAGAACTTCAGTGTGCCTTTTTTATTTTACTTTACTTTTCTTTCTGGGCTTGTAAAGGCGCTGGACTCCAGGATTACGGCGCCCCCTTTCCTGCGGACCAAGTGCGCTCAGGAGTGAAGCGTTCAGCGTGAGAGTCGGAGACTGCGCATAAAGGCGCTCTCCTCTCACTGCACACTTTTGTCATCCTACCATTACATATCACGGAATCATCCACCTCCACAGGTATTCAGGTACCCTTAGAGAGTCTGAGACTGCGCATCAAGGCGCTCTCCTCTCTAGGGCCCTATAACTTCTGATGTACGGTGTTTGGGGATGTCATATGCTGTTACTACCTGTACCATGAACTGCCGGATATGCGGATTTCTCAATGACATACCAGCAGATTCCTCTGAGGGTATATCCAGGCCTTGTTTCCTGTAAGTGGGATAGGTGTTATGTTCTTCTGCTTATATGTATGAGGTGTAAGTGAGGTACTTCTCATTCTGATCTGTTTCTTTATACATACAGGGTTCCCAGAGGGTGTCAAAAAGACGGTTACCGAATCCTGTGATGGAACAGGATTCCTTTGTTATTTTGTCCCATTCCCCTTTTCCCGTGAATACTTCTCTACCTATTGTGTGGTGATAACATTGTGGTGAGATTAGTGTTTAGGGGACGTTGGGAACTACTCTTCACGGCATCGTTCCTGCTGGCCCTATATAAGGTTAGTGGTGTGTTATTCTTGGCGTTATTGACACAACTGACAGAAAACCCTGACAGATTGTCAAGCCAAGGTTAACAGCTAGCCCAAGCGATGGATACTAATGCAGTACTCACCTCGCTCTTAGAAAGCTTCAACGCTTTACAACATGAGGTACAATCCTCCCGATTAGAGACTCAAGAACTCAAAAGAGCCTATCGGAGAAACAGCATGAAGACTCTAAGGCCGTCTTATTGGCTTCTGCTTGCCCTCCTTTGGCATACTGTTGCACCACGACCTTACCAGGAGAATACAAAGAATATCGAACGGTGTTCAATAAGCAACTGGCCACACAAGTACCCCCTCATAGGGTATATGATTGCAGTATTGAGCTGACCCCTGGTGCGGAAATTCCATGTAGCAGGGTATATGCACTAACCGAACCAGAAACACAATACCTCCGTAATTATATTGATGAAAACCTTGCCTCTGGTTTTATTAGACATTCTTCCTCTCCAGCTTCCTCGCCCCACTTTTTCATCACGAAGAAGGATTGCGATGAACTTCGCACATGCATTGACTATCGGGCCATCAATCGTATCACGATAAAAAACCGGTACCCATTACCATAGATACCGGTTTTACTGGATCAATTGAAAGGGAGCAAGTACTTCACGAAGCTCGATTTACGAGGAGCATACCATTTAGTGAGAGTAAAACGAGGGGACGAATGGAAGACCGCTTTCAGAACCAAATTCAGTCTCTATGAATATAGAGTAATGCCTTTTGGGCTTTGTAATGCCCCCGCGGCGTTTCAGTACTTCATGGATGAAGTACTGAGAGGGCTGCTAGACACATTCTGCATCGTCTACATTGACGATATTCTGAATTACTCCACCTCTCTTCCTGAACATGTGCAGCATGTGAAAACCGTCTTAGATCATCTCCGACTCCACTCACTGTACGCCAAACTGGAAAAATGTCTGTTCCACGTCCGGGAAATAGCCTTCCTGGGTTACATCATCAATGAGAACGGATTCCAAATGGAAAAAGGCAAAGTTGAGGCGATTACTTGCTGGAAAACTCCCCAGAACGCGAAAACCGTCCAGTGTTTCCTGGGTTTCGCGAATTATTACAGACGCTTCATAAAGGATTTCTCAAAAATCATTCAACCCATCTCACGTCTCCTAAGAAAAAATACCCCCTTTTTATGGGGAGTTGAAGCTGAGAAAGCATTCAAGACGCTCAAGGAACGGTTCACACGAGCCCCGATCCTACGATATCCAGACACATAATTGCCTTTCATCCTAGAAACGGACGCTTCCCAGTACGCACTCGGAGGAGTGCTCTCACAAAGACATCCTTCCACAGGGCAACTCCATCCAGTAGCCTATTACTCGAAGAAACTTTCTCCTAGCGAAATCAATTATTCTATATCCGACAAGGAGTTGCTCGCAATAAAGAGGGCATGCGAAGAATGGAGACATTATCTTCTTGGGGCGCGTCACGTCGTTGAAATCTACACAGACCACAGAAACTTGTTGTTTTTAAGGACAGCGAAGGCATTGACACCTCGGCAATTGAGATGGACATTATTCTTTGCCGACTACAATTTTGTAATCAAATACAGACCAGGGCCCCAAAACGGGAAGGCGGATGCTCTGTCGCGCAACGAAGACATTCACGACTCGGGCCAGGGGGAACAAACTGACATACCCTCCATACTACCTGAGACATGTTTTCCTGGACCTCTGCTGGCATTGATCGAGTCTCATTAATTCCTGGACGACCTAAAAGTAGTGATATCAGACATAGACAGCGACGCCTGGATCCAAGAAAATCCCGAACATCGCACCAAAGAGGAAGATCTGCTTTATCATGCTCAGGCACTATATGTCCCACACTCCATCCTCCAGAAAAGGGTTTTAGCATGGGCTCATGACTCCAACCTGGGTGGACATTTGGGACGATTTAAGACCATAGCTAATATAGAACGCTCATTCTGGTGGCCGACTCTGCGTAGCGATGTGGAGAAGTATCTACTGGACTGTGCAGTATGTGCACAAGGAAAGGCAAGCCATGCAAGACCAATAGGACTTCTACGCCCTCTCCCCATTCCTCCCAAACCATGGTATACAGTCTCTATGGACTTTATAGTTGAAATGCCACCCTGTGAAGGGTATACCACTATCCTGGTGGTTGTGAATCACTTGTCAGAATGGGCCATTTCATACCACTCAAAAGGTTACCCACTTCTTCTGAACTAGCGTTCGTCTTTCTTCAGAACATCGTTCGGCTTCATGGAATTCCTAGTGTCTTAATCACCGACAGAGGGTCACAATTTACATCCCGCTTCTGGAAGGCATTGTGCAAATCCATGTCCATTGAAGCTAAACTATCAAGCAGTTATCACCCCCAAACGGATGGGAAAACCGAACACTTAAACCAAACCCTTGAGCAGTACCTCCGTTGCTTTTCCCTACAAAATTCCACCGAATGGTATCCTTTGTTATGGACTGCAGACGACGCTGAACACTCAACATTAGGGTGCTCCCCTTTCTTTTGTGTCAACGGATATCACCCTAATATGCTCCCTTTCGACTGGCCTATCCAGTCTCGACTGCCAAGCATTAGCGAACATCATGCTCACCTTAAGGCAGTGTTAGTGGACGCAAAACGGCATTTGCTCACTGCCCAGAGATCACAAAAACAACATGCGGATAAGAAGAGTACTCCTGAACCCACCTACCAGGTGGGAGATAAGGTCTGGCTGAGCACAAGGAACCTACCTCCGAAGGGTGTGAACAAACTCAAACCTCGATACGTGGGCCCCTATGGTATAGAAGAAGTGATCAATCCGGTATCTATGAGACTGTCCTTGCCTGTCTCCTGGCGCATCCATCCCGTCTTCCACGTCTCTCTCCTCCAGCCGTGCCCGTCTAGTAGGAGACTGCCGGATCGTCCTTCCCCCATTGAAGTGGAGGGTTGGGATGAGTATGAGGTTCAGTCCCTCCTTGATTCCAGGTTGGTACGTGGGAGGGTTCAATATCTGGTGGACTGGAAAGGGTTCGGGGTGGAGGACAGTACCTGGGAACCTGTGGGGAACCTTCATTGTCCCGAACTGATAGAAAGATTCCATATGGCCAATCCGGGGAAGCCAGGTCGCCCTCCGAGTCGGCGGTCCTTGAGAGGGGGTTCTGTCGCGATTATGGGTACACATAGAGCTGGCATCCCTCACCTTTCCCGGTTTTGCCTGTCACGTATTAGTCAAGAACTACATGTCCCACAAAGCTTAGGGGCATACCACGGGAGGACAGGAAAGAGTAAACTCCTATTTAAGCCCCGCCTCTTCGAGTAAACGGTGCTTGACAAACTGCCTGCTGAGCCTGTTCCTTGGACCTGTTTACCGTTCCCGCTGTTTCCCGTTTTTTGCTCTTTCAAAAGAGTTGCCGCCGGTATTGTGATTCGCGCTGCCTGAAGCGCGGCTGGGATACCTTTCCAGTCTCAGGGAACGTACATTGATCGCCGGATTACCACTGGGGCAGACAAGCCCTTCCGTCTCTGTCCCAAAGCTGAACAGGAGAACGCTTATGTGACCGCGCTGCATGGAAGCGTGACTAAGGCTCTCTTCCGTTTTTGTTTCTAACTATATTTCCCGAAGCACCACTGGGCAGGCGGGTGCTACAGTCTCGGTTCAGGACCCGAACCGGAGAACTTCAGTGTGCCTTTTTTATTTTACTTTACTTTTCTTTCTGGGCTTGTAAAGGCGCTGGACTCCAGGATTACGGCACCCCCTTTCCTGTGGACCAAGTGCGCTCAGGAGTGAAGCGTTCAGCGTGAGAGTCGGAGACTGCGCATAAAGGCGCTCTCCTCTCACTGCATGCTTTTGTCATCCTACCATTACATCTCACGGAATCATCCACCTCCACAGGTATTCAGGTACCCTTAGAGAGTCTGAGACTGCGCATCAAGGCGCTCTCCTCTCTAGGGCCCTATAACTTCTGATGTACGGTGTTTGGGGATGTCACATGCTGTTACTACCTGTACCATGAACTGCCGGGTATGCGGGTTTCTCAAAGACATACCAGCAGATTCCTCTGAGGGTATATCCAGGCCTTGTTTCCTGTAAGCGGGATAGGTGTTATGTTCTTCTGCTTATATGTATGAGGTGTAAGTGAGGTACTTCTCATTCTGTTCTGTTTTTTTATACATACAGGGTTCCCAGAGGGTGTCCAAAAGACGGTTACCGAATCCTGTGATGGAACAGGATTCCTTTGTTATTTTGTCCCATTCCGCTTTTCCCGTGAATACTTCTCTACCCATTGTGTGGTGATAACATTGTGGTGAGATTAGTGTTTAGGGGACGTAGGGAACTACTCTTCACGGCATCGTTCCTGCTGGCCCTATATAAGGTTAGTGGTGTGTTATTCTTGGCGTTATTGACACCACTGACAGAAAACCCTGACAGAGACCCAGGTCTGGTTATACCCATGCCTCTCGATGCGTTGCATCAAAAAATACAAAGGTAATGGAAGTAATGCATGCAAATAGTCTAACCCACTGGCATTCTCTCTGGATAGTATTCCAAGCCATCATGTTTTATTCACTGTGCCACTGCAGAGAGAAGCTCACCTTCTGGAAATCATTGCTGATCTTGCGCCTCATGGGAACTGTCCACCCCAAACAGCCGGACGATTCCCCTTCAGAAGGAAACACAAGCAATCCTCACCTCAAGCAGTTATAGAGGAGATCTAAGTAGATCTAAACCGGTCTGTATTGCTTGTGGTCCCATCTGGAGGAGATGTAGCCTGGAAGCTAGGGCCGAATTATTCATATTGGGCAGGACCCGGGATGATTTGCACATGGGAGGTATCAGTCTTGAATTGAATAGTGGGCCAAAAACAATGGTCTTAACAGTGACTGAGATAAATTCAAGCGTTCCATCCATGACTGTGTTCCTTGTTCCATCAATTTTTAAAGATATAAAATATGTATCTACAGTATGCCAGGCTCTGCAAAATGTCAGATTCATACTAACTTGGGAGAAATCACAACTGATTGCATCCTAGGATTCATTAGAACCAAGTTCTGCACATACCTTGAGATGGCCTTTCTTCATTGGATGGATAGCCACCCTTAAATCTCCTCTGATATCTCTGTTCATCAAGAGTTGGGCTCTAGAAAAAGAGGGACTACAAAGTAAGCGATTCATATCAAATACAAGAGCTTTGATGCCCTGTTCTTGTCTCTGCCTCAAACCACCATCTATTGTCTCATTGGTGATCCTGTATTTCCAACCTGTAATTTCTGATCCAATTCTCTCAGAACATCAGAAGGGAATGGTCATGGTGGTTGGTCGACTCAAGCATGCTCAAAGATGACTCCGGGATTCTCCCCTTCTGAAGGTTTTAACCACAGACGCCATGTAAATGGGAGGGGGCCACCCTCTACTACTTTGTGGTTTGAGGACAGTGGTTAAAGTTAGAAGGAAAATATTCAACCAATTGGAGAGGGCTTTTGCAGTTGTCCAGGCTCTTATAGCATTCCTTCCTCTCCTGGCAGGCCATGCTGTATTAGTTTGTTGAGACAATCACCTGACTTGCTTGTATGGAAATAGGACAAGGGAAAAAGCAAAGTCAACCCCTACCAAATATAGCTTACTTCTTCGGTTCGGTGGAGCATTCAATCCGTTTTTCAGGGCATTTTCTCTTGCAGGACAGAGAATTCCCTGGTAGATGATCTAAACGGAGTGCTTTGCTTCTCTTTGACGTTCATCCCCATTCTGACCCATTTTGGTTCTTGATTCTCCATCTAGGCATTCCTCGGATGGACCTACTCACATCCTCGTCAGGGGCTCCAATTCCGCAATAGTTTTACCAGATCACCATGCCCAATGGCGTTGGGAATAGTAGTCCTCTCCTACGGGTGGGCCACAGTTCTCATTTAGCATTTCATCTTATTCCTCTCCTCCATGGGTGCTGAGGAATATTCAGCAGGAGAACGCTCAGATATTTGGAATGTTGACAGCTCCATTGAAGACAGTGGAATAGCTGTGGGCTTATAACGCCAGGTGTAAGCCCGGAGCTCCAACATTCCACAGCTTATCTTCTTGTTTCTCCCTTTTTAATTTAGAACATTCTACTTTTCATGGGTGGAATGTTCAAATAGCCTTATAGCCCTTCTGCCTCGGACTATACCTTTGTTAAAGGCCTCCTCCCTCATTAAGGCCCTCGCATGGAGCTCGGGCCAATAAATCAGGTTCAGGGCCTTTAACAACTGGTATAGCCCTAGGCTATAGTCTAATTGTCCCATTTTTTCCAAGAAGTCCGTGGTTTTTCTACTAAACAGGTTGTCAAGCCCTTTACTGCAGCCAGTTATCCACTGAACAGCATTCCTTGGACTCCACCTAACACTTTGAAGGTCAAATGATTCACTCTTCAAACAAATGGTTTTTTTTTCGAAGACATAATAAAAATGAATACAATAATGCTGTGTACCTTCTACCTTATCCACTTGCAACAAGCATGTAAACAGTTTGTTTCTCAGTGGTACTCCACACAAGGGTTGGGTGCCCTATCTTGTGTTCCATCCAAATCCCAGATTTCTTGAAGGAAGTATTTTTTCAATATCTGCCAGCATCCTTCTTCCAAGCCCAATGGGGGCCATCAGAGCAGTAAGAGTGCATGATCAGGCTTTAGCAGAAATAGGAAGCTGTTACTTTCATATTTTCCAACAGCATAAACAAAGTCCTTGCTTCCTATCTGGGATTTCTCCATGGTCTTATGAAGCCTACAACTGCATCCATTCGAAGTATTGGATTCACTGGCTTTTCATGTCCTCGCTTTCAATGCATCTTTTTTACTGGCAGTAACTTTGGCTCCGTGTTTAGGGGAATTGGGGATTTAGCAACTGATGAATCAAACTTAATTATTAATCTGTACACTGTAGTTTTAGTACCCGAACCTGGTTTCCTTCCAAAGATTTGTTCTCATTTTCACTTGGATTAGAAGATAATAATGCCTGTTTACTTTCCGAACGCAACATCTAGGGAAGATTCAAACCGGCACACATTCAGTTTTTGTGGCTTTCTAGCTGTAACAGGAAGTAAGTCAACTAACTCATGGAGTCTTTTCTTCTGTCTGTGGGCTCAGGGAAGATTTTTCGTTGAGCAGGGAACCACAGACACAGTCCTGTCTTTGCTAACACTAGTATCAGCAGCAGTGGCGTCCCCTCCATTAGGGCGGAGGAGCATTGCCCCACTGCTGCCAGTGCAGCAAAGGTGAAAAATATAATTGCAATAAAATTAATTTATTACCATTTTATTTTTTACTTTCTCCAGGCCAAGCCGTGTTTGGGGGCAGGGCCACTGCTGCTGATTGGCAGCAGGGGAGCAGTGCTCACTCCAGTTTGGAGTGCACATGTCATTTTGGATGGCTGTTTTACGACGGCCAGTTTGACATACGCACTTTAAACCTCTCCCACCAGCTGTCCTAGACAGCTGGGTGGACAGCAGGCACAACTCCCTCTACCCGAGAGCGTTAACGCAGCCCGCTCCAACCAATCCTGGTGCTGCTCTCATGCTGCTTAATATCAGCAACATGACAGCAGCGTTTGGAATGGTGTGGAGAATTGCTGCAGACTAGCGGTGACGGCCTGGAAGCATGAGGACCGGAGGAGGTGAGCCAGCGCATTTTGTGGGTAAGTACCTTTTTATGTTTATATTTATGACCCACTGACAAGCACTGCACAAAACCCGCACTCCCTCCAGCCTCAACGGCAGCGATATGATGTATGCTATGTTCCAGAGGTCAAGAATATGATTGCGGATTTTCTAAGCAGATTGCCCCTTCCATTGAAAACCAAACCAGAAGAAGAGTTCGAAGACGTGTGTCACAGAAATCACTGACGGTATACATGAGTGTGAATTGGTTGAGGCGACTAAAAAAGATGATATTTTACAGAAATTAAAGGTTTGCATTCCAGAGGATTGACATATCAAGAGGAACATAGAAAACTGTTTGCTTGTTTCTTGGGAATTAAGACATCCACTGTCTGTGGAAGAAGGCAAAGTTCTACGTGGGGGCAGGATAATTTCTCCAGGATGTTTTAAAGACAGGTTGCTAGATATTTGCTTTGAGGACCATCTAGGGATTACTAAAACCAAATCTAGGATGAAATTGTTGTAGTGATGGCCTGGCATAGAGCTACAGATAGAAAAGAAGGTGAAGATTGTGTGTTGTGCAAAAATTTGGAGAAAACGCTCAACACTATGAAACCATCTCTTTGTCCTTTCTAATGCCCAGAGATTGAGTTGGACATTTTAGGCCCCGTTCCAGTTGGTTCCCAGTCTAAGGGCATAATTACGATGTCGGGCGGACTCATGTCTGCCTGACACCAGTGCAGTCTCAAAAACTGACCGACCTCCAGTCAGCGGTCCGTCACCACAATTACAATGCGACCGCACATGGTGCTTTGCATATTTCCATTTTTCAATGGGGGCCTCCCTAGCTCCCGACTGGAGGGCCAAGGGGGAAGAGGACCCTGCTAAACCCCCAAAGGCACTTTACCAGAGCAAATCCATGTCGGAACGGCCAACATGGATTTCCTCTCAGAATGTACCATGATAATCCCAAAGGCAGAAATGCCTTATTCATGGGATTACGCGGCCCTTCCGACTGGATGACGGGCTCCTGGAGCCCATCGGAAGTCAGTCGGTTTGACCGGCCGGTTTGAATTCTGACCGCCATGATTGTAATTCGGCAGTCGGAAGTCAAACCAGGAATGTTGGTCACAAAGCCTCCGACCGGCGTTCGGAGGGGTTCCGACCGAGATCCTAATTAGGCCCTAAGTATATAATTGTGTTGATTTGTCATTTTGCAAAGTGGCCCGAAATTGAGGTGGTTAACAAGGTTGATGCCCAAACCGTTGTTTGTTTTTTAGATGAGTTGCTTTTAAGAGAAGGTTTACCTAAAATGGTTTAACTAATAATTAACCCCAATTCAGTTCAGTGATGTTTACGGAGTTTTTAAGAAGGAATAGTGTTTTGCACAAGATCACATCTTTATACCACCGAGTGGGCAATGGAGCTGGGGAGGGCTTCAACAGTGTGCTAAAAAATACCATACAACTAGCTACGGTAGCGAAGATATCTTGGGTGAAAGAAGTGTGGAGAACTGTGTGGTCGTACAGTTTTACACCATGTACTACTGGTTTCAGCCCTTTTAAAGTAATGAGGGGTAGGACTCCTCATGGGAAGGGCCATGTGGGATGGATGAAGTGTGGTGGACTTCTTTAGGTATCAAGGAACAGTTGTGTAAGGCACAGGATGAATGCAAAACATATTATGATAAGAAGAACAAATGTAAGGACATGGCGATTCAGGTTGGAGATTGGGTGAGAGTTAAAAAAACCTGGTATGTATGAAAAAGGTAGAGGAAAATTCTTGCAGCCTTTGCTTGCGGAAAAAGTACTGTGCAATTAAGTTTAGTTGAGTGGTGGAAAAATCTGACACTTGGGGTGTATTGCCCTGTATAAAGGAGAAATTAGGCATACCAATTGGGGTTCTACTGCTGTGAATACTAAGAATTCTGATTGGTTATTGTGCAATAGCAGTCACAGTATGTCAAGTGAAGATGGAGTAGAAGAAAGTAGAAGTGGTCTTGAATGTTTGCAACAAGTGATTATAATGGTGATGTCCAAATAGAGATGGTTCAGAAAAGGGGGTGGTGATGAACAGAGTGTCTGAATTAAGCAGACCACTCTTACCCAGTCCAAAGATCAGGGCTTGATCCATCACCGTTATTTAGCTCACTGCCCCATCCCAGCTCAGAACCTGGCTATATGCAAATTAGTCTGTCCCTGGCCCAGTGCATCATGGGAACAGGGCAGACCAAACTACCAAGCCAATTCTTCACCAGAAAGGAGACAAGCTTCCGGGGACCGGTTTCTGCCATTCCAGGCGTCGTCGGCCCGGCTTGCTTGAATCCTGATGGAGCAGTGAGCAAGGGACTCATGTCTGAGTATACCCTTCCACGCTTATGGTGGACAAAATGATTCAGAAAAGGGGGTGGTGATGAACAGAGTGTCTGAATTAAGCAGACCACTCTTACCCAGTCCAAAGATCAGGGCTTGATCCATCACCGTTATTGAGCTCACTGCCCCATCCCAGCTCAGAACCTGGCTATATGCAAATTAGTCTGTCCCTGGCCCAGTGCATCATGGGAACAGGGCAGACCAAACTACCAAGCCAATTCTTCACCAGAAAGGAGACAAGCTTCCGGGGACCGGTTTCTGCCATTCCAGGCGTCGTCGGCCCGGCTTGCTTGAATCCTGATGGAGCAGTGAGCAAGGGACTCATGTCTGAGTATACCCTTCCACGCTTATGGTGGACAAAATGATTCAGAAAAGGGGGTGGTGATGAACAGAGTGTCTGAATTAAGCAGACCACTCTTACCCAGTCCAAAGATCAGGGCTTGATCCATCACCGTTATTTAGCTCACTGCCCCATCCCAGCTCAGAACCTGGCTATATGCAAATTAGTCTGTCCCTGGCCCAGTGCATCATGGGAACAGGGCAGACCAAACTACCAAGCCAATTCTTCACCAGAAAGGAGACAAGCTTCCGGGGACCGGTTTCTGCCATTCCAGGCGTCGTCGGCCCGGCTTGCTTGAATCCTGATGGAGCAGTGAGCAAGGGACTCATGTCTGAGTGTGCCCTTCCACGCTTATGGTGGACAAAATGATTCAGAAAAGGGGGTGGTGATGAACAGAGTGTCTGAATTAAGCAGACCACTCTTACCCAGTCCAAAGATCAGGGCTTGATCCATCACCGTTATTTAGCTCACTGCCCCATCCCAGCTCAGAACCTGGCTATATGCAAATTAGTCTGTCCCTGGCCCAGTGCATCATGGGAACAGGGCAGACCAAACTACCAAGCCAATTCTTCACCAGAAAGGAGACAAGCTTCCGGGGACCGGTTTCTGCCATTCCAGGCGTCGTCGGCCCGGCTTGCTTGAATCCTGATGGAGCAGTGAGCAAGGGACTCATGTCTGAGTATACCCTTCCACGCTTATGGTGGACAAAATGATTCAGAAAAGGGGGTGGTGATGAACAGAGTGTCTGAATTAAGCAGACCACTCTTACCCAGTCCAAAGATCAGGGCTTGATCCATCACCGTTATTTAGCTCACTGCCCCATCCCAGCTCAGAACCTGGCTATATGCAAATTAGTCTGTCCCTGGCCCAGTGCATCATGGGAACAGGGCAGACCAAACTACCAAGCCAATTCTTCACCAGAAAGGAGACAAGCTTCCGGGGACCGGTTTCTGCCATTCCAGGCGTCGTCGGCCCGGCTTGCTTGAATGAGTAGATTGGATTGAAAGTTTATTTAGACCAAAGAAATTTCAGGATTTTGTATGGAACTAATTATATACTCTTTCTTGCAGGTTTAGTTGTCTTGTCAGGTATATATTTTTAGCATGTTGTTTCTATTCTTTAAGGGAAAGGTGAGTTTTAATTAGAATTGTATTATTGTAATCTTATACCTATTTATTATCCATATTCATTATTGTCCCTTTAGAGTTTCCTTAGTGTATGGAATTTAGATATAAGAATGGATGATGTAGTATGGAATGTACATGATGCGCTCTACCTTGAGCTTCTGAAGAGGCTAGACCAGCTGGATGTGCGCCTTGCTGCTTCTTCGCTGGGGTCAATTTGAACAATAAAGCTAATTACTTTTAGGCTTGTGTGGATCATTTTACCTCATTCTTGCTTTAGCAGGATTTCATAAAACAATGTGTTTTACATCAGGTTTTTGACCTTTTTAATGCTTATTATTTTAGGGACTACTTGGATGATTATCAATGGTCATGCTTTGCAGCAGTAAAATACTGATAGGTTTTTATGAAAGTCTTAACAGACCATAAGGATCAGCTGTTTAGGGTGAGTCTATACATTCAAGAATATAGATATAGATTGTCTGGGTATCATTTAAATAAGAATGAGTCCTTTAAAGGTGTCCTGTGTCCACTTCCTGATCCCTCTGTATGATCATTATTTTAGAGACTTGTTTGAATTTAGATGATTATCATATTCCAAAATATTGATTGGGTCTTGTATTTTTTGCTGAGTTTTTACATTGATCGTGTTTCGTAGTGATGCAATGATGCGTTTTTTTTAGTTACACTGTTGTGATGTCTGTGATTCTTGATTCCCTTTGTCTATTACTCTTCTAGCCATTATTTCCTATATGTTTTCTATTTCTTTTATACTTTTCTAAACTTATGGCCGTTAGTGGCAACTTAACAATGGGATCTAGGTATTAACTAGTGCAATTATAAGACAAAATATGTATACAAATCAATAAAAGGAAAGCACTCCAAATGATCAGCAATCACTATGGTATGTATTAACAAATCAACATATTGCATCCATGGGGTGATGGACACAGAGAGGTCCACATTCAGTCCATCAGCAACTTTAAGAAGGCCATCTAAGAAAAAGAGGTGTTCAATTAGTGTATTACTTTTCAATAATCTGTGGTGTATTCCTCATAAGAGTTTGACTATAAGCAAACAGTTTTGTACATGGTAAAGTCTCTACAAATGCCAAACACTGTTTATAGTACTTATTTTTCCACTCATATCTACTTTATATTTCAGGACAGGTTTACTAATTGTGATGGGTTGATATAGTTTACAGGCTTTCTGCAGTAGGGCATTAGTTATGTAAGAGATCGTAAGTGTCAGGAGGGACTTGGATTTCTCTGAACAGATTGAGCACCAAGTGCAGTAGGGGTCACCCATCTGTGTGTGATTGATTATCAACATGAGCTCGGCTACCCATGAAGTGTATGGTGTGGGGTCAATGCTGCAAATGACAACATCTTGTTTCACCTAAGGTGGTTGTATGTATGATGACATTAATTATGCCTTACATTATTCTGAGCTATTTCGTATTTAATTTCATGCCACTAAAGCCATACTCCTTTATCGAGTAATATGTACAAAAGTAACTTGGATGGTGATGACATCAATGATGCCATTTGAGATGTCATCAGCAATGTTTTTTAGAACATATCATGAGTGATGGAATATGTGAGGTTGTAAGAAGTGCATGGTGGGTACACAAGCTATGGTTAACTACGCTGACTATATCTTGTAAATATCTGTGGGTTTTTTATGTTTAATGTTGTGACAGAAATAGTCACCTAATTATAACATTTGTTATTCGAGATGTCGTCAGTGATATAATAGAACGTCATGAGTGATGTAATATGTGAGGTCATAAGCAGTGTATTGTGGGGGATACGTTATAGTTAGCTCTGCTTATTATGACTGGTGAATTTCTGTGTTTTTTTTAAATAAACAAAAAACAAATCTTTTTATCACACCTAACTATACCATTACTTTAACCTTAAGCACATGTAACCCCACTTCCTCCCCAAGCCTCAGTAGGCCCTGAGGATCTCATCCTCTAGGACCTTTTCATTAAAGCAGAGAGGGTCACATAGCCTGCTCCCCCATTCTTATTTGTCCCTGGGAATCACATCCTCAAGAGCCTTATGTCATTTAAAGGGAAGGGAGCCTTGTGGCTCCCTCTCCAACCTTATTAGTCCCCGGAAACCCCATCCCGAGCACTATTGTTTTTTAAAGGGGAGGGGGACTAGGGCATATTTTGGCCCTGGGGACCCTGTCCCCTGTGGCCTCCTTTTTAGGTTTCGCCTATCCCATTCCGCAAGGAATGGATAGAGGAGAATTTTAGGAGGCAAAATAAGTTCTCAAACCAACGGCGGATTTCAAACAGTGCATGTGCTCCTGAACGCGCTTCTCCCCGAGCCGCCTGCCTCCTATAGCTTCACTTCAAGGGGCTTCACTTCAAAGGTTCCGCCCACAGCGTGCGCTGCTTCACTTCAAAGGGCTTCACTTCAAAGGCTCTGCCCTCCTCCCAAGGTCGGCCGGCCGTACTTTCACTTTCATGACCGCCAGGCCGTGTCTCGCATTTCTCCTCCCCCCTCCCCACAGCTCCTGTGCATTCAAGCAATGTATGTTTAGGATGTAGTCTGTTCATTTGTATTTTGTCTTTGTGCAAAGACTAGATTGCAACATCTTGTTAAATGTACTACTTTGAACTTCCTATTATTATCAGCCCCAATGATTGCATAAAATGATTCAGCGCGCGGCCTTGCGCCGGATTTTCATTGGCCGGGGGCCGGCTCCGGTTTCCGTGTCGTCACTCGGGCCTCTTTCTGTCCCATCCCAGATGCCGCTCATCTTTCCGGCCGGACTCATATTATTGTCCCTGATCGATAGGCTCCCGTCGGGGGTGTCGTTCATTGACATCACGTCTTCATCCCAGGCTTGTTTTTTTTTTTATTATTCCTTTGCGGCCAGGCCGCGCGGCCAATGCTTGTCTTCTGTTGTGGCTCCCCTGGTTCGAGAACACTATTGACGGCAGAAATGAATTGCTAAGAACCACTCTTGATTTTGTTAAACAATGTTTGAGACACTGTTTAAATTGACAAAGGAGGGACGCAATAAACTCTGCATGAGGTTAAAATCTTTATGTAGCACATAACCTGCTACAGATATAGGTTGGATGAGAAGCCCCGCAAACCTGATGGCCTACTGGTTTGTTTTGTTATCCACTTCACTAGAACAAATAGTGCTGCGAGAAAATGAACAGGGCTGTGGCACAAAGCTCTTCCATCAAAAGCTCACCATTCTTCCCTTCTTTCCGCGTGAATCCTGGGCCCCGGATACATATTTTACAGCTCAGGCTGATAAGGATGTGTTTTCACGCGCTGATTAAGATATCCGGGCTGCGGTGATTTGTAATACAGACGGTGCAAAAGAACAGGGCTTTTTCCTCTCTCCCTGGAAGACAAATGGAAGCACCTTATGACATATTTTCTTCAGTGGGGGCTGGCATGCTATAAATTGATAACCGTGCCTCGAAATATTAATAATGTTGTAGTGAAAGATGTGCCGACATAGCCAGGAACGAAGAAAGCAATCCCCATCAAAGAACAACACTGCAGGCCCTGCACAGGTGCTGTCGCTGTCACGCTGGCCTTCATGTCTCTCCGTCCTTCCTCCCGCTCACACTCGGCACCAGCACTTTGCCATTCCCCCTCCCGCACCACAGAGCAGTCCTTTTACAAACGACTCCTAAATTAGAATTCTGTGCTTCGGCACGTGGGCTTCCAGTGACAGTAGATAATCCTGGGGTTTACTAAGTTACTGTTGTCATAGTGGAATCCTTTTCGCGTTTGAGTTTCAAGAACATGAGCCACTGGAAACTTTGGATTTATACCGGCAATTTACGACTCGAGCTGTAAAACAACAGGCGCTAGAGTCCCACACTTGCGCTCCCTGAAAGATTAATAAAAGCACAGAAACTTATGGTTATTTAGAGTGCAGAAAAAATAGTTTATACCTCTTCGCTGACACTTCCTCTGCCTGTCAAAGAGGTAACTGCGTGTTTCCAGTTTGTGCTTCACTGGAGGAGTATTAGCAGCGCAAAGGTGAAGAGTTAGCAATAAAACCAAACAGCACTGTGCTGACCGGCCTGCACACTCTGGGGCTTGCACGGTTAGTGGCTCTTCCTCCTAACAAAGCTGTCTCAAATTCCTGCGTTAAATACTGCTCTAATTAAACCAGGCGTGTTCTTGCAGGCCTTTGTTCTCCACACACAGCTCGTGCCCGTGCTCCGCCCATTGCATTGCAAGCTACATTGGTGAGGGGTTGTTGACCCTTAAATCTAGACTAAAAGTACACCAGTGTCACCTTCCTTTAAGGAATGTGTTGATTACTGGTTTTTCGGTTCTCTACTGGTTGAACATGAGTACTTCAAGCCTCGCCGGAAGTTGGCTCAGCTTCAGCCAATTATCTGTGAAACCGACTGTGCAGCAGCAGGCTCTGAAAATCAAAGGAAATCATTTAATCCGCGTCAGCCAGTCACACTGGTGGTACAGGCAAAGCCATTGTTCCTGTTTCCTTCAGCAGCTCTTTCCCTCTGTTCATCACCAAGGATGTCCAGCTAACACCAGTACAGGACAGGGCACCATTGAGGGTTCCGGCTTAAAATCACAAAAAGGTACATACTGGTGAGCGTGTCTGCACGTGTGTGTGTGCGCGTGTGTGCTTGAGCGAGAGAGCATGTTGAAGTTTCAGAATGTCCAGTACTAAATCACATACTACAAAATTACCATATATGTACTTTGACGATATGTATATTTCTAACGTACGCAGATATGAAGTGTTGTACACAATAGTTTTGGAATTGATATTTTTACTGACAGCCTTCTGTGTATACACACACGTTTAGGGAGTCCTTTACAATCAGCAGTAGCAGTGCAGCATCTCCTCACACACACAGACCAAGTGGTACAATGCTGAAAGCAGAGAAAGTTGACCATAGCACACAAAACACATTCAGGACAAGCAGCTGTAATGTAAGCTTCCTTCACCCAGGAGGTACACTAAGCTGAGGAGTAAATTGCGAAACTTTGCACCTCTCATTGTTTCTTGAGCTTTCTAAAACTCTTCATAAAGATTACAGACTTCCAAAACTGCTGTTTTGCAAAATGAAAAATCGAAAAAATGTCTAAAGGTAGATTTCTACTGCAGAAGAATTATTTCCTTGTTTGAAGTGCCTCAGAACTGGTTTCCAAACCCAAACAAATCTTGACAACAACTGACAGAGCAACCAGCAGCTCTGTTGTGTAAACACAACTATTGTTGTGTGAAGGGGCCAGTCCCCTCTGAACATTGGGCACCACCACATCCACCACCACCGCATCCACCACCATGTCCACCACCACCACCATGTCCACCACCACATCCACTACCACACCCACCACCACCTCCAACACCACGTCCACCACCAGCACGTCCACAATCACCACCTCCACCACATCCACCACCATTACGTCCACCACCACCATGTCCACCACCATCCTCTATATATCTGTCGCCCTCCCTCTATCTATCGCCCTCACTCTATCTATCTATGGCATCACCATAATATCACTCAGCTCAACCACAGCATCACTCAGGGGCACCACAACATCACTATGCGCTACCACAGCATCACTGAATGCCACAGCATCACTCGTCGCCACCACAACATCAGTCAGCGCCACCACAGCATCAATCTGTGCAACCATTCAACAACAACTGGTTCAAATATGTTCTCTCAATGTTTCAAGCTTTATTACAAATGTCACAGAAATATGTTAATATTTCACTTCTGTTCCTGGATTTTCGTCACAAAAAAATACAATGAACATAATCTTCACAAAAGTTATTTACAAAAGCATTTGCCATTATAAATTACAATAATTTTTATTCAAGTATTAATTATTAAAAAAATAAGCCATTTTTATTTGTAATATCAATACATCTAAGTCACGTAAATACAACACATATTGCATTACAAATGCTATAGGTGGCACATTTGCGAAAGTTAAAACTATTAGCATTGTAAATAACGAAGCTATTAATTGTCATTTACAATACCAATAGCTCAAACTTTCCTAATGCGAGACCTATTGCATTGCAAATGCTTGTTAAATAGGTGGGTGCCCCTGGCGTCTACCCATGGCACCCAACATTCATAACATTAGAGGCCCGTGGGAGCCCAAGGGTGCCAAGAGCAACTGCCAGCTCCCCACATGCTGCGGGAACCAGCATTTGTCAAAACTGGAGGGAGCAGCTATTTATGCTGCTCCATGCGGGTGGGAGAAATGTGTTGATATGTTTTCCTGCCTGCATTAGTGTGGACAGGGAAAGAGATCTCAAGTCTACTCCCAGCACCCGGGAGCATTTTTAAAGCTCTCGCGAACTGGGAGCATACTTTGTAATTGCTCGTGTTTGATGGGACTTTTATAAATGCTCCCGCCAGGCAGGAGCAAACACAGTTTCCTTGCCCATGCCCATGCCAGTGGGGGCAGAGAAACTGCTGTATCCCAGGGGTGTGCTCCCCAGGACACAGCGAGGGAGCTAGCCCTAGTGTAAGCAGAACCAGGGCTAATAAAGGCTCAGGGTTGGCACTCAGCCCTCCTCTCCTCAAAAGTTTATTTGGGCCCTTGTTAAAAGGTGGTTCTGACCATCTAATCCACTTGGATTTTTTGCTTTTTCTTCACCTGATTTTTGACCTTTTACTGTGGGAGAACCTCATAACCTGGGATTCACCTACAGTAAATTCATAGTAAAATGGACTGCTCATGTTATCTCCAGTGGCTGCCTTGTTAGATGAGGCCGCTGCAATGCAGGCAGGGTAAGGGGCACTGGGCTGGTTACATGTGGACACATGTACACATGCGTGTGAACATGTGTGAGGAATGCGGGTGGAAGATTCCTGTCATGCACAGCCCAGTAACTGCTCAAAGGTAGCCTGGTGCAGAAGGGACTATGCAGAGTTGGGTGGAAGCCTTATGGTGGGGGGACACGTATAGGGAAGTCAGTGTGCTTTAATGCCTTAAATGTAGTAACACTCCATTATACTCAAAAAGGATAGGCTGCCTAGGGTGCAGCTTCAGTTCTCTTGGAACCACAAAGTTCAGAGTCACACTAATGTATACTGTAACATGTGTGAAAAGAGCAATTCTGTAAAGTCTAAAAACATATCTGTATGGGGTACCACAGGGGTCATCTATCAGCCCGATAAAATGTAATGTGTATATGCGGCCGCTTTTAGATGTCATCAAAGCCCACAATATTAGTGTGGTAAACTATGCCGACGACACCCAATTAATAGTGACCCTGGATGGTGATCAGGCGGATTCCCAGGATACCTTCCATAAGTGTATGAGGTAAATGGTGTTGTGGTTAAGAGACAATACACTGCATGTTAACAGCTACAAAACAGAGATCCTGCACTGTGGGGTGGGCATAGTGCCCTCAGTTCTACCTTCGGATCTCTGGCCTTTCCCCACAGATGTCCCTATGGGACCAGTGAGCATGATGCGTAAACTGGGGGTCAGTTTTAATGACAAACTTAACTTGGAATCGCATGTTAATCAGGTAGTTAGGAACTGCTTCATGCTCATCAGAGGACTCCGGAAGATTCTTCCACTTCTACTCCCTCAGACTAGAGGGACAGTTGTTAGGAGTGTTATCCTTAGCAGCCTGGATTACTGTAACGCCTTGCTGCTGGAGTCCCCCAGGTATTTAATATCAAGGCTTCAGAGTATTTAGGCAGCAGCAGCAAAATTGGTCTTGAGGAGACCTCGAGGCTCATCAACTTCCCAGGCATTAGCTGAGCTACATTGGCTCCCGGTGAGCCAAAGGATATTGTTCAAGTCGCTGTGTATTGCCTTCAAGGCACTTCACGGTACCGGGCCCAAGCCACTTCAGGGCAGGTATGGTTGGCATGTCCCTGTACGCAACTTGCGATCCTCTGCGGCTAGCCTATACGTTTTTAAAATGGATGGTATTGTGGCACCATTATCTTTCTTACCTAATCCAGGTGAACCTATATTAGAATGAAAACAATGGAAAGATGGTTTTGAAGCATACTTAGAGGCCATTGGAGGTGAGGATTATACTGATAAACGAAAACTTGCAGTTCTTAAACATTCCTTAGGCACAGAAGGAAGATTTGTCTTAAGTCTTCTACCACCTGTTCTTCTTAATGAAGATGATGATGTAGATGTGTATGATATGGCCATTTCTCAATTAGACACATTATATATCACAAAAATTAATGGAGTAGTTGCAAGACATACATTTTTAGGTAGAGCTCAATTACCCAATGAATCTATGGATTCATTTTTAAATGGTCTAAGAATTCTGGCTGCAAAATTTAAGTATGGTGATTTTCAAGATCAAATGCTACTAGATCAACTAGTACACAAGATTGGCAACTCTAAATTACAAGAAAAGTTACTAGCTTTGAAAGATCTTACTTTTGAGAAAGCTATTGACATTAGTCATAGATTTGAAGATGTAATTAGAAATGAAAGAATTAGCTGCAAAACCTACTTCTGATGTACAAGTTGTAAAGAAAAACTAGTGATATTAAATCCGATGATAAATCATCAAAAGATAGTGACAGTAGTAAATAAAGATCAAAGTTTAGTGCTCAATATGCGAAAAGAAACAATTACATTTGTTTTAAATGTGGAATACCGGGTCATTTAGCGAATCACTAATCCTGGCCAGCTATTGGACAGATGTGTAGATATTGTAGAAATAAAGGTCACTATTCCAGAATGTGTAGGAACAAGAACAAATTTACAAATAAACCTGCTCATGTCAAGGAAATATCTAAAGATCCTGATGATATAGATGAGGAACTTATGCTTTGCATGTATGAGGTTAATGAAAAATATTCTCCATTTTGTGTAATCAATAATGATGGTGTAGACATAGAGGTCATGGCTGATTCTGGTGCTTGTCATACTCTAATTGGTGATCAATATCTTAAGAAATTTCCCAATATTCAACTTTTGTCATCCGACATAAGATTGGTTGGTTATGGTAACAGACCCATTGATGTTTTGGGATATTTTGTTGCTAAAATAAACTTTAAAGGTAAGAGCATTTCAGCCAATGTGTATGTTGCCAAAGAAGGTTCTTGGTTGTTAGGATGACAACAGCAAAGGGATCTTCTCATTACTCTAAATCCAAATCATCCTGAACATGTTTTAGGTTACAGCGATTTTATAGCTCAGGTTGATGATGATAATAAAATGACTGAATGGGAGAAATTATTTCCAAAGGTATTCTCTTCAGAACTTGGTTTATTGAAGAATTTTGTGCACAAAATAATTTTGAAACAAAATACCATACCCAAAGTTCACGAAGTTAGGAATGTTCCTTTATCTTTAAAACAAGCACTAAAAAAAGAATTGGACAGATTATGTAAACAAGACATCATTGAAGAGATTGAATCATCTGAATAGTTATCTCCGGTCGTTGTCGTTCACAAGCCCAATTGGAAAATTTGACTATGTGTTGATCTAAGAGATTTAAATGAGTGTGTGGAGGTGGATCGGCACCTATTACCAAATATAAATGAGATGTTTTCATTAAAGGGAGCCAAAATATTTTTGACATTGGATTTATCCAATGCTTATCATCAGATTGCTTTGCATGAGGATAGCAAACCTTACACCTCTTTTATAACTACTGAAGAAGCTTTTAGATTTAAGAGGATGCTGTTTGGTCTGATTTCTGCCTCTGCAGAATTTTCAGAGAGTTATGCATAAATTATTTAAAGATGTTAAAAATACTCTATATTTTCAAGATGATATATTGGTTTTTGGAAACAATAAGCAGGAACATGCTGAAACTTTATGTAAGGTTCTCAATATTTTGCAAAAATTCGGAATGACTTTAACAAAAGAAAAATGTAAATTTGAAATGGAATCTGTTGACTATTTAGGACATAATATTAGTGGAAGGGGAATATCTCCTAAACAAAATGTGGTAAAAGCTATTGAAGAAGCTCCAGAACCTTAATCTAAAGATCAACTCAGATCTTTTCTGGGTCTGGCTGAATATTATGCCAAGTTCATTCCTTTGTTTTCAGATAAGACCAATCATATGAGAAATTTAACCCCTTCGACGCTCATGACGAGCTGGGCTCGTCATGAGGTAGCCTCCTGGCACGCTCATGACGAGCCCAGCTCGTCATGAGACATGGGAATGAGTAAATCTCAGCGTACGGGCGGAATTCCGCCCGCACGCATGCGGTTAATGAAGAAAAATCAAAAATGTATTTGGTGTAAGGATTGTGTCATGGAATTTACAAACCTTTAAAACAAACTGTCTTCCACTTCTGCATTAGCAACATTTGATACGCGTTGTAATTCTGTTATCATTACTGATGCCAGTAATATTGGAATTGTTGCAGTTTTGATGCAGAATCAGAACGGAAAACTTGTCACTATTGCCTTTCCATCAAGACCACTTTGGGATGCTGAAATCAAATACTCTATATTAAAAAAAGAAACATTGGCATGGTGGTGGGGTATAGAATGTTTTCGCAAATATGTAATTGGTACTCCATTTAAGGCTAGGACAGATCATCGACCATTGGTGGAGCTGTTTAATACTAAAGGTTGTGGAAAAGCCACACCAAGGATTGCTAGATGGTAGTATAAATTGCAGGGCTTTCATTTCAATGTTGATTACATTCCAGATATCAGAAATGTATTAGCAGATTGTCTTTCTCGCTTACCTATCAAGGATGATTGTAACTCATCTATTATTGATGAGGATATGGAGAGAATTGTATCCATTTGTATGGTATCAAATAGATGGATCAAACTTGATGAATTGAAGAATGCTTGTGCGAATGATGAGGAAAGCCCAGAGGTCATCACGTATATCCATACTCAATGGCCATTAAAAAAAGATTTGGATAAAGAATTATTATCAGGTTGCCAACGAATTATCCATCATAGATGATGTGTTATTTCATAGTATACAGTTGCTAGCACCCAAGTATTTTGTGAAAAAGTGCTTGTCATGGCTCATGTAGGACATCCTGACATGTCTAGTATGAAAAACAGATTACGACCTGAATTTTGATGGCCAGCCATTGACAGATGTATTGAGTCTAAAGTTAGATCTTGTGTTGAATGTGCCTCTAGCGATAAATCACAAAATATTATCAACTATGAGAAAGCTCCTGTTTCGAGACCAGAAAATGTATTGAAGAGATCATCTCTTGATAGTGCCGGTCCCAAATGCTTATCCAAAAGTCAAATGTTGGTGATTGTTCTTATTGATCAATTATCTCGGGCCAGAAATTAAATTAGTTTATCACATTGATTCTTACACAATAATTACATTTTTAAATTAAGTGTTTGAAAAAGAAGGATTTCCTAAATGCTTGGTTACCGATAATGGAGTGCAGTTACGGTCAACATGAGATGAAAGAATACTTGGTTAGACATGGTAATTCTCATTTATGAACATCTGTGTATTATCCACAGTGTAATGGGATTGTAGAAAGGTGGATAAGAGTTCTAAAGAAAGGTGTACAATTAGCTTTAGCCAATGGGAAGAATTGTGCTCAAGGTCTTAAAGATCAAATGTGGAATTACAGACTTACTCCTAGAACAGCAGGTGATTTGTCTCCGTTTGAGAAAATGAAGAGTAGGAAAGCTGTGTGTGATTTGAACCAGTCATGGATGATGGAGATGAGAAACAAAATTGATCCATCTAAAGTGTCTAATTATTCCATAGGTAATGGTTGTTGGCCATCTAATGATAAACAAATTTCATCCAAAATACTTAAGAGTTCCTTGCCTCAATTTTATATTGCGGAATGTGTTTTTGTGAAAAATGGAAGATTAATAAAATCTGGAGAATCTAAGTTTTCGGCTCCTATGAAAATAGTTAGAGTTGGTCACCAAGTTGTAGAATTAACTGATGGAAATGTCTGGAGCATGAGCAAGGTCGTTAAAGTGTTAAGTGTTTATGGCCTAATTTAGGTACATCTTCTGGATCAAGACATGTTTTTCTTACACAACAATACAGTAATGAAGCAGATTCCGGAACGAAAGCAGAAAGGTTTCATAGGGTTAGAGGCAACCAAAAAGCAGCTAAGATCACAAGGGAACGGGTGGTCAAGGAAACAGAGACAGGAACAATAGCACGGTATAAACTAATAAAGAACAGAATAAGTGTTGGGCACAAAATCAAGGTTACACCATCACTAAGAACTTACTTTAAAATTTTACCGAAGACTAGCATTCTAAGTGACAGTCTCCAGTTAAGGATGGATCAGAGCTCCCTTGAAAGTAGGGATAATTGGATGTCTCAGCCCTCTGCCTCTTCCAAGCCCTCTGTCTCTATTTCGGCCCCTGCTACGGTTTCTAATCAAGCCCCAAGGATGGGAGACTGGTATAAGGATGTTTCTCCTAGTCGCTATTAGGTTCTGGCCATAGAATCGGCTCCAGATGAGGATTTCTTAGGCTCCGGCCCGGCTAATGACCCTGCAACTCACGGGGAAGAGGATACAGCTATTAAGCCAACCAGTACAGAGTGGGGCTCTCATCTAGAAACTCTCCCAAAAGATGATATGTCTATTGGTAATCTCCTTACAACAGAAATAAAAAATCGTTTCGAAGTCTCAGAGTGTAACCAGAAAGACATTAGAGGTGTTTGTGACAATTTTGAGAAAACGGTGAGCCTGGAAGGGGAAGTAAAAATTCTTAAAGAAACAGGAGAGTATAATGCAGCACGAGCTAGAGGTCCTAAAAAAGAGAGATAGAGAACAACAGGAGAGCTTAGAAAGGTTAGAAAATTTTCAGATAAGAAATAGTCTGAAGTTTTTGAAGATACAAGAAGGTGGGGAAGGAGAGGACATTAAATTCTTTATTGTTCAACTGATTAAAAAAGAGCTACTGATTGAGGAATTGGAGGAGGAGATAAGCAAAGACATACAGAGAATACACAGGGACCCCTATAGCCCTAACCCTAATAGGGCTAAACCCAGGAGGATTTTGGTAAATTTCTTGATGTACTCTCTCAGGGAGAAGATTCTGGCTCGTGCCCTGTCAAAAAAGGGGATGGAGATAGATGGAGTTAAATTTGAAATTAGATCTGATATTTCAAGCACAACTGCTAATAGGCAATGGGAGTGAGGCAAGAGAATTGAACCTCTTAGGAAGCTGGGGGCTTCAGTGCAACTAGAATTTCCAGTTAAAGATAATGTTTAACAACATGATGCACTCTTTCAGTTTTGTCGAGGAAGTGGATAGGTTCTTGGAGGGTATGCAGTCAGGGTACCTGTAAGGAGCATAATTCCTGGAAGAAAAAGGGGGAGTGATTCTTGTACAGCTTTATTTTAAGTCTGCTTTCTTTCCTTCCCTTCTTTGATATAAGGTTTTGTTTGGTGTCACATCTGTTGCAACTCTGGGGGAAGGGTTCCTATTTGGCTTCCTATGTTAGAAAGTCAGGGGTGGGTTGTCCTGGGGGGTGGGAGGTCTTTAGGTAGTGAGGCACAGGGTGGGGAGCATTGCGGGAATTTTTTTTTAAAAATCCTCATTTGCCAAATTAATTTTTTCGTTTCAAGCCAGCGTTCGATTCAGCATAAAAGTTCCAGATTTTGTCCAGGAAAGTAGTTAACGAGATAAGAATAATCTCCAGTAATGTGAACGGGCTGCGGGTTAGGGCAAGATGAGCAAGAATACTGCAGTGAATAAAAAACAAAAGCGGAAGGTGCACTCAAATCAAAGTCAATAGAGCAAGAGATGTTTAGATGATTGTTTCTTCTTTATTCAATTCAAAAGAATGTTTTCATTACGCACAGGCACAGCCAACGCGTTTCGTTCCCTACGTGCCGTGGGAACTACGTCAGGGCTGTAAAAATTAACATATAAATACATAAATATACATAAATATACATGAAGACATTGCACATTAACAGAGAATATCATGTGCAGTATCGTCACTTTCTGCAGACACACCAGTGTTATCAGCAGGAAGTGCGATATTCCAAAAGACCCAAAAGGACAAATACATTACAGTAAAGAAAGAACAAAAAGGAACCAAAAGACTTAACACTCGTGTGAGCCAAGTTATACATTGATGGTTTAAAAATATGCAAGAAGGTGTCAATTGACACCAATCACTCTGCTGTATAAAGCCTTAAAGGAGACTTAAAACAGAAAGGAGAAATATATCCCCTTCTGTAAAAGAGATAGTTTCTAAAAAAAAGGGGGGGGAGGGAAGTTTTCCTAGGACAAAAGAGAAAAAGAAAGAGGGAGAGGCGAAAAATACACATAAGTAATGAAAAAGTGGGGAGGAAAAATACCAAGAAGAAGAACCTATTTATGTTCGGAAGAGACCAAAGGAGTGTATCATGTAACTGGGAAAAAATGATTGAAAAGAGAGTGAAAAAAGAGTAAAAAAAGAGAAATAATAATCAGAAAAGGGTTATACCTTTGCCCAAGCCAAATTATGTTGTGTGGAGAAAAGGAGAAAGAAAGAATCCCAATCACACTCGAACCATAAAGTATCAAGCGCAAGTGCTTACCATCGATAGAAATTGCGACAAATAAGATGGCCGAAATGTCAATTAGCGACGTGATACGAATTTCTGAGGAGAAATTAGATAACAGAGACAATAAGTGATTCCATTTTCCTCTATATTAACACCAAGTACCATAGATCACATCTTATAAGTATGGACTATAGTTCTACCCTACTGCTAAGGAAGTCTAAAGTTGGACAGCCCAATGGAAAAAAGTCTCTTGAATTTAAAACCTATGCCCTGGTTGAATTCCAAAGTAATTAAAAAGTCATTAAGAAAAGAGAGTAACTTCTAAACCTATACATATATAAGTAAACAGGAAGGTAAATACCTTAACCGATACGTTAAGAGAAACCGTCATGAGTTCCATGGAATATAGGTCCGTCGTGTGGTATCATATAAGCCCGAAAATCTATAATAAATAATAAATGCTAGGGTGAAAATAATGCACCCCACATGATGATAGTGCCTATTGTTTGTACCATGATATACCTACCGAGCAGGAATAATCAAGAACCGACTCAGTAAGAAGGAAATAAAGTTCTGAAAAGGCGTGACCCCAAAGTACGAGCTGTAAGGGAAGACCAGACAGGGACGAAATTAACATCAGCACCAAGATAGTGGATCTCTAAAGGTTTATGAGAACCGGAAGGACCACTATCACAAAAAAATAAATGGAGAAGGGGGACTAAGCCTTACCCGAGTTATGTATACAATCGTTAAGGAATATACAAGAAATTTTTATTCATAGACCGCTATCTCAGGTTGATCTGTAACCCAAAAGAAAAAGGAATTAGACCAAAACATTTTATCAAAACGCTAAAAAGCTGCAAAGGGTACCAGGGATAATATTCATTATCAATCAGACATCCTATGATACCCATCCACAAGTTGCATATTTTCAAAGGGGTAGTCTACGTTAGAATCTCGAATTGTCGTCATTAGTACAAATAGCAAAGTAGAATCACAATAAAGAAAGGTTTTCAAAGCAATAATAAGGACGTTCCAATTGTAGTACCTTTATGACAAGAGCCACCACTGCGGCACCTACATAAAGTAAAATAATAACAAAATAAATTAGAATCACCGTTAAATCAACAACTGGACAAAGTAGAAAAGACCGATGGTCCTATGTCACTTGGATGAGCTATGTACCCATCTAAAATGATTAAACATCTTTCCCTTCCGTAAACCAGTGCTTACCGCGCATGGAAGTAAGTGGTGCGTAATAGATGTCCCCAGATTAAATCAAAGGTCAAGAGTCCAGAGGTGACCAGTTCCAAGCAGGCGCCAGGAATACGGCACCTAAGTTTGAAAATAGACGGGGCAGCCATTAAACCAAAATGTCCCGACAAATAAGTCGATACTAGCATCATAAAAAATCGAACCGGTTAATAGAACCATAAGGCAAAAGTTCTGGCAAGAAAGCCTTTCTGAACTTACCTATGATAGGGCGCCGAGTATAAGGGTAACAGCGAGTCAGAGCGGCAAACCCAAAGAGTTCAGTCGCCATAGTTATATGCACAGGCGACCGGAAGATACGGAAACGAGCGAGACGTCCTTTCCCCTGTCATGTGACCGGGGAGAGTTAGACTTCAGTCATATTGCGGGCGCCATTACAGAGTGGGAATACCACTCGTCACGAAACTGCCAATAGTAAGGATTGATATATCGAGTTTCCACTATGCAGCTGTATCGGCATATGTGGATACAAATTGTCAAGTTAAGAAAGATGGAAGAGTATATGTACCGTATTTATAAATAGTATTAGGGTTAAAAAAAAATTGTAACCTGATCGTATACATCAGTAGAACACGTGACAATGTACAGATTTTAAACTGTAGTGGTGATGAAATTGCCGTTAATGGAGCCATAAGTTAAGAGGAAAACCATTAAAGAAAAAGGAGAGTGGAAAGAGAGAGAGAACAAAAATAATAAGAAAAACAATCAAGATTCTAAAATAAACAAACATATGCAAGGAAAAATTCACAAATAAATTACCAAAAATAAAAGAACACACAATAATGTAAGTTGTATAATGACTAGCTGGAAAAAGAAACAAATTATAAAAAGAAAACACATATTTTTTCAATGCTTGATATTTACAATAGATGGTATATACAGGGGTAGCACCAAACCCTAAGTCCTTAATTTCCTTTCTATTTGTTTCATTAGTGGTGCCTACCCACATATTTCAAAATCAACATCCTTAAGTAAAAAAGGGGGAGGTGATGTTTATTCAGTAATTTGACGAAACAAAGATATATGTTGGTATACAGTGAACATACTAGCAAAGGAAGTGATGAAGCTCCCTATCAGTGTTATGCCCCATCTGGGTGGCTCTCAAGCGGCAGATCCATTTGGCTTCCCTTTGTCTTAGTATCAGATCACGATCACCACCCCGAACATCCTGTGGGATGTGATCAATGCCGTGAAACCAAAAGTTTAGGTCATGCGGATGAGTCTCACTGTAGTGCATACTAACTGGGTATCTCTGGTCTTTATTGATTATTGCACGGCGATGTTCCTGGATTCTGATCTTTAATGGGCGTGCAGTGCTGCCCACATAAATGATGTTGCATTTACAGCCCAACACATAGACTACATGTGTAGTATTGCAGTTGATGAATTCATTAATCTTATAGTTCTTTGGAGAATTGTACGCAGAGTCACATGTTCTATTAAGGCCAAAGGGGCATATGTTGCACGATCCACAATTGAAGAAACCCTTGGGTTTCGAAGGGAACCATGTGTTGCGTTGAGTGGTCACATAACTACTGCACAGTGTGCCTCTCAGGGACTTCCCTTTGCGGTAGGTAATGAGGGGTTTGTCAGTTAATACATTGGAAAGACCCTGAATATTCTTCAAAGTGCCCCAGTTCTTTTTAAGAATCCCATAGACCTTACTGCTATTGGTATTGTACTGGGTTACAAATCTTGGGGGGCAATCGTTGTTCTTTTTAGAGAGAAGATTCCTGTCTCGGATACACAGTGTATCCTCCCTTTTTAACTTACTCGCCCTGTGTGCCGCAGTTTGAACAATACCTTTTCGGTAACCTCTTTTCAGGAATCTGTTGCTCGTTAACTCGATGTTTTCAGTAAATGTACTTTCATCAATGCAGTTCCTTCTTATTCTTGTCATCTCCCCATATGGGATGTTGTCAATTACTGTACGTGGGTGTGCACTCTCTGCGTGTAGTACCGCATTGCAGGCTGTTTCTTTCCTGAATAGTGTGCTGTGTACTACACGATCCTGTACAAAAAAGTGAATATCCAGGAAGTCAATCTTATCTCTTCCATGGGTCATGGTGAGTTTGACATTACAATTGTTGTCATTAAGATAAGAATGGAACAGGGACAATTGTTCATCAGTTCCGGACCATAGGACAATAATATCGTCTATGTACCTCCCCCAGAACACGATGTATTCAGTCCAGGGTGAGGCACAGCCACGCATGCTCCCTCTCGTACCACCCCATGAAGAGGCAGGCGTAAGAGGGAGCAAATTTTGAACCCATCACGGTCCCACAGGTTTGATGATGCCACATGGCATCATGTAGAAAAAAGTTGTTGCTTAAAATGATATCGATCATTTCTATGAGCATTTCACTAAAGTCATGCCGATCCGCTCTTTCTCTGTCTAGAAATGACCGTACAGCAAAAATGCCAAATTCCTTGAGAATGCAAGTATATAAACTTTCTACATCAAATGTTACGAAAGATAATTCTTCTGACTACTGTAGATCGTTAAATTTAACAAGAATATCTTTACTATCCTTGATGTAGGATGGAAGGTTGGTAACATATTTTTGCAAATGGAGATCCACAAACTCAGAAAGTTTTTCAGTCGGTGATCCTATCCCAGAGATAATAGGGCGGCCAGGTGGAAAAGTGCCGCCCTTCTGTATCTTTGGTAAAATATAGATACAGGGGTACTTTGGTTTATCAACCCGCAAATATCTGAATTCGTCATTTTTCGATGGGATTAGTGGAGATACGTTCATAGCACCTAGTGTCATTAAGTTGTCTCTCGATTTCTGACATGTAGTCATGGCGGTTCATTACAACCACATTACCGCCTTTGTCGGCTTCCTTGATTACTATGGTATTATCAGTTTTTAGTCTTTCCAAGGCTGCTCTTTCTTTGCTGGTGATGTTGTGAACAAAAGACATAGTGCGACCAGTAGATGTTTCTAATTTGTACAGATCATTCGTAACCTGGTCATAAAAGTATCAATACTGGGATGGTAGTTATAGGCAGGCACAAATTTTGACTTAGGTTTAAAATTGCTTTCCATAGTTCAAGTTCAAGTTCAGTAATTTGTATAGCGCACTACTCACCCATGGGGTCTCAAGGCGCTTAAGGGAGGGTGGGTGCATTACTTATCGAAAAGCCAGGTTTTTAGCTGCTTTCTGAAGGAGAGGTGGTTCTGTGTAAGGCGGAGGTGAGTGGGGAGGGAATTCCAGGTTTTGGCCGCTAAGTAGGAGAAGGATCTTCCTCCCATGGTGGATCTATGGATGCGCGGAATTACGGCGAGAGCTTGATTGGATGATCGTAGTTGGCGGGTGGGTGTGTAGAAGGACAGTCGTGTGTTGAGGCATTCGGGTCCTAGTTCGTAGAGGCCCTTGTGTGCGTGGGTGAGGAGGCGGAACGTTATTCTCTTGTTGACGGGGAGCCAGTGGAGGTCTTTCAGGTGACTGGAAATGTGAGCTTGATGGGGGATGTCCAGTATGAGTCTGGCTGAGGCGTTTTGTATGCGTTGGAGTTTTTTCTGTAGTTTGGCTGTGGTTCTGGCGTAAAGGGTATTTCCATAATCCAGTCGGCTAGTAACCAGTGCGTGGGTGACTGTCTTTCTTGTATCGGTGGGGATCCAACTGAAGATTTTTTGAGCATGCGTAGGATGTTGAAGCAAGAAGATGAGACGGCGTTGACTTGTCTGGTCATTGAGAGGGAGGAGTCTAGGATGAAGCCCAGGTTGCGTGCGTGATCTGTAGGTAAGGGTGCTGTACCCAGGGCCGGTGGCCACCATGAGTCGTCCCAAGCAGAGGGGGATGATCCTAAGATGAGGACTTCTGTTTTGTCCGAGTTTAGTTTTAGACGGCTGTTCTTCATCCATTCGGCTACTTCTTTCATTCCTTCGTGTAGGTTTGTTTTGGCGGTGTTTGGGTCTTTGGTGAGGGAGAGGATGAGCTGGGTGTTGTCTGCATAGGAGATGATGTTGAGGTTGTGTTGTCGCGCGATGGATGCGAGGGGACTCATGTAAATGTTGAAGAGGGTGGAACCGAGTGATGATCCTTGTGGTACGCCGCAGATGACTTTGGTGGCCTCTGATCTAAAAGGGGGGAGGCGGACTCTCTGGGTTCTTCCGGCGAGGAATGAGATGATCCAGTCCAAAGCTTTTCCTGTATTCCGATGTTGCTGAGGCGTTGTATGAGGGTGCTATGGCAGACTGTGTCGAAGGCGGCGGAGAGGTCAAGTAGGATAAGAGCAACTGTTTCTCCGTTGTCCAGTAGCGTTCTGATGTCGTCTGTAGCAGCGATGAGGGCGGTTTCGTGCTGTGTTTGGCTCGGAAGCCGGACTGTGAGGGGTCGAGGGAGTTGTTGGATTCAAGGAAGGTGGCGAGCTGATTATTGATGGCTTTCTCAATGACTTTAGCAGGGAATGGAAGGAGTGAGATGGGGCGGTAGTTCTTAAGTTCAGAGGGGTCTGCTGTGGGTTTCTTCAGAAGGGCGCTGAGTTCCGCATGTTTCCATCTTTCCGGGAAGGTTGCGGAGTTGAAGGAGCAGTTGATGACATCGCGGAGATGGGGTGCGATGATGGAGTCTGCTTTGTTGAAGATGTGGTGGGGACATGGGTCGGTTGGTGAGCCTGAGTGGATGGAGTTCATCAGGTGAATGGTGTCTTCGGTAGTGATTGGTTTCCAGACGCAGAGGTTGTGAGAGTGCTGTTTTGGTTCGGAGGTGGGTGGAGTGGACTGTTCTTCGGACTGGTTTTCAAAGCTGTTATGTATGTCGGCGATTTTGTTGTGGAAGAAAGAGGATAAAGAGTCGCAGAGGTCTTGGGAGGGAGTGATGTCATTGGTGCCGGCGGTGGGGTTGGTAAATTCATTGACGATGTTGAATAGTTCCTTGCTGTTGTGGGCATTGTTGTTGAGTCGATCCTTGAATGCTGATTTCTTTGTGGATCGGATCAATTGGTGGTGTTTGCGGGTGGCGTCCTTGAAGGTGGTCATGTTATCAGTGGTTAGGTTTTTTCTCCAGGTTTTCTCGAGAGTACGACATAACTTCTTGGATTTCTTAAGGTCATCGTTGAACCAGGGGGCCTTTTTGCTACCTTGTTTGATCTGGTGGTTTTTCAAGGGTGCTAGTTCGTCAGCGCTGTGGGTGATCCATTGTGTGAGTTTGGTAGCAGCTTGGTTTGGGTCCGATGATATGGTAGGAGGGTTTTGGTTAAGCGATGTGAAGAGTTGGTCGGTGGTGATTTTGTTCCAGCTTCTTCGAGGAATAGGTTGTGGGGGGTTGTGGGACGTGGTCTTTTTGTAGCTGAAGTGAACGCAGCTGTGGTCCGTCCAATGGAGAGCTGTGGTGAGATCGAAGGAGATGTGCTTGCTGGAGGTGAAGATGGGGTTGAGCGTGTGTCCGGTCAAGTGGGTTGGGGTGTCAACAAGTTGTTTGAGTCCGAGATTGGCCAGGTTGTCCAGAAGGGTGGTGGTGTGTCTGTCGTTATTCTTTTCCAGGTGGAAGTTGAGGTCTCCCAGTAGAATGTAGTTCTCGGAGGCGAGGGCATGTGGGCTGATGAAGTCAGTGATGTCTTCGCTGAATTGTGTGCGTGTTCCTGGTGGTCTGTAGATGAGGGTGCCTCTAATTGTGGTCCTGGGGTCGGTGTGGATCTGGAAGTGAAGGTGTTCGGCGGTCGCGAGGTTGTCGTTAGAGCTGGTCGTGATTCGGATGGTGCTCTTATGGACGATGGCGATGCCTCCTCCTGTTTGGTTGGTGCGGTCTTTTCGGATGATCTTGTAAGCTATGGCGATGTCGGGCGCTGTCGGGCGCTGATGAGGCGTTCATCCAGGTTTCTGTAAGGAAGGCGACGTCCGGCGAAGTGGTGTCGAGTAGGTTCCAGAGTTCAATGGCGTGTTTGTGGACCGAGCGGGTGTTGAGTAGGATGCACCTCAGGTGGTTAGTGTTGGAGCTCTGTTTGGAGTCTGTGGATTTAGGGTGGGTCTTGATGATGTCGAGTTTGCAGGAGTGGCAGGTGAAGGGTCCATGGGTGTGTCCAGGGGCGGCTTGGTAGCAGTCTTGGAGTCGGCCGGGATTGAGTGCTGCGAGGGATGCGGCATCGTACGTTATGCGGGTGGATTGGGGTGTGCGAAGAACAGGGGGTCTGGCGCTGGGCGCGGACCAGGCGCGGACGGGCGTAGACGGGCTTACCTTTGGCGCGCCCGCTGCGCGTTAATGCTGTGCGTAAAGGCATCTGTCATATGTGGATGGTGGAAGGGGAGGGGCGAGGGAGGAGCAGCTGGGAGGCGGGAGGCGGGGTGGAGAGCCGGGAAGGGAGTCACAACAACAACAACAACCAAAACAAAATGGCAGTCAGCCAAAAGCGAAACAGGGTTGGGGCACAATATGTGGAAAACGCGATGAGAATGGCAGTGGAATCGGCACAAGACACAATCGGGCACAAAATTGAAATACAGGCAGCACAGTAGAGCAGAGCGTTGCAGCGCGCTTTAGAGGACTAGCGCTACGATAATATGCTAATTAGCGATCGTGAAATTGACAAGGCAGCGCAGCACAATTGAGCAGCTATTTAAAACGTTATGTGGCGATCTAGCGCAACGAGGGTGATCAATAAATATTCAAAGAGTATACAATGCAATAATACTATAATCCTGTTGGATGCCCAATTCCTCTAGAAGGGAGTCATCCCGTAGATATCATCTTCTTCAAGATTGAGAAGCAACTGTATATTTCTAACATCAGATACAGTGTGTGTGGCAATCTCTGGATTTGTGGGAGAGCTACTTGACAGAGGTTGAGAGTTATGATTTTTTTAAGTTAAAAAGTGGATCTTCAGTGCACTTGTAACAAAGCAGGTGGCGGTGACGAAAGGGGGTTGCAATTTTGATTAAAAAAGGGATGGATATCATGGTAGAGGGTCAGGTGCAAACTATCTCGGGAAGGTGGCTGGTAGCCAAGTTAAGGATTTACGGGCATAAGTACACGTTAGTCAGCTATTATGGCCCAAATCAAGATGATACTGGTCCCCTTGAAGTTTTATATGCAGAGCTACTTAACTTTCCTGATCCTGTCATCATGGCAGGGGATTTTAATGCCGTGATTGATCATAAGCTGGACAGGTCATCAAACAGTAGAGCAGCAGTAAACCCAAAAATGTCGGCATTGATACATGATATGATTAAACAATTGGGCCTGTGTGATATCTGGCGACAGAGAGAGGGCCCTTGTAGAAATTATACATATGATAATAAGAAATACAGGCATCATTCCAGGATTGATTATTTTCTAATTGATAATAGGTTAAAGGACCTAGTTTTTGACATCCAACATATAGGGGTACACCTTTCAGACCACTCTGCTATAATGCTAGGAATAAACCTGGGCCAGGAAAGACCTCAGTCCAGATGGACATTGGATCGTTCTATCTTGCTTGACCCACAGGCTATTAGTATATTGAAACTAGAGACAGTGGAGTTTTTTGATAATAATCGGGGCTCCTCTTAGCTGGGAATAGTCTGGGATTCCTATAAGGCCTTTCTGAGAGGCAGACTAGGCGCCCTGGCAGCAGCTAGAAGAAGAGTAAATCACCTGAAGATTCTAGGTTTAGAGGAACAAATTAGGGTGCTAGAGACTAGCCTGATATCTACAGAGGATCAGGGACAACAGGATCCCAGGCTATCTGAGATCGAGTCATTAAAAACAACTTTGTCTGCCACTATTGAAGCAAGGGTTAGGGAGAGGTGGGAAACAAGTTGTTTAGAGCATTTTGAGTTTGGGGAGGGAGCTAGCAAGCTATTAGCCTGGAAAGTTAAGAGTGATCGGGTTAGAAACACAATTAAAGAGTTTAGGTGTGAACAAACTGGAGATTTATTATCGGATAACCAGGCGATTGAAGAGGCATTCTATAAGCACTATGCAGATGTTTATAAGGAGGATCTAGAGGTCACCCCGGAAGAAGTGCTTAGTTGGTTGGCAGAAGACTCATATGAGCAGCTTCCAATGGAGACAACTAGCCATCTGAATGGAGAGATTAGTACAGGGGAACTACAGAAAGCAATAGATGAGGGGAAGAAAGGAAAGGCCCCGGGACCGGATGGTCTCCCTCACGAAGTTTATAGGGCCCTGGCGGATACCCTGGTACCAATTCTGTTACACATGTTTAATGCCATCTTTATGTCTAGTGTCGGTTTTCCAGATTCCTGGAAAGAGGTCACTATAACTTTAATTTTGAAACCTGGTAAATCCCCCCAAAATTGTGATTCATATAGGCCAGTGTCACTTTTGAACTGTGACTATAAGCTATTACAAAGATCATAGCAGAAAGGCTAAATGGGATTATTCCATTGGTTGTGCATGAAGAGCAAAAGGGTTTTATCCGAGGGAGAATGCTGAAAGAATTGACATTTAATCTTATTGGGGCAATAGATCTGGCCACCACGTATAGTCTTCCTTTGGCGGTAATGGCACTGGATGCCGCCAAGGCTTTCGACCGTGTTAATTGGGTCTTTTTAAAAACAGTAGTCAAATCTCTTAACTTGGGCCCGAATATAGGCAGAGTGCTGGAGGGTATATATGCTGTGCCTCTTGCTAGGGTTTTAGTTAATAGAGCCCTGACAGAACCAGTTCAGAAATCAAGGGGAACAAGGCAGGGCTGCCCTCTGTACCCCCTTTTATTCGATCTGTATATAGAACCACTAGCCCGACGGCTTAGGGGGAATGTTGGAATTCGAGCTTTCAATTATAATGGCTGGAGCAAAAAGATTGGTCTATATGCAGACGATATCTTGGTATTCACTAGTGAGGTTCATAGTGCTCTTGAGGCTGTTTTAACAACTATTACTGATTTTTGAAAAATCTCAGGGTATAATATCAATAAAGAAACAATTGAGATTATGATTTGGAATCTCACAGCAGATAGAATAAGATGTACTAAGGAGATGAGATACCTAGGGGTGAGGATTATAGAGGATATTGCTAAGCTCACGGAAGTACATTTTTAGAGAGTTGAGAAGGAAGTAGCCATCCTGTTGAACTGGGCACATCTCCCACTGACCCTGTTTGGCCGAGTTAATCTTATGAAAATGGTAATCCTTCCAAAGTTTATGTTCCTATACAAGTCTATTTCTCTTCCCTTTTCTAAAGCTTGGTTTTTGAAACTCCAGGGCCAGATTAGCTCTTTCATCTGGGCCTCTAAGGGGCCAAGGATTTCTTGGAAGAAGTTGAGAAGGAAGTTGGAAAAAGGTGGCCTAGCGTTACCCGATTTGATGTTATACTCCTAGTCTTTTATGTTAAAAAATGGAAGAATGCTTCTGCTTACACCATCTAATTCAATAGTAGGCAGGCTGTTCGAGGTCCAGTTGAGAAGCCATATTTTAACGGAAGAAGGTTTTATGTTTAAGTATGCGGACCCAAAGTACTTCAAAAAAGTAAAGCTAAAAATCTTAAGAGGCATGGCTGAGACATGGTTAGGAGAACTGTGAAGTTACCATATTTTAGCTGTTATGCTCCTATCTGGGGTTCTCCGGGGTCCCCTGAATGGGCCAAAGATGCGTTGGCCTTACCTTTGAGGGAAGCGGGCATAGCTGTTTGGAATCACCTCCTACACGAGAATCAACTGATGTCTTGGGAGGAATGTAACCAGTTATCAGATCAAATAATTTCAAGATTTAAGTATCTCCAAGTCTTAAACTGGTTTCAAACCTCTAGTACAAAGGTCGGAGGCTATAACGAATTTGAGGAAAAAGTAACCTCCAGGCAGTCTCCAGTCAAGGAAATCGCACTCTGGTACTAGTCTATGGTGGACATGGAGGATGGGAATTTCAACCTCCCGGATGAACTTTGGGGCAGATGCTTGCTGTCTGCTACGCTTGAAAATCAATGGCAAGTATCTATGCGTACTTTAAACAAAATAGTAAAACCTGCATACCTTAGAAGGAATCATCTCTTCACTCTTCACAGGGCTTATTGGTCTCCCTGGAGGTTATCAAAGTTTGGCCGAGGAGGAGACGTGGCGTGCCCAAAATTTGGAAGCATGAAGGAAGATGATCTCCATATGTTTTTACTTTATCCAAAGATCCAGCCCTTTTGGATGGCAGTGAGTAAAGCGCTGTCTGATTCTTTGATGATTCAAGTTGAGGTAAGCGCTTTACTAGTTATTTTTGGATTTATGGACTTTGATGGTGTAAGAAATAAGAATCATATAAATATAATATTTTCTACGGTTTTATTGGCCAGCAGAGAGATCTGTAAATTGTGGGTATCATCAATTCCACCAAGTTACGAAGATTGGGTATCCTCTGTAAAACATGTGGCAATATTAGATAGCCCAAAAAATGGTCGCAGCAGGCAGGAATTTTGGGCACATGTTTTGAATTGGTGAAAATAGTGTTATGTTAGACCAGGGGTCCTATGATTAAGCCTTTTTCCGCCTCGGCTGATAGCACCTCTGGTCCCATGGTGGCAGATTTCTTTCCACCAGGTATTGGTACGTTCAGGGTTCAACAGGGTGTGAGTTGTTGATCAAGGGCGCCCTACAGCTACACCATTGTTGGTAACTCATGTCAGCATATGAGGTTATGGACATTTCGGCTGGAGATAAAAGCGAAATGGTACAATGGAGGCAAATGAGGACAAAAAAAAAAAACAATACAGTAATGAATCAAAAAACTCATCTGCTTCAAGATTGAAATCCAAACCAGTTTGGTGTAAAGTTTATGTAAAGTCATAATTATAAAGAGAAACCATATGTTCATGTTTCATGATGTACTTGTTTTCTTTGATTATATAATTTCAAACCTGATTGTATACTTAGGATAATAATTATATATTATTTTATTCATGTTATTTTAATGTATCACAAATTGCTTTATGTTCAATGATTATATTCATTGTGTGTAATTTATTAACTTCTGTTTTGTTTGTTTGTAAATGTGTTTACGAAAGGGGATGTATGACATCCTGGCCAATTACGATTAATGGAATTATGACTGGACCCTCGCGACAGTCCGGATTCCGTATTGTGTCATTTGGCCCAGGCTTTTCGTACTTCAAGCTTCTTGTAATGTAAGCTTAATAAATATATTAATTAATCCAGTTTCCTCGGTCTTATCATTACCAAGAATCTTTACAGCTGTCTATGTGGGGAGACAGCCAGAGCAGCTGGTGTGGGCTCCGTGAGCTGCTCCACACCACTGTAAATGCACAGAAGAAGGAAGCCCCCTGTTTATAAATTCAATTTGCTCACAAGAGTGCCCCATATGGCCTTGCGGGGCTCATTGATTTGGTCATATTTACGAAATGGAAGCCACACATTTGTGGGTTGTGATAACCCAAAGAGGTTGGAGTCACCATCAAACTGTTGCCAAAGGGTGGGGGTGCTGCAGGAGCAACGCATACACCCCAAAAAAGTAATTCCCCAGCCCCCGCCCAAAGTTTAGGGTGACTACAAAAAAGATAATCCCTCAAGGGTTTTGATGGATTATCAGCAGTAGCTACGCTGGGGAGTTTTGTTCTATAGCGGTAGAGTGATATGTCCTCTAGGGGCAAGGACTATGGTTACAGTGCCTATGGCCTGAAATGGTGCAATATGGAAATGCATGTTGAAAGAAACCCTCTAGGGGTGAGAGCTGGTAATTGCACATGTGTATATTTTCAGGAATGCTGTCCTTTCGAGACTGTGGTGAAAATGCAGTATTGTATGTTGAAAATGTTCAAAGTGTGTGCTGCAAGCACCTTCTAGGTGACTGTTTATGATTGCACAGTATTGTAATTATAAGTGTGATTGAATTGCGCTATTCATGTTGACAGTTCTGATGAGTACACTGCATTCCCAGTCATGCTTAGACATTGATTCTTGCAAATCCTTTATTTTAATAATGAGACTAATGGCCACTCACGATTAAAGTTTGCATGCTTTATTGCCAGTATTATGTGTCCTCATTCATGGTTATATGTGATGGCATTTATTCCTATGATGAAGTGCTTCTTGAAATAATGCGATGGACAGCCACTTGCTTTGGTTCCAGTATTAAGCACTCTTACTTCCAGTTATGTTCATCCGTGACATTTAGGGTCAAGATTGTGTGTAGGCCTGGGCTTAAAATGCTGCTCCGCTTGCGGAGTTTGTGGTATTCGGCAATGCTGCGCTCCGCGGAGAACGTGGAGTTACCGATAAACTCTTCACTCCGCAACAGAGCAGTTATTTTTCTATTGACGCGCTCATCACATCGTTTTACGAGTGCGATGAAACTTCCCAAGCCTTTCGCGAGGGCCCACAAGATTTGCTTGCAGCCCACAAGATTTTGCAGCCACGCTAGCAACATCAGTCGCTTCATTTTTGTTGTATGCGAGTGCAATCGACTGCGGTTGCAACCTGGAGAAGATTCTCTCCCCGAGAAGCAGCTAAATCTCCTCAAAAAATAGAATTTAAAGGTAAAAAACATCTCAAATGACGGTTCACATTGTCTTTTAGTGAGAGGAGCCCTTTTTATATTTGACTTTTTTCAAAAAAGAGGAAGTACTCCAGAGACTCCAACTTTCCATTCGTGTCCAGCAGGCTCCTCCCAGTGCATTGTCCACCTCCTGGTCACTTCTCATTTGGATTTAGAGCTGGAAGTATCAGCCTTTTTGTCTGCTGCATATATACCTTTGAATTGGATGACTTTTTTGTGATATCAAAAGAAATTTCAAAAACTATTGTGCAAAGATGTTATTTATTTGATAGAGGGTATGCATCAGGATTTATTTGTACTTTTATTCGATTTTTTATATTTAGTGTGGTGGGTGACCAACAGTTTCAGTAGGGGCCTAGTTATTTTTTGCATGTAATTTTCCTTCTTTTATAAAGGGAAAATGTTGCACAGTTTAGTACATTTTCTCCATGTTTGTTTAATAAATTTGCAATAGTCATTTAATTCACTATATGGCCTGCCAATGGACCTTCAGTAGGCTCAGTACTAGTCATGGCTGCATGAAACAACTGTTTCTGTGGTGTCTGTTGAATTAAAACAAAATTTAGGCCATCAGTGGCATTAGATTAAATTTTAAAAATGTGTTTTTTGGGGGTATTTATTTTTTTTGTTCTACAAACTGTAATATATTTGATGCCTTTGGAGGACATGTGCTGTAATATTTTTTAGCACAGTTAATTTTCCCATTTGGCATTGCTAAATTAATGCTGTTTTCTCATGTGTTATCATGCCTCCTTTGTCTGGCCAGTGTATGAGTGTGTTCACCATAGGCCACCATTTGTCTTAGTTATGCTTCCCATGTGGCTGGGGCCCATTTTGTATAGTCAATGTCTATAGGCCTGCATTTTTTCTTTGTTTTCCATGCCTCCTGATTATTGTTTGACCGTGTGGCTGGTGTCCATTTTGTATAGGCAGCCAATGTGCTTTTGACATAGGCCTGCATGTGTTCTTTGTTGTGGTTATGCCTGCTTGCTTGTTGTTCTTGTTTGACCATGGGGCTGTTGGTCATTCTGTGTAGACAGCCCTGTGTGGTACGCACACCCATCATTACAGAGAGTGGTCTCAGCAGAGAGGCCAGTCCCTATGCACACCCATCATTGAGAGAGTAATGACAACTCAAAAAAAGATTGCTGGTGACATGTCTTGAGATCAGAGATACAATAACCAAGCAAATAAAGAATTTTTATTGAATAATTATCCATTTAATACTCACAGACATTTTACAAAGATTTTGCAAACTGTGAGCCATATACTGTTTTGTTAAAATAGAAAAAATGTTTTCCTAAAATATTGTCAGAACAACATATATTATAAAGTCATTCTACCATAGATTCAGTCAGAAAAGTAATTAATTTAGGTTGACACAAAACTATAAATTCACTGAAGAAAAAAAGGTTGAAGTAATAGTTAGATGTAACAATAATATCTGGTTACTTTTTTAGAAAACATAGAAATTCACTTAAAAACCCAAAATAACATTTTAGTTAGGTGAATTTGACAGTGTGAACATTAAAATGTTGAATTAAAAAATGCACAGAAATGTACTAGTTATAGTTAGCAGCACTGACCATAATATGTACCTGCCATGGTCTGCTTATGATCTCACATATGACATGTTCTATGACGTAATTTATTACATCACTGGTAACATCTCAAATGACATAATTGATGACATCACTAATATCATCCAAGCTTCGTTTCACCGCATACTGCTGTGTAGATTGCTATGGCCTAACATATAGCATAGATCACATTAAAAATTAACCACAGATATATGGGAAACCGTCATATAGTATGGTGTTAAATCTGAATACAACTGTCCATATGGAGCCAAAATAGTGAATGCTAATTTCAAAACAAATGCGCTACTAAGGACAGCTTTTATCTGTATCAAACCCCTGACACACACCAAATCTACATTAAAAAATGAAGTTGATATAAGTCGAGACTTGCGGACCAGATGTACGACCATTTTTTGCAGTCGCAAAGGGTATTTTTGCCCCTTTGCGACTACAAAATAGGTCAGTCCAATTTACTAACCCTATTTTGTGATTCATTAATCAATTAGCAACTCGCAAAATAGGGTTAGTGGCTCGCTATTAGGAAGGGGCATGCCAAGGGCGTTCCTTCCTACTAGCGAGTCCATAACCCATGTATGATGTTTTGCAATTGCGGTCACAAAACACCTTTCTTAGAAAGGTGGTAAGGCACTCACAAACAGAAGGGGTCCCAAGGTGACCCCTTCTCCTATGGGAATGCATGCGCACATTTTTTTTAAGAGCAGGCAGTGGTCCCAGGAAAAATTAAACTGAGGATTCATTTTTATTTTTTAAATGCAGCCTATTTTCCTTTAAGGAAAATGGGCTGCATTTTAAAAAAAAATGCTTTATTGACAAAACAATCCCAGACATGGTGGTTTGCTGACCCTAGCAGGCCACTATCCCTGGGTGTGCCAGTATTCCCAATCGCGTCGCAAATTGTGACAACCTCATCAATATTCATGAGGCATGCAATTTGCGACCCCATTGGGAATCGCAAACATTGTCTGAGACCCTGTTGTACATTGGATTTTGTAACTCGTAAAATACAATGGTCGGACATCTGGCACCGAGTACTGTAAGCAGTGTTTACTCCAAGGAGAGAGTTAATTCTATACCACACTGTTTGTAAACAGTGAAACTCTCATTAGAAATACACCATAGAGTTCTCAAAAGAATATACTAAGAACACTGTACATTCTATTCAGCAGTTTTCCGAAAAGACACTATTTGCTAAAAATAACCAAGATGTGAAGGTGCTAAACATTCCAATATCTGCATCACTTATACTATGATGCAAACTTTATAGTTAACCCATCTTCTGCCCTAGTTTGCAAGTCATTTCAGCTGCTGTCTGGAAACTTTGGGGGTGATCCAAAAGTTCCCATAGGGATCTTAGACTCGACTACAGCCCAACCTGCTGAACAGAATTACACCAAATATAGCAGATTGCTAGATTTTGTCCCAGGAATAGTGCATTGTTGTATTTTGGTGTAAATCTATTCAGTAAGTTTGGAGTTATTAAATTACAAAGATTTATGTATATCTAGAATCGTGGATTAATTGCGGTGCATCTGCGGATTCTTGCACCAGCAGCAATGCTGTGATTGGCTGGCCACAATCTGAGAGGAAAGTTGGGGTTGTCATTTTGTGCATCAGGACTTGGTTCCGGTATAAAAGTGATAGACGGGGTCAGGGTAGCAGTACCAGACCCCATCAGACTGATGTGGGAGTCTGTGAGGGATCCCTCATAGTCAAGAAATTGTCCCAAAACATTTTTTAGCATGTGAGAATCTGTTAATCCCCCAAAATGCTCAGTGTGACCCCTTGTGTGTTCTGCAGTGGTTCCAGACCCCAATAAAAAATATATACCCACTCACAGACCCACACACCTCCTCACAGAACCACTCACACATCCACTTATACACCCATACAACCACTCACACACCCATACAGCCACTCAAACACCCACTCACAGACCCACACACACATTCACACACCCACTGATACAACCATGTACATACCCATACTGCCACTCACACACCTATTCATATGCCCACAATGCTTTCACACTTCCACTCACAGACCCACACAGGCACTCACACAGTCACTTACATACTCAAACACCCACTTACACATCCACACAACCACTCATACACCCACTCACAAACCTGCAAAACCACTCACATGCCCACTCTCAAACCCACACAGCCACTCATAACTGCACTCACACACCCAGTCACAGACTCACACACCCACTTGCATACCAATACAACCACTCACACACCCATTCAGCCACTCACACACCCACTTACAAACCCACAGGACCACTCACACACTCACTCCCAGATCCACACAGCCAGTCTAACATGCACTCACACACCCACTCACACACCCACACAGTCACTCACACAACCACTCATACATCCATACAGTCAATCACATGGCACACCCACATAACACCCACACCCACTCAGTGTGCCTGTGTCTGTCTTTGTGCCGCTTTGCTGTTTTTTTGTATTTCTTTCTGTCTCTCTTGTGCCTGTGTCTGTCTTTGTTCCCCTTTCCGTGTTTTCTGTATCTCTTGTGCCCGTGTCGGCCTTGTGGATTTTTCTGTTCTTCTGTCTCCCTTGTGCCCATCTTCTGCCTGTGTGCTCTTCCCGCCATTGCTGCCCCTGCGCCCCCTACCCCCTGCCGGTTCCCACTTCCCACCTCCCAGATGCGCTTCCCTCCCCTCTCCCCTACTTAATTGCAGGTACTGTGCGGCCACGCAGCATGCGCACTGCTGGCGTGCCGAAGGCGCACTAAAGGCAAGCCCGTCTGTGCCCGTCTACGACCCGACAGCGGCCAGCATCAGGAACCCTGGGTCTACGACCCCTACTGCTACAACTGTGCCACCATCCTCGCACTGAACCCCGGAAGGAACAACAACTGCCAGGGATCAATGCCAGATACCAACCACGGGCAATTCTCCTGCCTACACTGCCGACAATCCTTCACCATCAACTACCTCCCCATGACCGCTGAACACACACGGACTCCCACACCACCAAAGCCATGACGTGCATCCTCCTCAACGTGCGCTCCCTCGACAGACACACCACGAAGATCTGGGACCGGCTCAATGCCCTCTCGCAAGACGTCGCCTCCTTCACGGAAACATGGACCAATGCCACCTCTGCCCCTGACATCGCCATCCCTGACGGATACAAGATCCAAAGAATAGGCCGCTCCCACCGCCCAGGAGGAGCGCTCGCCATCGCAAGAGCTCATTTCAACTCTCCTCCTCCAGCACGAGCAACCCCCTCTCCAATAAAGGGCACCTCCACTTCCAGATCCAAACCAGCCCCAGAACTATACTGCGTGGGACCGTTGTCTACAGACCCACCAGCACTCGTGCCTCTTCTGCCACCACCATAGCCGACCTCAGCGCACCCCACATCATCACCTCCATGGACTATATTCTCATCGGAGACCTGAACTTCCACCTTGACAACTGCAGCGTCCCGACTCCACCACCCTCCTCAAAAACCTTGCCAACCTTGGACTGAAGTAGCTCGTCACCAACCCCACCCACAGAGCCGGACACACCCTCGACCCCTTCTTCGCTGGAGGGACAAACATCTACTTCAGCCACACCACGCAGCCCCTCTGGACAGACCACCACTGCCTACACTTCACCTTCTTCACCACCACCACCACACCCAAACCCGCTCAGCATCCGCCATGAAGGAATTGGAGCAAGATCATAGAAGAACACCTCAATCCCAACCTCCTCCTTGACCCCCCTCCACCACGACTGACTCCAGATCCCTAGCCAAAGACTACACTACTGGATCGCCGGCTGCACTGACAAGCTCACACACCCCTGCCACCCCATCAAACAACGCTCCCTGAAGGCCGCCTCGTTCACTTCCAACCTTCAAGAATCCAGGCGCTCCAGCAGATGCCTTGAGAAACTCTGGAGGAACAGGAAAAGCACTGAAGGCCAGAACAACTACAGGAACGCCATGAATGAATACCACCAGTGCATAAGAGCCACAAAGCGGACCTTTATCAATAACAAAATCCACACCAAAGCAAGTAACGCAAAATAACTCTTCAGCATCATACAGCAGTTCACCAAACCCCAAGCAAAGCCACGGACTTCTCACCATCTCAGGACCTGCAAATCAAGGCCCTCTACGACAACTTCAGCGAACAGACTCCGGACTCCACCCCCCACAACCAGCTGACCATCACCGCCTGGAAACCCGCCACCACTGAAGACACCACCACAACCATGAAGAACACTCACTCAGGAGCCCCAACTGATCCCTGCCCACCGCACATCTACCACAGAGCCGCCATAGCACCCGAACTAGGCCAGACCATCAACGTCTCCCTCAGAGCCGGTATCTTCCCTGAAGACTGGAAGCAGGCAGAGGTCAAGCCCCTCCTCAAAAAACCATCCCCCGTTCCGATGGACCTGAAAAACTACCAGTCCATCTCTCTCCTTTGCCTTCACTAACAAGGTCACCGAGAGATTCATCAACGCCCAGCTGACCACCTTCATCGAAGAGAACGCCATCCTCGACTCCTCCCAGTCCAGATTCCACAGCAACTACAGCCCCGAGACCGCCCTCCTCGCTGCCACCGATGACATCCGCATGCTACTCTACCAGGGCCACACTGCGGTCCTCATCCTACTTGACCTCTCTGCAGCCTTTGACACCATCTCACACCGCACTCTCGCTGCCAGACTTCACAACACTGGTATAGGAGGAACCGCCCTCGACTGGATCCGCTTCTTTCTCTCCGGCAGAACCCAAACAAGCAAACTCCCCCCCTTCCTCTCCGAACCTACAGAGATAAACTGTGGAGTACCCCAAGGATCCTCACTCAGCCCCAAGCTCTTCAACATCTACATCACCCCCTCACCACCATCGTTAGACAGCATGGGCTCACCATAGTATCTTACGCAGACGACGCTCAGAGCATCCTCTCTCTCACGAAGAACCCCGAAGACACCAGACTCATCTTCCAAGAAGGAATGAAAGATGTTGCAGCCTGGATGAGCGACAGCTGCCTAAAACTGAACTCAGAGAAGATCCTCCCCAACTGCATGGGACAGCTCCTGGTGGTCCCCTGCCCTCGGAATCCCACCCACCCCGACCCATCACACCCAGAACATCAGCATCATTCTAGACTCCTCTCTCTCCTTGACCCGCCAGATCAACACCGTCGCCTGTACCTGCTCCAACCCCCTCCGCATCCTCCGCAAGACCTTCAAGTGGATCCCCCCTGAATGCAGAAAGACCATCACCCATGCACTTATAACCAGCAGACTGGACTACGGCAACGCCCTCTATGCCGGAATCAACAAGACCCTGCTACACAAACTCCAAACCATTACCGCAGCCAGACTCGTCCTCGGAGCCCCACGACATGTGCACATGACCCAGCACCTATGAGACCTCCACTGTTCTGTGCTTGATGAGGGTCGGACAGCGGCACTATTGCTATTAGATCTAAGTGCCGCGTTCGACACGATCTCGCACAGGATTTTGCTTCAGCGCCTGGAAGAAGTAGGTGTCACGGGTTCTGCCCTATGTTGGTTTAGTTCATTTCTTGCCGAACGATTCCGCCCTGCCAGTCTAAATCTTATCCGTTGAAACTGGGTGTCCCGCAGGGCTCTTCGTTAAGCCCCACTCTATTTAACCTTTACGTGAGGCCGCTGGCTGCGGTCGTCAAGCAGTGGGGCCTGATGATGGTCTCATATGCAGACGACACGCAGCTGGCGGTCACGTTGAGTGGGGACTCTGACATGGAGGCTCCCAGGTTCCGTGACGGACTACGAGCAGTGGCTAACTGGATGAATTCCAACTGTCTCCAGTTAAACGCCAAAACGACCGAGGTCATGGTGGTCGGCAAGCAGGCGGAGCAATGGGGGGACAGGTGGTGGCCTCCTGAACTGGGTCTGACCCCTTCTCCAGCATCGGAGATAAAAAATCTTGGGGTTTGGCTGGATCCGACTCTTAGTTTCATCTGCCATACTAGGAAGGTGGCGGCTACCTGCTACGGCATTATCAGAGGTCTAAGACCTATCATGAAATTTTTCGACGCACTCACTAGGCAGCTAGTGGTCCAAGCGTCAGTGTTGTCCCAGCTGAATTATGCTAGCTCGCTTTTGGTGGGGATTAATCAGTCGGAACTCACCCGGCTGCAGCGAGTTGAAAACGCTGCAGCCAGAGTGGTGATTGGTCTGCCAAGGCAGTGTTCTGTTTCAAACGCGTTGCGCTCTCTCCACTGGCTTCCTGTGAATCAGAGGATCAGATTCAAGGTTTTATGCCTTGCTTTCAAAATCCTCAAGGGTTCAGCTCCCCAAATATTGGAGAATTTGTTGAGGCCATATGTACCCTCACGAACCCTCAGATCCCTGGGCCAAAACCTGGCAGCGGTTCCACGCTTCAGGCTGAGCAGAGTCGGCGGTCGCTCTTTTCGGGTGTTAGCGGCGAGGTTCTGGAACTCTCTCCCCCCTCACATCCGGGCCCTTGAAGATCTCTTGCTGTTTAGACGGGCTATCAAGACTATTTTATGTGTGTAGTTTATTTTAATCTGTTCTTTGTTGCTCCATTTCTCTGGCCTTTTAACAGTGTTGTGTTTCGGGTGCCTTGCAAAGCGCCGGGACGCCCCTTTGCTGGGGCAGCTGAGCGCGGTATAAGTTTAGATAACATAACATAACATAACATAACATAACATAACTGTCTCCCCATCAAGAAGAGAGTAACCTTCAAGTTACTCACCCAAGCCTACAAACTCCTCCACAGCATCGGACCCAAACACCTCAAGAAAGAGTCTCCTTCCACCCAAAAGATACCTCCAGTCCGCCGACTCGCCCTGACAGAGACCGCACTCATCCACAGAGCCAGACCAGGCAGAAGAGCCTTCTCCTACGTCACAGCAAAGACCTGGAACGAGCTCCCAGTCAACATCAGATGCTCCCCAACTCGGCACACCTTCAGGAAGAGCCTCAAGACCTGGCTCTTTGACGGATTTGACTGACCAAGAGATGCAGCTCCCCCTTGCCTTGAGACCCTCACGGGTGCGCAGCGCACTTTATAAACCCCTGATTGATTGATTGACTATCTACTACATGTGAATTTGGACCATTAACTGACTCTCTTCTTAGAGATTAAGTTGTCCGAATTATATCAAGGTACAGGAAAAATTATTGGCAGAAAAATCCTGACTTAGCTCAAGCCATAAGCATCTTGCATGAAAAAATAAACAGTATCTCGAAGCTAATGAGATCCTCTCTAGTGTGGATAACGTATCAGACAAAGTTGAAGTCTGTAAGGTGAGTGTAACAGACTTATCTGTCCTGGGTTACTTGTGTTCCCTCAGAGAGGACCTGGCAGCTCGGGCAGGACTCTTCCTATTACACCAGGACCAAGACTGCTTTGCATTTGGCTAAATCTAATCTGAGGTGGGGTGAACTGGGATGCAGCCCGAGTGATTGCCAGTGTCTGATAATAATCCAAGCATTCTCCCAATGACTTTTTTCTTTACTTCAGTGCCAAGGCTATGCCCAGCCGTGGGTCCTGTGCTCACCATGCCACTGAAACCAAGCTGCATCCTGCTGAAGAGCCCCTAACTAGTGAAAACAAGTCTTGCGTTGCCTGTTCTGGTTCAGAGAGGGTCTCGCTTGGCAGTTCGGGCTGGAGCAGGACCAACGCTCATTTGCCCATGGATGGGCGCTTAATCTGAGGTGGCAGCGTGGGCACAATAGGGTGGGGTGCGATGTGGCCTCAAGTCATTACCAAGGACTGAGATTAATGTAATCATTCCACCTGTCACTTTTTTGTTTAAACCAACACTAACTAATAAATAAATTTGACAAACGTCTTGCAAATTATATTTTGACACGGTGTGGGTAAATCCTATCACTGGTATATATTTAATATTGCACCTGCACAGAATGGATATTACTGGTACATATGCCTGCAGAGAAGTGCTGTCAGTGCATCAACATAATGCATGCCTTCATCGAGGAGCTACTACTGACGCATTTAAAATTACATCCATGCAAAGTGACAGAGTAGAGGCACTTTTGGAACATTACCTGGTGTGTGTCTGCTAAGAAGCCCTAGTACTGCACATTAAATAAAACATGCCTGCACAGGAGTGCTCCTAATGCGCCATTAGATATTACAAAATCCTAGGCCCCTAACAATCGATTTCAGAGCAATGGACAGCTTAGAAACCACACTAATGGCAGTCATAGAAACCATTAGACGCTCCTTGGATGCAGGTATTCCAGTAATGCTGGTTCTGCGAATCCGTCGGCAGCCTTTGACACGGTCTCACATTCTACTCTATTCTGCAGGCTGCACGATGTGGGTATGCATGGCAGGCCCTACAGTGGCTAGGGGACTTTCCTAGCAAACGTACCCAAACCATCGCGTTCCCTCTCTGTGCAGGTTATCAGCGGGGTCCCGCAGGGTTCTTCTTTATTCAGTGTCCACATGGCCCGCTGGTGCTGATTGTCAGATCATGCAGGTTTTGATGGTCGTGTCCTATGCTGATGATACCCAACTAGTCATCTCTTTTGGGCAAGCTCCAGATATGGCTAAAAAAAAGGGTTTGCGGACTGCATGAGGGAAATCAGCGACTGGATGGTTAACAACTGTCTCCAATTAAATGGAAAAAAACTAACATAATGCTATTTGGCAAGGCTCAGGAGTCTTGGTCAATGGACTGGTGGCCTGTATAATTAGGCTCCGCCCCTTTCCTTAAACTAGTAGTAAAAAATCTCGGTGTCGAGCTAGATCAGGCACTTTCTATGAAGGAGCAAATCAGCATCCTATGTGGCATCTGTGTTTCCCCCTCTGCGGCTGCTCAGGAAAACCTTCCCGCGGCTCCCTGCGTCTTCAGGAAAAACTCTACTCCGGGCCCTGATCATCAGCCGCCTGGACTATGGGAGTGCACTGCTAGAGGCACAAAGGAGTCCATGCTAGCCAAGCTCCAGGGGATGCAGAATACCTCAGCCCCCCTAATCTGGACCCCCCCGCACATCCTCTACTCCTGTTTTGAAAGTCCTTCACTGGCTCCCCATCAGAAAGCATGCTATATTTGGATTGTGCTGCATAACGCACACAGCATTAACCACACGGCTTCCCTTGCACTTGCATAACAGACTCAGTTTGCACCAGCTGACCCGTTTAAAATTCATTCCATTCGCACCTCTAGATTTGGTGGCCCATGCTTCTCCCACCTCGCCCGCTCCACTGGAACAAGCTTCCTTTGCAAATTCCAAATCGCCTGAACTTTCTATGATTAAAAACCTTTTAAAACATGATTATTTGAATAGGTTTGTTGCCCTTTCTGATTGCTAGCGCCGAGATACACCTCCAGCTGTGAGTCGTTTCGCGCTACGCCAAATGTCTCTAACATAACATAACATGGCTACATAAAGGTTCCCTTATCAGCACAGTAAATATCACATGCCTGCACAAAAGTGCTAATACTGTATGTTACTTATCAAACGCCTGCACAGAAGTGCTAATACTGTATGTTACTTATCAAACGCCTGCACAGAAGTGCTAATACTGTATGGTACTTGTCAAATGTACGCAGAAAAGCACAAGTACTGCACATTAAATGACACACATATGACATGCCTGCAAATAAGCTCTAACACTGCACTTTAAATAAGACATGCCTGCACAGGAGAGCCCCTACTGCCCCATTAGATTTTACATCCCTGCACAAAGGCGCCATTATTGGCACAGTAAATAGCACATGCCTGCATAGAAGTGTTACAACTGTACGTTACATGTCCAATGCCTGCATAGAGGCACTAGTACTGCACATTAAATGGCACATTAATATGACATACCTGCACAGAAGTGCTAAAACTATACATTGCATGTGACATGCCTTCAGAAGTGCCATTATTGGCATATATAATATCCTCTTCTTGCACAGGAGTGTCTGCAGCCCCTGTCGGTCCTCAAGATGAGGTTTTGTGCTGCCCAGAGCCTGGTAGCACTGTCTTACCTGTAGTGGACTGTCCCCCGGTGGTTGCAGTCCAGATGAGCAGGAAGGCCAGGAGTGGGGCTGGACTGTGCCAAGCCATGTCCAACTGCTAACCACAGAGAGTGTCTGCAGGAGGTAACTGAGGTGACAAAGTGCAGCAAGAGAGGGGTGACTGCGGAGGGCTGGGGTGGGGTCAGAACTGGGGAGGTGTCCTGGGCTCCAAGGGAGGGCACATGATGGGAGGGGGGAGAGAGCTGTGAGTGACTGGTCCCTTCTGTTCCACTCCCTCAGGTAAAACAGAAACTGGTCCAACCACCACCATAACCACGCAATGAGAGGAATGTGCGCAACCATGTGTCAAGGTCATTTTCTGAACTAACTTCCTGGCCAGCGTGCATTGTGTCCAGGGGACACACTGGAGATTCCGGCTGGTTCACACACACACATGGGTGAGTGACAGCGCATAACCAGGCAAAGGGAGAAGAGCCGTCGCTTGTGTGAAGGTTGCTGTAAATGTCTGCATGTAAATAGAGGGGGAAGCGCCTGGAAGCGTCTGGTTAGCACAGGTTGATGAGCCTTGTGACCTTGGGAGCTGATACAGATTCACTCACAACTTCAAGGTTAATCCAATACTGAACCTTCATTAAAGGGCAGGATATCATTCCTCTTGTGGGTGGACATACTCAGGACCTGGTGAGGACGTCAACCCTCCGTTTACGCGAGGGCCGTTCTCCCAGCAAATTTGTAATTTCTAAATGATTAAAAATGTCTTTCTTTACTCTTTCTTCCCATAAGGGGAGCATGGTACCCCTGAAAGTGACATGGGAAAAAGGGGACAATTGAAGCAGTAACTGAGAGAGAAGACAGACTGATGAACACACAGAACGCCCTGAGTTGTCTTTCTAGTACTTTTACAACATCCTAAGTTGTCAGTCACTGGGGCGTCAGGGAACCTTTTTTGGCTTATGATATTTTGCTTCTTTAACAGTTGAGACCTCCTTGGTGATGGGAACGCACTGAGAAAGGAAGGTGGGTCAGCTCCGGATAGTGTACAGTGGCACTTAACCTGCAGCACTGGGGACCACTGGAGGGGGAGCTGCATGCCTCAGCATCCTCTGAGGGTTCCCTGCTCAGGCCCTGCTGCAGTGCAGCACTGGGGACCATCTGCTGAGCACCAGCACTAGAGGAGCTGCATGCCTCAGCATCCTCTGAAGGTTCCCTGCTCAGACCCTGCTGCAGAGCAGCACTGGGGACCATCTGCAGAGCACCAGCACTAGAGGAGCTGCATGTCTCAGCATCCTCTGAAGGTTCCCTGCTCAGACACTGCTGCAGTGCAGCACTGGGGACCATCTGACACAGCACCAGCACTAGAGGAGCTGCATGCCTCAGCATCCTCCGAAGGTTCCCTGCTCAGACCCTGCTGCAGTGCAGCACTGGGGACCATCTGCAGAGCACCAGCACTAGAGGAGCTGCATGCCTCAGCATCCTCTGAAGGTTCCCTGCTCAGACACTGCTGCAGTGCAGCACTGGGGACCATCTGACACAGCACCAGCACTAGAGGAGCTGCATGCCTCAGCATCCTCCGAAGGTTCCCTGCTCAGACCCTGCTGCAGTACAGCACTGGGGCCCATCTGTCACAGCACCAGCACTGGAGGAGCTGCATGTCTCAGCATCCTCTGAAGGTTCCCTGCTCAGGCCCTGCTGCAGTGCAGCACTGGGGACCATCTGCAGAGCACCAGCACTAGAGGAGCTGCACGTCTCAGCATCCACTGAGTGTTCCCTGCTCAGACCCTGCTGCAGTGCAGCACTGGGGACCATCTGCAGAGCACCAGCACTGGAGGAGCTGCATGCCTCAGCATCCTCTGAAGGTTCCCTGCTCAGACCCTGCTGCAGTGCAGCACTGGGGACCATCTGACAGACACCAGCACTAGAGGAGGAGCTGCATGCCTCAGCATCCTCTGAAGGTTCCCTGCTCAGGCCCTGCTGCAGCGCAGCACTGGGGACCATCAGCCACAGCACCAGCACTACAGGAGCTGCATACCTCAGCACCCTCTGAAGGTTCCCTGCTCAGGCCCTGCTGCAGCGCAGCACTGGGGACCATCTGTCACAGCACCAGCACTAGAGGAGCTGCATGCCTCAGCATCCTCTGAAGGTTCCCTGCTCAGGCCCTGCTGCAGTGCAGCACTGGTGACCATCTGCCACTGCACCAGCACTGGAGCAGGAGTTGCATGCCTCAGCATCCTCTGAAGGTTCCTTGCTCAGGCCCTGCTGCAGTACAGCACTGGGGACCGTCTGCAGAGCACCAGCACTAGGGGAGACACATGCCTCAGCACCCTCTAAAGGTTCTCTGCTCAGGGGTGAGGGCATCTCAGAGGGAGCAGAGAGGCTCTGCCCGCGGTGCCACTTGATTGCCCACCTGCCGTTCCCACAGGTAAATTCCAGAAGACAAGTTGCCCCAGAGCCTGCAGGAAGTGAAGATGTCAGAATGTGCGCTTGATGTCCTGCCAGTAGAGGGCGCCTGTGCACATCCCCCCTGCTGCAGCTCACTGGTGCTCCACTGCTGGCAGGACCTGCGGTGACACACTCTTGGTTGCAGTCACTGCAGCCACAATCATGTGTCTCTTTCTCTGCCACCACCGAGTAACCCAGACTCCCAGCAGAGGTTTCCATCTACTGAGCAATGGCTCATGGTGACAAGTCCATAGCGTGAAGTGTGCAGATGATGTACTTTTGTGCTTGAGCAAATGAATGATGCTGAAATCAGAGATATCTTGCTTAGATTTGGAAAAAGCATTGTTAGAACATTTGTGCCAGCTGGGTACCAGTGGAAGCTGTGCTCCCAACATGCACCACACTTCTACCAGCGGAAATTGTACTCCCAGCATGCATCACCCTCCCAGCAGCGCAAGCTGTGCTTCCAACATGCACCACACTGCTTCCAGCAGAAGCTATGCTCCCAGCATGCACTGCACTTCTGCGTAAAAGGAAGTGGTCACAAGTTGGCCACCAACATTTTTGTGATCACTCTTTAATTTCGTCTGTACTAATCAGTTGTATTACAAACCATCCAGCCGCAGGGTGTCATGCAAAGGACAAATTAGTTGTGTGTATTTGCGACCCTCACAATTGGATACAAGACCAGGGACGGTGGCCTGCAGAGCACCATGCTTGGGTTCACATTTACAAAAAAACAGGTTTGTCTTGTCACAGCACTTCTCTCTAGTGTCATGGAGGGTTTCACGGAAGATTGAGTGTCCCTGGAAGAGGCTAATGACTTCATCTGTTAGGCCTGTTCCTCCAACACTCACAAGCGATACTCTTCAGCTTGGAAGCATTGGTGTGGCTGGTGCCCTGAACGAGGAGCCGATCCCTTTGGAGCAGATTTCTATCTGGTGGTGAACTTCTTGTCATCCCTAGCTTCGGCGGGTATGGCGTACAGAACAGTTACCAACTTTTGTTCTGACATTTCTGCAGTTCATAGTCCTGTGGATGGTAAACCCATAGGGGAACATCCCATAGTGAGTAAACTGTTGAGAGGCATCTGCATGGTTCGGCCTCTTCTTCCCAAATATTCTATTTTGTGGGACGTGTCAGTGGTATTGAGATTTTTAGAGTCCTGGCCAGACAATAAGTATCTGTCTCGTAAACAATTATCGGCCAAATTGACAATGTTGTTGTCTCATATCCTGTAAAAGAGTGTCTGATGTCCGGACATTAGGGGGCAGATTTACCAGAACTGGTGCATCTCTGCATAGTAGCATAGATGCATCAGTTAATTTGCGTCCCGTAAAAAAAACCTTGTGCCACAACGGATGCGTTGCATTTACAATGTGGCGCATCATGGAGCAAGGCTAGACACATGTGTGATGCATCTTTTGGCGTATGGGCAGCGCATTGCTAGAGTCGTGTCGCAAGCACAATACAACTCCAGGAATGGTTAGGTATGCCTATTACTAACATGCTGCGTCACTCAATGCGCCTACTTCAAGTAGGTTTTCTCACGTCGGAATGCCCACCCTGCGTACATTATACCTGACACAGGTAAAATGTAGGGCAGGGCTTTACAATGTGACACATCTCCCTAGATGCTTCACATTGTAAATATGTCACAACGTGGCGCATTGTTTACGACGCCTCTGCGTCACAGATGTAATGCAACTGTGATGTAAAGTCATCGCAAGGGGCTTGTAAATTTGCCCCTAGATCTAGTTGAATGGATTTTTTTCTCCAGAAGGAGTAGCCTTCTCGATTTCTCGACGCACCAAATGCAATTCTTCCTCAGTTTCTTATCCTGCTTTCCCAGATATTTATTGGTCTGCATGTTCACAGTTCCCTCCCTTTTTGATGAAATGTCTGTGATGAGGTCAGTTTTACGACTTGATATTTTAATTCCCTGTTAGGAGCTGATGGCAAATGATTGTCTGAGTGACAGAGGTTCTTGGGATTTAAGATTGACCGGTTTTGTGGCACTGCAGCGAGGTACAGACCTATTGGGTAGAGATCCATGATAGACCACGGGCTGTCCTTGGGTGGCGATGCGGCCAGAGGCTCGTAGGTGTATTTTAAACGTATGGGAACCAACGGATCTGTGTGTGTATAAGAGACAGTGGGTGGCATTGGCATGCATGGTTGCCAAACGCAACATCGCTCAGTTGTGGGGAGCTAGACAGTCACCTCGGGTTGGGAAATGGGCGAAGGACACAGATTGGTGTATGTTTAGGGAGAAATCGGTCTACGTATCCAGAGGTTTGTCCCCAAAAGTGGGGGAAGGTATGGGCGGACTGGAACGGCCACCGAGGTGACATCTGTGCGCCACCGATCCGACTGGAAGGAGAAGAAGTGCAGGAACCCACATGATCCCCTGGTCATTATTTTGTATGTATTGTTTGAAGTATGGCTCTGTGTAACGGTCAAATATGTAACTAATGATCAAGTCACCTGATGTTTTGCTTTTGTTGAATGGTTAATAAAAAGAATATTTAAAAAAAGATTGCCTGGTCTGTGAGCAGTTGATTCCCGCCTGAGGTGGTCAGGGCGCTCGCCGGACCTTTGTTGGCCCCCGCTGGACCGAGTTCAGATTTTGGCCCGGCTTGGGTCTCAGGTTTGCTGCTCCTGAGGATTGATGCCCTGTCCTTGCAAGGTCCTGATCTTGGGTGTATCTGACATTGTCCTGTTTCAAACTGCAAGAAAGAGGATGCTCTTACGTCATTAAGGGGTTCTATGGGGCAGTGGCTCCATGGTTAGTCATGTGATAGTAAAGTATCTGTAGGATAAACGATCACTCATAAGTAGGTTATAAGATGGGTTTATTCGCATAAAAAGGAAGCACCACTAGCAACACATCCTGTGGCACCGGTCAGCATACATCAACTGACCAAACTGTCAAAACATGTAAAACAGCACGATAGCAGATCGTGCCATGGTATGAAGCACTACATTTGAACATAAACATAAGGCGCGTGCATTACATTTGAACATAAACATAAGGCGCGTGAAAAAGAGAATACGCGCGAGTACAGGCGAGAGAAGAAGCACGTGAGGACACAACACACCTTCCTCCCTTATGAAACCAAACAGAAAGAAGAAAAAAACCAAAATATAAATGAAAACAAAATTGGTGAACAATTTTTAAATTAATTATCAAATCTCTCTTTGACAAAAGCAATAAAATCGGACATCCACTTGGGTTTTCTTGTCGTTCTTTTCTGCAAAACAACATCATTGTTGTCAACAGGGAAATGTTTGTATCATTGTTAACATCAAGTTGAATATTTACATTTGAATCAGAATTATCTTCTACATTAGAACAACTGAGCATTGAACCATCGTCTCCACAAATTGCATTTTCACATGAATCATCATCCAGATAAGAATAATCTGAATGGTTTTGAGTAAAAGTCTTTTTATAAATTGCTTTATCGGCTTTAAGAACAGCAATCCTGCTAAGATTCCAAACTTTGTTGTTAGATAATCTTACTGAATTCTTCAAAAGTTCAATGACCTCAAAAGGACCCATAAACAAACTTTCCCCTTTTTTGACCTTCCAAGGTTTTTTAACTTTAACCATCATACCAACCTCAACTTTCGGATCAATTTTAGAACCAAATTTCCCATCAAAGTACTTCTTATTAACACTGTGAGTGTGAGCAAGATTTTATTTAACTTTTTCTAAATCTACATTTGAAGAGGTTGACTTAACTAACCATGACGGATTCACTTTAGTTCTGGGAAGTCTTCCCCTCATGATCTCAAAAGGAGAATATCCAGTCATGGAATTCACAGTGGTCCTATACATCCATACCTTCTTAAAAACTTCCACTTCCCACTTCTTGCCATCATTACCAACTGATTGTATTGCACTCTTTAGAACTCTATTAAACCTTTCTATAACTCCATTTCCACTGGGATTATAAAGAGAAGTCGTGGAATGCACTATACCCAGCCTAGTGAAATAATCTTTAGCCTTGTTGGAATTAAATTGAACTCCATTGTCAGTTATGAGTCTTACTGGTAAACCTTCAGTGAAAACTTTATCCAAAAAACACAAAACAGACTCAGTATCTATTTTCTCAACAATCTTGATGGTAGGCCATTTTGAAAAAATATCAATAGCTGCAATGATGTACTTTGAATCACAACCAATAGGACCCATAATGTCCATAGCAATAGTTTCCCATGGATTGTCAGGAATAACATGTTCACCCATATTTGGTTTAAGTGTAGTTAAAGACTTGTCAGAATTTGCACAAATAACACAATTTCTGACTAAACGTTCAATAAATAAATCCATGCCTGGCCACCAAAATAAATTCTTGACCTGCTGTTTAGTCCTGACAATACCGCTATGACCCTCATGACCTTGTAGAACTATGGTTTTTCTCACACCATCTGGTGGAACAATGCGTTCACCTCTTCTAATGATATTATCAACATATGAAAGCTCAGATCTAACTTCCCAAAAACTTTTAAGTTCTGAGTTGATATGCTTTCTATCAGGCCAAACACCCGTAATGCAATCTGATACATTACTTAAAATCTCATCCTCCTCAAATTTCTTCTGCCATAGAGTTTGATCAATAGAAATGGACCCCTCATCATGAACCATGGCAATCTGAAAATCATCCCATTCATTGTGCAGATCCTCTTGAATGGGCAAAGGCATCCTAGACAAAAAATCAGCAGAGACATTATCCTTTCCTAGTACATATTGTATTTCATAAACAAAATCCTGCAATCGCATAGACATTCGTGCAATGCGAGCGGAAGCTCTCAACATCCCTTCAGTAGTAAGCAAACGTACCAAAGGTTTATGATCACTCCTCAATATACATTCCTTACCCCAGACAAACACCCTGAAGTGCTCTAAAGCCCAAACACATGCTAAAGTCTCCCTCTCAATCGTGGAATACTTCTCTTCAGAAGGAGTGAGGGCTCTGGAAGCATGTGCAATAACGACTTCCTTACCATCTTTTGTCCTTTGTGTAAAAACAGCATCTAGCCCCTTTGAGCTAGCATCAGTAGTGATAATATTTCGTAAAGAAGGATCAAAACAAGAAAGTGCAGAGGCAGAACATATAGCATCCTTTACATCACTAAATTATTTCTCACATTCTTCTGACCACACAAAAGTAACTCTGTTCTTAATTAGCTGCCTGATGTTAAATGTTCTACAAGAAAAATTAGGTACATATTTGGCATAAAACTCCACCAACCCTAAGAATGACCTAACATCATCTTTAGATTGGGGATGTGGTGCAGATCTAATGGCTTCCAAAAGATCAGATTTAGGTTTGATTCCTTCCTCACACAACTCATGGCCTAGATAATTTACTGAATGTACACCAAATTTTCATTTTTCATGTTTTATGGTGAGACCATGAAGATTAAGTGCATTCAAAACATTCTCCAAAGCAGAAATGTGTTTTTCATTACTGTCACTGAACACTAATATGTCATCCTGAAAACAGAGCGCATCTTTGCAATCCTTTAAAATATCTTGCATCACTCTCTGAAAGATGGCAGCTGCAGACGCCAACCCAAAAGGCATTCTGTTAAATCTAAAGCATCCAAATGGGGTGATAAATGCCGTGAGATCCCTACTCTTTGCCTCAAGTTCTATCTGGTGGTAGGCAGCTGATAAATCTATGGTTGAGAAAAACTTCGACCCACCCACAGATGATAACAATTCAGAAATGCGAGGAAGAGGAAATTGATCCACAACAATATTGTTGTTAAGGTGACTAAGATCAATGCCGAGCCTAACTTTGCCATTGGCTCGTCTGGCAACTACATTGGGAGAAACCCATTCTGATGACTCAATTCTTTCTATTATCCCCTCTTTGACTAATGTATCTAACTCATTTTTTACTTCTTCACGAACAGCAAAAGGAATATTACGTGCCTTATGTACTTTAGGACATGCATTTTCTTTCAGACGAATCTCGTGTTTAAAACTGGTTAGTTTCCCAATGTTCTTTTGGAAAACATTTGGAAATTTGTCTAACATTAAAGAAGAAATACCATTCTGCTCATCTACTAACATTACAGGATTAGGACTATTAGGATTCAGAATGATATCAAGTTTTCCCTGATCAAACCAGCTAGGAACTGACGGACCTTTCTTAGAGATATAAAGTTTAGCAATGCATTTTCTATTTTTAAACCTGAAAACAAGTGTCCTAAATCCCAAAATATCTATTCTCCCTCCTGAGTATCCTTCAGGGCTAATATCGCTCTTCTCTAAATGACTACCTAATCTATTAACAAACAATTTTTTCCATACGGATTCACATACAATAGAATATGGTGAGCCAGAATCAGCATACATGTTAATTTTGACACCTCCAATAACCATATCACATAGTGGTTTCTTCTTAATCATAGAGCTGTCAATATTCAATACCACTATATTGGACTCTTTAACGTTCAAAACGAATGAACAATTATTTGAATCATTAGAGAAAGCATCGTCTTCACTGTTATCACTTTGTTCAATGCATTTAACTTTTTGGTTAATCTTACTCCTCTTGCATGCAGAGGTAAAATGTCCCATCAGGCCACAATTGGAACACTTTTGTTTTAAACCAGGACAATTTTTGTTATTTGCTAAATGTGATTTGCTATTACATCTATAACACTTCAAAGTACGTTCTTCAGATTTACCTTTTGAGTCAAAGATCTTATTTTTTCGTTGATAATCCTTATTCTTTTTGTCAGATTTCAAATTAATTTTTGAGACAATTTCTTTACTAACAGAAACATCTTTACCCTTAACCTGTTGAGCACTCCTACAAGAAAGTTCTGCTTTTCTGACAATAGCTATTACAAAATCTAAATCTTCATCACCATTTATCCACAATCTTTCCTGTATAGTTTCATTACTTGAATGCATTACTACCTGATCTCTAATTAGATCTTCTTGTAAATTTCCAAATTTACAATCCAAAGCTAAGGTTTTCAAAGCAGAAACAACATTGTCTACAGATTCTTCACTCAGTTGTTTTCTTTGAAAAAACTTGTATCTTGAAATACCTATACACACTTTGGGAGAACAATATTTATCAAAGTCCTACAAGGCTCTATCAAATACATTCATATCACCACCTGCTTGTGACACTGGTAACTGATTGAAAGCTTTCAAACCTTCCGGTCCTAAACTGTGTAGAAAAATACCTTTTTTTTCCAGAGGTTTCATTTTGCCATTTGCATCTAAAGTCTCAATATAATTTAGGAAATATGCTTTCCATTCAATCCAGGGCATGCATGGGGAACTACCTGCTGCCCAATAGCTTTGAGGTGGGGAGAGAGTATAGCCTTGTGCACACATAATAGTGAAATGTGTAATGTATGGTCTTTTTTCTTTTTTTTTTTTTTTATTATACACTTTGTAATACTGTCTTTTTTTTTTTTAAAGAAAAGAAAACTTAACTCACTATCAAATATGACAAAATAATAATTAAATGCTATTAAATTAAGTTCAAGTAGATATATGCAATGTGTAAGAATAGTTACAAATCCTTTGATCAGTCGACGAAGAAATGAATTCCTGTTAAAAAAAAATCGAAGCAGTTGAAAACAAACGTTGTAGCCAATCAGCGTTGAAGATAGCAGACGTTCAATCCTTGTCTGTATAACAAATGAAAACACTTTTGTCGTTTTCACTAATAAAGATTACTCGTGCTCCAATGAAGTCATTCATTAGTTTCTACAAACCAATACGAGAGAATAATATCTCCAAAAAAAAAACGATCCAATCACTTCTTTAGTCTTAAAGAGCGGGTACGGCGATCCAGTTTCAGTTTCAAAGCTTTTATTCGATTTGTTAGTACAAATCATACAAGCAAAACTTATATAACAATTCATTACATTAAAATTATTATAAGAAGGCTAAATTGTAAAAGAGAACTCCAGAAATATGTGGAGAGGACATAATAAATAATAACAAATCTAGGTGTTAATTCATATTTGTAGATATGATGATAACTAAAAACGCAGGGGTTCACGTATAACAGAGGTTATAAACATCTCATGTGGTACATATCCTGACAACTATAATTTTTAGAACGAAATCCAGGCCAAGGACATGAAACATTATAAATAACAAAAATAAATTTGAAACAAAATAAGTACAGACAGGACGGTGTAAAATATGGCAACTCTAAACACTTCCTGGCAGCTGTACTTTTCCAAATAAAGTAACTACGGGTGCAATAAGTACATAAAATAATAATTAAGCATTAAACATTAGGGACTAGGTGGCAGGGGAGTGTAGCTATGAAAACAAAGCCCAAAAAAATGGTTTATCACAGAAAATACTCTTCCTGGCACTATACAGTTTAAGTCGGGCCGAGAATAAAGAGAGCAATTTGCATAATTATTTGTAACATACAATATATAAAAACATAAGGTACAGACAGGAACATATAAGAATTATGACAATACAATACATTTCCTGGCAGCTGTACATTTCAAAATAAAAGTAGCAGTAAAAAAACAAATATCCTCATTCTCAAGTGCTGATAATAATGCAAGGGCATTCTTAAAAGACCGTATGTTATATTTGATAAAAATAGGTTTTAAATACCTGATTCTTAAAAACTGATAAAATTTGCAAAAGAGTAGAAAATGGCAGCAACTCTGGCGTGAAATGTTGTCACATGGGCAGGGAGTTTCTGATTTAAGTTTCTGTACTGGAAATGCCACAAGGTGGTGTACAATACCCAGCCTAACACGAGTTAGGACAAATTGATGAGAAGGGCGGTTGACCACTGAAAGGTAAGCTTGGAACCCTGATGGTAAACTGAGTTCCTTGTAGAATTTCACAGTAGCCAACTTGCCAAACACCTCATCGCGACCTTTCTTTTTATACTTTAAAAAAGTTTGTTTGATTTCTTTTTTGGGTATGTCAACCACCGATTCAGGGTCAAGGAAAACATCGATATCAAACATCTTTTTATACCAAAAGTGGATATATTTCAGCCAAAGGATACGTGATGAGAAGTCCAAGCCTATACAATCAAGAATAATTTCTTGAGTGAATCGAGTCTCTGGCTTAGCCCAAATAGAACGCCATAATAAAAGTGGGCGAACGGCTGCTAAGTCAGAAATAAACTCGACCCCGACCTCATCATGGACTAATTGAACAGAAGCAGAATGGGGGAGGCACAACACTCTTTTTAAAAACTTATTTTCATCTTTTTGTAAAAGTGTGCCATCTGTGTGGCCCCACACACCCGCCCCGTACAATACAGAAGGAACACAGCGTATATTATATATATTAATCATATCTCGGATACTTCTTGATCCGAGTTTAGAAGCAAAGCGAAATACGCTGCTTGTAGTTCGCATCATTTTCATCCTGATATTATCGAACTCGGATTTCCAGGATCCGTCATTGGCATAGGTGATACCTAAATAACAAAATGATTTAACTTGGAGCATTTTGTCATTGTCTAAATAAAAACTGGACTTCAGTTTATTAGCGGACTGACCACACAGCATAACAAAGGTCTTTGATTTATTGACACAGAGTCTCCTATTTTTGATGAACAGCATAAAACTGTTTATGAGACGCTGTAAGCCTATCTGGGTGCGAGATAAAAGGACAGCGTCATCCGCATATAATAAGATTGTGACAGGATTGCCACCAATCAGCGGAGCGTCTGCCGGTATAGTAGCTAAGGTGCGATCAACACAATTAATAAAAAGAGAAAATAAAAGAGGGGCTAATACGCATCCTTGCCGGATGCCCCTTGATACTTTAAAAAATGGTGTGCATTCACCAAGGGTACCGTATCGGACTTTACAAGAAAGTTTCTCATAGAGCCTTGCCAAAAAATGGACTATTTCTGACGGTGCTCCTAACTCCAGTAAAACCTGCCAAAGAATACTATGATCGACTAAGTCGAACGCGCTGCTCAAGTCAGCAAAACATAAAAATAAATTGCCCTTTTTAGCTACTGTATATTTGTTGATTAAAAGATCCAGATTTACGCATTGCTCTAAAGTGCCCATGCCTTTCCTAAATCCATATTGCACCTTGGTTAAAATATTCATGTCTTCGACCCAAGTTTCTAACCTTATGAGCAGAATTCTGCTCATAACCTTTACTGAGGCGTCCAGTAAAGAAATAGGTCGATAGTTGGCAGCCTCGGATTTGCTTCCTTTTTTAAATAAAGGGATAATAACCGATTGGCCCCAGGAAGGGGGAATGTTACCTTCAGCTGCGCAATTGAAGGTCCTCACTAAGATGGGGGCCCACAAGTCAGGTGCATCTTTTAATAAGTCCATTGGGACCCCATCGGGGCCCGGGGCCTTCCCTCCCTTGCTGTTGGTAAGGCCTTCCAGTCCCTCATCCAGGGTTATCCCCAGAGGTAGCGGTGTCCATATGGACGATTCAACAAGGGGTGGTGTTAATAAAGTCCCTGCAGGGTTAAAAAATTTTGTAAAATGGGTAATCCACTCCTCACATGCAACATGAGAGGTGATTTCCGGGATGCCTTCTGTATTTAAAAATGGGCTGTTGACTGTTTCCCAATAGAGTTTGCTGTTTTTTGTCTCAACTGCTTCGTTCAACTTATCCCATGCTTCTCTCTTTAAGACCTTTTTCCTGTTAGTAATGGCCATTTTATAATTGGTCCTTATTTGTTTAATTCTATTGCCGTCTCGTGGTTTAGACTTTAAGGCAACCTTCAAATCCCGAAGTGCTACAGTACAAGAGATATCAAACCAACCCAATTTTACAATTTTGTTGGTTGACAATTTTTTCCTGAAGATACCCTCAATGACAGCATTAATACTGATAAATTGTGATAACAAGAGATCAGGATCAATAACGTCATTCAGACAGTAACTAATCTCAGCTTTGCAGCTAACAACGACCTCCCTTTGTTTGGCCGCAGAATTGGCCCCTGTCCATTTAATCCTCGGGCCATTAGGTCTGCTGGAGACAATTTCAGTGGTACAAAATTCCCTGGTCTCTATTATGGCACCTCTACCGGGGATGGTTACACAGATGCTATTGTGATCACTTAGACTTTCCTCTCTCACATACAAGTTTAAGTAATCACCGTTACTAGAAAACAGGATGTGGTCGATAAAAGTCCCAGCTTCCCTCCCCGTGAAAGTAGGGCAGCTGGCATTCTGGTTATTTTTATTGCAATTTAACAGGACTAGATCTAATTTAAGTAGCAGTTTGTTTAGGACAGAGCCATACTGGCAATGAGAAAAGTGGGGAAAATCCTCGCCCTTGTTAGTGCCCCCACTAGGAGTATCCAACTCCATCCCAAAACCACAGGGATTCCCCTTAGATAAATGGCATGGCTGCAGGTTAAAATCCCCAGCCCAAAGGATGTCCGTCGCCTTGTGGGAAATGGCCATGGCCTTGGCAATTTCTTTTTCCAAAGGGAACAGAATATTCCCTCTGGTAACGTCAAAGATGTTATTATAGAAATTGACTAGTACCAGGTCCATACCCTTGCCACATTCAATCCTTAGCACCTGGCTATGGGCACCCACAGTTGAGCTACTTCTAACTTTGTAGTTACTCAGTCTATTGGATAGAAGTATCAAGAGACCCCCCTTTGCCCTACCTGAACTAGATTTGGTAGCATTAAGACAATAAGATGAATAGCCTTCTACATTTATATCCTCCTGGCTCCAAGTCTCCTGGAGGAGGACAATGTCAAACCCCTCTCCTATAAACCTTCACCAGGGCGCATTCACGACATTGATTTGCCGCGCAGCGGATTCTATCGCTGCCGCGGGACCTGGGAACCGCCGCCATCAGCGACGCCCACTTAGGCCACGCCCCTCGCTCGAGAGGCCACGCCCCCTGACACCGCTATATCTGCCGCTGAGCACAAGCGGACAGACGATAGCGATTTCCTCCTGAGGCGAAAAGCCGGGAGTAGGCCTGTCTGTTCTGTTGTTTTTAACTTTTGAGAGTCACTCATTCATATTGTTGTTTTTAAAGGAACGCCCACTCCCTACTTCACCAGGGCGCATTCACGACATTGATTTGCCGCGCAGCGGATTCTATCGCTGCCGCGGGACCTGGGAACCGCCGCCATCAGCGACGCCCACTTAGGCCACGCCCCTCGCTCGAGAGGCCACGCCCCCTGACATCGTTTCGTGCCCCCCATAAATGTGTAATCCACGTCCGCGCAGCGGACGGGCGCAGCGGGCGCGCCGTTTGCGCGCCGAAGGCGCGCCTAAGGCAAGCCCGTCTGCGCCCGTCCGCGCCAGGACGGGCCACGGGGCACGACACTCTGGGCTACCCCTTTCATATACTCCATGCCAGCTGCGCTCGCTGAATGCTAACTGGCCACTGAATCAAGCTACAAGGTCCCACATCCTCAAACTGGGCATCGCAGGATCGGACACCATCATACAACCCTCATCCCCCTCTATCATTACCACCTCAGCCTTTCTCCTTAACACGAGATCAGCCGTTAGGCATCAGCTTGAAATCTACGACCTTCTGGATTCAAAATCACCAGATCTTCTGTTCCTTACAGAAACCTGGTATAAACCTGACTCCCTGCCTAGCATCCTTGCCGCCCTTCCACCTGAATACTCACTGCTTCGCGCTGATCGACCTGGAAGCAGAGCAGGCGGCGGCGTAGCTTTAATCGCTCGCAAGGAGTTTCATTTCCAAATTCTGGACTCGCCCATGATATCAGCCGCGGACTGTCTTGTAATACGCTCCACTTACCTCAAGACCCCTCTCACATGTTTATTGACGTACCGACCCCCTCAGTCGTCCCCTGACTTTCTCCCTGCCTTTCAGAACCTCCTGGCCACTTTGGTAATCAATAACGCCTCCGTCTTGGTTTTGGGCGACTTTAATTATTGGCCCACCGACCCCGCCGAAGACTCTACGTCCAAAGATTTCACTCAATCTCTTCTTAGTTTTAATTTTATCCAGCACGTCCAGAGCCCCACTCACATTGGGGGCCATATCTTGGACCAGATCTGGACACTTAACATACCCACTTCTCTCCCCACTGTTTCGCCCTGTTCCTGGTCAGATCATTCCTTACTTACCTTCACCATGGACCTGAATCCAAGCACACCCCCTCCCATTCCCCAAAACGTTTGGGCTAGGAACTGGAATAAAGTAGACATCACCTCCCTCTGTAGTTCGCTAGCAGCCACTTGTCCTGGCACTGTGGGCTCAGATCCCCATTCCGGGATAGTCACACTTGATCGTTGGCTCACCGCCACCTGTGACCCTGTAGCTCCTTTAAAGCGAATAATTATTAATCGCTCACATAAGGCCAATAAGTGGTTCAGCCCCGATCTCAAAGCTAAAAAACTGGAGCTTAGACAGGCTGAACGAGCCTGGCGCCGGGCTTATTCACCCATTGGCCGGCAACACTTTTTATCTGTACTTAATGATTACAAAATGTCTATACTCAGAGCTAAGACCGAGTATTTCTCCGGGCGCATTCTAGCGGCGGAATGCAAATCGCGTGAGATCTTTTCTACGGTACATGAATTAGCTTCATCGGATAGAGCCTCACCTAGAATTCCCCCTTCCCAGGCCTTATGCGAATCACTCAATGATTTCTTCATTGATAAAATTGCTCTGATCAAAGCGAACATCCCTCTCCCTTCCCCCACTTTTTTTCCCCCTCAACCCCCTGAAAATCACTACTCCTTGACCTCTATTCCTCCACTTGTCAGAGAATCGCTGCTCCCCCTACTCAATCGAGTTAAGTCGGGCTCTCCGACCGACATTGCCCCGGCACGTATCCTCAGCCAGCTTTTTGCGGCTTGCCCTTCACCAGTCCTGGCCTTCTTGAATAGCTGCTTTATGTCCGGACAGGTTCCGGCCCCCCTCAAGACTGCCATAATCCTCCCAATATTAAAAAAACCCGGAGTGGACCCCTCTTCCCCTGCAAATTACCGTCCCATATCCCTTCTCCCTTATTTGGGAAAAATAGCAGAATCCCATGTTTCCCAGGTGCTTAGCTCCTTCATCGAAAGTAGCAACTATCTTGCACCTTGCCAGGCGGGCTTTCGCCCCCGGCACTCTACTGAGAAGGTGGTCATCTCAGTTATGGACCAACTCAGGGAGGGCCTAGACATCAACATTCCCCAAGCCTTGGTCCTTCTGGACCTCTCCGCCGCCTTTGACACGGTAGATCACTCCATCCTTCTGTCCCGTGTCAAGGCGGCGGGCATAGGGGACCAGGCCCTCTCCTGGGTGGGCTCTTTCCTGAAGGGACGAACCCAGGCGGTTCATCTGTCCGAATTCTCAGCTTCACCCAGCAAGGTGAATTGTGGTGTCCCCCAGGGCTCCTCCCTTTCCCCTCTTTTGTTTAATCTTTATATTTTCCCCCTCATTTTTGCACTTCAACAAATGGAGGTCACAGTCTATAATTACGCTGACGACCTCCAGCTTATATTTAATTTCTCCTCTGCTTCATTTGCTGCCACTAACTTCCAGTCGGTCCTTCTGTTTATCCGAGGTTGGATGAACGCTAACCATCTAAAGCTCAACCCGGATAAGACAGAACTGATCTTGACTGGGGGGAGTGGCAATCCTTGGTCACCATCCTTTTGGCCTGCCTCTTTTGGTCCCTCTCCCACCCCCTCTCATTCTGTCAAAACTCTGGGCATTATGCTCAATAATCAGTTGACACTTCACACCCACATTAGTTCTGTTGTTTCCTCTTCCTTCTTTGCTTTACGTACTATTAGGAAAGTATCCCGTTTTTTTTCTCCCTCTGCACTAAAAATGATTGTTATGGCCATGATTTTATCAAAACTCGATTATGGCAACATCATTTATAATGGAGCCCCGGCCTATGCACTCCAACGTCTCCAACTGGTGCAGAACCAGGCAGCTCGCCTGGTATATGGCCTTTCAAAATTTCACCACGCCTCCCCTCTTCTTTTCGCCCTCCACTGGCTCCCAATTAAGCAAAGAGCCCTCTTTAAGCTTGGATGTCTTACCTTTCAGGCTCGAGCCGGCACGGCCCCTATTTTCATCAATGCGGCTATAACCAACTACATTCCCGTAAGAGAGTTGCGTTCTTCCTCCGAATCTCTGCTAGTCACCCCTCGGTTTAAGAAGAGCCGCTCAGGCGGCCAGAAATTCTCGGTGCAGGCCCCCACTTTTTGGAACTCTCTTCCCTTTTCCCTAAGATCCCTGTCATCCTATACTGAATTCCGGAAAAACCTTAAGACTCTGCTGTTCCAGCAAGCGTTCAGCCCATAATTCTCCCCCCTACCTCCCTCAGGTTGAAATCCTATAGCGCCATGAAACTGCTAGTGAACGTGCGCTTTAAAAATAACTCAAAATTCAAATTCAAATTCAAACCTGAGCCAAAAAGGGGTATTTAATTTTCCTGCAATACCAGCGATATTCCAGGAAATCAGAGTAAGGTCTGCTGACTTAGAGGCCAGGACTGTAGTCTGGACTATAGTCCTTGGTTGTTCAATTACTGACCTCCTGGTGGGAGATTCAGTAATGATGGGATGGTTACTGGAAGGGAGTTGAATAGAAATACCCTCCGAGACAGAAACCCTATCTAAACCCATTAGACAACTTGGGGATACAGATGCCGCGGTAAGGACCGCTTGTCTACTGGTATGAACGGATTGCACACCTAAACCAGATCCTGACTGCCTATTGACTGGACGAGTAGATGGTGGTGGGACATAATGTCAGTCAACCATCTCCAGGCAGTCATATCTGTTAGATGTTTGAATACCTTGCCACCCACCTTCTGCATAATGATTGTTGTTGGGATACCGGGGACGATGTACCCATTCCCTGCCCCTATTCTGTTGGGTACGCCATGGGTCGCCATAATTCCAAGAATGTTCTTCGGTCATGGCCCAGTTTGGCGGCGGAATTGGGTAATGGTAATTAAATGTGGGGGGGTAAAAAAAGGAGAGACGATGGGTATCAATTCCCCCTTTTTTCTCCAAATCTGGCCATGAACAAATATGGTTTACAGTAGAGGCATCGTCACATGTGACAATAACACAATCCCCCTGAATACTCTTAGGGCTCTTCCCCACCCAGGATACCCTGCGTACAGATGAAATTCCACAGGTGATGGAAGACTTCAGGGGCCTGTTAATACTAAGCCACTGAAGAATTTTGTTCCGGAGGGACCAATGAGGTTCATCTGTGCCAGCTGTAAGTTCAGGTACTCCTGTTAAAATTACAGTAAATGGAGATACCTCGGGAGCCAGATGAACTGGTCGTTTCGATCTGGGCCCCTTCTTGCCTGTATGTGAAAGGGTTTTGGGGACAGCCTGAGGTTTACTATTTGGTTGTTGTGGGAGTGCATTAGTCGTGGTATGGTTAGTGACAGTTGGCGTGGCTATGGGGGTATGTGCAGCAGGAGTTTGCTGACTAAGAGTCACTGTCTGGGGTACAGGTATAGCTTTGGGCTTTGATTTTAAACAGTTTGCACAAGTATTCACCGCAGATGGTATGGGGGTTGTAGGAACATTTGTTTTGGGATGAGTAATATGTACAACAGACGGTCTATCGATGTTAACCGGGGGGACCCCCGGGCCGACCGCTGTACAACCCCCCCCAGATTTATCAAATGTTACCCTAGGCTGGTTCGGTGTTTTGGCAAGAAGTATGGCAAGCTGTTTTTCAATTGCCATAACACTTCGTTCCAAAGGCTGGAGATGGTGTATTAGTAGGTCCCTAATACTTTCGTATAACTGTGAGTAATCATGATTCAACTGACAAGAATCGCCCTCCCGGACAGCAGTCAAGGTGGGACAGTGTAAATCGGACAAAGCAGAAGATACAGGAATAATATTGAGTGAAGCATTCGTATTAATAGCTGTAATTGGATCTTTGTTTCTCCTATATTTGGAAGGTTGGTTGACCTTATTCCCTTTGTTTAAAGGTGCTGGCTGCTTGGGAACCGCACCTTCTCTCTCCCCCATAGACCGAGCTTCTTGAACAGAGTTTTCAGCTACGATCAACTCTAGATCAGGGGTTAACTCGAGGTTCCCAGTGGTATCCAATTCCAAGGACAGGTTCGTTGCCGACAGGTCAACTGCACCAGGAATTGAATGAACTTGCACGACTGCATTTCCGGGCTGCAGTAGAATGGGAATAGGTACAGCTGTTTGAAGCGGGGTTAGGGCCGTAGCTATAGGACCCAAAGATGATCTCCTAGCGATCGCCAGGTCCTGGGAAACCCTGCGCTCCAGGAGGGAAATACTTAAATTAATTGCCTCATGAGTGGAAGTTATAAATTTATCAATAGGTCCTGTAAACTGCGCAGTTCTAAGGGCAGTCTTACTTCTGGATCCCCTTGTAACAGACATAATGGCGGAGGTAGGGGCACCACAGATAGAGTCAAAGCACAATAGTCACAGTGCACAGGAGGTTACCTTCAACAGATGGATGGATCGACTGGCGGATAGCAGCCAAGGGGGTAGGCCCAGCCCAGCCTGGTACAGTCTGGAACGGGCTGAAACGGGCCCGCCCTTGGCCCGGGCTTCGCGTACGGCGATCCAATCAGGGTTCATCACACGCAGGGACTGAAGGAAACGTGCGGAAAAGGAAACGCCGGTAAATCTCACGCTCTCGCTCAGGACAAAGACCAGAAGCAGGAAAGGACGTATCCGAAAGAATAATCAGTAAGTTTAAAGACTTCCACTCAACTTCGGTAATCTTGATGATTCCTACTTAATTTCGTGGGATTTGAATAAATCAAATGAAGTCTTCGGTGCTCATTAAAGAACGAGTATTCTTTTCTTTTAAAACCAGTAAGTGCTTCCTTGAAAACGATGACGATCCGTCCCCCGTCGCCAAATTGTAGGATAAACGATCACTCATAAGTAGGTTATAAGATGGGTTTAATTCGCATAAAAAGGAAGCACCACTAGCAACACATCCTGTGGCACCGGTCAGCATACATCAACTGACCAAACTGTCAAAACATGTAAAACGGCACGATAGCAGATCGTGCCATGGTATGAAGCACTACATTTGAACATAAACATAAGGCGCGTGCATTACATTTGAACATAAACCTAAGGCGCGTGAAAAAGAGAATACGCGCGAGTACGCGCGAGAGAAGAAGCACGTGAGGACACAACAGTATCATGGAAAATTTAGCATTTTATAAAAGGTTACTGTGATTGGCTGCTGTTTAAAACGTATTAAAGGAAAGAGAAGCATAATCGTCCCTTGTCCTCAATAGAATTAAAAATTCTTGCCACAAATGTTGGAAAATTTTGAATTCTCATCACAAAACATAGATATTCACTGAGATGTAATTAGCAGGCAATGCCCCTTTCATGTCCTTTCTTAATTGCAATTCAATTGGGTACCAGACAACCCATTTAACAAGCCAGAAATGCAGTTTCAGCCCAGAAAATGAGTTTAATTCAGACCATTGAGCCATTTTGTGGCCACAAACTCAGATGTCATGAGTCGCAGGGTTTTAGATAAAAAATGCCGTGTAAACGTAGCGCTTTATGGTGGAGAAGAGGAAGCCGGTGGCAGAGGCTAACTCGATCTGCTTGGCGCTGGGCGACGCTGTAAGCGCTGAAAACGAGCGTTTTTTTAATTACTGGCGATCTAGTGCCACTTTTAAAAATTGTATATTGCCACAGTGTAAAAATTGAAATTTAAATTTGTGCACCTAACCTTTGGGCTGAGTCATAGCTCAGGGGTCACTCACCCTCGCTAATCCTCACCTCGGTCCGCCGCGCCCATTCTAGGCGTTTGTTGCGGAGGGCGAGGAGGAGCACTTCACTTCCGGGTTCTGCTGAGACAGGTCAGCGCTCTAGCAGCGCTGTAGTCTAGTCTACAAAAGGCGGGGAGGAGCACAGAGGCGAGGTGGAGAAGAGGAAGCCGGTGGCAGAGGCTAACTCGATCTGCTTGGCGCTGGGCGACGCTGTAAGCGCTGAAAACGAGCGTTTTTTTAATTACTGGCGATCTAGTGCCACTTTTAAAAATTGTATGTTGCCACAGTGTAAAAATTGAAATTTAAATTTGTGCACCTAACCTTTGGGCTGAGTCATAGCTCAGGGGTCACTCACCCTCTCTAATCCTCACCTCGGTCCGCCGCGCCCATTCTAGGCGTTTGTTGCGGAGGGCGAGGAGGAGCACTTCACTTCCGGGTTTTGCTGAGAAAGGTCAGCGCTCTAGCAGACACTCGCCTCTCTATAAATGTGTATGGGAAAGCGGGCGCGCAGCGGATGCGTGCAGCAGGCGCGCCGGAAGCGCGCCGAAGTCGAGCCAAAGTCCAGCCCGTCTGCGCCCGTCCGCGGCCGGACGGGGCGCGGGGCCATAATCCCTGGCTCTCTGACACCCGCTACCATAAGGTATGGCAGACAGGAACTGTTAGACCTACAGCCCTACACTCCCTCATGCTGCAACCACGCCATGAGCGCACTATCTATGAAGGACTGTAGCGCATGTACATTTACGCCATTTAATAATGTGATATGTAACAAGGCGACAAGTACAGTAAAAGCAGCTTTACTCAACTGTAGATCTATGCGGAAACACCGTATAGAAATATCTCATTTACTTGAAGATGATGATATTAAAATTCTGTTTCTCACGGAAACGTGGCTGGATGAATATTCTGATCCTGACATTATTCAGGCCCTACCACCTGGCTACTCCCTCTCCCGACTGGACAGAAAGGCTGGTAGAGGAGGTGGCATTGCTATCGCTACTAAATCGCCTATAGAATGCACCCTTTCTCCCATTTCTGTCGACCATAGTGAAGCTGGCTCCTTCACCATAACCACGGGGCCTAGCCACTCTTTTTCTGGTATTCTTATATACCGTCCTCCTGGGAGGCTCTATGATTTCATTCCCACTCTTATGGAGTCCCTAACCCACCTTGCTCTTAGAAAAAATCACTTATTAGTACTAGGGGATCTTAATGTTCATTTTGAGGACTCATCAGATAAAGAGGCGGCAGATATCATAGCTGAGCTATTCTCTATACAACTAGAGCTAAAAAACTCCGAACCCTCTCACCAACAAGGACATCTATTAGACCCAGTATTTGGGAACTGGAAGGGAGTCCAAATCCTGCCTCACCAGCCAATACCCTGGTCTGATCACTTTGTCATCCCTATACTACTCCAAATGGATGGCAATGTGTATCACAAACTAAGTTCACAGCAATATACTCGTAGGAAATGGAAAAATGTTTCCATAGACTCCTTCATAAAAATCCTCCAAGAGGCTGGGCCTCCGAAAGGACTGGATTGTGAGACAGCATATGACCACCTGCAAGTATGTATCATAAAAGCCCTGGACATCACTGCCCCCAAACGCACTGTGACTAATGCCACGAGGAAAAATAAATCGGCCCCTTGGTTTAGTCAAGAGCTTCAAGGCGCCAAAACGGCTTGTAAAAAGCTTGAAAGAGAATGGCGTCAAAATTTCTGTCCTGAAATTAAAGCCCGGTACAAAGCTGCACAAAAAGAATATAATAAAAAGATACGTGTGTCCAAAGCTTCTCACTACAATGACCGGATTCAGGAAGCTGAAAACTCCTCGAAAGAGCTTTTTCAGATATTTAAGGAAATATCAATAATTGACTCGAGCACTACCTCCCATAACGATTCTGTGGATACCTGCAATAAAATCGCGAACTATTTTTCTGGCAAAATCGCGAATATATATGCAGGTTTTCCGGGAAACAAAATACCTGGTATTAATTTTGTAGAGAGTAATGATCACATAAACACCCTACTCCATCTAGACGCTTTTTCTGTTCCCTCTGCTAATATACTAGTGTCTACCTGTAAGAGTATTAAATCCGGCTCCCCAAGTGATCCTGCGCCTCCTAAAATCCTAGCAGCCAGTCTGTCGGTTTTAGAACCCCACCTCAGACACATACTGCAACTATCCTTTTCCAATGCCTGCCTACCTGCAGAATGGAAGAAAGCTATAGTGCTCCCCATCAAAAAGAAACCCAACATGAGTCATGATCTACTGGAGAATCTACGCCCTATCTCCCTGCTCCCTTATGTGGCTAAACTAGCAGAGAAAATTGCCAATGTCCAACTTATGGCCCATCTAGAAGCCCAAAATGCATTTCATACATCACAGTCCGGCTTCAGATCTAGATTCTCCACTGAAACAGCTCTCCTGAGAGCTACCGAAACCCTGCGAGAAGGAGCAGATGAGGGCAAGACTATGGCCCTTATCATGATGGACCTCAGCGCCGCGTTTGACACTGTAACTCATTCCACCTTGCTACAGTGTCTAAACCGGGCAGGTGTCACCAAAGAGGCTCTGGGATGGCTGAAAGCTTTTCTCACCAACAGAAGCTTTCAGGTGCAAAGAGGGACCTTCCTCTGAGACAATATGACATTGGGACAGGGGGTGCCTCAGGGCTCTGCCCTGAGCCCTACCCTGTTCAACCTGTACATGGCCCCTCTGGCAGAAGTTGTTCAATCGTTCGGCGTAGAGCTAGTCTCTTACGCCGACGATACTCAACTGTTGATCTCTCTATCTCAAGCTCCCTTCTCTGAGGCCGATAATTTCAAATCCTGCATGAGTGAACTTGCAAGATGGATGGACGAAAACTGCCTTAAATTAAACGGTACAAAAACGGAGGTACTCGTAATTGGAGGAAAAGAGACAATGTGGACAAAAGACTGGTGGCCTTCATGCTTAGGACCTTTACCTACTCCTAGTCAGGAAGCTAAGAACTTGGGTGTCTGGATAGACAACAAGCTCTCCTATGACAGCCATGTCAAAAAAACGGTAGGTAAGTGCTTTGGAGTCATGAAAACTCTCAACCGCACCCTGGACCTGCTCCCGCTGAACTCCAGGCGTACCATGACTCAGGCACTTATTACCTCCCGTATAGATTATGGCAATGTGCTGTTGTTGGGAACATCGGACAAAAACATCAGGAAGTTACAAGTTCTGCAAAATTCAGCTGCACGTCTAGTGCTAAGACTTCCTCGTAGGGCTCCCTCTAAACCCTCCCTGGACTCCCTTCACTGGCTGCCTATTGGGCAGAGGATACTATTTAAAGCTCTCCTGTGGTGCCATAGGATTATCCATCTAAAAGCCCCCTCCTATCTGTCCGACTTAGCCCTACCTTATGAGCCAAATAGGTACCTTCGTTCTAAGGGAATGGGGCTGCTCAAAACATCGCTCGTGAAAAAAGCAAGGATGGGTGGAAAGTCCTTCCGCACTATTGCGGCCAGGAAATGGAACACCCTCCCTACTCCCATTAGGCTAGAAAATAATGAGGCCTCTTTCAGGAAACTGCTTAAGACACATCTGTTTACCCTCTAACCGCCACCTTTCCCTGGGTTGGTTAAGTTTCTCTCTCCACAGCGCAGGGACACGCCGGGAGGCGTCACCAGGCGCTTTAAAAGCCCCTTTAATTAATAATTTATGTAGCTCGGCATAGTTCATCTACTCAATATATTTCCTGTTACAATTCGTGCATGTGATGAACGGAAGACGCCTCACGCCGCACTGGTGTAATTACCAGTCTATTACCAGGAGGAACCGGTTCAAGTTTCAGTAACTGCGGGGATCTCACCCGGGAGTGTCCCTCACTCACTCTGCACTCACTCTATCTTCAGATTGTTATCACCGGTTCCACAGCACGCACACAGGGGAAACGGCCCGAGGACAGGTCAAGGGCCAGAGCCTTTTCTAGTTTGTAACCACAAGTATGCAAACTATTACAAACCTCTAACTCCACGGGGGTCCTTGGAGTCCGCGCGTCACCCATCAATTCGTGTGTCACCTCAAGGCGGGTCCCTTGACCCTGGAAGGGCCCCGGAGGCCCCGCGCGTGGGATCTTCCAGTGTGGGGGCTGCAGCACTCAATTTACTTATTTATTGAAGGAGTTTTGTAAAGCGCTTGCATGCCACTAAGCGGCTACTTCTGAGCGCTGTGAGGATTGCAAGCAAAGAGGAGGGGGAAGTTAAGATGGTATTAGTGGATGGAAGGGAAGTTAAAACAGTTCATCGTGCTGAGTGGCAGCCAGGAAAGAGTGACACCATCGGCTTGCAGATGGTGGGCCGAATCCCTCTGAGCGGGACCAGTTACAGGCCTCTCCTGGACTGACGGTGGGTTCTTGACGTCGTGCGTGCCTCCTTACAAGTTGTCGTGCTTCACCCGACGTGGTAGCTCTGTGTGAAATAATGCACTCCGCACTTACAGGTGTGTCAGTGCCCGGGACTATCGGGTGTGAAATCTTCAGGTCCAACACATCCATCCCAGAGACACGGCTACCTCTCAGAGAGGCCCCGGGGCTGAAGCCTTGAACCCTGCTACCCTCAATGTGCCACAGTCTGGGGGGACCAGTGAACGCCCCCACCACAGGCACAAGAGGGCCCATCATCCCTGCACTCCCAGTGGACACCCCCACACCATCCCCAGCAGCCGGTAGACAATGTGAGCATTTTGTTTTCCACCAACATGGTGAAATCTGCTAGGAAAAATCAGACAGTAATTCTAGGTACAAGCAGTTATTCCTCATTTCAGGAATACCCCCAGAGGTGTATCGCCTCTGCACATTAAGCCCTGATACCTCAGTGAAAGTGGAGGGTGCTCCGGGCCCAGAGTCTGGCTGGGTTGGATTGTGCAGTGCTTGTTGGTTTCCAAGTCATCTTGCAGCTGACGTCAGAGCTTCACTGATGAGCGGTGGCCAGAGATTGAGTGACACCGGAGACCATGGTATGGCCAGCGGAACATTTTTTGTTTTTTAGAGTGGGGCAATGATTGCTTGATTAATCATTTTGTATTTTAGGGTGCCACTAAATGGAAGCACCATTTAATCTAATTAGCTGTACAGGTTCATAGGTTTGAGGTCGCAGAGTGACACTTTCATGATTAAACTGGGGAGAAGGTGTAATCTTATTGGAAAGGATGTTTGGAGGGTGGATTTCTGGGATGGCTTTGAAGAGCCCCCCAGAGGGGTTGTTACACTATATGGCTATAGTATATATTGGGTGTAGAGCTGTCCCCAGTAGGATTGTTAGACTCGAGTGCACCCAATTCAGGAAAAACCTCAAAACCTGGCTCTTCGACTGAACCCCAGCGCCCAGACGACTCTGCAGCCCCCCCCCCATAGTGCCATGAGACCCCCACTGATGAGTTGCCGCGCCTTACAAACCCTGCTGATTGATTGAGTGTAGAGCGGGTGTAGAGCCTGTTTGGTGCTGGCTGACACTATGCCCACATTGAAAGTGTGACTTCACAACACTGTGAGGAGCACCACAAGAACCCCCCCCCCCCCGGGATTGAAGTCCTGCTGTGGGGGCTGGAACCCTGGATGCCCTGTATAAACCTCCCTGCTCCTTCTCACTGTGTGACCCTGGCCACACATTACAAAGCTTCTTTTTATCCGACCAGCAGTGACACCAAAGAGTGCCCATCTCTACTACATTGCCAGGGACTGGCAACAATAAGTGAAGACTTCACTATTTACCCGGCCGCTCAGTTAATAGAAAATATTCTGTACTGTTTCACCAGCCACCAGATCAATAATGTTCTGGAAGACTTTGTTTAGACAGACAGCCTTTCACCAGGAACATCAGAGGAACAACAAGTGGTCTCAGGTAACGTGGTGGCCAACCTAGAGCGACCTGGAGGAAAGTGTGTGAAACATATGAAAGTAAGGCAGAGATTCACTAGAATTTACAAGATGTGAACAAAAGTGAGCTTAATATTGTGTGATATCCACAAACGTGTAACTGGCACAAAGTGTCACACTTCACAGGGCTTCACCATGGGAGATTGTCCTGAAATTTGTAATGGCATGAGTCTGTCCAGTAATAATTAGGGTTCTCAACCAGAATATTCACTACAGAATAATATGGGGTCAAAACATCAAGATCTACATATCAAGGTCTAAGATATTGAGACGGTGAGCGCATGTAGTGAACGACTCCCAGGAAAGGGACAAATCACCATCTTTGGCAGGAAGGCCTGATGGTGGGCCAGGAACTACATGACCTTGAAATGTCAGGCAGATACCTGGGACTGCTCCTGCCCATGTCAGTCCAGCCAGGCTGTCTCCAATCCCAGTGAATGAAATGAAGTAGATTTATAGGAGCGCACAAATGCGTCAAGGCGCTAGTAGTAAGTCCTGATAAGAAACTGGCTCTGTGCTCCAGATAATTCTGTACCTCCCTTGTAAGGTAAAGAGACAGGTGTGTATGGCCTTTCTGAAGGGGGTGGGACACTTCAGGCAGGTGAGGAGGGAGAGAGTTCCAGAGCTTGGCTGTGGCCACCAAGAAGGATCTTCCTCTCCATTTTACTTTCCGAAACTTGGGGACCACAACCAAGTTATGATCTGCTGAGTGGGGTTGGGTATGCTTCTGATTCCTCCAGGCCCTAAGTTGTATAGGGCTTTGTGAACAACGCTCAATGCTTTAGGCTTAATGCGCCTTTGCACAGGTAGCCAAAGGAGCTTCATTAATCCTCCAGAGACTGGCAGATGTTTAGGGATGTCTAGAGTCACTCTTGCCGCTGCATTTTGAACCATTTGCAGCTTTGTTTGTGCCGACCTATTCATCTCGAGAAAAAAGCACATTACAGTAGACATGTCTGGAAGAAACTAGAGCCAGAGCTGCTTGTTTGGACCCTCATAGAAGGATAAGGGGAAAACCTTTCTGCAGCGTCCTAATGCTCCAGGAGCAGATCGCAACTGTGCGGTTGACCTGAAGGTCAAGAGACAAATTACTATGCAGGATTGCTCCTACATTTTTTGCTGTGTCTGTGGGGGTGGGTGGTGTGTCCAGCATTTCAGGCCACCAGATGCTATTCTATATGGCCGGTTGGCTCCTAGAGATCAAGACCACCGTCTTGTCAACGTTAAGTTTCAAACAGTTCTTAACCATCCAAGTGGCCCCTGCCTTCATGCAGTTGTTGAAGATAGCCGCAATGGCCTCTGTGTCTTCTGTGATCAACACTATTATTTGTATGTCGTCAGTGTACAACATGGCCTGTAGTCAAAAAGAGCACGTGAGTTTGGCCAGTGAGGAGACTTATAGGTTGAATAGGGTTGGACTCGGGAAAGAACCCTGAGGAACCCCACCCAGCCAGATGAAAGAGTCCGATTTCAAGTGATTCACAATCACCATCTGAGATCTGACCGTAAGAAAGGAGGGGCAGTTTTAGTGCTACACCTTCCAATCCCGGTTCCTGTAGTCACTCTGTAAGCAGGGTCGGGAGATGGTGTCAAAGGCTGCAGACAGATCAAAAAGGATCAGTGCCGCAGCTTACGCTGCATCAACCAGACATCTGGTACTATCAGTTGCTGATACCGGAGCTGTTTCAGTCCCATGTTTGGTTCTAAAGCCAAATTGTGACATATCCAACCCTCTCTGTTCCAACACATGGTCCATTAGCTGGTGGTTAAGGTCTTTCTCCTAAATTGTTGGCTGGGGTGGGAAGCAAGGAAACAGAACAGCATTTACCCCATAGTTTAGGGAGTGGCCAGGTGTTGCTCCAACCACAGTCTGATGCTGGGCACAGGTGTGGTACTCACTGTATCCTTTCTGAAAGCACTGCTGGACCTGTGGGGGATTCAAGAGAGGACTGAACCTGCTGCCTGAAGATTTGAGAGGAACCATTAAGGTTTTGACCTTCTCTATTTGTACGCAGGACTAAGAAGGGATTTCCAGGGGTCAGTTGGCTGATCTCCTGTTCCAAGCTGCAGGAACGCAATATGCTACAGAGGCCTTTTTTAGCTTTCCCAGCTGGCCAGTTCCAACCAGACTTGCCCTGCTCCCTGTTGCTGGCCTCCCTTGGAGTGAGTCTTGACCCCCAAGCGGTGTCACCATTGTTCTTGACCACTGGGTGGTGTCAGAGTGTACTCCTCCAGATCGTAAAACCCAGGATGGGAAACAACCATTACAACGCAACTTTTACAACGAACTACCAGTACAACGACATTTTTACAACGCAAAAACTTTTACAACGCATACCATTACAACCCAGGATTTTACAACGCAAGTACCTTTACAACGCATACCATTACAACGTAAGTATTGGTAAGTATATAATTATTTTTAAAATATTATATGTTTGGGTTTTTGGGTAAAGGGGTATTTTTAGTGTTTAGGGTCAGTTTTCAGTTTTTGGGTAAAGGGGTATTTTTAGGGTTCAGGGTCAGTTTTCAGTTTTTGGGTAAAGGGGTATTTTTAGGGTTCAGGGTCAGTTTTCAGTTTTTGGGTAAAGGGGTATTTTTAGGGTTCAGGGTCAGTTTTCAGTTTTTGGGTAAAGGGGTATTTTTAGGGTTCAGGGTCAGTTTTCAGTTTTTGGGTAAAGGGGTATTTTTAGGGTTTAGGGTCAGTTTTCAGTTTTTGGGTAAAGGGGTATTTTTAGGGTTTAGGGTCAGTTTTCAGTTTTTGGGTAAAGGGGTATTTTTAGGGTTCAGGGTCAGTTTTCAGTTTTTGGGTAAAGGGGTATTTTTAGGGTTCAGGGTCAGTTTTCAGTTTTTGGGTAAAGGGGTATTTTTAGGGTTTAGGGTCCGTTTTCAGTTTTTGGGTAAAGGGGTATTTTTAGGGTTTAGGGTCAGTTTTCAGTTTTTGGGTAAAGGGGTATTTTTAGGGTTCAGGGTCAGTTTTCAGTTTTTGGGTAAAGGGGTATTTTTAGGGTTTAGGGTCAGTTTTCAGTTTTTGGGTAAAGGGGTATTTTTAGGGTTCAGGGTCATTTTGGGGTTTTTGGGTAAAGGGGTATTTTTAGGGTTCAGGGTCAGTTTTGGGTTTTTGGGTAAAGGGGTATTTTTAGGGTTCAGGGTCAGTTTTGGGTTTTTGGGTAAAGGGGTATTTTTAGGGTTCAGGGACAGTTTTGGGTTTTTGGGGTACAGGGTTAATTTGTAAAAATAAAATAAAATTATATTTAAATTAAATTATTTAAATGTAATTAAATAAAAATTAATTATATTTTAATAATGTAAATTAATTTAAATTAAAAAAAATATTTTTAGGGTTCAGGGTCAGTTTTGGGTTTTTGGGGTACAGGGTTAATTTGTAAAAATAAATTAAAATTATATTTAAATTAAATTATTAAATAAAATTAAATAAAATTTAAATATATTTTAATAATTTAAAATAATTTATATTAAAAAAAATATTATATACTTACCAATATTTACGTTGTAATGGTATGCGTTGTAAAGGTACTTGCGTTGTAAAGTCTTGCGTTGTAATGGTATGCGTTGTAAAAGTTTTTGCGTTGTAAAAAATTCGTTGTAATGGTAGTCGTTGTAAAAGTATGCGTTGTAACGTCATACATCCCCCAGGACATGAAAACATTTTGGCTCAGCGAATCTACAGAGTACCAGGACTGGCTTGCCGAGCCTATCCAACAAATTATTGTTTCCGCTGGGCCAAACATTCCCTCAGCTCTTCCTCAGAGCTCCTCTGCAGCAGGAAATCCTTTTCAGTGGACCACATCCAGTGGTGGTTCGTCCTTATGGACAGTGTGACGTTGTCAACGGAGAACCCCAGGAGACCGAGGCTGTACATGACACCGAAACATCTGTCTGATCCCCCATTTCGCCCAATAGTATTTGGTTGCAATTCTATTTTTGATCCCCTGGGTAAATATATCGATCATTATCTTCAGAAGTTTGTACAGAGTTGGTGTACATACACCAAGGACACAACCGATTTTTTGAACAAAGTAGAGAACATACAACAATTTTTTACAAATGATTGGGTACTTTATACCATAGATGTAGCGGCTATCTATACTTCAATTGCCCACTCTGAGGGCATAGAGGTGACTGAATGGGCTTTACTTAAACTGGATTTGCCACATGATACCAGTATTTTTCTCCTGAATCTTTTACATGTTTGTTTACACAACAGTTATTTTCAATGGCAGGACAATTACTTTGGACAACTTTCTGGTACAAGTGTGGGTTTTTCTGGAGCCCCAGCATACGCGAACATTTTCATGTATAATTTGAAAATGAATATATATTGGCAAATGAAAGCTGGAGTGATGGATTGGTCCAATATTGTAGATATATTGATGATATCTTTCTGATATGGTCTAAACCACAAATAGAACTAGAGTACCTCATCAGTGAGCTGAATACAAGAAATGCTAGGATCCAAATTACCCATTCCATCAGTAGGAAGCAGGTACATTTTTTAGATGTACTTATTGTCACACAGATTGACTATGTAGATTTACATGAAACCAACAGACAGGAACAGTACCATATTGTTCTCAAGCTTTCATCCTAGGAGCTTGATTTCCAATCTACCTTACTCCCCTTTTCTTAGGATAAAAAGAATTTGCTCGGAAGAAGAAACTTTATTTCAGCAACTAAGCATACATAAATCAAGGTTTGAGCAGAGAGGCTATCCTATTGATTTACTTGAGCAGAGTATTGACAGACTAGCTATTAAGGATCTCTCTACACTTTTAGCCGTAGCACCTAAGAAACAATGTTCATCTTTTACCTTTGTCTCAAAGTTCTCCATTAACTGTACTCAGATCAAGAAAGACATCCTTAAGAGATGGGATCTTCTAGAGAATGAAAGGGATTTCAATGGAATTTTTGATGAGAAACCTATATTTGCATTTACACGAGGAAAAAACCTACATGACATGATTAAAAAACCAGAAAGATTGACAGACAAACAAGATTTCAAAGGTACCCTTAAATGTCACAATTGCACTCACTGTAACAACATCACTACAGGCAGCATATTACTGCACCCAATCTCAGGCAAAAAGATTATGTTGAAACACACATCTGATTGCAACACCACCCATATAATATATTGTCTCAAGTGTTCCTGCGGTAAGGTGTATATAGGTAAAACTGAGCGCAAATTCAAGATAAGGCTATCTGAGCATAAAAGTACAAAACGCACACAGAATAGAGCATCATCTGTGGCCAACCATTGGATAGAGGCATACCATAATATTGCCCAACTTAGAGCCCAAATTGTAGAAGTTGTACCAAAACTAGAAGGGCAGGACAATAGTGAAAAACTTCTACAAAGAGGTATTTTGGAGTAACTATTTACAGACATTAGCCCCACAGGGCTTGAATGACAGGATTGATCCGAGCTGTTTTTTATAAGCCAAGGACTTATTTGCACAAATTCAGAAATGACCGCATATGCATGATTTATTCATCAAATATGTTTTTTGGGGTAAGCTGTATGTCTTTACCAGATGTAAAATACTTGTTATTATTATGTATGTTGTCCTCTTTGTTTTCTTTTATTAAGTCGAGGCCATCCAGGCACACCAAAATTGTTTTAGTGGTTAATTTAGCATCAATAATAATTGCCTCGAACATGATGTTTTATCAAAAAAAATTGCATAAATTATTATTACCATTTGTACACAATGAACAAAGCATCATCTGCTAGTTTTTTGTTATATTCCCAAATGATAATTAATACTGTACACTGGATGGACATGTAATATGAACTGCTATCTGTACCATTGTGTTGCAGATTAATGTACTTACAGCATAGTATTGTTTCTTCTATGTTTCTCCTGTACACTCTACTGGCATTTTTTCTTATCACACACGTTTTGTACCATTGGTTTGCAGATTAACGCACTTATATCTTAGTATTGATTATTCTATGTCTCTTCTGTACACTCTTCTGGCATTTTCTCTTATCACTCACGTTCAGCCCCAGTTGATCAGCTAGCGTCGGTGTACTCATGTACTTCCTTAATAGGTAACAATCGATATGAGTGTGCATAATATGAAGCATCATTTTTAACATGATGCAGTGTGCGAGGACATTGTGTGCACCATTGTTGGAGTATCATTTTCGAGTAAGAGACTATAAAGTTGTTTTTTTCTAACATTACACTGGCGTTCCGGTCCACAGTTTGAAGACTGCACCCCGTTGCATTTTCCATCATTGAGGTGAAAGTTGCGGCACGTTGATGACGCTACTAGCATGGTTAATAGAACACAGCTGGCGTCTATGGTGCCCCAAGTACTGAATATTCAGGTGTGCTAAATGGTACTGAATTTGGTTCCTTCTGGAGTCACTTAGAGGCGATAGGGACGGTGAGTTGGTAATTGAACATATCTATATATATAAAAACTAAAGTATGTCCGTTTGTGCTTTATGCATTACTACACCATTCATCCGATCGGCATGAAACTTTGGGAAGTTGTTGAGTACACTCCCGCGAAGGTTTGTAGCAAAAAAAAAAAATATATATATAAAAAAACATGGTAAAAGTTGTTTGTGCCGACCTATTAATCTCGAGAAAAAAGCACATTACAGTAGACATAGAAGAAACTAAAGCCAGAGCTGCTTGTTTGGACCCTAGTAAAAGGATAAAAAGAAAACCTTTCTGCAGCGTCCTAATCTTCCAGAGGCAGATGGCAACTGTGTGGTTGACTTGATGGTCAAGAGACAAATTACTATGCAGGATTACTCCTATATCTTTTGCTGTGTCTGTGGGTAGTGTGCCCAGAATTTCAGGCCACCAGTTGCTGTTCTATATGGCCGGTTGGCTCCTAAAGACCACCGTCTTGTCAACGTTCGGTTTCAAACAGTTCTTAACAATCCAAGTGGCCACTGCCTTCATGCACTATTATTTGTATGTCGTCGGCATACGACACCACCTGTAGTCCAAAGGAGCACGTGAGTTTGGCCAGTGAGGAGACATATAGGTTGAATAGGTTTGGACTCGGGGAAGAACCCTGAGGAACCCCACCCAGCCAGATGAAAGAGTCAGATTTGAGGTGACTCACAATCACCATCTGAGATCTGTCCGTAAGAAAGGAGGGACAGTTTTAGTGCTACACCTTCCAATCCCGGTCCCTGTAGTCACTCTGTAAGCAGGGTCAGGAGATGGTGTCAAAGGCTGCAGACAGACCCAAAAGGATCAGTGCCGCAGCTTAAGCGGCATCAACCAGACATCCGATACTATCAGTTGCTGATACCGGAGCTGTTGCAGTCCCTTGGTTGCTTCTGAAGCCAATTTGTGGCATTTCCAGCACTCCATGTTGCTCCACGTAGGCCATTAGCTGGTGGACAAGGTCCTGATCCAAAATGTTGGCCGGGATGGGAAGCAAGGAAGAAGGACAGCGGGAGGGGAGCTGCCTCAGGAACAGTTTAGAGTGGCCAGAGAGGAAGGGTTGCTCCATTCCATGGCCAAACATCTGCGGTAGGCACGGGAGCTCTGCACAGACAAAGAAGGGTCCTACCATGCTGGTTTTAGGGAGAGAGGGGCAGTGTGGGAATGTTCGCAGTAGAGCACACAAGAAGAGCTGCAAAAGTGTGTAGGGTCACCATTGGCAGCTTTTACGCTCGAGGTTAGGGAGTGGCCAGGTGCTGCTCCAACCACAGTCTGATGCTGGGCACAAGTGTGGCACTAACTGTACCCTCCTGAAAGCACTGCTAGACCTGTAGGTGATTCAGAAGAGGACTGAACCTGCTGCCTGAAGATCTGAGAAGAACCATTAAGGTCTGGACCTTCCCTCTTTGTACCCAGGACTAAGAAGGGACTTCCAGGGGTCAGTTGGCTGATCTCCTGTTCCAAGCTACAGGAATGCAGTATGCTACAGAGACCTTTTTTAGCTTTCCCAGCTGCCCAGTTCCAACCAGACTTGTCCTGCTTCCTGCTGCTGGCCTTTCTTGGAGTGCGTCTTGACCCCCAAGTGGTGTCACCATTGTCCTCGACCACTGGGTGGGGTCAGAGAGTACTCCTCCATATCCTAAAACCCGGGACATGAACTTTTTTTGGATCAGAGGAGCAGGACTGGCTTCACTAGCCTATCCAACAAATGTTTGTTTACGCTGGGCCAAAGATTCCTTCAGCTCTCTCTCAGAGCAGTTCTGCAGCAGGAAATCCTTTTCGGCGGACCACATCACAACGGTATACAGCCTTCTTGAGCCCCGTTCAGCTACCGCCTGTAGCCTTGCCTCACTGAAGAAATCCAAGCTCCGAAAAATGTGACTGAGTCCAAACGTACAAAGAAGCTGAGAGTACCTAAACGATGCGAGGACTTTCCTGGCTGCGAATGTTTAATTTGTTTTGCTTGGAGCTTTTCCCACTTAAATATTTTCACAGTGACATCGTCCAACGGCTACTTGTTATGTTATTTTATGTTATATGAAATTTGTAGAGCGCACTGACACCATGGGTTTCCTGGCGCTATAGAACAGAGGTAAGACACAGGCTGGGAGATGCGGGATTAGCAGGGTGGGGGGAAGAGGAAGGTTTTTAGCAGCTTCATGAAGTGGAGGAGGGAGCAGCTGGATTTGATGAACAGGGGGAGAGGATTCCAAAGTTTCGGGACCAGAAGGGCGAACCTACGGCCGCCGAATGTATTAGTTTTGTTTTTGGAATGACAAGCATGTGAAGATGAGCTGAGCGTAGGTTGCGATTTGGGCAGTATGGGTTGATGAGTGAAGTCAGGAAAATGGGGCTGGTGCAGTGGAGAGCTTTGAACGTGAGGCAGCCCAGTTTGAAGGCCGCCCTTTGTTCTATAGGCAACCAATACAGTTTGTGCAGCAGGCGTTTGGCCGACTGCCATTTGGGAGTTTTGTAAATGAGGCGGGCTGCTTGGTTCTGCACTACCTGGAGGCGGTGGAGTAGTGATTTAGGGAGTCCATGATAGATGGAATTGGAAAAATCCAGGCGAGAGAGTACCAAGGAGATGACTACCTGGATCAGAGCAGCTGGTGGTAGTAGGTGGCTGACTTTCCGAATTTTCCGGAGTTGGAACGAGCAGGATGATAACACGGTGCCAATTTGAGGTCCGAGGGAGAGTTTGGCGTCGATGGTCACGCCGAGGCTCTTTACAGATTTCGCAGGGGTCGGCGGGAGGCCCAGTTCAGTGGGCCAGAACTGGGCTCCTCAAAAAGAAGGGCTGGAGCCAGGAAGAAGAAGCTCGGTTTTTCCAGGATTTAGTTTCAGTTGGTTGCAGTTCATCCACTCCTGGATGTGTAACATGACGGAATGGAAGTTGTCCACAGCGTTCGGGGAGTTGAGTGGAAAAATGATCTGCAGATCGTCAGCATAGTTATATACTGTGACGTCCCAGTTTCGGAGAGAGTGGATCAGGGGCCGAAGGTAAAGGTTGAATAGTAGAGGTGATAGGGAGGAGCCCTGGGGGACTCCACAGGTCGTAGGGGTTTTGGGCACGGTGTAGGGACCCAAGCGGACGGCCTGTGTTCTGCCAGTCAGAAAAGACTGGATCCAGCTGAGGGCAGGACCCTGGATGCCAGCCTGTTCGACACGGTGAAGCAAGATGTTATGGTCAACCGTGTCGAACGCGGCCGACAAGTCCAGGAGTACGAGGGCCTGGGGGGTCCCAGAATCAGCGTTCTTCCTCAGCGTGTCAAGGACAGCCAGGATGACGGCCTCAGTGGAGTGGGCTTTTCTGAAGCCGGCCTGATTAGGCTCCAGGTAGCAGGAGGTCTCGACAAAGTTGGAGAGGCATCGGGTGGCATGAGCTTCGAGTAGTTTAGGGGACACTACCTGGACTTTGCTGCGGACTCTGTTGCTGACGGACTCAGCGCTCACCTCTACTCCTCGCGGAACCCGCTTCGCGGGTCCCGCAGCGCCATCCAGCCTTCCCTGCTCCTGACCTTGGAACTGTTTTTTGGGTGTGTGTGTGCGGGCGCAGGGCTGCGAGCGTGGGACCCGGACTCCATATCCCAGGAGTCCTGGTAACCCGAGCCGATTGCCACCTGGCCGCTCTCCCTGCTAGCCACGCCCCCACATCAGCGTGAAAAGACCCAGCTGGCAAACGGAGGTTGGGACACTACCTGGACTTTGCTGCGGACTCTGTTGCTGACGGACTCAGCGCTCACCTCTACTCCTCGCGGAACCCGCTTCGCGGGTCCCGCAGCGCCATCCAGCCTTCCCTGCTCCTGACCTTGGAACTGTTTTTTGGGTGTGTGTGTGCGGGCGCAGGGCTGCGAGCGTGGGACCCGGACTCCATATCCCAGGAGTCCTGGTAACCCGAGCCGATTGCCACCTGGCCGCTCTCCCTGCTAGCCACGCCCCCACATCAGCGTGAAAAGACCCAGCTGGCAAACGGAGGTTGGGACACTACCTGGACTTTGCTGCGGACTCTGTTGCTGACGGACTCAGCGCTCACCTCTACTCCTCGCGGAACCCGCTTCGCGGGTCCCGCAGCACCATCCAGCCTTCCCTGCTCCTGACCTTGGAACTGTTTTTTGGGTGTGTGTGTGCGGGCGCAGGGCTGCGAGCGTGGGACCCGGACTCCATATCCCAGGAGTCCTGGTAACCCGAGCCGATTGCCACCTGGCCGCTCTCCCTGCTAGCCACGCCCCCACATCAGCGTGAAAAGACCCAGCTGGCAAACGGAGGTTGGGACACTACCTGGACTTTGCTGCGGACTCTGTTGCTGACGGACTCAGCGCTCACCTCTACTCCTCGCGGAACCCGCTTCGCGGGTCCCGCAGCGCCATCCAGCCTTCCCTGCTCCTGACCTTGGAACTGTTTTTTGGGTGTGTGTGTGCGGGCGCAGGGCTGCGAGCGTGGGACCCGGACTCCATATCCCAGGAGTCCTGGTAACCCGAGCCGATTGCCACCTGGCCGCTCTCCCTGCTAGCCACGCCCCCACATCAGCCTAGCAGCCTGCCCATAAATTACAAGCATTACTCCCCGCGGCGCGGGAGCGCGCGGGAGCGCCCGGGAGAAGCCCGGGACAAGGGCGGGACCGTCTGTGGCCGTCAGGGGCCGAAGGAGGCCGGGCTGGGCCCACTCTCTTGGATTTTTTGGTTCGGGACTATTACTTTTTAGTTTATTTATTGACTCAGATCCCCCGGTAGAGTGGAACTCACTACGAAGACCATGCCATCCCCGGTAAGAGAGAGCACCCCATTGAAACCAGTTGTAGCCAAAAACCGGACTCTTGAAAAATACTTTACTCGGCAAGCAGGGGAGGGGGATAAAGAGTGTAACCTGTCTAGGCTAAGGGCTGAACGGAGACGCTCAATTGATAATATGAAAAACACCCTCCTGGGAGATCAAGTCCTTACTCCCAGGGAAGAGCTGTCTAGAATTGATGATGTCCCATTATTGTTGAGGGATTGTACTAATATCTCACCAGGGGCAGTTATAAGCTCAGCGCCAGGCAATAGCCCGAGTCCTATTAGGTCGAGAATTGATTTAGTGTCCCAACTTCCCCCGGCCCCTAAACCGAGGAAAGCCACATCTAAACCGTCTAACATTCAAGTAGTTTTTGGACCCCCCCCCAATAAGCGCAGGAGGAAAACTAAGGGTAACCAAGGGAAGAGCCAACCAAAGCTTTTACACTCGGACTTTGGCAAGTCCCTAAAAACCCCAATGCCGGTAGGAAAACCACCGGTGGTCTTAGACCCAAAACCCATTGTTAAGGATTCAGCTCCTGGCACGATAAAAGACACAGGAGCGGTTATTGCTAACATTCCCTTGTCTGTTGTCCCGCTTGGAAATGTAGAATTCCTGCTAAGGTCCCTGCTATTGCCGATCAGCGAAAGCATTAAAAAGATAGAGATCAGACTAACCATTTTGGAGGCGACATTAGGTAGTCTGAAAACTCAAGCTGGTCGACAGGGAGCGCAATCTGATCCCATTCTCCCTACCGTAGTGCCCCATTTGACGGCAAATAGTGTTGTTACTCCAGCCCCCTCACAAGCCGTGAATGTGGCTCCCTCACAACAACAACTCCTAAGACAAAAGCCTGTCACATTTAAACCTCCCCCTGCCAATATGCCCACCCATCCGCCAGGACCTGTTCCCCCGGCATTGCCGGTAGGTAATACTATCCCAACCCCATTAATGAAGCTCACCCTGAGACCACGCAGACCTAACTTACCCCCAGAGACTAACGCTTTTACGGTAGTCATGGCGGGTGTCCCCCCACTTGAGGAAGGGGAAAGGGAGGACTTTTGTGCCCTGAAAAGTAGGGTAATTAAGTGGTTAAATACAAACAGACCCCTTCCGACACATTTCAATAGTGAAATAATAATGGTAAGAAGGGTACCATGGGTGGGGAGAACACAAAAATCTATAAAAGGGGATTGTATATTAGTGAGTTTTAGGGATACAGGCACGGTGGAGTTTATATGTCAGGGAAAAAATAGCTCGAGGGAATCTACCATCCAGACCCTCCATGTGTCGTTCTTTTTCCCAATTAACCCGGGCCCATTTCAGCAACCCCAAACCCATGATACTTGGGAGAGGGTTGGGAGGAGGGGGAGACATCAGGCCTCACACCCCAGACCGATAGTCGGCCGACCGGAACAACCCTTTTATACTCATAACCAGTTCAACTGTTTGTATGGACTAGAGGGGGTCGACTGACATACAGATAATACCTCCCATGGCTGTTTTAAAAAGGGCGACCTAGCAGAAACATGGGAGGAGCTAAGTTTAAAGGCTGTACAAATTTCGGCGATTGGCATGGGGGATTTAATGTGTGTTGAATCGGAGGCAACAGTTAAAAACAACATAGGAGGGGTACCTGAAAAGGAAATTCAAGGGCAATTGTTGGAATTAAGATCAAGGGATCAGGAGGGAGTGGAACGGAGGGGAGCGGAGGTGAGACTTATCTCATGGAACATAGCTGGCATAGCGGGTAAATTTCACAACAAGGAATGGGCTGAGTACATTAGGAAATTTAATATTATATGTGTACAGGAGACATGGGCAGTGGAGAATAACTATCACTTGCAGGGTTACAAGTGTTTTTTTGTACCTGCGAGAAAGTCTAGTTCTGGGAGAGCTATGGGTGGCCTGTCTCTCTATGTAGATCTAGATCTTCCAGGCACTTGGTCCTTCCCAGATTGGTCCTCACACGGGATCCAGGCAGTTCGGTTTCATGGAAAGGGGCTACGGTTTTCTGTCTTTAATTTGTATAATACCGAGTCAGCAAATAACCTCACCCCGGTACTGACTGAACTCGAACAAAGGCTGGGACAAGAAATCGCATCTCAGAACAAGGGCCCATCCCATGGGTTGGTGGTGGCGGGGGATTTTAATTGCCATCTCTGTCCTGCATTAGTTAAAGTAAATACAGATTGGGAGCAATGCCCAATTCAGAAGGGGCCTCATTTTTCTCACTCACTTATTGGAGACACTCTTAGGTCACTCCGGCTGAAGTATGACCTAGAGCATACCATCAATATGATAGGCCCACAGCCGGACGGCACACTCCCACCAACTTTTAAAGGCAGGGGCTGTTCATCTATTATAGATTATATTTTGGTCTCGAGATCCCTGGTCAACAAAGTAATTAGCGCAGGGATAGATTGGAACAGCTTCAGTGATCATAACCCGCTTGTTTTAACGTTCATATACAGGGCGGGACGAGGACCTAATGTCCACCACTTAATAGGGGAGAGGGTCACTGACCAAGGCAGGAGACTGAAGTGGTCTAGAATAGACGGGGCAAAATTTTATAAAAACTTGAGCAACATGGGTCTCCGGGCCATAAATGACTGCTTGGATCTGGAAGTACAGGGCGCAAGATTATTAGAAAAGTTTGAGCACATTGCAAATCTGATAGATGGGCTATTGAGGACCAATGTGCCCATACGTAACCTGGTCAATCCCCGGTGGTTTGACCAGAATTGCTCTAAAGCACTGAGGGAATTGAAATGCTCTCTTAAGTTAAAACCACGGGACCCACAAAAAATCAGGGCAAGCAGAGATAAATATAGAAAAGAGACCAAAAGGAGGAAACTTGCTTTGCAGGCAGATGCCTGGGCAGATCTGAGAGAGGCTGGGGAAAGAAGGGACCTAGCGGGGTTCTGGAGAATCATTAATAATCCGACCTTTTTAGAAAATGATTCTCCAGAAATAGGGACCAATATCCTACCGGAGCAGTGGGTTACCCATTTTAGGAGTCTATACAATCATGATTCAGGTAACTCTGTAGAACTACCAGCATCCCAAAGCCATGCACTACCGGCAGTGTTTACTCTTAAAGAGATCACTGTAGGGATGGAAAGCCTAACCAAGAATAAAGCCCCAGGTCCAGATGGAATTCCCCCTGACCTCTTTCTTAGTAATATAGACCTATGGGCCCCCTTGATGACTAGGGTTTTAAATGCCGCCATCTCCTGTGGTCTCCCCCCATCATGGTCCAAAGCAATTATTGTGCCAATTTTTAAAAAGGGCAATAAGGACGAGCCTAGTTGTTATCGGCCTATTTCCCTGATCGACGTCTCAGCAAAACTTTTGGGAAGGGCAATTTTGAACAGATTGTCAGAGTGGACCGAAGAGAATAACATCTTTTCTGATACCCAATACGGGTTCAGGGCAGGGAGGTCCACCAGCGATCAATGCCTGAACCTATATATGCTGACTGCCAAATACACTCTGGCCAGTGATGAGCCCATTTACATGGGTTTCATGGACCTGGCAGCAGCATTCGATCACGTCAATAGAGGGAAGTTGTGGGACATGATGACAGGTCTGGGGATTGAGAGCGGTCTAATTACCATCTTAAGAGAGCTACACACTGACACCACGGCCACAGTAAGATTTAATAGGGAGGGGGGATTGTCTGAGTCCTTTCCATGCAAAAGTGGAGTCAGACAGGGTTGCATCCTCGCCCCTTTTTTGTTCTCCCTTTATATTAATAATTTAGAACAATCACTCTTGGGTCTAAAAGCAGATTCTCCAAGGATTGGGTCGCGGCAAATCCCTGTCCTGCTTTATGCAGATGACGCGGTTCTGCTCGCGCGCACACCCCGAAGTTTGCAAATTTTGATAGATGGGTTCGTCAACTTTATGAGTGACTTGGACCTATCTGTCAACTTAAGCAAGTCTTATGTGCTCCTGGCAGGCAAAAAACCCTCCTCGAAATCAGTTTATACAATAGGCACCCACCGCCTAGAGGAGGTTAAAACGTTCTCCTATCTTGGAGTAACCTTTGATGGTCTTCTCCAATTTAAGTCCCTGGTGGAAGAACGCTGTAATAAAATGATCGCCTCCAATGGGGCCATAGCTGGTTATGGCAGGAGGCTGGGCAGGTGGAGCCCGGAACAGATGATGATCCTGTACGACTCTGTAACATGTTCCAAAGTAAGCTATGGGGCAGAAGTCTGGGGCTTTGTGAATACGGCTAGTATTGAACAGGAAGAGAATAGACACATGAAATCTATCCTGAGGGTACCACCCAGTACTGTTGGATATATTGCTCATAGGGAGCTAGGGAGGCCATACCTGGGGGACTCATTAAAATTGAGGCCAATTGTGGCATGGCTAAAAATTTGGGCAAATCCAGACGCATATTTAACCAGAGAAATTCTACTGGATTGCCTGAGTAGGACTCATTGTATGCGTATCCCCTGGCTCAAATATGTGAGAAACACTCTTGAAGAGTTAGGGTTCGGAAATTTTTTCAGGAACCCCACAACCATCTTAGCACAGCACAAAAAACAAGTAGGGGAAATTTTCCTAGAGCGGAAAACCCAATGTCGTGCGGAGGTTGAAGGAGAGAAAAAGTCTGTGAGGGCTTATAACTTGATCAAGAGTGTGGAGGGTATGGAGCCCTATCTGTATCTTGTACATAATGTACAGGACAGATTCCTTATGTGTCGTTTCAGACTGAACTTACTTCCTTTTCTGTTGGCCTCTCCACCAGGTTTTACCATGTCTATTGAGCAGAAGGGACCCTGCGGCTGCGACAATCGGTCTCCGCAGGATTCCCTTCATTTTATTTTGCTTTGCCCCTATTTTTCTATGCCCAGGCGCAGATTTTTAGTAGACATACTAAAAAAAGCTAAATTGGAACATGCTATGGATGCTTTAGTTTATTTGCAACAAGCCTCTGATCCGCTAACCTTATGTTGTATTATGAATTTTATCAAGGTGGCGGTTCGTTTAAGGATGACGAAGGGAGAGGAATGAACGACCAGGGATTTTATATTTTAAATTTATGGCCCTGTATGTTGGGATTTTTATTGTATTCATGTACAAGGATCTTGACAAAGATTTAATGCTTCTTTTAGCTGTGTATATATTTGTGTGTTTCTATGGTGTCATGTTTTCGATTAAGATTTAATGTTTTTCTCATTTATGTATATATGTGTGTGCTTTTATGGTGTTTTCTAAACACCGAATAAAGATTCTTGAAATGAAATGAAATGAGTAGTTTAGAGAAGTATGGCAGGAGCGATATGGGACGGTAGTTGGACAATTCTGCCAGGTCAGTGCCAGGTTTTTTCAGAAGAGGTACTAGGATGGCCTCTTTGAAAGTGTTGGGGATGATGCCTGTGCTGAGCGATCCATTCAGCAGAGGTAGGATGCATTCGGGAAGAGAGTGACTCCATAGGACCGAGGGAGGAGAGCCATCATTTGGGGAACCCGATTTTACCCGGGACGTGAGCTCCACTAGGGAGGCAGGGTTGAGGGTAGGGAAATCGGTGAAGACGGATGAGTTGGTGAGGGGAATGTCGGAAGCGGTAATCTGCGGGGGGGTGAATGGAGGCCTTGATTTTGATGATTTTCTCAACAAAAAAGAGATTGAGAGCATCGCAAGTTCCTTGGGTGGGCGTCTGACCTGGAAGAGTTCTATCGTCAGAGGTGAGTTCATTCATGATTTTAAAAACTTCTCTTGATTTGTTGTCCGCAGACAAAATTCGGTTTGAGAAGTGGGCTGATTTAGCTGAGGAGATTGCGATTTTGTAATCTCTGCGGGCTGAGGTGTATTGCAGTCTGTCTGATTCGGTGTAGTTGCGTCTCCATGTCCTTTCCAGCTGGCGTACCTTCAATTTGAGTTTTTTGAGGTCATCCGAGAACCATCTATGGGAGTTGAGGTGTCTGGTCGGGGGGAATTTGGTTAGGGGGGCAAATTGGTCACTGGCAGATTTAAGCCAGGTACCAATGTCGCTTTCCAACTTGTCGATGTTAGTTGGCGGGTTGAGGGCTGGCCGGGTGTCGGATAGGGTCGCGAGGAAACCTTGGGAGTCGTAGGAGCTCCATTTGCGTGAGAGGCTGCCAGCCATCAGAGGGATGGAGGTTCTACCAGTGACAGTGAGGGTGGTTTCAATTAAGTAGTGGTCTGACCAGGTGCAGGGGGAGACGGAAGGAAGGGAGAGAGTGAGATTTTGTGTCCAGATCTGGTCCAGAATGTGGCCTTTGATGTGGGTAAGCGAGGTGATTTGTTGGACCAGGTTGAGGCTGGTGAGAGCCTCGAAGAGCTCTGTGGCATGGGGCCCGGCGTTCGCGTCGTTGAACCAGTAGTTGAGGTTGCCGAAAAGGGCGAGTCTGGGGTTAGAGGTGAGTAGGTTGATCAGCTGGTCGGTCAAGGTGGCCGCGAAAGATGGCATAGGGTGGGGGGGTCGGTAGAGGAGAACGAGTGTTAAGGCTCCTATGTCTGTTTTTAAGCTGAAGATTAGATTGTCTACTTCCGGGAGGGTGAGGGAGGATGTGGAGTTGAAATTGTGGCGTTTAGATATTATAGCCGCCACCCCGCCCCAGGGCGGTTACCCGGACGGTCGGCACGGAGGATGTAATAGTCTGGGGGGAGGGCCGCAAGGATGTCAGGGAGAGAATCTGCAGTCAGCCAGGTTTCGGTGAGCAGGAGTACGTCAGGCTTCTCGGTGGAGAGAAGGATGAAGATGTTGGCATGATGTTTTACCAAGTAGCGGGTGTTGAGATAACACACCCGGATGGTAGTATCACTCTCGGCCAGTTTGGCGGGGGGAGCGCTCCGACTGGATCAGATGGGATGATGCCGGCTGTGATGATACGTCTGATCGTGGAAGGGGAGGGTGTGAGGTGGGGGAGTTGTAGGTCCCTGAAGGAGTCAGCCGAGTATAAGATAGAATAGCCGGCCTGGCTGGCCCCTGGGCCCGGCCTGGCGTGGACGGGCGCAGACGGCCTTGCCTTAGGCGCTCCTTCAGCGCGCAGGCAGCGCGCCCGTTGCGCGCGTCTGCTGCGCGTCCGGTGAAGGCACATTGTTTTTGTATGGGAGGAGGGGGCGTGGCCTCAGGGCCGTGGGGGTGGCCTGTGGGCTCAGGAAGAAGAATAGCGGTGAAAATCACTATGCCGTGGCAGCGTTAATATCGGCTGCGTGGCGGTTTTGCAGTGATTAGGGCGGGAGAGTGCGCAGGGTGAAAGTGAAGAACAGGTAAAACAATTTTAAGTTCCAACAAATACATTTTTAAAATTCGAGCGTGCTCCCGCCTCAGGAGTGTTGTGACCTATGACTGCGGGCTTTGTCAATCAGCGCGGCTTATGTAGGAGGTTAAAGAGTGGGCATGGCCTCAGGGCCGTGGGCGTGGCCTGTGGGCTCAGGAAGAAGAATGGTGGCGAAAATCACAGTGCCGTGGCAGCGTTAATATTGGCTGCGCAACGGTTTTGCAGTGATTAGGGCGGGAGAGTGCGCAGGGTGAAAGTGAAGAACAGGTAAAACAATTTTAAGTTCCAACAAATACATTTTTAAAATTCGAGCGTGCTCCCGGCTTCCGCCTCAGGAGTGTTGTGACCTCTGACTGCGGGCTTTGTCAATCAGCGCGGCTTATGTAGGAGGTACTTGATATCATAGAGCCCTCCTCAGCCACAACTTGGTAATTTACCCCGCTAAAGATTTTTATCTTCCGATAGACTTAGGAGGCGATTTATATCTTGCTGATACTCTGTACTGTTGCAAAGGAGTAGGGGGACAAATTTAGGTGGGCAGAAATAGAGGTCAGTTTTTAACTGGCCAAAATCCCAGGTGAGGGGCATTGAAAACTGCTGAATGTTCCCCTTGCCATGGTGAGGGTAGCATTTTGTGGGAGATTCTTTCTGAAAAGAAAAAAGAAAAGCTTTTTGCAGGGCTCTGTTATGTTAATCTAGCCCTGCACCAGACTTTACATAGCATTGAAAGGAACCACCATGACCTGCTTTAGAAAGGACCTTCACCGTGCCAGTAATTTATGAACTTGGTGGGGGGAGTAGTCTCGGCCTGGCAGACGTTAGGTCCTCTGCCAGGCCAACTGAGATTACTCCATCACCCAAAGTATAAATTGGGCCCAAAGTCTCAAGTAAAAATGGTAACAGTGTTGAACCTGGTGTCTGTATCTGACCCACGCTCCATCACCGCCTGCCTTAACTTGCACCTAGGTACTGGTCAGGCATTAGCATATACCCACAGTTGTTTCCTAAAGCATATTGGAACTATTTTTAAATTCAAATTTTAAAAACTCATCAATTTGTTTTAGTTTTTTTGGTGTCACATTATTTACTAAAATGTTGGCAGTTTCTAAATTGGTTTGGGATTTTTCTTGTGATGTCTTTTGACTTTATTCCTTTATTGGTAATGTGTAAATACTTTACACATTGACTGTAAGTGTAGCCTATCTGCCCTGTGGCATTGCTACCATAGGGTTGAGCTGAGGTTTAGTTAGTTACTTACTCTAGGGGTTCATTCTCACAAGAACTGTGATTATGATTTAAAATGGGTAATCGCCCCCCTCGCTTGATACTGCTATTTCTTCTAATTGCATTATACATTTTCACGCTTTTTAATTATTTCTTTTTACTTTGATTCCTCAATGTATGTGACCCAAAATAAATAGGTTATTATATATGTTTTTTATATCACGTTTATATTTTGATATGCTCTCCGACATTAAAATCTCAAAGGCATGGAATGCATTCTGGAGCTGGAGGTATCGAGGCACCTAGTCCCATGATGGTTTTGCACACTTTACCTGAGGACATCTGTTTCTGTTTCTATGTCCTCGGCTGTCACCCGATTGATTACAGTTGCCTAGAAGGAACTCCTCCTGTTACTCAAGATTTCACAGACAAACTGGCAAATCATTACAGGGACAAAGCAGACATGTTGGACTCATACTTAAAACAGAAACAAAGCACCAGCACTAACCCTTGTACAAAAAAACAATCCAAGAATGCTCTAATCAAGCCTCTCTGTTCCTTCCAACACATCTCACACGATGAATTTATGGACCTAGTGAAAACAAGAAGGGCTGCCGGAAGCCCTTCTGACCCCTGTCCACCACAAACTTTCAAGACAATTCTTTTAACAACCTCTGCTGCCACTCCAGTAAGAAGAATCAACGATTCCTTAACTACTGGAATATTTCCAGAAGAACTCAAAAAGTCCTACATACGCACTTTACTGAAGAAAACAAACTTGGCCCTGCTGAACCCTGACAACTACAGACCAATTACAAATGGACCTTTCCTGGACAAACTGATAGAAAGAGCAGCTTTTGCCCAGATGTCACAATTCATTGAAAAGAATGACATACTTTCAGACTTCCAAACAGGATTCCGTCCGGGAGGAGGCACTGAATCTGCCCTCCTCACCATCTGGGATGCAGTTGACCGCAACGGGGTTGCTGCGCTACTCCTCTTGGACCTCTCAGCTGCCTTTAACACGGTTGACTATGACACTCTGAAACAAAGACCTTATGAAGCCAGCATAGAGGGAACAGGTCTAGACTGGATCACGTCCTACCTTCGAAACAGAACTAATGTCATCCATACCCCACCTTTCTCGTCAAACCGTACTCCACAAAAGCAGGGGTCCCTCAAGGTTCTATCATCTCGCCCATGCTTTTCAACATCTACATGAAGTCATTACCAGTACTGATAAATACATTTTACCTCACGTGCTACAACAATGAAGATTGCACGCAAATACTCCTTCAACTGGAATACCCCAAAGACATTGGAAAATCACACATTTGCAGCTGTCTGAGAGCCATGGATCAGTGAATGACTTGGAGCCATCTCAAATTTAAAGCTTCAAAAACTGAAATACTCACGTGTGGCAATTGGAAGAAATTACAACCCACTTGCCGCATGGCCTGATGAACTGGGATCACTGCCTAAAGTATTGAAGGAAGTAAGAAACTTTGGAATGACCATGGATTCCAAGCTGTTGTTGAATGCCCAGGTGGATAAGCTAGCAAGATCAAGCTTTGGTACTATAAAAACACTGCGACAAATTTTCCCTCATTTGGGATTTCCACACAAGGTCCAAGCTACCATCTCCCTTGTTCTGTCCAAACTCAATTACCAATAGCCTCTACCACGGATCACCTTTAACAACCATGAAAAGACTACAACAGATTCAGAACTCGACTGCCAGACTACTCTTGCATATCAAACAGCGAGATCACATCTCCCCTGTCTTGAAAGCCCTGCATTGGTTACCGGTTGCCAGAAGATCCACGTTCAAGCTGCTTTGTATCACCCACAAAGCAATACATGGAATAGGACCACTCTTCATCAGGAATAAAATCACCAAACACATTCAACAAAGGAACCTCTGCTCTAAAGGAGCACCTCGCCTCAAAAGCCCACCATACAAGAAAAAAACCATGGGTGGCACATCCTTCTCTGTTCAAGCAGCAAAACTATGGAACTCTTTGCCCCCCAACATAAGATCCACTGACAACCACCTTATCTTCAGAAAACTACTCAAGATTTGGCTCTTCCCTACATAAGCACCATAAGCAAACAGAAATTTACAGCATATCCCTCTGTATATAAACATTTGTTTTCACTATAGCTATGTACCTATCTTTGTGTATTACTTTGTATAAACATGTAAAATAATTATGTTGTTAAGAGAGAAAAAAATAATAATAATAATAATAATAAATAAATAAAAATCATCTTTGGTCTACATGTACATACTTCCATTGTGCATCTATGTACCTTCCATGTACTTCGATCTGTGTGTCTGTTACTTTTCTCCTGAAAAAGCATATCCGATGCACTACCCTATTTCTCATTCTGTGCCTCTATCAATATCTTTAATCGACATATACTTACTTCCTTTATGTATCTATATACTTTCATTGTACTTATGGATCTATATATTTATCACTTTCTTCTAATTTAGCATTTCCAATGCACTACCCTATTTCTCAGCCTATACTTCGCTCAATATATCTTCTAGCCCAACCGTATGACTCATCTCAAACTTCTTTCTTCTACTCTTTCCAATTCACTACCCTATCTCTCATCCTATACATCTATCAATATATCCTCTACATCCACTCTCTCATTTATCCCAAACCCCATACCACTACTATGATCGCCAAAATAACCCTTTCAAGACTCTCTCCTACTCTACCCCTCCTTGCATCATCTGACACCTCTTTTAACTATACCAATCCCCTAAAACAAACTTTTCTAAACTCTTCCCTCTGACTCCTCTCCTTCAAAACTCCTTTTTACTCATCCAAAAGCGTCCTCCTACTGCTAAGATCGGAAAAAAAAACCATTACTCTTTTATCCCTCCACTATCCTTTTCAATCAAAATTAACAGACTAACATGTTCACTTCTCAAATTCCATATTCAACTATACTAATATACTATCCAAATAACTGAATAACATATCTACTACTCAAATTACTTCATATTTATACTATACTAATGTTCAACACTACTCCTTTATGGGTCCTGGAGTGGCGTGCTACTCGCCAGAACAGCGCTTCAACACCCATTAGAGGTAATAAGTGCTATATGAATGCAAATATTTCTTTTCCTTTTATCACTCCGCTATCCTTCTCACTCCAAGTAACAGACTAATATCCACCACTGAAATTACTTCATATTTCACCTCATTGATTCACCACTAATCCTTTAGAGGCTTCCTGAAAAACGTGCGCCAACAAGCGCTACATAAATACAAACCTTTGTCCTCCTCTATCCTTCTGCTATCATTCCAAATCCAAATAACTGACAAACCTATCCGCCACTTAAAATGTACTTGCATGTTTCACTATACTAATTCAACACTAATCCTCTATGGGTCCCAGAGTAGCGTGCTACTTGCCGAAAAATCGCTTTGACGCCTCGTCAGGGGTAGTAAGCGCTATATAAATGCAATTACAATACAATACAATACAACAAATCAACCCTCCATCAGAGACTGTTTCCACCAGACGCTTCACAGCCAGCAGGATCCAGGAACCACAGGCTGGATGAGCTCTTAGTCTCTGCCTTCAGTTCTTTACCTTCCAATTCAATCCTGACAGCTGCAGGCTTTAAAACACTGATCACCCCCTTTCAACAACCCTCTTATTCTATGAAAGCAGTAACAATGCAGGCTTTAATAAGTGACCCTGCAACCAATGTTAGTGCATCTATTAATCAACTGGAAACTGACTTCATATATGGTGTGGATCCTTTGGATGTTGAAGAGTGGAATGTGGCAGGTGAGATTCAACTAGGAAGGCCAACGATCATCCGTCCATCCGCAGATAATTTACTTGCCTGCTTCCTGGATAACACATATTTACGGGAGGAGCTTCCAGATCTAAACCCTATCAACGAAGCTGCAGTCTAATCCGCTGCATGTTTAACCAAACCAATGGCCAGAACATAAGGGCATGGCCACACCGCCAGTTTATCTGGTGTTGCAGACTATGGGGCCAGTTGCTGCAACTCTTACTAAAATGGCAGACACCATGGGAGCTCACTCAACTGCCTTGGCAGAACCAAAAAGATTAAATTGGGGTTCAACAGGCTCAACTCCACCCATCCATTACTTCAGGTGAAGAATCTAACTCTTCAAAGGATGGAATCCAATTTTGACAACCTGACTAGAAATGAGGACATAGTTAACCTCTTGCAACTCCTGCCAATAAAACTTCAACCAAACGTCTTCCTCCAGATAGGTCTACCCATTCCGCTACTACAGCAGCTAGTCTGACTAAACAAGTGTCCGACATGCCATTTCCAGATAGAAACACTGTGCACGACTGTGCTACAACTCAGACAGATGAATTCCCTCCAATATCAGATTTGAATCAACCCCAAATGTAGGATCACTTGACAGAGCTTGATTTGGCCTCTCCTACAGCTGACTGAGCTACCATTGTTTCTACAATTGTAGCTCAAGACCTGGCTCCTACCGGGACTTTCAAACCTCATATCAGTAAGCGATGCTTAAAAAAGCTGAAAGCTGAGGAGGCTAAAAAAAAAATCTCTACAGACGGACAAAAAGTCTTCTCACAAATCTCCTAAACCACCCCAGAATACCCTCAATCTTTTTCCAAAATTTAGTAAAGAAAGGTCCAACGTGGGAGTCGAGCGCACTGAACGTGTACCCATGATTGTTGACTCCTACTTGAATAACAATAATTCAACTGAGACAATAGGTAATGCTCTGAATATAAACACCGCCCCCTCTACTGGACTTCAAACAACCACTACAATGGGATATACTACTGTGCAGAGCAAGGCGCCGTCTCCCTTCAAAACCAAGCCTGCATTGGTCCACTACACACAGGAAACCTCAAAACTCATGGGGCAACTAATTATCTAAGAAATGTGGATGTTACTGGAAATGATAATGGTCAACAGAACAGGTTTACCAATTTCAGTCTATGCTAAGGATTCCACAACCTTTGATACATTAATTCTGATGAAAACGATAGCAGACGGTTTTCTCTGCTTCTTAACAAATTTACCAAAACAAGAATCCCATTATGGTAACTACTCAACCTAACTGCTCCCCACAACAAAGGTCGCCAACATACCCGATTGCAGCTCCCTTTATTAAATCAGCTAATAACTCTTATATACCATAGGAGACAGGGAAGAAATCAGACTAGCCAAACACTATGCTCGAAAAGACTGTCATCAGTCCAAATTCTTAATTTGTTGTGGAACACAATTGAAATATTCTAAACTTCACTCCTGACTTTGTGTTTCAAGGTCCCCATGACATCTTAAACCATCAGAATACTTTAAAACGACTTACTTATTACCCAGAGTTGCAAAAAATCTACTCATCAGATTCAGTCAGAATACAATTCCTTCAGAAACAGAAGGGGAATGCAGAGATCACAAGAACCATCTGGATCCTGGGCTCCAAAGTACAAGCAATTCTTTCCAAAAAGATCTAACTGATTGGGGATTCGCTATATCTACACCAATGACACCAAAAAATCCACACGTACTCCAAAAACAAAACAGAACCCAGGACGGATTACTATATTATATATAGGTAAGATGAACAATTGATCAGGACTAAATAACTTCTTGAGCCTACAAATGCACATTTCAAAAAGCCTGGCTACAGGGTACTGTGAAATTTTGGCAGCATAAACATGTAAGCTGCTCTAGGGCAGTTTCAAACCTTTCATCGAATACCTAAAGATCAGTCAAACATTCCTGAATCAGGTCACAGCAATGTAACAATTTGCTCTTGGAATGCTGCAGGTCTTGACTTCATTTAGGGTCTAGCAGAACAAGTGTTGTCACTTTTCTTTCAAAAGCATCCTATCATCTATCTGCATGAACCATGGTGCACCATTCCCTTTACTTTACTCTACTTTCTGACCAATGAAACCTGTGCTTCTTTTGGTTACATGGGCAGACCATCTGGAGGATCTATGGTTCTGATTAATAATGAAAACAATCAAGCTATGTACTGCCAGCATTACTGGTCAATGAAGGTCAGAAACAACTACTGATATTGAGAGCCTATTTCCCTCATTATCAGTAAAGAACAAAGCTGACATTTTAGGACATTTAAAAGCGTATTGCACCAACCTTTGTAATCAGTGTCAGCAACTTTAACAACAATTTAATATTCAATTTTTGGGAACAATATCACCAGAGGATCTTCCTGACACATTCTTTACTGTCTCTGAAGTGGATTAATAAGCGGCAAAAAATAAGCACATGTACCAGCTACTTTTTAATAGAGGCTTGGATATTAAATGGGAGATTCTCAACTGATTAACTGGTCGGGCATACATATGTTTCACATAGCTCAATGAGTATAATCAATTATACCTTATTACACTTCTCTGCTTTTTCAGCTTGTAATTGTAAGTTCAATTATTTGTGCATTGTTGGTGCTTTTTCATCATGCAACCAGGATGAAAAACCACTAACAATGCACAAATAATTGAACTACATATCAACCACAGACTTTGGGTTACCAAGCTCTCTAGGCCTCCCCCACCTACACCAATTCATGTGCGACCGATGGCAGAGTTAAATGGTCTATTGTACTGCTGCCCCAGATGCGTTACTTAACACTAGTCTGTCGGGTCATGGTGACAAAGAGAGAGTGCCTCACAGTAGCAACACCCAAGGGGATTCCTGGCAGACAATTGACAGTTTACCCACTTCTCATCATTGGTCACTCTCTCTTTGTTGTGAATAAAGGACAAAGAAAAGCACAGAAATAGTAAATACCCAACTAATATAGGTGCTGTGCAAAAAATTAACAACCTATCTGTCCACTCATCTAAATTAAAAGTGGAAAAGTGAGTATGTGCACCTAGAACCCCTGTGATAGCCACAAGCCACAAGCAAATGGCCACCACTGCTAAAATGTGGAGCAACTTGCTAGCTTAATGACTTTATTCTGCTGCTGCAAGTAGTCCCAATTAAAAATGGTTCCTATTGTACCATATATATTTACATGATGCCGACATGTTTCATTGCTATAACTTCAGCAAATTCGTCAAGGCAAACTTGGGGTTCTGATTTCAATTTTTGCTTTTCTCAGTTCACTCGACCTGATGGCTGCCAGCTACTGCATACCTGCAACCATCACAGGCATTGACCAACGTGTCGAAAGATCACGTGTTCGCTGGTTGCGCAATTTAAAATGTGGCCCCCGCTACCGAGTGCACATGAATTGGTGTTAGGTGGGGGAGGACTTGATTGTTGAATATTGACTGAGTGGGGGGCGGCTTCCTCCCTTCTTTCCCCCTAGAGCTCCTTTTGCTTGTCAGGTTTACCAAGCTCTCTCACAAGAAAGTGACATTATATTTTGTATATTATGTCTGTTTCTTAAAAATCAAGCAGAAGCAAAGGCCAAACAAATTGAGGAAACATGTCCCTGTAAGAGAAACATCAAAATAGGTTCATATTCCATGTTACATGGTGAAACATCATAACAAAAACAACACAAGGAGCATAGTCGAAACTATGCAACATATCACCAATTGTTCATTACGTGGTATGTCAAAGTAGAGGAGAACAATGCATGCTGTACCCCAAGACGTCAGGCAGCTTAACAGTATAGCCACTTCCAAGGGCGTACATAAAGATAGAGCTGGATAACACAAGATACTCCATAGTCCAGATGTCAAGTGGGATTCTATCACTGACACATCAATAAAATCGTTGGGGAAATGCTATGCATAACATGATAATAGGTAAGACCTTTACAATATCTGAGGAAGCTCTTTAGACCATAAGAACAATAGAGAACTATCAACAATTTTACAAAGATAATGAAAAAAAAAGAAAACTAGAGGGAGCATTCCTTACGGGGGAGGGGGGAGAGAAGACGGATGTGCTGCAAGAGTCCAGATCCCAAGTTGGGGACTGCTGGGTCATTGGAGGATAAGAGATCAGGCCCATTGATTCAGGTGAGCCGTTCCGGGAATTCCAGTTTCCGACCCCTAGAGAAAGGCTCCAGGGATTCTTCAAACATCTGTAAGGCCCGTATTCTTGGGGGACTAACTGGGAGTATCTAGTCATGGTGAAATAGTGTATAAGTGGCTGCCAAATGCACTAAAATTGTGTATCTGTGTGGTTGATGCGGGCTGTAAGCAATGTAGGGCTAGGACATCCCACAACCAAAGAAACCAAGTGGCTATTGGGGGGGGGGTTCTTCCAATATAAGGCAATGGACTGTCTTGTGGCTCCTAACAAATGGAGGATCAGATCCCATTCTGCGTGTGTCATGGCTTTTAGCGTTGAAGTTTTAATGCCTAAAATCATGACTAGCGGGGAGGAAGGAATGGAAAACCTACCACATCTTTGTTGTGACTGGGGACCTCCTTCCAGAACATCATGTGACTGGGGCATGACCACCAAATGTGAATGAAGTCCCTCTATCTCTTTGGCACCTCCATCAAGTCAGGAGGAATTTGGGAACATCTGATGCAGACGGGTTGGGGTATAGTACCACTGTGTCATCAATTCGTATGCTGACTCGAGTTGCGAAGTGCTCCGGTATACCCTTGGGATATCCCTCCACAGTCAAACCCACCCCTCTGGAGGTATATCCTCATCTAGGTCTATGGCCCACGGTGTCTAATATCCATGAGGCGTGGGATGCTGAGATTGTTGTAAGACAAAGCAGGTTTTAGAAATCAGACCCTTCAAACCCTCAAACTTACGAACCAGGGATTCAAAGGCTGTAAGCTGTCTGGTGGCTTCCTGAGTGTAAGTCTGGGTGCTAAGCCAATGTCGTAGCTGGAAGTATTGCATATGTGGCCCCTCTAAACGACTGAAGGTTTGCTTACATTGCTCGAACAAACGGAAGTCGTTGCCTTGAAAGAGGTCTTGAATAACCCTGCACTCTCCCTCTGTCCAAGCACCAAATGCGTGAGTTTGCAGGGCAGGGGGAAACATGGGGTTATGTGCTACAGGTGTGATAGAGGAGGGAAGCGTCATTAGGCCTCGAGGTATTGCCAACTTATCCCAGATCTCTAGTACCGTTCTCGTAGGGGTAGCTATGTAAGCACTGTGGGCCGGCTCCTCGGGGTAGCCATGCCAGGTCACACAAAGGTCACATTTTATTTTTTACGTATAACACATATATGTTGTGTATGTAGGTTATGTTTAATGACCCCATGTTGCAGCAATAACCATGAGTGTTCCATATGTGATTCTTCTTCAATTATCAACACAAATAGTAGCTCATTCTCATTTATACATTAAAAGCATACAACCAATAAGCCTTGTTTTTAGTAGAAATTATATCTCCTCCTTCATTTTACAAAACAGATTATGCAAATCATTGATAAAATCACTTCATGAATACATTTTAATATCCCATTCATTTAAAAACACAATAGTTCTTATTTATAATTAATTTCTCCTCTAAAGGACAATCCTTAGTTTTTATCCAAGCATAGAAGTTAGTTCAACAACTTTCGAGTACACATCTCACTCATTAGGGATTTATATTGATCTATATGATGTGTAATTTTACACAATGTATATGTAAGCATTTCACAAAGGAGGGTATAGCAAAAAACAGGCTCTAGCATATTAGTTTGAACACATCCATTCTATTCCACTTTCAGACCCTGTGATGAAACACATTATTTGAACAGTGTTGCCACTACTTTTCAAAAAACACTGTTCACTAAAACACATTAACTATCCTACCCGTTCTACTTATTGACCAAACTGACTTAGAGATGCTCAATACTGAAATTAGTCATGTTTTATAGATATTCATTTATTATTTGGAGGGGATTTTCCTTCTATTCAGCTGACGGTCTGAAATCTATATATAATGTCTAAAATGAGTGCATAGGTCTTATAAGTTAAGGTCATTTTCCAATGGATGCATCGGGGATATATTAGGCTCACCCTTTAGATCCAGATATTATTGCTGAATCCTTAGATCTGTAAAATCCATGTCTTATAGTTTTATTCCTACGAAAGGAGAAGAGTGGTTTATCTAGTGGTTCTTACTCATTTCCTGATAACAGTTTCTATTGATCAGCTTTTTAATTTGTAACTAATACCTGAAAAGTTCATCACATGTACTATTTTTTCTCTGTTCTTATTTTTATTGTTCTCTGCAAATAGTAGTTTTCTATTATAGTATTTTGCTCTTTTGTATGCCTGCTTAAATATTCCTTTACGTTAACCTCTGTTCTCAAATTTTTAGCATGATTCTGAAAATCCCCTCTATTTGTACAGTTTCTCCTTAGCCAAGGAAACTGGCCAAAAGGTATATTATCCTTCTGGCATCTAGGGTGGTTGCTTTCGTAACGAAGTATAGTACCTATCTGTAGGTTTGGTGTACAACTATACTTCCAGATTTTTTCTTTGGCTATTATTTTAATATCTAGAAAATTCTCCTGGCCTCTCAGTCAATATGGGAACAGTATTTTTGGAAAAGTAGTGGCAACACTGTTCGAATAATCTGTTTCATCACCGGGTCTGAAAGTGGAATAGAATGGATGGGTTCTCACTAATATGCTAGTGCCTGTTTTAGCTATACCCTCCTTTGTTAAACACTTAAATATACATTATGTTTTTGCCTTTTTTAGAAACAACTATATTGTAGTTTACGCATAAACCTGTCCTGAAGAAGGTGGTGTCAACTAACTCCAGTCCACTGACACGCTGCGTCGACATTTGGTTTTAAATAATATGATAATTGTTTTAAATGATATTAGCTTTCTAATTGTTTTTTCCTTTGATAGACAATGAGGGCCTTTTAATTTGTTACTAATAACTGAAAAGTTCATCACATGTACTATCTTTTCTCTGCTCTTATTTTTATTGTTCTCTTCAAATAGTAGTTTTCTATTATAGTATTTTTGCTCCTTTGTATGGCTGCTTAAATATTCCTTTAGGTTAATCTCTGTTCTCAAATTGTTAGCATGATTCTGAAAATCCCCTCTATTCGTACAGTTTCTCCTTAGCCAGGGAAACTGTCTGGGAGCTAATGTGTGAGATATGTACTCCAAAGTTGTTGAACCAACTTCTACACTTGGATAAAAACTAAAGATTGTCCTTTGGAGGAGAAATTAATCATAAATAAGAACTATTGTGTTTTTTAATGAATGGAATATTAAAATGTATTCATGAAGTATTTGTATCAACGATTTGCATAATCTGTTCTATAAAATAAAGGCGGAGATATCATTTTTACTAAACACAAGGCTTATTGGTTGTATGATTTAAATCTATGAATGAGTATGAGCTATTATTTGTGTTGATAATTGAAGAAGAATCACAGAGGGAACACTCATTGGTTATTGGTGCTACTTGACCCAGTTCCATTTGTATCTGAAGGGCTCCACTCTGTTTTGGTTTTGGGTGAATCCATTATGTACATTCTGCACTGCACCTCTCAAACATACACACCATGCACTGTACGCCACCAACATACACACTGTATACCCACACACATTGCGTACACTTGCCTTTGAGTCTGTCAAAACAAGGTGCCAGTCTGTCGTGTTCAAGGTGCTCCAGCATAGGAGGGACGGTAGCCTATACCCCGAAAAAAGGTGATTTATCACCCCTTTTTGTCGCATTCTGCTGACACGAAGTAGCAAGGATTCCCTTCAGAATTGTCTTCGAAGCAAGCCAGAACCAAAAAGTGATGGCAGGAATCCTGGTTGGAGTCCCGCCGCCGCCTGCTGTAGCTCACCCCACCAAAGGGTCAGGGAACGAAGCCCTGGCGGAGTTTGCGGGATTGAGGCGGTCTTCTAGACCATTGCACTCTAGCATCTAACTCGGGTAGGCAGACCACCAGGTAGGCAGACGGGAAGACCACCATATAAGCCCAGTCCGTTGTGAAATCAGGCCCCATGTCTCACAAGGTTCCCATGACTTCTTAAACCGTCAGAATACTTTAAAACTACTAACTTATTTTCTCGAGTTGCAAAAAATCAACTCATCAGATTTATTTGGAGTAAAGTTTCATCAGGAAGAGATGGGGAATCCAAAGATCACGAGAACCATCTGGGTCCGGGACTCGAAAGTACAAGCAATTCTTTCGGAAAAGATGTAACAGATTGAGGAATTGCTATATCGAAACTAATAACACAAAAAAATCCACACATATTCTAAAAACAAACAGAAACCAGGACCGATTACAAGATTCTACATATAAGATAAACAATTGTTTGGAACCAGGAGGACTAGGAACCTAAATATACACATCTGAAAAACACTGAATATAGGCTATTGACAGATTTCTGCAGACTCAACAGCAAGCTGCCCTAGGTCAATTTCAAAACTTTCACTGAATATCTAAAGATCAGTCAAATATTCCTGAATCAGTTCACTGCAACTTAGCAATTTGCACATGGAACACTGCCAATGCTGACGTCATTTAGCACCTAGTGGAACAATTCTTCTCTATTTTCTTTCTAAGCATCACTGTTGTCTGTCTGCATGAACCGTGAAACACCATTCCCTTTACTTTAAATTACTTTGTCAACTACGAAACATGCGCTATTTTTAGTTCAAATGGCAACCCATCTGGAGGACCAATATTTCTGATTAATGATGAAAACAATCAAGTATTATTGACCAACAATGGTCTGAAACAATTGTTCATACTGAACGTGTATTTTCAGTGGAGAAAAAAGCACAAATCTCAAATGCTGGCCAGTAAATTCAGGACATTTGAAATCATAATAGAACATTGGAAGGTTGGGGGCTCCCTTGAAGACAATGAAGTAGCTACAGGCGTAAAATGGCTGGTAGAAGCCCAGAGCTCTAACATACCAATGTTTATCTTCATGCTTCCCCCTATTAATTAAGAACATTCTATACTCAGCACTAGTCACAGTCAGGGCCTTTTACCAACGGTCTACCCCTCAGCAGCGGGGTATAAGTCTATATTACACCAACCATTGTAATGAGTACCAGTGCCTTTAACAACAATTTACTATTACATTTTTGGGGTGAGATATCACCAGGGGATCTTTCCAAAATGTTCTTTAATGTCCCTTTGGTTGCAATAGTTAACTGCTGGATTAATAATTGGCCAAAAATAAGCATATGTGCCAGCTACATTTTAATTAATGCTATCAGATAATACAATAGAGATTCTCAACTGACCAAAGGGTCTGGCCTAGATATGTTCCACGTAGCTCATAAAATCTATAATCAGTTATATCTTATTACAATTCTCTACTTTTTCAGCTTGTACTAGCTACAAGATCATTGGACAAAGGCAAAGCAATCGTAATCCAAACATATTTGCTTCACATTTCAACCACAGACGCTCACATAAAAGGTTACTTGATGTCTGTGAAAAATAGAACAATTAGCTGGAACAACGCTTCTCAGGTCAAGATAAAGCAACTTGGGAAACAAGATTTTATAGTTAAAACACTTAAGATTCGGGTCAATAATAGAGATGATGAGTAAGTCTGCCGGTTGAAAGAGTAATCATATAAGATTGTAATTGCAAAAATGGAGCACCGGCAACAATTATGGTGACTCCTAAAAGAATAACCTTCTTTATCCCAGAACTTACAATTAAAGTACATAAACGAGTGCAACAAGTGAAAATTATTGGCAATACACATTTACTTCTTGCAATAAAATACAACAACGCTAAGAATATTCGCAGCTCAACTTTCTGTCACCGGTGTGTTTTTCACCACGTGCCGGGACACCATGAAGCTCTACATCTAAAAGATAGTAAAAAAAAGATGTTATGATTGGTAATTGTTACTATCTTAATGTGGAGTAGAATTACATCGCCCTTTCACACACTTTCCCTCCCGCATTTAAAAACAACTATTTGTACAGTTCCAACTTGTTTAATAGGCTTCGATTTTTGAAAAAATACTATAGTAGTAATGTTTTTATCTGGTTGTGAAAGCAAATGGTGCGAAGTGATACACATGGTTTCAATCATCACGAGCGTCGGACATTTGACCGATTATAAAAACGTTGATGCTATTGGAAAAAAATATATAAATGCAATCAGATACTATATATAGACTGCGTACGCCTAAATCGCTGTATCGCCTTTTTGTATCCAGTCTGCTGCACCCCATCGACTCCCTCCGATGCGCACCCAGGCCTCATTGCTCACCTTTTTGTGGACAGGACACCTTCTACATCATGCAGTCCGGCTCTGCCACCAAGAAGTCTTGATATCGTTATGGGAAAGGACATACTCCTGCACCTAGCTTCATCGCAGGTTCCTCACTCGCTCAGTCCTTGCGGTACCACTAACTCAGTGACTAAAGTGGCCACGCACGTAGTGGTGGGCCCTTGTACTCGGTGGTTTGGGCCTACATGAGGCGTCCGAACCACTAGGACGGGCCACAACAGCGCTTGCGGTGGGAGCAACTCTAAAATGGCGTAGGGCACGTGCGCCCCATCTTTTTTATTGGTAGGTCAGGTGTGTAGTGACGCATTGGCCGGATTGGTGTGGTATGGGTTTATACCAGGCATGAGGGAGTGTGTGTGTGCCGTTCTGACAACTGGACCTGGAACTAAGAAATAAGTACAATGGAAATCTGGGCAATGTTGCGTTTTTGTTTTTTTGTCCTGGAAGCTTAAACGGAGTGGGCTTGCCTGACGTATGCCAGTGCTGCGTGAGGCTCTGAACCATGATTCCGGAGCTATGGGCGTGGTTCCGTCGTGAGCTATATGAGAAATCAATTCATTCGGTGTCCATCTTGTAGTGCTGACGCCAACTGGGTCTTAAACGCAAATGTGTCATTATATCTGTAAAGTTCCACAACATGGCCAACATGGAAGGTCACTGACTCTATATTCATTCATAGTTGCATACATAAAAGATGGTGGACATGATGAATTTCTGCAATTATAAATGTTTGTTGTACATTTAGTGAAGTGTTGTAGCTGTAGTAATACAGGGCTGTGAAAGGTTTAAGTTGCAGTTTTTGGCACATGAAAGGCAGATGATATTTATACGTGTGTGGTCATTCAGGTATACTGTTGAACTTGGTGCTGGAAATCAGTGTTCAAGGCTCGTAGTTGCGTCCACATCCTGTTATTGTTGAGTAATGACGTAATCTACGCGTGCCTGAAAATGTACTGTAAATACGGTGCTCATGTAAATTGCTGATATAGTTTTGGGTTGATTTTGCGCTATATAAATATGCTAAAAAAATAAATTAAAAAAACGAATAGCCCACACTTACTGTCAGAGGTAAGATGGTTGTATACGCTATTTATATCACAATATAGTGTGGTAGGGCACAGGAGCAGCATTTTACAAACATAATAAATGCACAGACACAAATAGATAGATGAAGTGTGTACGGGCACGTGTGCTCGACTCCATTTTATTACATTGCTGTTGGTAACAAGTAGAATAGTAATCATGATATCATACACAGATATTCAATCGTAAATGGTTTATGACTTCTGCTGTACAAAGGTAGGAGCACTACATGTGCTACATGTGAAATAATACACAGAAGATTCTATCGTAAAGGGTTCATGAGTTGTGGTGCACTATGGTAGGGTCGGTTTGTGTGGGACCTGCGATGATGTGTGGTTCAGGCAGACCGCACAGCTAAGAATGTCTTTTGGCTACTGAATTTTGCCTTAATAAGGCCACGTGGTGATTATTTATGGTGCACTGAGTTAGTGGTACGTCTGGTAGTTAGAGTGTTGCCTACTGGATTGCATAATCTGTAATCACAATTGAAATAAAAGATGAAACATGTATGGAATACATTGTCAAAATGTGTATGTTTCAGGGACATTATAGTTCAAGTTGTGACCTGTGCTGTCCGCAGTGTAGACTGCCATTGAGTGTGCCTTTGCACTTGCAGCGTGAATTTTGTTTTTCAACTAAACCTAGAACTGATATAAAAGAGGTTTTTGAGGGAAGACTACTAAAGGGATATTGTATAGGGTTTGGTACTGCACTCTGCAAATAATGAATGAAGAGTCAGTTGAATTCTGCCTGAATACGGCCACGTGGCAATGTATTATGGTGCACTGAGTTAGTAGTAACTTTTGGACTGAGCGTGTACTTAACCTGGGATGATACGTGGTCCGGACAGGCCGCACTGGGGGTAATGTTTTTTGACTACTTAATTTTCCCTTAATAAAGCCTCAGGGCGATTATTTATGGTGTACTGAATTAGTGGTATGTCTGGTGTTTAGCGTGTGCTCTCCCTACGATGATGCGTGGTCTGAACGGGTTGCACTCGAAGCATTGAATGTTGCATACTCGATTGCATGTACTTTGAGGGGGGAAAAAAACCTACCATCATTGGTTATCAATTGTTCTGCAAACTAGTTCTACTGATTGCTCCCCATAACAAATTAAACGATTGCACTTCACGCAGAGCATTCTAACTTTCTCAAAATGGGGGCGTATGTCTGGTGGCGGTGTTGCAGATGGGGAGCATTTGGTTTCCTTAACCGATTATAGTCTCTTACACAATTTGCATCAGTACTAATCTTGAATTGTGAGCCCTACTGTTCGCAGTATGGACCGGAGGCAGTCGTCATGAAGGGCCCACAGCCATGTGGCATTGACTTGAGCTGTATAGAGTTAGTGGTAGGTGTGGCTCTCAGCACCTATGCCGCCAGCGATGATGCGTGGTGTGGGCCAGCCGCACTGGGAGTAATGTTTTTTGCCTTGTGAATTCTGTCTTAATAAGGCCACGCGGAGATGACTTGTGGTGCAGTGAGTTAGTGGAACCTGAAGAACTCAGCGTTTGCGCACCCTGCGATGATTTGTGGTTCGGGTGGGTCGTGTTGCCTACTGGAATGTGTCATGTGCAATCGCCATTCCACCTGAATTGTGAGCCCTCAAAATGTAGATCGAAGGCAGTAGTCATCACAAACATCAAGAAATTCTTTTTGTTATATCCTTTAACAAAATCTGAGGACATAAAGTATAATTTTCTCTACCTTAAATACATGTAGGCTAAATTTCATGCTGTCCATAGTATAGATTCAAAGCTGAATTGAAGTTGTGAACCCTGCTGTCTGCACTGTAGATCGAAGGCAGAACTGAGCTCAGATATTTTTGACTCTTATTTTAACAAAAGCTGAACACATACAGTACAATTGTCTCTGCATTAAATAAATTAAGGGTAAATTCCCTACTGTCCGTAGTGTAGATGCAAAGATGAATTCAAGTTGTGAACCCTGCTGTCCGCAGTGTAGATCGAAGACAGTACTCGACACAAACATCGATGAATGCTTTTTTGTCACAGTTAACAAAATTTGAGGATACAGTACAATTGTCTCTGCCTTAAATAAATCGAGAATGAATTTAATGTTGTCTGTAGTGCTGATGCGCTTCTGGTATCAAGCAGTGAACTCTGTTGATCGTAGTGTACATTTGAAGGCAGTTCTCAGTACAGGACATTGAGGATTGTTTTTTGTTGCATCATTTAACAAAATTGTCTCTGCCTTACATAAATCAAGGCTAACTTCAATGCTGTCCGTAGTGTAGATGCAAAGCCGCATTCAAGTTGTGAACCTTGCTGTCCGCAGTGTAGATTGAAGGAAGTAGTTGACATAGATATTGAGGAATGCTTTTTTGTCACATACTTTAACAAAGTCTGACGACATAGTACAATTATCCCTGCCTTAAATAAATCAAGACTGAATTCAATGTTGTCTGTATTGCTTATCCGCAATTGGTATCAAGTTGTAAACTCTACTGACCGCACTGTAAATCAGTAGTGACCACAGATATCGACAAAGAATGTTTGTCACTTATTTTAGCAAAGTCTGAGGACATAGAGTACAATTGTCTCTGTCTTACATAATTTCAATGCTGCCGGCAGTGTAGATCCAAAGCTGAATTTAAGTTGTGAATCCAGCTGTCCGCACTGTAGATGGAAGGCAGTAGTTGATATAAACATAAGTCTGCGGTGGTATGGCGCTGAGTTCGTAATGGGCCTGTATTGAGGAGGCACGTGGTCATGGCGGCAGCTTTGTGGCAGGGTGAGGACATTTGCTGTGGTGGAGTCTCTTCTCTTTGCAGAAGTGAACCACGCCCAAGGCATAGCCTAATTATTTATAGTCTTACGCTGACGTTGTGTAAGTTGGACCAGCCCACTCCGCTTCTGCTTCAAAGGGGGGCGGGGGGCACAGCTACATGACCGAAATATTCCCCAGTGTCTGAGATAATATGGTTGCATTCGCTATGCAGTACACTACACGTATCAATGGTATATCTACACACGGAAATGTTTTTGGTTTGTATGGTGAATTGTGTATAGCATTTCACCGGTAGTCTTGGCCTTGTGTACATTATTGTTGATGTGCAAGTTCTTTCCCTTATACATAGCTGATTGCCACATCTCTGAACATTGAGCTAGTGTGCTGTTGAGGGGATATATTATTTTGGGAAGGTTCGTTGTCCTGTTTTGCGCTGCCTGTGAAGTAGTAGATGGGGAGGGGTTAGGAGGGTGATTGTAGTGGTGATGGCGCTGGGTATTGTGATTTTGTTTGGTGTTGGAAGTGTATAATTAGAACCTCTATCACATATTGCTCTTTAAATATGGGTGTGAGTTGGATGTAATTCATGCAGTACATAGTCGACGTCCTTACATTAGTTAAATGTTGATGTTAATTTGTTAGTGATAAGTAGAACTATTGCCTGCTTTTTTACGTAGCATTGCAGATTTGGTTTCTTGTTGAAAGTATGGGGAAGTGGTCAACATTATAATTAGGAATTATCATTTAAAAAACATTAGAAATTCATTGAAAAAACCACAGGCTTCAGGGGTGTTAAAGTTAGCTGGACATTTCACTCATACAAAACCATTGAAATTCCTCCGTTATAGTTGAATGTACTAACTGTAACTCTCGCGCCCGCAATCCACTGGTGATGATGTCACATATTACATCATTCATGACATGGTCAGTGACATCACTGTTGATATCACTGATGACATCTCAAATGACATCACTGATGACATCATCCAAGTGAGAATCAGATACACCTCATCATACACTAGTATAACCTTTGATCACTCACTGAAAATACAGAGTATCATAGTTGAATCCATTGACACACCAATACAAGTATCTAAAAACCTACTCAGTGATGTATAGATCTACACACACATCTGATCAATTACCTATAGATTCACTCATACATGCTTAATTATTGATTTTATAGCGCAAACTTGGTGCAAGGGCATTACAGGTCTTTACACAAGACTCAGATATTTTACGTGAAACCCAATCATTGTGAAGTTTTTTATTCATTCACAAGAATGCAAAATAATTTGCTCAGAACCTCAGCCTGTTGAGATGAGGCCAGGATCCGACTTGGTTCCCTAGTTGTAAATTCAACAACTCTGACCTCTAGGTCACATCTGTTCACTAGTAAACATGTGTCTACTAAAAGGCCTGTTCCATCACAAATAATTTCAACATTCTCTTACACATAAAAACGTTATTATGTTAATATAAGAAACCTTGTTCCGGTGCCTTTGCTGTAAGCCTTTCAATGAGTTACAGCTGTAGCTATATCTATAAATATACAACCACAGTGCTACTCTAAACAGACACCTGCCGCATACAAATCAGTACTGACCCTGCTCCTCATGGGAAGAGTGAAACTGTGCCAGGCGAGGTCCCCTCCAGAAGAGAGCACAGCAGCAGAAAGAGTATGTCCTTTATGTCTCCTCAGAGAGGTGAAGCAAGGGTGAGGTGGCACAGCAAGCAAGGGACCCCTGTCTAGGCATAGATATGGCCACCTATAGCGCTATATCAAACACACAAAAGATGATTGGGGAATGCTTACGAATAGTTTACAGCACTGGCAATCACATTGGGGAAGATTCCAACCTATCATTTTCTCCCACTCTAGAAACACGACCACCTTATGCAAACCAGTACTGACCCTGATCCTCCTGGGGATACTTCATCCCACAGTGCCATCTGATGCCCCCTCCTGAAGAGAATACACGCAAACCTAAGACTGGTTTTAGCCTTGTCAGGCTTCATCAGTGAGGTATAGCTTAGATCCTATGCCAAAGGGAGCAAGAGACCAGTGTCTGGGTATACCCATGGCCTCTTGTGCGTTGCATAAAAAAACACTCATGGTAATAGAAGAAATGCATGCAAATAGTCTAACCCACTGACATTCTCTCTGGATAGTATTCCAAGCCATCATGTTTTCCTCAATGTGCCACCCCAGAGACAAGCTCACCTTATGCAAATCATTACTGGCCATGCTCATGCAATGAACATCCCGGCTCCCAGGCGAGGCCATCCAGAAAGAAACACAATCAATCCTAACCTCAAGCGGTAATTCACAGAGGAAATCTAAGTAGGTTGAAACCAGTCTGGGGTTTCTTTGATCCCCGTCTGGAGGAGATGTAGCCTGGATGATTGGTCTGGACTGTTCATATTGGAGCAGGAACAAGATTAATTTGCATATGGCAGGTCTCTGTCTAGAGTGACATGGTGGACATAAATAATGGTCTGAATGTGGCCCAAACAACCGACAGTGGCTGAGATTAAATCATCCATGACTATATTCTTTGTTCCATCTATTTTTAAGGATATAAAATATACATTCACATATACAAGGCTCTGCAAAACCTCAGATTCCTACTAACTTGAGAGAAATCACAGCTGATTCCATCCCAGGTTTGAACATTCATTACGCCAAGTTCCTCACAGATCTAGGAATGGGCTTTCTTCCATCAGAAGAAAAAGCCACCCTTACATCTCTTCCAATAGCTTTAGTCACCAAGAAGTTGTATCTAGCAAACAAGTTGGTACAGAGTCAGGGATTCATATCAGCCACAAGGGCCATTGTCTTATGGTCTTGTCTCCACCTCAAACCACAATCTATTGTCTCATTGGGGATCCTGTATTTATGATCTGGAAATTCTGGTTTCAGTATCTCAGAACCTCGTAAAGGAATGTTCATGGTGGTTGGTGGACTCAAGCCTGATGAAAAATCACTCTCAGGCCCCTCTCCTTCTGACGATTTCAAGCACAGACATCATGCAAATAGGAGGGGGGCATCCTTTACTACTCTGTGGTTCGAGGGCAGGGGTTAAAGTTGGAAGCAAACCATTGATCCAATTGGAGAGGGTTGTTGCAGTTGTCCAGGCTCTTATAGCATTCACTCCTCTCCTGGCAGGCCATGCTGTATTAGTTTGTTGAGACAATCATATGACATGCTTGTACTGAAACTGATGTGCGAGAACACAATGTCAAGCCCCACCAAAAATTGGTTACTTCTTGGGATTTGGGGCAGTGTCCAATCTGCTATTTTTGAGGACATGTTACTTGCAGGCTCAGAGAATTCCCTAGTAGACCGCCTCAGCTGAGTGCTTCTCTCGGCTTTCAACTTTCATCTCATTGTAATCCATTGTGGTTCTTGATTCTCCAACTAGGGATTCTATTGATAGAGCTTTTCACATCCCATTCATCATCATCATCATAAGTTTATTTCGATCACAAAGATCTTAAAAAGTACATTGCAGCCAAATACATGCAAGCATAAATTACAGGCACCAAGATGATTATGACAAGACCAAATAATAATAAGGCATTCTATAATCCTTTAAAAATGCCATATGAGAATATCATCTATATAAAATATATATTATTAAAAAAGCTACAGTAGAAAAATTGCTATACCATGCACTTTGAACGCCTGATCCATAGAGCAAACAAGAATTATGCTGGGCCAAAGACCACTACTCTACGGGTATCGCTACTAAGGATTCTAAGCACATCTAGATAGTGACCATGTCCAATGTGACTACAGAAGAGAATAATCGACCTGTGCCACAAATTCTCAAAGTACAAGCAAAGAAATAACAGATGGACTTAGGATTCCGGATTTTCTTTTCAGGCCGGACTTTTACAATCAGAGGATACATTACTTCGCCACTTGCTACAAAACAATTTGGTTCAAACTGTCTTATATCTGAATTGGAGGAACAGTTTCTGTGCGGGAGGGGTAACAATTTCTTCTACAGTTTCCTCAAAGAGCGGGAGGGGTTTGAAATCTGTGAACTCTAGAGCAAGTAAGCCCATAGGATTTGATTTGACACACCCTTCATCAGGATAAACTGTGCTTGATAATAAAGAGTAGGGTAAATAACTTTTACACTGCTCTTCATTATCAAGCACAGCTCCTCCGGTCTTGACCAATATTCATCCAACCCCAATTTCCTCAATAATTCCCTCAAGGTACAAAACCAGGAAATTTTCTTTCTTGGGCTATGTCATAGGATCCCTAATGACCACTCGGTAGGGAGAAAGCTCCTCAATCGTCCATAGGCGATGCTAGAACAATAAGTACTTATAGTCCAGCTTGTGAACACATTTTCTTTGGGCCAAATTGAGAAAAAAAGGAGCCAGGGGAGTGCTGGCTGGTACGTTGAGAACTAATCTTATAAAAAGATGTTCAGTAGGGGAAACATTCAGTGTTCACACTACCCCACAATTCTGCTCCATACAAAACTGCTCCTAGGGCTTTAGTATTATCTATTTCCAGTGATGGAGGCACTTCCCTAGACACTGTACTTTTATGGATCTTAATTATGTGGACAGTCTGCTGGGTTAAGGACAGACATACTTCCTCTATATGACTGGCCCTACATAAATTTGGGGTTAAACAAATCCCCAAATAATCAAATACAGAAACGAATACAATAGTATGGCCCCCTACATACATACGTCTCTTGGATGGCTTCAGGGTACCCTTGGAAAATATCATATATTTGTTTATGCATCATTGAGCTCCAACCGAACTCATCACAGAAAAGTTTGAAATCATTTAATAGCTGTTTGAGCCCTTGGGGAGACTTTGATATTAATAACATGTCATCTGCAAAGAGTAGAACTGGTGCTCTTCTCTCCCAGACTTTTGTGGTGTCACACCCATCCGTGTCAAGGAAACCTACTCCCCCAGGTATCCACAGAGCCAGAGCAGGCGGAAGATCGTTCTCCCACGAGGCAGCCAAATCCTGGAACGAGCTACCAACAGACATCAGATGCTCTCTTCCCTGAACACCTTCAAGAATACCCTCAAGACCTGGCTTTTCCGCTGAAACGGATCTGCATATCCCCTCCCCCCTCAGCGCCTTGAGACCCTCATGGTGAGTAGCGCGCATACAAATCCCTGATTGATTGATTAATAAATAGCGAGAACGCACCCCTGTCTCACTTCACAGTATATCATGAAGGGCTCGGTTAATGGTCCCTCCTCCCCCGCCTAACTTGCACTTTATTTGCTGAATGTAGCTGAACAAGAATATCCAATACATTTTGAGGAATTCCCAACTCCTATACCACCTTCCAAAGTTTGCATTGAGGGACCAAGTCAAAAGCCATACGCAGATCCACGAAGGTGACTTACAACTTTCCCCCTTTAATAAAGACTTATTTCCAATAAATACAAAGGAAGTGGAAGATACAGATATTGGTATGGAAACCCGCCTGGTAATTGGAAAGGATATATTTTTCCAAGATCCAATCCTGAATACAGGCCACTAACTGTTTGCAGAAAATAATTTTCTGCACAGAGTCAATTAAACTAAAGGGTCTTTAGCTACCCAGATTTGCCATATATCCTTTCTTATAAATAGGTGTGATCTCAGCTGAATTCCAGGAGGGAGGAATTTCCATGCCTGAGAGGATAGAATTGGTTAGCATTTTAATATAGGTGACCCAAACGACTTAGTCTTTTCTGTATAAATCGTTAGGAATTCGATCAGTGCCAGGAGCTCTAGCTGGGATACAGGAGCTAATTGCTTATGGGTTTCTTCAAGAAAAATGTCTAGAGCTTGTACAGTGCCAGATGAAACTATCTCACACCTACATTCTCCTCATCCTATTTGTTTCCAAGAGCATACAGTCAATATACTCTAACTGATTAGCTGTGATTTAAAGTAAAATTTCACAGTAAAGAATATGCTTATTGCCTCCAGGTATCAACCCCGGAAGATATAATAAAGATCTTGTTTCCTTGGCAGGTATGTTGATAATGTACAAAACCTTCAAAGGTAGAACCACCTTAGGAAAGGTATATATTACCAAACAAGTGTCAAATCTTTTAGGTTGAAAGCACTCTTCACAGAGGACTTATGTAGGAAAGCGCCCCTTTTTGACATGTTCCCCCCTGCTTTTTGCCTGATAAATGATGTAATTTTGAAAGTGCACAGCGTTCCTGCTAACCAGGTCCCCAGTGGCAGAGCTTTCCCAAAACTGTACAGTTGTTTCCCTCAGTTTGCAAAACCTTAGGATCCCCTGTAAGTTCCTAGTAAATGGTATCCTGGTACCTAGGTCCTGAGTTCCTAAACAGGGCCCCTAAGGGCTGCAGCACAACCTTTTCCACCTTAAGGGTCCCCTCAACAAGCACATGCAGGACTACCATTGCAGACTACGAGTATTGATGCAGACAAAAGTGAAATCACGCCATGTCACACATCCCCGAGTGCCTGTCCCCTACCACTGCATGTTATATTTGTAAGTCAACCAATCAGCAGACCTAACAACCCTATGGCAGGGTGCTGAATATAACATGGGAGGGCATACCTTCATGAGCAGATATGGCCTTAGGCTGGTCAGTCTTATTACTGGCAGGGCAGGTGGACAGGGAAGCCATTTTAAAACATGTGCTGAACACTGGTGAAAATGAGTTCCCCAGCTACATGATGTCTGCACGGAAAATAGGGATGTTTGGTATCAAATATCCCAGATTGGTAAACCCACACTGATGCCAGTCATATTTACCAATACATGCACCCAGAGGGCACTTAAGAGGTGCCCCCTGAAAACCTACCAGCCTCTTGTCCTTGCTGACTGGTTTCTGCCAGCCTTCCACCTGAGATGCTATTCTGACCTCCTAGGGTGAGAGCCTTCGCTCGCAGGAGACCCAGAACACAAGCCTGTCATGGAAGAGTGTGTAACACCCCCCCCCCCCCCCACAGCCTGACCTGCTGATTAGCCTGCTTGGACCAGCGAGCGACACCTTTGGAATGCGAATCTGGTTCTCCTCACAAGAGAGCAAGCCACACCACTCCCCCACCCCCAATCCAGAATCCACTTGGCACCTGGACAGGCGGGAAAATTAGCTAGTCAAGTTGGCGGGCCACCTCCAGGCTAGTACCACCCCTAAGGTGGCCTATTGTGAGGTGGACTCAATATTTGGCAATCTTTGTGATGGGACACAGTTATCCCCACTTTTTACAGGCAGTGGTCACATAGGTCACATGACCCCAAGGGTTAGTAGCCAATTGGCTTCTACCTTACACTCCCCTAATGCCACTAAATTCAGTATTATGGAGAGTTCCTGTCACCAGAGAAGCAGATCCAGATAAACTAAGAAGATAGAGGACAGTGAAGAGCCACAAAAGCAGAGGAGAGAGAAGAAGCAGCGGACCTGGTATCCACCCTGCCGGCCTGTCTGCATCCCTCGTCAAATTGGCACCAAAGTCGACTCATCCTGCAGGTCTGACTTCAGAAACGTGGTTGGACTGCCTGCCTTCGAAAAAGACTCAAGGCCTCCCATGAACAGAGGACCTGTTCAAAATAATCTCCAAAAGAGAAAACTCTGAGGTCTCATGAACTGCCAAAACCCTACACCCAAAGCCACATTTGCACCCATCGCCGCAAGCCCAAGTTGAAGTGGGTACCAGTGCCAATATGTTTCCCCAGCCCTCCAGAGCTCAAGTGCATCATGGTTTCACCCCCACTGGACTCCTCGACATCACTTGAAGCCTCTACACACAGGCTCCCTCAATGACAACTTCTCTGGTAAAGAAAACCCAGATGCTAAAGGACACCCTGCACCCGTCACCCCTGGGCCTTGGAGAATAAATCAATCATAGCATTTGTAAAGCGCACGACATACCCGTGAGGGTCTCAAGGCGCTAGGGGGCGGAACACTGCTACTGTTCGAAGAGCCAGGTCTTGAGGAGTTTTCTGAAGGTTAGGATGGGGAGGGTGTTCCACGTTTTATCGGCGAGGTGGGAGAATGATCTGCCGCTGGTGGTCAGTAGCGAGGGCGCGGTCTGCAGAGCGGAGCAGGCGGGACGGGGTGTAAAGGCTGATTTGGCTGTTGAGGTACGCTGGACCGGTGTCATGGAGTGCCTTGTGTGCGGGAGTGAGGAGCTTGAAGGTTATCCTCTTGTTGATGGGGAGCCAGTGCAGGTCTCTCAGGTGGGGTGTGATGTGGCTGCGGCGCGGGATGTCGAGGATCAGGCGTGCGGAGGCATTCTGGATGTGTTGGAGCTGTTTCAGGAGTTTGGCCGGGGCTCCTGCATAGAGTGCATTGCCGTAGTCCAGTCTACTGCTGACGAGGGCCTGGGTGACCATTCTTCTAGTTGTGGTGGGGATCCACTTGAAGATCCTGCAAAGCATGCAGAGGGTGTTGAAGCAAGAGGAGGAGACGGTGTTGACCTGCTTTGTCATGGAGAGTGTGGATTTGAGGATAACCCCCAGATTTTCTGTGTGGTCGGTGGGTGTAGGGGGTGCTGCTAGTGCAGTCGTCCACCAGGAGTAGTCACAGGCTGAGGGAGTGGAACCGAGGATGAGGACCTCCGTCTTGTCCGAGTTCAACTTCAGACGGCTGTTCCTCATCCAGTCGGCGACGGCCTTCATTCCTTCATGGAGGTTGGTTTTGGTGGTGTGGGGGTCCGTGGTGAGCGAGAGGATCAGCTGGGTGTCGTCATCGTAGGAGATGATGTTTAGGTCGTGCCGTTGGGCGACGTGGGTGAGCAGTGCCATGTTTACGTTGAACAACGTTGGGCTGAGGGATGATCCTTGGGGTACGCCGCAGATGATCTCAGTGACTTTGGAGCAGAAGGGGGGAGGCGGACACTCTGGGTTCTCCAGGAGAGGAAGGAGGTGGTCCAGTCCAGGGTCTTCTCTTGGATTCTGGCGTCCTGGAGGCGTGCTTTTAGTGTGCGGTGGCAGACTGTGTCGAAAGCGGCTGACAGGTCCAGGAGGATGAGGGCTGCGGTTTCTCCATTGTCGAGCAGGATCCTGATGTCATCGGTGGAGGCGATGAGGGGAGTATTCATGCTGTGGTTGCTACAGAACCAGGACTGGGACGGGTCCAGGATGTTGTTCTCTTTGAGAAAGGTGGTCAGTTGTTTGTTGACAGCCTTTTCGATGACCTTCGCCGGGACGGGAGCAGGGAGATGGGTCGGAAGTTCTTTAGGTCCTTGGGATCCGCCTTGGGTTTCTTGAGTAAGGCGTTGATGTCTGCATGTTTCCAGCTCTCCGGGAAGGTTGCTGTCTTGATGGAGATGTTGATGTTTTTTTCCAGAGGTGGGGTACTATGGTGCTGCTGGCTTTGTTGAAGATGTGGTGTGGGTGGGCAGGGGTCTTGAAGGGATCCGGAGCGGATGGTGTTCATGATCTTGATGGTGTCGTCGTTGTTGATGTTGGTCCAGGCGAGCAGGCGGTTGGTGCAGGTGGTGGTCTTGGGAGCAGGGGTGCCGGCGGTTGCCGGGGTGATGATGGTGTCGAAGCTGTCGTGGATGTCTGCGATCTTGCGATAAAAGAAGGTGGCCAGTGAGTCGCACAGGTCTTGTGACGGTGGGATATCGTTGGTGTTGGAACTGGGGTTGGAGAGTTCCTTCACGATGCTGAAGAGCTCTTTGCTGTTGTGTGCGTTGTTTTCTATGCGGTCTCTGGCGGTCGTCCTTTTGGCGGATCTGATGAGTTGGTGGTGTCGGCGGGTGGTGTTCCTGTGGGCTGTGTAGCTTTCTGGCGTTCTTTCGCGGGTCCAGTTTTTTTCCAGTTTTCGGGTGGTTCGCTTGGAGGTCTGCAGGTCTTCGGTGAACCAGTTGGCTCTCTTGCTAGTCCAGATATTGGGGGGTTTCTTGAGCATGACGAGGGTGTTGGTGCAGATGTCGATCCATTGTCTGAGGTTGCGGGCTGTGGCGTCGGGTCGGTCAGGTCTGCGAGTGGGCTCTGGGTGAGGGTGGTGGTTAGCTGGTCCTAGGTGATCTTCTCCAGCTGCGGCAAGGCATCAGCTGGGTGCGGTGGTGGGTGGTCGGTTTCTAGAAGGTGAAGTGGATGCAGCGGTGGTCAGACCAGTGGAGTTCGTGGTGCGGTCGAAGGAGACGTGGGTGCTTCTTGGCCCTGGAGCAAAGCCATCAAGGTCAGACAGGGAAGCCGAACACTGGTTCAGCGCACATACTGCCCTCCTGTCCCTGTGTAAGATGGAAGGGTGCAAGATGGTAGGGTATAGGATTCACCCCTCCACAACCCTTGGGCCAAGTTTGGGAGGGAAGAACAGTAGGCTCTCTATCCCAGGAAAAGGTGAGGGTGTATTTTCAAAAGATTTTTAAACAATTTCTTCGGAAGATTGTTAAGCAAATCGTTATTTGGCCCTGTTAAAAAAAATCATAGCTGACAAAATTTGATCATAAACTCAAATTATGAGTGAGTCATTTGTACTAAAATGGGTACTTGTTTTTATAGTAACTGATTGCAACTGTTTTCATCTGTGTCTTGTATTGTCTTATTGTGTAACTAAAAGAGTGTTCAAGGTGTAAACTAGATTTAGGAGTGTTTCTATTTGTTGGTGTGACTCTTTTCTTGCACCCTGATATTCTGTGGTCAGTTGTTTCTAACCAAACAAACAACAACAAAGATGTGATGGATGGAATGTTTAAATTAATCTCATTCGCTGGCAGTCACACTCGCTCCCCATGCCACTCTGGAATAAGGACCGCCTTATGTAAATCAGTACCATCTATGCATGGGAGTAGTCTGCTTATTAGTGCCAGGCCTCCTCCAGAAGGGGCCACAAAGAGTCTGTCCTGGGTTACTTGTGTTCCCTCAGAGACGGTCTGGCAGTTCGGGCAGGACTCTTCATATTACAGCAGGACCAAGCCTGCTTTGCATATGACTAAGTCTAATCTGAGGTGGGGTGAACTGGGATGCAGCCCGAGTAATTGCCAGTATCTGATATTAATTCAAGCATTCCCCCAATTACTTTTTCTTTTCTTCTGGGCCAAGGGTGTGCCCAGCCGTGGGTCCTGTGCTCACCATGCCACTGAAACCAAGCTGCATCCGACTGAAGAACCCCCAACTAGGGAAAACAAGTCTTGCGTTGCCTGTTCTGGTTCAGAGAGGGTCTCGCTTGGCAGTTCGGGCTGGAGCAGGACCAAGGCTCATTTGCATATGGATGGGCTTAATCTGAGGTGGCAGCGTGGGCACAATAGGGTGGGGTGCGATGTGGCCTCAAGTCATTACCAAGGACTGAGATTAATGTAATCATTCCACCTGTCACTTTTTTGTTTAAACCAAAACAAAGCAATAAATACATTTGACAAACGTCTTGCAAATTATATTTTGACATGGTGTGGGTAAATCCTATCACTGGTATATATTTAATATTGCACCTGCACAGAATTGATATTACTGGTACATATGCCTGCAGAGAAGCGTTGGCAGTGCATCAACATACACGCCTTCATAGAGGAGCTACTACTGACACATGTAACATTACATCCATGGAGAGTGACAGAGTAGAGGCACTTTTGGAACCTTAACTGGTGTGTGTCTGCTATGAAGCCCTGGTGCTGCACATTAAATAAAACATGCCTGCACAGGAGTGCTCCTAATGCCTCTTTAGATATTACATGGCTGCACAAACTCCTTGGCCCCTAACAATCAGGTTTCTGAGGAATGGACAGCATGGAAACCATACTAATGGCAGTCATAGAAACCATTAGACTCTCTTTGGATGCAGGTATTCTGGTAATGCTGGTTCTGCGGAATCCGTCGGCAGCTTTTGACACGGTCTCACATTCCACTCTATTCTGCAGGCTGCACAATGTGGGTATTCATGGTAGGGCCCTACAGTGGCTAGGGGACTATTCTAGCAAACGCACCCAAACCATCATGGTAGACTCCTTCAGTTTCCTCTTTGTGCAGGTTATCAGCGGAGTCCCACAGGGTTCTTCATTATTCAGTGTCCACATGGCCCGCTCGTGCCGATTGTCAGATCATGCAGGTTTTGATGATCGTGTCCTATGCTGATGATACCCAACTAGTCATCTCTTTTGGGCAAGCTTCAGATACGGCTAAAACAAGGTTTGAGGACTTCATGAGGAAAATCACTGATTGGATGGCTAACAACTGTCCTCAATTAAATGGAATAAAACCTGACATAATGCAGTTCAGCAGGGCTCAGGAGTCTTGGTCAATGGACTGGTGGTAGCTAGACCAGGCACTTTCTATGAAGGAGCAAATCAGCATCCTATGTGGCATCTGTTTTTCCCCTCTGCTGCTGCTCAGGAAAACCTTCCCGTGGCTCCCTGCGTCTTCAAGAAAAACCCTACTCGGGCCCTGATCATCAGCCGCCTGGACTATGGGAATGCACTGCTAGAGGCAGCAAAGGAGGCGATGCAGGCCAAGCTCCAGGTGCTGCAGAATACCTCAGCCAGGGCTGGATTGGCTGTAGCCGGCACCGGCAATTCCCCCAGTGGGCTGCCAGGGTGGGGGCCGGTTTTGGGCCCCTGGGGGGCCGTTTTTGTTATAGGGCCATTTTTGCAGCTTAGCTGCAATATTGGCCGCTGTAACATAATCGGCCAAAAACGGCCCTGGCAAACAGCTCGGCATCACCCACAACCCCCCGTGGGGGACAGCTGAGCACTTTGCCAGGGCCGGTTTTTGTTCCCAGTCCGGCCCTGACCTCAGCCCGCCTAATCTGCAAATTCCCCTGCCCATCCTCCACTCCTATTGTGTAAGCCCTTCACTGACTCCCCATCAGAAGGTGGGCTCTATTATGATTGTGCTGCGTAACGCACAAAGCATTAACCATGCTGCTTCCCTCGAACTTGCATAACCAAGCTCTTCTAGAATTCATCCCATTTGCACCTCTAGATTTGGTGGCCCATCCTTCTCCCACGCCGCCCGCTCCACTGGAACAAGCTTCCTTTGCAAATTCGAATATGCAAAGATCTTTCTACAATTAAAAAGCTTTTTAAAACATTACTGTTTTAATGGGTTTCTTGCCATGTCTGGTTGCTAGTGCCAAGATACACCTCCAGCTGTGAGTCGTTTAGCGCTTCATCAAATGCCTACAGCATAACATAACATGGCTACACAAAGGTTCCCTTATTGGCACAGTAAATATCACATGCCTGCACGAAAGTGCTAATACTGTACAGAGGCACGAGTACTGCACATTAAAGGACACACTTATATGACATGACTGTAAATAAGCACTAGCTCTGCACATTAAATATCACATGCCTGCACACAAGGGCTAATACTGTATGTTACATATCAAATGCCTGCACAGAAGAGCTAATACTGTATGTTACATATCAAAGGCCTGCACAGAAGTGCTAATACTGTACAGAAGCATGAGACACACTTATATGACATGACTGCAATTTTTAAATTAATGTCAAATGATGCATTTTAAGTAAGATATTCGTATTTTAAAAATGACAGACATAAGGCATTTAATAATTTTTTATTTGATGTCCATGTATTATTTATAGTGTAATGTACAGTGATGTCTTGTGTGTTGCTTCTATGACAATCTGTCGAAATAAAGCTTTAAATCTGAAATCTGACATGACTGCAAATGAGGACTAGCTTTGCACATTAAATATCACATGTCTGCACACAAGTGCTAATACTGTATGTTACATATCAAATGCATGCACAGAAGTGCTAATACTGTATGTTACATATCAAATGCATGCACAGAAGTGCTAATACTGTATGTTACATATCAAATGCCTGCACAGAAGTGCTAATACTGTATGTTATTTATGAAATGTATGCAGAGAAGCACAAGTACTGTACATTAAAAGACACACGTATGACATGCCTGCAAATAAGCTCTAACACTGCACATTAAATAAGACATGCCTGCACAGGAGAGCCCCTACTGCCCCATTAGATATTACATCCCTGCGCAGAGTCGCCATTATTGGCACAGTAAATATCACATGCATGCATAGCAGTGTTAAAACTGTACGTTACATGTCCAATACCTGCATAGAGGCACTAGTACTGCACATTAAATGGCACATTAATATGACATACCTGCACAGAAGTGCTAAAACTATACATTGCATGTGACATGCCTTCAGAAGTGCCATTATTGGCATATATAATATCCTCTCCTTGTACAGAAGTGTCTGCAGCCCCTGTCGGTCCTCAAGATGAGGTTTTGTGCTGCCCTGAGCCTGGTAGCACTGTCTTACCTGTAGTGGACTGTCCCCCGGTGGTTGCAGTCCAGATGAGCAGGAAGGCCAGGAGTGGGGCTGGACTGTGCCAAGCCATGTCCAACTGCTAACCACAGAGAGTGTCTGCAGGAGGTAACTGAGGTGACAAAGTGCAGCAAGAGAGGGGTGACTGCAGAAGGCTGGTGTGGGGGCAGATCTGCAGAGGTGTCCTGGGCTCCTCGTATCCACAGGCCTCCAAGGGAGGGCACACGTCCTCAGTAAAAAGATAAACCGGTCCATCCACCACCATAACACAGCAATGAGAGGAATGTGTGCAAACATGTGTCAAGGTCATTTTCTGAACTAACTTCCTGGCCAGCGTGCATTGTGTCCAGGGGACACACTGGAGATTCTGGCTGGTTCACCTACACACATGGGTGAGTGACAGCGCATAACCAGGCAACGGAGAAGGCCCGTTGCTTGTGTGAAGGTTGCTGTAAATAACTGCATGTAAATAAAGGAAGAGGTGCCTGGCGGCATCTGGTGAGCCCAGGTTGATGAGCCTTGTGACCTTGGGAGCCGATACAGATTCACTCAAAACTTCATGATTACTTCAATACTGAACCCTCATTAAAGGGCAGGATATCATTCGTCTATAGATTCAGGACAGGGTGATGACGTCAACGCTCCATTTGCGAGGGGGCCGTTGGTTCTTCCAGCAAATTTGTAATTAATTTAAAATGTCTTTCTTCACTCATTTGATATCTTTCTTCCCCTTAGGGATGCTTGGTACCCCTGGAAGTGACATGGGAAGAAGGGGAGCATGGAAGCAGAAACTGAGAGAGAAGACAGACTGAAGCCCCACAGAATGGGCTGAGCTGACTCTCCTGGACTGCGCATCATCCAGGGACTGGGGCCTCAGGCAGCCGTCTGGGCTGATGGCATTTTGCTTCTTTAACATTCAAGACCTCCTTGGTGATGGGAGAGCCCTGAGAGGCAAATGTGGGTCAGCTCCAGGATAGTATACAGCAGCACTGGGGACCACTGGAGGAGGAGCTGCATGTCTCAGCATCCTCTGAGGGTTTCCTGCTCGGACCCTGCTGCAGTGCAGCACTGGGGACCACTGGAGGAGGAGCTGCATGTCTCAGCATCCTCTGAGGGTTCCCTGCTCAGACCCTGCTGCAGTGCAGCACTGGGGACCATTTACAAGAGCACCAGCACTGGAGGAGGAGCTGCATGTCTCAGCATCCTCTTAAGGTTCCCTGCTCAGGCCCTGCTGCAGCGCAGCAGTGAGGACCATCTGCAGAGCACCAGCACTAGAGGAGCTGCATGCCTCAGCATCCTCTGAAGGTTCCCTGCTCAGACCCTGCTGCAGTGCAGCACTGGGGACCATCTGCAGAGCACCAGCACTAGAGGAGCTGCATGCCTCAGCATCCTCTGAAGGTTCCCTGCTCAGACCCTGCTGCAGTGCAGCACTGGGGACCATCTGCAGAGCACCAGCACCAGAGGAGCTGCATGCCTCAGCATCCTCTGAGGGATCCCTGCTCAGACCCTGCTGCAGTGCAGCACTGGGGACCATCTGCAGAGCACCAGCACTGGAGGAGCTGCATGCCTCAGCATCCTCTGAAGGTTCCCTGCTCAGACCCTGCTGCAGTGCAGCACTGGGGACCATCTGCAGAGCACCAGCACCAAAGGAGCTGCATGTCTCAGCATCCTCTGAAGGTTCCCTGCTCAGACACTGCTGCAGTGCAGCACTGGGGACCATCTGTCACAGCACCAGCACCAGAGGAGCTGCATGTCTCAGCATCCTCTGAAGGTTCCCTGCTCAGACCCTGCTGCAGTGCAGCACTGGGGACCATCTGCAGAGCACTGGAGGAGGAGCAGCATGCCTCAGCATCCTCTGAGGGTTCCCTGCTCAGACCCTGCTGCAGTGCAGCACTGGGGACCATCTGACAGACGCCAGCACTAGAGGAGGAGCTGCATGCCTCAGCATCCTCTGAGGGTTCCCTGCTCAGACCCTGCTGCAGTGCAGCACTGGGGACCATCTACCAGAGCTCCAGCACTAGAGGAGCTGCATGCCTCAGCGTCCTCTGAAGGTTTCCTACTCAGACCCTGCTGCAGTGCAGCACTGGGGACCATCTGCAGAGCACCAGCACTAGAGGGGGAGCTGCATGCCTCAGCATCCTCTGAAGGGTCCCTGCTCAGACCCTGCTGCAGTGCAGCACTGGACACCATCTGCAGAGCACCATCACTAGAGGAGGAGCTGCATGCCTCAGCATCCTCTGAAGGGTCCCTGCTCAGGCCCTGCTGCAGTGCAGCACTGGGGACCATCTGCAAAGCACCAGCACTAGAGGAGGAGCTGCATGCCTCAGCATCCTCTGAGGGTTCCCTGCTCAGGCCCCTGCTGCAGTGCAGCGCTGGGGACCATCTGCAGAGCACCAGCACCGGAGGAGCTGCATGCCTCAGCGTCCTCTGAAGGTTCCCTGCTCAGACCCTGCTGCAGTGCAGCACTGGGGACCATCTGCAGAGCACCAGCACTAGAGGAGCTGCACGTCTCAGCATCCTCTGAGGGTTCCCTGCTCAGGCCCTGCTGCAGTGCAGCACTGGGGACCATCTGCAAAGCACCAGCACTAGAGGAGCTGCATGCCTCAGCATCCTCTGAGGGTTCCCTGCTCAGACCCTGCTGCAGTGCAGCACTGGGGACCATCTGACAGACGCCAGCACTAGAGGAGGAGCTGCATGCCTCAGCATCCTCTGAAGGGTCCCTGCTCAGACCCTGCTGCAGTGCAGCACTGGGGACCATCTGACAGACACCAGCACCGGAGGAGCTGCATGCCTCAGCATCCTCTGAAGGTTCCCTGCTCAGGCCCTGCTGCAGTGCAGCACTGGGGACCATCTGCAGAGCACCAGCACTAGAGGGGGAGCTGCATGCCTCAGCATCCTCTGAAGGGTCCCTGCTCAGACCCTGCTGCAGTGCAGCACTAGGGACCATCTGACAGACGCCAGCACTAGAGGAGGAGCTGCATGCCTCAGCATCCTCTGAGGGTTCCCTGCTCAGACCCTGCTGCAGTGCAGCACTGGGGACCATCTACCAGAGCACCAGCACTAGAGGAGCTGCATGCCTCAGCATCCTCTGAAGGTTCCCTGCTCAGACCCTGCTGCAGTGCAGCACTGGGGACCATCTACCAGAGCACCAGCACTAGAGGAGCTGCAGGCCTCAGCATCCTCTGAAGGTTCCCTGCTCAGACCCTGCTGCAGTGCAGCACTGAGGACCATCTGTCACAGCACCAGCACTAGAGGAGGAGCTGCATGCCTCAGCGTCCTCTGAAGGTTCCCTGCTCAGACCCTGCTGCAGTGCAGCACTGGGGACCATCTGCAGAGCACAAGCACTAGAGGGGGAGCTGCATGCCTCAGCATCCTCTGAGGGTTCCCTGCTCAGGCCCTGCTGCAGTGCAGCACTGAGGACCATCTGTCACAGCACCAGCACTAGAGGGGGAGCTGCATGTCTCAGCGTCCTCTGAAGGTTCCCTGCTCAGGCCCTGCTGCAGTGCAGCACTGGGGACCATCTGCAGAGCACCAGCACTAGAGGGGGAGCTGCATGCCTCAGCATCCTCTGAAGGGTCCCTGCTCAGACCCTGCTGCAGAGCAGCACTGGGGACCAGCAGCCACAGCACCAGCACTAGAGGGGGAGCTGCATGCCTCAGCGTCCTCTGAGGGTTCCCTGCTCAGACCCTGCTGCAGTGCAGCACTGGGGACCATCTGCAGAGCACAAGCACTAGAGGGTGAGCTGCATGCCTCAGCATCCTCTGAGGGTTCCCTGCTCAGACCCTGCTGCAGTGCAGCACTGGGGACCATCTGCAGAGCACAAGCACTAGAGGGGGAGCTGCATGCCTCAGCATCCTCTGAGGGTTCCCTGCTCAGGCCCTGCTGCAGTGCAGCACTGAGGACCATCTGTCACAGCACCAGCACTAGAGGAGCTGCATGCCTCAGTATCCTCTGAAGGGTCCCTGCTCAGGGCCCTGCTGCAGTGCAGCTCCGGGGACCATCTGCAGAGCACCAGCACTAGAGGGGGAGCTGCATGCCTCAGCATCCTCTGAGGGTTCTCTCCTCAGGCCCCTGCTGCGGTGCAGCACTGGTGACCATCTGCAGAGCACAAGCACTAGAGGAGCTGCATGCCTCAGCATCCTCCGAAGGTTCCCTGCTCAGGCCCTGCTGCAGTGCAGCACTGGGGACCATCTGTCACAGCACTGGGGACCATCTGTAGAGCATCAGCACTAGAGGAGCTGCATGCCTCAGCATCCTCTGAAGATTCCCTGCTCAGGCCCTGCTGCAGTGCAGCGCTGGGGACCATCTGTAGAGCATCAGCACTAGAGAAGCTGCATGCCTCAGCATCCTCTGAAGATTCCCTGCTCAGGCCCAGCTGCAGTGCAGCGCTGGGGACCATCTGTAGAGCATCAGCACTAGAGAAGCTGCATGCCTCAGCATCCTCTGAAGATTCCCTGCTCAGACCCTGCTGCAGTGCAGCACTGGGGACCATCTGCCACAGCACCAGCACCGGAGGAGCTGCATGCCTCAGCACCATCTGAGGGTTCCCTGCTCAGACCCTGCCGCAGTGCAGCACTGGGGACCATCTGCCACAGCACCAGCACCAGAGGAGCTGCAGGCCTCAGCATCCTCTGAGGGTTCCCTGCTCAGGCCCTGCTGCAGTGCAGCACTGGGGACCATCTGCAAAGCACCAGCACTAGAGGGGGAGCTGCATGCCTCAGCATCCTCTGAAGGTTCCCTGCTCAGACCCTGCTGCAGTGCAGCACTGGGGACCATCTGCATATCACCAGCACAAGAGGAGCTGCATGCCTCAGCATCCTCTGAAGGTTCCCTGCTCAGACCCTGCTGCAGTGCAGCACTGGGGACCACCATCTGCAAAGCACCAGCACTAGAGGGGGAGCTGCATGCCTCAGCATCCTCTGAAGGTTCCCTGCTCAGGCCCTGCTGCAGTGCAGCACTGGGGACCATCTGCGGAGCACCAGCACTAGAGGGGGAGCTGCATGCCTCAGCATCATCTGAGGGTTCCCTGCTCAGGCCCTGCTGCAGTGCAGCACTGGGGACCATCTGCAGAGCAGCAGCACTAGAGGGGGAGCTGCATGCCTCAGCATCATCTGAAGGTTCCCTGCTCAGGCCCATGCTGCAGTGCAGCACTGGGGACCATCTGCAGAGCACAAGCACCGGAGGAGCTGCATGCCTCAGCATCCTCTGAGGGTTCCCTGCTCAGACCCTGCTGCAGTGCAGCACTGGGGACCATCTGACAGACACCAGCACCAGAGGAGCTGCATGCCTCAGCATCCTCTGAAGGTTCCCTGCTCAGGCCCTGCTGCAGTGCAGCACTGGGGACCATCTGCAGAGCACCAGCACTAGAGGAGCTGCCTGCCTCAGCATCCTCTGAAGGTTCCCTGCTCAGGCCCATGCTGCAGTGCAGCACTGGGGCCCATCTACCAGAGCACCAGCACTAGAGGAGCTGCATGCCTCAGCATCCTCTGAAGGTTCCCTGCTCAGACCCTGCTGCAGTGCAGCACTGGGGACCATCTACCAGAGCGCCAGCACTAGAGGAGCTGCATGCCTCAGCATCCTCTGAAGGTTCCCTGCTCAGGCCCATGCTGCAGTGCAGCACTGGGGACCATCTGCAGAGCACCAGCACTAGAGGAGCTGCCTGCCTCAGCATCCTCTGAAGGTTCCCTGCTCAGGCCCATGCTGCAGTGCAGCACTGGGGACCATCTACCAGAGCACCAGCACTAGAGGAGCTGCATGCCTCAGCATCCTCTGAAGGTTCCCTGCTCAGACCCTGCTGCAGTGCAGCACTGGGGACCATCTGTCACAGCACCAGCACTAGAGGGGGAGCTACAGGCCTCAGCATCCTCTGAAGGTTCCCAGCTCAGACCCTGCTGCAGTGCAGCACTGGGGACCATCTGTCACAGCACCAGCACTAGAGGGGGAGCTGCAGGCCTCAGCATCCTCTGAAGGTTCCCAGCTCAGACCCTGCTGCAGTGCAGCACTGGGGACCATCTGTAGAGCACCAGCACTGGAGGAGGAACTGCACTTCTCAGCCTCCTCTGAAGGTTCCCTGCTCAGGCCCCTGCTGCAGTGCAGCACTGGGGACCATCTGCAGAGCACCAGCACTAGAGGAGCTGCATGTCTCAGCGTCCTCTGAAGGTTCCCTCCTCAGGCCCCTGCTGCAGTGCAGCACTGGTGACCATCTGCAGAGCATCAGCACTAGAGGAGCTGCATGCCTCAGCACCATCTGAGGGTTCCCTCCTCAGACCCTGCCGCAGTGCATCACTGGGGGCCATCTGCCACAGCACCAGAACCAGAGGAGCTGCAGGCCTCAGCATCCTCTGAAGGTTCCCTGCTCAGACACTGCTGCAGTGCTGCACCGGGGACCATCTGCCACAGCACCAGCACCAGAGGAGCTGCAGGCCTCAGCGTCCTCTGAAGGTTCCCTGCTCAGGCCCTGCTGCAGTGCAGCACCGGGGACCATCTGCCACAGCACCAGAGGAGCTGCAGGCCTCAGCGTCCTCTGAAGGCTCCCTGCTCAGGCCCTGCTGCAGTGCAGCGCTGGGGACCATCTGCAGAGCACAAGCACTAGAGGAGCTGCATGCCTCAGCATCCTCCGAAGGTTCCCTGCTCAGGCCCTGCTGCAGTGCAGCACTGGGGACCATCTGTCACAGCACTGGGGACCATCTGTAGAGCATCAGCACTAGAGGAGCTGCATGCCTCAGCATCCTCTGAAGATTCCCTGCTCAGGCCCTGCTGCAGTGCAGCGCTGGGGACCATCTGTAGAGCATCAGCACTAGAGAAGCTGCATGCCTCAGCATCCTCTGAGAGTTCTCTCCTCAGGCCCCTGCTGCGGTGCAGCACTGGTGACCATCTGCAGAGCACAAGCACTAGAGGAGCTGCATGCCTCAGCATCCTCCGAAGGTTCCCTGCTCAGGCCCTGCTGCAGTGCAGCACTGGGGACCATCTGTCACAGCACTGGGGACCATCTGTAGAGCATCAGCACTAGAGGAGCTGCATGCCTCAGCATCCTCTGAAGATTCCCTGCTCAGGCCCTGCTGCAGTGCAGCGCTGGGGACCATCTGTAGAGCATCAGCACTAGAGAAGCTGCATGCCTCAGCATCCTCTGAAGATTCCCTGCTCAGGCCCAGCTGCAGTGCAGCGCTGGGGACCATCTGTAGAGCATCAGCACTAGAGAAGCTGCATGCCTCAGCATCCTCTGAAGATTCCCTGCTCAGACCCTGCTGCAGTGCAGCACTGGGGACCATCTGCCACAGCACCAGCACCGGAGGAGCTGCATGCCTCAGCACCATCTGAGGGTTCCCTGCTCAGACCCTGCCGCAGTGCAGCACTGGGGACCATCTGCCACAGCACCAGCACCAGAGGAGCTGCAGGCCTCAGCATCCTCTGAGGGTTCCCTGCTCAGGCCCTGCTGCAGTGCAGCACTGGGGACCATCTGCAAAGCACCAGCACTAGAGGGGGAGCTGCATGCCTCAGCATCCTCTGAAGGTTCCCTGCTCAGACCCTGCTGCAGTGCAGCACTGGGGACCATCTGCATATCACCAGCACAAGAGGAGCTGCATGCCTCAGCATCCTCTGAAGGTTCCCTGCTCAGACCCTGCTGCAGTGCAGCACTGGGGACCACCATCTGCAAAGCACCAGCACTAGAGGGGGAGCTGCATGCCTCAGCATCCTCTGAAGGTTCCCTGCTCAGGCCCTGCTGCAGTGCAGCACTGGGGACCATCTGCGGAGCACCAGCACTAGAGGGGGAGCTGCATGCCTCAGCATCATCTGAGGGTTCCCTGCTCAGGCCCTGCTGCAGTGCAGCACTGGGGACCATCTGCAGAGCAGCAGCACTAGAGGGGGAGCTGCATGCCTCAGCATCATCTGAAGGTTCCCTGCTCAGGCCCATGCTGCAGTGCAGCACTGGGGACCATCTGCAGAGCACAAGCACCGGAGGAGCTGCATGCCTCAGCATCCTCTGAGGGTTCCCTGCTCAGACCCTGCTGCAGTGCAGCACTGGGGACCATCTGACAGACACCAGCACCAGAGGAGCTGCATGCCTCAGCATCCTCTGAAGGTTCCCTGCTCAGGCCCTGCTGCAGTGCAGCACTGGGGACCATCTGCAGAGCACCAGCACTAGAGGAGCTGCCTGCCTCAGCATCCTCTGAAGGTTCCCTGCTCAGGCCCATGCTGCAGTGCAGCACTGGGGCCCATCTACCAGAGCACCAGCACTAGAGGAGCTGCATGCCTCAGCATCCTCTGAAGGTTCCCTGCTCAGACCCTGCTGCAGTGCAGCACTGGGGACCATCTACCAGAGCGCCAGCACTAGAGGAGCTGCATGCCTCAGCATCCTCTGAAGGTTCCCTGCTCAGGCCCATGCTGCAGTGCAGCACTGGGGACCATCTGCAGAGCACCAGCACTAGAGGAGCTGCCTGCCTCAGCATCCTCTGAAGGTTCCCTGCTCAGGCCCATGCTGCAGTGCAGCACTGGGGACCATCTACCAGAGCACCAGCACTAGAGGAGCTGCATGCCTCAGCATCCTCTGAAGGTTCCCTGCTCAGACCCTGCTGCAGTGCAGCACTGGGGACCATCTGTCACAGCACCAGCACTAGAGGGGGAGCTACAGGCCTCAGCATCCTCTGAAGGTTCCCAGCTCAGACCCTGCTGCAGTGCAGCACTGGGGACCATCTGTCACAGCACCAGCACTAGAGGGGGAGCTGCAGGCCTCAGCATCCTCTGAAGGTTCCCAGCTCAGACCCTGCTGCAGTGCAGCACTGGGGACCATCTGTAGAGCACCAGCACTGGAGGAGGAACTGCACTTCTCAGCCTCCTCTGAAGGTTCCCTGCTCAGGCCCCTGCTGCAGTGCAGCACTGGGGACCATCTGCAGAGCACCAGCACTAGAGGAGCTGCATGTCTCAGCGTCCTCTGAAGGTTCCCTCCTCAGGCCCCTGCTGCAGTGCAGCACTGGTGACCATCTGCAGAGCATCAGCACTAGAGGAGCTGCATGCCTCAGCACCATCTGAGGGTTCCCTCCTCAGACCCTGCCGCAGTGCATCACTGGGGGCCATCTGCCACAGCACCAGAACCAGAGGAGCTGCAGGCCTCAGCATCCTCTGAAGGTTCCCTGCTCAGACACTGCTGCAGTGCTGCACCGGGGACCATCTGCCACAGCACCAGCACCAGAGGAGCTGCAGGCCTCAGCGTCCTCTGAAGGTTCCCTGCTCAGGCCCTGCTGCAGTGCAGCACCGGGGACCATCTGCCACAGCACCAGAGGAGCTGCAGGCCTCAGCGTCCTCTGAAGGCTCCCTGCTCAGGCCCTGCTGCAGTGCAGCGCTGGGGACCATCTGCATAGCACCAGCACCAGAGGAGCTGCATTCCTCAGCATCCTCTGAAGGTTCCCTGCTCAGACCCTGCTGCAGTGCAGCACTGGGGACCGTCTGCAGAGAACCAGCACCGGAGGAGCTGCATGCCTCAGCATCCTCTGAAGGTTCCCTGCTCAGGCCCTGCTGCAGTGCAGCACTGGGGACCATCTGACAGACACCAGCACTAGAGGAGCTGCATGCCTCAGCATCCTCTGAAGGTTCCCTGCTCAGGCCCTGCTGCAGTGCAGCACCGGGGACCATCTGCCAGACACCAGCACTAGAGGAGCTGCATGCCTCAGCATCCTCTAAAGGTTCCCTGCTCAGGCCCTGCTGCAGTGCAGCACCGGGAACCATCTGCCAGACACCAGCACTGGAGGAGCTGCCTGCCTCAGCATCATCTGAAGGTTCCCTGCTCAGACCCTGCTGCAGTGCAGCACCGGGGACCATCTGCGGAGCACCAGCACTAGAGGGGGAGCTGCATGCCTCAGCATCCTCTAAAGGTTCCCTGCTCAGGCCCAGCTGCAGTGCAGCACCGGGGACCATCTGACAGACACCAGCACTGGAGGAGGAGCAGCATGCCTCAGCATCCTCTGAGGGTCCCTGTTCAGGCCCTGCTGCAGTGCAGCACTGGGGACCATCTGCAGAGCACCAGCACTAGAGGAGCTGCTGCATGTCTCAGCATCCTCTAAAGGTATCCTACTCAGACCCTGCGGCAGTGCAGCACTGGGGACCATCTGCAGAGCACCAGCACTAAAGGAGGAGCTGCATGCCTCAGCATCCCATAAAGGTTCCCTGCTGAGGCCCTGCTGCAAAGCAGCACTGGGGACCATCTGCCAGAGCACCAGCCCACAGGAGCTGGATGCCTCAGCATCCTCTTTGGGTTCCCTGCTCAGGGCCTGCTGAAGTGCAGCACCGGGGACCATCTACCAGAGCACCAGCACTAGAGGAGCTGCATGCCTCAGCATCCTCTGAAGGTTCCCTGCTCAGGCCCTGCTGCAGTGCAGCACCGGGGACCATCTGCCAGACACCAGCACTAGAGGAGCTGCATGCCTCAGCATCCTCTAAAGGTTCCCTGCTCAGGCCCTGCTGCAGTGCAGCACCGGGAACCATCTGCCAGACACCAGCACTGGAGGAGCTGCCTGCCTCAGCATCATCTGAAGGTTCCCTGCTCAGACCCTGCTGCAGTGCAGCACCGGGGACCATCTGCGGAGCACCAGCACTAGAGGGGGAGCTGCATGCCTCAGCATCCTCTAAAGGTTCCCTGCTCAGGCCCAGCTGCAGTGCAGCACCGGGGACCATCTGACAGACACCAGCACTGGAGGAGGAGCAGCATGCCTCAGCATCCTCTGAGGGTCCCTGTTCAGGCCCTGCTGCAGTGCAGCACTGGGGACCATCTGCAGAGCACCAGCACTAGAGGAGCTGCTGCATGTCTCAGCATCCTCTAAAGGTATCCTACTCAGACCCTGCGGCAGTGCAGCACTGGGGACCATCTGCAGAGCACCAGCACTAAAGGAGGAGCTGCATGCCTCAGCATCCCATAAAGGTTCCCTGCTGAGGCCCTGCTGCAAAGCAGCACTGGGGACCATCTGCCAGAGCACCAGCCCACAGGAGCTGGATGCCTCAGCATCCTCTTTGGGTTCCCTGCTCAGGGCCTGCTGAAGTGCAGCACCGGGGACCATCTACCAGAGCACCAGCACTAGAGGAGCTGCATGCCTCAGCATCCTCTGAAGGTTCCCTACTCAGGCCCTGCTGCAGTGCAGCACTGGGGACCATCTACCAGAGCACCAGCACTAGAGGAGCTGCAGGCCTCAGCATCCTCTGAAGGTTCCCTGCTCAGACCCTGCTGCAGTGCAGCACTGAGGACCATCTGTCACAGCACCAGCACTAGAGGAGGAGCTGCATGCCTCAGCGTCCTCTGAAGGTTCCCTGCTCAGACCCTGCTGCAGTGCAGCACTGGGGACCATCTGCAGAGCACAAGCACTAGAGGGGGAGCTGCATGCCTCAGCATCCTCTGAGGGTTCCCTGCTCAGGCCCTGCTGCAGTGCAGCACTGAGGACCATCTGTCACAGCACCAGCACTAGAGGGGGAGCTGCATGTCTCAGCGTCCTCTGAAGGTTCCCTGCTCAGGCCCTGCTGCAGTGCAGCACTGGGGACCATCTGCAGAGCACCAGCACTAGAGGGGGAGCTGCATGCCTCAGCATCCTCTGAAGGGTCCCTGCTCAGGGGTGAGGGCATCTCAGAGGGAGCAGAGAGGCTCTGCCCGCGGTGCCACTTGATTGCCCACCTGCCATTCCCACAGGTAAATTCCAGAAGACAAGTTGCCCCAGAGCCTGCAGGAAGTGAAGATGTCAGAGTGGGCGCTTGATGTCCTGCCAGTAGAGGGCGCCTGTGCACATCCCCCCTGCTGCAGCTCACTGGTGCTCCACTGCTGGCAGGACCTGCGGTGACACACTCTTGGTTGCAAAGAGAACACAGAACAGAGAGATCTGTTCAAGTGTGCACTGTTCCTGGTGGACTCAGTCCACTGAGTTTATACCACAATACATCTCAACTTCAAAACTTATTTAAATAAAATATTCCAACAAATTTAATTAGGATTGGTACTGTTTTTTTACTTAGTGCTCTATTTTAAACTCATATACTTATGTTTTGTATATATAAACGTTTACAGATCATAAACAATCAGTTACATTCAATTGGCATCTTATGCTCTCACATTATACATTACATCATGTAATAATATGTTTTGATTATTTAACATAAAAACCACAATTAGTTGCTGGCCCAATGCATTTCGGAACCTGCGTTCCTTCTTCAGGGGCTGTTTTCTGAAAATACAAAATTGCAATTACTAACGCTTATCACAACACAACGTCCTCATCCTGCTTAGGATCTAGCAATGCATCATTACTAAAAATGTCAAATGCTTCTCTTGACAACATATCATTTAAACCCTTCTAGTTCGCATTATCACATGAACTTGCCAAAGTGACTTTAATGATTATCTAGTTAAAGTCTCATATGCATATAAACAGTTGTTACTAAATTATCTCACATATGTACACACAAAAAACAAAATAAACCACTCAGTTGTAATGTGTGCTAAACAAACAAATAAATCACACAGAATGCTTTAAACATAGTGTTAACTGCCTATTTGCGTACTGGAATCCTGAAGATTACTGCCTTGCTTGTTAGCAACCTTGCTGTTATCATAATCATATAAAGCATTCTGTGTGATTTATTTGTTTGTTTAGCACACATTACAACTGAGTGGTTTATTTAGTTTTTTGTGTGTACATATGTGAGATAATTTAGTAACAACTGTTTATATGCATATGAGACTTTAACTAGATAATCATTAAAGTCACTTTGGCAAGTTCATGTGATAATGCGAACTAGAAGGGTTTAAATGATATGTTGTCAAGAGAAGCATTTGACATTTTTAGTAATGATGCATTGCTAGATCCTAAGCAGGATGAGGACGTTGTGTTGTGATAAGCGTTAGTAATTGCAATTTTGTATTTTCAGAAAACAGCCCCTGAAGAAGGAACGCAGGTTCCGAGATGCATTGGGCCAGCAACTAATTGTGGTTTTTATGTTAAATAATCAAAACATATTATTACATGATGTAATGTATAATGTGAGAGCATAAGATGCCAATTGAATGTAACTGATTGTTTATGATCTGTAAACGTTTATATATACAAAACATAAGTATATGAGTTTAAAATAGAGCACTAAGTAAAAAAACAGTACCAATCCTAATTAAATTTGTTGGAATATTTTATTTAAATAAGTTTTGAAGTTGAGATGTATTGTGGTATAAACTCAGTGGACTGAGTCCACCAGGAACAGTGCACACTTGAACAGATCTCTCTGTTCTGTGTTCTCTTAGTTTACACACGTGTAGCCAACACATGTTACAAGTGTCGCACCCTTGTTTAGAATAGTTTAAGATTAACGTATCATTTGAGTGCGCCTCTTCACCCCAGGTGTGTTATACACTCTTGGTTGCAGCCACAAGCACATGTCTCTTTCTCTGCCGCCACCGAATAACCCAGTCTCCCGGCAGAATTTCCCATCTTCTGAGTAATGCCTCATGGTGACTGTTGGACCCGGTCCTTTGGGCAGGTTCACCCCGTGACTTTTTGCTTTTTCCTAGCCTGTTTTTGGAACCTGGATTGGTGATTTTAGGCCTCTGCGCACTTTTTCACTGTGGTACAGTGGTAAGTGCGTGTGCTTTCTGTGTATGGATGGTGAGCGCCCTGCCCTCCCGTAGGAATGAATGGGAAATATGTATGCCCATGGTAGATTCCTGATGCGTGGGGAGTGCAGGGGCAAGTTTGATATGTATGAACTCGTGGGAATGAATGCTGCAGAATGGTGTATGCGGCATGGCTGTATCTAGTCCAGAAGCGCCACTTTTAGAAGTTGGCATAATTGTGTAGTGAGTCTGCTAGCACGTGATTGGCTGATGGGCCTGGCCCAGGCATGCCCGGGACTGCTGGTAGATGGACTGTCTGGAGGAGGGGGTCTGAGTCAGCCGTAGATGAAAGGCCCCCATCTGCTGTTAGGGAGGAGTGGAAAGAGCGTCTGGTGGAGCCAGGCTGTGCCTGTGGACCCACCCTTGATGGCTCTCCCTCCTGATGGCCCCCTGTCACCTCTGACCTGAGGCTGACAGGAGAGGGAAACCAGATACACCCAGAGCTTAGGGCTCGCTCACACAAAGACTTCAAATGACTTCAAAGCCTTTTCTGTGTATAAGAAGGGGCTCTGCCCCTTCCAAAATGTTCTTGTCTTGTTCTTGTTAGCTGGACTTGAATCTATCAGGGGTGGGCGCTGCCCAGCCCCTGGATGCCTGGACTCCTGGGGGACCCCTCCGCCCTGCCTGGGCTGAGGGGGAGACTTGGCTTTACCCCTGGGAAGCTCTGGGACCCTTGGCAGCATGGAGGAGCTGCATTCTCGTGGGGAGAGCGCTGGAGCTGGATTTCTAGCGCCTGGAGGCGCTGCGCTTCCCCCTGAGCGCCTGGGAGCGTTCTGCCGGTGTTCTAGCGCTTAGGAGCGCTTCACTTCACCCAAGCGCTTGAGAGCGCTTTTTCTGGACTCTCTAGCGCTTAGGAGCGCTTCAGGCTCGGCGATAGCGCTGGACGCGCTGAGGTGACGCCCGTATTTATTTAATGCACGAGAGCCCACCTCGCTTTATCATTCCCTTGGATAGCTGCCCGCCTGCCTGTCTGAATCGGGCCGCCGCGCTGCCCGCGGCGACCCGGAAGTGATTGACCGGCCGGCCAATCCTGTCGCGGCCGGCCGGAAGTCCCACCCCGCAGTCGGCGGGGAAAAGAAGAAGGAAGGCGCGGGAGATGGCGGCGGTGGACGGGGCTCCTCTCGGCTGAGGGAGCCCCAGGGAGACAGCGCGGCCAGTTGGCAGGGCTCCCGTGTGCCGAGGGAGCCCTGCAGAGAAGGAAGGTGCTGCGTGGGTCGGTGCGGGGCTCCCGTGTGCGGAGGGAGCCCCGGAGAAGCAGAGGAAGCATGGCGGCTGGCTTGCAGGGCTCCCGTGATGCGAGGGAGCCCTGCTGCATCCAGGAGACCGCCACCGCAAGTCCTTAGCAGGGCCCAGAGAGGAGCCGAGGGACTGCGGGGCTCCTGTGGCCTGGAGGGAGCCCCAGCCGAGAAGTCCCGCGCCACCGCCCAAGGAGGAGGAGCCTTCCCCAGCAGCCGGTGAGTGTCCCGAGGCTGATGGGGGGAGAGGTTCCTGGCGAGTGGCGGTGCCTAGGTAAGGCAGCGCCGGGCATAAGACTGAGTCAGGGCGGCCCCGGTGGTGCAGTGGACCGCCCCAACATTGAATAGAGCCCAAGAGGCTCTGGGGACATTTTCTCTGGAGGCAGAGTCCTCCGAGGGGCTCCAATGACGGGGCCAAGTTGCTTTTAGAGCCTGTTAGGCTCCGGGGGCATTGCAGAGAGTTTGAGCCCCCAGAGAGGGCCACATTTGTTTGTTTAGAGCCCCGAGAGGCTCTGGGCCATTTTTTTTAGAGATCGAGCCCAGAGGAGGGCTCCAACGACCCCCACAGTTGTTTTAAGAGCCTGCTAGGCTCAGGGGGCATTTCTGTGGACAGAGCCTGTGTGGCTCCAACGGATGTTGCGAAGTTTATTGTCAGAGCCTGTGTGGCTCCAACCTTTTGCGCAGTCCGTTCTAGGGCCAGTGAGGGCCCCGGCGCAGTTTTGAATCTCCAGCTGCCCAGCAATTAGTGGGCAGCTGCACCGTTTAGGCGCAATTTCAGGAGAGAGTCCCTGCGTGGGACAGCGAGGGCACAGCGGTGCCCGGCCTTCACAGCTGCGCAGCACTTAGTGCCAGCTGCAGCGTTTAGGCCCTTGTGAGAGTTTCCAGGGGCCCAGCAAGTAGTGGGCCCCTGCATCGTTTAGGCCCTGACATTGAGACTCAGGGCGTTCTAGCCCCAACAAGGCCAGTTGGCCTAGGGACTGCCACAGGTGGTGGCTTATGTAGGTTTTGCGCAATTGTATGGTTCTTGCACCTCTGAATGTGACTTTTTGCATCAGGTCTTATTCCTGCACCTCTGAATGTTGTTAGACATCATGTGACTATTGCGCTACTGTATTATTCTGGTACCTCTGAATGTCATTTTATTGCATCATGTGCTTTATTCTTAAACACCGCTGAATGTGTAGGTTTATGCATTATGTGTTTTTCTTGACTACTCCTCTGAATGTATATTTATGCATCATGTTGAAAATTAGTACGTTTTGGTGAACATTATCTGCGCCATCTTGCCTCTTCCCCTGATGCCACACTTTTGTCGTGCGCGCCCGCCATTTTTTTAAAGATGCCCCGAGCAGAACGAACCCACTTGCATGCCGCTGGCCCCTGACATAGCCCTTCGCCTTCACTAAGACCACCCCCTGCTTGCACCTGCCTTGAGTCATAAACCCCTCTTCGGCGCTGCTCTTCCCCAGACCCTCATCCTGTTCCCAGCGCGACACCTCCCTGCTTCCCTTTCATGATCTCCGGCCCTTAGATGCAAACCCCCTTTTTTCCCCGTGTGCCCGTTTTGTCTTCCCCGTTCCCAGGCCGACACCCAGCTCTGCCGATACCATTCCTTGCCCCTCCCCGTACAATAGAAAGCTTCCCCCCATCAAAGGATCCCCGGGTTGATCAAAGCCCCCACTCCATGAGATCCGATCAAACCCCCCACATTCCGTGAATCGGCGGAATATCCAGCTGCGTGATACTCATCACCTGTTATGACTAGGGTGGGGACTTCAACTGTAAATGTGTATGGGAACGGGCCCAAAGGGGATTTCCGGGAATGTCTTTTCCATACATCAAAGCTTTAACATGAATGTGTAATCTACAATAAAGTCATAAAACCGTGTATAAGAGGCCAGGCCTCAGAAATGTATCTAGAGCACCTCAGAACGATACCTTCTGTCCGTTTCGTTGTGTTCTCCTCCGGAGAAAATAAAAACCTTGTTTCCTGCTTTCCAGTCTCCAGCGCCTGCCTCTTCATTGATTAAATAACTAGAGGGTCACAGAGGCAATACCGCCGGGCAAATATCGATTGTCCCCGACCCGACTCAGGTTTTAACAATTGGCGTCCCAAGCGTGGGGCCCATCAGCGACTCGTGGATCCAGTGGGAGAGGTCCCGACGACAGAGTGAACGACTGCAACGATCGGGAGAGCTCTTGCCCAATAGACCCTCGTCTGGCAGCCGATCATCCAAACTTCACTAGTTCCGAACAGACCTCTCTCGAGTGATCTACGGTCCTGACTGGGGACCATCAGGAGTGCCGTGAGAAATACGAGAAAAAGAGGACGATCGGGCGCTGGATTCGGAAGACAAGAAACTGTCCACATGGTCCGGGTAAGGTCGTGTAATCACGACAAGTTACGAAATAATTGCTTGATTGTTTGATTGTTTACAAATACTAGTATTGCTCTTTATTTATTTGGAGATTCACTGTCTACAAACGGAGAAACAACGGGCTCTCTCTTTGCAAGCAGTGGAGGATAGGTAGGGCAGCAGCCGTGCTTATTTTTCTCCCCCACTCAATAATTACTTGAAACTGAACTGTTGTTCGCAAAACTATTGTCTCCTGGAGATTCCCTGTCTGCAAACAGGGAAGAGACCACCCTTTTTGCAGATAGTGAAAAGGGTAGGTAACGCAGATCTTTGCGGACCTACTCATTCTCCCCATTGTTATTTATTGGTCTTTTTGTTATTTTTGATCCATGAGGTATTCACTGCCTGCAAACAACGTTGAATAGAAATATTCTGTCCAGTCTTTGCACCTAGTGATAAGATAGGCAGTGCTGACTTTTTAGTCCCTCGTTACGAGCCGTCATGTCTGTCTTCTCCCCACTGATTAATAGCCTGTTTAGCCCGGACCGTGTATTAGAGGTGGACCATATAGCTCCACTAGAAGGCACCCCTAATAAGGACATGTTCATAAACTATGGATTAGTCACCATAGCCTATAATAAATTGTGGCACAGGTATACCGAAGAGAGTCAAGACAAACAGTGGCCACTGGCAGGATCCTTTGACCTTGATAAAATAGAAACGTTAGAAATAGCCCTTCGAAATAATAAGACAACGCCAATTATGCTCGACAGTCTCGGTATGTGGCGCAGAGAGGCTATGCAACGACAGAGAAAAGACGAGGACAAACCAAGTAGAGAAATATACCGACAGGACAACCCCAGGACATCGCTACCCACGACTTATCCCCCGACACTATGCAAAAGACGACCAGACTTAGGGCCAGACCAATGCGCTTTTTGTAGGTATGTCGGACACTGGAAAGCCCAATGCCCGACTCTACTGAGCGTGAGTAAAGGCAAAGGGCCGACAGGAACGACAGGCCGGCAGTACGAGAAAAAGCACGAGACAAAGAAGAACCCGACTTACATAGACAGACCAGACAGAACCACCACGTTTGATTATGCCCGATGGCACAGATTTCGCCAGGACAATTTCAGCGGCATGCTCAAGTTTTCCTAGGTCGGGCAACGTCAAGACGGGAACCCAGCCTCGTTTCAAATTCACAGACGGAAAGAGATAATTATGACCAATAACTGTTTTATATTCGTCTTGGGTCTTTGTATGTCGTACTTGTACTGTCCCCCGTCTGAGTTTGTGTGTATGTAATGTACAAATCTGCGTCATCCCTCTACACGTGTTTCCGTGTTACTCAACCTCTGTTAGCAGAAACTTAGCATAAAAGCAACCTGGAAAGAAAGAAATGGTAAAACAAAATCCGTAGACCATTAATGAACTAGAACTTTTAATTTAGCACAACAAACAAGGAATAATAACGGTAAACTGTAGAAAATGAAAGTCAAACAGAACATTCGCCCCCCCCCCCCATTCTGGAACCTTCCAAAGTAGGGCAGGGTTACGGCTACGCCCAACCAACGGCAACCCATATAAGGCGGGCCCGGCCGCCAACTCTTGGTCAGGAAATCTTAACGTATGGGGGAGCCGGAGGAGAGGCAGGAGCCAGCAGCCGGGGCAGTTGTAGGTAGTCCCGCCACATGTCTCCTCAGCCAGCCGCAACGGGCCTGGATAGACTTAAGTAGTCCCGCCACATGTCCAGAGGAGAACGAGGCACCTTTTTTTCCTTTTCTCTTCCGTAACAGCCGCAGCAGCTCTGGACGGCGGGATGTCCTGCACGTACCTCCACCACAATTTGTCCAAGTTGGGCTGGGAGGGAGAGGCGACGCGGACGAGCCTCTCCCACCTCCACCGATAGGAGGTCCCCCAGCCCCCGGCCCGACGCCGAACACCCCCAGTCAGGCGATGGTGCCAATACTTCCACAGCACCGAACACACCATGGTGGCACCCCAGTACTTGCGCAGCACCGAACGTGCAATGGTGGCCATATTTTCGGAACACCGAACCTGCAATGACTGCACTGATACTCGTGCCGCGCCGAATGCGCGCCACAGGTGGCCATACTCCCACAGCACTGAGCCCAGGACTTGGGGAACACCGGATGTGGAGAGACCTTCATGCGGGGCGATGAAAAGGATCGGCATGGAGTGCACCGGGAGAAGGAGACGATGCGGACGAGTCTCCCTCGCCCCCCCCAGGTGGGGGCATCACAGCTGCACCCCAGCTGAACGTCCCGCTTTCACACAACAGGGACCTCTTCCTTTCACTCCGAAGGATCTCTCCCACTCTTGCAAACTCGACGAGAGTGGCCCCTGTAGGGCCTCAAAATGGCGTCTGGGTCCGCTGGAAGGCGGGCCCCGGCCACTAGAGTAACTTTGACCAGCAATATAACTCGAACATTTGCCCCCTGGAGCACGAGCCCCCATCTCCGACAGCATCTCCGCAGCCTTGAAGATCCTACAAAGGTCCCCGGCGGAACCTTCGGCCTCTGCAGGCTTCCGGTAAGGGACGGCTGCCTTGATCGCCAACGAAACAAACATGACATTGCCACTCCTTCTGTTAGCATGAATTCTAGAACTGCCGAAAAGGACTCTGGTCCAAACTGCCAGTAATGGGAAACATTTCCCCCTGATGCTGCTTCCGGACTGAGCCGGCCCCGCCCAAAATGGCGCTGGTATCAATCGGAACTTACGAACACCTCGTGGTGTTCCTTCGCACTAATATAAACTTGATGTTCCGAGATTTTATATGATCCTTTGTACACTTGGCTAGAAAAGACAAGGAGAACTCACTCGACGAACAGTATGAAAGGATCCCCGTTACAAATGTTGATTACAAATGTACAATGTATTATATTTTTATAACTGATGTAAACCTCATTTACGACGCACACGTACGGTATGCATATAGGAAATCTGATTGCCACTATTATGATTATGCTTCTAAATTATGAAAATAAATGCCCCCGAACCCCCAGCCAATTAATAGACGTTTTAGTCTCTTACAAATGAATGAGTAAAACTTTCCGATGTTTTTATTGCTGCAAACGACACCCCCCACTGTACGCACTTTAGCCATTGCCACGACCGGCCAAATACGACCGCACCCTCATAATCCTCATGCTGACATGATTTTGCAAAATAAAGTTTTTGAAACTATGGACGGGTATTGCATGCGTTATTTTAAAAAAATGTGGGATCGGTGGGAAAGTTCTTTTTCTGTGCACCCTACTCTGCTCTCTCTTTAAGGTTAAAAGAAGATGGTTGCCCAGCCCTGGAGGACGGATCGGATCGACAACACGACACTCCGCCTTCAAAGTACGCGACTGACTCATGAACTCTCGCGTAGAGGAAGACCTTGACTTCCAAGGATGGGTAAAACGAACGGTGTAAATGAGGGAATGTAAAAGGAGGGTGAAATGAAATAATGTAAATGTGATAAAGTACAACGCTCCAAAGTATCAGGGAACGGAGCTGACCCAAGAACCGAAGAACCTTAGAACGCCACAGCGTTGAAAGAGGTTTAAGGATCCCGATAGTGAGATACATCCTTTGACTAGATACCTCGCACTAAGCACCTCTGGTTTCCTTTTTACGTTTCCCCGCACACGACCTATATGGACACACTACCCCCCCCCTCGACTCCAGAAACCATATCCCCGGGGACCCTGCCCCGAGGAGGAAAGACGAGTAAGAGGTAAGTAAAGGACTTATGAACCCATGTGTTTGAATATGCGCGAATGCTGTCTCCCCCACCCCCTTTTTTCCTCCCTCTGCAGGTTACATCAGAGATTACAGCCGAGGTGTGGCGAAGATCTGAAGCCTTGCCATGTCTAATACACGAAGCGGACTAGCGCCGCAAGGTGGTGTCTGCGCACGCCTGCAAACTATTCACGTATCGAACAAACCCGGAAAATTAGCACAACCTGATAAAAAGTGATCACCCTTAAACCAGACCGGACGAATGAACCCATGTCACGTATGATGCGAAACTATGAGGGAATGTGTGTGTGTGACTGAGGCGTCGACCCAACTGGTCGAAGGACCGAGATTGCGAGAAGTGCGACAAAATGGTACCTCCTTTCTTCTTTCCTTTTTCTCAAGGCACGTCCCCTCTACCCTGTCTAATGCTCAAACTGCATGATTACAAGATTCTAACGCAGACCCGTGAATGCCCTTTACTGTGTAATGCACTAAATAGCCTTTCTTGAATACACTGCCACCCTCTCTGTTGCACGTGTACTATTTAGCCTGCCGTTGCACTCTCTCTCTCCCTCTCTCTCTCTCTCTCTCTCTCTCTCTCTTTCTCTCTCTCTCTCTCTCCCTCTATTTTTGCACTCCCACTCTTCCGAGTGATTAGCCCCGAAATTGGCAGACTGCCACCCCTAGCACACCACCTAATTGGCTTCAAATACCGTCAGTATTTGCACAAAAACGTGTCTTTAATACAATCACCCTGAGGCCGCGTCATTACCTCTCCTTTTCCGCTAGAAGTCAATGAACCAAGGTTGGGCCGTAAGGGAAAGGACAGGTAAGACGACAGAGGTTCCCTAATCTGACCCGAAATAAGGGAACCACATGTCAGCGGCTCCTATGGTATAAAACAAGGACCTCAGAATACGCGACCCTCCCCTCCCCGAATTGTCGCAATACCCAAACCGGAAAAATGATCACCCCTGTTACCTCCCCTGTATCAGCCGCCCAAAAACTGGAATTATGAAACTACCCCTCATTTCCGGTTGTGAGAGATGGGTCGATTTATGCCCTTACCACAAGTTTCCTATGTCCCTGGTTGTTTCCCATAAAACCCCTGTCCTTCCTAATTAAGTAATCGGGCTGTAAAGGGTTACGTAGGATCCAGAATGATGTTTTACAAGGTTAACAGACTAGTCCAAGGTAAAGAAATCATCGAAATGAACCCCGTAGTAGTTGAAAACCAGGTAGCCATGTTCATCTCTCAGCAAAATACCTGTGTAGTACCATGTTGACGACTCACAGTACCCTTTGTAAATGTAAAACTCTAGAGAACGGCATATCTTTGCCAGGTTCGTCTCACGAAGGTGGGTCACCATCAGATGAACTGTCGTGACTGTAATAAATAATTGTAAAGGAAAATCATAGTAAATCCAACAGGCCCGTCACCGGTCATTCATATGCCAGTTGTGAACACTAATATAACGGGCATTTTCATTCTTTGCCTGGAGCTGGGAGAGAAATAGACTTTTTGATTATCTTCATCTGCAAATTCTCTAAAGACTGTCTTTTCAAACTTGTTTAAGGGTACTGCTGTTGGAGGAGAGAAGGACCGGATGTGGGAGCACGAGGCCTGACTGCAGACTAAGGAATACCTGCGACATTAGCCAAGGCGAGACCACGACAGAAAAGAGCTGCAGGACGAGGCACTGTTTTCGACAACATGAGAAGAAAGGGTCGACCTGATGCCCCTGCTCGATGTCCAGTGTTGGTCGACAAGTCCCCGCTCTCTGAATTCGGTCACACGCCCGCCTATTTGAAGTCTCTCGTTTCCCTAGTTTGTTCCTAATTTGGCCTTGCTCCATCCCCCTTTTCCTCTGACCTACCCTATGGACTGTTTTGTACGCTCTTCTTCCATCTGAACTTTCTGACAATCACCTCAAAGGACACAGGGTGATAAGGACCTTTCCGACCAGAAACGCGAGGAAAGGGTCGTGCCCTGCAACGCAGAACTTAGAACAGAGCTGGACTCGTAGCTCCACCGCCGGTGCTCAACAGCGCCAACGAAAGGCAACAAAGAATGATGAGAACTCGTTAAACTTCGAACATTTGACATCCCCAATCGCCGTTTCTGCTAGACCTCATTTCTCTCCCAGCCGCCATTGTATTGATCATGCTCCAATCCGAACCTGATATATATGTAATAACCTGCCAGTATGAAATATGCTTGCTGCTCTCGCTACAGAATCGTTTTTGTATTGCATTCCTATGACTTTCCTGCTAAACAAATTGATCAAAGTTTATCAAATAGGCCCACCTCCTAAAAACTAGAAATGTTAAAATGTATTGTTTACAACTCTTTTCCTCTAGGGTTCCTACCGTTTTCTTTCTCATGCCCACCACAATAGAACCAAGTAGAAAATGAACCAGCAAGATGTCTTGAATATGTTAAAGGGAGGACTGTTGAAAATTAGTACGTTTTGGTGAACATTATCTGCGCCATCTTGCCTCTTCCCCTGATGCCACACTTTTGTCGTGCGCGCCCGCCATTTTTTTAAAGATGCCCCGAGCAGAACGAACCCACTTGCATGCCGCTGGCCCCTGACATAGCCCTTCGCCTTCACTAAGACCACCCCCTGCTTGCACCTGCCTTGAGTCATAAACCCCTCTTCGGCGCTGCTCTGCCCCAGACCCTCATCCTGTTCCCAGCGCGACACCTCCCTGCTTCCCTTTCATGATCTCCGGCCCTTAGATGCAAACCCCCTTTTTTCCCCGTGTGCCCGTTTTGTCTTCCCCGTTCCCAGGCCGACACCCAGCTCTGCCGATACCATTCCTTGCCCCTCCCCGTACAATAGAAAGCTTCCCCCCATCAAAGGATCCCCGGGTTGATCAAAGCCCCCACTCCATGAGATCCGATCAAACCCCCCACATTCCGTGAATCGGCGGAATATCCAGCTGCGTGATACTCATCACCTGTTATGACTAGGGTGGGGACTTCAACTGTAAATGTGTATGGGAACGGGCCCAAAGGGGATTTCCGGGAATGTCTTTTCCATACATCAAAGCTTTAACATGAATGTGTAATCTACAATAAAGTCATAAAACCGTGTATAAGAGGCCAGGCCTCAGAAATGTATCTAGAGCACCTCAGAACGATACCTTCTGTCCGTTTCGTTGTGTTCTCCTCCGGAGAAAATAAAAACCTTGTTTCCTGCTTTCCAGTCTCCAGCGCCTGCCTCTTCATTGATTAAATAACTAGAGGGTCACAGAGGCAATACCGCCGGGCAAATATCGATTGTCCCCGACCCGACTCAGGTTTTAACAATCATGGGTAATGTGTCCTTTCTTAGACCCCTAAAACGCTGTGTGCTACTTAGGTGGTTTTCCTTTACTACTCCTCTGAATGTGTTTCATACATCATGGGTAATGTGTTCTTTCTTGGACCCCTAAATGCTGTGTGATACTTAGGCGGTTGTTCTTTTTAGTACAGGTGGTCCTAGTGAGGTCCTGGTCCCCTGCGTGACAGTCTCCTAAGGGGTTAGGGTTGCGTAGGTGGTTCTTACCTGTTCCCAGTAGTTACTGGATGTGCTCTATAACTGTTACTTTGTGTTACAGTGAAGTTTATATACTTTTATTCTAATTACTGACAAGTATTTCTATATCTGCAAAGTGTTGATTCAGGCAGTGGTCCATGTGGCCCTGTCTTGTAAATAATCCCTTGTGAATATTGCCGTGCCAGTTGGCACAATGTACATGTGTAATTTCTATCTGATATGCTTTGACAATACAAAAGTTATTTTAATATAACCTTGTGTGGAGTCTCTTTTGTGGTGTACCTAGTATGTTGTTGCTGTTGTGCGCTGACGCAAATGCTTTACACATCGCCTCCGAGTTTAGCCTAGACTGCTCGCGCCATGCTACCTAGAGGGTGAGCAGGGGTTATCTTGGCGTGTGACTTCCTTGCCCTGACTGGAATGGTGGTTTCTGCCTGGCTTTGGCATCAGCCTTAGCCTACCAGAAATAGCCGCTTCCAACAGTGACAAGTCCATACCGTAATATGCTTAGATGCAGTGGCGTAAGGAAACTTGAGGGGGCCCTCCTGCAAAATACATGCAGCCCCCCCTCTACGCTCCGGACCCAGTCCAAAGCTCTCAGGCCAGTGGCAGAGGGGGACCCCAGAGCTCAGGGGCCCCCACACTGCAGGCTTCCTGGTGTTTTTGTTATGCCACTGCGTAGATTATGTATTTCTGTGCTTCTGTGAAGGAATGACACGAGGACCATTATGGTCATATTGCAAAATCTCCAGCCACAAGGTGTCATGGAAATCATTAGTCGTGTGAGTATTGGCGACCCTCATAATTGGCTACAAACACTGGCCTGCAAAGCACCATCCTTGAGTTTACATTTACAAACCGGAAATGCAGCTCCTGTTTTATAAAGCAACTGGAATGTTTTTTAAAAAAGGTTCACATTTTGAAAATCATATGAGGGAGTGGGCAGTGGACTTCTGTGTAAACCCCCCATTACCCCTCTCCCCAAGCTTCTGCCCCCCCGCCCCTCCCCCAAAGCTCCTCCAGTGAGGCTGCTGACACTATTTTCAAAGCATACGGTGACTCATGGGGACATCTTCCTCTTTACCAATCTGTTATCACCAACTTGTTCTATTTCACCTGCGCATGCGCCGTGCTTTCGAAATCTCTTGTTTAAAATATATCTTAAAAGGGGCTCTTGTCAGTTCCCAACTCCAGATTACTGTGTTCATTCGCTTTTGTGTGGAACTTTTTTTTCCAGTTCCCCTGACTGCACGCATTTACAATACTTCTCCTAAAGCTGTTCACATTGTTTAAGCTCCATTCACTGTCAAGATAAGGGGCCAGATGTAGGAAGGCAAATACCGGTCGGTAACGGCCGATTTCGGCCGTTACATACCGGTATTTGAAGATAGAGATGTAGGGGCTTGTTAAAATACAGATTCGGTAATTTTACCGAATCGATTATTTTACCGATTCTGTAAAATACCGAATCGGTAAAATTACAGATTCTGTACTTTGACATGTAGGTAGCACTGCAATCAGTGCTACAGGGGTTTAAGAATTTGTTATTTACCACCAACTAGAAGTTGGTGGTAAATAATGAAAACCCTTTAAAAAGCATTTTTTTTGCTTTTTAAACAGTGCCATGTTGCAGACATACATGCCCTAAGGGCATGTATCGTTGCAACATGTGCACCCATGCACAATTGAGGGGTGCAACAGGGTGTCAAAGTGACACCCTGCCACCCTTCAATGTTTCCCCCAATTACCGAATCAGTATTTACCGATTCGGTAATTGACATTCAGGAATGAATGGCAATTACCGATTCGGTAATTACCGAGTCATACCGATTCGGTAATGAAATCGGTAAAATTACCTAAATCCTGATTGCCAGTTCTTAAATACCGAATCGGTATGATTCGGTATTTAAGAATCGGTAATCTGGGATTACCTACATCTGGCCCAAGATCTCTCCCACTGAACAGGCAGACAGCTTCCATCAGTATACTGGAATATTTTCTTTGTATTACTTAGTTGTGTACGGCAGATGCTTCACCTTAGAACGTTTGTGGCATTTCCCTTTCATGCCTCAGTACCTTTCTTTGTACTTTGTAGACATTATCAGATTGATTTTTTCAACGTAATCTTTTTGGTCAGCAATCTATTTGGCCATTATAATTAAATTCTAAATGTTATAATAAACATTGCTAACAATAAAGTTGATACAAAAGCTATTCTATATTATACTACTATACAGGCAGCCACAAGTGCACTTACATTGCAGAAAACAGGGTCATGATTTGAATGGTGAGGTAGGTGCAGTAGCACCAGACCCAGAAGTTGTCAGAACTCCTCTGAGCACATAATAATTCTATATTTGACTGCTAAACAGACAGTCACAATTGTAGTTACCTAACAGTTAAAAGGGACTTGAATTGAATGGTGCAGTATGTTAAGTGGCACCATGGTCAAAATCTGTAGGGACCCAACTAAACCCAGAATATTGCTAACATTTTCAACTAAACGGGCAGTCACAAGTGCAGTTACCTTATAGAAAACAGGGTCATGACTGCACTGGTGCAGCGGGGGCAGTAGCACCAGGCCCCAAGGTTGTCAGAACACCTCTAAACACATATTATTGCTAAATGTTACTACTAAACAGGCAGTCACAATTGTAGTGACCCTGCAGACAACAGGGTCATGATTTCAAGGGTGCAGTAGGTGCCACAAAACCAGGACCAAAAGCTCGAGACACCCCACTAAACACCTTAAATTGCTATATTTTCCTACGAAACAGGCAGTCAGTCACAAGTGGTGAGGTTACCTTGCAGACGACAGAGTCATGATTTGAATGGTGTAGCAAATGCAGTGGCACCGGGCCCAAAAGTTGTCAGAACACCTATAAACACCTAGTATTGCAATATTTTACTAATATACAGGCAGACACAATTGCAGTAATATTGCAATTAAAAGAGGCTTGATTCGAAAGGTCCCCGGCAATTCTGGTACACAGAGCTGCTCCTTCTCTGGGAGCAACCTCATATTCCTCTGACAATCCCGCTGATGTCAGTCTCCATGAACACGGGTTAGCTACTAAATTCCAATCAGACCTCTCTTCATTTGTCAGTCTGCCTACTGACTGCCATGAGCTTGAAACCTTAGATATTCCCAGAGATTCAGGGAGAAAGCATCACTAAAGCTTGAGCAGATTCCACTAACAAATCATATCAACTAAAGTGGAAATACTTCTGTGTATGGTGTTAAGGAAACAAATGCATCTGTTCCTCTCAACACCAGTGCAGATCTTACAATATCTTCTTCATCTAGCCAAGCCGGGCCTTGCACATTTATCAATAAAAGCACATTTAGCAGAGATATCTCACTTTAAGAGATCGGGAAACTATTTTTCTCTCTTGACTGGAAGAATAATTAAGGAGTTTCTCAAGAACATTTTAGAAATGTTCCACCTGTGACGGAACCTCCTCCTTCTTGGCATCTCAATGTTAATCATCAGTTAATGAAAGCCCCTCTTGAGCCAATCCACAAAGCAGATCCGAGATATCTTTCTTGGAAGACGGTTATACTATTAGCATTAAAAGCAGCTAGAAGAGGTAGTGAATTTAAAGCATTCACTACAAAACAACCATTCATGCAATTCGAAAAAGACAAAGTGATGTTAAGGACTAATACTAAATTCATTGCAAAAATACCTTCGGATTTCAATCTTAACAAACCATTTGTTTTAAAGAATTTTTTTCCAAACCTACAGATTGTTGCTGAAATGTCTCTACACACCTTAGACGTTAAAAGGTGTATTACGTTTTATCTGCACAGAACAAGGAAGTTCCATAAATCTGAGCTGTTATTTATTGCCTATGGCAATTGCATAAAAGAACTATCAGTCTCTGAACCTTCCATTGCAAGATGGATTTGATCAGCCATTCAATTCTGCCGTAACGCAGAAGGACGACCCTTAACTACCTGAGTTAAGGCTCATTCAACAAGAGCTGTTTCTACATCCACAACTCTATTTGCGGGTGTGCCAATCCAACAAATCTCGTCGACATGGTCCTCCAGGCATACCTTTACCCACCATTATTGTCAGGATGCTGCAGACAAAGATGATGGGGCTGTGCAGCAAGCTGATTTGGGCCATCTATTTCAGTAAGATGAGCCTTTTATCAGTTCCTTTTCCCACCATACACTACTATTGTTTTATTGTCATTATTATCATTATTGTTCTGATTATGACTGTGGATAATATTTGTATTTTTACTGTATGCTAATATTTGATCATGTTTACTGCTAACTATTTCTGATCGAAGCATGGGAGCCTTTGAAATATTCCATACTACCGAAGAAAATATGTTACTTACCTGTACCTGCAGTTCTCCATTATGGGTATTTTTCATAGATTCACATGCGACCCACCCTCCTACCCTAGAGGCTCCCCTCACACTTTGGGACTATATTTATTCCCACTTGTGCTTCAAAATCTGACGGGTGTGTTCTAGAGGGTGTTGTCGCCTGATTGTATGTAGGTCAAGTTTGGTCCTTTTAAAGAAAGGAAATAGACAAAAAACTAGTGCCATTATATGATATGTTTATTAACTTGTAACTTTATTATAGTACTGTGGGACTCCCACTTCGACGCTGGGGATTGATTCAAGCCTGTGAATCTATGAAAGATACCAATACTGGAGAACTACAGTTACAGGTAATTAACTTATTTTCTTACTCACTATTCTTTAGGGGTGCTAATAACTGAGCAGTTTGATGTAGACAGACACATACCATTTAAACTATTTCCTAGAAACATATACATTTTTTTTTTTAAAGCATTGAGCAGAGAAGAAAACAGAGGCAAGGTTCTTTTGGCTCCTTTTTCTTAAGAGAAAATGAACAAACATACTGGCAAAAGAAAAATGTATATTTATTTATCAAAAATAACACATTGATGAACCACCCCTGGCATTGTAAGGACCCTTCTTTAAGACAGATTGCTGAACCTGGCCTGTTTGGCAGGGTTATCCCCAAACATTTTGCCTTCTTTCCCCTGTTTTTCCAACCTTTTGTGTTGGCTTTTGTACTCTGGGCATTTTACCACTGCTTATCAGTGCTAAAGTGCATATGCGCTCTCCTTTAAACATGGTATGATTGGTTTACCCTGCTTGACATATTTAATTTACTAGTAATTTCCTTGTACAATGGTATCCCATATACCCACGGCCTGTAAATTAAACGCTTCTAATGGGTCTGTAGAATTGCTTGTGCCACACACACATGTAGAATTTCAATCCTGTCTCATGGCTACCATTGCAAGTCCTGCATGCACAGTGACTACCACATTGGTTTGGCACATAAAACTACTTGCCAAGTCTTAATCTCCTCTTTTACTACATGTAGGTGGCCACTAATGTAGGCCCTAGGTAGCTCCATGGGCAGGGGGTTATGTAAGTAAAAGGTAAAACTTGTGTGTCTATCGTGAGGCTTGTGCTGGTAGTGACAAAGAGCCTATTTTATTTCTCACTACTAAGAGGCCAACTCCTCTCAAAGGCTAGCATTGGGATTTCTCTTATATGCGCTTAAGTGGTAATTCAGGATCTGAAAGGAGCAGCGTTGCCATGTTTGGTATGTTTAGAATAGTAGTGATAAATCCTGCTTACTGTTGTAGGTGGAATTTACATTAGAATTTTGTACATGGCACTTTTAGAAAGTGGCCATTTCTCTGTGCTTATAACTCTGTGTGCTTTGCAGCCTGGCTCCAGTCCATTTCTGGGCCTTATTGATAGATAAGGAAATCCTCAGCACACGTCTGTAGTGTATCTAAACATTTATCTGCACATTGTTTGCATAAATATTAACACAGTAATTTGAGTTTCTTGTTTTTCTTTCTTTATTCTTATAGGTTCTCTTCAGCATACATTGGGATATCATCCGTAACTTTTTCAAGGCTCTTAAAATATTTGGTATATTCCTTTCTTATGTGGTGATATTTCCCACCCACAATGGGTAAAATATCTGTCTTCTACATTAAAATCAGTTCTTCACTCAGGAAAGGTCTCCATCTGACCAATCCATGAGCTCGTAAGGACAGCTCCGTCATCAACGTAGCCCACAACCGTGACTCTTGAGTGTGAAATTTCTCTGTGTATGCAACGAAACACGTGTTGGCTGAAGAGAAACTATCAGCCAGATTCATGAAGCTAAATTGCGATCGCAATAGCTGCGAAAAAGCAATTGCGATCGCAATTTCCAGAAATGGAATTCAAGACAGTTGAAATCCAGAAATAGCGAAATCGCAAAACATTATTTGCGATATCGCAATAAAATTCGCAGAATCCTTGAAGAAGCCCATTAGCGAATCTGTAATATTGAGAAAGCACGGTTTCTGCGAATGAAACTGCGATATCACAAATAAATCGCAATCGCAATTCATGAAAAATCGCAAATTGCAAAAAACCCAAAAATCGCATTTTGTGACGCGCAATTTAAGGAGAACCCAAACCAGGTGGTAACCAGTAAGGAAAATTTTGAAAAAACGTTTCCTAATTAGCAACAGGTGCAGGCCTGACCAAACATACTTAAGGACATGCAGCTGGAGCCTGAGGATTCTCACAATGCTGGGACTCTACATGGTGGTCAGGCGGCGAAGGCTACAGCGAGCAGCACGGAACAGACGTCGCATCCAGGAGCGGATATTTCGTCAGCGGGTCACCCTACTGGGCCAAACCAGGGAGCAAATCTACGCCAAGTACCGGCTGAATGGGCCAATGATCCTGAAGCTGATCCGGGACCTAGACCCCCTCCTGCAGCACCCAACAAGGAGGACAAATGCCGTTCCCACCCATGTGCAGGTATTGTGCAGCCTGCACCTACTGGCCTCCGGAAGCTTCCAGGGGATAGTCGCTGTTGAAGGGGGAATATCCCAGCCCAAAATGTCCCGCTGCCTAAGGAGTTTCCTGGACGCTATGCTGACCCGCCTACACCACTACATCTCATTCCCCACCAGCCAACAGGACTTGAATGACACCAAGCTGCAATTTTACAATGTAGCACAATTCCCACATGTAATAGGATGCATTGACTGTACCCACATCCACATCTGCCCACCAGCACAAACGGAATACATGTATCGCAACCGCAAGTCCTACCACTCCCTCAATATCCAGATGGTGTGCAATGCAAAGACAATCATCACGGACATAGTGGCACAGTACCCGGGGAGCACACATGACTCCTTCATATTCCGGCACAGTGGCATTCACACACGACTTGCAAGGGGAGACTTTGGTGAAGGACACCTACTGGGTAAGTACACATGCCCCACAACATAAGTATGTGATAATGATGCTGCGCAGCACAGGCACTCACCCTCTGCTCCTATCATTCAGGTGACAGCGGCTACGCCCTCCGTGAGTACCTCCTCACACCATACCTCAACCCTGCAACACCAAAGCAACGGCGTTACAATGCAGCACACATACACACAAGAAACTGCATTGAGAGGGCATTTGGCCTTTTGAAGAGCAGATTCCGCATACTGCAAAAGACTGGGGTGGCCCTCAAATACGACCCAGAGGTCTGCTGCCGCATCGTGGCCGTGTGTGCTATCCTCCACAACATTGCTACCAAGCAGGATACCTGTAGACATCTCTGGTAGTGAGTCGGAAGGGGACAATCAACCACCTGCACATGTGCGCCACGCACACGGAGAGAATCCTGCTGAAGGACAGAGGCACCACAACCAAATCAGCATGAACTATTTCTAGTGCACCCACTCCCCACACCCATTACTCAACTCATGCATGACAACATTAATAATGACATGAGTCAGATTAAGTTAATCTGAATTTTTTTATATGTTACTGCACAATAAAATGGTCATTCTGTTAACTTCAACAAGACTGACATATTGCGTCATATGTCTGTATGTCTGTAGGGCATGCTTGTGGCGTCAGCATGTACCCTCATGTGAATGTTCAACAGTTCAGTGGCGTCTCCAGGTAGTTGCCCCTGACCTCCTCTCAACGTCCTCCTCCTGAGTCTGCCGTGAGGCAGCAGAGGGCCTGCTGCTGAGGCTGGGTGCTACAACCGGTGGAAGGGACTGGCTGCTGTGGCTTGATGTAGCCTCGCTGGTGTCGTCTGCCTGGCCATGGCCGGTAGCCTGCATGCCCTGCATGGCTGTTGAAATATGCTCCAGGGCTGTCGCAACATCCTGGCAGCACTGGGCCATTTGGACCTGCATGGCCAGGGAGCGTCGCGAGAGCTGGGAGGTGGCGTTGCCCATAACATAGTTTGAGCGCGTGTACGCCGACAGGCGGTCATCAGTTGTCGGTGCCTGCAGCGATTGAGATCGCGTTGTCTGGACATGGCCTGTGTGTTGGCCTCAAGAGCTGCAGTCATCCTATCCACATTACGTGCGGTCTTGTCAAGTTGTAGATGGATGGCGGCTAGGTGACGGGCCTGAGTTTGGTGCACATGTAACATCCTGCGCTCGATGGAGAGCCCACCTGCACGCACGTTTCTGACCCTGCCAGCGCTGGAGGTGTTGGAGCGCTGCTCTCTCGCCAGTCCACTAGTCTGGCTCCTCACAGCCGCAGGGCGGTGGGTTGGTTGGCGACTGCTGCTGGTGTTGCAGGCCCCACTGATGGTTGAGTGCGGCGCGGTGGTACAGCAGCGCCTGTTGGCACAGGGGTGGTAGGGTCTACAGGGGCAGGTGGTGGGATGACTGCTGGCGCAGCAGCTGGCCCTGATGGTCCGGGCTGTGGGGTATGTTGTGTGTCTCCCTCCGTGTCCTCCAAGTTGTCATCAATCACCAGGGCCTCGCTGTCCGTGCTGGGGACATCAGCCCCACCTGTGATTTAAGGTGGACGTTGATTAGTGACATGTTCCGTACACGGTTAGGCTTGCTACATGCATGCAGACTACCATTCCCTGACTCGCTGCAGGACTGACTCACACTGGGCATGTCAGGCTTAATGGTACAGGATGATAATTGTGGTCAGACTACATGTCCCACAATGCAATAGCGCTATAGTGGTGTGCTTGGGCAGCATGATTGGGGTTTGCTATGGGATGCACTGGAGTCATGGACATTGTTAGGGGACAGGGGGTCGCTGTCGCATGGCACTTACCTGTTGTGTCTTTGGTGGGTCGGGAGGAGTCCAGATGGGTCACACCCACGCAGGCCTGTGGATTGATGGTCTCCTCCACGCGGTCCTCCAGTGGTGTGTTCTGTAGGACAGTGGGCTCCCCTCCACCTGTCGCCACATGCTCCCCCAGCCTCTCCGCAATCTTTTCCTTTGCCCGCCCTCTTAGGTCGTGCCAGCGCTTCTTCAGCTCGTCCACCGAGCGCTGGGTCACCCCTACTGCGTTCACTTTGGCGCAGATGCGCTGCCATATGTGCCTTTTGTCGGCCTCTGGCACCCTTCGGGAGTCACTGCCAAATAGCCTGTTGTGGTCCTTTGCTACTCCTTCTATGAGGTATTCGAGCTCCTGCTCAGAAAACTTAATTTTCCGTTTTCTCCCACTGGTGGAAGCTCCTGCTGCATCCTGTGACATGCTTGCCACTGTGGTGTCTCCTGCTGTACTCATGTGGAAAACACTGGAGGGGAGCTCTGACACTGCTGCCTGTACTTCAGCCTCTCACTGCAGAATGAGGGTGTAACCTGCCTACTTCCTGGTTGTGATGTCATCACTGTGCTCAGGATGCGACTTCCCGTTTTTGCGATCTCGCAGTTAGCGAGATCGCAATTGCGAGATCGCAATTTGTGATTTCGGTAATTGCGAGATCGCAATTTCAACACGGGATTCGGCGGATTCTGCGATTATTTACCGATTTTTTGGGACTCGCAATCACCGATTGCGGCCGCTTGCGAATCGTTTTTTTTTCTCGCTAAAATTCATGAATGCCGTTCTGCGATTTCTAAATTGCGATTCGCTTTTAATCGCAATTTAGAAATCGCAGATTGAGGCATTGATGAATCTACCTGTATAAGAATAAAGAAATAAAAACAAGAAACTCAAACTGTGTTAATATTTATGCATACAATGTGCAGATAAATGTTTAGATACACTACAGACGTGTGCTGAGGATTTCCTTTGAGTATTTAGCGGCCTCAGCCGCAATTTTGGGGGAGGTTGGTGGTTCTCCTCACCTTACAGCACCGTCCGGAATTCAGGATCTATTGAAACTAATATATGTGGGATTTTCCTGAGTGGCGCTGTTTCACCCAGCTCAATACCACTGTCCGTTCAAAGGCCTTATTATTAGCTACACTTTGTGCATACTTTCCAGACAGCCATCACACAGGAAGGGTTGAGTGTGACAGGGTTACATCTGCATACTGATAGTCATCCTGGGCTGAAAAAGAGAGGTGGCACGCACTTATATTTGTATAGCCTGCGTCCTGCCCTCACCAAAGGGCTGAGTTACTACCTAATGATGTCTGGAGCCAGGGCAATGGTCGAAAGGGAGTGTTGTACACTTCTAAGGTTTCTTTTGAAGTTGCCTCTACATCAAAGACATTGGAGTATAACTACAGGGGCTCTGACCCCATCATTGTATACACTGCATATACTTGTAACCTGATTCTTCTGGCTCTACATCCTGCACCAGAGGACTGTTGTGCTGCCAGGAGAAACAACCTTTCAGATGAACTGCTTTGCTTCTTCTATAGGGACTTCCACTTTGCCACTAAACTTGGATGTGCTGGTCTGTGGCCTGTCACCTTTACTTGTGCCCACTGATAGTGCTCTCCAAGGCGCGGGTTTGTCCCACCCTTCACTTGTCTAGTTTCACTAGAACCTCTATTTACTCCAAGAGGAGTGCCCAGGGAGCAGGGCATCTGGTTTTGTGAGCCTCAGAGAGCTAAGCTTCTAGCTCGAGTACTGCGGGAGGTTCTGTTCGCTGCATCTTGATCAGGCGCTTTACCCAGACATTCATGATTTCTTTGGGCCTATACCAGAAGTCTGCATTGTTTAGCCACACCCCCCAAGATCGTCAGGTTGTTGAACTATGCGGGCCCCGCTCCCAAGGTCTGCTGTTGTGTGTGCAGTCCAACTTGAAGGGATCCAATGACCACCTCCAACCTTCAGATACCAGGGCCTAAAAACTAGATATGGACTCTGGCAAGCAATGAGGCTTCCCCACTCTCTTTCTTGAAATAACTGAGGAATTTTCACCGTCTCAGAAGAGAGCCCAACATCCTGTTTTTCCCTCGCAGGCAGACTAGGCTTATCACAAAAGGCGTTCTGCAGTGTGTGTTAAGCAGATGCTCCACGCACTTAAGGGCAGAAGCACTTGCCTCTCCCCCGCTCACCCACCCCCCCACGTCCCCCCCATTGGGCCATACCTTGTGGGGGCACTGAAACCACTGTGGTTCTCTAGGGTGAGTCCTTGACAGATACCCTCGTTTTTTTGAGGTGCTTCTGCGGCCTACTTTTATGCCAGCAAACAATTTTTCTCACTAGTGGTCATAAAGATTATCCTAACCCTGCTAATAGGGGCACAGGGTTTCACTTGCCTACATGGGCTTACTATTGCTGATGTGTTTATGGTGAGATTTTATGATTTCTGTACCACTGGTGATTCTAGTGTTTGCTAATTTTGATCAACCTTCTGCATTCCATTCCCTGGTGAACAATGTATACTGTTTTGATCCTTGCACTGTTCAGGATAACGATTATTACTTCAGAATTTCCATAATATACATAGACGTTATGAGTTATGTTGTTTTCATCTATGATTTATGTATAATATATACTATGTTATCATATATTCCCATGTAGTGTCTCTTTTGTGGTGTGTTAATTGTGTGTCTGTGTGAGTGTGTTGCACACACGCTTTACACATTGCCTCTGATGATAAGCCTGCCTGCCTGCCCTGGCCCAAGCTACCAGAGGGTAAGCACAGGTATCTTTGGTATGTGACTTACTTGCCTGACTAGAGTGCTGGGTTCTGCCTGACTTAGGTGCAAACCCTAGCCAACCAGAAACCCCATTTCTAACACAGAAGTACACATTCATCATGCACAAGTAATATTTCTTTACTAACTCTGAAATCAGCCAATGAATAAAGTGGGCTTAGCGTAGCCCAATGTGCATGCTGTGGTTGATAAAAGCAAAATGTGAATGACAGTTGAACAGACCAATTTATTAACAGTACTGACTGAAAGGTCCTGTATATTTGTATATATTTATGCACTTTTATTTAAAGAAAGCGAACGTTTTTGGTTAACAACAGATGCTTAAAAAAAACTTACATTCTAGATTCCTCAATAACTCTAGAGTAGGAATCCTAAGCTGTAAACATTTCTTAAGTATAATGTATCCTAAATAATTAAGACAGTTAAGAACAGGATCTGATAAAGCCAATATATGTGACCTTTACATAGTGCATTCATACAAAAACAGTATCCATGCGCACACGGGCACAGGGTACACATACTGGGTAATATGCAGAGGGAAAAATATATGTACAACCACCAAGGTATTTAGAGCAGCCAATAAAAACACACAAAAGTACAGACACTTACAAAGTACAGTTAAATGTCACACTACCATACATTTAAATACTCTGCTACAAAAACTTCACAGCCAAAATATTGAGAAATGGAATATCATGAGGGTAAACATGCATAACCTATACATACTCTAGATTACTTTTTTAAAGGTACATACATCTGGAGTTACTATCTACAGAATTTTGTGATCCCAAGATGTAGTTTCAAACTCCAAATCCTTGAATGACCATAGACATAAGGAACGTTTTTCTGTTGCCCATGACTGGAGAGAGACGTCAATGATGACATTACCTGTCTAGTGCCATTTTTATGCCACTTCATTGATTTTCCTCTGCCTCCATTCACAGACTTGTGTACACGATCTTCATACATCTACTTCAATAAAAACAATGGTTCTCACATGTCTCCATTTGCAGATGGTTGTAAATGATCTTCATATATTTATTTCAATTACCATATAGTTATTGTCCCCATCCTCCATGTGCAGGTGGGTGTAGACTATCTTTATACTTCTAGTTCAATAAACACATCATTGATTCTCTCATTACTCTATGTGCAAACAGATGTTGATTATCTTTATAAATTTAGTTCAATAACATCATTGGTCTCTACTCCCTCGATTTGCAGATGGGTATAGACTACCTGTTTATATCTTGTTCGGTAACAACATCATTCATCTCTCTGTGCTCTATTTTCATACAGGTGTAGACTATCGTCATACATTTACTTCATTGTGTCTCTCCTTCCTTCATTCACACAAGTGTAGATGATCTGTTATCTGATTATCTTCATATGTGTAAGTCAGTAGTCAAATCATTGGTTTTAAACTTTTATTCTCAGACTCATGTAGGCTATCAAAAGAACAAGGGGAGGTAAGAGGTAAACTTGAAGAAAAGGCCTTCCTCCTACTGATTAAGTTCTAACAAACAAAGGAAGGCCTGTCATTATTGTCATAGAGTAACCCTCCACAGGATGATTGGAAAAACCCTTCTACAGAGGAACGGGCCGTGCTGTGACCTACGTGAAGTACGCAGGAGCACTGAATAGTATAATAAGATGATGAAAGTGAATAGGAGCAGGAGGGGTCTTGTATAGAAGGTTAAAAATGCAATTTGAGCACTACCTTAGGGGTAGAATCATGGAGCTAATTTCCTTGGTCCTGATGAAAAGCCTGTTGGATAGGCTTGAAACATCTAGACCCATAGGAAGGCAGGTGCATTATTATCACAGAGCCATCTCACTTTCTCCCGGTTTTGCATCCATACCACCTAGATGATAGCTTAAAAGATTCACCAACCTATGAGGCAGGTATTTTTAACCTTCTACACAAGACCCCTCCCACTTCTATTCAGGTTCATCATCTTATTATACTATTCAGTGCTCTGTTCCCGTTACGCAGTGGCACGGGAAGAACCCGATGATGAAGCATGCTACCAAGGGCAACCCTGGTGGGTGAAGGTTATCTAAAAAAAACATAGGGTTTTCCCAATCATCCTGTAGAGGGTTAATCTATGCCAGAATGCACAGGCCTTCTTCTTTTCATTAGAACTTAATTGTGTAGGCTTTCTTCATAGATCGATTTCAGTATCCACATCATTGGTCTCATCTTCCTCGATGCACAGACATGGAGTTCAATAACTACATCATCGGTTCTCATGTTCCTTCCTGCGCAGTCAGGTATAGACCAAGTTCAATAACCATTTAACTGATTCTCAACTTTATCCATTCCCAGGCAGGTGTAAGTTATCTTTCAACCTACCTTGTGTGAGAAAGACTGAGTCTTGGTGAAAGAGGAGTTTTGCCAAACGCTTTGTCCATCTGCCCAATTTTGAGTTGGGGCAGACCACCAGGTTTATGCTAACAGATTAATTTAATATACTCTGATGGCCTGACAGAGGGGGGCGTGTCAAATGATATATATGACACCACCTACCCTTTTGAGGGTGAATTGTGTTATGTGTGTTTTTCCTATCCATTGCTGCCTTGTAAAAGCTGGTGGTGAGGGACAGGAATACAAAATAATGAACCATAGAAGAAATGTCCCATGGTGTGTGGGCCATTCGGTCCTTCCCCCCCCCCCCAAAACAAACACCTGTTTTGGGACTCTATTTTTTTAAAGTATTTAAAAAGTTTGTATGCAGCCCGTCATGTTTGACTGTGCTGTCCGTCAAACCTTCAAAACATGGACAGGACAAAATAGGTGGGCTTAAAGTGCACCTCCGCTATCTGCCTTTACTCTTACCTTCCAAAAATAAATGTGTCCCTACACACGTTAATACTTCGAATCTAATCCTAAACCTTATAGAAAAGAAATGACTATAAAGCAGATTCCCATACACATCATCCTGGGTAGAAGACAAACATTGGAATGGAGCTCCGAAACCTCCCCATCAGTTTGCATAATGATAATTGTAGATGTCAGTAGCAGGTCCATTTCCAGCTTTCAGTGTGGTTAGGCCTCCTCACATCAACCAGAGACTCAGCATCACCAACAGGAGGCTCCCTACCACAGCAGAAAAGGTGATATCTGGAAGCAAAAAAGATAATGCTTGTGTGATATTTAGGAACACAAGAAAATAGATGTTTGTCAGAACACACCTGCCACATCTCCTTAACCTCCCCTTTGATGTCTATAGCCTCAGCCCTTTTCCCACTTCACCTGAGTAGGGTTTTCCTTTAAAATTTACAGGACCCAGCATCCCTTGTAGGGGAGGCTTCAGAATACAGAATGAGCTGAGGAAACCAATGAGCTCAACCCAAGCCTGGCAATGCCCAGCTGTCTATACCAAGCCTTGGTGAAACCAGGCATATATGTGGTGTCCACGTTTGAGTGATGGTGACCAGCGTCTCAGGGCTTAGCAAGGAGAAAGCCTTCACTCAAGGACCAAAAGCACACACACACTAAAATATGCTTTTTATTTTTATTGTAAAGCACATTCAAAATACATTGTCACTAAGCATGTATCATCAGAATCAGGTGAACGGGCAAAAAGAAGAATCTTCCACATTTCAGATTTTATACGGATTAATTGTAACCCCAGGAGAATGATAACAGAGAAAGGGAGCCAACCACAATGATTACCTGTGTTTGATCCATTGTTTGTGTCCATGAATACTGAAAAGGAAAAAAAATAAGCAGAACGTTATATTTCCTTTCTTTATCTCTGGTCAAAACTGTAAATCCACACTGTACTAGACCTTCCTGTAGTCGTAGTGAACTACCAATATAATCGCAATACAGTGGGCCCTGGGCTATAATAATCCTGAACCTCTAGCTCCTGGGAGAGATTTTGCCTGTAGTGCTACATTGATCCAGCAGTGCTAAAGTTATACTCAAGCAACAATGCAATAGTGATACTGAACGCACAGTAATGCTGCACCAGAAGTGCTATGGAATGATTTTTTAGCAGTGCTAATGTGCACCCGCGCCATCACAGCGATGGTATCTGGCATGGCTTCCTAGACTCTTCATGATTTCTTATCTACAACCTCTGACAGAAGATTTCCGGACTTCATTCTTCAGGAAAGTATATATTTATATATATATATTTATGATATATACTTTTGGACAACTATATATTTCCATCCCTTATATCTGTTTATTTGCCTCAAAGTTTTACTAAGCTTTGTCAGACAAGGCAAAAAAGGCTCTCTTCAGGGTGTGTGCCACTTTCATGAAGAAGAGGTTATATATAGAAGACCCTCACAAAGAGTGCATTTGCTGCTTGTATTCATCCCACAAGGTGTTAGACTGCAAAATTCTCAGGAACCGTGAAGGAAGTCTTCTCATTTGGCTCCAAAAAATGAAAACCAGGTCTGATCCCGTGCCAGACTCCGAAAGCGAGCAGTCTACTTCTTCAAAAAATTCTCTCAAAAGGGAGAGGGATCTGTCACATTCATTTATAGAGCCTCATAGTAAATGCAACAAAAAATTCTTTCATGACTCATCTACAGAGTGCAAAAAAGGGTCTTTCAAAACAGAACAGACTGTATCTGAGCCTGCAACACCACTTCCAGAGCTCAAAATGACACTCAAAAACCCTTCTTCAGAAAGGTCATTAATGAGCTCTGATGGAGCAGGGAAGTAACAAATATGTGTGTACCCCTTGTGAAGTTAACCTCCCATAACCATAGCATGTATTAATTGCATAGAGTGTTAAATCTAATCAACAAAAAGAAAAGCACACACAGAAAAAGTACACGTGGGATACTAAATTGCTTATGTAGCAAATCGTAATAAATTAATCATGTGAAATTGTCATACTAATATAGTGCAGTAATGCTTTTAATTAAGCAGAGCTATAAATGTATGCTTATTGTGAGTATTTTCGTTGCAAAATGAACACATTTGGTAAGTAAACCAAGCATTTTTGTAGCTTTCTACTAGGCGACCTCTAACAGGGTAAAACTTAGAATGGTGGGAGGTAAACAGAAAGGCTTTACTTCAAAATCTAACGTTTGTTGTGTTTGTTTCTGTATTAGTTCCCATTGAGGCCCATGCGGCCTAAAATAAAATGGCGGATTTGCGAGACTCCGAAAGAGTATGGCTCTACGCATGAGCGACTGTGCTCGAGAAGAGTATGAATGGCCTGTGCCTTGGCTACTGGTGTCAAGGCCAGTGTGGCCTAGAAAAGTGGATTGACGCCAAAGAGATGCTCGAGTTTGTGAGCCTGAGAAAATTGAGTGAAGTATCAACATAAAGGACAGGATGATGAGTATCGAAAAATGAACTATTATGACCACATGAGAAACATGGAAGTGACTGTGCAAAATTTGGACAATGGAGAAATGAGGTGATCTTCACCACTCCTCTAATGGACCAATGAGAAATGAGTATGGACCCTAAAGTTTCAAAATTTAGTTAAATAGTTAGTGAAAAGGGGTATAAAAGAGCCAGCACGAAAGAGAGAATAAAGCTGTCCCTGAATGTATTTTTCGCACCATGACATGCTGTCGGACTGAATGATTTTGGGTGCAAAAGACTTTGACATTTTTCCTGACTTTAACTTTTGATGGGGTATAGAATTGAATGCGGAGTCCTGATGGGAGGTAAACATCGAGGACGATAGAGAGGCCGATTTGGGAACCTGTGTCGTTTTATTCCTGTTCTTTTCTTCTTCCAAAGAAGATTGGTAATATGACATTCACATTTTTATTTCTATATCGTTTACTAATAAAATGTCAAATTATTGAAATCATTCTTTTTTCCTGAATGTATCTTATGGAAATGTTTTAATGAACCTATAAATGAAAGTTAGAAATTTTAAATTAAAAGTCCTTACAAAATAACTGAATTAATAAGAGAAATAAAGATAAATGACAAAGAGTAAATTAAGCTGGTCTTGATTTCCATCAACTAACTTCAACTAGCTGGTCCATCGACCAAAACAGTGGGGTGCCTTGATGTTATTTCTTATGGATCTAAAGACAATGGAGACGTCCATAAAATGCATATGTATATAATGTATAGAAATTAAAATTGTAGGTTTAATAAGGGTACTCCGCTGTCCAGCTGCTCGTCCTCTAGTCTTCACTGATGTTGGGAGCAGTGTGTTTGTGTGAATAAGTGACTAACGGTGCTATGGGCCCCACCGACGAGTGAAGTGTGATAGCTCCTGAGTATTTCCGTGATGGTTCGGGGGGGGGGGTTGTTTGAGAGCCGCGCTGGATCAGTTTTCTTGGTAGCAGGAGTCTGGTTCCTATAGGTTAGTTTGGATAAGCAATGTATAGATTGACAAGGTTAATGTATATAGAGTTCTGATGTACAGAAATTATGACTAAAACTATATGCTGAGTTTGTATTACGTTATATGTAGTCGGAATTTTGAAGCTTCTGGGAAGTAGGAAGCTGGTTACTCTGTCTGCAGGCAGAGGGGAACGTGTGGCAAGGGAAGTCGTACATTACATAGTCTGTTTCAAAGTGGTAACATCGTCATGTGTTACAAGTTAGGGACATTTTACTTGTAAAAGTGGTGAATTTATATCAAAGGCAACCTATAAGCACAGGAATCAATTGAGTATTCAGATTAAAACTTATCCCTGAGAAAGTAATAGAGTTTTCTCCTAAGCTTGAGAGAAGAGTAAAGTAGAGAGAAGTGCTATTTTATCGGCGAAATTCAAATTCTGTGGTAGAGAAGAGGTAAGCACTGTCTACTGTCTACTCCCCACACCGCATTTAAAAAGGGCACCTTGTGCCTCTAAAGCACCACCACTTTGGTGGGTCTGGGTCCTGGGGGCTCACTTCGGGCGCCATCTTTGTTTGGGGCTTTTCATCCGGCGGCGGCCGCCATTTTGGAGCGGACTCGCGCGCCAAGGGCTCATCGGAGAGCCTATTTAAGGCGGTCCTTCGTGTGGCGGCGGTCTCTACCACCTACCACACTGCTGGGCTCGCGCTGCATTAGCGCTGTGTAATTTTAAGCTTCCCTCGTTTTTTGTATTTGGGTTAAAATTGTGTTCACTTACCCCTGATTTTAACTGTGCTGCCTGCAGTTCGCGCCCCGCTCCCCACACCGCATTCAAAAAGGGCATCTTGTGCCTCTAAAGCACCACCACTTTGGTGGGTCTGGGTCCTGGGGGCTCACTTCGGGCGCCATCTTTGTTTGGGGCTTTTCATCCGGCGGCGGCCGCCATTTTGGAGCGGACTCGCGCTCCAAGGGCTCATTGGAGAGCCTATTTAAAGTCGCGCCCCACGCGCAGCGGGACGCGCAGGTGGACGCCCTCGCTTAGCCTGAGTCGTGCCGGAGTCCTGCCCGTCTGCGCCCGTCAGCGTTCCGGAGGCGGCGGAGAACTACTGTCGGGCCAGGCGTGGGTGAGGATGATCCACTACACTTCGGCGACGTTACGCGCCATGCGTACTTCATCTTGCTCGTGTCGCTCAGTATTTCCGGGGCGCCACAAGGGCAAACGACGCTGTCCCTCCTGCGGCTGGGCGCCTACTGGGATCCCGGGTGGCGTCCATAGGCCAGTTGAGGCGTGTGTGAAACATCTCTGCCTGCTGCTCAATACGAGGTCAGTAGGAAGCCATGCCCAGCACATCCATGACCTTCTTGTCAGGGAAAATCCTCTATGTCTCCTTTTGACCGAAACTTGGTTGGGAGAGGCATCCAACCCGGACATCTTCACTGCCATCCCTTCTACATATAAAATTTTTCGGCAGGATAGAGCGAAGGGAAGGGGGGGTGGAGTGGCTGTGGTGGTGAAGAAGAGCGTCTCTTGCTCAGTTCTTCCTGTGAATCCCATTGAGGGTTCTGAGTCCCTTGCCTTTCTGCTCAGATTATCTCCGGGTCAGGCGTTTAAGGGGCTATTGGTTTATAGGCCACCCGGCCCGGTGGGTTCTTTTTGGGAGGACCTACAGACAGCCATTTCAGAGCTGGCGCTGTCTGCACAGCATTGTCTGCTGGCAGGCGATTTTAATTTCCATTTTGATGACCCGGGCAATCCGGATGTGATTAAATTGCTGGACATGACATCTCCGCTTGGCCTGACACCGTTTGTGTCAGGACCTACACATGAGAAAGGGCATACAATCGATCAAGTGTTCTCGTCAGTTCCAATTGCTGACATTGAAACGTTGCCAGTACTCTGGACGGATCATAGACTGATTAGGTTCTCAGTGTTGGAGAATGGGCGGTTCGTCAACTGCGCCCCCACGGTGCCTAGATCAGCCTCGAGAGCGCTGCACAGAGTGACGCCTGTTATGCTGGAACAGGCGCTCATGGAACATCCTTGTCATCTCTCGGGGGATCCGGAAAGAGACACTGAGGCTCTGCAGCGGTGGCTGACTGAGAGGCTGGATGATCTTGCCCCTAGGGCAACCCCCCGGTCCACGGCAATACGGCAATCTGCGCCGTGGTTTACGGAGGCGCTGCGTGTGGCTCGTAGCCAATGCAAGGTTGCTGAGCGGGCCTGGCGCCTTCAATATGACGGGGAGGCTAAACTTGCCTACAGGTCGGCTGTGAGGGCCTATCACCGCGACATTCTTGGTGCTAAGAGGGAATACCTTGCCAGGAGGATTGAGGCGTCGGCGAACTCCTGTAAGGAGATCTTCACAATCGTGAAGGAGTTCACGACCCCGAGCTCCTACTCACCCCCGCTAGTACCATCAGATGCGTGGGCGTGTGACCTTGCCACTTTTTTCACCGACAAGATTAAGGCGATTCAGGCCTCCTTCTTGGAGAGCTCGGAGGAGGATTGTTGCGGCCCCGGGGCAGGACATGGAACATCGTCCACGTCGATGGCAGTGCTGGCAGACTTTCCACCGGTCTCCAGTGACGCGTCCCGGGCGCTGTTGGCCAGTCTTAAATCTGGCTCGCCACTTGACCCTTGCCCTGCCAAATTTTTGGCTGGGATGGCGGCGGTGGTGAACCCTCTGGTCAACCCGATCCTCAATGCCTCCTTGAGGGAGGGGAGTGTCCCACGCACCTGGAAAAGGGCGATGGTGATCCCCCTTCTGAAAAAGCCTGGTCTTGATGCCGAGGTTTTGGCCAATTACAGGCCAATTTCACTTCTCCCGGCTTTGGCGAAGATCACTGAGAAGCATGTTCATGGCGTCTTGTCGAGCTTCCTTGAATCCAACAATGTGCTCCATCCATCCCAATCCGGTTTCCGTCCCAACTTTAGCACGGAAACGGCGTTGGTGGAGGTCTCAGAGATCATCAGGGAGACCTTGGATGTGGGTGGCAAGGCCATGTCAATCATGCTGGACCTGTCGGCGGCCTTTGACACCGTCCCCCACGAGGCGCTCTTGGTTAGGCTTTATGACATCGGCCTAAGGGGGACGGTGCTCAAATGGTTTACATCTTTTTTGGACGGCCGCCGCCAGACGATCTGGGTTTCCCAGAGCTCCGCCGAGATGCCGCCATTGGGAGTTGGGGTTCCACAGGGTTCTGTGTTGAGCCCGTCGTTGTTTAACATCTTTATGTCCCCTCTGGCGGCTGCGGTGGAGGCTTACGGAGCCCAGATTGTGTCCTACGCCGACGACACGCAACTCCTCTTCACATGTGGTAAAGATCAGCCATTTGATGGAGAGAGAATTCGGGAGTGCCTGGGTATGGTTTTTGGATGGTTCCAGCAGAACAGTCTGAAGGCCAACTCCAGCAAGTCGGAGGTTTTATTCTTTGGCTGTACCACCGACCCCGAGTGGCGGCAATGGTGGCCTGCCACTATGTGTCCTCCGGCACAATCCTCTTCTGTTGCCAAGAACCTGGGCGTTAAGCTGGATAACAAGCTCTCACTGAGAGCGCACGTTCTTGGCCTGTCCGGCACCTGTTTCGGCATTATGAAGATGCTCCGCAAGTTTCTTCCTTTATTATCTGCGGAGCACAGGCGGATCACGGTGCAGGCGCTCATCGGATCCAGGTTAGACTATGCCAATGCCCTTTTCTTAGGCCTCCCGGATTACTTGGTCCAGCGCCTGCAGGTGGTACAAAACTCTGCAGCCCGTGCGATTTTTGGTCTGCATAGGCGAGCACGAGCCTCTGGGCTGCTGCAGTCGCTCCACTGGTTGCCGATCCGGAAGCGGATCATGTTTAAATCCCTGACGCTGATGCACAAAGCATTGTTTGGCTCAGGTGCGGGATATCTGCAGAAGAGACTGACTTTCTATCGCCCTGCCCGCTCACTGCGCTCCGAATCCCTCTTTACTGCTGTGGTCCCGCGTGTGAGGAAAGCCCGCATCGGGGGGCGCTCTTTTAGCTTTAAGGCCCCCCAGCTGTGGAATTCGCTTCCGTTGGCTCTACGCAGTACCCCCATTCTGCTTCATTTCAGGAAAAATCTGAAGACCTGGCTTTTTAATCTTTCTGTTTAGTGGGTGTCTTCTTCTCTTGAGTTAGCTTTTTCTTGTTATGTTGTTCTACACTTGAGCTGTCTGTGGAAAGCGCCGGGACACACTGTTAGAGTAGCCGAGTGCTATATAAACACAATTTAACATAACATAACATAACATACTGGAAATACAGGATTCTTGTATGTTTGAGTAAACTATCACTTTGGTTTTAGTGAAACAGACAAATGGAAATGTTTTATGTCGTAACTAACTGATTTAAGTTGTGTAAAATATAGAAATATTGTGCCGATAAATTCTGTAAAGGAGGGGTCAGCAGAAGCCGGAGTAGGGCTGACGTCAAAAGTGTCGCGCTGGGATAGGTCCACGTGAATAAAACATTTTTGAGTGCTGATTGGTGCGTTAGCGAGAACTGAGCAAGCATAAGTCTAAGTGACTGTGACGTACTCTATTCTGATTGGTGCGTTAGGGTGACTCGCACTGTATTAGGTTAGTGTAGCGAAACAGTTTGAGGAAGTGCGTACGGTTGTTTTGAAGCAAGAAATCTGTGGAAAATGGAATTCTGTTATAGAGGAGAAAGTGAGAAACCTACATGGTTTAAGAAAATTAAGAACCTGTTTAAAAAGGACAAGGAATTAGTCACCAGAGAGGGAAAATAGCTTCATCCACCTAAAACGCCTGCATCATATATGATGACAAAATATGGCTATCACACTTGTATTTGGTTAGAGAATTGGGCAAAGTATACTAAAAAAGATGGAGTATTGGCATTTCCAGAAGTAGGTTCATTTAGTACAGCAGTCTTACGAAATTTGAGAGAAACGATGACAAAGCTTGAACCAAGACCTAGACCGACTCAATTTGAGGCATTACCAGAATGGGAAGATGAGATGCATGAGTTAGAGCGAGAAAGATTTGAGGGCTTTAGAGAACAAAGGTGTAATGTGAAAGGTCTATGGGGAACAACTCATGAGAGTAGAATGAGAAGATGGAGAAATGCTGACATGTGGGATGGAAAGTATCCGGTGAGAACAGTTGATGATGTAGGACGGAAATGTACGGAGAAAAGGAAAAATGTGGAAACGGAGAGAAAGAGTTGTGGGATCAGTGACACAAAGGATGATGGAGGATGGAGGGGATTTTAAATAGCAGACCCCCTGCATATCAGTCAAATTCTGTAGTAGTGACACCAAATGCTCCGCCAATGGAGACTAGATTTTCTGGTACTCCAAAACAATATTCTGAAATTAGAAGTATTTCAGATAAAAGAGAACAGAAACCTGAGGAAAATCCAATTACCTCTGAATTAATGTGATCCACTAATGAATTAACTGAGAAAATACAAAAACTTACTAAAACATAGAAGCTGTGACTGTGCCAGTAACAATTAGTCCTGTAATTCCTGTTTTTGAAAATCAAAGGATAAAAGAACCATCGTAACAATCCCTTTGAATCCGAGTTTACAAAAAGTAAGAGAAAACGTTTACCCAGATTTGACTGAAGTTAGGAATACTAGTTGTATGACACCATCTGAATTAACTATAAATCAAAGTCCTGTGTATAGGATTCCTATGGGTGCAGAGTCAGAATCTGTAACACCCAAAAGAAGTATAGATAAAATTAATCTGACAAAAGCTCCGGTAGTGCCAACAGCAGAGGAATTGAGTGATTGGGTTAAAACTTTGCAATCAAAAGATCAAGAACCTAAACTTTTGGATGTGGTTAGATTAAAAATGTATATGGAAGAATTGATTATTGGAACAATTGGTACCGAAAGACTAAAAACTTACCAAGATGATGAACTCTTGTTTATGTGTAAAGGCATTACAAGAGAGCTAAGAATCTGCATGACAGATTGGAAGAAACAGCAAATGAATTAGGAAGAGAATTTGCAAAAATTAAAATGTTGCAAAAACCCTGCAGAGTAGACTTTACTGAGAAAGATCTAGATAATCTAAATACTTCAGGAAGATTGACCCAAATAAAAGTATCAATTGTGTTACTAAGGAAATGGGGAGATGTGGAACGATGGAGAAGCAAATGGGTATAGAAAAGGGAATAAAATAGTGACAAAATGTCACTAACATTTCCGGTTAAAGAAAAAGAACCTGTAGTGTATGAATTTCCTATTAAAGAAATACCGGGAGGATGTTATGTACATGTACCTTGGACTAGACAGGATATATTGTCATTTACTAATGATGTTCCCAGATTGCGAGAAAAACCTGTAGAATGGTACAGACAAGTAGATAGATTTGTGAAAGTTTCAAAGGTGTTATGGGAAGATTTAGATGGATTATTTGACATAGTTGCATCAGCAAATTTATGGTCGGAATGTAAAATTACTGTTGACTAGCCAAAAACAGAATATCCAAGGGATGTTAAACCAGGCGCTCCAGGTCCTAAAGTGATGAGGAAATATGATCAAGTATTAATGTTTTTTAAAAATAAAAATTCCCCCTAAAGAAACAGATTGGTTAAAAATTGACAGGACATTGCAAGACCCTAAAGAATATGTACACTCTTATTATGAGAGATTACTTCAGGTGTTTAAACAATACAGTGGATATGAAGAACTGAGTGAAAAGGATATGAGTCATTTTATATACATATTTGTCTTTTGTTTAAGACCAGAAATAGGTGACATGATAAAACACCACATGATGTGCTAGCAATCCAATTCGGTGGATGAAGTTTTAAGATATGCAAAATATTGTAGTGATCAACTTGATGCCAAACAAAGGAGGCTTAAAGAGAAAGCTCTGTGGGCACAAGTGAAAGTAGCCAAACAACAGGGAGCTCAATTTGATAACCAAAATAATGACGGAAGTCAAGCAAAAATTAAAGGTAATCTAAACAAAGGAAAGGGACAGTTACATTTAGAAGAGGCAAAGAAGAAGTGGCCATGTCACAACCGCGGCAAGATAGGCCATTGGAAGAACAAGCGTAAGTTACCTCAAAAGGTTAATCCTAAAACTAAATCATTGAATCCACAGGTGCAGAATGAGGTAAATCAACAATCATCGCCACAGCAGCCGGTAGTTAACCAGCAGAGTCAGGTACCACAACCACCTCTCCCAAACAGTGTAAATCTGCAGAAATACAGTGCAGAGACAGGATTCTACGGAGAAGAATAGGTAACAAGATCACCTCGTGTAAATGCAATCCCGCAGTATTGGTTGAGGTCGGATGGAAATGAGTCAGTTGAGAGTTGTTGACGGTGCCTTGGAGAGGAAGTGGAGTGTGTGCTTGGCACAACTCTGGAGGTTGATCAATCTGGTCCTTTTGTGAATGGAAAGGTGAATGGTGTAAATATTACCTTCCTAGTGGATAAAGGTGCTACCCGTTCTACTGTTAGATCAGTAAAAATTCAAAACCTTCCTCTCTTAGGTGAGCACATCCAAGTTATAGGAGTAGCGAATAGACAGATTAAAAAACCCCTTACTGAACCAGTAGAAGTTGAAATTGGTAACTTTAAAGAGATGCACCGAGTTGTGGTATGTGATAGTAGTCCAGGTAATTTGCTTGGGCGGGACATACTTTGCAAGATCAATTGTGCATTTTATTGTTCATCAGATGGCAATGAGTTTCAAACTGCAGATGATGACACGTTGTATAAAATGACCATGTCAATGATAGATTCAGAACGAAATGGGATGTTTCCTGTGTTTGATAGAGAGAAGTTACCAAATGAATTAAAAGAAACAGTCAGAGAAGAAGTATTGGATTTTTCCAGAGACGAGATAGGCCTAAAGAAAGATGTAAGTCCTGTTAAAATATCTGTGAAAGAATGAGCGATTTATCTAAATATTCCACAGTACAAATTGCCACCAGAAATAATTGAAGGGATAACTCCTGTTATTGACAAAATGATTGAGCAAGGAATTCTGACAGAAATAATGAGCAGTCCATGTAATTCACCTATAATGGGACTGAAAAAGCCAATGGAACGTTCAGAATAGTGCAGGATTTGAGAAAGGTAAATACAATTGTTGTCCCATGTTGTCCAATTGTACCACACCCAGCTGTGATATTATATCAGATTCCACATGATGCAGAATGGTATCCAGTTATTGATTTGTGTAACTCATTCTTCACAGTTCCATTACACCCTGATAGCCAACCGATATTAGCTTTCCGGTTTGGAGAGCGTATTTTGGCTTGATGCCGAATTCCTCAAGGGTATACTGAAAGTCCTTCTATCTCTAATCAGTTGTTAAAGAAATCACTAGAGAGTCTAGACATGCCAGGACAATCTGTGTTGGTTCAGTATATTGATGACCTACTGGTCGCATCAAGAACTAAGGATGCATGTGTTTCTGACACAATAGCATTGCTAAATTATTTGGCAGGAGGAGGACATAAGGTGTCTCCATCAAAATTACAATTTTGCCAGAAAGAAGTACAGTATTTAGGTCACAAGATTGGAAAAGGAATAAGACAAGTTACCATAGATAGAATCAGAGTTATTCAAGGAAGGAACCCCCCGAAAACACAGAAACAGGTGAGAATGTTCCTAGGAATGGTTGGTTACTGTTGACAATGGATACATGGTTTTTCTTTGATTGCAAAGCCTTTACAGAGACTGACCAGAGGAGATGTGAAAGACCCTATAGTATTGAATGAGAAAGAAATGGCAGCATTTGAATAGTTAAAAACCAGTCTGTGTGAAGCACCAACACTAGGTATGCCTGATTATGAGAAAGAATTCAAACTATATTGTAGTGAGAGAGAAGGATGTGCATTATCACTTTTAATTCAGAGACATGGAAAAATGAGAAGACCAATTGCATATTTTTCAGCACTGTTGGATCCAGTTGCTAGAGCATTGCCAGGATGTCTGAAAGCAGTTGCTGCTACAAGTGTGAGCTTGGAACAGAGTGAAGGTATAGTGATGGGATACCCAGTGAAGGTATATGTACCACACTCGGTTGAAATTCTCCTCATTAGGACAAAAATACAGTTTTTAACAAACAACAGATTGACCAGATATGAGAAGGTAATTCTGGGAAAAGACAATGTGACAGTTGCAAGATGTGTAAATGTGAATCCTTCTACATTGTTACCTGACACCCTGGATGTGGAGGTGAAAGATGACATTGATCACAAATGTTTGGATGTGCTTGAGTACTGTACCAAACCAAGACCTGACATTAAAGATGAACCATTGGAAGAATCTGATTATGTGATGTTTGTGGATAGTTCGTGTTTGAGAACTGACGAAGGTGCTTTGAGTGCTGCGTATGCTGGATGTACAGTGGCAGATGTTCTGGAAGCATCTTGTTTGTAAGGAATTTGTTCTGCTCAAGTAGCAGAATTAATTGCTTTGATTCGAGCATGTGAACTGGGAAAAGAGATTCAAATAACCATAGTGACAGACAGTCAATATGGCTTTGGGGTTGTTCATGACTATGGACAACTGTGGTCCCAAAGAGGATACCTGACCTCTGCAGGATCCCCCATTAGAAATGCTGAATTTGTAAAAATGTTGTTTGATGCGATTCAGTTGCCTGAGAAGATTGCTGTTGTGAAGTGTGCAGCTCACAAGAATGGAGATGACTATATAGCTGAAGGTAACCATTTTGCTGACTTGATTGCTCAATATTGTGTTAAAAATGTAGCTTTTATCAATTGGGGCAGGGAAGAAGAACATGTTTCAAGTCCTTTGATGCTAACTAATGTGGTTGAGACTTGGCAGGAAGTAAAACAATTGCAAGAAGAGGCAGGTGATGAGGAAAAAGACATATGGTTAAAAGCAGGTTGCAGACAAAGAGAAGAAGATGAAATTTGGGTATACAAACATGAAAGACCAGTAATGCCTGATAGCATGATCTCTATCATGGCCCGAATGTATCATGGTCAAGCCCATGTTGGTAGAGACGCGATGATTCGCCTTTTCAGACAGACTTGGTATAATCCCAAGTTCAGAATGATCGCAGAAAGTCTGTGTCAGGGATGTTTGGTTTGTCAACAACCTGGAATCCTGTAAGAAAAACGGTTATAAGTTTGGGAACCATAGGACGGGAGGGAGGTCCTTTTACTAGAATGCAGTTGGACTTTATTGAATTACCACCATGCAGTCGACTCAGATATGTCCTTGTAATCATTTGTTTGTTTTCACGATGGGTTGAGGCCTTTCCTACCAGGCGCAATGATGGAGTAACTGTTGCAAAGCTCTTGCTAAGAGAAATCATCCAGAGGTTTGGTTGAGTCAGACAGAGGAAAGCATTTCCAGAACGAGTTAATACAGATGATTTGCGAAGCATTGGGCATTCGCCAGAAATTGCATTGTACTTTCAGACCAGAAGCTTCTGGGGTAGTTGAACAAGTAAATGGAACAATAAAAACAAAATTGGGAAAATGTATTTGGCCACTGGACTGAAATTTACCACTTGTTCTGATGACCTTGAGGAGCACACCCGATAGAAAGAAAGGATTGAGTCCTCATGAAATACTAATGGGAAGAGTAATGAGACAAGCATTTGTAACAGTTGACAAACAATTGGCTATTGATGATGATATCATACTGGATTACTGCAAGAACCTGACTGACGTGGTAACTTCTGTATTTCACCAGGTTGGGATTGATGCAAGTACAAAAGAGAAACATCCAGCTCATGATCTAGTTCCTGGAGATTGGGTTCGGATAAAGGTGCACAGGAGAAGAAACTGTCTAGTTCCTTGCTGGGACAGGCTGAAGCAAGTCATCCTAGTTAGCACCACTGCAGTCAAGTGTGCTGGAGTAAATAAATGGTTTCATGCCAGCCACACAATTCAAGTCCCTGAACCTGTAAATCAGCAATTGGAAGAGACAGAGAATAGTACTGACTCTGATTTTGAAGGTGAACAAGACCAAAATCCAGATCTTGAAGCTCGACCTGTACGTCGACATCTGGAAATATCAGATACTAGTTCAGCATCAGAAGGAGAAAGTGAAATAATTGAAGTTCAAGTTCTTGAAGATCGACCTGAAAGTCGACATCTGGAAAAACCCTGTACAAGTTTGGACACTAATCAAAGTAAAGAGAAAACTGGTAAATGTATCAGTTCTAAAGGACAAGTTAAAAGCTCTGAAAGAAGGAACGTGAATCTTGAAACTGGTGAAAAGGAAAGAACTCACGAAAAGGATGTGCTTCCAAGTACCAGCTATGGAGAAGTTCCTAACAGAGTGACTGCACTGATAGAAGAGAGAGCACAGATTCAATGGATGAATCAGACATCATAAAATTCAAAATAAAAAGAAGTGATGAAAAGTCTGAAACTGAGTCTGAAGACAGTGATGATGAAACAAAGTTAAGGAGAAGTTCACGGAAAAGAGCTTGGAAATTGGAACGTGCAACTATAGAGCCTGAAATTAAAAAACACGTAAAGGAGAAAATTGGCCTAAAGGAAATGATGGACTAAAGTTTAAATTGATTAATAAAACCAGAAATAAAGAAGAAAAAGTAAATGAGATAACAAGTCAAAAGGAGTTGTTAAGAGAAAACAAAGAAACCTTGCAAAGGCCGAAAAGAGTAAGAAGACCAAATCAAAATTATAAATCACCTGGGTGGACATATGTTGCATTGCCCTCAATAGAGGAAGTCAACAGTAGTCAAGAAAATCTGAGTTATCAAAATGAGTAAAAGTTTGATAAAAAAAAGAAATTGTATAAAACTGGGAGCAAAAAGAGGACAAAGAAAAAGAAATAAAGAAACAAATTAGAACATTGACATTAAAGACACTTTTCTAAGTGCAAAGGATGTAAAGACACTTTTCCAAGTACAAAGGAGATAAAGACACTGTAGTGATGGTAAAAAACTGTGAATGAGATATCGTGTTTGATTTATTGAAAAAAAAATATATATGCCTACTAATGATGTACAGAAATCAAAATGTGCTATTTTTAGAAAATGGTGTAGAATGTGGCTAATATGTACAGGATTATTAATTGTAATACGGCTTATATTAGCAATTGTGATTCCTTTCAGACCTGAATTTGAACAAGCTAAGAAAAATGGGAGTGAGAAAGAAAAGGTTCATGGGTTAAAGAGTAATGTGAATATAATCCTTACTTACATAGAGATAGTTCCATTGGTGACTTTGCGAAAAACACTTTTTTAAAACTTCTGTATGAATATGTGAAGACTATGGATGCGAGGGACTGTTACGTCTGTATGAAATCACCTGCATCTATATCAGAGGGTGTGACTTACCATCATCTTCCTTTGATGTATGGGATTACTTGTAGTGTTTTATCTAGTTCATTTAACAAAACGGGTAAATTGGAATATTATTATTCTGATTACACTTTTGCAACATTGAAAATTTTACAAGAACCGAACAAAATTAAGCCATGTAGAGTTTTTGGTGAATATTTTCTAGAGATACAAGAACTATTATGCTTTTAAACACAATTTAACATGCAAAATGCGTAGTGAAGAGAAAGCCTTTTTGGACATGGTAGAGGAAAGGAGAATACAATACGAAAGAAAATCGGCTACAAAGAAAGCCAAATCAACAATGTGGACTTTTGAAGATGAAAATTATGAGGGAATTAATATGAATGTGGCAATTAATATAGATACACCACAAATAGGAAACTTATATATTCATTGAGATAACACTTTATATGACAATTATTTTGTGGGTGCAAGTCAATGTGAAGACATATATATTATAAAAGGGGGATGGGGGATTTAAAGGTGGAAATGATCCTGTTTTTCCTGGAATTTAGTTTTGTGTGGTAATAAAGCTTATTATAGATTAACGGACCATTGGTATGGATCCTGTTATGTAGGTTTGGTCTTTCCTAAAATATTCAACGTAGATAGAGGAACTAATGGAATTCATGAAATAGGTAATCCCTTAACACGTAGGAGAAGGGAAAGTGTATTAGGAATATTAGGTGATTTGTTTGGAGCATTGATACCAGCAGTGGGTATATCTGTTAATGCAAACAAAATTCAAAAATTGTCAACAATAGTAGATCGTTTATCCACAGATACGGCTGGAAGATTTTTAATGGTAAATACTGGTTGCTATGAGAGCTATGGTGATGCAAAATCGACTTGCTCTTGACATAATGTTGGCAAAAGAAGGAGAAGTCTGTGGAATTTTAAAGGTACAGCACTGTTGTACTTATATCCCAGACAAGAGTCAAAATATTAAAAAGTGTATTACAAATAATACTGAATTACATGAAGAAATTACACCACTGGAGGTTGACAGTGTTCTTGTGAAACTTGGTAAGAGTTTTTCAGCTGTAAAGAAATGGTTTCTTGAAATAGGTAAATCAATAATAGGGAAAGTGCTAATTCCATTGACTGTAGTAATATTGTGATATTAATACTAAGACTAGTTTGCAAATGTAGAAGAAGGAGAAATATTAGAAAATCTATAAAAAAATAAAATTGAAGAAAGTAAAGAAAGAGAACGTAAAAGAGAAGAAATAGAATTGGAAGAGTACAAAGAGAAAATGTACAATGATAGAGGAAAAATGGAAGATACAAGAGTTTAAGCTAACTAAATGAAAACAACCTGAAACATGTTTCTTTGAAAATTATCTAAAAAATGTTTGGTGTTGTGTGGTGATAAAATCACCAAACGGGGGCATTGATGGAGCAGGGGAGTGACAAAAATGTTTGTGTACCCCTTGTGAAGTTGACCTCCCATAACCATAACATGTATTCATCGAGTGGAGTGGTAAAACAAATCAACAAAAAGAAAAGCACACACAGAAAAAGTACACGTGGGATAGTAAACTGCCTATGTTGCAAATCGTAATATATTAATCATGTGAAATTATCATACTAATATAGTGCAGTAATGCTTTTAATTAAGCAGAGCTATTCATGTATGCTTATTGTGAGTATTTTCATTGCAAAATGAACAAATTCGGTAGGTAAACCATGCCTTTTTGTAGCTTTCTGCTAGGTAACCTCTAACAGGGTAAATCTTAGAATGGTCGGAGGTAAACAGAAGGGCTTAAAAATCTAACATTTGTTGTGTTTGTTTCTGTATCAGTTCCCATTAAGGCCTATGCGGCCTAAAATAAAATGGCGGATTTGCGAGCCTCCGAAAGAGTATGGCTCTACGCATGCACGACTGTGCCAGAGAAGTGTATCAATGGCCTGTGCCTGTGCTACTGGTGTCAAGGCCAGCGTGGCCCAGAAAAGCGGATTGATATCAAAGAGATGCTCGAGTTTGTGAGCCTGGAAAAATTGAGTGAAGTATCGACAAAAAGGACAGGATGATGAGTATCGGAAAATGAACTATTATGACCACATGAGAAACGTGAAAGTGACTGTGCAAAATTTGGACAATGGAGAAATGAGGTGATATTTACCACCCCTCTAATGGACCAATGAGAAATGAGTATGGACCCTAAAGTTTCAAAATGTAGTTAGATAGTTAGTGAAAAGGGTATAAAAGAGCCAGCACAAAAGAGAGAGAAAAGCTGTTCCTGAATTTGTTTTTCGCACCACGACATGCTGTCGGACTGAATGATTTTGGGTGCAAAAGACTTTGACATTTTTCCAGACTATAACTTTTGATGGGGTATAGAATTGAATGCGGAGTCCTGATGGGAGGTAGACATCGAGGAAGATAGAGAGGCAGATTTGGGAACCTGTGTCGTTTTATTCCTGTTCTTTTCTTCTTCCAAAGAAGATCGGTAATATGACATTCAAATTTGTATTTCTATATCGTTTACTAATAAATGTCAAATATTTGAAAGCATTCTTTTTTCCTGAATGTAGCTTATAGAAATGTTTTAATGAACCTATGAATGAAAGTTAGAAATTTAAAATTAAAAGTCATGACAAAATAACTGAAATAATAAGAGAAATAAAGATAAATGAGAAATAGTAAATTAGGCTGGTCTTGATTTCCATCAACTAACTTCTACTAGCTGGTCCATCGACCAAAACAGTGGGGTGCCTCGATGTTATTTCTTATGAATCTAAAGACAATGGAGATGTCCATAAAATGCATATGTATATAATGTATACAAATTGAAATTGTAGGTTTAATAAGGGTACTCCGCTGTCCTGCAGCTCATCCTCTAGTCTTCACTGATCTTAGGAGCAGTGTGTTTGTGTGAATAAGTGACTCGCGGTGTTATGGGCCCGACCGACGAGTGAAGTGTGATAGCTCCTGAGTATTTCCGTGATGGTTCTGGAGGGTTATTTGAGAACCGCGCTGATCAGCTCCCTGCTGATGAAAAATAGTTTGTCAGCACCGCCAACAACAAAAGGCTGAACTTCTCAGACATTGACTACATTCTTGACTGCTCCATTTATCGATGACATCTCTCTCGTCGTCGAGTCAGACCCCGATTTTGTCCACCATTCCATTGTCATCGTCATCAAAAAATGTAGATTCTTTGCCCTGGACAAATTACACGCTGTCAGCAAATTCCATGTCATCTACAAAAAATTTGTTGAAGAATTACTGTTGACAGGGGAGCCACGATTGGCAAACATTATCATCAATGGAGAAGCCATCGTTGATGGTTAAGCCATCGTCGACGAAGACACCGTCGTCAACTAAGACATCGTCTTCAACAAAGACATGTCGTCAATGAAGCTGTCCGTATCACCAGAGGCAATGACATTGTTGTCGAGTCCACCTCAATCTCCAATGACACAACCATGAGCGGAAGCCCATCCGTCGACAAAGGCTCAGTTGCTGCCAAAATCACTGTCAACGGGCAAATCGCTGACAACGAAAACTGATGCACCTGCTGCAAGACAAGCAATGCTAAATTATTGTAACTGCCCCAGAACATACTTCCCCCAGTAAAATCACACCTCTTCTGCCCACTCATCTCCTAGAAGCAGAAGATTCCAAAAGGGAAGGTGCTTTTGAGGGATTCCTATAGTCCGTCTGCCTTGCACCTTAAGTGTCAGCTTGATGATGATGATGATTAAGAAGAGCAGGAATACTATGGCCAGACCTATTATGCCAAGCCTGAGCCATGACATCAGCAATATCAACAAGAGATGGTGATGATACCATCAGCCTTACTCTCTGCTCTCCAATTCTTGTTAGAGGATTACTGCCGACTCGTACCACCTTCAGTGACTGCTGCCAAACTTCCATCTCCACCAGTTGGATCTGCAGTACAGACAAGTACTACGGCGATACTTTCAGTCCTGAATGCTCCACAGTCAATTCCACTGCGATCTCTTCAGATGAAGAGAGAGAGGAAGGGGAGCGTTGTGACTCTGCCACAGAATTTAACAATTATATGATATCTCCTCCTGCATCATCAACACTGCCTCGGGTAGATTTCCCGCTAAAGGCTATAGGAGGATTCCATAATCTGTTGGAACGTGCAGCAAAGTGATTCCCTTTACCAATGCCTTCTAAAGAGTCTGACTGTTTTCTATATGATTATAAGTAACCGTCCCGTAAATCTGTCAGTGCCATACCCATAATAGACTACATCTGGGAAGACCGCATTAAGATCATGAAGACCCTGGCTTCTATACTAGCTGTACTTCCACGCCTTGGCAAGAAATTCAAAACTACAGAAGATGCACCAGTTTGTCTCATAGGGCTCCCTAAGCCAGACTCAGTGGTCATGCAAGCTGCTCAACGCTGCTCAAAAAATCCTTAGCACCTCTTTCTGCTCCTCCAAAAAAGGATGGCAGGCACCTAGATTCCAGTGGCAAGCTGTTTTGTACCATGTCAGAGCTAACTGTGAGGGTATGACCACCTCTTACATCAACCAGCTTCCTGAGGAGGCTAAAGAGGAGATTAAAAAGATTAATTGAAGGAGAAATAGCATCTAGTGAGATTATAGATTCAGACATGGATATTGCCATTACAGGGTACAGACACTTAACAGGTGCGGCAGTTCATAGGCGACAAGTGTGCCTCAAAGCAACACATTCTGCCAGGTAGTTCAAAAACAGATCTTGGACCTACCTTATACAGAGAGGCCCTCTTTGGAAATCATGTAGAGGCCCTCAAAACCATTAAGGCGGTCACCGTTCCTGCAAGACATTGGGGACATTGCAATTCTGGAAAACTCCTTTTTGCAGATCCAGAGGAAAGGGACAACCTTTCTACAGAGGGGGGTATCAACAGTACTGTTACACTTCCTATGCCTTCAATACGTATTTTTACCATCCCCAGTTCCAGCAACAACAACTGCTTCAATCATCTTTTGTCAGATCAAGCAGAGGAAAAACGTCACACGCTAGCAGGGATACAGTAGGAACGTAGGATCTGCTTTCATGCTTATCCCCACTTTTTGCTGGTGTTATACTGCTTTTTGACTAATCTGACTGGGATCCTCCTAATCATGACCCCAGTCAATGCGCTTTCTCCCTAAATGTGACTATGGTAAGTTCTTTGGTACCTTCCTAATTGGCTACTGGTGTACCCTTCTAAGTCCCTAGTATATGGTGCTAAGTTACCTAGGGCATAGGTACACTAGGGGTCCCCCACGGGCTGCGGCATGTATTATGCCACCTAGGGGAGACCACTCAAATTGTGATTATAGTCCTGCCATTGCAGCGTGTGTAAGCTGGTGCTAGCACCACTTGCAACAGATATAAGTGTCCTTATATCTGAGGTCACTGCACTTAAATCATATACGTCACTCCTAAGGCAGGCCATTCAATCCTTAACCCCTTCAGTGCTAATGACAAGGGTAACTCGTCATGTAGGGCCCATTGATTTCAATGGAAAGTCAATGGACCTACATGCACACCCCTTAGCAGCCAAGTGGTTAAGGCAGGGTGCTTGGTTAGAAGTGTGAGGGTGCCCTGCATGAGAAGGACACCCCCTACATACCCCGGAGTTGATTTTCCAAGGTTTGTAAATGCGGGCAGCCATTTGATACCTATTGGGCCAGATGTACAAACCCATTTTCCCATAGACACAGAATGAGTAAAACTGATTGATACATCTGGCCCATAGTGGGCATCAAGTCAATTACGAAATTATTAACTATATATTGTCTGCACCGAAACCGGTCATGTTTGGTATCAAACATGTTGGAATCCTGCCCCCAACACCAATTTTAGTGTTGGATACAGGATCCCATGTACAAGGGGCCTCCACTAGTGAGCCCGTTTGCATTCCTGGTACCAGCTTTTCAGGGTCTAACACCGAGCTAGAGCTGCTACTGAGCACAGGCTCAATTCTGCCCTCCTGCTGCTAAGCTGAGCTCAAGCAGGGGAAGGTAAAACAATAGGTTTCCTGCCACAGAGAGGAGTGACCACCTCCCAGACAGGACTTAATGTATTGCGCTGGGGTGGGGTCCCTTGCCAGCGCCACCTGACTGCTTTGAAGAGCAGATTGGGTGCCTTGCTTGCATACTCCAGTTGGAACCTGTTCAGGGAGACGTTGGCTCCGGTTCTGGTGTGAAACTGGACAAAGGGCATCTCTGTCAAGCCCATCCCCTGGGAGGGATCCCTGAATCGTCCCAACCCTTTCCCTTGGGGACTTAAGGGCTTACTTGTGTGTGGCTCTTCAGATTTGTCATTGGACAAGATTCAGACCTGAAACCACTTCTACTTCTACCATCTGGGCACTTTGGACTTTTTGGGACTTCACCAGGGAACTGAGACTTCATCAATCAATCAATCAATCATTTGTAGAGCTCACTATTCACCACTGAGGGTCTCAAGGCGCTGGGGGGAGGTGGGGCGAGGGTGCTGCTACTGCTTGAACAGCCAGGTCTTGAGGAGTCTCCTGAAGGCCAGCAGGTCTTGGGTCTGTTGTAGGCAGATGGGGAGAGTGTTCCAGGTGTTTGAGGTGAGGTGGGAGAATGATCTGCCACCGGCGGTTGCTCGACGGATGTGGGGGACGGTGGCAAGGGCGAGGTCAGGGGAGCAAAGCTGGAGGGTCGGGGTGTAGAAGGTGAGTCGTTCATTGAGGTACGCTGGTCTGGTGTTGTGGAGTGCTTTGTGAGGAGCTTGAAGGTGATCCTCTTGTTGACGGGGAGCCAGTGCAGGTCTTTCAGGTGGTCTGTGATGTGGCCGTGGCGGGAGATGTCGAGGATGAGGTGTGGAGAGGCGTTCTGTATGCGTTGTAGTCGTTTCTGGAGTTTGGCTGAGGTTCCTGCGTAGAGAGCTTTGCCGTAGTCCAGTCTGCTGCTGACGAGGGCCTGGGAGACCGTGCTCATAGTTCAGATGGAGATCCATCTGTAGATCTTGCAGAGCAAGCAGAGGGTGTTGAAGCAGGAGGAGGAGACGGTGTTTACTTGCTGGGTCATTGAGAACATGGAGTCCAGGATGACTCCCAGGGTGCGTGCATGTCATCATGCATACCCCTCATCCCATTCTGTCACCTCAAAATATGACCGGTTCAGGAGGAACTGGACAAGCAGTGGATACAGTCCGACGGCTCCTTCAACGACATTATCAAAGTTACTCCACAAATGATAAGAAGCCTTAGAGTGGTGGACAGACAAGAAGCATCTGTCAATTGGGCAATCCCTACAGCAGATAGCAGCCCCTTTAGTGATCACTACAGATGCATCCCTGGAAGGTGTTACCAAACTCAAAGTCAATCTGACATAAATTTACTGGAATTGAGGGCACTACATCTGGCCCTGCAGGCTTTTCTTCCAGGAATACATCATTAAACAGTGCTTGTCCATGTGGACAATATGACGATGATGCACTACAACAACAAGCAGGGCAGCACAAGATCTCACCTGCTTTCCAGAGAAGCGCAAAAGATATGGGAATGGGTTGTACCACACCAGATCTGCCTCATTGCAGAGCACGTTCCAGGACAAAACACTACGGCAGACACACTCAGCTGGCTAACAATGTCATGCCATGAGTGGAAACTGCACCAGCAGACCTTAGACAAGATATTCTTTCGCTGGGGCAGATCAGACTTGGATCTGTCCCCAAATCTCCAGAACAGCAGATGCCGGTTCTATGTGAGTTGGCATCATCAGCGGGGATCATGGGAAAGTGCCTTTTCAGTTGCATAGTTCAGCATCTTTGCCTCAGCTTTTCCGCCAATTCCTCTCCGTCCAAAAGTCATTAGGAAGATGAAGGTAGAACCCTGCAAAATGGATTCTCATTGCTCCAGCCTGGCCACATCAACACAGGTACACAGAATTTCTTCTCCTATCCCCGGATCGACACATCCACCTTACAGTTCTCCTCAATCATCTGACAATGAACCAATGACAAATTCCACACCCGATCCCAGGCACCTTCACTTTAAGGCATTGCGTGTGAGTTCCATGAGTTTCAACATTTGAACATACCAAGGGAGTATAGAAAAATCCTAGCCAGGGCCCGGCTGACAGTACAAACACAACATACCACCTCAAGTGGAATATGTTTTGTCTCTGCTGCCAACAAGCTGTTCTACCATATTTTTTACATTTGGTGCATAATTCCAGGAAAGTTCTTTGGGCAGCTATTTCCCATTTTAGCAGATGTCTTTCTTCTCCACAATTATGGTCTTCTTGAATAATCAAATAGTTCCTCAAAGGATTGTTCTGTACGATTCCTTCCATAAGGCCTCCTCCTCCTTCGTGGCAGTTGAACACTGTTCTCTCACAGTTGATAAAATATCCCTTTGAACCAAAACACAAAGTGGACATAAAATTCCTATCATTTTTTTATACAGTAACCGTTTATGCAGTTCTGGACTGATGGAGTTCTTCTCCGCACAAATCCAAAATTCATACCCAAAGTCCCTTCCTGCTTTCATCTTAATGAGTCTGTAGTACCTAAAACTTTCTTCCCAAATCATTCGACAACAGCAAAAAAAGGTTTTTCACTCATTGGATGCACTCACTGGATGTCAGGCCCTGCCTAAAGTTTTATCTGCAAAAATGCAAGCTTTTTCCAAGACTTCCCAACTTTTTGTCATAAGATTTCCATTATCTTCCAGTGCAATAAGCCCATGACAGATAATGGGAGGGTGGTCCAAAAGGAGATAGACTGTGTGAGTGATGCAAGGATGGCCCATCCATATGTTCCCCCTAAGCAGTTGTGATGCAGCTTGATATACTTGCACACCTAGAAATCAAAATGTTTGGGGTTTCCAATGAATCTCACTACAAAGCTTACGGGGCCTGTCGTACGTGGTCAGGGTTCTTAGGGGAAATGCATTAGATTTGCCCCAGTTCACCCAGAGCCCAGGTACTTGGCCAAAACAAGTCAATGCTGCACAGGCCCCATCCACATCACAGTGATCCTCATGCAAGAACAGTGACATGTCGTATTCATACAGTGAGATGTAGAGGATGAATCCCTCAAGTCAAGGCCCGACTAACTGTCCCCCTTCCTTACAGTTAGTGGGAGGGACTCCAGCGCAAAAAGCTGCAGAGGCAAAGGGCAACCGTGAAGTGTGACCCTCGCAGTTAGGGGGCTTTAAAGCAACCAGGTCTAAGTCAGAAAGCCCCACCCCATATTCATACTGGTCATTGTGGTACAACAAAGGTACCAAGCGGAAGGAATCAAAGGCCTTCTCAATATCAATAGTCAGTGCCATAGCCTTGGGGCACTCTTCCTAGGCGGAAAGCCAGCATGTGCACTAACTAATGTTGTGGACTGTACTACACAATGGTATAAACACTGATTGATCCGGGTGTATCCACTTAGGAATGTGTGGTAGCAAGCGGTGAGTCAATATTTTAATGAGGCTCTTGTAATCTACATTTAAGATCAACAAGGGTAGGTATGAAGTTTTCAAAAGCGGGGCAATCAGAGCCTCACCCTTGGTGGGAGGCAAAGATCCCCGATCCCTTTAGGTATTGTAGACCTTAGTGAGAAGAAGGGCGAGGAGGTCAACAGATGATGGGTTAACATATGGGTTAACCCATCAGACCTGGGTACTTTACCCCTGGCCTGATCCTTATACTTCCTTCACCGGGACAGGGCCACCTACTGTGGCAGCGTTACCAAGCGGCACATCATGGCGTCAATCACGCTTGCTATATATTGTTTGAGTGCCAGGGCCCTGGGTGCCATTGTGGAGGGAAGCATAATAATCTTTGAATATGGCGTTAGTCTTGGTTTGTGTGTACATGACATAACCTGTGGAGATGAGTAATGGAAGGACCTGTGACTGGGACCTGGTAGGATTCACTAACTAGGTGTGAAGGTACCCAGCTGTCTTGCTCACTACGAGTCTTAAAGAGATAGTGTCCATAGTCATACGCTTTATGTTCCTTAATAATCTACAGGAGCTTTTCCCTCTCAGTGCAAGCCTGTTGCCGAGCAGCGTTGTGTGGGGACCCACTATATTGAAAGTATCCAATGATTTCTCTTGCTCCACTATCTCAGGAAGCAGTTGAGTTTGTATCTCTGCATATGTGGATATACAATGTCCCTCGTGCCACCACCTTGTGTGCTTTCCACTCAGCCAAAACCAGGGATTCAGTGTCAGTGTTTTCAGTGATTTAGTTACGAGAACAGGGGACAAAGAATCTCAGAAGACCGGGTACTCCAAAGGAGCCAGATTCAACTTCTAAGAGGGCATTGTTGGCCATGGGGAGTCCCAACCAAGAGTAAATATTACAGAGTTATGGTCAGAGTGTGTCTTGGCCAAGTCCTCTGGATGGAGTTTCCTATCCTGCAAAAATCAGTTACACAGTAATTTATCGAGGCAGATGTATGAGTTACGTATACCAGAGTAGTAGGAGTATTCCATGTGTGTCAGATTATGCTCATACCACACTTTCATCAAAGCCCATCATACATCCACTGGCAGAAAAAGTTAAATGCAGAATGTATGGAGTAGGACAGCAGAGGGGGTGGGATATATCTAGTTTCATGTCCGTAATGCAGTTGAAGTCACCCCCAAGGGCCAGGGGGATATGGGAGATCTTGGCAATGTGTGTGGCAAGGGAGGAAAGAAAATACTGCTGATCGAGGTGCAGGACATAGATTGAGGACTACAAGGTCCCTACCCTCTAGTTCGCCCCCACAGAAATAACTCTACCCTCTGAGTCAAGAGCTGCAAATTGTGATAGAAAAGAGGCCCTGGACCAACTCCTAAGAAGTACTCTGCTAGAGAAGGAAGAGAATGAAGTGTAGGACACCTGTCCCCTCCAGCGTTTCTGGATCGCCATTGGTTGCCCTAGTGAGGTGGTTCTCCTGAAGAAAGTCAATGTGTACCTTTCAGTACCTTTTTCAGCTTGATATATGCCTGGAGTTGGTACCTCTTGCTCAGAGAGTTCAGCCCCCTGACATTCCATTTAAGAGTTTCCACCATGGAGGGGAGACTACACATAGGGTAGTATCGGGGTCCATGGCATCTGGCTCACACCCACAGCCTCCCCGGGGAACAAAGGAGACCAGGTGGGTCCAACAAACATCCCACCATGCGACAACAAGTGAGAAAATATACAATCCCCAACTGTTGCCATCAAGAACTGTTATACTGGGTGTGTTGTCCAAACCATTGAATTGGGGAATCAACCAGGAGCCGCCTGGTACCGCAGCACTTTACCACGGGTCCATGGTTGCATGGAGGGGAGATTGCAGAATACAGGATCAGAGACCCTAGACAGACTACCAGGGAAGGTGGAACAGCAGAGACAAGCAAAGTTTCCTGACACCCTAAATCTATTGCTGGGTAGAACGACCACCACCCTGGGTTCTCGCCCACTGTCGCTTGCAGTTTTGGGGGCCATGAGGTGGAGTAGAGGTAGGTTCATGCAGTTTTTTTTTGTTTGTTTTTTTGTCCTCATACATGCCACCAGAAAATATGCAGTTTTGTAATAAAAGTCAATCCAGTGCCAAACCTCCTCTGTGGTGGTGAAAAAAGAAGATACACTATCCGCCAGGATGCAGGGTTTCACATTGAACAACAAGACAAATCTATCTCTTAGTTACCACAGTCTCTTTTTGATGGATAAGAAGGAGGCTTGTTGGCATTGCACCACTGTTGTAAAGTTCCGGAAGGACTGGAAGTGCACACCTGCTTCAAAATGTAGTCTCGGTAGTGCAACAGTCTTGCCACCAGTGGGAGGGGAGCAGCCCCCAGGAAAAGGGCATAAACCAGAACTCAGTGTACCTGCTCAAAGGCATGGTGTTTGGAAAGCCTCTCTGGAGTGACCACCTACTGCAGCCAGTCCTCGAGTAAGGAGATCCTCGACAAGCACGCATTCCACTCTAGCAGTCTCACTACTCTGGCATTGTTTCTTCAGACTCTACCCACAGGGTTTTCTATCCTGGCCTCTAGTTTCTGAACTCTGGAAGCCTGGTCTCCCAACACCATGGAGTGTTCTTTAACACTGTGGACCAGGTCCACCAGACCAGACTCCACTCATTTGATCCTGTCTGCCATTTTCCAGTGATCATCAGCAGAAGCTTGCGGTCCACCACTAGCGTATCAATCTTGGCCTCGAGCAAGTCTTTGGTAAACCCCATGGCGGCAAAAATGGCATCTAGTTTGGCTTCCAAGTGTGAGGCCTTGGTACGGGCATCTGTGGGCATTAGACCATTCGAGGGCAGTACAAACTTGCATTTATAGTGTGATTAGTCCTCCTCATAGTCAGGGTCCCCTAGGAGGGGGGATTGGGTTGCAGCGTAGTGTCCCGCAGGGGTCCCCAGATGTAGTGCTGTGGCATAAGAGGGTGGGGTTGGGGCCACTCAATGCCAAGTGAGTTTCGGTGGTAGTCCAAGAGGGTCAGCGTCTCACCATAGCAGTATCTAGGTGATCCCCCGGCTGAAAACGGTACAGTTTTCAGTGGCCAACTCAGGCTCCCAACACCGAGATGTAGCCAGTGTGGATAAACGACAGTGCATCTGGTGAAAGCTGGAGAGGGAAGCAGGCCATAGGTGAAACCCCAATGTGTCTCGTGGGTGTAACCCCTCTCACCAAGTGGCAGCTCAGATCTCCAGGCTTGTGGTGGCCCCTACCAGCAGAGGTCTACATGCCTCGCTGGTATCTCTAATGGCAAGGGGAGGCCATAGTGAAGTGGGGCTAACACAATTCAGGACCAGGGGCAGGAGGTCAGGTTGGTTCCCTCTAGTCAGGTGGCATAGTGTCCATCACCACAGATGCTGGATCACTTAGGAAGCAGTGGGGAAAGGAGCCATACAATCTGTGGCCACCTGGAGGTGATCAGCAAAGAGCCCCCACAACTGTAGTGGCCAGTTGCTCTAGCTTCTTTTGAGCGCTTGCAGCCACAACTTGGCCCTGTCCCACCCTGGGGGCTTTAACATAATTTGCGGCAGAGCTTCCTGCAATCTGTGTCTTTGCTGGGGGGGGGGTCAAAGGTCAAATCCTTTGCCCTTCAGTATATTGGGCCCCGTAGGACCGTTTGGCAATCTTGGGTTCACTGCGGTCCTGGTGGTGAGCCTGCTGGCCCCTAAGGTGGCAAACTTTGCAGAGAGCTGGTTCCACTGGCTCTCTGCACCAGACTTTTCCCATCTTTTTCTTCTGGTGCTTCTCTCCTCCTTGGCACCAAGGAGCAGGAGTGCAGTTCTTCTCCCCTCTATCCTTTAAAGGTGTAAAGGGACCAGCCTCCCTGGTCCTTGGGAAGGACCTGTTGGTCCTGAGGCCAACTGTAGTCAGAGTCTATAGTCCCTGGGGGCATCAGTGGGTTCCTCCTTCCAGTTATCTATGGCTGCCGCATCCAGTCCCAGTGTCCACGTCCAACAAAAAGCACAACAAGAGAGCTCCCCCCTTGTGAACATTTTTAAAGTGTGTATAGGAGGCTGTCTTAGTATATGGTGCAGACTTATTTAAGTGCAGCACCTTGCACCAATCCAGGCAACCCCTATGGTGATTTTAGTAATCTTAGACAAACATAGAAGTTCTCTAAGTGGTAGCTGTGGAGAGCAGCCTTCAGGCTTAGTCCAATAGGAGTGTTAAGCAGCTTGTTTTACCAGAACTAATCATATAGTGTCGGTTAAATGAAAAAGAGCGTACTTCTAAAAATAGTCATATTCATTTCTAAACCCTCACTAACACATTGGTATATCTCCTACCCGGAGATATAAACACAATACTTCAAATGTAAAACAGGTAAGTCAGCACAAATACACAGTGGTCTCCAGTGGGAGACAAAATGATATACTAAAGAAGTGGAATGCGAACTGCGACCGAAGTTGAGACTTGAACCAGGAGACTCAGAATAGCAGGGGACACAAGGAACTACCTGATGTAAGTAACCAGGAACCCCACGGAGGCTGTGTGCCGAGTGGAAACACAGTTGCGTACTCAATGCAGGTCGATGGGAAAGTCATGGTTGCAGTTTTCAAGAAGGACCCTTCCCAGAGGACCCTGAAGAAACAGCAAGGAAGAATGACCCACTCGGAAATACCCCAGAATCCTGGATACCTACCGCAGTGAAGCCAAGTGCATAGGTGCAAAGTGACTTCAGACACCTCCGTAGACCACAGTGGAGGACTTCAGTGAAGATACCGCAGGTGAAGTAGGTGAAAAAAGCCTGGTGGAATCAAAGATGTATTTTTGAGGAGGAGTACCTGCAAGCAGAGGGGACAGAGTCTATGCCACTCCGGAGTGACTAGGAGGCACAGAAGACCAATGACCACCGATAATGGAAGATGCAGAAAAGTTGACAGTGACATTGTCGCTGCAGCTGTGAGGACCAGATGACGCTGTAGAAGACCAGGAGCCATTCACGTGCTTTCCCAATTTGGAAGTAGAGAAGCAGGGGGTCAGTGTACCAACATGCCTTGGCAGCAGCAACAGACGGGCCAGGCAATAAAGGTGAAACGTTGGTGTTATAAGACCCAATGTACCCCAAAATAGGCCTAGGTAGTTGCACGATCTTTTACCTATATTTGTCCTACCTTGCTCTGCATAACGGCCATGGTGCTGACCTTTTGCCTAGTTAGGTGTCAAATAAATGTTGTATGGTTTTCTTAAAAAACTAGCGTAATTTATTATGCATGAGGATTCTTAGTATCACAGCAGGATTACCATCTGGTGCATAATAACTCTGTACAAAAGACACCACTACCATCATCCTTGGCCAACAAGCCCACAGTACCATGACACATCTAGGTAGAACCCCTGAGGGTACCCTTTGGGTATATAAGGCACACATCTTCGCTGGGCAAACCAGAGGAGAGCAATCTTCCATGCTGACGCGAGACGCTGAAGTCCCTGCCCGCAGACACTGTAGCACGCAGTGGTCTGACATCCCTTGTGGAGTGTCCATTTTGAGACCAAGACGGTGTCCTTCATTCTCTCCCATCAGATAATGGCGTTGGCTCTTTCCTAGGCGGATTCTTGGCTATACACCTTCATACATGCTTTACTTTACTTCTTGTGTCTTTGATGCCCACAGGCCTGGAGAAGAACCTGGATGAAGCACAGCCACAGACGATGCCCTTAAGCGAGGGTAGGACACCGGCTATAAAAATGTAAGTGCTCCCCACCTCCCGCTTTCCCAGCCCAGAAAGGTCCTTCAATATGCAGATGCACCCAGCCCCTGTCTGGAACGTATGCACCAAGTGTAACTAGAACTGTACCCTAGATGTGAATTGAAGTCAGGCTGAAAGCACAATTTATTTGCACATAGAAGTGTTCACTTTCTAAAAGTGGCATTTCTAAAATCCACCTACACCAATAAGCATGATTTTTCACTACCATTCCAAACATACCACACATGGCAGCGCTACTCCCTTCAGATCAGGAATTACCACTTAAATACGCGTGAGGGGATTCCTAATATTAGCCAATGGAAGGAGCAGGCCTCACAGTTGTGAAAAATGAAATAGGGTGTTTGTCACTGCTAGGACATGCCACAAAATAAAGACACATATTCTACCTTTTACTTACACAGCATCCTGTCCATAGGGTTACTTAAAACATAACTTACAGGTGACCTATATGTAGTAAAAGGGGAGTCCAAGGTTTGGCACCTAGTTTTAAATGCCATGTCACTGCGGCAGTAAACTGTGCACGCAGGCACTGCAGTGGCAGGCCTAAGACAGATTTGAAAGGCTACTTCTGTGGTTGGTGCAATCTGCACTGCAGGCCCAATTGTAGCATTTAATTTACACGCCTTGGGTATATAGTATACCACTTTACAAGGGAATTACAAGCAAATGAAATATGCCAAATAGGTGTAGCCCAATCATACCATGTGTTAGGGGTGAGAGCACATGTACTTTAGCACTTATTAGCAGTGGAAAAGTGCCCAGAGTCTTAAAGCCAACAAAAAGAGAAAAAATAGGAGGAGGATGGTAAAAAAGTTTGGGGATAACCCTGTAAAAAGGGTTGAGTCCAACAAAGGTGTTCACACCTCATCGAACAGGGTGGCTAGTGAATTATCATGCCAAGACCAGAGGCTTCAAAGCCTCTGCTGCCTGTGATATGTGACCCTGGCTTCCCACGGTCCTGGGGAAAATCACACCCTGCCCTGAGGCCCATTTGGCACTAAAGCAGATGGGACAATTAGCTAGTCAGAAGGCAAGTCACACTTGAAGGCTGGGCACACCATTAAGGTGGGCCACATGAAGTGGACAGTCAAGGAAGATTTCATCATCTTGTTTGTGGTGAATCTAGGAACTCTGGGTCAGGATTATGGCCTCTCTCCAGAAGAAGTGTTCATATAGGGGGTGTAGTCCCCCCAGAGGTAAGTAGCCCATTGGCTACTACCCTACACTCCTAAACACCCCTAAATGCAGTATTTGGAGGTCTGCTGATACCAGGAACTTAGATTCATCTACCTAGGAACCAAAGAAGGACAGAGGAGAGTAGGCACCACAAGAACTGAGGACTTATCTTGAACTTGTCGCCAAATCCTGCCTTTCTGCTGGTACCTCAACCATTGCACCGATCAAGCTCGTCCAAAAACTGTGCATCCTCCTAAGCCTGTGGAAGACTGTCCAGCACTTCAACAATCAAGTAGCATCACACTTGGGGTGAAGGAGCCATCCCCTGAAGATGCAGGCCCTATCCACACTTGCCCTGTACATGGACTTGCTGGCCATCAGGTCCACTGAGGGAGCATCTCACTAGGAAGAAGTCTCTGCTGCTCCAGGAGGTTAGATCTGTCTCCCTGCTTCGTTTGGAGATGCCAGGCCCTCCAGGAGTTGCCCAGCACCACTACCCTGGGTACCCGCGCATTAGCCACAACCAAGGCTTGTTGTGTGTCCAGTCTGGGTACGACTGATGCTAACACCAACCTGCTGATGAGGGACTTCAGGATCGCCGTAGTCAGCACAGAGAGTGTCCCTACTGTGCTGTTTTTTCTCCCTCTCCAGGTCACCAAAAGCCAAGTGAGAGCCTCTTACTACAGCAAACTGCCGGCTAAAACAACTCTGCACCTGAGCCACCCAGCCCAGGTTCAAAGAAACCGACTGCGTCCCTTTGCTCCAGAGACCCGCAAGAGCCGAACCCCCCTTTGGGTTCTGCTGGACTTGTCTCCAAGTTCCCACTTGCAACCTTTCTTTTGCAGGTACCTTTGCCATTGACTCTACAGCATAGTGCTCAAGGCTACCAACACAACCAGCCCTGTGCTCCCAGACTCAGCAGGGCGGGTAGACCTGAACTGCTGATGGTTTCTCAAACCATGGTTCCTAAGCACCTTAAGCCCCTAAAGGTATCCCTCAAAACGTATCATAAGTGTATCTATGCAGTGTATGTTCATCCCATAACATAACATTACTGTGTTAGAGGCTCATACCACAGAACCATTATTTGAATATTTTTGCCTATTGTAAAAATTCATATCTCTGAAAGTACTTTCCTGATATTGATGATCTTGGTGTCTGAATTTATATACAAATCTGTGTCATTTTTCTAAATTGGTCTCTAATTTTCTTCTATGTTTCTCATTTATTGACTATGTGTACAACAAATGCTTAACTCTACCCTCTGATAAGCCTAAGCTGCTCGACCACACTTCCAAACATAGAGCACTTAGGGTTATTACCTTAAGACCTGTAAACCAATATGGTGCGACCAGATGGCCCTCCTCCAAGCTGTGTAATCTGAGGACTCCTACCTTGCTGTCTGGTCACGCATGCCATAGGAATGGATAGGCGCCCAAATGACCAGGCTGTCTTGAAAGTCCAGATGTGGGCTACTTTGACTCTTTGAGTTCAGCCGGAGCTCAAGGAGGTTGGTTTCGAATGTCCCTCTCTTGTTACTCCAGATACAAGGATTACAAATTAGGCAGGAAACCACCTTATCATCCATTTGTTTGCCCTAGTTTCCACAAGGGCCCAGAACAGCCTGCCCTAGTCCCTTTGGGGCCCAGGTCTGCTGCTGCTTTCTAGCCCTATCCAAAGTGCCTTTTCTCAGAGCCTGCGTTCACAGTGAACAGGGTGGAATGTGAAGCTGATATCCACGTAGAGGACGGACTGGTCACAGTTGGTTTACCAGTACTGTACTCTGAACGTAATGAGCACACCTGATGGATTTATGGATGGACTGCTTGCCCAGCTGTGGCTTTTGTTTCAAACACAGAGCTTCCACTCTGCCAGGACTGTTCAACACAAGAGTCTACCTTTCATGGAGCCCACCCAGCAGAGCGAAGGCCAAGCAGCCCTGCAACTTGCGCCCCTCTCCCCGTAATCTGACCAGAGAGGGAGGGGTTGGGTGGCACTAGTCCCGGATGCCACCTGGCAGTCCAGACCCCACGATCCTCCCTGTTACCCATCTCCATTCAGCACATTTCTACAGCAGTTCAGAACAACAGTTCCATGGGTGTCTATGCCGCCTGGGCCAGCACCTCTGTTTCTTGCTCAGGCTGAGCCTTGGCCTGCGTCCCCTTTCTGTTGTCAAAGAGCAGGCTGGGACCGCCAGTGCCTTGTCTGCACAGCCCATGCAGGTAAGCAAAGACTCCCACAGCAGGCTCCAGAAGGGTGGGAAGGTTGGTCTGGGATGGTCACAAGGCTCCTCATCCTATCCAGCAGGTGCCTCTACCTGGTTCTTCCAGCCAGTAGCATACCACATAATTAAATATTAAATTGTATTTTCATGGAGCATGCAGAGGAAGGTTGGGTGCCTATCTTGATAAGCAGGTATTACTAAAACGGTGAGTCAATAATTGCAGAGCAGGGTATTCTAGGATGGACTTCTTATATAGCTGATACTGATTACCCAAAACAATACTCCACAGCAGTGCAAGTGAGACAATATGTAAAATATACCTGAAATCCGAATCGAAGCCATTTCACGAGTTAAGAGCCCGTACTTGCAGAACCAGATGAAGATGAACACTAAAAGGGAATAAGAAAGGCAGAGAGTATTTACGTTTTTACTTCACATCCGGAGCTTCCATCACATCTGGAATTCTCATTCATCCAGAACACAAAACACCCCACTCACTCCAGGCACCCTTGCTAACTACCAACAGATCACATTATGCACTTCCATCACACCACACACAACTGCCACATTGTGACTCAGCACACCCCTAACATATGGCATTCCTCTCAACACCAACCTTCACATCTGGAACACAAACTAGTCCAACGCTCCTACTGTGCCCAGCAAGAAAAGTACTGCTGGTACCCTTGTATCCACAGGCTCTCACACTCAGCACCTGCTCACATCCAAGACTGACATCGACTAAAACGCAAGGTTCCCTATGTTACTTTAATCTCAGTCTGCACAGAACACAGGGTTACTTACATTGCCTAAACCTCAGGCTTCATAGTCTACAAGAGCATTTACATTGCCATAACCTCATTCTGTACAGTATATGATTACCTATATTAGCAACAAACCAGCCTGCATAGTATATATGGTTACCTAGATTACCTTAACCACAGGCTGCCTAATACACAAAGTTACCTATATTACTTAACCTTGGTATATCCAGAAGATAAGGTTACCTATGTTACTTAACCCTGGTGTACCCAGGACACATGGTTACCTAGGTTGTATTAACCCCTGCCTGTCCAGTAAATTATTACCTAAATTATCCTCAGACCAGTTTGCACACTATACATAGTTACCCATTTTAGCTTCACCCAGGATGCACATTAGACTTGGTTATTTACATTACCTTGCCCACAGGCTACCTACTACACAAGGACAGAACATGCTAGTGTAATCCCAGTCCAAGCAAGGTCGAGACCCACCTATGGACACCATTAGACAAGTAATTTAGGACTCCAAAGCCAACAACCAACATTCCTCACCATACATTGAAACTTTTACAACCCATAATGTTTTGTATAAAAGAATACCTACAGATTGTAAATTGAAACAGTCCTCCGACCATGTGCCTGTATCTATTCTCCCGGCTGTAATATTTAATTGAGCAAACTGTTCCTGTTTTGTCATAACGCCTTTTGTCTTCCGTAATTGAAGGGATCTCGAACCCAAGCACAAGACTACATATTATTTATCCCAAAAGGGTCCCCAAATTTGCTAGATGTGGTCATGCTGAGGCTAAATTCCTCCATGTAATGTGGCACTGCTCAGTTTTTACGACTTACTGGGAGGAGATACTGGCCAAATCAAGACTGTATTGAGGTGGGAGGTCCCCTGCACACTTAAACAATGTCTGCTGGGCCTACTCCCAGAGAGTGCTAAAAAGAAACTCACTAGACGGTTCATGATGTTGGGCCATATAGTGGCTAAGATACTTTTTGCAATCAGTTACTTAATGCTAGGGCCCCCCTTGATTCAGGATTGGAGGAAAGACTTGCTGGAGTGGGCGGGGGCAAAGGAGGTGCACATGCAAAGAACATGGTGGGATGAGAAAGTGACAGATGACTTGCTTTCCTCGGAAGTTATGGTGCAGGCACTGATGACACTTCTGGATAACTCTATTCCCAGATAAACAAACAACAATTAACATTATGTGGGTTAGAGCTCTGAATGTGGTGGTGTTGGTTTAGGCCACTTTGAAAGCTACTTGGGCTGTAGATAACTAGAGCAACAGTGGATGTTATAAATGCCTAAAGCACAGGAAAAAGGAGTTGTAAATTCTTGGGCACCACTTTAAGTCTGTTCTGCAAATCTGTTCCCAGAATACTCCCTAGAAGTTTAGTTTTGGAGCCAGACAGCCGGCAGAGTCTGACTACTGTCTCTGGAAGCACAATCAAAACTGAGATGGCTGACAGCAAAAGATGGCTTATCTTATAGGGATCCAGGAAGCAGAAGCAAACTTGCACAGCCTATCTTTCCAACAACCATGAGTGGTTTATCAGTGCAAAAGTGCTACATAGCATCTATCAAATAGACTTGTTCAAAGATGCAGGAAACACAAATGCTCAGACTGTGCTTCAGGATACTATCAACTTGGGTTGATTGAGAATGCCCTTTTGATAGACAGGTCAGAGAGAATTCTGTATGTGTTTTCTTCCCATTTGGTGGATCCTGACTGTGCTGCTCAAGTGTACTATTGCAAAGCCAGAATGATTTGATTGCACCCGAGTAGCCACGTCATTGGTGGATCAGGGGGCCTTCTTTATCTATCTGAGCGACAACAAAGGAGGTTGCCATGGTGACTGGATCTCCTGCACATGTTTGATGGAGATCCTTCCATTGTTGAACTGTTTGGCATGATTTCTAAATTCCTAAATTCTTACAGTATGGATATTTGAACCTGCCACAAGACTGCATTGGTGTTTTAAAAGAAGCAACATAACGTTCCCAAAAACATCATTATACGCTTTTAAATGGAAGAGGTTCTGCATCTGAAGTATCCAAAACATCTGTGATCTCTCAAGAGTTCAGGAAGAAGTAGAGATTCCTTACCTGCTCCACTTGGCAAGGCCTTTCCTCGATTTTCATCATTTGAGTTAAATTCAGCAGCATCCCTGCCTATAGTAAATCTGAATAAACTTCTTACTTTGGAATTTCATTTGTGAAAGTTTTCCTAGAAGGAACTAGGAAAGTATTTCCTCCTGCTAGTTCTCTTCCTCACTGTGCGAGCTAAACATAGTTAATGGTTCCGCCATTTGAGCCTATAACCAAGCACAAGTTTATTTGGAAAGCTGTCTCTTTGGAACAATTCACCTCTGCCTACAAAGAAAGCAAACTTTAGGCATTGGGTTCCCGGGAACTTTATACTGTGTCTTTAAGAACAAATAGTGATAAGAACTCTACCAGGTTTTCGACCGAAAGTAATTTCTGACTTCTATATCAATTCAGCAGTTGCCTTACCAGCTTCCTTTCCTAACCCTTCAGCACCAGCAGAGGGAGTCCTTCTCATGTGGGGCGCGGAGAGAGAGTTTTATAATTCTGCTTGGACAGAACAATAGAAATGAGCAGGTGGAGGTGATTGTTTTTTCTATGTTCCCAGTTAATAAACACATTTGTATCTGGTAGACCCAAAGTGCACTTAATCATGGGAAAATAACTATTGTGTCTTCAATAAAGAATGTCCCTATTCCAGAGTTTTGTAAGGCTCCAACATGGACATGCGCCCATACTTTCATGAAACATTATGGGCCTCATTAAGATGTTGGTCGGAAAGGCTCCAAATGGAATTCTGAATTTTCTAACCCGTGTTTCTGACCAACCATGTTACAATAGATGGTAACCGTTCAGTCTTTCCAACACAGTTCCGACTGGCATTCGGAGACTCTGAGTTGATCGGAGCTGGATCGTACAGGTCTATGGAATGCATTTTCGACCGACGTATTACAATGTCAGATTCTGACAGCTTTTCTGAATCGGTCTGTCTGACACAAAACGGCTGTCGAAACTCACTTTGGGGGCCAGTAGCAGCCCCACTACACTCAAATGCCTCAGGTTGGGGCCCGTAGGAGTACCCATGGGACTGCTCTGTACAACCATGCACAGTGTGACAGGCACCATTGGGTGCTCGCCACAGGGTGCAAGGTTTTACGGAACCACCCCTTTTTTCAATGTGAGCCTGTGTTGTCGCTCAGAACACAGGCTCCCATGGAACTCAATGGAAGTCCAACCGAACGGTGTTCGGAAAGATCGTAAATGGTCGGTCGGACTCACCGAACCCGAGTCGGTCAGAAACCATTCCGACAAGAAGTCGGTTGGAATGCTTTTTCACTGACATCGTAATTAGGCCCTATGTCTTCATCTGGACTCCTCAGCTGCTGCCCAGCTAGGACAGGCTTCCATTCTAAATTGATTTGGGTGACAGCTGATGCTGTTTTTGCTCTCTAGTCTGTCTTTTTCTAGTGGGATGGACTTGCTGTACTATGCAGCTCTCTGGACTCTTCCACCTAGAATCCTCTTGGGTTCATAAAAATTAACTGACCTAACTATCACCGTGGGGGATGATGGTACAGAGGTGGAAGGGTGAGGCCCTTCCAGGCATAGCACCAGTTTTACTTCCATTTCTAGGGCAGTCTATCTGCTACCATTGCACTCCATCTCCTTCCTTCTTCCTTTTATAAAGAATAGGGAGTATTTTGTTTTTGATCACTTCCTTTTCAAAGTGAAAAGCATGTTGGCCAATTGCAACCTCCTTACATGCTACGTAGACAGTCTTTCTTCTGTGTAAAGTGCACTTTTCGCAAAAAGAGCTTTGTTCATCTGTATACAGGTATATTTATTCAGGGCTTATGGTTTTTATGATGCCCTTGGAGAACTAGAATTGTAGGTAAGTAACTTTCCTCTCTTTTCGACACTTTATTTAACACCTCATTTCTCAATGCCTTACTTCTTCAACGTTCTTCAGAGGAAACTTTTAGGAATCTCTAAAGATCACATAATTAAGTCAGCGTGTAGGTGTGGCACCAATATACGGCTCTCTGGTGTTACTTCCGGAAGGGATATGAAGGGAGCTCCTTGAGTCTACCTGTTGGTAAGCAGGAGGAACTGCTGGAAAACATTCCTGATCTAGTCTTGGGGGATATGAAAGGTAAGGAATCTGCAGTTACAGACCCTCCCCACCCCGAAAGAGTGCTATTGAGTGTAGGTAACTCCTTCTCACCTACACATCCCTGGGCATTCTTAAAATCACTAACACTGAACAGGAGTAGGGATCGAGGATGGAAGGATGCAAGAATAAGGCTAGATGAGAGATCTATCATGGCATCAGCAAATAAAGCATCTGGGTGATGAGTAGGAAAGTTAAACTGACAAAATAAAACGGAACAAGATTTTTGTTAAAGTGTGATGCATTAAAAAGTAATGAAATGTCCCAGCTGGCCATACTACATGACATCTCAGATCTCCCTGGTGTGTCTGCATATGAACACCGTTGGCTGGCTAAATAGTTAACCATGGGCAAATTTTGAAAGAGAAAATCGCCCTGCCAAAGGTGAAGGATATTTCCCTGTGAGCAACGAAACACGTGTTGGCTTATGAGGCTAAAAGATTTCAGCAACCAAACAAGAGAATTCCAAAATAAAGATCAAATAAAAAAGACAACTGTTACATTTTTTTGTTTTATTATTAATATTGTTTATTAGCGTGTGCTTGAGGGTGTTTTGTTTATTACTATGTTGTCTTTGACTACATTTTAAGGAGTGGGGTGGTTTTCCCTGCCCCATTAGCACCTCATTTCCTCCCTAGTATGAACAAATAAACGTATTGTGTATTTCTCTGAGGCGCCACCTCCATACGACTCACCACCGACTTCTTGGGATTCCAGTTCATAACAAAACAATAAGAGTAAAACACAAAATAATGCAAGAGTATTGCTGTTACAGGGGCAAAAGAACAACCCATTGCAGTACCCTTAACTTGCAAGAAATCATTGCTGAGCAAGAAAAGGATTTTTCAAGCAATTCTGCATACAGACAGGACTGAAGTACTGATAACAAGGCTAGGAAAGATGTACACTCACAAAAGACACACCAGAAGTATGTAGAAAAACAGGAACATAGAACACGAGGCAGGGAGTCGGCATGTAACAGAGCAAATCAAGAAGAGTGCAGACAGGAGACTATGATCAATGGCTAACACAGGAACAAAGATGAAGGAAATCAAGGGACAAAAAACAGATACGAATAGCAATAAAAAGGAATTGGGTACAGTGAAAAGGATACTGAATCAAAGAACAAGCCTGTACTAGCAGCAGGAACACAACAGAACACAAGGACGTGCAGAAATCAATTGCAAGTCACACAAATCTGCATTCACAGGGCTGAAATAGTTGGAGGCTCCAAGGAGGAGCACAGGTGCAGGGAGAAAGCCAGGAGAAAGGATTTAACCAGGTGTAGGGAATCAAGGAGCCACCAATGAAGGGAAGGCCTGGGAAACCAGGAGACACAAGACAAGGAATAGGAAAACCTCAAACAGAGTATGGATTGGGACAGATATAGAGAATTGGCCACAGTGCAAATATAAAGGGGTCAGAATAACCATAGGATCCAGGAACCAAGTTAGAGAATAGGGAAGAGCCACCAGGCCATGATCTATGAAGGGCCTGCAAGAGGGAACCACAAGAACCATAATGCATCAGGGAACTGAGACACAAACCTGGGCTGGGAGGTGGGGGGAAATGAAGTATACTAAATGGAGATGTGAATTCTTTCCTATATTAATGCAAGGCCTGATTCTCAAAGGATCCTTGTGAGTCAGTCAACCAGTATTTGTATAGCACAGCACTGTCATCCCTAAGGTTATCTTGGCACTGAGGGTGCTTGTCTCCGTCGATAAGCCATGTCTTGAGTGACATCTAGTGGCAGGATGGCAGAATCCTGATGTGTATCATCAGTTGGTAAGATTAAGCAACCTTAAGTCTTTTTTGGTCTGCAGACAGCTCTTGTGTTTTGTAAGGTTTTACCTACTTGAGGACAAAGGTTTACGTTTTTCCCCTTCCTTGGATGTACTAATGCTGTTTTCTCTTTTTAGAGTTACCTTCTTTAGGAGACCCAGCAACATTCCTGTCTACAATGAGTTTCGTCTTGGTAGCATGCTCAACATCAAGGAGTATGGAGAATGAAACCATCTCTATTTCCCATCTATAGTTAAGATTGTATAAGGGCAGATTTGTTTTTGTTTGTGGATTATAAATATTGTGTGGTGTTATTTTGACTGTTACTTGAGACTAAGGAATTCTCATCCCAGTCTGAATGTCAATGTCTCTTCAGAGTCAAGGTCTGAGATTTATACTCTTGAGGTTATATGAATATTTTCTGTTGGTGCAGCTGGGGATGATTGATGTCAGATCTAAATATTATGTTTTGATCAACTAAGAGAGGCTGTATCCTTTTTGTATCTACTTGTAAGTTCACACTATTTTTGATTTCTTACTATTTGAACAAAGGACCTCTATGTTCAATATAGATGTGTTCTAGAGGAGATGTATTCTTCTCATGTTTGGAGACATCTTTAGACTTCCACTTGGGCTGTTCTCTGGTTTCTCACATGAAATTCAGTGAATTCAATTATGTTTTGAAATTATGGTTTCCTTGTAATGCAGGCATTTTTTAAGGTTGATTTTGAACTTATCATAACATGTCTTTGTTTTAATGCAGTGTAGTAATCATAGAATAGTTTTTTTTCTGCACTCAGGGATGGTTTTGTCTTGGTAGTGTGTCCTGTGTGGTGTTTCTGTCAGACTGTGAATATGACATACTGCTTGGGCATATCCTCAACGTGTAAATAATGTAAAAGGAAGGAGATGTGGAGGTAATATTTAGAATATTTACCTGTAATCTTTCTTCCTTGTCTCAGTAGTCATAAGCCTACCAACATTCCTTCCTATCTTCAAACCTCCATCAACAATCTGATAGAGGGCTTTGTGAACCAGGATGGGTGGGAGCAAGCAACAGGAATAAGTGTGGGAAGGCAAAGGGCTGGGAGGAATATAAGATGAATCCAACTGAAAAAGACTCTCTAAAAGTGAGCTGTGGAAGGACACAAATAATGCATCAATGCTCCAAGGAAGAGATAAACACATGAAAAGGAATCAAGACTACTGCGAGATACCAATAAAAAGTAAGCAAATGAGAGTGACAGTGAAGCCAAGTGGTAAGTCCACTGTTAGAAAGCTAAAGGTCTTGAAGAGACAGTGAATGATTCGTCTAGCTGAGACCTAACATTTACACAAGAAAGAGGCAGTAGGGGTTTATAGGAGGATAGCGGGCGTCATCCATGAAAATGAAAAAGAGCTTGGGAAGTGGTGACCATTGGCGGCTGGAGGATAATTATTTAGTAAGTACTGGTGTAGTGTAGTTCCTATATTCCCAATAGGCTCTGCACATTGGAATAATATAAACAGTAGTGTAGACGTAGGACTGAGGTTATCTAGGTCTCTACTGACTATATTAGACTTAAGATTTGCCAGCTAGCTCAGAGGTCACTAGAAACTTTCTCGAATAAACGAGGAGGAGTTTAACCTCCCTGGATAGACAAGAAGGGATTAGCTTCTGACAACCATAAAACATGACAACTTTGCTCCCTCAGAATAAGAGTGTATCTCTAGAGTCATGTGAAAACAATAGACAGCTATTTCACTCAGTCAATTGTGTATTCTTAGTTTCACCAGAGTGCAGACAAAAGAGAGATGGGCGTTTTCAATAAAAGGTGTTATTTATTAAACAGTCTTCTTTCTCATGCAGGAGAAATTAATTGCCATAATTGCAATACTTAATATAAAGTAAAGTGCGTACAGTAAAAGGAGTATTATGAAATAATACTGTAAAAGCATTGATATGGTTTCTTAGCCATAAGACACTTTAAAATGGATAAAATATATACATACATATATACATTGACTAACGTACTCAACTGGTGCTTCTAAATGCGCCTACCCCGGTGTACCTGACCTAAGCCTAATACGTGGGAAGGAGTAAGTAAGTAGCAGTTTAAGTTAAGTTGGTTTTGCCAAGAATCTGAATCAAGAATTCTCTTTAAGGGTTTAGTCAGCTCCGTACCTTGGTAATAGAAAGCAGGAGGTCTGGTATCTCTCTTTCAGGACTCGATATCCCAGCAGCCCGCGAAGGCGGCTGAGAACACTGGAGCTGGATTTCTCGGCAGGAGAAAAGACAGCGTCTCTCTCAGTGCGTCAAAAGGAGGGGCGGCGTCCGTGGGCTCTCGGATCAGCTGGGCTTTCGGGCAGGTAGATATCCGCTCTGCTCCAAAACCACCACCGTGTGTTTGCTTAAGGCAACGTTGGTATATTTATACCTGAAAGGTGCCGGGTTTGACGTAAGGTGGGACATAAGACGTCAATAAAGATGTCACTAAGAACTGGCCGTTCTTGCAGTGCTCACAGGAGTTCTATTATTATTATTTATTTATTAGTTTATATAGCGCTAGAATCACTCCGTAAGGAGTATCTCTGCGCTTCATGCCCAATAAATTAGCAACTACACAGTGGAAGACGATTAAATTTCGTTTTTAAACAGAATAGTTTTTAGCTGTTTTCGGAAGGTTAAATGCTCTTTGCATAACCTTAGGGCCAACGGAAGCTTGTTCCACATCTTGGGGCCCATAGTTGACAGGGCTCTTCCTCCATGTCTAACTTTTTTGATATGCGGCACCACAAGAAGAAAGTTGTTGCTTGATCTAAGGGACCGTAAAGGGACATATGGTCTAAATTTCCTTTCCAGGTAGGCGGGTCCTAGTCCATTCAAGCATTTGTGGATTAGGCAGCATATCTTAAATTTTGCCCTTTGTCTAACATTAAGCCAATGTAATTGCTTAAAGAGGGGTTTGGATGCAGTTCTTGGGGGGGCATTCAGGACCAGGCGAGCCGCCGTGTTCTGCACAACCTGCAATTTATCCAATAGCCCTTCATTGACTGAGAGTAACAACCCATTACAGTAATCAATCCGGCTCAGGATAAGTGCCTGAACCAGGATCTTTCTTGTTGAGTTGGGTAAGAGTGGAAAATTTTTTCGGAGTAAACCAATGGTGTGGAAGCATATCCCTGAAATGTAGGTGACATGTTGTTTTAAGGACAGGTCGTGATCAAGTCGAATTCCAAGATTCTTCACGACCTGTTTGGGTTCAGGGACTGCTCCCAGCTCTGTTGGCCACCAATCAGGGGTCCAAAGTATCTTAGCTTCCCCAAACAGCATGATCTCCGTCTTGCTGACGTTACATTGGAGGTAGTTGTTGGACATCCAATTGGCCACTTCCTCCATGCCAGATGAGAAGGAGTTCCTAACCTCAGCGGAAAGAGTTCTAAACGGAAACAGGAGCTGTGTGTCATCTGCGTAGGATACGGGAACAAACCCGTATCTACGCAGCACTCCTGCCAGGGGTGCCACGTAGATATTGAAGAGCGTCGGGCTCAGGCATGAGCCTTGTGGCACCCCCTTAGAGATCTCAGTTTCCGCTGAGCGAAATGCACCCATGGTGACTGTCTGGGTGCGATCTGTTAGGAAACTCCTTATCCAATCTAGGGCTTTGTTCTTCAGGCCAGCGTTCGACAACCGTTGAGTCAAGATGGAATGTGACACGGTGTCGAACGCTGCCGATAGATCTAACAGAACAAGTATGACAGAGAAACCCTTATCCTGGTAGGCATGGAGGTCATCGGTGACAGACAGCAAGGTGGATTCAGTGCTATATCTGGGGCGGAATCCTGATTGGGATTCATCAAGGGCTTGCACTTGTTCAATGTGGCTGGACAGGTGTTTGTTAATATGTTTTTCTATAACTTTCCCCAGGAAAGGTAGCAGAGAGATGGGCCTTAAATTACTCAAGTCAGACCAAGGTATGGTGGTATTTTTTCTGGTTGGTCTGACGAGTGCTCGCTTCCATTCCTTGGGGACAGTGCCTGAAGTGAGTGATAGGTTAACTAGTTCTGTAACCAGGGGGCTTAAGTGTTCTTCCAAAATGACAAATCAAAACAAAAGCCATGGGGATTTCACAGGTTGCTGGAGGTTTGGTTTGTTTAGAGAACTCGTTGTACTCTCTATGGTCCGGGGAAGTAGCCTTGCTTAATGTGGACGGCCTGGGCTACGACTAATATGTATATGATTCCTATGCCTTTATGAGGATATTATTTATTATAACCACACAAGGGCATAAATCAGGTCCTAGATAGAACTACAACACTGGGATGAAGAAGGAGGAATCGTAGTCATAAAGGTTAGTGGTATGTAATCTAGATGAAGATTCCACCTGCATGTTCAAGTGTCTCGCTGCACTAGCACCTGCTCTTCACTGTTCATGACAGTAACTCACTGTGACTGTGCTCACACCTGCTCCTAGCAGGGCTCATACATCTGCATGTTTAAAAAGTTATTTAGATTCTTTGTCTGCATCAATCCTCATGACTTACCTGGCAGGTAGTTGATGGATCCTTCGGGCAAAGGGACACATCACACCACATATAGATATCAGGCTGGCCATTAAAGATGAATGCCTCGATCTCAAACATGACTTGCAGTGACTGGCCATTCTCTACTACCTGTACATTCATGGTTTGTGTCATTGCACAGCTGCAAAGAGAAAAGCATTGTGAGTCTAGGTTTCAATATCAGCATATAAAGGCACAGTGCCTCCTAAAGGCAACCGACTTGCAGGGCCTGATTCACAAAAGCAAATTAACACTTAAGTCTAAGTCTACTACTATTTGGTATTCATAAAGGAAAGTTACTACTACTAACTTTTCTACTAGTAAGCCTATAACGTTAATAGTAGTTCTAAACCTACTAGTAGTAAAGTTACTGGTTGTAAATTACCTTTGTGAATACCAAAAAGTAGTAAACTTAGACTTACGTTTACTAGTTTTTAGTATTCACAAAGCTAAGCTACTAATAGTAACTTTATTGCAAGTAAAGTTACCAGTAATAAAGTTGCCAGTAGTAAAGTTACTATTAGTCATTTACATTTGTGGATTCCAAAAAGTATTACACTTAAACTTAAATCCAAGTTTTTACCTCTGTGGATTGGGCCCTCAATGTGTCCATCAGTGCCTTACAATGGCGATGGGTGAGATTTCTTTATTTTACAAATGTGTGAATACAGTTCTTGTTATAAAGACAAAACTTAGGTTTAACAAAGTAATCAGTTCCCTGGATGTGTTTGTTTTTCCATCTTTTTGAAAATACTTGAATATGAGCTTGATTGCTTCTGGATCATTTATAAAACAAAATGAACTTCCGACTTCTCTTGTTCCACTTCAATAGCACAAAAGAACCAGAAGCCAACATGTGTTTAGAAACTTAATTTTTTACTTCTTCAGGACTTATAAATAGCATGCATGGTATTGTGTAGTCAGTCATTGATAGAGGTACTGATGTACAGTTTCACATTATACCACACTTTACAGTGAGCATGATAGCTTTATTCTATCACTGCTGGTTGAGTCCTGTAGTAGTAAAGCATTCAACCTGTTGGAACCAATTGCACTGAGTTAGCATGCTCACAGCTACATATTGTATATGCACTATCACAATCCATATCGTACCACAAATCCCTCATCCATGCATTCACCACAATAGGAATAGCCAACAAGTTACTTGAAATAAAAACGTTATGAATATAATTGCAATTAAAATGTTATTTATATGACGCTTACTACCCCTGATACGATGTTGACGTGCTTTTCAGCAAGCAGCTTGCTACTCTGGAACCCAAAATGGATTGGTGGTGGGTTGGTAAAGGGATTTTTTATGTTTTTAATTTTAGCAGTGGACATGTGAGTTTGTTTGTGGGATTGACTAAGATAAAGGAGGGATAGAGAAAGGGAGAGTCTAAAAAGTGCTTTTTGGAAGATCATATTAGTAAAATGAGGTTTGGGATGAGTCAATGGGTGGATGGATAAGGGTTGAGTCTACAAAGAGTTAGTTACTAGGGAGATCATATTAGTACAATGAGGTTTGGGATAAGGCAGAGAGTGGAGCTAGAGGCTATATTGAAAGAGGTATTGGGTGAGACATAGAGTAATGAATTGGAAATAGTTGACGTTTTTTTTCCTACAATAGGAGTAAAGCAATGAATATATAGATACATAACTATATATAAAGATATACATGTATATGGAAACTAATAAAGAGATATAATGTTGTACTATATGATATGAATGGTTAGAAACTCCAACTTTCACATGCTACTGTGCAGAAAGATAATTTATTTCTGTATCTTTTTAATTTTTTTCATTATTTTGGGGGGAAATGTTTTTTTTAATATTAGTTTGTTTATTTAAAATGTTCTTTATTTTTGTTTTATATTTTCCCTAATATTTCAAAACTGAAGCACCTATGGATACTAACATTATGATCATATATACACCTTGTGATAGATAAAATAAAACAGCATATAATCAAATAACCTATATAACATCACATACTGTGATAGATAAAATAAACTAAAACATAGACCCGTAAATAGCTTATATGTGAACTATTCAGTGACCTAAATACATGCTAAGCATAATATATATATACATAAATAATTATATATACTTATGCACAAATACACACACAAAAACATATATAAAACATATCAAATAAAAATAAACAAATGTAAGTAAACACATTAAAAAAAAACATTTCCCAAAAAATTAAGAAAGAAATATACAAGATACAGAAATAAATTATCTTTATGTATAGCAACATGTGAAAGACGGAGTTTCGAACTATTGTTCTATACATGTATATATGGACTTCATATAGTACAAAGTAAAATCTTTCTTTCTCTCTCTAGTTGCCGGTAGGTATTTATAGTTAGGGCCATGTTTATTTGCCTATATCTTTGATGCTGGTTGACGAATCTTCATAAAAGTATACCATGATTCTTGTTGTGCATGGAGAGTTTCAAGGTGGTCCATCAAGCGGGGGCCTAGAAAAGGGGGGTCAAAAAAGTGTTTTTCCGAGGTTAATTCACATAGAGATTTTAGTCGCGACTGCAGCCCTAACAGCTGGACAGAATGACACCAAATTTGGCATAAAGGTAGCTCTTGGTCCAGAAAGAATCCTTTCTGTTATTTGGTGTAAATCCATTCAGTAGAGTTTGAGATATTAAAAGGAATGAGAATTTGTAAATATAGGGATGTGGATCCTCCGAGGATCCAACAGTGCCCATGCTGAAATGTGATTGGCTGCCAACACTTGAAACAGGAAGTGCTGGGAGCCATCTTGGGACTCAAAATAAACAGTTAAAAAAGAGAAGGGGGTAGGGTAGGAATACCCTGACCCCCCTAGGCCTCTTGGAGACCCTGCATAGGGAAAAAAAAATGTTTTACATTTATTTTTCAGTTGTAATCATGCTAGATCCACGGCTTCTGCTGAAAAATAATTTAAAAAAGAAGCACAGACTTCCCTGCTACTAAACTGTTTAGTCCCTGAGTGGGCCAGGTCCCGAGGGCATGAGGAATTATAAAAAAGAGGGTAGCACACGATGACCTCCTCCTAAAGCTTATGTAAGCCCTGGTGAGCGGAGAGGGGTTGGACCTTCAGCTTTTGAGATCTATTGTGTAGAAAAGAAGAAAACCAGTTAAGCACCATCCCTGATAACCCCATCATGTGCTCCAGTAGACCGATGAGAGTATCAGGTTTGTCTGTTTCAAATGCTGACAAAAGGTCAAGTAGGACCAAAAGGCATGATTTCTTTAGGTCCAGCATGCATAGTGCTTCAACCACAATATGAATAAGAGCAGATTCCGTGGTATGACCTTGCTTGAAGCCGGATTGGAATTTGTCAAGAAGTTGGAATTGTTCAATATATCTACAAAGTTGGATGTGAACACATTTCTCCAAGAGTTTTGCCAGTGTAGGAATGGTGGAGATTGGATGGAAATGGTGAAGATTGGTCTGATCAGCTATTTTTCTTTGTATATGGGTTACCTGCTGACATAGCACCACCATGACATATACCATCTCATAAGTATTCCCCTGAACACAGTGGGGAGTCCTACCCCACACCACAATCATCTGCAAGGGGTTTAACTTAACCCGTTTACTGTGGCAGCGATTTCGTCACGGTGCTGGCGTTCGATTGAGAGGGCAGGGCCCCGTCGGCCAACGGACGTGCACAGCACTACCGAGGTAGTGCTTGCGACGGCCATTGGCCGACGGGCGCATTTAAGGGGTTAAGGAGAGGCCCCATGATGAAGCCTACACAAGAATGAATGAGCTTTTGTCCTTGATAATTCTCTTTTCATCCTCTAGATACAGATACCATGTGTTCTTCATAATGTAAGGACGTATATGGCTGGACCTGGAATTCTCCAGCTGTTTCCCATTATAAAAAGAAGCCCTTTACTATTTGAACTATGTGTGAACAGAAATAATTGTAACACCTGTCAATCGTGCAATAGGGTGTAAGGACATATGCCCTGAGAGGTGTTGACACAAGGGTTATCTTGATTAATGTGAACTGCTAACTGTATATTTTCTGTTCTTCTAAGTTTGTTTCGCAGCACTACCATTATTAGGGTCCCAAGGATTCTGTTTTGTTTTCAGATATATAAATGTATTGTTTGTATGTATATTTTTGTTATGTCTTTGTAAATAAATCTGTATTGTACATGTGACGAAAAAACATTTATTATACATAAAAAACTGGATGTATAGAGACTTACATTGGATCTACAACCTAGTGTGAGTGTGTTCTTGAAATAAGATATTCGGTTGGTTTGAGAATGACTTCTCATTGATGGACTAACTCTGGTTTCCATCATTTATTGAAAAAATGATTTTGCTTGGTTTCCCATTACTGGGCATTAAAAAAAGAGTCAGAGTTTCTGTCAAAATTAAATTGAGTTTATTGAGATTTAAGGCAAAAAAAAGTCACTCCACCTCAAGTATCTCACAGGCGCATAATACACTAAAAGTTATAGAACATTACTGAGGAGAGCACAACAGCTTTCTGAATAAGACAATATTCTTTGCAAATTTACTCTAGTCCTGCCCATGATCTAGTAATAAAACAGGTTTTACACTTTTTTATTCATTTCGGTGCACTTCTTTAAGATTCTGTACCTTTGCTACCATTAAGCTTAGACCATTGAACTTGAACCACATCCCCTACTCTTCAGTTGTTCATCCTAACACTTTACAGTTTACCATGCTTCCTTTTATATTTCTGTTGCCTTTTTTAATTATGTCGTCCTTATCCACGTGCACTTACCAATTATTATTAACCCAATGGTGATGCAGTTTAGTACTAGGTTCCCTTACTCTAAGGCATACAAAAGGGTATATAACAGTCAAAGCATGGGGGAAGTGTGTAATTCTATACCATATTTAGCAAATCATCCCATTCACTGTAAGCATTGACTCAGACCATCTATAGATACTCTTTAACCATACAGTTAACAAGTTCATCTAATTCATTGAACCTAGGACACTATGGTGCTGTTTTATGATGCATCATTTTTAATGTCTGTAAAATAAATGTCATTTCATCAGATATTGACTGGGGTCCGTGGTCCATATGTCAGGAATCCTTTTTTCATGAAGGTCTCATAAAACTCAATTAGTTCATTCATAGAAGAACAGTTCACAGCCTTGTGTACAATCCCCCATCACTAGTATAAATATACCATCCAATCCCTTAGCAGATGCTTGACCAGGAGCATAACTTCAGGTAGATAGGAGGTGTTTGGGGTGATACACCCCCCTAAAACATGTAGGCTGTACTAAACAGTTGGGTCAAGTGTTTTCAGTTAGGTATGGTGAAGTGTCTGTCAGATTTTACCATGGACCTCTATGTGCTGACATAGACAGAAGCACTCACATACACACACTCTCTCTCTTGTCTCTGCCTAAAAACTTGGTTAGTTTCAAGTATGAAATCTGCACTTCTCTCTCTTTCCACTGCCACTTGAGCCTTCCTCATGTCCTGCTTTTCATAATGCCTTTTAACTAGATGTGCCAGTGTGATTGTTGAGAAATCAGAAGTTTCCACCACCAATCTTATTGATCCTGTACTAGACTCACAATATCCATGGCCATCTTGGCCTATGGTTTGGCAGGAACCTCATGGAGGAAAGAGGTATTTTATAAATTACTTTTATCTACAGTTACATCAGATGTTATCCCAACCTTACTTTTCAACATACAGCCCTGGCCACCAGTAATGTGACTCGATTCTTGATGAGACTTCTTATGTTGCCCTCATGAGCTAAATCTATAATTTAACATCTCAGTGAGAAAAGTAATATCTGTTTTTCACCCCTGCAGAGTTTCCTTTCATAAAGTGCATTCTGAATCTCCAAAAAGGATTTGAGATTGATTTTTAAAACATGTTTCTTAGGCCAGCCCTCCATCACATAGCTTTCTACTTTTACTGAAGTTGCTATTTCACCTAGACATCTTTCCCACTCTTTTCAGCAGCACTTTCATTATATACATATAAATTCATGTCTTCATCCAAGCTACTGTCCTAAGTATCAACATCCTGGAGAGGTACACATGGTAAACAGTTGGCAACTGCATTTCTTACACCAGGTTGATACTCCATAACTAAATTCAAACTTCTGTATCAAGTAACTAATTGGCTAAACCCTTGATGTGAATGTACAGTATGGATGGTAAACTACATATATAAGTCGAGACTTTCTAAGGCTTTGTGTGAGGTTTGCATTACTTTTTTGACACAGACCCTATGGCAAAACCTTTTTGGAGAATTACATACAAGGCAAATTGGTATTTGCGTTGATTTGTAAAAAGAAAGAAAAAGGAATGCAAACCACTGCAAAGTACTGCTGTGAGTTCCTCTGTGTCAAGAAGGGGTCCCATGTGTAATACATGGGAGTTCCGGCGCTACCAACCATAGTTTGTCATGCAAAGTCCTATCTACCAACAATCGTAGGTATGGTTTTGTGCATAAATTAATGCCACTTAAAAGCAGGCATTCAAAGGAGAAAATGCTGCACTGTACTGCACACATACAAAATAAGAAAAGTTCTAAAGCCAGTCTAAGCAAAAGTATTTTGTACTGGAAAGCTATCCTTCCAGTACAAAGATTATGCTAGACTCATGCAGACTCCTTTGTACTGTGGTACAAAGGTGCATGTGTGGTGCTCTGCATCATAATTCTGCACCGGAGCTAGGGAGAGGGGAGTAGAATGCCATATGGATTAGTTACTTACCTGTAATCCTAGTTCTCCTCCAGGGGTATCCTCATCAAAGTCATAAGCATTAGAATATTCCCGCCCATGTGCAGGACCCCGGAAACACTATATTATATGTGCCCCACATATATATATACACTCATATATAATATATATACATACATATATATAAAAAAACATGCAATAGCAGCCAAATAAAGAACAGAGCTGAAATATGCTGCAAAGAATTTCCACCATACATGAGTAATAAGTATTAGAAACCTGAGAAAACAACACAAGGTTTGTTTCAGAAAGTGTTTTAATGCTCAGAAAGCAGTAGAAATTCTCATACCTCACTGGAAGCATAGAAAGCTCCCAGGCTGCATTGCAAACACACAGTCTAAAAAGACTGAAAAGCTAACCTGTAGCTGCATAGCAATAAACTGACACCGTGCCTTTAAGGCACCCATGACCCCCAGTATCCCATCATGCCTCAGGGGTGACAGTTAGGTCAGTTGTTCTTTTCGGAGACTGAAAATAAACCCAGTAACAAATAGGTTAACAATATCTCCTTATTAAAGAATGTCCTTTGCCCGGGGAGGCGGGAGGGTTGCTTATGACTTTGATGAGGATACCCCTGGAAGAGAACTAGGAATACAGGTAAGTAACTAATCCTTCTCTTCCAGGGGATCCTCATCAATAGTCATAAGCATTAGAATAGAATAGCAAGCCTCACCTCATCTCCCTGCGGGCAAAGGAGTAACAATACAGTAACAACCATATGAAGCCTAGTAACTACTAAGCTTGTACAGGCCGTAGGCTACCCAAATAGATTCCTCAGAGAGGCTTGTCCTACTTGAGTATCGGCCCTGGAATCAGACCCGAGACAGTAATGTCTCGTAAAGGTATGAACTGATTTCCAAGTCGCAGCCTTGCAAATCTCAGACATTGGAATGTCGTGCAAGAAGGCTACTGTAGCGGCCTTCCCTCTGGTGGAATGCGCTTTGGGTGACTGCAACAAAGGCTTGCCTGCAAGCTGATAAGCCAATTTAATGCAAGAGACAATCCATCTCGCGATGGACCTCTTGGCCGCTGGAAAACCTGTTCGCATTGAACCATAGTTCACAAACAGTTGATCCGTTTTTCTAATCCCTTTGGTCATTTCCAAATAGAACTTGAGCACTCTCTTAAGATCTAAGGAGTGAAGTGACCGCTCGGCTGGGGTCGTAGGATTTGGAAAAAACGAAGGGAGGGAAATGGACTGATTTATATGAAAATCAGAAATGACTTTAGGCAAGAAAGCTGGATGAGCCCGTAGGACTACCCTATTGTGATGAAAGACAGTATAAGGTTCTTTCGCACAGAGAGCTTGGATCTCGCTGACTCTGCGAGCAGAGGTAATAGCCACCAAAAAGGCCGCCTTCCAAGAGAGATGTTGCAAAGAGGCCTTGTGGATGGGCTCAAAAGGCGGTGACATTAACCTGGATAGAACCAGGTTCAATTCCCATGGAGGAGAAGGACTTCGCACAGGGGGATACACTTTTTTCAACCCCTGGAGGAAGTCCTTAACCACTGGAACCTGAAAGAAAGAAACCTGATCAGGTGATTTTCTGTATGCTACTATGGCTGACAAATGCACCCTAATAGAAGCGTATTTTAAACCAGCAGTCGCTAGGGAAAGGAGGTATGGCAAGATGACGTCCTCCTGTCCTTTAGTCGGATCAAGGTGATGATCCCTACACCATAAGAAAAACCTCTTCCACTTGAACGCATAGGACGCTCTAGTGGAAGGTCTCTTAGCCTCTCTTAAAATGTTCATGCACTCAGGAGGCAAGTTCAAATGTCCGTATTGCAGGACCTCAGGAGCCATGCTGTTAGGTTCAGTGAAGGGAGGTTGGGGTGCATTATCCTCCCGTTCATCTTGCTCAACAGGTCCGGCCTGCAAGGGAGTCGTCTGTGTGGACACACAGACAGATAAAGAAGATCCGGGTACCACCACTGCCGCGGCCAATCCGGAGCTATCAGGATCATTTCCATGTTCGACCTGCAGAGCTTGGAAACTACTCTCGGAATCAGAGCCAGGGGAGGAAACGCGTAAGCGAATGTCCCTGACCAATCCATCAGTAGAGCATTCCCCTGAGTCCCTGGCCGGTGGAACCTGGACGCGAAGGCGTGGCATTTGGAGTTTTCGTCGTCTGCAAACAAATCTATGGTTGGACGACCCCAGCAACGAAAAAACTCTTCTACTACTTCGTCGTTTAGCACCCAGTCTGGCTGATCTTCGAAGTGCCTGCTGAGTGCGTCTGCTTTTACGTTCAACTCGCCTGGAAGGTGTACTGCCACTACCGTAAGGCCTCGAGAGAGGAGCCAAAACCAGATTGCCTGAGCCTCTCGAGACAGAGGGCGAGACCTTGTGCCTCCTTTTTTGTTCAGATAGAACATGGTGGTCGTATTGTCCGTCTGAACTAGGACTGAGTTGGACTCTATCGCTGGGAAAAAAGCTTTGAGAGCCAGGAATACCGCTCTGAGTTCCAGCATATTGATGTGGTATGTCTGCTCCTGCGCAGACCACTGGCCTTGAATTTGAAGCGGACCCATGTGCGCCCCCCAACCTTACAGAGAGGCATCCGTCACTATCGACTGGGTTGGAAGAGGCTGGTGAAACCGAACCCCCACCATCAAATTCTTTCTCCGTGTCCACCATTTGATGGCATCTTTCGTCGCTTGGGAGAGCTTGATGCGATCCTCCCAAAGACCTGTCGCCTGGTCCCATTGATCCTCCAGAGCCTGCTGTAGAGGACGCATTCTCAGCCTGGCGTTTGGGATGAGAAAGATGCAGGATGCCATGGAACCCAGCAGGGATGCTACTTGTCGGGCTGTTGGAAGCCGAGATTCTAGCAGGATGCCACATTTCTGGTTCATGGAAAAAAGTCTCTCCTCCGAAGGAAACGCTTTTCCCACTTTTGTGTCCAGAACGGAGCCTAGGTAGTGAATTGACTGTGTAGGCCGCTGGACTGATTTCTCCAGATTCACATGGAGGCCGAGCCTGTGCAACTGGAGTAGACACAGATGTAGATCGTGTTTTACCTGCACTGGAGATGGACCTTTTAGGAGCCAGTCGTCCAGGTATGGGTAGATGAAGAGCCCCTTCTTGTGAAGAAAAGCCGCCACCACTGCCATGCATTTGGTGAAGACTCGTGGTGCGGACTTGAGACCGAAGGGTAGCACTGTGTACTGATAGTGTTTGTTCCCTACGACAAACCTCAAGTACTTGCGATGTTGTAGAGCAATAGGGATGTGAAAGTACGCATCTTGCAGGTCCACCTCCTGGCCATGCCGACCTCCTGGCACAAACCCCATGGGAATAGGAATGCGCCGCAAGGACAGCACCATCCGCAGCCGTGCTTATCATCTGATTCGCCACCAGACATCCTTCCGTCACGGTCTCTTCAAAATCCTGCTGGTCCTCTTTTGGCAGCTTGGCTTTGAACCTTTCTATAGAGTCCCATAAGGATCTGTCGTATCGACCCAGAAGCGCAGCCGCACTAGAAACCTTAAGAGTCGAAGCAGCTGAGTTGCAAACTTTGCGACCCCAGGAGTCTTGAGTCTTGCTGTCCTTGTCTGGTGGGAGTGAAGAAGAACCGGCAACTGCGTGTGTCTTCCTCGCTGCTGCCACAATTACAGAGTCTGCTGGAGGGTCAGATCTTACAAAAACCGGGTCAGAAGAGGCCGGTTTGTATTTCTTCTGAATGCGGGCTGGCACCGCTCTGATAGCCGCCGGAGTTAGGAATACCTCCTTGACAGGATCCATAATCCCCGGGACTAATGGCAGTAGAGGACGGGAGATCGCTTTTTTGTGTAAAGTCTCAAAAACGACTGTCGTTGTAACCTGAGGGACAGACATTTCAATGTTCAGCTTCTGAGCTCCTCTTTGCAAGACATCCAGATACGTGCCAATGTCATCCACTGGGGAGGATCTGGACGTAGGACTGTCCGTCAACGTAGGGGAGTAGTCCCTCTTGGAGGACTTGGCAGAAGAGGTAGATGAAGTAGACGGAGTTCGTCGACGTCTACGGTGAACACTGTGCCTCCTCTCTTTTGATCTCTTCGAACGCTCTTCCCGTCTAGGAGAGCGAGACCTGACTCGATCCTCCGGTTCTTTTCTGGGAGATCGGGGCCTTCTGGGAGATCTGGTTGGTGTTCTCACCGGAGATTTGCGCCTGGGAGGGCTATGCTTGTCCATCTCCTCTACCAGATCCTGAAGAGGAGACCTGTGCTGTGAGCTGGCATAGTCCTGCATACGTTTTGCAGCCCCAGAATCTCTCCAATGATCCAAAGATCTGTACTATCTAGGTGACAGTCTTACTTTATCCGCCCATGGATCTGTCCGACGCTCAGGAGATTTGCGCACAGGACTTATGGATTTCGAAGACGCAGTTGAGGAGCCAGAGGACCTTGAAGTGAAATGACGGGAAGCTGACTCCGTTACCATAACCACATCCGAACACCTCGACGTCGAGCGATCTTCCCTCGTCGTCGAGTGCTTTCGGGGAGTCGGCGGATCAAACAATCTTGTCTTTGATTGTCTATGCGAGGATGTATGGTCTCTCGACGTCGAGCGGCGATGATCAGCCGCCGACGGAGTTCCCTGTCTCGACGTCGAACGGCGAGTACCGGCCGTCGACGGAGCTCTCTCTCTCGACGTCGAACGACGATGCCCAGTCGTCGACGGAAGTCTCTCCCTCGACGTCGAACGACCATGTCCAGTCGTCGACGGAAGTCTTTCTCTCGACGTCGACGGAGTTCTCTGCCTCGACGTCGAGTGACGATGTCCAGTCGTCGACGGAGGTCTTTCTCTCGACGTCGAACGGTGATGATCAGCCGTCGACGGAGTTTTCTGCCTCGACGTCGAATGTCTGTGCGACGACGGCGGAGGGGTATTGGGCACCCTCGACGCCAAGAGCTGACGAGACACCGACGGAGACTGCCTCCTCGATGCCGATCGACTTTTCCCTGTCGACGGCGGAGGGGTCTTGGTCCTCGACGACGAACGCCGTTTCTTTGACGACGGCGGAGGAGTCACACTTCTCGACGCCGGTCGTCGTCTGGATGACGTCGGCGGAGGGGTGACCTCCCTCGACGCCGGTCGCCGCCTGGTTGACGACGGCGGAGGGGTCTTGGATCTCGACGCCGACCGTCGCCCGGTTGACGGCGGCGGAGTTCCCTTCCTCGACGTCGGACGTCGCCCGGTTGACGCCGGCGGAGGGGATTTCGACGATGGAACTGGATCCTTCGACGTCGTCGACGTACCTGGTCTTCTCTTCGACGGCGAGCCCGCCGTCGACGGTAGTTTAGACGATGAATGATCCACCGGTGGTACTTTTCTCAGCGCCGAGCCCGACGCTGAAGGTGAAGGGTGTGAAGACTTCTTTCTGGAAGATGTATGAGTCTTCTTGGAGCCCTTCTTCACCGGAGATCTTCCTCTTAATGACCTATGAGCTAGGCCATAAATGCGAATCCTCTCCCTGTCCTTTAGAGTTCTTCCTGACAGGTGTTCACAATGAGGACAGGTGCCTGGATCATGATCTTCAGGCAGACACAGGATACAGACGTTGTGGTTGTCTGATTTGGCCTTCTTGTTGCCACAAGAAGGACATTTGTCAAAGAGTGAAGGCATTCTCAAGAGAAAATGTTCACCAAACTGACTGAAAAAGACAGTATCTTACTTGACTAGATGTTAAAATGTCGAGTAAGAACAAAAAAATTGTAAAATTGAACGGTTTTTCTGTCAAAAAACAGAAAAATAGTGGAGCTGTGTAAACAGGGTCCTTCTCTGAAGGCGCCGGAAAGAACAACTGACCTAACTGTCACCCCTGAGGCATGATGGGATACTGGGGGTCATGGGTGCCTTAAAGGCACGGTGTCAGTTTATTGCTATACAGCTACAGGTTAGCTTTTCAGTCTTTTTAGACTGTGTGTTTGCAATGCAGCCTGGGAGCTTTCTATGCTTCCAGTGAGTTATGAGAATTTCTACTGCTTTCTGAGCATTAAAACACTTTCTGAAACAAACCTTGTGTTGTTTTCTCAGGTTTCTAATGCTTATTACTCATGTATGGTGGAAATTCTTTGCAGCATATTTCAGCTCTGTTCTTTATTTGGCTGCTATTGCATGTTTTTATTACCTACTGGCGGTCGCCAGTAGGTATATATAGTTAGGATTTTTTCTCTATGGGTTTTTTGAAAATTCTATGTCTAATAACTTTGGCGTTTGTGGACGGAATTGGCTGAAATTTTCAGGAAAATGGCACATTTTGTTTCTGAGCAGCCCTTGAAAATTTGGGGGGGGTTCGTCAAGGGGGGGCCGAGAAAAAAGGGGGGTCCCAAAATGTGTTTTTAACATTGAGTTTTCCATAGGGCGGTTGGCCTCACTTTTAGCCCGAACGGCTGAATGGATTTGCACGAAACTTGGCAAAATTGTAGGGACTGGTAGCCCGATGTGCCTTTTGTAGGTCTCAATATATGTGCTCCAGTGGATTTTGAGAAATTAACGTTTAAAAAAAGATATATATCTGTAACAGCGGACCGGGCAGCGCTCTGGTTCGCGGACTTTTCGCGCAACGGAGCTTTGTGAAGCGAAGCTGATTGGTTCTCCGGCGTCTGTCAACATTCCAAACAGTCCGTAGCGGCCGCCATCTTGTCTCTCGGTAGGATCGAGAGACAAGAGGAGGTCAAAACAAAGGGGGAAATAACTATAAGGGGGCATAGTAGATCCTCGCTGACCCCCTAGGTTTGATGTGGAGGTTTTAAAAGGGCCCCGCGGGGCAAAAAAAATAAAAAATAATAATAATCGAACGGCTGAATGGATTTGCACGAAACTTGGCAAAATATTAGGGACTGGTAGCCCGATGTGCCTTTGCTAGGTCTCAATATATGTGCTCCAGTGGATTTTGAGAAATTAACGTTCAAAAAAAGATATATATCTGTAACAGCGCTCCGCTTCGCGTACTTTTCGCGTTACGGAGCTTTGCGAAGCTGATTGGTTCTCCGGCGTCTGTCAACATTCCAAACAGTCCGTAGCGGCCGCCATCTTGTCCCTCGGTAGGATTGAGAGACAAGAGGAGGCCAAAGCGAAGGGGGAAATGACCATAAGGGGGCATAGTAGATCCTTCCTGACCTCTTAGGTTTGATGTACCATTTTGCCAAGTTTGGTGTAATTCCGTTCAGCCATTCAGGCTGTAGACGTATGTAAATGTCCTATGGAAAATTGCATGGGGAAAACACATTTGAAAGTGTTGAAATTTAGAACCAATTAAAATGTTACTTTGGTTTTGTATTTGTGTGTGATGAAAGTTAATTGGTTATGTATATATGTCAAATGACAGGAAACCACAGCCATTTTGTGATACTACTGTCTGAGGTACATTTGTGAGGAATTTTTGGTGGTGAATTTCTGGTGTTTGATTTACACAGTACTAACACTTCTGCTACTTTTAAAAAGGTGAGTTGTTAATTTGTAAGGGGAACTATGTTGTACACTTGAAGATAATTTGAAAAATGTTTTCTGTTATTTATTTGCAGTCCTTCTGTTATACTAAATACTTGATAAAGTTAGTTTTATATTATGTATTACTAAAGACGATAAATGAAAGTGATTATTTTTTTCTGCAATTTACAGCAAGCAATTTCAAAATAAAATGGCTCACAATGAAGAGACCGTGGCAATTTCTTTTGAATTGTCCAACACATTGATTGAAATTGAGAGCACCAATAATGAAATATTGTCACAAGGAGGACATGACTTGTATGATTCCATTAGATTGATTGAAATGGACAGCACCAAGAATGAAATATTGTCACAAGGAGATGACTTGAATGATTCCACTACATTGATTGAAATTGAGAGCACCAATAATGAAATATTGTCACAAGGAGGAGATGGCTTGTATGATTCCATTAGATTGATTGAAATGGACAGCACCAATAATGAAATATTGTCACAAGGAGGAGATGACTTGAATGATTCCACTACATTGATTGAAATTGAGAGCACCAATAATGAAATATTGTCACGAGGAGATGACTTGAATGATTCCACTACATTGATTGAAATTGACAGCACCAATAATGAAATATTGTCACAAGGAGGAGATGACTTGAATGATTTTTTTGATCAATCTCTTGATGGCGAATTTATCGAGTGTTTGGAGACCATAGAGTTACAAGAATCATCATTGGAGACTTTTAATGAGGACATTGCTGATGAGGACATGTTACTAGTTCTTTCAAATTTAGAAAATTCTGAAGAATAAATTTATATTTAGAAATCAAAAATTGTTTGAGACATTATTCATTTTTATTTTTAATTTATGAGGTTGTAGCGAAGTGATTGTAGTATAAAATGAGACTTATAGTATAGAGTGCAACATTTTTATGTTACATGGTAAGTTTACTCATATTTACTTCCCTTCTGCCACTATATTATCTCCAATGTGTATTTGACATGTCTTCTTCATCTCCGGCCTCCTTTCTCTCACTGTGTGTCTCCGATGCATCTTATCGCTGGTATTTTGTGTAATTACAGAAGAGAGTAAAATAAAATAGTTCGGAACGTGAAAAGGGGGCAAAGTAGAGTACTCCTCACCCCCTAGGCCTTTTTAGGCGGTCCCAAAAGGATCAGTTTCTGCTTTCCTGAGAGATTATGGTATGAGTTCCATATACCACAATAACTTGCATTACAACATGCAAGATATCTATCTCCTATTACCAACTTTTGGAGATATTCGCGCTAAGCGCGAATATCTCCAAAAAGTAACACCTGCCCTGAGCAGTTCTTAGCCATGTTATCCAATGGGAGGTGGATAACATGGCTAAGAGTATTAGCTCGGTAATGCATGAATATCGCTGAGTTTTTAGCGATATTCATGCATTGCGGCCGTTTATTATCGCATTTGCGATAAACCTTGATAATAGTAAGGTTTATCTTCGATAATTTCTGACGATGCTTAGTGGTAAAAAATTGGTTGGTAAGCATCGTTAGCGATAAATATCGCTTAACTTTGGTAATATGCCCCAACGTCTGTTAACGTTCGATTCGAAGGAAATGAGGAAGTGTTGAAAAACATTGTCTGCGCCATCTTGCCTTTTTTGAAATGCCACACTTTTGTCGTGCACGGCAGCCATTTTAGATGTCTTGACCAGACCCACTCTCTGCACGCTGTCGATTCGTAGCATGGCTCCTCACCCACGCAAGCATCTTCCCTAGGCACTGGTCACCACCGCTCTCTGTCTTATGCATGGGCAATAAACCTCCCCCCATCTGCGCTGCTCTTCCCTGAGAATCACACTCTGTGCCCGCCCGACACCTCCCTTTCGCCCTATTCACTACCGCACCCTCTGACACTCCTCTTTCTCTGTGTCCGATTGTCCAGGCTATCAGCTAGCCCTGCAGATGTAGTTTATGGCCCCAGCTGTAAAGAATCACCCCTCTTCAAAGGAGTTATAGTAGATCAAGGCCCACACTCGATGAGATCCGTCACACCACACGTGTTCCTACTATCTGAAAACCATCCTGTATTGTGATTGGGGAGGGGACCGAGCCTGAAGCGGAAGATTCCAGGAATGACTCTTTGTACATCAAAGTTTTTACAATTATGTGTCACATTAAAAATATATAGCACTCCAACAAAGTAGTAGGAATATAAAACTTTAATAACATATAAATATATACAACAAAACAAAAACAGTAAAAACATTTAAACAACGAAGAGACCGTGGCAATTTCTTTTTAATTATCCAATAGATTTATTGAAATTGACAGCACCAATAATGAAATATTCTTGTCAGTAGCGGTCTGTTGTGCGAATAGTTCCAAGGCAGCAGAACGCGCTGAAATCTAGATGGCACGAAAGTGATGTCTAGTAAGTTGCCGCCCAGCAAAAAACGGCGTGGGGTGCCGCGGGGGTGAGTGAGTCCAGTAGGCACCACAGCTATTCTTACCGGCATTGCAGAATTACTGCTGGGGACAATGCCTGTGCTGTAGCAGGGTCACAGCAGAAACAAAAAGGATTCTGTTGAAGATGTTGTTGGTTTTCAATTTGAAAACAGTTCTGGTGTCAACTGCTATGCTAATGTAGTGGTTAATGTTTTGTTTTCTCTAGAAAATGTAAAAGAGGGGGAGGCAGTCCAAAGTTCCGTTAAAAGGGCAAAGGAAAGGATCGGTGGTTTGAACTATCAGTCAAAAAGGGGAGGGGGTGCAATAATTTTTCCTACCGGGTCACACTGTGCTTTCACCGGAAGTGAGGTCTGCAGGATTCTAGTAATTCAAAGTGAGGCTGGCGCCAGCATGGGAGCGCCGACGTCCCGCGGATACAGTTTCGTCACTCCACGGGCGATCATGGCAGTCATTCCCCATCGGGGGTCGGAGACTCCCGCGGCTCCTCTAGAATCTTCAAGGTCGTGGAGGACTACGGTGGTGGAGTCAACCAGTGACCGGGCCATTTCTTTATGTTGGGCCCGCTCTTGCCAGGTCGACCGCCATTTTGAGAGTTCGGCAGCTACCGGCGATCGCGGGGTCACATGAGCGGACGGGCTCCACCCTGCCGGGCGAGACGTTGCAGCATGGCCACAGTGGAAGAACCCTTTTCCGGGCGCCTGGAGCGCTGAGGGTGCAGCTGGGAAGCCTCCACCTGGGGAGGCGGGAGAGGCCTGTTCGCACCGTCTCTCCCTCCCAGTGCACCCCACGGCGTCTCGCTTGAGATTTGTTATGGCCGGACCAGGCGATGAGGACGAGGGGGGGGTCGGAGGCATGTGCAAGACATCCCCCCCCAGTGTTGTCGCAGCCATTATAAAAGAAAGAAGTGTCCCGTCCGTCTTCGGGCCGGGCTTCCGGTGGATGTCGGCCGGACGCCCCTGGCTCTGGCCCCATGAACGGGTTTCTTGGTTTATCGGCTGCAGCCGGATCCCGTCGGCCTCGGCCCCCCGACCGTTGGTGGTCGGACCGGAAGAGCATGTGGCGGGACTACCTGCAACTCTCAAGGGCCACCGCGGCCGGACTGGGAGAGAGAGGGGAGGGTCGAGGAGACATCCCCCCCCCCTGCAACTGTTCAGCGTTGTAAAGGCAATCCCCTGGCCGGGTCCCGCTGGCCTCGGCCTCTCCTTCGGCTACACCCTACGTTAGGATCTCCTGGCCGAGGCGTGGCAGCAGGACCTGCCTTATATGGGCTGCTCCCGGCTGGGCGTAGCCGGAACCCTGCCCCACCTTGGAAGTTTCCAGAGTGGGGGTGGATGTTCTACTGACTTGCATTTTCCCTAGTCTATCGATTTTTTTGGCGTGGCAGGCGGTGGGACAGCGAGGGGTGATTTGGTTTCTCTTACTGTTTTTCTGGTCTCTCACCACTGGCATATTTTAACGTTTTCTTGTTTCTAGGACATTAATAGGTTTTATCATTACGTTATGTTATCGTTTCTTTGTTCGTTGTTTAATAAAAGTTCATGTTCATCAGTGGCCTACTGATTTTCGTTTTCCTATTTTTTTCTTTCCAGGTTGTTTCATGGTAAAGTTTCTGTTAACAGGATACAGTGATCACTTCGTTATTATTGCATATGTCCTTTTCACTAGGGGTGCTCTCTGGTCGGGCCAGATGACGTATCTCTAGTAAATGGTCCGGGTGAAAAAGGTGCATCAATCAGTGGGGAGTAGATAGGCATGACAGATTACAACGGGGGAGAACGGTCCGCATTACGTACCCTTTCACTACTTGCAAAGATTTTCCTACGTTTATTTGCAAACAGGGAATACCTCCAAAAAGAACTAATTCCCAAACAGTCAATGTTCGGACAATCAATCAATCAATGAGGAATGAAATAGGTACGACGTGTTAAAGGCTTGCGTTACCTACCCTTCACTATCTGCAAAGGGAGATAGAATATTCCTATTCTTCCTCGTTTGCAGGTAGAGAAGATCCTTAAGAGAATTAACTTCGAACAATTCAATGCTCGATTGAAACAATCAACAAGGGGTACTGTGAACACAAATGAACGCCGCTTATATACATACGCATTGCTATTTTCAACAGGTTGTTCCTAATGTTTCTATTTTAGCGAGGTCAAAAGAGATCCCATTAGTGGCCTACTGATTTTGCTCGATTCCTTTTGTTTTTTTACACGATTTTTCGCTATCTGCAAAGACTAAACAGAGTATTGCGACTCTGTGCTTGTTTGTAAATAGAGAATGAACCAAAGAGAACAATCAATCAAATGGAGAGAGAAGCAGGCACGACGGATTACAAAGGGGGCAAAGGGCTGCGTTAACTACCCTTCACTATCTGCAAAGAGAGAGTACTCCTAATAGAAATGAGGGGTGGGGGGCAGCAATCAAAGCAGATCAGTGTGCATAAACACGAAAAAAAAAATTCTTACCACGTACTTGACATTCGACAGCTTATGATATTTGCTATTAAAAAACCATTGAAATTCACTGAAAAAACCATAGGTTATAGACCATATATAGTTAGGAATTAGCATTTACAAAACCTTGAAAATTCACTGAAAAAACCATAGGTTATAGACCATATATAGTTAGGAATTAGCATTTACAAAACCTTGAAAATTCACTGAAAAAACCATAGGTTATAGACCATATATAGTTAGGAATTAGCATTTAAAAAACCTTATTTTACTCACACAAAACCATTGAAATTCCATATATAGTTAGTTGCACTAACTATATATCGCGCACCCGCAATCCACTGCTGATGATGTCACATATTACATCATTCATGACATGGTCAGTGACATCACTGATGACATCACTGATGACATCTCAAATGACATCACTGATGACATCACTGATGACATCTCATTTGACATCAATGACCACATCACTGATGATATCATTCATGTGACAATACAATGCATCTCCTCACACTTTAATATAACCTCTGTTACACCCAGTGTTAAATACAGAGTATAATTTTTGAAACCATTGACACACCAATACTAGTTACTACATACGCACTCAGTGATTCCTATGTTTACACACACATTCACTCATTTACCCATACAATCATTCATACATACAATCACTCATCTTTACAACACTATCATATGCACTCATACACCTATACAGACTCTCACACTCTGTCACTCATCCATGGAGTTACTCACACACCTAGTCAGTCCTGTAAAGAATCAATCACACTTCCATTTTCTAATCTATACAGTTAAACATAGAGCACCTTACATTTTGAAACATATACTAACACATAATTACTCTCTTATACAATCATTGATACAAGTACACATTGATCTGCACAGAGTCACACACCTCCCAGCCAGCCACACACACACTCAGTCTCCCATACAAATACTTGGGCAATCAATCAATAACCCATATAGTTACTCATATAGCTACTGATCAACACATGCAGCAGTTTACAGAACAACAGACATAATGATGCACAAATTAAGACAGTTTAGTCACTAACCCATGCACTCAGTGAGACACATTTAATCACTCACTCATACAGTCAGTCACGCACCTACTAAATCCTTCATCCAGACACTTCTACATCTACTCATTCTTCAATATGTAAAACATATTTAAACTTTACAGAAACACACAGTCACTGGATGATGTCATCAGTGATGTCATCAGTGATGTCATTTGAGATGTCATCAGTGATGTCATCAGTGATGTCACTGACCATGTCATGAATGATGTAATATGTGACATCATCAGCAGTGGATTGCGGGTGCGCGATATATAGTTAGTGCAACTAACTATATATGGAATTTCAATGGTTTTGTGTGAGTAAAATAAGGTTTTTTAAATGCTAATTCCTAACTATATATGGTCTATAACCTATGGTTTTTTCAGTGAATTTTCAAGGTTTTGTAAATGCTAATTCCTAACTATATATGGTCTATAACCTATGGTTTTTTCAGTGAATTTTCAAGGTTTTGTAAATGCTAATTCCTAACTATATATGGTCTATAACCTATGGTTTTTTCAGTGAATTTCAATGGTTTTTTAATAGCAAATATCATAAGCTGTCGAATGTCAAGTACGTGGTAAGAATTTTTTTTTTCGTGTTTATGCACACTGATCTGCTTTGATTGCTGCCCCCCACCCCTCATTTCTATTAGGAGTACTCTCTCTTTGCAGATATATATATGTATGTATATATATTATATATGAGTGTATATATATATATGTGGGGCACATATAATATAGTGTTTCCGGGGTCCCGCACATGGGCGGGAATATTCTAATGCTTATGACTATTGATGAGGATCCCCTGGAAGAGAACTAGGTTGGTAAAGGTTCACTTCTCTCTCTCTATCATGCAATTCGGCACAGCAACTTTGGGTGCTGCGCTACATTGCATGGAGTTGTGTAAATCTGAGTCATAATATGTAGCCGTGAGCATGATAACTCAGTGCAATCGGTTCTGGCAGGTTGAATTGTGCAATGCTACAAGACACAACCAGAATCGATTGAATGGAGCTATAATGCCCACGGCTTGGTATGTGGTGAAACTGTTTATCAGCACCTCGATCAATAACTGACTTCAGAACGCCATGGATGTTATTTGTAAGCCCAGAAGAAGCAATAAATTAATGTAATACGTGTCAATACATGTTTTGGCTTTTGTTTCCCTTTTGCTGGTATTGATTTATTCACAATCCAGAAGCAAATACACTCATATTCATGGAATTGCTCAAATATTCTTAGAGCTGCCCTCCTAAAGGCTTTTACTTTTACTAAAGTCTCTCCATCAGCTAGGCATCTTTCCCACTCAGGATTCAGAATCACATCTTCATCCGGCTCCTCTCCTCAGTAGCAAAAACCTAGAGAGCTAAGCATTATTAACAGTGGAACTGCATGTATTACAGCAGATATATAGTCTATAACAAAGTTATAAACATCTAACATTTGCCTGTTGTAGGAGTGGAACAATCTGACGCTTTATGGGCAAATGCATGGATAAGGAGTTTGTAATCAGAAGGGATGGCAAACTGCATACCCCCCCAAAAAAACTGGATTGTCTAATAGCCCAGGAATAGGCCTCTCATTCGAATAGGTGTTTTACGATCACTTGACTGCCATTGATGCAGAAGCACCTATACATTCTTTCCTGCCTAGATTCTGTGTTTGTATGGCACCTAGTCCTTTAGAATTAGCATCAGTTGTGAGCATTGTATTTCTATGAATATCAAGCATCCAAAAGTAGGGGCATCACTCTCAGCCGATGAATAGTATCAGGGATGTTTTTCATCAGAACTCAACATGGCCTAAAAATGTTGTAAGCTGATCTTTATCAGTGGAACAAGGAGCTGCTTTGACTGCCAAGATAAGGTCCTGTTTAGGTGTAATGCCTTCTTAGATAATCATATTTCCTAGGTAGTTAACTGATCTCACACCAATTTTCACAATGGAATGGTCTGAGCCTTCAAGTGAATTGGCACCTTTCTCTTTGTTAATGTGTTCAGCAATATCAAGTCTGTAGATCAGAATATCAAATATGTAAGAATATAATCCTGAAAGAATATAATATAGAGAAGATCTCCCAATAAGCACTGTGTGGTGTATTTTAGGGTGATGTCAACCACAGCCAACCCAAATGGTATTCAGTGAAATCTGTATGCCCCCAGAGGTGTAACAACTGAGGGGTAAGATGTCTGGGAACTGGGTGGAGATCAACATGCTGATATGTACAGACTGAACCATGAATTGATAAAAAAACAGCCAGCATCACCCCCCATCCTAAGAAGGTCATTATGTTTGGGTATAGGGTGACAATCCAGCATTTAGGTCATGTAAATCTACATAAATAAATGTTACCCTACATTCTAGTTTTTTAGCCACTACTACAGATGCAAGCCATCCGGAGACCAGAATGGGTTCTATAACCCCTTATCCTGCTATTCGTTCTAATACTCCTTCTGAATGTTTCCCCACGAGGCTAGGTGTGGGGCAAACTTTGTGCACAACAGGTTTTGTTTACATCCCAAATACCTTCTAAAGGGAATTTGCACAATTATCATTCTCTCCGATGGGATTGGGTCCCTGTTTTACCCTGCAGGGTCAATGAATCAATCAATCAATAAAACTTTGTTGGAGCTAGTTAGATGACATAGATCATAACAGTAAACAGGTTTCTAAAGAAGCAGTTTAAACATCATTTTATACAATCAATACAGGTAATAATAATAGGGAGCCTTTGTGACTCTACCAAAATAGACTTCAGGTAACTCTGGACACAATATTTAATCATACAGTAAATCTTACCCTGGCTTCTTCCATTTAATTAATAAAAACCTAAAACCCTGCAAGGTCAATCTCTAGTAATTCAGATTAGTGATTCTCCCTGTTGGGCAAAACACTCTTGCCAATAATTGTAAATGGGGAAGAAGCATATCTTCTAAATGCCCACTGTTAACACATCCAAAATATGTTAACTTGGCATTGTGACTGTCAGCTTTTGATTTGTTTCCTGACACATCTCAAGATGTTGGCAGCTTTGCCTGATCTTTTCTGCCACAAGCAGAATATTCAGTGGGAGGCTGCACCTCCATTACACCCGATGCAGTGTGTGTTATACCTTATAGTATGTCTGTGACATCCCTGAGGTTAGGGTTATCAACTCAAAGGTGCTCCTGTATTCTGGGTTTGTTTGTGCTTCATACTAATCATGCATTAGTGTGTCACATAAATTCACACACTCCCAAGTATTAGATACCTGTCTTAACTCTGCAACATATGGAGAAACCTTTTAATTTTTTCTTTCAAAGTTCAAAGAAAATAGGTCTCCCAGGATATACATCTCCAAAATGTTCCTCCAATTTCCTATATGTGAGTTGAAAACCATCTTTCTGGTTTCACCCCCCACAATTTTCAGTTGGTTTAGGCAGGCTTACATACACTTTATATCTTTCTATGTCTGTGAGGTCATGCATGGTGTTTCCTTAAGGAATTGCAATTAAATAAGATTGAAAATCTACTCCATTATTTCCCATGAAGAATTGATTCACCACTATCATTTAAGAAGTGGGCGCTGTGTCATGCGAGTCGCCGTCATGCACATAATACAATATTAACGTACTCGTGTCTATTCCCATTCCACCCAAGAAACGCATAGGTTGTTAATGAATATTTGCATAAATGTATTTACCTTCATTTTACTGTCATTTGATTTCTACTATTTTTATTCAACATTTCTTTCTCTTTTTTATTTATCAATAACATGTTCTGCTGATACTCAGGGTTGTCGATTAATTGCATTGTGATCATATTGAAGTGCTCACATTCCACTGGGCATAGGGAGCGACTATGTTATTGTAGGAGGAGACAGGTAGATCCGTATTCAGAAATGGTCACTTACCCGCCTGATATTAGTTCAACGCTGAGATCACCCAGGTTGATGCTGGGGGCAGCAACACACCGCTCTGCCCTTAGGGTAAATGTGTCTCCATCAGGGAATGTAGTTGAAATACCAATGTAGACCGGTGTGCCCACTGTCAGGGTGTCGTTTTCTAAGACTGGATCATTGAAGGAATTAGACTTGAAGGCGGCCATGGTGGCAGTAATTGACCCAGAGCCATCCTCCGATGGTCCAGTAACGTTGCTGCATATAAAAAAATACATTTTAGGGTACATAGAAGAGAGTGGGCTCAAATTCCATAAAGAAATGTATGATTTATCTAATTGAATTGTTGATTAATAAACCCAGAATGTTATTTTGGTTTAGTGTTCAGGAAAGAGGCTTGAGAACACCTTACGCGACTCCAGATGACGCGCCTGATGCAGAGGGTGATACAGACATTTCTAGAAAGGTTTTGGTGCTGATGTTAACAGAAGGGAATGTAAAGTTATACATCTGAGGAATTAAAGAACTGTATCATGCCCAATGGCATTTATGAAACATAGGGCTGGATCACAGGACAGTTTTGAATGGCGCTCTTATATGTCCTTGGTGGTAAGCGATTGCTTGGTACGAACAGCACTTATCACTATATTAAAAGAGTAGTTCTTCACCATGAGATGCCTTCTGATATTCATGAATGTCAGGATCTCTATGAGCATGTGCAAGATCCAGGAAAACACACCATTTAAAGATAATTTTTTATATTTCCTAGCCCAATACATAAAAAGAAACATTATCTAACTGCAAGATTTTCAGATTTTATTTTAAACAAATTATACAAAATAAAAAAATAGCAGTATATTTGGCTAAGAAGGTCAACTTCAAATAAAAAACATGAAGTGGTGTTGCAGTGCAAATAGTACAACAAGCATACAACACCTCCAAATCTTTAACCCCTTCGACGCTCATGATGGAGCGGTTCCGTCATGAGCGCCGGTTGGGCTGTGCTTAAGACGGAACAGTTCCGTCACAACCACGCCCGTTTTTGAGATCTTTCAGCACAGCGCGAAAATTCGTGCCGCGCTGAAGGTGTTAAGAACCCAAAAACCCTGCATTATCCTATCATTAAAATATATTTATTTGAATAAAACATAACCCTAAAAGAAACAAGATAAAAGAAAAGCATAGTACAGCAGCATATTTTTAAGACCCCAGTGAACAAATACATCATAAAAATAGATGTAAATGGTAAAAATATTCATCATGATGAGAAAATGCTAAATTACTAACATTACTCAACACAGTAATCGGTCTCATCATAAAAACATGTCAAAACAATACAAATATAAAATGCAGAAATAAGAGATTGTGCAATGCCAAACACTGTATAGCAGGACCAGACACATTCAATGTTCAGCATACCAATAATGTAATGTTGATGATAAAAGACCATACAAGAACTTGAAATCCACTCATTATAACAGCTATCCTCACAACTTTATCGATATTTGAATACATTTGGCTTAGCCAGGTGAGCGGATATAGAGGAAAGTGACTGTAAGAAAATCAACGCCGATCTGCTCTGTCTAAGGCCAGCATACTTCAGAGTAGGGGGCAGCAACAGCTTTCTTGATGCTGTATAAAATTAGCAAAATCACATAACATGAATTGTACACTTATTGTACACTTTGGTGGACAATCACCACACTGACATAGTGTAAGCTTATCAGAATATTGACCTGGGGTTGGGACGCAACCAGTTAATGTATAGGCTGAAGTTTAAAGTGTATTAGGAAATATCTGTGCTATAGGTTTGCAACACAAGTTATATATGGTGCTATTCCAGATGGAGGTTGAATTTGTAGATAATTCCTGACAGTCAAATTCTGGAATTGCGCGGCTGTCTCTCACATATTTAAATAAACCATAAAAGTGAGCCCTGACATGCGTGGCTTGCTAAACAGCTCAGCCATGTCAAAACTGTGGCATAGGTTCTATTTGTTAGACAATCAAGAACTATAAAGGGCTTTGTTGAATTTGAGGCAATGTAACAGGACCATCCTATTGAAACCAGCTTCATGCTTTGTCCGTATGGAAACCCAGAGAAGCAATGGTTGCAGGCAAATGCTATTGGTAATACAGCCTAGCCCCTATTCAGTGAGGGAAACATAGCTCGAGGTAATTCTAAGCACAGCAAGTATCCGCCTCAAAAATATGTTTTCCAATGCCTACAAGTCAGGGTATTCCTGCTCTCCCCAGAGTCTGGCACTGTAAGTTGCAATGGGGGAACTTTTAGCTGTGTGCACTGCCATCAACTCATTTAGCGGTTTGATCCCCAACTTGGAGGCAAAGCCAACAAGCATTGGCATAGCCAATAGGTCTCGCTTTTAGGACCTTATGAGTATTTAGTTATGCAGCACAATATGCTTAGTGCAACAACATCAACTGTTGCATGGCTAAACACTTATAAGGTCCCAAAGGCGAGACCTATTGTCTATGCCAATGCTTGTTTAAATAAGTTAGCCTGTCTACCTTTGGTCCATTATCAGCATGCCGTTATCTTTTGCAGAGCTTGTTAAAGTGTCATTTTTATCTAAATACTGATTAGTTATAACATCAGGTAACACAAGTCTTATGCAAGCCCCACAATATCTACATCAGAAGGTTTAACAGTAGATATGGAAAGTGAAAAAGAAGTCTGAGTTGATGTATTTTCATCCTACTTGTTCAGACCAGATGCATCTTGAATTTTGGAAAATCGCCCCTTGATCTTGCAAGGCTTGCTTTACATCCATAAACACAGAGCCATGGTACCCATTTTGTATTCCAAACCACCCATGAACCAGTTATTGCAATACATCCAGGAATGGTGCACTTTCCCACCTGGGGACAACAATTCTGTTCAAAGAAAGAGGAGAAAACAAAAGTAGCGCTTCACTGCTAAGTCTGTAAAGTGAGGCTGATGTGTTTAGATGTGAATAAAAACCAATCTGGCCACTTTGCAACCACCACTCTGGCTTGCTTTATTTAGTTATGTGTTTATTTTTCATATTTGAAACCTTTCATTTCTCTCCATCACTAAATGAAAGAAGGAAAGAGAGGTTGTGAACCATTTCTTCAAGTCACGGTTTTCAGTAAGTGAGGAGCAAGACAGAAAGAAAGGGAATAATAGGAAGCGGGGGGCAGCTGCCAGCACAGAAAAGTTCTCTGGGCAGCAAGGAAGAGTCCTTTTCCTTCACTGCTCGTCCCCGAGCATCCGCGAAAGCAAGCTGAGCATTATCTGAATGCCTTTGCTATTTCTGCCATCCTGGGACACAGTTTTGAAAAGAAAAAGTGGGGGAATGGAATCTTTTCAATAAAAGAAGTAGGGCCACTTTGACAACTGCTCAAAGTGCTAGCTAGAGGCTGACCCTGGATTACTCCTTCTAGGACAGGAGGTGGCTCATGCTTGAATTTCAAGGGCAGGTGTGAGCAGAGGCGATGAGCCAGTCTGACCATTCGTCTTGATCAGTCTTGAACAGTGGTCAAAGTGGGCGGGATCGGAAGGTCACGGCGTGCCCCTACTTCATTTATTAAAAATAAATAATATTCCATTCCCCTACTTCTTCTTTTCAAAACTTTGTCCCAAGACGGCTAACAAAGGCTTTCAGAAAAGGCTCTGCTTGCTTTTGTGGACGTTCAGGAAGGGCAGAGAAGGAAAATGATTAGAAGCACACACAGGGAACGCGCAATTTTATATTTCAAGGTATTCTTCCTCATAATTGTGTCTTGTTTTTATTTAGCAGATTTAGAATTTATTAAAGAACTTCTGAGTGCTGGGAAGTTGTTGCCAGCTGGTACTGAAGGGATTTTTACTATTGTTTGCCTTGCAATCCCAAGAAATGGCACTGAGAAACCCCCTTGTGAGTGTCCGAAAATGACGTATTTTTTAAAAGGAAGCTCCGTTAACGGAATTAACATTGGATACAAATGTTCTATAGGGACTTTTGAGAATAGTGAAAGGATGCAAGTCCGAAACCACGCCCCCATTACCATTGCGAAACCACGCCCTCTTCATAACCCTCATTTTTGGGAAAACCTACAGCAGCTGACACTAAATACACAAAGATGGATTGGTGAGAAATCTCGGTACGGAAACACCGACTTCTACTGTAACCCCCATTCCCTCCTCTAATACCCCTCCATTGCTCCCCAAACCATGTTTCTAGATCTCTCCTTTAGGAAACATTATGATTAGGGTAAGTGCTTCCAGAAGGCAAGGTAGGACGTCATAGACTGATCATTCTTTAAATTAACATTTTTTTGTGTAGGAATCGCTGAAGATGGCAACATGCTATTTTGCTTGAAGCACTGAATATTCTTCTGCAATTCCTGCTTGCACACAGCAGTCACCAAACCCACACACTTATTCTGTACCACCAGGTCAAGAAAACGAAAAATGCTGTCAATCAATCAATGGTTTCTAAAGCATGACTAATCACCCTTCCCCCCCAAGGCGCTGGGAGGGTGGCATAAGAGGGGCTGCTGGTCCGTCGAAGGCGCTGTGTTATGCAAAAGCAGAAGGTATAATAGAAGCAAGAGTTTGGACCTGATTGTAGGTTTCATAGGATTTATCTAAATTATCTATTCAGTACTGCACACAATCCAGTATGTGTGGCTGGAAGTAGATTATAATAACTGTGCAATAACGTTGTGAGATGCAGGTGGATCTAATGACGTCAGTCCATCACAGATTGTCATTGTGCATCTATTTGTGCCTCTTCAATATTTTTCTAGACCACATGCAATGTCCAAGCTACAGTTGGATGCTTCAGATGCTTGTCCTGTCCTGACCATGACGCCCAGGTTGTTACCACTGGCAGACCATATGGTTGAGGGCATGCCTTCTCTTCATCGTCATCTAAATGAAATTCATGCTTTCCTGGGCAATCTGTGTTTTTTAGAGGTTACTGACTTGAAGAAATGGTTCACAACCTCTTTCCTTCTTTCATTTAGTTGCTTCCCTGTGAAATGGATCCAAGAAAGACAAGGTGGGGCGCCTCAGGCTGGCAGCAGGGGGAGGGGAGAGAGGAGGGGGCCTGCGCCTGTTTCCCTTGCGGGAGAGAGCAGTAACCATATGGTTTCAAGGCTCACTCCCGCAAGGGAATCGCCAAACGTGCACGCGTTGCCATTGAAATCAATCCAACACGTGCACGTTTTTGGGGCCAAAACAGAATCGATCACTAAAGGTCTCCTATGCAGCACTTGCGCACTGCGTAGGCGAGACCTAAAAACGGTCTCAATACTCCTTGCAAACTCAGAGCTCCTAATGCGTCCCTGTGCTTTCGAATTATAAGCATCAAATAAAAAACCCAAATGGAGAAACCTACATACCAATTTCATCTTTGTACTATTCAAGAAAAAGGCCTAATCTCTCGATTTACTAGCTCTATAGGTCATAATGAGGGTCTTACTGTGGTTAATTGAAAGATCTAAATCTGACATAAATTTTGTAAAATGATCAAGCAATCTTTTTTTTTTTGTAAAAGGAATCAAGCAATCTTTGGGGGCCTACTGGAGTTCTGGTAATGAGCAATACAAGAACGTGTTTGTGAGGCGTGGCTAGAGGTTGGTAATAGGGGTGGGCAGTGGTCAATACTCTCACACTTGAAGCAGTTTAGAGAATCTATAGAAGCCACTAACCTGTGAGTAGATAGATTAGAATATAGAATACTCCAAGTGATTAGAAGAGATTGGAGACACAGATGGTAAGTTACCAGTAAGTAGAAAAACAGCAATGTCCTGAGCCAATACGGTATATCTATCAGTACCCAGGACTGAGCAGATTAGTTGAGAAGACCCCTGACTAGGGTAACTATATCAGGCAGAAGAAGAAATGAGCTGCAGGCCTATAACAGTAACCAAAGGTTCTGCCTCAAGCCTACTAGGACCTAGTAAAGCTGAAGATATTTTATTCACAATATGAGGTACCACACCAGAATTCTTAATGCTAATGATAGAGCACTTACAGCAATGGTATGGGTGCATTATACTCTTGGTTCAAACGCACTCACATATATTTTATCGTTTGCAGCGTTTTATTCTTATTAAGATGCATTTATTCACACTATTTAAGTATTGAAATGTTGTGTACACATTCAAGCAGGATTTTACATGTGTTAGAGACAATTATAATTTCTGTATACATAATGTGCAGGATGGCATTATATTCATATAATGTAACTGCGTGTCGTTTAAGTTGCCTGCATTGTAGGCCCAACTGCAGGTTGTTGTTAGTTTTGATTCTCCTTGGTTGCTCAAGAAATAAATAAATGAATCCTTTTTGTATGCGAAGACAGGTGCAGGAATTTGACCTCGTTATTCTTGGATTTAAGGAGATACCCGGAATGTCTTTGAAGAAAACAAGAAGATGAAAAGGGAGGATGCCTTTCGTGTCTGGCCGGGCTGGGAATCAAGGCCACTGCAGAAGGAGCTGAACAACAAGGCTCCTGTGAAAAAGTACTGAAATGTTGCAATTAAATAGACTAACGTGACGTATGATGGGCAGAATATTGTCTTTTTTTATGATGCGCAGAGACAGAGTAGGGGGACTTCTTTCATTTTTGGAAGAGAAGGAGCATCTTAGAGCGAGCTACATAGCCTTAAGTTATCAGACCCATTTGACGTGAGTACTTCTTAGGAAGTCAACACGTGCTGACACCTTTGGGGTATGATATAAGGGAAATAGGCAGGACCCTTAGCGAGAGCAGTGTAGGGAAAGCTAACTTTTGTTTTCCTTCCTCATAAAAAAGTACTTTGACTCAGCTTCAATTCTGTGTTGTATTTTAATTTTGAAGTTCATCACATTATGCCTTTTATGCAGAATGAATTATCTTCGTAGACTTGGCTCTGTATTGATTTTCATGTCTCTATATACTCTAATTTTAAGGTGCGTTTATATTCAATTATTTTTCGCCTTGTAATAAAATCCATTAACTGAAATTCGGAGTCTGTGGTCTTTTAAGCATGGCTACATTGTAAGTATTATTTGGATTGTTTACTACGCTCAACCACTTTCAGCAGGCAAATAAAAATTCATCTGTGCTGAATTTAGTAGGGAAGGCAAGACTAAATTTAACGTAATCACTAACTACAACACAAGCATTGCTATCAGACTTCCGACTGTTTACAATCCATGGTTCTCCCTGAACCATACTAATCTGGCTACCAAAACTGATATAACCCTTCAGACAATGATCTACTTTTTTGGCTAATTGCTCTTGAATCCCTGATTTGTGGGGTCTAAGCAATAGGGCACCTTTAAGAACTACAACATATGGTGTATATTCTGGTGGTAGATGGAGTGTTAAAGGCTATCCAATGGTTGGTGAGGAATGTTTATTACACAATGAGATACCCAGGGGGCTCGCAGGAATAGCAGTTGGAACAAAACCTGGGTTTGCAGGAGAAAGGTTACTAAGTGTGATTACAGGTCTAATGGACAGAACAGAAGTTAACTGGTCCCTTTTAGAGGCAAGGTGGAGCCCCCTTGTGAGAATGTACACACGCATTAAAGCCTGAAATACTATCTTCAAAAGCGCCCAGGCGATCAGGTCCATAAATTTAAATAATAATCCATCCAAACTATGCAATTTCTCATGAATTAGTGTCTAACCCGTATTCTTCACCATTCCCCCACCAAATCGATTTGGCAGGTAATACAGTTGTATTTGTAGTTACTTTCCCCACCACCTTCAGAATGCACACAGAGTCCTTTTTGTTTTTGGTCGGTGAGGGAGGGGGTAAAAAGGGTGAATCTAAACTCAGGTTTGTACCCTCTGCTCTTTCCATGGAAAGTGGTGCCTTTGGAAAAGATGCAATGGCCCTCCTCCCTCCAATTGAAAGTCAGCTGTGGGAAGCAAGGTGGGACAGCAGGATCAAGATTGGAATTATTGCTAGAGGCTTCAGGTGCTGCTCTTTTGCTAATGTACAGTTTTTTTCTTCAAAATCTCTAAGTTAATAACCCCATAGCAGTAGTTAGGAAGTTAGTAATTGGGCTGTTTAGAGGTTGCTCCTTACTAGGGATGGCTATGGATTTCCCCTTCACCATGGTGCAGGATATTGGCACAGATTTGTGACACAAGTACAAGTGCAAAACCAAGAGGGGCGCCCAGACATCCTTTGGGATCTGTCAGGCACTGGCAAGACAGCTTGTGGCCAGGGCAGCACACAAACACCTCTCATGTTAAGAGAGAGAGTAGGTGTTTTTAAGTGCTTCAGCTGCATGGGGGACCTAAGGTCCCAATGTGAATTTACTGGCAGCCACATACTGAAGTGTCCCCTATCATGACCAACCAGTGATAGTTGGGCAGTTCATTTTTTCTGCTCTGTGAGAAAAATCCTGAACAAAATCCTGCTTCACATTGGGTATTTTTAGCTACTAACACCAAATGTCTAGATTTATTTTCATTCAATGTATTAGGACGGCCTAATGTTTTTCCCCTGAATTGTCTTTTGGTATTTTCACCTCCCTGTTTTATACCACTACCCAGGAGATAAATACCCAGCCTGTGGGGGCAGATGTTGAAGAATGACGATCACGATTAATGTGTGGTGTGTTTATTTTTTACTCCTAACTTTCACTCCAACATGGATTGTGGAATTTGAAAAAATATGTCCTATGGGAGGCTGAGAGACTGGGAAGGGTTTTGACTCATGGTTAAAAAACGGAAATTGATCTTAGAATGCAAGCTCTTTTGTCTACCTCTCCTTTAGGGGAAGAGACCACTGTTCAACCCGCTCTTCTCCTCAGGAGGCCACTTTTGAAGCAGGGCACATGGGAGTCAAAGTTCCCCTAAGCGAGAAGTAGAGTACAGAGTGGGAGGCTGGAGTCGTTCTCAAATTATAGTGTCTGAGGAAAGTGTGTCCTTGTCTTGGTGCCCTCACACACGCTGAAGGGTGTCATGTTTCATCACTGGGCAATGCTCCTCGTCGAGCCGGTGCTGCAATGCCCTCTGGGTCCCCTGAAGGGACATTTTATCATAAGGGTGTATGAGGGTCCGAGTGGCAGTGATGTCCTTGTGTGAAGTTAGAAGATGGCTCGAGGGGTGGCTAGTAAATTTAATAAGAAATAGCTCCTCTGTCATCAGTAAAAAACAACTGAGGTTGTGCTGCTTGAGGGTGGCAATGGCCCTTGGTAGCTAGTCAAGTGTCATACCTATAATGGGCATGTTGAAGGTCAACATGTTTCAGGCAGTGAGTGGTCTCAGGAGGAGATCCCTTGCCATTCTCCAGGACCAATGTAAAAGTGCAGCGAGTGCTAGTGTAGTATAGTGGCCTCTCAGTTAGATGAGGTGCCATTAGTTAAAGAAGAAGAATGTGGAACGACAAAAGAGACAAAACAAAGAGATAAATATAATAGCATATACAACCATTGGAGCAGGGTTTAGTTAGAAATAGGAGGTCCCCCATTGTTCGACCTTGTGCTAGTGGTATTAACCAACTTCTGTGATTGTCCAGCATGTTATTCAGGTGTTGAGCAATCAATATATAGTGTAATGGTGACGCTCAGGTGGACAAACAAACATATATACATGGAATATTCTCACTTAAAACCATGACATGATGTCTATATACTGACATAAACAGACATACACAATGCCTAACGTTTAGCCAAAGATCAGGGTCAAGGACCAGATGTACTAGTAAATCGGTTGGTATTTTGTAGAGTAACGCTGTGTTGTAAGAGTAAAACAATTCATGGTAAACCATTGATGGCAAGACCTCAGGTCACCGTGCTCAAATGTGGTTGTTGGTGTATGTATACCATATCAAAGGGAGAATAGTGTCCCATGAGCGGAGGAAATCCTCGACATCTATGCAAGAAATCATAGTGTTAGGTGCTGCAATGCGTACAGAGTAGGGTGTGACTGTCCGCGAGGGCCATGGAGTGGGGAAAGGTCTATATCTACAGTGATCATAGGATCTGCAGGTCTGTCAACGTATCGGACCTCTCGCTGCCTCGGTAAGATGTGCATTGCAGCTCCCACTGTATTTGTGCTATGTCAAGCAAGCGTGGGTGTGTCTGTGTGCGCCCTGGACATGATGCTGGTGTCACATGTGCGCGTCAAAGGGGTAAAGGGGAAGCACCATCTTAGACTGGGTTTCACTATGTAAGTCATGTGTGCAATTCAGAAGATTAAGAAATCAGTGCCATTTTTGAGTAGGTTTTAACTAAGTATATGAGAGGGAAGGTGGTGTAAGTAAAGTAGACCTCAGTGGTAGCATCTACAGGGGGCCACATGTGTAAACAGGAAAGTACGGAGGTCATGTGATCTGCAGCCATATAACTGTCCTCTTATTAGCTATAGGACCAGACAAAAAGGTAGTGCCATGCTCCGTAGGAGTGGCGCAGGTGATGATATGTAAACTAACTGGACTGGTGTGAAGAGGGTGCTTTGTTAAACAACAACATAAGAGTGACTCAAAGGTGCTATAATGAAAATTCACCAAAGCAACCAAGACGCTCAACCAAAACAGGAAAACAAAGGAGAAGAAAACGTTAACCAATGATGTGCTGAACAAGAAGAAAACCTTATTATTTCTTAAAAGAACCCTCACTCACCAGCCTAGTGGTGACATGCTTCATCATAGGGTTCCCACTGGGGGAACCAAATGCCCCCCCCCCCCCAGTGTGCTAAAACGCTTTTTGTAATGAGATAGTGTATTGTGCTCAAGTAAAGTGAATGGGAACATTTTAAAAGATAACAGCTGTACCCTAAATAATTTTATTAGATGGTCAGCTGGTATCATTAAAAACCTGTGAACAGGACACTCAGAGGTCTAGTTATTTGAACCACTGTATCCTTAAGAAGTGTAGGCAGAAGAAGACTTTTAATCATACATCCAATTTAAAAACTGTATGGAAAATCAAGGCTCACTCACAGCATGAGTTCATCGTGCATGCACCATGGGCTTGGGAAGGGGGTTATTCTTCACTTTACTCCCAATCTAAGAGGCAACAGAATTGTCACAATGAGAGCACTGCCAAATAGCTGGAATAACCATTAGTGAAGTGCCAGACCTCCCGCCATCAAAGCGTCCCACTTACTTGGTTTGTAACGGCTCCCCGCCTGCAACCTATTCATTGCGCATCCGCAGCCCAAAATTCCCTATTGATAAGGGACATTGTGCGAATGGCCATGATATTGCATTTTAGGTGGCAGTATAAATGACCACAGTGATGCGAACAAGGTGCTGTAAAGTAGATACCTTTCTCATCTTTTGGTGAAAATGAGTAAAAAGAAGAAATCTGAATTTTGGTCATTGTTCTGCCTAATGATAACACCGTGAGTCTTTTTCTTTTCACATAAATATCCTTACGGATAGGACACGCCTTTGCGCGCGTGGACCACCAAGGATAAACATTTTTGGTCCTGAAGAAAGCTGAGCTAAACAGAGCAATTAACAGCTGAAACATGTCGACCTACACTTCTTAAGAATACAGTGGTTCAAATACCTAGACCTCTGAGTGTCCTGTTCACAGGTTTTTAATGATACCAGCTGACCATCTAATAAATTATTTAGGGTACAGCTGTTATCTTTAAAAATTATCACATTCACCTCACTTGAGCACAATACACTATCTCATTACAAAAACCAGCTCCGCTGTAAATCAGGCGTTGTAGCACACGGGGGGGCATTTAGTTCCCCCAGTGGGAACCCTATGATGAAGCATGTCACCACTAGGCTGGTGAGTGAGGGTTCGTCTAAGAAATAAGGTTTTCTTCTTGTTCAGCTCATCATTGGTTCACTTTTTCTTCTCCTTTGTTTCCTATTTTGGTTGAGCGTCTTGGTTGCTTTGGTGAATTTTTATTATAGCACCTTTGAGTCACTAATATGTTGTTGTTTAATAATTGATAGGGGTAAATGAGTGACCTGAAAACCCTTACTCTCCTGCTGTTTAAAAAGAAGAGGGTGCTTTGCGTCACAAAATAGGTCCCGGTCTGTGAAGGTGTTAGGAGTTAGGAAGGCATAGCTTCATATGGCGAGTATTTTCCATATTAAAGGACATTGAGTAGCCATTCCATTTTCCATTTACAAACTTTATTTTGATCATTATGGACCATAAAAGCAAAGGGTAAACTACATACATCACAGGGCAGTAAAAGCATCAATGAACATTTCCAAATATAGCCAAGTACAAATGAGTTAATCAAATTTCATGGCAGTTGAAAAAAAGATATTAAAATTTAAGAAGGGTAAAAACAGTGATTTCATAAGTTAACAATGTCAAAAAAGTAGGAGATAAAATGGGGACATTTATTAAGTGCGGGGGGAGTTTAAAAATGTGTGGCGCCTGTGCCACATGGAGTTGAGAAAGCGGGACACAGTAAAAACAATCGAAGGATGAGTGTCAGTTCTCAAAACTCTAAAGGCCTCCAGGCACTGCATGTACCCCAAGTTCCTACATAATGGTAGGAGCCAATACCTCATAGGTGCACCAAAGCCTGGACAAAAGAAGAAAACATGAATGGCTGACTCTTTTTACAATAAGGACATCCAATAGGAGAAGCTTTTAACCATCTGCTTGGAAATGCCTGGACGTGCAGGCAGCCCACTGAATATAAAGTTTCCTAGCCATGAAAGGGTGAACAACATCAAGGAAGGCCTCAAATAAATACTGATCTTTAAAATTGAGGAAATCAGAGGTTAGATGGCCTAATTGTGTACTCCCGTGGGTTTCGGCAAATCTGGGCAGTCTATAATCTGTGACTAGTTCAAACAGCGATAATGTCAGGGACACTACCTCAGGATGGGTCCATAGGTTTGGCCGACCTAGTCTAAAGCACAGTTCTTTTATGTGTACAAACCAGGATAGTTTTCCTCCCCATTGGGAGCCCCAAAATCACTTTGAGTTCAGACTGGTAGGTTGCTAGTTCGGGGGTCACTCATAGTCTACACCAAAAAGTCAGGGGGCGCAGTCCAATCTCCTCCTCTATGGGTCTGATCCCAAGGTCCATACGTAAGTGGATGAGAGGGGTGCTTAGCGGTAGACCCAAGAGCTGCCTCATAACTTGTTCTCTGATTTAACCAGTCCACCTGCTGGAAGATGACCCCAGAGTTCAGCCCCATACATTGTAGCGCTCCTGATTTGAACTTTGTAAATCTCAGTCAGCAGACCTGGTTGTCTAGATGATGAGTTCCAGAATAGTTTTACTATTCCCCCGGCCATCTGTGCTAGCCTTAAACCTGCCTTTTCTTGCTGCGGCCCCATCCAAAAGTTTCCGTCAGCTTGATACCCAGGTAGTCAAAGACAGCTACTCTCTCTAGCTGGATACCATCTAGGGAAGGGTGAGGTAACGGGTTTTTAGGGACCCGTTGGTGCCAGGGGATAACACCCAAAGACCTCTGAGTTCTCCCTTGTTCCGGACCACAGAAACACGGAGTCTTCTAGTCACAGTCAGAGATCAAGTTTTATTGGCAGCTACCAAGTAACATGTGTCCTAGAAGCACGACAAACGCGGATCGTGTGTTCTCAGGAGACTGTTCGTTTTTACAGAACCAGCCGTCTCCTTATATACAAAAATAATAGCTGCAAGCAAGAATTCCTGAGTTTATGATATGGCTATACACATATTTCTACAATAATACAAAGAGCGAAGTCATGTAAGCAAGCCCACATTTTAGATGTCCAGTTCGTGATAGATTACCCGGTTAGGCCCGGAACTCCCATCAGATATCGATGAAACACCAATAAAGAAAGGCACCTCCTAGTCATAAAACTGGCCATAAAACAGGGAACGTGGACAGGTGCATGTTTGTAGAAAGCCTGGTCTGTATGTAGTGAATAGGTTGTGGAATGTTATGCATTGATGTTATCGTTTTGGGCCACTGGGCGAGGAGCTGCCCAAACAGGTTTGGCTAAAGGCAATGGAGTCAGTTGGGACAGGTCAGGGGGAAGTCAGGGAAGGTGGACGTGTCCTTTTAGATCAAGCTCGACCTTGAATTGACTTATCATGAGGGCAAGACGTAAGATGGATGTCGTTTACAAAATGGAGTCTAAAGGGTCGGGACGGAAACTACGATTTAGGGGTGTTAGCAATCTTCAATTATGATGCAAATGCATAGGAATGATGTCCTAAGCATTATCGGTTCGTCGACACCAAATTCGCCATGGTACGTTGATATTTTGTGACACGGGTATTGGACCTCGATATCGGGAAAACAACAGGGTCCAGATTTTCAGAACCACAGACCCTCCTTTTGCCCTTATCTAAGGCAATAACTCATGTTAATCTGAGTCTAAATCTGTATGAAGGAATTCGTGGAGATGATGCTGTAGCATCATTCTGTTGCTCAGTCCGTCCTTTAATACAGGCTTCCGTACACATGAAGTAGCACAGAGGCCACAGAGTGCAGGAGCGCACTGTACACACAGGCAGAACATAAACAGAAGCGCTAAGATCATCCCAATGAAGATCAGTGTTTTCCATCCCCAGGCAGTGATCAGGCCCCAGAACCACCCTAGCAAGGACCAATCTCCTTTTTCCACGTGAAGGGAACCAGATATTTCGTGTAGTTTAGAGATGGCCTGGTACACTGTCGGTGCGTTATCAGGGATGAAAATGCAACAACTGGATTGGATCACTCTACACACACCACCACGATCGGCGAGTATGATATCTAGGGCAACTCGGTTCTGAAGGGTCATAAGTCGATCCGACTGAAGCTCGGTTGTCAAATTGCCAAGGGCTCCGGCCGTTTCAATCACGGCGGATTCAACTATCCTTGCTAATTGGCGAATATTCCTGCTGTTCACCATAGGCCCCCAAAATGGCAGAAAACCCTTTGCAAAGTCAGCGAATTCCTGACTTGCGGTGTCGTCTTTACTCACGATACCCCTAGCTGTCCTTGTCCGATGGTAATCTGCTCTGGCCGTGTAGGTGGGAGGCAGCAGAAATGAGATAAAACATGTACCTGAGAAGTCAGGGGGCAACCATGTGTAGGCTTGGTCGTGGCAGACGAAATACGTGCCTTTGGCTGCTAGGAGTATAGGGGAGGTTCGGGAAGCGAACACATATGTTTCCGTGCATATGCTCTTGCCTAATTGTGCTTTGGGATCCCTACCGATACCTTGTAAACATAAGTGACCCCGGTGGGGTACTATCCAAACTGAGCGGGATTTCTTCGCTGTCTGGCTCTTACTCAGGTAAACCCCATATTTAGTTACGTTCCAATGGGCGTACGGAGTGAGTTCATCTTTGGGAATCGTTAGATAGGTGTCGATATCCCTACTCATATTTCTCATCCCTGCTATTAGTGCCTTGTTACTGGAATCGCTCTCAGTGGAACGGGTCGGGTATGGTTCTAAGGCGAATAAGAACGTGGTCTGGAAAGCCCACAGAGAACCATGATAACTGAATGGCAGGACGAAGTATGGGATACCCTTATCAGTCGAGTGTGGCATGAGTCCGCATATCCAACAGTTTGATGTGTTCATTATGGATTGGTGTTGGTGTAGGAGTTGAATGAATGAGTTGTTTACGAATTCGAGTCTTCTGGCAGACTCGTGTTCAGGTAGAGGGTGAAAGGAGTGCGGGGAGAGAGTGGGAGGAGGCGTTGGTCGAGTGTCATTCGAGAACAAGGAAACTTGAAATACGAATAGAGCATAACCAGTCAAGAACATCACTATGCTACACAGCAATAAAACACATATTATTAAAAATCTTCTCCTGGACAGTATTGTACACAATTGTTTTTCAAAGTTCGTAAGTTTGGCAGGTCTCTCTACCCTTGGAAACTCCATCCTCTACTTGCTGCCCGCGGTGGTAGGTTGATTCTGCCAGGGAGTGCGCTCCGTTCAGTCCAGGGTAACTCCCTCGGACCAACCAGAACCGTTGACCTAAAACTTCCCCAGTTGCACTCCCCAGACTTCAACCGCGACCCTAGCAGCGGAACCGGATGGCGGTTCGAAAATCAAAAATGAGCAAGTTTCCTGAGAGTGAGAGAGCTGAAAAATCAAAAATAGTTCTTAGGGGAAAAGTAATCACATTAGTTTGCTTTTTTTTTTTATTAGTCTCTTGGGCTAGATCTTAGATTGTACCGTCGTTTCCCAGGTACGGTGTGGTCTTCAAACAATGTCTCAGGTTCGGTAGTGTCCAACTGCATAGACGGTGGCACAAGTCCTTGCAAAATATGATCACTCTCCTTTTCGGAACCAGTCTCTTTCAAACGTGCATCGCTGAAAGGGATGAAGCGAGGTACGGATTCTGTCTCTGAGTCGGCAAGTCCTTCATTGACCCACCGGTTGTATGGAAGGGGCAGAGGGACCCGTTTACAATGGGTCCCATGTACCCAGTTCTTTTTGCCTTCCACCCGAACGGCTGATCTCGTGGAAAGAAGTACCAGGTGCGGTCCGGTCCACCTCGGTTGTTCGTTGTTGGTGCGCTGGAAGTTTCGCACCAAAACCCACGTGCCGGGTACAATGGTGCAACCTGGATCGTCAGAGGCTGGCGGAGAGGAACTGTGAACCTGTTGGTGTAAAACACGCAATTTAGTTGTCAATTCGCACAAGTAGTCAAGCAGTACGGGGTGTTCTATTTCACTGAGTTTCTTTGGTCTTGGCACGCCCCAGACGTTGGCTGGGCGGCCAAACACTATCTCTTGGGGGCTAAGTCCTAATCTGGAATGGACAGTCATTCTGGTCGACAGGAGTGCTAGAGGCAGGGCGTCAGGCCATTTAAGACCTGTACTGGCTTGGATCTTGGCTAATTTCAGCTTTAATGTGCCATTGTAGCACTCTACTAATCCAGCTGATTGGGGGTGATTTGCAGCGTGGAACTTCTGGTATATGCCTAGACACTCACACACTCTCTTCATCACGCGTCCTACAAATTCACTTCCATTATCACTCCAGACAATTCTAGGCATACCAAACCTCGGGAAGAACTCTTTGACAAGGGCTTTGGCAGTTGACAAGGCGGTATTGTCCTTAAGGAGGTACGCTTCCACCCACCTTGAAAAGGCGCAAACAACAACGAGCACATATTTCAGATTGTTGCACCTCTCCATGTGGATGAAATCGAGCTGCAAAACCTCGAACGGATACGTTGGAGGCGCAAAATGACCAGCTGGAGTTGGGGTTCCCCTACCGGGATTGTACTTTAAACATACCATACAGTTTCTGACCACATTCTCTGCATATTTTGGGATATTACTATTCTGCCATACTGGGGCCAATAGTTTACATATTCCTCTCGAACTGATGTGTGCAATTCCATGAGCCATTGTTACTACTGCAAGTACATATGCGTTAGGTAATAGCCATCGCTGGTGTTCCGACAATTCGACCCAACAACCATTCGTATCTAATCTACCTGTACTTTCTCTCCATTCATTCACCTCTTTCTCAGTCGCCTCGGCTTGTATAGATTTCACGCTTTCAATGGTGTCCTCACACATTCCCACATCAGTAATCCATCTAGCGGGACCTACAACATACATCCGACTCATCGTGTTCCTTGCAGTCTCTTTCGCGACCTCGTCTGCAAATGCATTCCCGCAGCCAACATCATCCTGAATCTTTTTGTGTGCACTGCATTTCATGATGGCAACTTGTAGTGGCAAGGTCAGTGACTCAAGGAGTTTATTAACTAGCTGACCATGTTGTATCTTTGCACCATGTGACGTAAGGAACCCACGTTCACGCCACAATCTCCCAAAACTGTGAGCCACACCAAAGGCGTATTGGCTGTCAGTGTACACATTCACTCGCTTTCCTTTCGCCAACACACATGCTCTTGTAAGCGCAATCAGCTCTGCAGCTTGTGCAGAATTGTGGGAAATGCGCGCGGTCTCTATAATGGTGTGTAATGTCGTTACGGCATATGCTGTAGTCGTATCACCATTCGGCAATTTGAAACATGAACCATCAACCCATAAAGTATCATTGCATTCGGGAAGGGGAGTGTCCTGTAAGTCTACTCTCCCTTTTGTCTCTTCTTCTGTCCTAAAGCAGCAGTCATGTTTATCAATCTCGTCTGTTTCTGTCGGGATGGGTAGTAGCGTAGCGGGGTTGAGTGTATCACACCTCTTTATGTGGATGTGACTTGCTAACAGTGTAAGTTCGTAACTGGATAGTCGAGCGCTAGTAAGATGTTGTGTCTTTGTCCTGTTTAGCAAAATGTCTACTGCATGCGGAACCATAACGATCAGAGTATTATTCATGACTAATCCAGCAGACTGTCGAATGCAGACAGCTGCTGCGGCGGTAGCCCTCAGACAACTTGGTAGGGCTTTAGCCACAGGGTCTAGAGTCGCCTAAAAAAACGCGCATGGGCGCTGTTTGTCCCCAAAGTGTTGTGTTAGGACTGATAATGCACAACCTTCCTTCTCATGTAAATGTAAATGTAAATGTACAGGAATTTATATAGCGCAAATCACCGAGCGGTTTCTAAGCGCTTGCTTAGGGAACCCGTCCTGGTATTCCCCTGTGAGATAACCCCGGCAGGGTATCCGCAAGGTGAAAGCCAGGCATCCCGCCGCGAGGGGCCGTTGTGGAGATTAAGCAAGCTATTGCCCAGAGTCGCAGAGTGTGAACCCGTGAATCGAGTAGGCACCGGAGCGAGAATTGTCGAGTCCATGGACATTTTAGGACTCAAGACCCCGCCAAGCCGGGAATTGAACCCTGGTCCCGGGCTGACCTCTGCTTCCAGGTCTGCCTCCTCTAACCAGTGAGCCACACTTCTCCTCATGGACGTATAATGTGAAAGGCTTACTGTAGTTGGGGTTTCCTAACACAGGAGCCGAACACAATGCATCACGCAACTCGTGGAAACTCGTCTGACAATCTTCAGACCAGGGCATAGGATTGGGTGTGTCTTTGCAGAGTAGTGCCAGCAAGGGTTTAGCTAGTAGTGAGAAATTCGGTATCCATTGTCTACAGTACGATGTAATGCCCAAGAAGGCTCGAACCTCTCTCTGTGTCCTTGGGGCACTCAGATCTGCAATTGCCTGTATTCTTTCTGGTGTCAGTCTCCTTCCCTCCTTCGACAAGATGTGACCTAAGTAGGTTACTTCTTGTCGGCAAAATTGTAGCTTGGAAAGAGAGACTTTGTGCTTCATGTCACATAAGTGACGCAATAATGACAATGTGGCATGTTTGCAAATTTCTTCAGTGTCTCCAGCGATCAGCAGATCGTCTACATACTGAATCAGAGTTGACCCATCTGGCAGAACAATAGTGTCCAGTTGTGTTTTCAGGGCCTGGCTGAATATTGATGGGCTTTCGCAGTAGCCTTGAGGAGCGCACTTGAAGCGGAAGCTTCGTCCTCCTAAATTGAATCCAAAAATATCCCTACTCTCCTCAGCAATCGGGATGCTGAAGAAAGCGTTCTTCAGGTCAATCACCGAGAACCAAGCTGCTGAAGCTGGAACCATCGTCAATAATGCAGTAATGTCGGGGACAACTGGAAACTGTGGGATAACTACCTTATTCACTTCTCTGAGGTCAATCACGAACCTGTATACAGGCGGTTGTGAAGGATCAGTGCGTTTTAAGACGGGCAAAACTGGACTGTTACAAACATTTCCTGTTGTTTCCTCGATAACATCTTTATCGATCAGATCATAAATGATCGTCAACAACGCCTTTTCGCATTCGCTAGATATTTTGTATTGGGGAATACGTGGCAACCTAACGTTGGCTTTCAAAGTTATGACATACGGTGCTATCTCCAAACGACCGACATCATTAGAACCATTAGCCCAAAGTATATCAGAGAGTGATGACAATTCAGTTGGAATATTTTCCTTTGACAAATACATTGGAGAAATGACTTTCTTACCTAAAGTAAGTTGTACTCCCAAGGGGGAACAGTATAAAGTCGCATACAACCTCTTTAGTAAATCCAAACCTAACAAATTTTCACCGCAACCTGTTGTCAAAATGAGGGGTGCTTCTAATTCGCATGGGCCAACAGAAAGTGATATAGGACTAGAGATCGGGTTTCTAACAGGGGCGCCAGAGAAACCTACTGAGACATTCATTTCGCCAGACAAAGGTGCGCCAGGAAGTTTCGAGTGCATAATAGAACTTTTTGTAGCACCAGTATCCAGCAGAAATGGCTCTGACACTCCTGAGGCAATTACCTCGACATAAGGTCCATTCTGATCTACTGGAACTGAAACGACTCCCTCTCTTTGTCCATGGCTGTCCTAGCAATCGTTACCCTCAGTATCGTGTTCGGTGTAATAGTCGTCAGCATAGTACTGAGCTGACCTAGACAATGCATTATTCTGTTGGTCAAAGCTGTTCATGGAATTCTGAGGCGGAAAAGAAACTGTGTTCTGGGAGAAATTTCCACGACCCCTACCTCTAGGGGCATGTTGAACACCTCTTCCCCTTACACCCGAAACGCCGTTTAACCGTCGCGCAAGAGCCGGACAATTACTTTTGAAGTGACCCTCTTCCTTGCAATACGCACATTGATTCGGGCCATACGGAAGACGTTGATGGGAAAACTCGTTTCCTTGCGTGTTTCTCGAATACTGCTGTTGTTGCTGATAATTGGGCTGACTAGACACACGAGGCGGATAGGCCTGCTGGAGAAGAACTTTAGTTTTTAAATCTTTCGTCTTTTTGTCTGCCTTATCTAGCTCGTCTTTGCGCCTATTTTCATAGTACTGGGCTGTGGCTAAAATCTGCGCGGACGTAGAGACAGCCCAAGCACTCTCTGAATCTTTTAGTTTATTACATAGTTCAGGAAGTAAGTTATGTACGAATTTGTCTACAAACAATCTTTGACCACCCTCGGTAGCCATATCTTGACCACTATGATCGGTGAAAGTCTCCTCGAATCTCGTGAAAAAGTCAGACACATTCTCATCTTTCTTCTGCTTACACGCAGATAGCTTATCCCAGTTTACGCGTACTTCAGGCATTATTGTTTTCATGTACGCAATAATCCTACCGGGAAGTTCAGCTATTAACGGCTCAGGTTTAAAACCACCAATTTGTCTAGCATCTGTAGCGGTAATGTTTGCCCATGAGTCACCTAGTTCCTGGTCATGGTTCGTATGACGAATTTTACTCCATAAAGGATGTGGAACAACGTTCCCAAACAGCATGTCTATATCCGCTAAATTCATTATACATGAGCTTGCAGTTTGCGATAACTCCTTATAATACCCAGTCGGGTTTTTACGAGGATCAGGTAGTGTCTGCTTGATCTTTTCCAGGGGACATGTACCCATACACGCTGGAAATGAGGCAGAATTGGTGGATTTGCATTCGCATCACCTTCCCTCCAAACCGGGGGAACCTCTCTCATGGGGTACTGTCTCGCTCTTTTCCTACTAGATGTACCACATTCAGATGATGACCCAGAATTACCACCCGTACTTCGATATGATAATAATGTCTCAACTGCTTTTTCGACATCGGGACCTATGATCATACCTTCCCCAAATTTAAATCGTACATTACACAATTCTCGAGTGTTGCTTTCTTGACCATTATCTTCCAAATCCTCACACAGAAAAACACACATCTGTTCAAAAACGTATCTTTGCGTTGGTTCATCCCATTGACGGAAGACGTTCATGACAGACTCTACATCATATCTCGCTGTATCCATAGCCCAATTCCGTGCTAACTTATTCAATGATTCCCTCTCCTGATAATCAGGCATTTGGCTTCGTAATTGTCTTTGTCCCGTATTAGGGGTCGTTTTAGGCGACCGAAACAGTGGTGAAGGAATGTTAGTAACAATGCTGGCCATTTTATGCCAGACAGAAGGTGAAAGTGGAGGAATAACTGGTGGCAGAACAGAGTCACGCAAAGCAGAAACAGAAGCATTCGTAGAACGAGTATCAGAAGAAATAGAAGGTGCGCTAGGCGAAGTTGTAGGAGGAACAGGAGGACAAGTAGATGTGATCGGTGAGCCTTGAGGAGGCTGCACCAGAGAAATAGAAGCCAGCTGAAGAGCGGCTGGTGAGTGTTGTAAAGGAGCCGGCATAACAGCTACCAGAGGTGCAACTAAAGGTTGCGTAGGTGCTGTGGCATTTTGCGCATAGGGTGGTGGCGAACTTAGCAAATGCGCCATTAATGGATCTTTTTCGCGCTCCTTTACTGTCTCTTGCTGAAGAGATGGTAAAACAGGATAGCATTTATCTATTGCCATTTTACGTTGCCTGTGCAACTGCTCACTCATTTGATCTTCTTCGTTGTCTTTAAATTTTCTCGCGGCTTGCATTACCGAAATACCTCTTTCTCTCTTATTTTTCTTTTCTAATTTAATTTCCTTTTGTTTGGCCTCTTTACGCCATAAACGGAAAGAGTCAAACATCGCCGGCCGGGCTTTCTTCTCTAACAATTTGACCTCTAAATTATCTAAAATTTCTGAGTCAAAACTACTATATTGGGGCCATTTTAAAACACCATCCTTGCGGGTGTATTTTATCCATACTTCATTATATGTGATAGGTCCTACGCCATGCTTCACATAGAGCTCATACGTTGGAGTTCCAATTGGAGGAACCGGACAAGAATCCTCTAATCGGGAGTCCTTACTACAACCAAGACAAAACAAGTTTCCAAGTCTGCTAAAACCAGGCATCTTCGCTCACTAGTCTAGCTTCAAACTTCAAAGGATTATCTGTTACGATATTTTCTCGTGAAAACACGAGTCCTTCAGCTTTGGGGCTTGCAAGTACCAAATCAAAGCGTATCTCAAGGATACCAAAAACTAAGGACAAACTAAGGACTGGGAGACGCTCCACTCATACTTAACTGAAGTATTTGAAGATCTGTGACGTCGCTAGAAGACTCGTCTATCGTTTCACTCTACCAAGGATCACTGGGTCCAAAACAAGGCGATAGTCAGGGCAGCAGTCCTTCGTAGCCGTCGGGACGCGGGGAACCTCGCAGCAAAGACCTTCGGAACCACGTCGACATACAGGGGTCGCTGAAGTGGCTGGCCGTCCTCCGGAATTTTCACACGAAGCTCCTCACGAACATCTGGCTTGGACCGTTGCCGCTTGATACCGCCCCGAGTTGGGCGCCAACTGAGGTAACGGATTTTTAGGGACCCGTTGGTGCCAGGGGATAACACCCGAAGACCTCTGAGTTCTCCCTTGTTCCGGACCACAGAAACACGGAGTCTTCTAGTCACAGTCAGAGATCAAGTTTTATTGGCAGCTACCAAGTAACATGTGTCCTAGAAGCACGACAAACGCGGATCGTGTGTTCTCAGGAGACTGTTCGTTTTTACAGAATCAGCCGTCTCCTTATATACAAAAATAATAGCTGCAAGCAAGAATTCCTGAGTTTATGATATGGCTATACACATATTTCTACAATAATACAAAGAGCGAAGTCATGTAAGCAAGCCCACATTTTAGATGTCCAGTTCGTGATAGATTACCCGGTTAGGCCCGGAACTCCCATCAGATATCGATGAAACACCAATAAAGAAAGGCACCTCCTAGTCATAAAACTGGCCATAAAACAGGGAACGTGGACAGGTGCATGTTTGGAGAAAGCATGGTCTGTATGTAGTGAATAGGTTGTGGAATGTTATGCATTGATGTTATCGTTTTGGGCCACTGGGCGAGGAGCTGCCCAAACAGGTTTGGCTAAAGGCAATGGAGTCAGTTGGGACAGGTCAGGGGGAAGTCAGGGAAGGTGGACGTGTCTTTTTAGATCAAGCTCGACCTTTAATTGACTTATCATGAGGGCAAGACGTAAGATGGATGTCGTTTACAAAATGGAGTCTAAAGGGTCGGGACGGAAACTACGATTTAGGGGTGTTAGCAATCTTCAGTTATGATGCAAATTCATAGGAATGATGTCCTAAGCATTATCGGTTCGTCGACACCAAATTCGTCATGGTACGTTGATATTTTGTGACACGGGTATTGGACCTCGATATCGGGAAAACAACAGGGTCCAGATTTTCAGAACCACAAGGGTTTGAGTGAGATGTTTTGCTGGGATTAAAAACCATATACTTAGTTTTGTTTTTTGCAAACATATTTTTATTGAACATTTTGATATAGTATAGCATATGGTATTACCATCAGATTACCCCCACAAAGGGGGCGTTGCAAAAATTGACAGGACTTAAACTGTACAGAGTTACACAACACTAAGGGTTGTCCCTGACCCACTCTCACTGTAGTGCATAACTAAAGGGTACAGTTTCTAGCATTACTGGTGCTTAGGGTACATCCCTGTGGTCCGTACAAAAAGGCAAACGAAGTAAGACAATGTCCCATCTTACTTTTGTGATGGCTCGTCCTTAATTCCTTCTAGTCTGAAGGCGGTACAAATAGAGTACTACGAATCACACAGGCACAAAACAAAAAGAAACAACCCCCCCACCTCCAGCCCCCCTCCCCAACAATGGTGGCAGCCCGAAGAAAACAGGTTCTACAATTTGCGTTGATAGGTGGCAATTCACATCTGGAAGAGATTCAGGGCTCTGACAGAAGAATGGCAGACAGCCGACGGTAGACCACAAGAGAGAAAGGTGACCAAGGGTCCCCATTTAAATTCGAAGTTCTTGAAATTATCCCTGAAAATGTCTGACATTCGTTCTAAGCTGAGCAGTTTCCATAACCTAGAATGCCAGAGGGAAATTGCCGGAGCTTCCCTCCTGTTCGAGGCGGCCGCCAGTGTGCCGCCCCTATACAGAGCAATATGATGGTCTTATCAGCCTGGTTCTAATGTTCCAAGGAAGGGTCGCGGAGTCCCAGAAGAACCCCTGCCATAGTGGTTGGGATGGGGTATCCTAGCATATCCTTAATATGTACGAGTATTTCTTCCCAAAAGGGCCGTATAGTCAGGAAATCCCACCATTTATGTTGAAAGTCCCCCAGGAGCCCACAACCCCTCCAGCATCTATCGGATGTGTTGGGAAAGATCTGTCTAAGCTTGGAAGGATGGAGGTACCAGTCCATCATGGTCTTAAGGTGGGCTTACCGAAGTTCTATGGAGTGTTTGAACCTTATGATGTCAGACCATAAATGGGCCCATTCGTCTTCCGAGATGCCGCGCTGCAATATTCCTTCCCAAATGGACATATAGCGTGGTCGTGGAGAGAGTGTAGTGGTAAGGAGAAACTTGTATAAAAAGGAGATCACCCTTTTCATAGAAGTGGCCTTAGTGAGGAAGGATTCAAATTTTGTGAGAGGACAGGTAGCCGCCTCCCACACCTGGGGCGTGAGAGCCCAGTGCATCAGCTGGTTGTAGCGGTATATTTCTGTATTCTCTAGGCCATAGTCCTTTTTGCAGCTGTCAAAGGTGAGGGGATGAAAATTATGAAAAAGGTGTGTAAACATCCTCCCTCCCTCCAAGCATCAAAAGGTCCCTTCTGTAAACCTGGGGGGAATGCGGGATTAAAATGGATTGGTATAAATGGAGAGAGGAAAGAGGTCCACCTATCAGCCCCAGCCACTGAGCCCCATGCCTTCAGGGTGGTGCGTGTAGGAGTGCTGATGTAGGTATTCCAAGGTCTGTCCTGTTTGGGGCTCCAGATCAGGTCCCATATAGTCCTTCCCGTCACGCTGCGGTCCATATGTAACCAGTGTTTATCGGATTCTCATTTCGACCACTCAGTCAGGACTCTTAATTGTGCAGCTTTAAATATTGGATATCTGGGAGTCCGACCCCACCCTCTGTTCGAGAGCGGCGAAGGAGGGAAAAGCGGGCTCGTCCCCCCTGCCAGATGAAGTGCAAGATCATAGCCTTCACGCGCCGAAAAAAGTCTCTCTCCAATTCTATGGGTAAAGCTTCAAATAAGTAAAGGAGCTTAGGGAGAAGTGTCATCTTTACTGCGTGTATTCAACCTAGCCGGACAAAAAGAGGGGCTACCAGCTCTGTTTGGATACGGGTAAGAATGAGGGGGAAATTGGCAGCATAGAGTCCGTCTACTCTTGGTGTGAGCTGGACTCCCAAGTATTAAATAGAGGAAGTGGTCCATTGAAGAGGCGTAAGAGACTGGAGCCTATGGAGTTCAATCTGAGGGAGTGTAAGGTTGAAGAAGTATGATTTGCCTACATTTATTTTAAAGCCTGCTACTGATTCAAACCGTACAAGTTCCGACTGTAAAGGTGGAAGGGACGTGGCTATATCTGAGAGCGACAATAGGACATCATCAGCGAAAAGGGAAATTTTGTGCTGTTCCTCCGTGAAAGGTATCCCCTGGATTGCAGGATTTGCAATAATTGCCATCGCTAAGGGCTCAGTACTGAGGACGAAGAGTAGTGGTGAAAGGGGGCACCCCTGTCTAGTGCCCCTGGAGTGGAAGAAGGAGGACGAGTGCACGCCATTGACCGCAACTTTAGAGTGGGGTTGAAGAGAATTAGCCCAGATCATAGTAAGGAATTTGGGTGCAAAACCAAAGACTGTGAGGGTATGGAAGAGGAACGTCCGGTCTAACCTGTCAAAGGCTTTCTCCGCGTCCAATCCCACCAAGATAGCGGGGATTTGATGTCTGGTCTTCTCGATTAAATATACAATTCGGCAGGTGTTATCATGTGTTTGTCGACCCTTAATAAATCCCAATTGGTCTGGGTGTATGAGATCAAGCATGAGATCATTCAATGGTTTAGCTGTAATGGAGGAGTATAGATTCGCATCAATATTGAGCAGAGCAATAGGCCGGTATGAGGTGCAAACATGGGGTTCCTGCCCTGGTTTGGGTATAACAGAGATCACTGCTTCCGACATAGATCCGGTGGCGTCGCCCTCTTCAGCCACCATGTTACAGAGCCGCGTAAGATGCGGGGTGATATCGGGAGCAAACGTTTTATAGAAAAGGGCAGTATATCCGTCCGTCCCGGAGCTTTACGGGCCTTAAGAGCCTTAATAGCAGTGGTGACGTCTTCGGAGGTGATGGGGGGAGAGTAAATCTTTCCATTCAGGGGAGACCTGCGGGAAATGGAGAGTCTGGAGATAATCCCGTTGGGTGTCGGGGTCTAAGTGATCCTCGGAGTAGAGGGTTTCGCAGAAGGATCCGAAAATCTCAGCTTTTTCCTCGTCTCTATGGTGAGCTCCCCATGGGCTCCTTGTATACCACCTATGTATTCCCTCTCTCGCTTGCCCTTGAGCTGTCTAGCGAGGTGTTTGCCAATCTTGTTGCCCTGTGAGTAAGATAACTGATGTAGTTTGAGGAGTGTAAATTCTGCCCTATTGGTTTATATAGCTCGGAGTTTACCTCTGAGCGCTGTCAAGTTGCGAAGAGTTTGCCTTGTAGGATTCAGTTTATGGGCTTGTTTAATGGAGGACAATTCTTTCTCCAGCATTTCCCTTTCTTTGGAGCGTTGCGTATTTAATGCAGAATTAAGGGAAATGCATTTCCCTCGGAAGACCGCCTTAAACGTGTTCCAGGTGGTAAATTCCAATGTGTCTTCCGGCTTGTTAATGTCAAAAAATTCAGTGATGGTTTCTGTTAGCTTAGTGCAGGATTCCTTGTCCCGCGTAAGCGCTGTCGGAAAGTACCACCTAGGAGAAGCAGAGGCATTTCTGCTTCAGGACATAGAGATTGCGAGGAGGCTGTGGTCTGACACTGAGAGAAGGAATATCTTGGCCTCTTTTAGGGCGCCCATTAGTGACTGGCTGATAAAAATGTAATCAATACGGGAATATGTACGATGAACATGCAAATAAAAAGTGTAATATCGTGAGTGGGGATAGAGGGTGCACCAGGTATCTAAAAGTCCCATGTCGTGAAGTTGTTGTCACGTGTCTGGGGAGAAGGAGCTAATTTCTGAGTGCTGCGCGTGTGTTCTATCTAAGTCTTTATGCCAGGTTAAGTTGAAGTCACCCATGAGAACCGTCAGTCCTTCCCCAAAAGAGTTTGCAAGAAAACCTTCTGTCCAGTGTTGGTGGCATATATCGCTACGAAAGTGCAAAGTTTCCCCATTGAACGTCCTTTGACCATAATCCAGTGGCCGTCTTTGTCGTGTTGTACATCCAATGGTTGGAATTTTATGGAGGAATGAAATAGGAGTGCCACTCCTCTATGTTTCATTTGTGCTGAGGATCTATAAATTAGTGGGTAGTGTTTGTGTCGGCGACGTGTGTCCTCAGTTCTAGCTAGATGTGTTTCCTGTAGGGCTACTACATCCAGATGGTGATCAATAGTATACTTCCATACCTTCTGGCGTTTTTGAGGAGAGTTAAGACCTTTAACATTCCAAGTGCCAATGGTGATTGCCATTATGTTAGAAGAAAAAACAGCATCCAGCTGAAGATCCCACCCAACTTGTCATGGCCTATGTCTCCACGTGTCTCCAAGTGTTAGTACACCACCATCTATTGCAATCCATAAGTACATTCTGATCAATAAACCTATCCATACAAAATGTTAAAAAGCCCCCACCATGTACCACCCATTCCCTCCCCTCGCACCCCAGAAGAAAAAAGAAACTAAATCTGAACAAGAAATACAATACAAGAAATGCTACCAGATCCCTGCCAGGGGCCATGAAGCCCCTCTGGGATAAGGGGGGACAGCAGGTCCAAGGACCTGTCCGCGCCCCTCCCAGAGCAGTGCAAGAAGAAATTAGGGAGAAACATCTTTGTGCGGCTGAGGAATTGCCGATGGGTCAGGCCCACACATGATAGGAGTTAAGGCCGTCCTCCTGCACTGGAACTGACAACATAGTGCTTTTCCCTGAGCAAGAAGAATAAACAACATGCAAGTATGGTGCAGATATCAAATCAGACCTGGCATCAGCAGAGGAGAAGACCACTGTCCTCAACCATAAGGGCGAAGCAGGGTGCAGCGTAACTAAAACAGTAGGTAATGTCATAAGTCCTGGGAGGGTAGGGTGGCCGATAAAAGAGGGTTACTGCCAGCCTCCCCTATTGACCCCCAGAAATGCCCAAATGAGCAACAAGTTATTGTGACATTGCAGGACTCAGTTCGGTTGAAGAGCAGAAAGAGAACAGTTTTTAAGGTGCGCCCATCGGGAGCTCATCTGCGGCATCTGCGCGGGCCCGTAGACCATGCAGACGTCCTCGCCGCACCTTTAAGAAGCTCGCTAGCTTTATCTTGCGTGGAGTCATTCTTCTCTGTGGGAAGTCCCAAAAGGGCCAGACCTTCCCATAGGTCGGAGATATGTTGCTGCTTATTGTGGAATTCAAAACTGAGTCCAAACGGATAGGTCCATCGATATCTGATTTTATCATCTCTTAGTTTGGTAGTGATGGGTCTGAACAATTGTCTCCATGCCAGAGTGGCAGGTGCTAGGCCCTGGTAAACTGCACATGTCTGATTTTGGAATGAAACGGACCCCCTTGACCTAGCCGCCATGACAACTGCCTCTTTGACTTTAAAGAAGTGGAATTTCGCTAAGATGTCACGGGGTATTCTTTTCTCACCGGTCTGCAAGCTTCCCACTCGATGGACCGTTTCAAGTTTTATTTTGAGAGATTGGGGACTCAAGATTTCCGTAAACAGCCCCTCCATGAAGGCTCCCTGGTCAGGCCCATCCAAGCCTTCCTCCAAGCCTTTAACGCGTATGTTCTCTCTTCGGGCCCTATTCTCAAGGTCCTCCGCCTTGAGCTGGGTCTGATGTAGTTGGTCTCGGAGAGTTCGAACATCATCCCGGAGCTCCGTGGCAAATCTTTCTTGTTCTTGATGATGTGCCTCCAGATCTAACACTCTAGTGCCCACAGAGTCCACGTCTTGTTGGAGGGTAGTCAGCCTTTTGGTCAAGTCCGTCCTCAGTTGTTCCTTGGAGGTTTTGATGTTCTGGCCAAAGTCTTTGTGCAGCTCCGTCTTAAAGTCTTTGAACATGGCCAGGAGATCCGCCTTTGTGAAGGCCATGGAGGTTGCTTCGTCGACTGTACACAACGCCGGTCACTTATCTGTCGAGGTGAAGAAGTCTGAGACCTTGGTGGTTCTCCTGTTTGTCCCCTTCTTTGGCGGCATGCGGACTGGTCCGATGGGATCCCTGCCGTAACGGTGAAGGTGGACAAAGATTCTCTGCGCCAACATGCGGGACCACGAAGGCTGAGGGTGCAAGCCGCTGCAGATCCCGAGATGCGGACATATCCACCGCCGGAACAAGAATCCCAGATTACTGGGCAAGCTGGTCCGTTGCGAGGTTGTTGCTGGTGAGTTGAGGGTAATGTCCACAGAAAAGGTGAAGAGGAGGATTGTGCCGGATGCCGTTTGCCCTGATGTACGTGGCGCAGAGTAGCCTGGGAATAGAAGCCTTGCTCAGGGAGCAACAGCAATCAACCAGGTGGAAGCCGCCACCACCCTCAACCTCTGTGAACCCCAGTGGATGTAAGCAGTATCAGACAGCGATCATTCGCGAGGAGAGGAAAGGGAGCCATTTTGTGGCCATCCGATCAACACAGGGGCCGCACAGCAAACAGCAGGGAGGATCGTGGTGCGCTGGTAAATCTGCCTCAGCGTCGGAGGAGGGCCGCAAGATAATATCCCCTCAGAGCAGCACTTGGCAGGAGGTAGGAATGGGCCATGAATCAGGTTGTGCAGACGGTGGTGCCAATATTACGGAGTAGCAGCCATTTTGAAGTCAGGCAGGCGGGTTGTGGTGAAAGCAGCACAGGTTGGGCTTTGGGAGATGTCAACGAGGGTGCTCCGTTAGTCGCGCTGGGTCTAGGCCTTACTTCTGGCGATAGCAGGTAGATTGAAAGCCAGGGCCCCCATACAGCATCTCCCGTGAGGACCAGCAGGGTTTTCCACTCAGGCCGGTGTGGAGTCCGCCATTTTGCCACACGTCTGCTCGATCCCTTCAAGGTTCTGCCATGACTGATCCCGTGGGCTGCAAAGCAGGTAAATACACTCCGCCAGTGCGCTACATCTTCCATGCCATATATGAGAGTATCCCAGCCTCCGGAGCCCCAGAAGACCGCTGATAAGTGCTCCGGAACAGCGCATGGACCGGGAGCCAAGACGGGTTACGTCCGCTCGGCCATCTTGCCCGGCCACACCCCCTATACTTAGTTTTTAATGTGTTGATTTCCAGCCCCCTGTCTGTGCAGAATCGAGAAAAGCTGTCAAGGATCCTTTGGATGCCCATGGGTGACTTAGATAGTAATAAGGTGTCATCCGCAAACATCATTGCTGGCACCTTGTTACGGGCCAGCTTGGGGGCATCACTGTTGGGTACCTCATTTAATCGGTCCACCAAAGCGTTAATAGAAAGACAGAACAGTGTGGGAGCCAAAACAAACCCCTGCCTTACACCTCTATTCACTGGGAAACGTGGGGTTAATTCCCCATATTTCCCATATCTCACCTGAGCAAAATTTCCATTATGCAGGCGCTTGATCAAGGGCATCAAATAGGGCGGAATGCCCATTTGCTCTAGAACCTCCCAGAGTTTGACACGAGGTACCAAATCGAAGGCTGATTTAGGGTCAACGAAGATCAAATAGAGCCTCCCACCCTCTATTGTCACTGTCTTCCAATATAGTAGTTGGATCCTGAAGATTTGGCCGATTGAAGAAATATTTTTACGGAAACCTGCCTGATATGAACTCATAATCTCATGCTCGTCCACCCAGGACTGAAGGCGCTCCAGAACAATCCTGGCAAACAGCTTCTGGGTTAAGTCAATCAGGCTGATTGGCCTGTAATTAATGCGCAGGAGTGGTGAGCCCTCCTGGTATATAGGAAAAATTCTTCCCCTAGCCAGATGTCTGGGATTTTCATGCCGTTTAATATGGTATTAAATTTTACACATAGATAGGGGCCCCAGATGTTGGGTTGTTCCCGAAATACATCCCTCGCAATCTTGTCTAGTCCAGGGGACTTTCCAATGGGGAGCTTCCCAATTGTGCTCAACACTTCGGTCAGGGTGAACCCTGCATCATCTTCAAGGGGATTCCATGGAACAGTTGGCAGAGTTCCCTCGATGAGTTCTATAGTGTCCTGTGTGGAATACAGCGATTGGAAATTAAGTTTCCAAGCGTCTGCAGCGATGTTCGGCTCAATAGGTGAGTTCTCTGGGGAGCTAACTGTACGAGCCAGGATCTAAAAGGCCCTCATATGCCTGTTGGTGAGAGCCTGTTTGATCGCATCCCATCTTTCAAACTCCCAGTTCTGTTTAGCTAGCTTTAAACTATCACTATATAGAGCCCTCCTTGTTTGTATCAAGGGTCTGTCTTTGGATTTTATGGCGTCAATGAGGGCATCCTTTGCCATTCGTCAGGTATTATTAAACTAAGTGGATTTAGGGCTCCTCTTGCCTTTAGAGTGGATCAGGGGATTAAAGTTTTTGGTCAGGCTAATGGTCAAATCAGCATCGATAGCCATAAGTTGAGCGATGGTATCATGAGAAATAAGGGTCTGGGCAGCCTTCTCTGTTGCTACTAAGGGTGACATAATTAAGGAATTCAGGGCAGCAGCCTTGTCTGGTGATTGCTTCATGGTTTCCCATCTAATTCTCCTCCTATTATCAACTAGTGTTAAGTTAGTACCAGGGGAGGAGCTAGTAATTGGGGGACTATGAAGTTCCATAAGCTTAAGGTCGAGTACCAAAGTATTTTGGTCACTCGTGTCTTGGCAAGACAGCGAAGTCGACTACCCAGTGCCATATGCTTGCTTCTACTAGAATATAGTCCCATAGGGATGATTGCCCCTGTCTATTAAAAGTAGCCTTCCCTCGTTGGTCTGACTTTGTACGCCCTCAGTGCATGAGTTAGTGTTACTGCATTAATCTGAAGTATCAAAGGAGTCCAGGTCTTTACCGGGTGAGTTTGCAGTTTAGGGATTAACCAAAGGGAATCCTCGACAGTGAGCAAAGAATCAGTAGGAAGGGCTAGAGGCTCAAATGGACAATTAAAATCTCCTCCTATCACCATCCTAGTATTTGGGGGTTATTAGCTCAATAAATGTGGTAAGCATGTCTATGGTCGGGGATTCCTGTGCAAAGGTTACTCGGCGTAAATAGATGTTTGTTAGACCTGACATCATTGCTGTAGGTCTCCCTTCCATTTTTGGCGGATTGCCTCCTCTGTTTTGATATGTTTTTGCTGGTTATATGTTTTGGGCACTGTGCCACTGCTAATGAGTGCCACCGTGCAAGTTAAGCATGGGCGTAAAATCCGTTCCGTTCGCAGAATTTGTGGATTTTCTGCAATTTCGAGGTCTGAGAATCTCGCGAAATTGCCGAAAAATCTGCGAAATCGCGTTCTGGACGGATTTTCAAAAACTGATGTACATGAAGCACTTACAGGGTTACAGCAGGTGCCCAAGTTGAAGCTAATTTCTTTGTAACCATTTACAAAATGGTTGCAAAGAAATTAACTTCAACTTGGGCACCTGCTGTAACCCTGTGCTTCCTGAGCTGCGCCTTCAGAGTTGTTGCCTACTTGCAACTATTCTCTGACCCTCAAAGCAGGGTCATAGAATAGTATGGCACAATGCTCCAGGTTTTCACAAAAATTAAACCCCAACAGGAAGCACTTACAGATAAGGAAGCAGGTGCCGGACTTGAAGTTCAAATTCAGTAACACATTAACCAGCCCCCAGTTGAGGCTGGGCAGGTGTGCTTTCTCCCCATAATCTCCATACACACCCAGATCAGCACGGTGGTTTCTTCTTGTTTTTTTATTTTGCGCACCATTCGAAAGATCTCACGTTTTTTTTCCTTTTCAGATCTTAAACTGATCCATATGGCTATGGTCCTTTCCCGTTTAGATTACGGTAACGTTCTGTACAATGGCGCCCCAGCGTACGCCTTCCGGCGGCTCCAACTGGTGCAGAACCAAGCTGCACGCTTGGTCTACGGCTTACCTAAATCACATCACATTACTCCCCTTCTAAGATCCCTCCATTGGCTCCCTATCAGAGAAAGGGCCCTTTTTAAGATGGGATGCATTACGTTCCAGGCCCTTGCGGGAACAGCTCCGTCTTTTATTAAGTCCAAAATCGAACCCTACACTCCCACCAGACAACAGCGTTCCTCCTCATTGTCCCTCTTGGTGGTACCCAGGTTCAAGAAGAGCAGAATGGGAGGCTCCAAGTTCTCCGTCCTTGCTCCGCAATTTTGGAACTCTTTACCTCTCCTAATGAGATCAATACCATCCTATCTGGAGTTTCGCAGCACCCTGAAAACTACTCTGTTTTCACAGGCTTTTAATATCTAAACCGCTTTGCCATCTAACTCAGGATTCCTCCTCAACAGCGCCATGAAACCGTCTGGTGAACGAGCGCTCTACAAATATCTTTAAATTAAATTCAAATTCAATCTACAGTGGTAAACCAGAGGGTGCTGTGATGAACCAGAATGTGCAGTTGTGAACCAGAGGGTGCTGTGATGAAACAGAGGGTGGCAGTGGTGAACCAGAGGGTGGCAGTGATGAACCAGAGGGTGGCAGTGATGAACCAGAGGGTGGCAGTGATGAACCAGAGGGTGGCAGTGGTGATCCAGAGGGTGGCAGTGGTGATCCAGAGTGTGGCAGTGGTGAACCAGAGGGTGGCAGTGGTGAACCAGAGGGTGGCAGTGATGAATCAGAGGGTGACAGTGATGAACCAGAGGGTGACAGTGATGAACCAGAGGGTGGCAGGGGTGAACCAGAGGGTGCTGTGATGAACCAGAGGGTGGCAGTGATGAACCAGAGGGTGGCAGTGATGAACCAGAGGGTGACAGTGATGAACCAGAGGGTAGCAGTGGTGAACCAGAGGGGGCAGTGATGAACCAGAGGGTGACAGTGATGAACCAGAGGGTGACAGTGATGAACCAGAGGGTGACAGTGATGAACCAGAGGGTGGCAGGTGTGAACCAGAGGGTGGCAGTGACGAACCAGAGTGTGGCAGTGGTGAACCAGAGGGTGGCAGTGATGAACCAGAGGGTGGCAGTGATGAACCAGAGGGTGGCGCTGCTAAACTGCCTGGGAGCCCTGTGGGTGTGAGCCCCTGCGCTGCCCAGGGGTTGTGAGACCACGCGCTACTGAAGTGCCCCGGGCCCAGTGGGTGTGAGCCCCCGTGCTGCTGAACTGCCCCGGAGCCCTCTCAGTGTGAAAATCATTCGTGCTCAATTACCTGGGAGCCCTCTGGGTGTGAGCACACATTGTGCTAAGTGTCCCCCTGCCCCCAGTACATATATACCCGTACCGCACAGCACCATTATGATCTTGCACCATGAAGTCTGGTGCCTGGATGCTCCTGATCCGTGTAGGTTGTACCACCGTCTGGTGCAGTCAATATGTAAAGTCATAACTTGCTACACAGCACCAATAAACAAGTGTCCCCCCTGGCACCGGTATGCGCATGTACCAGGCGTGGAGCACCCGCATGCCACTGCACCCTACTGCCCAACGCCAGCATATGCCTGTACGGAGCAGTTTAGTATGAGATGGGACATTGTCCAGCAGCAGCAGCTGCATGCGCCTGAACCCACTGAGCAGGATCAGAATGACTTTGTACCAACACGTGCAGCAGAGCTATCTTGGACATCTGAAGGATTCTGGGGTCCTGTGCCAAACGTATTTTTGCATCCATGAGTTTCCCGAGCGCCATCCCCGTGTAGCTCCTGTGACCAGGAGGCTGCTTTCTCCTCACCTGCTGCTCTGCTTGGTCTCTGACCCTTTATAAACTAGATGCATGTGAACTCGCATAGAAGCCCTGCCCGTTTGGCTCCATCCACCACACACTAACGGTATGAAACGTCTTCCCGCCCGCCCCCACTATAATTGCCAGCTCACTCAAGGGACCTCAGTGCCTTTTGGCGCGCTGGCAAAGTTACAGGCACACGTGGTCAGATATTTGTGCAAATGGCACAAAAATCCGCAAGTTTGCGGGGAAATCCGCGAACTCGCTGACTTTTTTTGCAATTTCGCACGAATTCGCGGACTGGGAATTCACAAATTTCGCCCATACTTAGTGCAAGCGCTCCCTATGTTAAATTGATGTACTAAATGGTTATTCCATGATTGGGTTATTTGATTTACTGTCAGCCCCTAGTACAGTGCACCATGTGTGCCCAAATGCTGCTGGTGGGTTTGCAGCACTGGTTGTGCCATCCACAGAAGCAGCTTGTAAAGTGCATTTCTGACCTGCCATTGCAGGGCCTGTGTGCAGTCTGTGACTGCCAAGTGCACCCACTTGCCAGTCCCTAAACCTTTCCTTTGCTTCACATTAAACACCCCTATGGTAGGCCCACGGCAGGGTGCATTGTAAGTATAAGGTAGGACATGCCCTGATGTGTGTAGCATGTCCTAATAGTGAATTACAGCCATTTTCATTTTTCACTATTGAAGGCTACCTGTTCTCCATAGGCCAGAATCGGCAGTTAGATTATTACATCCATATAGTCCTAACTGGCTCAGGGAACACAATAGAAATTCGAATTTAATATGCCTGAACTCAGGATAATAAAATACATCTTTTAGTAAAGTTGGTTTTAATATCCTGTGTTTGAAAATACCACTTTTAGAAAGTAGGTATTTTCTTGCCTAACTGTCCAGGCCTTCTTCTGCTAGGTTGTGTATTCCTTGTTTGGGTTTGTGAGTGTCAGGGCTGGGGGATTCCAGGAGACAGGCTGGGGCAGCCCGGTGGTGAATAGAGAGATCTGCATCTAGATGGGAGGGAGGAGTTCCACCTGGGAACTGAATAGGGATGGGCCTTCCCTCTACAATGCTGGTTCCACTCCCTGTAGCTTGTCTGATGTCTCTGCCCTGCACTGTGAAAGGAGAGAAGGAATCTTGTCAACAAAGTGCTCCAGAGCTGTATCTTCCTTCCCCTGTGCTGGCTCCACCTACTGTGGGGCGGCTGATGTCTCTGCCCTGCACAGTGAAAGGAAGAAGAGAGTCATGTAAACAAAGTGCTCAGGAACTGGTTTGGACTAGGCAGAGGCCTCTCTGCCTTCAGAGAACAAAGGATTTTGGGGTATAAATAGTGGGATCCTGATCCACAGAAATTAGATCACTTCTGGAACAAGAAACCTTTCTGCCAAGGAGAAGAACCAAGGAAGCTGCAGGAGTTTGGACTGCCCCTCTGGCAGTGTGCTGTTTGCTTGGTTGGCCTGCAGTGGTTGCTTCATTGCCAAGGGAAAGGAGAAGGAACTTTTTAAGGACTTTCATCATCTACAGAATATTCTCCAAGGGCTTGAACTGTGCTTGCTTCCTGCTGAAGTCTCAGGGCCAAAATACTTCACCTCCAGTTCCCCCTGTGAATTTCCTTGCTGGGAATTCTATCTACAGACATTTGCGTGTCGCTGGGAGCTGGAAGCGCGACGCTTATAAAGGAAGCATTTCACCGCCGCAGCTGAAATCATCGCATCGCCAGGAGAAGCGAGCCTTCGCCACATCTCCCTGGAAGCGTGTGTTCATTGAAGCTGTCTGCTGTCGCATCACCGGAGAAGCGTGACACTATCGTGAGAGTCGCCATCACATCACCGGAGAAGCACGTCGCAGTGCCTGTCGCGGCTCCAAAGTACAGAGTCGTCGCAAGGCTGCAAGGGCGTCATTGAATCGTCATCGCATCACCGCATCAAGGGCGCCATCTTCTCGCATCGCAACCGGATCATCGCATCGCATCAAGGCACCATCTTGCGCACTGCAACGGGCCCGCAGGCCGAGAATCTACGCATCACCTCCGCACTGGTAAGGCTCCAGATGAGTCTCCTACTCTGCGCAAGCATTGAGGCAGGATGCAACCATTACCCCGGATCACGGAACCGAAGCATCTCCCCTTTTGCGAGCCTTTTGTTTACTTTGCGTTATGCATCCAGGTACTTTTTTGAGAACTTTGTTGCATTTACCATCTACTTGAACTAAGCAACATTTATCATCTTTAAGTCAACTTTTAGTATAGTATTGTGGATTTTTGTTAGGAGCATGTTGGGAACTCACATTCTGCAGGATGGGCCTCCTGGGACAAGGAATATCCCTCCGATCTTGGACCTGGTGAACGCCAGGTTCCTCACAAGGAGAGTGAGTGTTTCCATCTTGTGTGGTGCTGCAAGCCCATGTATTGCCACCAGTCATTAGAGCTGGACAAGATGGAGCACTTGAAGGGCCACAACTAACTAGAGGAGGTTGCCCTACTCTGTCCGTCTGTGTGCTACAGTCTTTCTTCTCCATTACAGCCGGTAAAATATTAACCAGAAGACTGGCCTGTGCGCTCCTTTGCTACATTGAGTAGCACAGGAAGAGAGAGGTGCTTAAAGGGAAAGTTGCCCTTTGGGTAAAGAAGGTTGAAACCGGAACGTTTGTATAGTGCGAGAGATGTGCTAGGTGGCAGAAATATATTGTCGCGAAATTGGCATAGGAGATTTACAAATATATAACTGAAGGCCAGTGAGTGTAGCTACAAGGTTGTAGGGCCTCAGTGCTATATTGTAGTAAGGTAAATGGTAGCCGAATACTGTTGACTAAGAGAGCATTGGTAGAGAGTAATGTGATCCTTGTCAATTTGGGGTATCGGTATTGCTGCTGTGGCATGTATTATGACAAGGTGTAAGGTGTGGTCAGGGATACGTCGTTCTGTAATTCAATCCAGGGGATCTCATCATTTAGTCCATTTACATTGAAACATAGTTTGAACACCCACCGTTGTTCTTTACAGATCAGGGTAGAGATGTTCCAAGCTGTATTTGCTTCCAGGATGGTCCATTGGAGTTGGTTTGTGGTATGCTTCTATTCTATGACGTGGGCGCTTATTTTTGTTGTGCTGCGGCGCAGCGGATATTGCTTTTATGTTCATTTATTCGAGTTATGACTTGTCTAGTAGTCATGTCAACGTAGAGAAGGATGCATGGGCATCTGATAGGGTACTGTGAAATTTGGATGAGGTGCACAGCCCAGGGTGTCGAAAGTAGGATCATCCTTTGTGGTCTTTACTGTATAATTTTCATATGAGGGTTGGGTGCTCCAACAGGTAACACAGCCGTCCTGCTGTGTTTCTTATTGAACTAGAAGTTGTGCGTACTAACGTTGTAAACGCATCCCTGTGTTTGGGCACTCCATAAGTTCTAAAATAGACTCCAAATGAAATTTGATATATGATGTATTTTTAATTACACTTCAATAGATATTCATTTCATATCCATTACATTCTTATTTTCAAAAACGTTTTTTATCTTTTGTATTCATAGCCAGAATTCATTTTTAAACGCTCCAATGCATTTCGGGCTTCATAGCCCTTTGTCCAGGAGCACTGTTGTAAGCAAAAGAAAATAAAGATATCCCATGTTATTGATTTACTCCAAACGTATATTCCTAATATACATATACATAGGTTAGTGTGTTTAATGTGCATGCTGTGTATAACCGGTGCTAATATGTGAAAGACCTGCTTCAAAAAAATCGCGAATCGTAAAAAAGTGAGGCCGGCGTGGTTTGTGGACATAACGTTTGTAATGGCGTAGTGAGCATAGTACTTACACGAACTCAAACGTGATGAGCTGTGAAGTCCTAAAATACAACGAACAGGGGTAATTACAATCTGACCGTTTCCTAACTACCGGTCTGTGACCAAATATATCTTAGCGTGCGCAATGCTACTTACTTGGCTAATGCTTAGCGTTTGAAATCGATCAAACAAACAGTCTCTAGCGTGTTTCGCGTTGCTCTCATTCAACAAGAGGTGTGTACCGGTGATCCCGGAAGTGTCGGTATATCTCATGTGATATGGGTCATGTGATCAGCTGTTCGAATCGCGAGTTGTAGAAAAAAATCAAAAACGGACTATGGCGATCGGGTGCCATTTTGGGTGTGAAGGAGTGTGATGTAATGTAAACATTCTATACGAAACAAGGATAAACAGCAGCACATATATTGAAAAAATTAATTCATATGTCAACGATATGTGTTACAACAGTATGCAGCAAAGATACAGTTAGTCAGAATACCATAATGATGGTTAAATAAAACAACTGAATTCTGTCCGATCATTGAGCCCGAAGGGCTTCATTGTTTGGAGACGGTATATCCAAGCTATCTCACGTTGGAGTAAAGTTCTATTATTGTCTCTCCCCTCACGTTTATCAATGGTTTCAAGTACCAGGAATTTCAATTGCGCAATGTTATGTTTCTGTTCCTGAAAATGTGCCGCGACACTAGATTTCATATTTTTCGTGCGTATGTTTGATTTATGCTCATTCAAGCGAACTTTTATTTTTCTTTCGGTCTTTCCAATATAGATTTTTCCACAGGGGCATTTGAGCAGGTATATGAGGTTTGATGAGTCACATGTAGCATTTACATAAAGTTTTATTGTATGACCTTTCATAGGGTGTGTAATGGAGTTGTCTTTGATAACATTATTGCAACTGTTACAGTTCATGCATGGCAAAGTTCCTCTTGATTTTTCTCCAATGGGTTTTTTTTTGGATAAAATCTCACTGATATTATTGTTTCTTGTGTATGCAAAGATTGGTGGTTGGCTAAAAATATCATTGAATTCCGCTTCAGCTGCTAGGATTACCCAATGTCGCATAATGATTTTCCTATATGTGGAACTTGCTGTAGAGAATTTAATTTAGATACCAGGACCATCCTATTATCTTTTGCTTTTGTTGTCCTTTTTCGTGCTTGTTCTCTGGTGATCTTGGATACTCGTTCCTCAGCTTTTAGTATGATTTCATTAGGGTATCCTCTTTCTTTGAATCTGTTACCCATCTCTTTAATTCGTGTTTTACTTTGTTCAGCATTTGAGGTGATTCGTTTAGCCCTTAACATTTGAGAAAATGGGAGATGATTTTTTAATGCTCCCTGATGAAAACTAGTAAAGTGTAACGTGTTGTTGCGGTCAGTTATCTTGCGGAAGATGTCTGTTTCAAATCCTGTGAGTGTTTTCAAAATGGAAACGTCCAGAAATGTGATGGTGTCCTCGTTTATTGACCATGTCAACTCAATCCTGTCATCTTTAGTGTTCAAGTCAGTTAATGCTTCAATGAGACTTTCTTTTGTGTTTTTCCAAATGAAAAATAAATCATCTATATATCTTACATACATTTTCAGGTTGTCGGTCCAGGTAGTGTTCCCATATATATAGGTTTCCTCAAATTCTTTCATGTACAGGTTCGCATAGGTGGGCGCTGCACAATTGCCCATAGACTTTCCAGATAGTTGCCTATACCATACCTTTTCATGCTCAAAATAGCTGTGATATAATGTAAATATCATTAACTCCTTAAGAAATTGTTGTATCTGTTTCTCTATGTCGCTGTTAACAATGGTTTTCTCAATGGCTTCTATTCCCCCTCCATGGGGAATGGATGTGTATAACGCCTTGACGTCTGCAGTACACATGATAAGTTGTTCATCCTCTTGTATAGTGATCTCAGATAATCTCAGTAGGAAATCAGTGGTATCTTTTATATAGCTTTTCATCCTTTGAACAAAGGGTTGTAAATATTTGTCTAGGAATTTACCTACAGGTTCATGTAGGGAACCCCTAGTCGAGACAATAGGTCTAAAAGGAGGATCATCCAGACTTTTATGTATTTTTGGAGTCATTTGTATAGAAGGTATTTTTGGATGTTCAACCAATAGATATTTACAAGTTCTTTCATCAATGGTGTTTATTTACAGTGCTTTCTTCAAAATTTCTTTCAAAGTATTTTTAATGGCCATTGTTGGGTTGCTTTACAACTGCATGTAGGTTTCTGGATCTCCTATATGTTTATTGATTTTGGTTACGTACATTTGGGTGTTGAGGACAACTAGAGCTCCGCCTTTGTCGGCCTTAATGCATTTTATCTCCTTGTTGTTAGCTATTTTTCTTAATGTGTCGTTATCTTTCCGAGTTAAATTAGATCTAATTTTCTTATTGAAATTGAGTTTAGCTAAATCCAATTTGACCAGAGTTTCAAAAGTGTCAATGCATTTATGACTGCATGGGGGTATGTATGAGCTAGCTGGTCGTAAACCCATAAGCTGGTCTGGTTTTGTTTCTGTTTTGGGAGGTAGAACGTTTTAAAAAAAAATGGCGTAACCTCAGTTTTCGTGTGAGTTTGTAGGTGCTAATTTCCAATTCTAGAAGGTTCGTTGTAGCTGTTGGAATAAAGGAAGTGCCTTTTTGTAATATAGATAATTGATGTTGTGTCAGCGGTGTATCCAAAATATTTATCACTAAGTGTTCTGTTTCTTGCTCTCCTTTTTCTGAAGAGTGCTTCTGGTGTTGGGTGGATTTTTCTCTTTTTCTTTGACTCCTCCTGGGTCTTCTTTTTCGCTCAGGCCTTTCTCTAAAAAAGGCTCCGAGATAGTTGGGATATTTTCATTTGTGGTTACTATATCCTTATCTCTGGTTGTTTTTCTCAATGTGGATATACCAGTGGTTGTTGAGTGGCGCGCCGATGATTCACTTCCAGAGGAGGAGGTGTCCGTTTGTTGATTCTGTGGTCTATTTCTACGTCTCTGGGAGTAGACGTCCGCCCAGGTGTAAACCTCCCCAAGTTTATAATCTAGAGTATCACGTCTAAATTTACGTATTTTCCTTTCGTTGACTTCACGAGTGTGTTTATCCAATTGGGTTTGAATATCTTCAAGAATCTTCGACCAATCTTCAGGTGTTACTGTGTCTTCAAGTTCTTTTTCAATTTCTTTGATGTCTTTCTCCAATTCTATGAGTATGTTTAATAACTCTTCCACTATTAGTAGTATAAGATCCAGACTACATTTGTTAAGGATCGCATTCCATTTTTCAAGAAACGTTTTGGAATTCTTACATGGGGATGGTTTGAGCGCTATCCTGAGTCCACGGGGAATTCTGAGTGCTCTATGGTATCTTACGAGGGTATTGGCATGCAGTTTTTGATTAATTCGTCTCTTTGATAAATATAGAAGCTGTCTGAAACATTGGTCCTTGCTGCGGCCTATGCTTTCTTGGGATATATCTTCATTTATTAATGCGTAGATACGTTCTGTTTCATTAGAACCAAACGCTAAAGTGCTTGCTCTTTTTTCTGTAGATTTCGATATTTCATCGTATTGCATCTTGTTGTAGTTGGCGTGCTACCTACTCCGGGGCGGTAAACGTATATGTACTGTGAAATTTGGATGAGGTGCACAGCCCAGGGTGTCGAAAGTAGGATTATCCTTTGTGGTCATTACTGTAAAATTTTCATATGAGGGTTGGGTGCTCCAACAGGTAACACAGCCGTCCTGCTGTGTTTCTTATTGAACTAGAAGTTGTGCGTACTAACATTGTAAACGCATCCCTGTGTTTGGGCACTCCATAAGTTCTAAAATAGACTCCAAATGAAATTTGATATATGATGTACTTTTAATTACACTTCAATAGATATTCATTTCATATCCATTACATTCTTATTTTCGAAAACGTTTTTTATCTTTTGTATTCATAGCCAGAATTCATTTTTAAACGCTCCAATGCATTTCGGGCTTCATAGCCCTTTGTCCAGGAGCACTGTAAGCAAAAGTAAATAAAGATATCCCATGTTATTGATTTACTCCACACGTATATTCCAAATATACATATACATAGGTTAGTGTGTTTAATGTGCATGCTGTGTATAACCGGTGCTAATATGTGAAAGACATGCTTCAAAAAAATCGTGAATCGTAAAAAAGTGAGGCCGGCGTGGTTTGTGGACATAACGTTTCTAATGGCGTAGTGAGCATAGTACTTACACGAACTCAAACGTGATGAGCTGTGGAGTCCTAAAATACAATGAACAGGGGTAATTACAATCTGACGGTTTCCTAACTACCGGTCTGTGACCAAATATATCTTAGCGTGCGCAATGCTACTTACTTGGCTAATGCTTAGCGTTTGAAATCGATCAAACAAACAGTCTCCAGCGTGTTTCGCGGTGCTCTCATTCAACGAGTGGTGTGTACCGGTGATCCCGGAAGTGTCGGTTTATCTCATGTGATATGGGTCATGTGATCAGCTGTTCGAATCGCGAATTGTAGAAAAAATCAAAAACGGACTATGGCGATCGGGTGCCATTTTGGGTGTGAAGGAGTGTGATGTAATGTAAACATTCTATACGAAACAAGGATAAACAGCAACACATATATTGAAAAAATTAATTCATATGCCAACGATATGTGTTACAACAGTATGCAGAAAAGATACAGTTAGTCAGAATACCATAATGATGGTTAAATAAAACAACTGAATTCTGTCCGATCATTGAGCCCGAAGGGCTTCATTGTTTGGAGACGGTATATCCAAGCTATCTCGCGTTGGAGTAAAGTTCTATTATTGTCTCTCCCCTCACGTTTATCAATGGTTTCAAGTACCAGGAATTTCAATTGCGCAATGTTATGTTTCTGTTCCTGAAAAAGTGCCGCGACAGTAGATTTCATATTTTTCGTGCGTATGTTTGATTTATGCTCATTCAAGCGAACTTTTATTTTTCTTTCGGTCTTTCCAATATAGATTTTTCCACAGGGGCATTTGAGCAGGTATATGAGGTTTGATGAGTCACATGTAGCCTTAACATAAAGTTTTATTGTATGACCTTTCATAGGGTGTGTAATTGAGTTGCCTTTGATAACATTATTGCAACTGTTACAGTTCATGCATGGCAAAGTAAAACACGAATTAAAGAGATGGGTAACAGATTCAAAGAAAGAGGATACCCTAATGAAATCATACTAAAAGCTGAGGAACGAGTATCCAAGATCACCAGCGAACAAGCACTAAAAAGGACAGCAAAAGCAAAAGATAAAAGGATGATCCTGGTATCGAAATTCTTTACAGCAAGTTCCACATATAGGAAAATCATTATGCGACATTGGGTAATCCTAACAGCTGAAGCAGAATTCAATGATATTTTTAGCCAACCACCAATCTTCGCATACACAAGAAGCAATATTATCAGAGAGATTTTATCCACAAAAAAAAACATTGAAGAAAAATCAAGAGGAACTTTGCCATGCATGAACTGTAACAGTTGCAATAATGTTATCAAAGGCAACTCCATTACACACCCTATGAAAGGTCATACAATAAAACTTTATGTAAATGCTACATGTGACTCATCAAACCTCATATACCTGCTCAAATGCCCCTGTGGAAAAATCTATATTGGAAAGACCGAAAGAAAAATAAAAGTTTGCTTGAATGAGCATAAATCAAACATACGCACGAAAAATATGAAATCTAGTGTCGCGGCACATTTTCAGGAACAGAAACATAACATTGCGCAATTGAAATTCAAGGTACTTGAAACCATTGATAAACGTTAGGGGAGAGACAATAATAGAACTTTACTCCAACGCGAGATAGCTTGGATATACCGTCTCCAAACAATGAAGCCCTTCGGGCTCAATGATCGGACTGAATTCAGTTGTTTTATTTAACCATCATTATGGTATTCTGACTAACTGTATCTTTGCTGCATACTGTTGTAACACATATCGTTGGCATATGAATTAATTTTTTCAATATATGTGTTGCTGTTTATCCTTGTTTCGTATAGAATGTTTACATTACATCACACTCCTTCACACCCAAAATGGCACCCGATCGCCATAGTCCGTTTTTGATTTTTTCTACAATTCGCGATTCGAACAGCTGATCACATGACCCATATCACATGAGATAAACCGACACTTCCGGGATCACCGGTACACACCACTCGTTGAAAGAGAGCACCGCGAAACACGCTGGAGACTGTTTGTTTGATCGATTTCAAACGCTAAGCATTAGCCAAGTAAGTAGCATTGCGCACGCTAAGATATATTTGGTCACAGACCGGTAGTTAGGAAACCGTCAGATTGTAATTACCCCTGTTCGTTGTATTTTAGGACTCCACAGCTCATCACGTTTGAGTTCGTGTAAGTACTATGCTCACTACGCCATTAGAAACGTTATGTCCACAAACCACGCCGGCCTCACTTTTTTACGATTCACGATTTTTTTTAAGCATGTCTTTCACATATTAGCACCGGTTATACACAGCATGCACATTAAACACACTAACCTATGTATATGTATATTTGGAATATACGTGTGGAGTAAATCAATAACATGGGATATCTTTATTTACTTTTGCTTACAGTGCTCCTGGACAAAGGGCTATGAAGCCCGAAATGCATTGGAGCGTTTAAAAATGAATTCTGGCTATGAATACAAAAGATAAAAAACGTTTTCGAAAATAAGAATGTAATGGATATGAAATGAATATCTATTGAAGTGTAATTAAAAGTACATCATATATCAAATTTCATTTGGAGTCTATTTTAGAATTTATGGAGTGCCCAAACACAGGGATGCGTTTACAACGTTAGTACGCACAACTTCTAGTTCAATAAGAAACACAGCAGGACGGCTGTGTTACCTGTTGGAGCACCCAACCCTCATATGAAAATTATACAGTAAAGACCACAAAGGATAATCCTACTTTCGACACCCTGGGCTGTGCACCTCATCCAAATTTCACAGTACATATACGTTTACCGCCCCGGAATAGGTAGCACGCCAACTACAACAAGATGCAATACGATGAAATATCGAAATCTACGGAAGAAAGAGCAAGCACTTTAGCGTTTGGTTCTAATGAAACAGAACGTATCTACGCATTAATAAATGAAGATATATCCCAAGAAAGCACAGGCAGCAGAAAGGACCAATGTGTCAGACAGCTTCTATATTTATCAAAGAGACAAATTAATCAAAAACTCCATGCCAATACCCTCGTAAGATACCATATAGCACTCAGAATTCCCCGTGGACTCAGGATAGCGCTCAAACCATCCCTATGTAAGAACTCCAAAACGTTTCTTGAAAAATGGAATGCGATCCTTAACAAATGTAGTCTGGATCTTATACAACTTATAGTGGAAGAGTTATCAAACATACTCATAGAATTGGAGAAAGACATCAAAGAAATTGAAAAAGAACTTGAAGACACAGTAACACCTGAAGATTGGTCGAAGATTCTTGAAGATATTAAAACCCAATTGGATAAACACACTCGTGAAGTCAACGAAAGGAAAATACGTAAATTTAGACGTGACACTCTAGATTATAAACTTGGGGAGGTTTACACCTGGGCGGACGTCTATGCCCAGAGACGTAGAAATAGACCACAGAATCAACAAACGGACACCTCCTCCTCTGGAAGTGAATCATCGGCGCGCCACTCAACAACCACTGGTATATCCACATTGAGAAAAACAACCAGAGATAAGGCTATAGTAACCACAAATGAAAATATCCCAACTATCTCTGAGCCTTTTTTAGAGGAAGGCCTGAGCGAAAAAGAAGACCAAGGAGGAGTCAAAGAGAAAAATCCACCCAACACCAGAAGCACTCTTCAGAAAAAGGAGAGCAAGAAACGGAACACATAGTGATTTCGGATACACCGCTGACACAACATCAATTATCTATATTACAAATAGGCACTTACTTTATTCCAACAGCTACAACCAACCTTCTAGAATTGGAAATTAGCACCTACAAACTCACACGAAAACTGAGGTTATGCCATTTTTTTGAAAACGTTCTACCTCCCAAAACAGAAACAAAACCAGACCAGCTTATGGGTTTACGACCAGCTAGCTCATACATACCCCCATGCAGTCATAAATGCATTGACACTTTTGAAACTCTGGTCAAATTGGATTTAGCTAAACTCAATTTCAATAAGAAAATTAGATCTAATTTAACTCGGAAAGATAACGACACATTAAGAAAAATAGCTAACAACAAGGAGATAAAATGCATTAAGGCCGACAAAGGCAGAGCTCTAGTTGTCCTCAACACCCAAATGTACGTAACCAAAATCAATGAACATATAGAAGATCCAGAAACCTACATGCAGTTGTAAAGCAACCCAACAATGGCCATTAAAAATACTTTGAAAGAAATTTTGAAGAAAGCACTGTAAATAAACACCATTGATGAAAGAACTTGTAAATACCTATTGGTTGAACATCCAAAAAGCCCTTCTATACAAATGACTCCAAAAATACATAAAAGTCTGGATGATCCTCCTTTTAGACCTATTGTCTCGACTAGGGGTTCCCTACATGAACCTGTAGGTAAATTCCTAGACAAATATTTACAACCCTTTGTTCAAAGGATGAAAAGCTATATAAAAGATACCACTGATTTCCTACTGAGATTATCTGAGATCACTATACAAGAGGATGAACAACTTATCATGTGTACTGCAATTGTGAAGGCGTTATACACATCCATTCCCCATGGAGGGGGAATAGAAGCCATTGAGAAAACCATTATTAACAGCCACATAGAGAAACAGATGCAACAATTTCTTATGGAGTTAATGATATTTACATTATATCACAGCTATTTTGAGCATGAAAAGGTATGGTATAGGCAACAATCTGGAATGTCTATGGGCAATTGTGCAGCGCCCACCTATGCGAACCTGTACATGAAAGAATTTGAGGAAACCTATATATACGGGAACACTACCTGGACCGACAACCTGAAAATGTATGTAAGATATATAGATGATTTATTTTTCATCTGGAAAAACACAAAAGAAAGTCTCATTGAAGCATTAACTGACTTGAACACTAAAGATGACAGGATTGAGTTGACATGGTCAATAAACGAGGACACCATCACATTTCTGGACGTTTCCATTTTGAAAACACTCACAGGATTTGAAACAGACATCTTCCGCAAGATAACTGACACGTTACACTTTACTAGTTTTCATCAGGGAGCATTAAAAAATCATCTCCCATTTTCTCAAATTTTAGGGGCTAAACGAATCACCTCAAATGCTGAACAAAGTAAAACACGAATTAAAGAGATGGGTAACAGATTCAAAGAAAGAGGATACCCTAATGAAATCATACTAAAAGCTGAGGAACGAGTATCCAAGATCACCAGAGAACAAGCACTAAAAAGGACAACAAAAGCAAAAGATAAAAGGATGGTCCTGGTATCGAAATTCTCTACAGCAAGTTCCACATATAGGAAAATCATTATGCGACATTGGGTAATCCTAACAGCTGAAGCAGAATTCAATGATATTTTAGCCAACCACCAATCTTCGCATACACAAGAAGCAATAATATCAGAGAGATTTTATAAAAATAACCCCATTGAAGAAAAATCAAGAGGAACTTTGCCATGCATGAACTGTAACAGTTGCAATAATGTTATCAAAGGCAACTCCATTACACACCCTATGAAAGGTCATACAATAAAACTTTATGTAAATGCTACATGTGACTCATCAAACCTCATATACCTGCTCAAATGCCCCTGTGGAAAAATCTATATTGGAAAGACCGAAAGAAAAATAAAAGTTCGCTTGTATGGGCATAAATCACACATACGCACGAAAAATATGAAATCTAGTGTTGCGGCACATTTTCAGGAACAGAAACATAACATTGCGCAATTGAAATTCCTGGTACTTGAAACCATTGATAAACGTGAGGGGAGAGACAATAATAGAACTTTACTCCGACGCGAGATAGCTTGGATATACCGTCTCCAAACAATGAAGCCCTTCGGGCTCAATGATCGGACAGAATTCAGTTGTTTTATTTAACCATCATTATGGTATTCTGACTAACTGTATCTTTGCTGCATACTGTTGTAACACATATTGTTGACATATGAATTAATTTTTTCAATATATGTGCTGCTGTTTATCCTTGTTTCGTATAGAATGTTTACATTACATCACACTCCTTCACACCCAAAATGGCACCCGATCGCCATAGTCCGTTTTTGATTTTTTCTACAACTCGCGATTCGAACAGCTGATCACATGACCCATATCACATGAGATATACCGACACTTCCGGGATCACCGGTACACACCACTCGTTGAATGAGAGCACCGCGAAACACGCTGGAGACTGTTTGTTTGATCGATTTCAAACGCTAACCATTAGCCAAGTAAGTAGCATTGCGCACGCTAAGATATATTTGGTCACAGACCGGTAGTTAGGAAACGGTCAGATTGTAATTACCCCTGTTCGTTGTATTTTAGGACTTCACAGCTCATCACGTTTGAGTTCGTGTAAGTACTATGCTCACTACGCCATTAGAAACGTTATGTCCACAAACCACGCCGGCCTCACTTTTTTACGATTCGCGATTTTTTTGAAGCATGTCTTTCACATATTAGCACCGGTTATACACAGCATGCACATTAAACACACTAACCTATGTATATGTATATTTGGAATATACGTGTGGAGTAAATCAATAACATGGGATATCTTTATTTACTTTTGCTTACAGTGCTCCTGGACAAAGGGCTATGAAGCCTGAAATGCATTGGAGCGTTTAAAAATGAATTCTGGCTATGAATACAAAAGATAAAAAACGTTTTTGAAAATAAGAATGTAATGGATATGAAATGAATATCTATTGAAGTGTAATTAAAAGTACATCATATATCAAATTTCATTTGGAGTCTATTTTAGAACTTATGGAGTGCCCAAACACAGGGATGCATCTGATAGGGTAAACACAATTTATTGTGATACAGTTAGTGTGTTTGCGTTGAGTCCATGTGAGGTCACCCAGTTGGAGGTCCTTAGAGTGGCTGGCAGAGGCACATACATTGCAGGTCCCACATTGGTAATGTCTTTTTACAAATGGGAGGTCCCATAGGGTAGTCTGAGTTGTGTATTGTCTCATTTGAGGTCTGGTATGTACTAGCAAATCTTATAGATAGTTTCTGTGTGCTCTTGAATGCAAACCTAGGGCGGTCCAAGTGTATATCCCCTGTCTATATAATGTGCCAGGGTTTAAGAACGATGTTTTTCACTTTGAGTTGGGGGTGAATGTAGTTACACAGGTCATGATGTCATATTGTGTTTTAGTGTTGTTTGCTAACAGGGCATCGGAATGATTATTGTGTGTTTTCTTCCTTGAGTTTCTGATGACTTACCTTGAGTAGTTCCTTTTCTGGAGGTCTTGGCTAAGGGCTTCTGCTTGTATCTCGTAGGCGCAGATGTTGCTGCAGTTCCTTTTCAGTGTTAGGAATTCTCCATGGGGAAGGTTATCCCTGAGTGCTTTGGGATGGTGACTATTAAAGTGGAGGAGGCTTTTGCAATCAGTTGGTTTCTGCTATGTCTTAGTTATGAGGTTCCTGTTTTCCAGTGTTATGAGTAGATCCAGGAAGGGGAGTTCCTTGGTGGATGTTGATAGTGTAAACTTGAGGAAGGGATTCTGAATGTTGATCCAGTTGTGGAATTCAGTACATCTTTTTTCCATTCCTGCCCAGAAGACGAGGATGTTCTCGATATAGCGCTTCCATTGTTTGATCTCATTTAAGTATGGGTTGGCCTCCGTCAGTATATGGGATGATTCCAAGTGGAAATCTAAAGAGTGGGAATTGAGGAGCACTCAAAAAAATATAATAACCACAATGTAATCTGAATTTAATCCAAAGGTGCTACTCTACAGATTTGTGTTTGGCTGTCACAAACTGGGGCTATACTCATTAGGGAAAGCAGGAAAACCTGCTTGTAGAGTGCACTGTTCCTAAAGGGGAAAGAAACACTTTCCCAATGCTACAACAACATATTACTAGTAATCAGTACTATACACAAATGTTCACATACACATTTAGGGGGTCATTAGGATGGCGGATTTCCCGCATACTCCGGGCCGGCGGAAGCCACCGCCGGCCCGGAGTATGCGGGAAATCCGCCGAGGAGGCCTGAAAGACCCACCTCCAAATCAGGATGGCTGGTGGGTCTCCCAATCCGTCCGCCGCTTTTCCGCCGCGGTCGGAAGGCGACCACGGCGGAAAAGCAATAACATGGCTGGCGGTGTCTGTTAGACACCGCCAGCCATATTAGGATGCAGGGTGAGTCATGCTTTTCCGCGGCGGCTTTTCCGCCGTGGAAAAGCATACGGACAGTCACTTTGGGGGCCCGTTGCGGGCCCCCTGGGTGAAGGTTGCGTGGGGGGTGCACATGGGGGGTACCTATGGTACCCCCCTGCCCATGCGTGCACGAAGCGGCAGGCACCGCGCGGTGCCTGCCGCTTTGTGCATGCAAATGCACACCTTTCGTTTTTTGCATTGCGGCAGATGCTGCTTCAAGCAGCATCCGCCGCAATGTAAAACATACAGGATGTGACCGCCAGGGTGGCGGTCACATCCTAATTGCTATGGAGGGACCGCCGCTGCCCATGCGGACGGTCCCTCCAACTCAGGGGTGGCGGACGGACGCAAGTCCGTCCGCCATCCTAATCGGCCCCTTAGTGTTTTATTCTAGCATATCTATATGACATGTCTATATTCTTTCAAAATATCTTTTTGTACAAGCAATAAATGAAAATTGGTCTTTTTACAGTTCATAAGTTGAAGACCATATGTTTTGCTGACTCGTCTCTTGGTCGGATGTGGAAACAGGATTATTAATCACTCATATAACTGTTGATGCAATTTTCACACGACATGGTGCCCAATGCATTTCGGGACCAGGAGGTACCCTTCATCAGGGGCAAATCCTATGTGGTGATATCGCTGAGGGACGTTGTCCTATACTCTCAAGTGAAACCCTAGGGAAATCTAGGAGCCTGTAAGCTGTAAATCTGAGTAGTGATGATCCTCCTAATGCTGGTAGGTTACTGGAAGGTGCCCACAATAATCCAATACGAGAAGGGAGGAAAACCTTTCAGGAACCAGCTTCGTAAGTTTCAAGGAGTCACCGATGACAATCTGAGGATACCAGTTAGCTTTAAGGAATAACTCGTCCAGACTACTAGTCTTAATGGTTGCTAGCTGGTAACGTGCAGAGAGTTTGCACGTAAATAGACGGTTGCAGTATGGGGTTATGTAATCGTGCCGTTGCCAAATCTGTATGCTTGGAGCGAAGCCCTGTCCGGAAATCTGCTTGACTGGTGAAACCGTATTATGAGAGTATAGGACAACGTCCCTCAGCGATATCACCACATAGGATTTGCCCCTGATGAAGGGTACCTCCTGGTCCCGAAATGCATTGGGCACCATGTCGTGTGAAAATTGCATCAACAGTTTTATGAGTGATTAATAATCCTGTTTCCACATCCGACCAAGAGACGAGTCAGCAAAACATATGGTCTTCAACTTATGAACTGTGAAAAGACCAATTTTCATTTATTGCTTGTACAAAAAGATATTTTGAAAGAATATAGACATGTCATTTAGATATGCTAGAATAAAACACTAAATGTGTATGTGAACATTTGTGTATAGTACTGATTACTAGTAATATGTTATTGTAGCATTGGGAAAGGGTTTCTTTCCCCTTTAGGAACAGTGCACTCTACAAGCAGGTTTTCCTGCTTTCCCTTATGAGTATGATTCCAAGTGGGCCATATAAAAACATACTATATGTGTAGATGGACCTGCACACCAAAGTAAATTATTTTTAGAGCAAAAGGAATTATGTTATTCAATTTTAAACTGCTATTACGGCATGCTTTCCGCTACATGGTTTAGCCCTGAACCCCCTTATTGATAACAAGTGAACTGAAGGTGTGGGAAACCCAAGACCTGCGTGAAGCACAGCAAAAGACCATAAGGTCTCATTTAGTATCCAATCTTACTCAAATGTTGTGAAATTTCTTTAAAACAAACTCAAACACAATTTTAAATCAGAGTTACTTTCAACACTCTTATATTTTCATGATTTTCAAATAACAATATACATGGAACATTCGCAATTTAAAACATCATTGGTGCATAATACAAATAATAACTCATGTTTCATTTTTTCCAAAAACATAAACTGCACATTTGAAATTTAATCCCAATGCATTTCGGATTATGATACACCCTTCGTCAGGGGCTATTTGAACATAGTAATGCAGATGATATATGCAGATGAAGTCCTCCGCTCGGAGCTACAACAAAAGTAAAAATATCTCATGAATGTAGATGTCTTTACATTTCAAGGTGTCTAAAAAGTAGGATTTGCACTCAAAAAAATAGGAAAAGAAAAGGAAAAGATACTAATACAATAGCTGCGAACAAAGCTACAAGGCGAGAGAGGTACATGTTTTAAACGCTCGAACTACAAACAAACAAGCAAACAGTAGCTGAAATCGCTACCCACTCTAAACAGAAGCTTACTGATATGTGCTAAAGTTCTGCATTTGTAAGCTGAAAAGGAAGAGAAAGGAGAAACAATTCTGCCATCAAACCTCCGTGGTGCTTATTAAACGCTCGAATTACAAGTGAACTAGCGTACGATAGCTACGCTCGTTACCCGCTGCTTGTGAGGCTTACCAGTGTTTGTACAAGTTTTAGGATTGTAGGCTGAAATGAAAAGAAAGAAATGTGCCGTCTAACTTCCTGTCCGGAAAATGCCACAGTAAGTCAAGTCAAGTCAAGTCATAAAATTTGTATAGCGCACTACATACCCAGAGGGTTTCAAGGCGCTTAGGAAGGGGAGGAGGATTATTTGTCAAATATCCACGTTTTAAGCTGCTTTCTGAACGCTAGGTGATTCTGGGTGAGGCGAAGGTAAGCGGGGAGTGAGTTCCATGTTTTGGCAGCCAGGTATGAAAAGGATCTGCCTCCCATGGTGGTCTTGTTGATGCGAGGTACAGTGGCGAAGGCTTGGCTGGAAGAGCGAAGTTGGCGGGAGGGGGTGTAGAAGGACAGTCGAGAGTTGAGGCAATCTGGTCCGATGTCGTAGAGTGATTTGTGTGCGTGGGTAAGCAGTCGGAAAGTGATCCTCTTATTGACGGGTAGCCAGTGGAGGTCTTTAAGGTGACCAGAGATGTGTTCGTTGCGTGGGATGTCTAGTATGAGCCTGGCTGAGGCGTTTTGGATTCGTTGTAGTTTCTTCTGGAGTTTAGCGGTGGTGCCTGCGTAGAGGGTGTTTCCGTAGTCCAGTCGGCTCGTGACTAGAGCGTGGGTGACTGTTTTCCTTGTTTCGGAGGGGATCCAGCGAAATGTTTTTCTGAGCATGCGAAGAATGTTAAAGCAGGAAGAGGATACGGCGTTGACTTGTCTGTTCATGGAGAGTGAAGAATCCAGGATGACGCCAAGGTTCCGTGCGTGGTCTGTCGGGATGGGTGCTTTTCCGAGGGCTTCCGGCCACCAGGAGTCGTCCCATGCAGAGGGGGATGTACCTAAGATGAGGACTTCTGTTTTGTCTGAATTCAGTTTCAAACGGCTTTGTTTCATCCATTCGGCGACTTCTTTCATTCCTTCGTGTAGGTTAGTTTTGGCGGTGCTGGGGTCCTTGGTGAGAGAAAGGATCAGTTGAGTGTCGTCCGCGTAAGAGATGATGTTGAGGTTGTGTTGGCGGGCGATGGCCGCGAGGGGGCTCATGTATACGTTGAAGAGGGTGGGACTGAGTGAGGATCCTTGAGGTACGCCGCAGATGATTTCAGAGGCCTCGGACTTGAATGGTGGGAGGTGGACTCTCTGGGTTCTTCCGGTGAGGAACGAGGTGATCCATTCCAGTGCTTTTCCTTGGATTCCGATGTTTCTGAGGCGTTGTAAAAGGGTGCTGTGGCAGACTGTGTCGAAGGCTGCAGAGAGGTCGAGGAGGATGAGGGCGACTGTGTCTCCATTGTCCAGTAGAGTTCGAATGTCGTCTGTTGCTGCGATGAGGGCGGTCTCAGTGCTGTGTTTGGCTCGGAAGCCAGATTGTGAGGGGTCGAGTGATTTGTTGGCTTCGAGGAAGGCGGCGAGCTGGTTGTTGACGGCTTTCTCGATGACTTTGGCCGGGAATGGAAGAAGCGAGATGGGGCGGTAGTTTTTGAGTTCGGTGGGGTCTGCTGTTGGTTTTTTCAGAAGGGCGGTGAGTTCAGCGTGTTTCCAGTCTTCTGGGAAGGTAGCGGAGTTGAAGGAGCAGTTGATGACGTCTCGGAGGTGCGGAGCTATGACGGAGTCTGCTTTGTTGAAGATGTGGTGAGGGCATGGGTCTGTGGGGGATCCAGAGTGGATGGAATTCATCAGGCGGATGGTGTCCTCAGTGGAGATTGGGTTCCAGGCGTTAAGGGTGTTTACGGGGGGAAGATGGTCAGCAGATGGTAGGGTGGGTTGGCTTCCGGGTTGGTTGTCAAAGCTGTTGTGGATGTCAGCAATCTTGTTGTGGAAAAAAGAGGCTAGGGAGTCGCAGAGGGTTTGAGAGGGGGTGATGTCGTTGGAGTTGGCCGAGGGGTTGGAAAATTCCTTGACGATGTTGAAAAGTTCCTTGCTGTTGTGTGCGTTGTTGTCAAGTCGATCCTTGAATGCTGTTTTCTTGGCTTTTCGGATCAGTTGGTGGTGAGTACGGGTGGCGCTTTTGAAGGCGTCCTTGTTGCTGGTGGATGGGTCTTTTTTCCAGGCCTTTTCAAGGGAGCGGCATAGTTTCTTGGACTTCTTGAGATCATCGTTGAACCATGAGGCCTTCTTGTTGCCAAGTTTGTGTTGACGTTTTTTCAGTGGTGCTAAGGTGTCGGCGGTTTTGGATAACCAAAGGGTGAGGTTGGAGGCGGCTTCGTTGGCGTTAGAAGAGAGGGCTGGGGAGGTTCGAAGGAGCGATGTGGAGATCTGATCCGTGGTGATTTTGTTCCAGTTTCTTTGTAGAGTTGGTTGGAGGTGGATGATGGGTTTCGGCTTGTTGTAGGTGAAGTGAACGCAGCTGTGGTCAGTCCAGATGAGATCCGTAGTGTGGCTGAAGGAGACATGGTTGCTGGAGGTGAAGATGGGGTCGAGTGTGTGACCTGCGATGTGGGTGGGGGAAGTGACCAGTTGTTTAAGTCCGAGGTTGGCGAGGTTGTCTAAGAGGGTGGCGGTGTTGCGGTCGTTGATCTTTTCGAGGTGGAAGTTGAGGTCTCCCAGAAGGATGTAGTCTTTGGAGGGGAGCGCGTGTGGGGTGATGAAGTCCGTGAAGTCTTCACTGAATTTAGCGCGGGGTCCTGGTGGTCTGTAGAGGAGGGTGCCTCTGAGAGTTGTCTTGGGGTCGATGTGGATCTGGAAGTGAAGGTGTTTGGAGTTAGCGAGGTTGGCGTCGGAGCTGGTAGAGATGCGGATGGATTTCTTATGGACGATAGCGATTCCACCTCCTGTATGGTCGGTGCGGTCCTTGCGTGTGATCTTATAGTCATCTGGGATAGCGATGGCGATGTCAGGGGCGGAGGAAGCGTTCATCCATGTTTCCGTTAGTAAGTAATCGGCGTTTAGAAAATAGAGATTTGTAAAAAGCTCACCCTATACCGACGCAGTCCGCCTTCCTCAATTCCCCGAACTGGATGTCACCGTGCATGCTGACGTGTATACGGATGTAACATTATTTGAAGAAACCGCCATTCTTTTTGTAGAGGAAAAAACTACTGTATTGTCAATTCAACTGATTGACAGCGACAATATGTAAAAGTACTCCATAGCGTCACTCAAGACATGTTGACCCGCTCGTCCACACTAAAACTGACGAAATAAAATTAAGGAAAAGAAAACTTGAGTGAAAAAACTTGCCGAAGTGCCAGTAGACAGAACATAACTGACTCATTGTAACCAAAGCACTTGAGATGCTATGTCAATTAGTATCTCAGAGGAAACATATATGGAATCCCACAATTCTAGAATGACAAGCATTTGCAATGCAATAGGTCTCGCATTAGGAAAGTTTGAGCTATTGGTATTGTAACTGACAAATTTTTAGGTCTCGCTCTCGAGACCTATTGTCATGGAGTTGCCTCTCAAGGCAGACAGACCGGGGCACGCGCGTCGATTCTGGTGTGTGGACGCGCACGTCCAGCCCGGCGCCGTGCACATCTCCACCCACGCAGGCACAATGCATCAGGACGCACTTACACAGACACACAGCCCCACATATACACACGCACAGCTAACAGACACACAGTCACACATATACATACACACACACAGCTACACACGCGCACACACACAGCTACACCCACACACGCACACAAACTCCCCACTCCCCCCCTCCCTCCCTCCCCTGCCGCCACCCCCACTACAACTAAGCCCCACTTACCGCATCGGCGCAACTCCGGACTTCAGCCGCCACCGCGGGGCTCTCCCTCGGGCATGGGAGCCCCGTATCACCACTGCTCCTCTCCTGGCCAGCCACTCCGTGGTCGCGGGCTTCCAGCAGGAAACGGAAGTCCCGCCCCACGGCATTTTTTTCGTCACGTGCACGTCTTGTTTCATCAGCCATCCGTAGAGTGAAGGAGGAATAGGGACTGACTTGAGCTGGCTTAGGAGCTTGTTATTAGGTTTGCTTAGAAGCACAGATAACTAACTTGCTTTGACTGCAATATTTGAACAGAAATATCTATTTTCAAGAATAAGATGAATAAGCCTTCTGCCGAATTTACTAGCTGACGTGCAGGCTCCAGGCAAAGATCCTTGGAAAGAAAACTTGGGACGCTTACAAAATCAAACAGCATGCTTTCTTACGCGTGGGTTCAGGGGACGACGGACATTTGAAAAGCAAGGGCCGAGGCTCGAACACGCTCGAGGTGCAGGACACCAGGGGGAGTATGACCCTGGGGCAGCGGCATGGGCAACTCTGTGAGGGAAGGCAAGGCGGTGCTGCTGGACCGAACCAGGTCAAAGGCGTCCAGAACTGCAGAGCAGGTAAGGAACATCTGTGTATGTAACAGAATAGGATGAACAGAATTTTAAAGCCAAAAACTGGGACATTTCCCAAAAATAGAAAAAGGACTACAATATTACTTCAACCCAGCTCCAAGAATGACAGTGCTCCTTAGCAGAGAATTACAGTAGAGGCAGTAATAACAACATAAAATGCCATTTTTAGAGCCAGAAGCATGCCTGTTAATAAACTGCCTTTTTAAAACAGCTGCTAACTATCCCTGCTTTGCAAAACATAAAAAGATACCTCCCACCATTTTTAGCCGACCCTCTCTAACAAGCATTAAAAATGCAATAGGTCTCGCCTTTCATTAAGTTAAAGCCATTTGCTTTGCTATACAATACCATTAGCAAAGCAAATGGCTTTAACTTCATCAAAGGCGAGACCTATTGCATTTTCAATGCTTGTTTATTTATGTGTTGGTTTTGAAAATAGCGAAATTAATAGCTTTGTCATTTACAATGCCAATAGTTATACCTTTCGCAAATGTGACACCTATAGCATTTGTAATGCAATATGTGTTGTATTTACGTGAGTTAGATGTATTAATATTACAAATAACAATGGTTTTTATTTCTTTTAAATAATTAATACTTAAATTAAAGTTATTGTAATTTATAATGGCAAAAGCTTAAACTTTTGTAAATAACTTTTGTGAAGATTATGTTCAGTGTATTTTATTATGACGAAAATCCAAGAAAGGAAGTGAAATATTAAAAAAAAATTGTGACATTTGTAATAAAGCTTGAACCATTGAGAGAACATATTTCAACCAGTTGTTGTTGAATGGTTGCACAGATTGAATCTGTGGTGGCGCTGAGTGAGGATGTTGTGGTGACGAGTGGGGGCTAATGTGTGAGGGGGCTAATGTGTGAGGGGGCAGTGTGTGAGGGTGCAGTGTGTGAGGGTGCGGGGTGTGATTGTGCTGTGTGTGTGCCCTAAAGTAGTGTGAGTGAGTAATGTGTGAGTGCGCAGTGTGTGAGGGTTCTGTGTGGGGGCAGTGTGTGAGTGGGCAGTGTGTGAGTGGGCAGTGTGTGAGGGGGCAGTGTGTGAGGGGGCAGTGTGTGATGGGTGTGATTGTGCAGTGTGTGTGCCCTAAAGTAGTGTGAGTGAGTAATGTGTGAGTGCGCAGTGTGTGAGGGTTCTGTGTGAGGGGGCAGTGTGTGGGGGGCAGTGTGTAAGTGGGCAGTGTGTGAGGGGGCAGTGTGTGAGGGGGCAGTGTGTGAGGGGGCAGTGTGTGGGGGGCTGTGTGTGAGTGGTCTGTGTGTGAGTGGGCAGTGTGTGAGGGGCAGTGTGTGAGGGAGTAGTGTGTGAGGGGGCAGTGTGTGAGGGGGCAGTGTGTGAGGGGCATTGTGTGAGGGCACAGTGTAATGAGAGTGTGTGAGGGTGCAAGGTGTGCGAGGGTGCGGGGTGTGAGGGTGCAGTGTGTGTGGCCAAAAGTAGTGTGAGTGCACAATGTGTGAGGGGGCAGTGTGTGTGAGGGTGCAGTATGTGTAGACTACATTACTGTGAGTGAGCAATGTGAGTGCGCAGTGTGTGAGGGGAAGTGTGTGAGCGGGCAGTGTGTGAGTGGGCAGAGTGTGAGTGGGCAGAGTGTGAGGGGGCAGTGTGTGAGGGAGAAGTGTGTAAGTGGGCAGAGTGTGAGTGGGAAGAGTGTGAGGGGGCAGTTTGGAGTGGGCAGTGTGTAAGGGGACAGCCCTATAGTACTGAGGTCTAAAGTAACTATTGTTTAGATGTACTACAGTTTATTTATAGTAGTAATTATTAGTTATTTATATTATCAAATACTTAACATTATGTTAGGACTGTCCAAAATAATATTTCAGCCCAATAATTTTCTATAGCGAGTTTTATTGGAGCCTCTTTGCAACGTTGGCACATTTAGCTATCAACAGTGCCCGACCCCTTCTCTTGTGCAGTGATCTCACCAGCATGCCAATTATTAAAAAGGAAGCCTCGTCACCACCGCAAACATCCGACAATTTCTATGCCAACTACCAGCCAAGAGACATGTTACGCATCACAGACTTGCTGTACAGGCTAGCATTCAGCTACTCCAGAAGAGGGAACCCCTGTATCCGATTAACGTGACAGCAGGACCTCGGGACACTTAATGACAGCTGTGGAATCTTACATCCGATTACAAAAGAGGAAGTAGTTGTAGTGCCTTAGACCCACTTCAGTTACATTTGTTTTTATTAAGGACCCAATGCATGTGTAACATCGTAAGCCAGGTCTGCCATGCATTGCATTTTGAGTCGTTTAAAACCATCCCACATTTTACAATAGACGTACAAATACTTTATATAATGTGCATTGCTCGTCTATTACAAAAGCCAGAACTGCCACTGAAGATATTGGGTAGAAAGAGGTCGTTCTCGCCCATTCAGCGCCTTACCCACCTCGGACACGCCTCTAGCAAACCCGCAAGTGTTCGACCATGTAAAATGATTCAAGACACTTTGCATCCTCCACAGTAAGCCTGAAAGGTACACTATTCTTTACAATTGTTATTTGTTTGCACATTTACATAGCGCGAAAAGGCCCGAAGGCATCATTACAGCCCTTAACAAGAGAAGCAGGATACACGGGTCAAAGCGACTTCCAGTTCCAGAAATTAAACTGGGGCTTATACATCGGTAGATGCGTGTAGTACGAGATACCACATGAGACAATTGCAGTTAGAGCATCATATGGAACCCCTGACTCCAGGTCGGATTGGGTCAGCAGCAAATAGCAATCTTCCAGGGTCTTGCTTGGGTTCTCAGGATTGCGTCACCGAAGACTTTTTAAAGCTAGACCGCACAGATCAATTATAGGCGGCCATGTAGGGTGTAGGTCTCGGTGGGCTATTTGTAGATTAACGTTGTTTGGGGCCCCTGGTTGCTCAGTCTCTGTTGCTACTTGGAATACTCAGGTTGCTTTTCCACTGGTCAACCGGGCCCAGCGGCCCTCACCAAGAAATCTACCAATGCCGCTTGATGACTACAACTCCCAGCAGGGCAACAGGACTGAGCCGGAAGTACAACTGCAAACCCGATGGGAATAGCGCGCAACACTAAAATGCACGTGCATGTTCACAGGTAGCAGGAGGTGAGGCTGCCCCGCCCCCCGGCCAAGCCTGAGCTCTGCGCCAGAGCTGCTCGCGCCGCTTCCCCGGGCTCCCGCACCCCGGTGTCGCCTCCGCTGCTCTCCGGCCCCAGCATGGTCATGGCCCAGCCCACGGGGCACCCCCAGCGCACCCTGGTGCGGGTGGCCTTCTACGACATCGAGCGCACGCTGGGGAAGGGCAACTTCGCCATTGTGAAGCTAGCGAGACACCGCATCACCAAGAGCGAGGTGAGTGCCTGTGAGGACCTAGAGAGGGATTCCTATAGATGATGCACATTCATCCGTAGACACAGATACATGCAAGCCAGGCCCCTGGATCACCGAGAGGGAGGGGAGTACACGTGGGGAGCGAAACATACAAAAACAAAAGCGGACACTTTGGGGGAAATTAATAAACATGTGTGAAAGTTGCGGGAGGTAGGTGTGTGTGCCTATGTGTGTGCGCGTGTCTGTGCATGTGTGTCTGTGTGCATGCACGCGCGATAGGCTGACTTGCTGGGAATGTGGACGGCACCGGCCTGCACGTGCACGTCCACAGACCAGAATCGCCATGCGTGCCCCGGTCTGTCTCCCTTGAGAGGCATCTCGACGACAATAGGTCTCGAGAGCGAGACCTAAAAAAGGGAAAGGTATATTGTGAGTGCAAATCCTGTGCAAGTGTAGATATGATGAACACGTCAAAGTGAAACAGACATATGCATCAAGTGAATAACATCCTCAGAAGAAACACAAAAGTTCATAACTATCATTCAGCCCCCCGGGGATCACCGTACCTAAGTACTTACTCCAGAAGGTCTCTCTACGTGCTAGGGTTGTGTGAAAATCAGTCCCTGCAGTTATCTACATTTTTTCAAGAATGGTGAACCTTAATTGGGGACTGGTGTGTGATGTATTCAAAGAAAAACCAAAGGGGATGATGGACGGAGCGTTGACAATACAAACACTCACCCCCAGTCAACTGATCTGGGTTTAATCCATCACCGTTCTTTAGCTCACTCTGCCACCCCAGTTCAGACATGGCCATATGCAAATCAGTCTGACCCTGTGACCTCAAGGGAACAGTCCAGCCCGAACTGCCAAGCCATGTCTTCCCTGGACCGGAATCAAGCTTCCCAGGACCGGTTTCTGGCAATACAGCCTTCTTCAGCCGGGCTTGCTTGAATCCAGTGGCAAAGTGAGCAAGGGACTCACTTCTGAGTATACCCTGCCAACTTAGGGCGAACAAAGAAAAACCAAAGGGGATGATGGACGGAGCATTGACAATACAAACACTCACCCCCAGTCAACTGATCTGGGTTTAATCCATCACCGTTCTTTAGCCCACTCCGCCCCCCCAGTTCAGACATGGCCATATGCAAATCAGTCTGACCCTGTGCCTCATGGGAACAGTCCAGCCCGAACTGCCAAGCCATGTCTTCCCTGGACAGGAATCAAGCTTCCCAGGACCGGTTTCTGGTATTACAGCCTTCTTCAGCCGGGCTTGCTTGAATCCAGTGGCAAAGTGAGCAAGGGACTCACGTCTGAGCATACCCTGCCAACTTAGGGCGAACAAAGAAAAAGCAAAGGGGATGATGGACGGAGCGTTGACAATACAAACACTCACCCCCAGTCAACTGATCTGGGTTTAATCCATCACCGTTCTTTAGCTCACTCCGCCACCCCAGTTCAGACATGGCCATATGCAAATCAGTCTGACCCTGTGCCTCATGGGAACAATCCAGCCCGAACTGCCAAGCCATGTCTTCCCTGGACCGGAATCAAGCTTCCCAGGACAGGTTTCTGGCATTACAGCCTTCTTCAGCCGGGCTTGCTTGAATCCAGGGGCAAAGTGAGCAAGGGACTCACGTCTGAGCATACCCTGCCAACTTAGGGCGAACAAAGAAAAACCAAAGGGGATGATGGACGGAGCGTTGACAATACAAACACTAACCCCCAGTCAACTGATCTGGGTTTAATCCATCACCGTTCTTTAGCTCACTCCGCCACCCCAGTTCAGACATGGCCATATGCAAATCAGTCTGACCCTGTGCCTCATGGGAACAGTCCAGCCCGAACTGCCAAGCCATGTCTTCCCTGGACTGGAATCAAGCTTCCCAGGACCAGTTTCTGGCATTACAGCCTTCTTCAGCCGGGCTTGCTTGAATCCAGTGGCAAAGTGAGCAAGGGACTCACGTCTGAGCATACCCTGCCATTTTAGGGCGAACAAAGAAAAACCAAAGGGGATGATGGATGGAGCGTTGACAATACAAACACTCAACCCCAGTCAACTGATCTGGGTTTAATCCATCACCGTTCTTTAGCTCACTCCGCCACCCCAGTTCAGACATGGCCATATGCAAATCAGTCTGACCCTGTGCCTCATGGGAACAGTCCAGCCCGAACTGCCAAGCCATGTTTTCCCTGGACCGGAATCATGCTTCCGAGGACCGGTTTCTGGCATTACAGCCTTCTTCAGCCGGGCTTGCTTGAATCCAGTGGCAAAGTGAGCAAGGGACTCACGTCTGGCATACCCTGCCAACTTAGGGCGAACAAACAAAAACCAAAGGGGATGATGGACGGAGCGTTGACAATACAAACACTCACCTCCAGTCAACTAATCTGGGTTTAATCCATCACCGTTCTTTAGCTCACTCCGCCACCCCAGTTCAGACATGGCCATATGCAAATCAGTCTGACCCTGTGCCTCTTGGGAACAGTCCAGCCCGAACTGCCAAGCCATGTCTTCCCTGGACCGGACTCAAGCTTCCCAGGACCAGTTTCTGGCATTACAGTCTTCTTCAGCCGGGCTTGCTTGAATCCAGTGGCAAAGTGAGCAAGGGACTCACGTCGGAGCATACCCTGCCAACTTAGGGCGAACAAAGAAAAACAAAAGGGGATGATGGACGGAGCGTTGACAATACAAACACTCACCCCCAGTCAACTGATCTGGGTTTAATCCATCACCATTCTTTAGTTCACTCCGCCACCCCAGTTAAGACATGGCCATATGCAAATCAGTCTGACCCTGTGCCTCATGGGAACAGTCCAGCCCGAACTGCCAAGCCATGTCTTCCCTGGTCCGGAATCAAGCTTCCCAGGACCGGTCTTGCTTGAATCCAGTGGCAAAGTGAGCAAGGGATTCACGTCTGAGCATACCCTGCAAACTTAGGGTGAACAAAGATGCTTGTTTCCGGTCCAGGGAAGACATGGCTTGGCAGTTCAGGCTGGACTGTTCCCATGAGGCACAGGGTCAGACTGATTTGCATATGGCCATGTCGGAACTGGGGTTGCTGAGTGGGCTAAAGAATGGTGATGGATTAAACCCAGATCATTTGACTGGGGGTGAGGGTTTGATTTGCTCAAGCGCTCCGTCCATCATCCCCTTTTGTATCGCTTTGTTCGCCCTAAGTTGGCAGGGTATTCTCAGACGTGAGTCCCTTGCTCACTTGGCCACTGGATTCAAGATAGCCTGGCTGATGAGGATTATGAATCCGAAACCGGCCCCAGGATGCTTGTTTCCGGTCCAGGGAAGACATGGCTTGGCAGTTCGGGCTGGACTGTTCCCATGAGGCACAGGGTCAGACTGATTTGCCTATGGCCATGTCTGAACTAGGGTGGCTGAGTGGGCTAAAGAACTGTGATGGATTAAACCCAGATCATTTGACTGGGGGTGAGTGTTTGATTTGCTCATGCGCTCCGTCCATCATCCCCTTTTGTATCGTGTGATGTATTCACCGAGTGTGCTGCCAGACAAATAGGAATTTAAATTCCTATCGCGAATCTTACTCTTATGTTCTATGATGCACGTTTACATTTTTTTTGAAGTTCTGCCTACATAGACAAGCCCACAGGGGCATTGAATTGCATATACTACTCCCTCAGTGTTACAATCTGAATTGTGTCACAGTACGATCTTTTTTCCAGTTTGTGAGTGAGCAAATGTATTTCCAGGAAAGATGTTGCCACATTGTCCACAGTTGTAACACTTCCTCATTCCTTTATAGCACTGTCTGGCCAAAGAGTGTCCTGGTTTCAATAGTTCCCGCAGGTTGTTAGACCTGTTGTGTGCAAATAATGGTGGATCATGAAACAGACCAGCAAAGTCTGCTTCGTGTTCAATTATATCCCAACGATTCCTAACGAGGTCTTTGATTTGCCCAGACCGTACTGAGTGTTTTAAAACAAAAACTTCATGTTGGCTTGATGGTTTTTCGGTTTTTGATAATAGATCTTCACGTTTATTTTGGGCTACCCTCCTTGCTGCTTCTGTCAATACATCATCTGGATAACCTCTTTCCTTATATCTGATGAGTTGTTCCTGAATACTTTTCTCACATGATGTGTCATTAGAAGTTATTCTCTTTATTCTGGTCAATTGTGATACTGGAAGATGCCTCTTCAGGGAATGTGGGTGAGCACTGGTGAAGTGTAGCGCATTGTTTACATCAGTAGGCTTTCTGTATACTGTCGTTTGTAGACCTGTAATGGTCTTTTGAATCTCAAAGTCCAGAAAATGATTTCTTTCTGACTGAATGTCGTGAGTGAACTGTATCCTAGGATTGCATAAGTTCAAGTCATGAATACATTCATCCAGCAGTGTCTTGGATCCTCTCCAAATCACAAGTATATCATCAATATACCGTAGAAAGATAACTGCATTTTCACGCCATTTGGGGTTCTGTAAGATATGCTGGTACTCAAACTGCACCATAAAAGTGTTGGCGTATGACGGGGCCCCGGGAAAACCCATAGATGTACCCATCTTCTGTAAATAATACAGGTCCTTCCAAATAAAATAACTATGATACAATGAAAAATGAAGTAGTTCCAATAAAAATATGCCTTTATCTTGTGATAATGAGGATTGTAGTAGTCTCCATTCCACTGCATCCAGTCCTTCGTTGTGGGCAATGGACGTATATAAAGCGACCACGTCAATGGTACGGAGTAAAATATCATCATCAAAGTGATGTTGAATGGTTTCCAATTTCAGAAGACAATCCATGGTGTCCTTGATGTATGTTTCCCGCGATTATACCAGTGGTTGTAGATGGTAATCTAGATATTGTCCAATCGGTTCATGTATGGATCGGCATCCTGCTTCTATCGGTCGAAATGGTGGGTTAGTCACATGCTTGTGTATTTTAGGGAGCATATAAATGTGTGGTGTCTTAGATGTAATGATTTGTACGAACTTTCTGGTGCTCTTAGTAATTAAACCATTATCCAGTACTTTTCGTAAGATAGACCCCAGTCGATCCATAAATTCTCTTGTCGGATCTGTATCCAACTGAATATAGGTATCCGTGTTGTCAACATGATTATTAACACTGAGTTAATAAAAGTCAGTATCAAGAATGACCAGGGCTCCCCCTTTATCCGCTGGTTGAAATGTTATGTTCCTGTCTTGTTTAAGTGCATTGAGGATCCGTAATTCCTTACTAGTTAAGTTGGTGTACCTTGGTTTCGTGTATCGGATTTGTTCCAAATCTTTTTCCACCAGAATCTCAAAGCTGTCGAGTGTCTTATGCGACAGTGGAGGCATGAATTTGCTCTCTGGGCGAAAAGGTTCTGATGGTTTATCCTGCAACTCTCGTGTTGTATTCATGAAGAAAAAACAATTCAATCTCAACTTCCTCATGAACCTGAATAAAGGTATTTCAGTCTCCAATGAATTCGACGTGTATGTGGGAACAAACGATGTACCTTTGTTCAAAATCCTTATTTTCTCAGTGCTCAATGTCCTTTTTGAAATATTCATTACGAGGGAACCCCCTTCTTGGCGTTTCTCTGTGGTCTGCCGGTCTCTGTTGTCTTTTTTGGCTTGTCCCCTGCGGATGCGTTCTCTGGTTGTGTGGTGCCTTTGTCACAACCAGACAGACAAAATATAGAATGCCTATCTACAACAAGCATTTGCAATGCAATAGGTCTCGCATTAGGAAAGTTTGAGCTATTGGTATTATCAATGACAAATTTTTTATTTATGTGTTGGTTTTGAAAATAGCTAAATTAATAGCTTTGTCATTTCCAATGCCAATAGTTTTAACTTTCGCAAATGTGACACCTATAGCATTTGTAATGCAATATGTGTTGTATTTACGTGACTTATATGTATTGATATTACAAATAACAATGGCTTTTATTTTTTTTTAATAATTAATACTTAAATAAATGTTATTGTACTTTATAATGGCAATAGATTAAACTTTAGTAAATTACTTTTGTGAAGATTATGTTCAGTGTATTTTACTGTGACGAAAATCCAAGTACAGAAGTGAAATATTAACATCTTTTTGTGACATTTGTAATAAAGCTTGAAACATTGAGAACATATTTGAACCAGTTGTTGAATAGTTGCACAGATTGATGCTGTGGTGGCGCTGAGTGATGCTGTGGTGGCGACGAGTGATGCTGTGGTGGCGACGAGTGATGCTGTAGCGTTCAGTGATGCTGTGGTAGCGCATAGTGATGCTGTGGTACCCCTGAGTGATGCTGTGGTGATGCGATAGATAGATAGAGGGAGGGCGATAGATAGAGGGAGGGCGATAGATAGATAGAGGGAGGGCGATAGATAGACAGACAGATAGAGTGAGGGCGATAGATTAGACAGACAGACAGACAGACAGACAGATAGATAGATAGATAGATAGATAGATAGATAGATAGATAGATAGATAGATAGATAGATAGATAGATAGATAGATAGATAGATAGATAGATAGATAAATAGAGTGAGGTTCTCCCAGTTCACGGTTTCCAGAAAGTAAGTAAAGGCCTCTGCATTGTACTAGTTTTGAAATTACCTTCTCTCTCCCTGCATTTTTACTTTGCCATGGGTTTGTATTTGTATTTGTATATTGGATTTGTAGAGCGCCTTATCACCCAGGGGTCTCTAAGCGTTGTAATACTACGTAATATTAATAGTAATAAGGTTGTAAATATTGCTGCTGGTTTTTGTGTGTTAGTATTGGTGCAATGATTATTATTAGTAGTAGTATAGTCATAGCAGCAATGGTAGTACTGCCAGTAGTGTATTGATTATCAAGTGTGTCTTGTGTTTGTCTGTAGTGAGTAGTGACTGTTTATATCTTTTCCCCTGTGCAGTAGCGTTGCGAAGGCTGCCATATACCCGGTGGAAGCGAGGACAATGTCCGATGTGACTGCTTTGGGCTTAGTTTGAACATAAACAATATACAGAGCAGGTGCAGCTTGAGCGAATAACGCACAAGCTGCACTAAACACATTGCAATACACTACACAATTGCAGTTCTACCCGATATCTGTCAGTAGGCTACTTTATCTCGGGGCTCATGTTCACGTAAATGATGCCGGCTCTCCATAAAATGGACTGTAAAAACTGCTTCCGCATCCTATCCCATATTGCTCAGGACTTCAGTGAACTAATGGCTGGCTTGCAGGCGGAGGAGGAAAAAAAGGGCATCTTTCTACCAAGATATTCCCAGACAAACACAGAAGCAACAAGAGCAAAGGATGCTTTTTCTGCTAAAACCGCATCTCTTCCAGTGACTTGCTTTTCATGTTTTATAATAGTCGTAATTACCAAATTGGCTTTTTGTCCCCGGTACTAAAAACAAACTAATATTCACAATAAATGCCTAAAAAAACAATGGAACACAAGCTATGAAAGTTGTCACCAAATGATGTGATGTCTGACAGCATTTACCAACTTCTGCACACCACCACAACAGACATATCCTACCACGCACAGAAAAACATTACTCTGAAATAGCAGTTCATCCACTTGCATATGGAAAGACATCCTAAACACTTTTAGAAAATCAGGCTGGTGAAAACATTTGGACATCAACTCCTGTCTTAGCCAATGCGTTTTATACAAAATCATTTTTGCCAATGCTGTACATCTGCAACAAAAAAAAGCATTTGCAATGCAATAGGGTCCTGAATTCTTGTCCTGAATTTTGACCATTTGTCCTGAATGTTTACACTGATTTGGACCCATGCCAGTTGGTCGCCCTACTGCAGCCCCGTGCCCGAGGTGCACCATCAGAGCTGTGTGAATAATAACTGCAGCCCCATGCCCGAGGTGCATCATTAGAGCTGTGTGAATAATAACTGCCGGCAGCCCCATGCTGAGGTGCATCATTAGAGCTGTGTGAATAATAACTGCTGGCAGCCCCGTGCTGAGGTGCATCATCAGAGCTGTGTGAATAATAACTGTGTCAGCCCCTTGCCTGAGGTGCATTATCAGAGCTGTGTGAATAATAACTGTCGTCAGCCCAGTGCCTGGGGTGCATCATCAGAGCTGTGTGAATAATAACTGTGTCAACCCCGTGCCTGAGGTGCATCATCAGAGCTGTGTGAATAATAACAGCTGTCAGCCCGTGCCTGAGGTGCATCATCAGAGCTGTGTGAATAATAACTGCGTCAGCCCCGTGGCTGAGGTGCATCATCAGAGCTGTGTGAATAATAACTGTGTCAGCCCCTTGCCTGAGGTGCATTATCAGAGCTGTGTGAATAATAACTGTCGTCAGCCCCGTGCCTGAGGTGTATCATCAGAGCTGTGTGAATAATAACTGCGTCAGCCCCGTGCCTGAGGTGCATCATCAGAGCTGTGTGAATAATAACAGCTGTCAGCCCGTGCCTGAGGTGCATCATCAGAGCTGTGTGAATAATAACTGCGTCAGCCCCGTGCCTGAGGTGCATCATAAGAGCTGTGTGAATAATAACAGCTGTGAGCCCCGTACCTGAGGTGCATCATCAGAGCTGTATGAATAATAACAGCTGTGAGCCCCATGCCTGAGGTGCATCATCAGAGCTGCCCCATGCCTGAGGTGCATCATCAGAGCTGTGTGAATAATAACAGCTGTGAGCCCCGTGCCTGAGGTGCATCATCAGAGCTGTGTGAATAAAAACAGCTGTGAGCCCCGTGCCTGAGGTGCATCATCAGAGCTGTGTGAATAATAACAGCTGTCAGCCCGTGTCTGAGGTGCATCATCAGAGCTGCCCCGTGCCTGAGGTGCATCAACAGAGCTGTGTGAATAATAACTGCATCAGCCCTGTGCCTGATGTGCATTATCAGAGCTGTGTGAATAATAACTGCGTCAGCCCCGTGGCTGAGGTGCATCATCAGAGCTGTGTGAATAATAACTGCGTCAGCCCCGTGGCTGAGGTGCATCATCAGAGCTGTGTGAATAATAACAGCTGTGAGCCCCGTGCCTGAGGTGCATCATCAGAGCTGCCCCGTGCCTGATGTGCATCATCAGAGCTGTGTGAATAATAACTGCGTCAGCCCTGTGCCTGATGTGCATTATCAGAGCTGTGTGAATAATAACTGCGTCAGCCCCGTGGCTGAGGTGCATCATCAGAGCAGTGTGAATAATAACTGCGTCAGCCCCGTGCCTGAGGTGCATCATCAGAGCTGTGTGAATAATAACAGCTGTGAGCCCCGTGCCTGAGGTGCATCATCAGAGCTGCCCCGTGCCTGATGTGCATCATCAGAGCTGTGTGAATAATAACAGCTGTGAGCCCCGTGCCTAAGGTGCATCATCAGAGCTGTGTGAATAATAACTGCCGGCAGCCCCGTGCTGAGGTGCATCATCAGAGCTGCGTGAATAATAACTGCGTCAGCCCCGTGCTGAGGTGCATCATCAGAGCTGTGTGAATAATAAAAGCTGTGAGCCCCGTGCCTGAGGTGCATCATCAGAGCTGTGTGAATAATAACATCTGTGAGCACCGTGCCTGAGGTGCATCATCAGAGCTGTGTGAATAATAACTGCGTCAGCCCCGTGCCTGAGGTGCATCATCAGAGCTGTGTGAATAATAACTGCCGGCAGCCCCATGCCTGAGGTGCATCATCAGAGCTGTGTGAATAATAACAGCTGTGAGCCCCGTGCCCGAGGTGCATCATCAGAGCTGTGTGAATAATAACTGCGTCAGCCCTGTGCCTGAGGTGCCTCATCAGAGCGGTGTGAACAATAACAGCAGTGAGCCCCGTGGCTGAGGTGCATTATCAGAGCTGTGTGAATAATAACAGCTGTGAGCCCCATGCCTGAGGTGCATCATCAGAGCTGTGTGAATAATAACTGCCGGCAGCCCCGTGCTGAGGTGCATCATCAGAGCTCTGTGAATAATAACTGCGTCAGCCCCGTGCTGAGGTGCATCATAAGAGCTGTGTGAATAATAACAGATGTGAGCCCCGTGCCTGAGGTGCAACATCACAGCTGCCCCGTGCCTGAGGTGCATCATCAGAGCTGTGTGAATAATAACAGCTGTGAGCCCCGTGCCTGAGGTGCATCATCAGAGCTGTGAGAATAATAACTGCCGGCAGCCCCGTGCTGAGGTGCATCATCAGAGCTGTGTGAATAATAACTGCATCAGCCCCGTGCTGAGGTGCATCATCAGAGCTGTGTGAATACTAACAGCTGTGAGCCCCGTGCCTGAGGTGCATCATTAGAGCTGTGTGAATAATAACAGCTGTGAGCACCGTGCTTGAGGTGCATCATCAGAGCTGTGTGAATAATAACTGTGTCAGCCCCGTGCCTGAGGTGCATCATCAGAGCTGTGTGAATAATAACTGCCGGCAGCCCCGTGCCTGAGGTGCATCATCAGAGCTGTGTGAATAATAACAGCTGTGAGCCCCGTGCCTGAGGTGCATCATCAGAGCTGTGTGAATAATAACTGCGTCAGCCCCGTGTCTGAGGTGCATCATCAGAGCGGTGTGAATAATAACAGCTGTGAGCCCCGTGGCTGAGGTGCATCCTCAGAGCTGTGTGAGAAATAACAGCTGTGAGCCCCGTGCCTGAGGTGCATCATCAGAGCTGTGTGAATAAAAACAGCTGTGAGCCCGGTGCCTGAGGTGCATCATCAGAGCTTGTGTGAATAATAACTGCCGGCAGCCCCGTGCTGAGGTGCATCATCAGAGCTGTGTGAATAATAACTGCGTCAGCCCTGTGCTGAGGTGCATTGTCAGAGCTGTGTGAATAATAACAGCTGTGAGCCCCACGCCTGAGGTGCATCATCAGAGCTGTGTGAATAATAATAACTGTGAGCACTGTGCCTGAGGTGCATCATCAGAGCTGTGTGAATTATAACTGCGTCAGCCCCGTGCCTGAGGTGCATCACCAGAGCTGTGTAAATAATAACTGCCAGTAGCCCCGTGCCTGAGGTGCATCATCAGAGCTGTGTGAATAATAACAGCTGTGAGCCCCACGCCTGAGGTGCATCATCAGAGCTGTGTGAATAATAACAGCTGTGTGCCCCGTGCCTGAGGTGCATCATCAGAGCGGTGTGAATAATAACAGCTGTGAGCCCCGTGCCTGAGGTGCATCATCAGAGCTGTGTGAATAATGACAGCTGTGAGCCCGGTGCCTGAGGTGCATCATCAGAGCTTGTGTGAATAATAACTGCTGGCAGCCCCGTGCTGAGGTGCATCATCAGAGCCTTGTGAATAATAACTGTGTCAGCCCTGTGCCTGAGGTGCATCATCAGAGCTCTGTGAATAATAACTCCGTCAACCCCGTGCCTGAGGTGAATCATGAAACCGGTACCTCCAAGGTGGGTCATGAAACCAGTTCCTTCAAGGTAGGATGCTTCATTGGCACAGCCTGGAAGGGTCCGAGTCCAGTGTCTTAGCTGTTGACCTTGCACTCTGGAGACCGGGGTTCTAATCGCAGCTTCAGCACTTCAACCAACCGATTGTGTGATTCTGGTCAAATCACCTGTAACCTGTGCTTTCACTTTATAAAGATGTGCAGTTCAAACTTGCAGAACGCAGGGCGGCACTGACCATGCTTGTAGTCCAGTCTCACCGGACAGCACAGATTATTATACAGTCCTATGCACGGCATGTCAGAGCAGGCCTGCTCCTGCTGCCAGGCACCGACTTTGCACGGAGATGGGTTCGCACTATATGCAATACTTTGACATTACAGAAAACAGTGTGCTGTACAGATGTCGCAAGGGCCCTAAGGATGACATGATCATAATAGATGGAGAAGGTGTGCCGCGCCTCGTTAGGAGGCTGCCAACTCTGGGCACTCCCTTGCCTCCAGGTACTCTAACTGATTAACAGTCAGGGTATAAACGGCGTAGCACCTCGTTAGGAGGCTGCCAGCTCTGGGCACACCCTTGCTGCCAGATACTACTAATTGGAGAACAGTTAGGTTATAAACAGCGTTAATCTAGTGTGAAAAGGTGGCGGCAGCAGGTGAGTCAAGCAGGACTCTACACCCTTAAAGGGACGGAGTGAAAGACTCAGCCTTCCTTCCCTGAAGACACTGGTGCCCCCTCGTAGTGAACACAAATGCAACCCTCAGCCCGACGACTGTAAACAAACCCGTTCAGAGCACGTGCAACCAATAACTCACGGATCCTTAGGAGATACTGGAATCAACATATGTCACAACCGCGCGAGAAGGGAGAGCTTGTACGTCACTACTGTTGCACAAGTTACACTAGAGATAGACAGTAGGAGCTAAGTGAACTTTCCAAGTTCCAGAAGAACACTCTGTGTCTGTTTCAGAGATTTGTAGTCACAAAAAATACCCGATTTGTATTTAAAGTGCTAAATTCAGAAGCGATAGTTCTTGCACCAATCAGAGATGGTAATTCAGCTTTAGGTACAGGGCATGGGTCTGTGAGTGTGTATGACCCAGGCTTGTTGTTTAAAGCTCCTGCGGGTGCCTCCTGTCTCCCGCCGGTCAGACACCAGAGCCCGGCCTGTCCCTTTCAGCGCCCAGTCATGGGCACTCCTCCCTCCTGCCCTTAGTACAGCGGGTTCCTCTTGCTTGGCGTGCTGTCTCCGGGGCTCGCCGCCCCTTTCTCTCCGCCCTCATTCTCGCTCTCCAGCGGTGCAAGCGGCCCGGAGCCTCCTCAGCTCTCCATCCCTCCAAGGGAGGAACGATATATATAGCCTCTAAAACACGAGCCTGGGACCACCCTGGGAATCACCAGCGTGTGCTAAATTATCTCCGAGTAGGCACTGGCACTGCATGGAAGGCACCCGCGCAGCGATGTGATTGAAGTAACTGCGATATGTCCCTTGACTTGTCTCTCGGATGCAACTGATTTGCGGTCTAAGCTTGGTCAGACGTGAAAGTTGCCTTCACTTGCTTACTTTCATACGTTTAAACTTTAAAGCATTGGTATATAGACGCGTGTGCGGTTCACTGTGTGTTTCAAGCTGCCATCTTGGAGTAGCACACCGGTGGGTTTCCTTTCCTCCCCCAGGTCCAGTCCTGCGAGGGCAGGTCCCCTTCAGTGACTGGAGTGGTGCAGGCCTCAGCCCGGGCTAGCCCGCTCTGTCCCTGTCCTTGTCAGATCCAAGCTACCTCCACTGCTACCTGCAGCCACACAACTCCACCACCATATCCTCGTACTGCTTGTACACCACGTTGTTGCCGGTGTCGATATAGAGGAAGCTGATTGGCCACGACTCCACTATATCCTCGTACTGCTTGTACACCACGTTGTTGCCGGCGTCGATATAGAGGAAGCTGATTGGCCACGACTCCACCATATCCTCGTACTGCTTGTACACCACGTTGTTGCCGGCGTCGATATAGAGGAAGCTGATTGGCGTGAGCTTGGTGGGCACGCAGCAGCTGGGGGGGCGTGGCGCCGGGGTCTATGGAGTTCATGAGGGTCTGGATAATGGCATGGTTGTGGGCTCCAGGTGCGAGCGCAGGGGGAAGTCGCACACCCCCTCGCAGTGGTGGGCCTCGTACTCCAAGGGGGCGATGATCCAGTCGTCCCACCCCAGCTCCTTGAAGTTCACGTGCAGGTGCTTCTTGCTGCAGCACAGGCGGGACCCAGGTGAAGGCCAGCGCTGTGGAGCTCCCATGCCGAGACTGACAAACTGGCTGCCGAGAGAAAGAGGGACACGGAACACGCAGAAAGAGCCCGGTGAGTGTGGGGGGGATATGTACGAGTGTGTCTGTGCGTGTGTGTGTGTGTGCGCATGAGCCTGTGAGTGGGGGGTGTGCGTGCGTGGCTGTGTGTGCGCGCGCGTGGCTGTGTGTGTGCGCGTGAGCCCATGGGGGGGTGCGCGTGTGTGTGCGCGCGTGATTGTGAGAGGCTGCCGCTGTGAATGTGGAATGTAGAGCAAGAGATGTGCACGGCTCCGGGAGGCTGGGCATGCGCGTCCACGATGTGAAATCGACCGCGTGCCCAGGTCTGTCTCCCTTGAGAGCCAGCTCCACAGCAATAGGTCTCGAGACCTAAAAAGGCAAGTACTAAAATATAGATTCCAAAATATAGAAACGTAAAATATAGTTAACTAAAATATCGAATTTTTTAAATGTATTAAAAACACTATAAAAGTAAATAAATAATAAACACAATTAAATAAAACATAGTTAAAATAATGTAAAAAAGCTTAAAATGTAAAAATAACAAATGAAATGTAAAAAAAATGTTTTTTATATATATTTACTTAATAATATTATAAAATAATTATTATTCTTAATTATAAAATATTTAGAACATTATTAAAAATATATTCCCACATATATATATATAAATAAACATATTATAAAAAAATATTATATAACAATTAAAATAATTAAAGTAATAATTTTGATGTTAATTAATAATGAATGCAACAGTAGTGAAAGCATTGGATAGCGTCAGGATAAAAATTACTATTTTCACTCCAGTGAGTGCAACAGTAGGGAAAGTGTTGGATAGCGTAGGGGTAAAAATTACTATTCCCACTCCAGAGAGTGCAACAGTAGGGAAAGCGTTGGATAGCGTAGGGGTAAAAATTACTATTCCCACTCCAAAGAGTACAACAGTAGGGAAAGCGTTGGATAGTGTAGGGGTAAAAATTACTATTCCCACTCCAATGGGTGCAACAGTAGGGAGAGAGTTGGATAGCGTAGGGGTAAAAATTACTATTCCCACTCCAGTGAGTGCAACAGTAGGGAAAGCGTTGGATAGCGTGGGGGTAAAAAATACTATTCCCACTCCAATGAGTGCAACAGTAGGGAGAGAGTTGGATAGCGAAGGGGTAAAAATTACTATTACCACTCCAGTGAGTGCAATAGTAGGGAAAGCGTTGGATAGTGTAGGGGCAAAAATTACTATTCCCTCTCCAAACAGTGCAACGGTAGGGAAAGCTTTGGATAGCGTAGGGGTAAAAATTACTATTACCACTCCAAAGAGTGCGACAGTAGGGAAAGAAATGATTTAATATTAAAATAAGATTAAACTAATTATCAATACCAATAAAAAATTCATTAAAAATAATTACCAATTGATAAAAATTGAGTACCAATTAAAAATAATTTTTTACCAATTCATAAAAATGTTTTACCAATTACTAATGAATTATCAATGAATTATCAATACATATAAATAAAAATAAATATGTACTTTATTACAATTAAACTACTTCCCATCCTATTCCCCTATAAACCCATAACCCGCTCCAAATAATAAATAATTCAATTAACATAATTATCAATTAATCAATGACTACAAATTAATAACCAATTTATAAAAATTAATTACCCATTAATTAAAATTATTTACCAATTAATAATTAATTATCGATTAATTAATTATCAATACATATAAATAAAAATTAATATTTAATATACAATTAATTAGATTAATTCCCACCATATTCCCCTATAAACCCACAACCCGCTCCTAATAATAAAAAATACAATTAACATAATTATCAATGAATCAATTAATAAAAATTAATTACCAATTATTACAATTGTATTACCAATTAATAATTAATTATCAATCAATCAATTATCAATACATATAAATAAACATTATTATTTAATTAACTATAATTAAATTACTTCCCACCCTAGTGCCCTATAAACCCACAACCCGCTACGGAATTAAATTACGCAAAAATGTAATTACATAACATTCATTACTTTAAAAAAATTAAACATACATTAGAAAAATAATACATAATTTTAACACATATACTACCATACATTACACTAAAAAAAAATCGATATTATGTACATCTATATTATAAAATTCGATATTGTGGAATTCGATATTTCCTTGCCCAATTTTGATATTCTGTCCTATCTATATTTTGATGTTTCAATATTCTGTCCTTTCTATATTTACGATTCGATATTCTGGGAATTCGATATTTTTGAATCGATATTTAGGGTGTTCATCGAGACAAAGAACTAATAAAGGTTCAGTAGCCAACCTTCAGAATACTTAGAAATATAAATTTCTCAGACAACCAAGATATTCATTTTTGTTTTTTGAAGGATTTTTAAAGAGGAAGTGTTCTCAGAAATTAATTTGTACAGCTTCACTCGATGTCTTTACATCTCTTCTACTGAGTGAACCTGATTTCTGGCTGTTTTACAGGAATATTCCTCTACAGCTGTCTTCACTTTTTGTGAAGTGCCCTTTAGGTGGCCGAAAGAAAATTGCTACTAAGGTGTGATGGGTTTCCCTACTTACTCTGTCAAAGAATATGAATTTGCCAAAAATGTCCTAAAGTACATTAAGAGACCAGGAACGCTTGAGGTTGAGAGGAAAACTGGGGCATTTGAGAGACAAGAAAATTTAAAGAAGTAGAAACTGGCAGTCTTTACATATCCAGCCCCTTGTAAACACTGCCCGACAGCAGAAGTTAATAGATGTCATTAAGCATCAACATTATCATTCCTGTCAATCTTTCCAGTCAATGTCGAAGATCATGAGGGAGGCATCGAAGGCGTTATGGGCCTCCAGTCAAATGTGAATCAACATCAACGCCACTATGGACACCACCACAGGTTATCAAAATCTTTGACATTGATGCATTGCAAGATTTCTCATTTCCCTCAAGGTTGAGAGATCACACACAGATGCGACATGTTCAGCAGAAAGGTCAAAAGTTCCAGTGCCCGTGAAAATCTTCTATGTATAAATCAACCCCCACCTTTTATATTTCTACACAGGGAGATGAAGTGATTTGCCCAGAATCCCAAGACATAGAGTCAAGGTTGCGATTTGAATTTGGTTCTCCAGTGGTAAAGTCAGCAGATCTGACTGCTTGGCCACTTTTAGAACCCCAACATCCTGAATGTACATTGTCCTGAATACAAGGCTTCACATGAGACTCCTGCAGCAGTGCTTACCTAAAAGATCAATGGACACAAAAACAAGACAAGTGGGAAGTCAAACATCGACAGACTCCCAGCTAGGCATTCCCTTCAATAGTGGGCACAAGACTTAATCTGCTCTAAGGCATTCCCTTCCAGAAGAAAACACTGTCACAAACAATTGACACAAATGCATGTCTCATGGGGCGCACAAGAGATCTGGGACATATGGTAGTGCAAAACCATTGGGAAGCCAAGGAGAAGTCTTACCACATCAACTATCTAGAGATTAGGACAATCTGTCTGTCACTCAAAGCCTCCTTCCTGTCTTTGGCGATGAAAACCATACTAATTCAGATAGACAATACCGGAAGCATGCACTGTCTAATAAAATAGGGAGGCACTGCATTGAGTTTATTCTTGATAAAAGGGCAAAAGAATTAGCTGTGGGCTACAGCAGGAGTTCTTACAATGATGGTAATATACATCCATGACAGTCTATGGCAAATGTCTAGATGTCTAAGCAGACTTCCTCAGCTGCTTCAATGAGGGAAATCCACATTCTGGATGATGAAGTTGTGCAACATTTCTTCAAAGTGTGGGGAACTCCAGCTTTAAATCTTTTCACAATGGCTCAAAACACAAAATGCTAAGACTATAAGTCCAGAGATAAGTTTTAAAATAACCTTTATTGGTCTCCCAACTGTTTATTTTCAACAAAAATGTGGCCTAAGATAGGCTTCTAAAGGATGCTGGTCATCTTATAGACATATGGATAAAAGAACTCTGGGTGTATAATTCTATAGAAAGATAATTAAAATGAAGGGTTCTGGGTTCATGCAAGTAGCAGGGAATAATTCTAATGTTCATAGCTTTCAATGAAGATCTTATGATGCAGAATATATGTTCCGGGATCCCGCAAGTGGGAAGAACTATTCAATAGGTACGATTTTTGGAAATTCTTCTAGAAAAATTGTCATGAACTTCACATCTTGAAGAGGCACACGTGGGAAAATCTACTAAGCCCAAGAGGAATAATATGTAGCATACCCTATTCGGAGACAAGGATGATGAGCAAGTGTTCTTTCACCACCCTCCACAACAATTTATGTTTATTCAGGTAATGAATGTTAGGTGCCAGGCAACTCTGACAGAGTAACTCTAATCTACAGGGGGTGTATTGTGTGTAGACACAGAACTGTCTGTCGAGAGAGAAGACACACAGTTGTAATGCTTTACAGCAGCACCAAAAAGGGGATATGTGCTTTCTTTCCAACAAATCCCTCCAAAGATTTTCCTAACCTAGGTCTTCCATTCAGTGGACAGCACTTGAATTCACCTGCAGGAGAGGCAAGTTCATTATAGACAGGAGTGATGTAGTAGTGCCCGGACCAGGAAATTGGGAGTGAGTGCTGTTCTCTGTACTTTCTGGTTCCAAAGAAGGACATTGGTCTAGGTATTATGCTGGACTTCAGGGTTTTAAAATTTTACCTGTGAAGGAAAATGATGCTATCCCAGTTTCAATGGTTTTTGTTCTGAAAGTGGAAGACTGAATGGTGTCCCTCAACTTTCAGGATGCGTATATCCACCTACAGCTCTGGCAGCTGAACAACAGATACCTGAACCTCATTGAAGGATCCACCCACGACGTTTCTATTTGGACTGATAACGGCCCCAAGGTCTTCACCAAGTAGATGGTGATGGTACATCTGCACTCAGTTTCCAGTAACCTGGGTGATTGGCTGCTCATGGTGGGCATGCTGCAATTGATGTCAGACCATCTGAAGACTAATGTATCTCTGCTGTTCGACTTGGGCTGTTCTATCAACCTTCCCAAGTTGCACCTACAGTCGTCTCAACACTGCTGTTCATAGTATTTTATGTTCCTGTAAGATAAGAGGCATTTTGGATATGATTGCAATGTTTTGGAAGGACCTTATGTTCCATCCCATATTGTTTTTTATCTTCTAGACCTGCTAGCTTCCTACTGGTCACCCAAGCATGCTGGCCCATCAGAGCTTTCCAGTGGTGCTTTTGTCTGTAGTTGTTCCAACATGAGTCCCTCTGACGAACACCAAAATGGTCTCTCCAGATACTGTTTCAGATCATGTCTAGTGTTTGGTGGGGGAGAACCTGCCCACCGCTAGCACTTGCCATAGTAGTGATGAATGCCTCCATATTAGGGTGGAGTGCGCACCTGGAGATTAAAGGTTGCCCTCCCTTCACATCGCTTGGTTCAGTTCTCCCTAGAGACCATAAAAGCACACATTTTTATTTAAATAAACATGGAGACGTGGGTTCCTATCTTACCTGTATGGAGGCTTTGCATCTCTGGGCCTGAGTGAAGGTGGATGCAACTGGCTGCTTGCAAACTATATGGCAGGCTCCCTGAACATAGGAGGTGACAGCCTAAGTCTATGTCATCTTGCCAACCATGAGTGACATATACATCAGGAGGTGGTTCAGGACATCTTATTTCTCCACAGTGCTATGCCCTCTAGTTACCATTGCAGGCAATCTTGAGGAATATGTTACATTTGACGAGGATTTTTCCACTTCATAATGTATTTCCCCTCAAACCATTGAGTCCTTGAATATTGAGGAAGCTGCTGCAGGGCAGGTTTCAAGGTATTCTGATTACTTCGGGCTGACAAAAGAGGATGTGGATGCAGTCCTTCTGAAACTCTTCTTGCATCCCCAGCTCTACCTGCATTTCAGAGTCAGCTTGTTCTCTCATACAGAGGGGCAAGTCACCAACATGCAGCGCCTCCACCTCCATCCATGGAGATTGATCAGGGACTGCTGAGCTCATTTCAAGTGATATTGGAGATGGTTGATTTTATTAATTTTGTTTGTCGCCCCTCCATAAAGTTAGGTAATGCAAGACAATGGACAAGTGTTGCTTGGTGTGCAAATAAAAGGGTTGATTCTTTGAAGGTCCACATTTTGGAGGTTCTGGGGTGTTTTTTTCCGTGGGCCATGCACCCCACCATCATTCTCTGTTGAAATCCAGATTGTTGGGAGATTATGTAAGAGCCTACATTTAACATTTAAACTTTCACCATGTATTCTGCCCCAAAGGGACGCTAATTTGGCTCTGACATTTCTGATAGAGACTCTATATGAACTCTTACACAGCAGACACTTTCTGAAAAGTGTGTAGCTGTCACATAAACCCAGTGTGTCATTGTGCATCATTACGCGTGTTACTTGTTGTCCCTTGGACAATCTGGTTCTCAGCACTAAAGTGGCTACTCAATATTAGGCAGTCCATCACACAATCCACATTTTTTATCCACCTCATCCGTCAAAAAAGGACAAGAGGTTACACCAGCTTATCTTTGTGGGGTGGTCAGTTTCTAAAATGGACAGGATGAAGCTCCGGGGCTAAAAAATGACACACAGTGACCCCACCAACAAGCATGAATGAGGCATTGCCATCATCCACAAGAAAACCCTCCGATGCTTGACCACCAAAGATGACATCACACCAATCAAGGAACAGCTTACCTTCTTTATCTGAACTGTCCCACAGATAACCATCACAGAAACCATCTCCTACACACCCTCGGGCCCCCACCCTGGCTTCTGCAAAACCATCTCTGAATTTATCTCCCCTCCAGAAACCAAATCCAAGTACTACATCCTTCTTGGAGACCTCTACTCCACCTTGACAGCCCAACAGACACCACTTCCACCAATCTCCAGTAGAGCATGTGAAATATCAGACACATACAGCTGATCACTAACCCCACAAACATTTCGGGACACTCACTGGACCCCCATCTTCACAGCCCGCTACAGAGTCAAGATCAGCCACATCTCCGAGGTAAAGTGAATCGACTACAGCAAAGTCCACTTCAACATCGCGGGTGCCCCGGGCTCCTCCACCAACCCCCTGACTACCCCCACCACAGATGGAACAAAGTCACTAAGATCCAGTATACTACTGCCCTCAACACCACCAGGCCTCTCACCATCAGCAACCTGGAGGTGGGTGTCCTAAACTTCTCCAACTGGATCTTCAACTGGGCAGACACAGTCACCCCCACAAAACCAGTCAACACCAGCATATCCAGCAAACATGCCAGCTGGTTCACCCTTAAACTCGGTGGTCCAAACAGGAATGCAAGAATTAGAAAGACGATGTTGATCCACCAGGAACCCCACTGACCTTGCCAACTTCAGAACACCCCTCAGCAAATACAACCATCACCTCAAAGAAACCAATCAGAATTGAAGCAAGTGCCAACCTCATCAAGGAACTCTTCAGCATCATAAGAGAGTTCTCATGCCATTCAGGCACCGAGAACATGATCCTTCCATCCTAAGCTCTATGCAGGACCCGAGCAGACCACCTTCACAGTAAAATAACCCACATTTACTGCAACTTCAACCGCACAACCCACAGACTTTGACCACTCCCTGACACCAACCAGCATCTCCGACCTTCACCTACTCACTGCATGGAAGTCACTTGCGCAACAGAACACCAGAGCCATCATGACCTCCACTCACTCCACAGCTCCCACAGACTGCTGCGCCACCACGTCTTCAACCTGGCGCACGAAGAAATCAGCTACACACTGACATGCATCCTCAGTGCATCCATCTCCACGTCCAAATCCCCAACGCATGGAAACACGCAGAGGTGAAACCCCTCATCAAATAGCCTTCCACTGACCCCAGAAACCTAAAGAAGTACCGCCCTATCTGGTTTCCATGAAAGCTATCAACCACCAGCTCACCCAATTTCTGGAAGGAAACAACCTCTCAATCTGGTTTTTGCCCCAACCATCGTACCAAGACCACCCTGTGGAGTGGAGTGGCTCACTGGTTAGAGGCGGCAGACCCGGAAGCAGAGAATGGCCCGGGACCAGGGTTCAATTCCCGACGCGGCAGGGTCGTGGACCAGGGTCAGCGGACTCGATAATTCTCGCCTCGGTGCCTACTCTAACCAGGGATCAGACTCGGCAACTCTGGGCATTAGCTTGCCTCATCTCTACAATGGCCCCCCACATTCGCCGGGGATGCCTGGTTTCACCTTGGAGATACCCAGTAGGGACCATCTCACAGGGATAGCCAGGACGGGTTCCCCAGCGGTCTAACGCGCCACGACGCCTCAGGGCAGCAGTGCGCTTTACAAGACACATACATTACATTACATTACCCTCATCACTGCAACCGATGACAGCAGAACCCTCCTTGACTGAGGAGAAACAGCTGCCCTGATCCTCCTCAACCTATCAGCAGCTTTCAACACTGTCTCCCATCACACCCTCATCAGAAGACTCCAGCACATCAGCGCCCAGGGAGATGCCCTCAAAAAGATTACCTCCTTTCCCACCATACCCACTCAGAGAATCCACCTAGCGCCCTACACCTCCGAGCCCAAGAGGATTCTCTGCGGTGTCCTCCAAAGCGCCTCCCTCAGCCCAACTCTGTTCAAAACTGACATGACCCCACTGGCCGACATAGTACACAGCCACAAACTCAACAACATCTCCTATTTAAACCACACCCAATTAATTCTCTTGCTCACGGAACACCCAGCAACCACCAGAACCAAGTTCAGTAACGCAATAACAAACGTCGCATACTGGATGAAGGCCAACTGACTAAAGCTGAACTTGGACAAGGCGGAGGTGCGTATGTTCGGGAGGAACACCTCACTGTGAGGTGACACCTGGTGGCCCACCAAACTCGTATCCACACCCACCTGGATCAACCTAGCTGGCAACCTCTGGATCATCCTGAATGGAAAACTCTCAATGCAGCACCAGGTCTACTCAGTATCCTCCTCCTGCTTCCACATCCTTCATAAGATCTTCAGATGGATCCCCATCAACACCAGGAAAACAGTCATGCAAGGCAGCCGGCTCAACTACAGAAATATGTCAACACTAGACCTTCCACACAGCTTCTCAAATGACTCAAAACCAAACAGAACACAGCAGCCAAACTCATCCTCAACCTTACCAAATGGACCAGCATCACCCCCAACTCAGTATCCTCCACTGGCTCCCTGTCCAGAAGAGATGTCTTTTCGAAATGTTATCACCATGCATTCAAAGCCCTCCCAAACCAAGAACCTGCTTTTTTCAACCATATCCTGAGCTTTCGCAAACCCTCCAGACAACTTCCCTCTGCCTCTCCCGCTCTTATCCACATCCCCAGCATCCACAAAAGCCACATTCCTTCTCCTACCTTGCCACCGAGTACTGGAACGACTTCCCCCTACTACTCCGAAATGCACCTTCACTATCGGACTTCAGAAAGGGACTTAAGACCTAGCTCTTCGACAAAGACCCATGACACATCAACACCTAGATACCCCCTCACACCGGGTGATTATCAGCACTTTACAAATACTGTTTCATTTGCTTTGAAGATCAGATATTTGATGGTTATGTGGGCAAGAAGAGCAAGACTTTCCGGAAGAGGAGTGCACCACAAAGGATTGTCCTCTGCATTGCTATAAAAAAGGATCCACCAGAAGGAATTCAGGCTCATTCCAATAGAGCAAAGACTTATACCCTAGCACTGCCCACATGAGAGCCCATTTCAGATATATGTTGCATGGTGACCAGATCTTCCCTTCACATACATATTTACAAAGCATTACAGCTTGGATCGCACAGTGTGAATGGATTGCCATTTCGATTGTTAAATGAACCAGGATTTCCTTGCCTTACTACTCTTCGAGACCTACCGCCTAGGAGAGGGTGCTGCTAAGTATCTATTGAGAATGGGAGCAATCTGTGGTAAAAGTATCAATAATAATAAAAAGTAACTTCCCTGCGGTACCAATTTTCCTAGTGGATACTCTACCTGTGGATTCCTCACCATTGTACCTACCTCCACAACTCAAAGCATTTTCATAGGCATCTGTTGAATAAAAAGGCTGTATTTTCTTCTATTCACTTTTGAGTCATGCTGACCATGCATTATTATTGTCTCTTTTAAGACTGACCAACCACAGTAATTTTCCTTTGTATTTTATTTTTTATTTTTGAGTAGAAGCAATATTGGCTACCAGTCTTGAAAAACTAATGTTCGTAGACTCCTGGGATGACCCTCTCTTGCCATTCCACATATTACACAGTGCCTGTAGAAAATGCTTCATATAAACATAATGGAACAAAACAAAACAGAACAAAGCAGAAAGAGAAAGTAAGGGCAAAAAAGAAACTCAGAGTAAAAGTATTTAACAAAAAGCATGAGATCGACAATATTCATGGATGTATTGGTGGATTGGTGGAAATCGTTCCTTTCTGCATTCAGCACTTCCTATGGGTACTTACATAAGAAGAGGATGTAGCGTCGCGAGTAGGCTGGTCTGCATTGTCAAGTTATATGTACATGAGAAGTTGAACCTCAGGCTGCTGCTTATTATAATCCCACTTGCATCATCAGGGGGAATATAGAGGACATTTGAATAAGTCACTGTCTTGTCATATATCTAAAACAGAAATTACAGCAATAGAGACACTAAAAATGACTTTCAAAAAATAGAAGACAAACTTCTACATATGTTCCTATTCTCTTTTGTTATCACAATAAAAAGCCTGCCATTGAGTGAAAATACAATTTTAATTATGAAAAAAAGTAATTAAACAACTTTTAACAAAAATAGATGACATTTACAACCATTAAAATGAAAAATAACTAATCTAATTTACGAAAAGACCAACTTCTGTAATGGCATTTTACCACTCCCCCATGTCTGAAAGGAGGGTAAGACATTAATACATATATATATATATATATATATATATATATATATATATATATATATATATATATATATATATATATATATATATATATATATATATATTCACTGAAAAAACCATACGTTTCAGACATGTTATAGTTAGGAATTAGCATTTAAAAAACCTCAGAAATTCACTGAAAAAACCACAGGTTTCAGCGGTGTTATAGTTAGTTGGACATTTCACTCGTACAAAACCATTGAAATTCCCACGTTATAGTTAGTTGTACTAACTATAACTCACACGCCCGCAATCTACTACTGATGATGTCACATATTACATCATTCATGACATGGTCAGTGACATCACTGATGTCATCACTGATGACATCTCAAATTACATCACTGCTGACATCTCTGATGACATCATCCAGTGAATGACTTTTGGTTCGATATTTAAATATGTAATTATATATATATATATATATATAGAGATAGATATATAGCAATCTGCCTTGAAGGCTGAATTGATGTATAAGTGTCTGAATGGAGAATTTATTAGCAGAGTGAATGACTATCTAAGTGATTAATTTAAGGTGTCTCATTAAATATATGCGATAATGATTAAAATTTGTCAATAACTATATCACTATTTCTTGATGTGTAAAGTACTACATAAGTTGGTTACTAGCTATGTTAAAGTGTATATTAGTTATTATTAGTGAAGTGAGAATTTATATGTAATAGTGAATGAATGTGTGTGTGGTTGGGTGGGAGGTGTGCAACTATCCAAAAATGTGTAAATAGTTGATTTACTAGGTATATGAGGTTAAGACTTTATGTGGAAATAGTTGTTTGGGTGAGTGAATCTCTTTATGGGTGTGATTTTCTCAGCACCGGTTCTGGCGCTCCGGAGTCCTCTGTGCTGGACCCGTGGGCTGCCTGGACTGTGGACAGAGTGGAACGGGGCCCGAGATCATGCCAAGCGAGGGGAATCGCATTCGCCCGGCTGCCTGGCGCTCGAGTGCTGCGAGGCGCCCATCCCCCACCGATCCAGAAGCGAGGCCCGACCCCGAGCAAGTGAGGAGAGGCCGCGCTGTGGATCCCGAGGCCCCGGGCGCTGAGTGTGCAGGGCTGCTGCCTGTGTGCCCCGGGTGAGTCCGGTTGTGTGCTGCACCGGCGCAGCGGGCGCAGTGGGAGGAGAGCGCAGCGAAGTCCCGGGGCATAGGAGGCCCGGAGGAGCGGCGGAGCCGCGGTGCCGCGAGGGGAGTCCAGGGAGCCGGAGTAACGGCCGGTGGTGCGGCGGAGGCGGCCTGTGACACGGCCGGTGAGAGGCGGCCTGAGCTTGGGGCAGAGAAGTGCTTCAACGGCGAAGTGAGCGCCCTTCACAGACGGGCCTGCTCAGGAGAGCTGAGGCGGATCGGGGGTGACGCATGAGGCCTTGGTCACATCTGACGGGCAAAGTCGGCGAGGCCTTGAGGAGTGTCCCAGCGCGGCAAGGCGCCATTGGGTGACTTTGCCTGACATCTAAGGTCACGGCTTCGGTGAGGCCGGAGTCGGAAGTCCACCGGCCTGAGAGCCAGTGCAGGTGAGGAGGACGCCACGGGGGCAGTTTGCGGCGGCGTTAGAGGAGCCGGGTGGAAAGTGTGCCCCCCCAGGGGTTGAGTGCAAGAGTCCGACTGGCCTGGAGCCTGCACGGGACGGCGTGAGACTACAACAAGTGAGTGCTGCTAAGACGGAGAGAGGCGAACGCGCCAGAATTGGCGAAAGAGGGGCGCGGACGCAGCGGAGAATCAGAGTCACCCTGCGGGCGCAGTGGGAAGCACTTCCAAGGCTGCAGAGCGGGGGCACTGAGCCGCCGGGCAGATCAAATATCGGGGTCACGGAATGTCGGCAGGCAGGGGCTCCCGCGGCAAAACGGTCAAAGAACTTTTCACGAAAACGCAAACCCCCCCACAGAAAGACACTGCGGCTTCAGCGCCCAAGAAAATGGAGCAGTGCACAGGCAGCGGAGCGGAGCCCATCACAAAGGCATTTCTGGAAACCCTTTTCACATCCCTGCGGGATGACATTCAAACCTTCAAGGCAGAATTTGCCAACGAAATTAAAGAAGTCCGGCGGGAGATGGATGGCATAGGAGAACGGGTGGCAGATCTCGAGACCAAAAGTGACAATAAAGATACCGAACTGGCGGCCCTGCAGCAGGAAGTCATTTGTCTGCATGACCAGCAGGTAGATCTCCAACTTCACATGGAGGACCTGGAGAATCGTTCAAGGCGCCACAACATACGTATTCGGAATGTTGCCATGTCCGACGCCACTCAGGACACGTTCCGCTATTGCAGAGAGCTTTTCAACCATGTGCTGGGGAGGCCGCTGGACTCGACGCTCCATCTTGACAGGGCGCACAGAACGGGACCTCCTCGGGCGTCGGCGGCGGCCCCTCCGGACATTTTGGTCTGTGTCCAGGATTTCCACACGAAAGAGGAGATACTACAAAAGGCACGACAGAAGCACCCGATCTCATTCCAGGGCACGTCACCGCGACAGAAGCACCCGATCTCATTCCAGGGCACGTCACCGCTGCTGTTCCAAGATTTGGCAGCTCTCCCGCTACACAAGTGCCGTCTCATCAAACCAGTCTCGACCTACCTACAGATGAAGAACATCCCATACAGCTGGGGACACCCCTTCCGTCTGGTCTTTCGGCTAGAGGACAAACAGTACCAACTTCGATCGCTCTCAGAAGACTGCCGTCTATTGGGCATTGAACAACCAGAAGAGGAGGACGAGGCCCGGAGAGCCACATTGGAGACGGAAGAGCGGAGGCCCCAATGGCGCCAGCAGCGGCGGCGGAAGAGAGTGAAGAAACCTCCAGTGACGGAAATGGCAGCCGGTCAACGAGCGGCGGTGGAGGCAGTAGCAGTTGATGGGGGTGCCGACCCCACAAGATGAGGACCCACGAAGAACTATTGGCAGATCTACCCGTTCAATCCGAGCGGCTGTTGGCGGGAGAGTGCTCCCGGACAAATAAGTAAGACTACCCCATGCTGGGGGCTTTTTTCCCTTTTCATCTCAGGGTGAAGGACTACATTAGTTTGAGGGGGTGGGGGGGAGGGGTGGGGAGGGGTTGGGGTTGAAGGTTTGGTCAATGGTTCATTGGATGGGAAGGTTGGTCCTTCCTCCGGGGTTCGAGGCTCAGCCGGGGGACTGGGGTCTTAAATGTCTTGAAAAGAACTTACAGGGTGGTTATCACAGCGGGGTCACGAACAAGTTTGGCTAGATGCCGACGGGTGAGATAACTATTCTCACTTTAAATGTGAGCGGATTGAACAACCCCGTCAAGCGCAAAGCGACCCTGCTGCAGTTGGAACAGTCCCAAGAGGACATTTGCCTCCTACAGGAGACACACCTTTTAGGCAGGGATTGTCATCGGCTTAGATCCAGCAGATTCCCCCTTCAATTTTTCTCCTCAGGCCCTGACAAAATGGCGGGGGTGGCAATCCTGGTGGCACAAAAGTTTAGAGGGAAGGTACTGGGTAAGACCGCAGAAATTCAAGGCCGCCTGTTGGTATATAGGTTTGCAGTGAAGGATGTGACTTATACGATTGGAATGATTTACGGGCCCAATGAAGGGCAAGAAAAATTCCTACACAGAGCACTTACCGACATCACTGACACGACAGACCGTCACCTCTTGTTGGGTGGGGACCTGAATTTAGTTTTTGACAACACACTGGACAGGTCCTGTCAACGCACCACACAGGTGGGAGCGCTCTCGGATGTGGGCTTGACCCGAGTGAGGGATCTGGGTTTGGTGGACCTATGGCGCTCGTTTCACCCTGGGGAGCAGGATTACACATATTTTTCAGCTGCCCATAAAAATTACGCGCGACTAGACTATTTGCTCGCCTCCACAGCTACCCAAGCACTTGTCTCTAGCGTTGACATAGGTATAGCTTCCATTTCCGATCACGCGCCGGTCACAGTCAGCCTCTCCGTGCCCGCGGAGCAACTTTCTCGTAGAGTCTGGCGCCTCCGAGAATCGTTACTGCAGAGGAAAGGGGTGACCGCCAAAATCCAAAGTGTAATAACAGACTATCTTACACACAACAGTAACACTGACACCACCTTGGCCACACAGTGGGCCGCACTGAAGGCTGTCCTTAGGGGGGAGTTTATTTCTGTCTCGACAGCAGAGAACGCGGAATGTCAAGTCAAAAGAGACGAGCTCACATGACGGACCAGGGAGCTTGAACAAATACATAGAAGGACGGGGGCCCCGAGAATATGGCGGCAACTGAGATCGGCCCGCCAGCAGCTTGCAGCCTTAGACCTAGACAGGGCTGAATACGCCGCCTTGCGGCTGCGTCACGCATACTATACGGGTGGGGACCAATGCGGGCGCCTACTGGTGCATAAGTTACGCGAGGTCACGCGGAAGCGGGAGGTAAGGGAATTGAGAGGGTTGGATGGCATAACAGTGACAGGAGATAGCACTATAGCGGAGGCCTTCAGCTCCTACTATGAGGACCTATACGCGGCTGACCCACCAGACCCGGAGGCCGAGGCAGACTTTCTAGCAGCCATCCCCCTACCTGCGTTGACGCAAGACTGAGGGCTTGGAGAGGGACATCCACCCGGAGGAAGTGATTGCGGCCATTTCACGACTCAAATTGGGTAAGGCTCCTGGCCCGGATGGCTTCCCGGCGAGCTTCTATAAAACATTCTGTGTCCAGATAGCCCCAATACTTGCCCGACTTTCCACCTCGTTTGCGGAGGAAGGTGCGATCCCGAGAGACCTATTGGAGGCTTCCATCGCTGTGATACCCAAACCGGGCAAAGACCCCGCGGAATGTGGAGCTTACAGACCCATCTTCCTCCTAGACGTAGATCTCAAGCTTTACACCGGGATTCATCCCAGACCGGCAGACCGCTGACAACACCAAAAGGGCCTTTCATCTGCTCAAAAAGGCTGCCCGCACGGAGGGTGAGTACATGATGCTGGCCATAGATGCCGAGAAGGCATTTGATAGGGTACACTGGCCCTACTTAGAAAAGGTGTTACTGAAGGCAGGCATGGGACCCAAATTCCGAACCAGGGTGTTGAATTGCTATAAGTTTCCCTCTGCTATGGTTCGGGTAAATGGCTGCACGTCGCCCAGGTTCAAGATCGAGCGAGGAACCAGACGGGTTGCCCGCTGTCACCCCTGTTGTTTGCCCTTTATATTGAGCCTCTCGCGAAACTACTCTGATCAGACCCGGAGGTGCAGGGGATCAAGTTTGGGGGCGACACCCACACCATAAGCTTGTATGCCGACGATGTGCTGATATCACTGTCAAAACCTCGTAGCTCCCTTCCAGCATGTATTACTGACCTCACACAGTTTAGCCGGGTCTCGGGCTTCAAAGTCAATATGACTAATTCAGTGGCCCTCGACCTGTCACTAGAGGCGGACACTCGCACCCACCTGCAGGCGGCGTTTCCCATACAGTGGGCATCAGAGTCGGTCCCTTATCTGGGGATACAACTGGCGCCCTCCTTACAGACCTCCGTAGAGATTAACTACGCACAATTGCGGCGGAAAATTAGGCGAGAGCTTGGGCAGTGGAAGTACCACCCTATATCTTGGCTGGGCAGAGTCGCAGCGGTCAAGATGACGATTCTCCCCCAAATATTATACCTCTTCCGCACAATCCCCCTTGCTCCCCCGCGAGGATGGATAAAACTGATCCAGTCGGAATTGACGCGGTTTATATGGAATGGGAGGAAGCCACGCCTGAAGCTGCGGATAGCTATGCTAGCACCTGAACAAGGCGGGATAGGGATCCCGGACCTTGCGACTTACTTTCAAGTTACTCAGCTGCGCTTCCTAGCGGAATGGGTTCGGTGGGAATCCGGGAAACACTGGCTTTTTCAAGACCAGGCGGTCGCCGGACAGACCCTACAGGAGATCCCCTTTATGCGTCGAGAACATAGACCCCCTAATCTCTACGTGTCCGCTATCACACGAGTACCGCTAGAAATCTGGGACCGTGTCGGGGTTAGTTAAGAACTCACTACCAGCCCATCGCCCCTCACCCCCATCATCGGGAACCAGAACTTTCAACCAGGAATGGATGGGAAAGCTTTTGCACGCTGGAAGCCTGCCGGATGTCGCGCCCTCCTTCATATTTATGGCCCAGAAGGTGCGATTCCCTTCCCTCAGTTCCGTCAGGAATTTGGTCTCCCGGAATCCGAGAGGCTCCGTTATTTGCAGGTCCGGCATTGGGCGCTCAACACCGAAGTGCGCTCCTTGGCAGATAGGCGCCTGACGGCCTTCGAGCGGTGGCTGATCACCCGCTCCATGGATAAGCAACTGATCTCAGACCCCTATAGAATGCTCCTGCACAAATACAGATACACATACTGTAGGAGAGTAGGGTCTGCTATCCTATGGTCACCCCAAATTTTTGCTTTTTGCTTCACTGGTTTATGACTTAATGTGGCTGTGGGCCTGCTAATCAGACCCACAGCCTGCTGTTCTCTCTCTAAATTGTTACCCATGTACTTTAGGTGCATACCGACATTGGAACTGGTTCACCTTATTGGCCCCTGTAACAGTGTACCCAGGTACCCAGGGCATAGGTGCGTCCAAGGCCTACCAGGGGCTGCAGCATGTATTGTGCCACCCCTGGCCTGGCCTCCATATTTGACACAACTGGCTGATCACTCAGCTGGGGTAAGTCGGTGTAACCACCCCTTACTTAGGTGTAGTATGCCTATACCTAACCTAAAATGGACACATATGTTCCTATCAGCCACTCCTAGGGAAGGCCTCCTCAATCCTGGAGGCAGAGTGCTTGGAAATATGTGAGATAGTGCTCTGGCATGAGCTGAGCCTGTCTGCAGCTTTCAGAACCATGTCCTTTAGCTGTTTCATGATACTGCCATACCATATACTCTTAAGTGCATTATAATCCTCGCGGTTAAATGCTATCTTAGGTTTGGCTTTATCAAAATATGTCGAGTAAGGTGTCATACGAATTGGAATACTACCCCCTCGCCAGTTCTGGCGACGGGGGTAGCATTCCACCCTTCTAGAGGGACACGACATGTACCTAACCTGAACCCCGGTTAAAGTTAAACAGAGCCTCAGAATCACAAGATGGATGCTGCCACCGCAGACACAAGTCTGACCTCCTGCTGCTGGGAGTCCTTCCAGCGAGGGCAGCTTAGACAAAGGGTTTCCTGCCTTGGGAGGTGCTAGCACCACCCCAGACAGGATTTTGTGTATTGGGTAGGACAGGGCTGAATAGAATCAGACATGCCTGGGGCACACAAGGTGTCCCTGTGCATAGGCCAGTTCAAACCGGTGCTGGGGCTTTCCTGCCCCAGTCCTGGCGCGAAACTGGACAAAGGAAAGGGGGTGTAACCACCCCCCTTCCTGGTTCCACCCAGAGGAGGGACCTAGTAGGTGATCCGGCCCCCCAGATTCGAATAAGAGTGGGAGCTGTGTCCTGAGACTTCAGATCATCCTGAATCAACTTGAAATACAGAAGAAGACTGGACTTCGACATTCTGCTGCTCAGAAGACGGAAGAGAATCTCCCTTGTGGCCAAGGAGTGACCACCCTGTGAACACAGGCACCAACCAGCAACTCGATGTCTGCTTTGCCGCCGCCTCCCGCCGGAGCCCGAGCCCAGAGCCTGACAAGACCCAGACTCTCAGACTTCTCACCGCCCGATCCACAGTCCCTGCGAAGAAGGGACCCGTGGAGGCACCGAGAGACGTGGGACCGGACATCTTGGAAGACCCTTGAAACGCTGACTGCGCAGCATCAGAGGCACCCTCGACGCTGTGCTTTGGGCTTTGAGAAGCCCTAACCTCGAGCAGCCCTTACACCAAAGATCAGCCCCCAAGCATATCCACTATCTGCGTGGGGCCCTTTTGCACCGTGCCACTCGACGCGCCATCCCGGCCACTTGCCACGTGGCTAGCGGCCATCTTGGCGACGAAACCTTCAACTTTCACTGCAGGTCTGGTTGCTCCAGACTTGCCCTTGCTCCTGTAAAAAGGAGCATCCGCTCTGACCTTGCTGGTCCGAGTAACAAGCCTTTTTTGATTCCTGCGTGGCTTGCCTTAGCCAAGGCCTGTTTGCTTCCATCCGGTTGCCGACACCGCCAACAGCGAGAAGCCTGCGTGGGACAGCTCGTGACCGACTCCTGGACGTCTTCGACCCCTCGTGTCCACGTGGCTGCAGAGAGAAGCTACACCTCGACGCCTGTTTGCACCCGACATCGCCTGGTTCCACTCTGGTTCCACGGTAGTCACTGGCTAGTGACTTTGAACATTGTCCCCTCTGCTTTCAGGTCTTCACCTCTTCAGATCCACCCTTGGATCCACCGGAACTCTTCACATCGAGCCGCCTGCAGCATCTTCAGCTCCAAGCACCATCGACCTGCGTGACGAAACCCGACACTACTTCGACCCTATGCACCCGCTTCCTGTGGGTGAGGTAACTCAGCTCCGCCGGTGTTCCCACACTGGTACACACCTCTAGGGCCTGTGTCTAAAGTTTCAGCTTTCTAGGTCACTCGGAAGGTTCCTTAATAACTAACTTTGTAACTTTTACGCACCATTGACATTGCATTGGTATTGCGTGCACTTTCCGCACTGCACCCGAGTCCCGCGGGCCTTTCCCGACTTCATCACTGTTAGTCCCGAACAGCTCCAGCGATTCCCCAGGCCCTAGGCCTCTTCACTTTCTTCATAGTGGTCCTTATACCACTATTTTAGTATATGGTTTAGGTGGCCCCTAGGGCTCATCCATATTCGTGCAACTTTTGTGTATTTAAACTGTGTTTTGTTTTAACGCTTGTGCTTCTGTGCTCATAAAGAGTATAGGGTATCTTTTGAGAAATAAATATATATATATTTTCAATATATATCTGTGTGGTGTCCTTTCATTTGGTATTCAAGGGGATTGTGTATGGTAAAACAGCTTGCTTCACATGCCTTTACAGAGTTTAGCCTAAGACTGCTTAGTCCATGCTACCCCTAGGATAGCTTGTCTATAAGGTTGACTTTACAACCTGCACCATAAGGGTTGCTTGGCATGGTACAAGGTGATCACTAGAACTAGTGAGCATCATATACCAGGCCAACTTCTCACCAATACCACTCAGGTAGGGCACGATGGGAACGAGAGCTGGGGAGATCCCTTACACACAAAGAGTAGGAGGGGTGTACTATAGAGCACGTCACTCAGCCTATCATATGGGACTTACAGATACGCTAACGAAGGTAGCGACCTACTGGTACTACACTCCCGAACGTCTGTATGAGATGGACAGCAGCAGAGATCCCCTTTGTTGGCGTGGTTGTGGGCAAGTTGGCACACTGGTTCATGTGCTCTGGGAGTGTCCTTTGCTGCAGGGGTACTGGGACCAGATCTTGACGGAAGTAAACGAACATTTTGACACAGATATCCCACGCTTTTCCGCCTACATCCTCCTTGGGCTACCTAATGCACTGACCTATCCCTTAAAATCCCGGAGGGGTCGCCTGATAGCCATTGCACTGGGGTCAGCTGTACAGAACATTGCTGCGCACTGGCGGACGAACCAAATACCCACACGCCAGGGATGGCTTCACCGCCTTTGGATGGTTTTGGGCATGGAAAAGTTATCGCTGTCTAGGGCAGGAGAGGGGGCGCGCTATGCCAAGCTATGGCAGCCATTTCTATCTTTACTGGCTTCTGAGTTCACGGAAGTAACTTGTCCGAGATACCTCCGACTGTTGAGGTTAACGGAGGCCGAGCCCGAGGAGGGAGGGACTAACCCGCTATGAAGACGGGAGGAGACCAACGGAGAGAGTAGATGAGAACCATGGACAATAGGGGAGGCGGGTGGGGGTGGTGGGGAGGAGGGGCGTAACGGGGTGGGGTACAGGGAGTATTGGGATTTGGGTATGGGGGGACTGTTTGGGAGGGATTTTTCTACTTTGGACTAATTCAGGTGCCTGGGGTGCGCTGTACCCTAAGAGGACTTCGGGGCGCCATGGCGACGGGAAGGTACGGGAGGGGAGGATGGTTGCACTCAGACTGTGTAATTGCGGCTGATGGTTAAGATACTCCCCAGCTGGCACACATGATGACGTACATGGGGGATGTTTTCAAGTCACAATGTATTGATAACGCGGCCGGCCCATTCTGGGTTGTAGGCGGCTTGCTGTGTATAACAATGTCTCCCTGTGAGATGGCTGGAGTCTTGTACCTTTCCTGTTGATGAGCATCGGGTCAGCCATTGGACTGTAAAGTCCTACTGTATTTTGTCCTTTTATGTTCATCAATAAAAAAACATTTAATACTAAAGAACAACTAGAGCGCTAACAGTCCTACTGATGACAAACGCATTGCACACCTGAACCCATCTTAATTGGAATAAAGTGGCAACTCTTAAAACATTTAATTTAAAAAGGAACAACATGAGGGGGTTCATTTTGCCATAGAAAGTATGATTAGTGCTGCAGAAAGAAAAATTAGGGCACATTTAACTTCTCAAATCCTCTTCTATTTCATAAAAATATTCTGACATGGAGACTGAAAACTGCACTTTGAATACCAGTAGCAGACTTCCCTGGTGAGCAGTAGCTTTACTACAGTGATCTAATGAGCAACTAGAATGCTAACATTCAGAATTTATGGCAAATGTGTGACACATCTGAATGCCTTCTGAGGAGACTGCAGTAAATGAGGAAATGAGGAAATTTCATAACAAATAAGTCTCCCAAGATGGCCACCAGAGACAAAAGAGCCCAAATGTAGCAGAAATATTATCCAGATGTAGCCCACGTATAGCTCAATGACAGAATGTCCCAGAGTGTTCTTAAGAACAACTAGAGCGCTTACTGTCTTACTTATGACAAAAGTATGGCACAACTGAAGCCATCTTGATTGGAATAAACTGGTAACACATCGAGGGGGTTCATTTTGCCATAGAAATTACGATTAGTGCTGAAGAAAGAAAAATTAGGGCACATTTTGAGTTACTTCTCAAATCCTCTTCTAATTCATTTTAAAAATTCCGACATGCAGACTGAAACATGCACTTTTCAGGTATTGGAGTGCTTTGCATGAGCATTGGTTACATCACACAAGAACACTTTCATTTTGCTTGTAGATATGGGGAGATTAAGTGATTTGACCAGAATCACAGAATGTCGAGCTGAAGCAGAAACTCCAACCTGGTTCCCAGTTGCAAAGTCTGCAGCTCTGGAAGTAACACCACATCATCTCCCTTGAGTGCAACATTTAATCAAGTGGTCAACTGGATAAAAAAACATAAAGATAACAAATATTTTATAGTGCTTTGTCTCTATTTGAAAACTCAGAAAATATGTCCTTATTTTAGTTTTTTATAGCACTAATCATGATTTTGATGCAATAAGACCCTCTCATATATGTAATTTGAAAGATGACGTCAGGTGTTCCACACTTTTGTAATAAATATAGAATGTTAGCAATCTAGTTGTTCATTAATCAAATCAAATCAAATCATTTGTATTTGTAAAGCGCGCAACTCACCCGCTGGGGTCTCAAGGCGCTGGGGGGGGGGGGGGGGGTCAGTGCTCAAAAAGCCAGGTCTTGAGCTGCCTTCTGAAGGAGAGGTGGTCCTGTGTGGCGCGCAGGTGGCTGGGAAGAGAGTTCCAGGTCTTCCCTGCCAGGTAGGAGAAGGACCTGCCCCCGGCTGCCAGGGCTTGTCCTGTCGAGCGCATGGTGCGAGGAGGACAGTAGAAGGAGAGGCGGTGGTTGATGAGTTTTGGTCCGAGGTTGTGAAGGGCTTTGTGTGCGTGGGTGAGGAGCCTGACGGTGATCCTCTTGCTGACTTGGAGCCAGTGAAGTTTCTTCAGGTGTCCGGAGATGTGGTGGTGGCGGGGGATGTTCAGGATGAGTCGTGCAGCTGCGTTCTGGATTCGTTGAAGTTTCTTCTGTAGCTTGGTAGTGATGCCGGCGTACAGAGTGTTCCCATAGTCCATGCGGCTGGTGACGAGGGCATGGGTGACGGTCTTCCTGGTGTCGGTGGGGATCCAGCGGAAGATTTTGCGGAGCATGCGGAGGGTGTTGAAGCATGCAGATGTCACCGCGTTGACCTGTCTGTTCATGGAGAGGGACGAGTCCAGGATGAAGCCGAGGTTGCGGGCGTGGTCGGTGGGTTGGGGAGTGCTGCCCAGGGCGGGGGGCCACCAGGATTCGTCCCAGGCAGTGGGAGTAGGGCCGAGGATTAGGACCTCCGTCTTATCGGTGTTGAGTTTAAGTCGGCTGTCTGTCATCCAGTCTGCTACTTCCTTCATGCCTTCGTGTAGTCTGGTTCTTACTGAGGTGGGGTTGTTGGTGAGGGAGAGGATGAGCTGAGTGTCGTCGGCGTAGGATATGATGTTGAGTCCGTGTTTGCGTGCGATGTTCGTCAGGGGGGTCATGTAAATGTTAAAGAGGGTGGTGCTGAGGGAGGATCCTTGTGGGACGCCGCAGATGACTTCAGTAGCTGTAGATCTGAAGGGGGGGTCAGACTCTCTGTGTTCTTCCGGAGAGGAAAGAGGTGATCCATTCCAGGGCCTTGCCTCGGATGCCGGCGTTGTTGAGGCGCCGTATTAGAGTACGGTGGCATACCGTGCCGAAGGCTGCGGAGAGGTCAAGGAGTATGAGTGCCACGGTCTCTCCCTTGTCTGTCAGGGATCTGATGTCGTCTGTGGCTGCGATGAGGGCAGTCTCGGTGCTGTGGTTAGCTCTGAAACCGAACTGTAAGGGGTCGAGTGAGTCATTGGATTCTAGGGCGGTGGTGAGTTGAATATTGATGATCTTCTCAATCACTTTGGCGGGGAATGGGAGGAGCGAGATGGGCCGGAAGTTTTTGAGTTCGGTGGGGTCTGCTGTAGGTTTCTTTAGGAGGGCGTTGAGTTCGGCGTGTTTCCAGTTTTCGGGGAAGGTGGCGGTGGTGAGTGATGAGTTGATGACGTCTCGTAGGTGGGGTGCGATGATGTTGTTGGCTTTGTTGAAAATGTGGTGCGGGCATGGGTCGGATGGGGATCCTGAGTGGATGGAGTTCATGATGCGGGTGGTTTCCTCGGTGGTGGTTGGGTTCCAGGTGTGGATGGTGGTGTTGTCAGTGTCGGATTCCGGAGGTGGGTTCGTGTTGGATGTGGAGAGGCTGTTGTAAATATCGGTGACCTTGTGGTGAAAGAAAGCCGCGAGGGAGTCGCAGAGATCCTGAGAGGGGGGGATGGCGTTGTTTTCAGCATCCGGGTTAGAGAGTTCCCTGACGATGCCGAACAGTTCCTTGCTATTGTGGGCGTTGTTTTCGAGCCTGTCTTTGAAGGATGATTTTCTTGCTGCGCGGAGTAGTTGGTGGTGTTTGCGGGTGGCGTTCTTGAGAGCAGACATGTTCTCGTCGGTCTGATTGAGGCGCCAGGTTTTTTCGTGGGTGCGACATTCTTTTTTGGAGTCCTTGAGGGTGGGGGTGAACCAGGAGTTTTTCTTGTGGTTGTCTTTGTGTACCTGGGTCTTCAGGGGGGCCAGGAGGTTGGCGCAGTCTGAGATCCAGTTCGTGAGGTTGGAGGCCGCTTCGTTGGGGTCTGCGGTGCTGGTGGGTGGGTTCTGGGAGAGGGCTGTGGTGAGTTGTTCGGTGGTGACTCGGTTCCATTGTCTTCTTGGTGGTTGTTGGGCGTGGTGGTGTACGGCGGTTTTTATGAAGCTGGAGTGGACACAGCTGTGGTCCGTCCAGGATAGTTTGGTGGTGTGGCTGAAGGAGATGTGTTTGCTGGAGGAGAAGATCGGGTCGAGTGTGTGTCCGGCGTAGTGGGTGGAGGTGTTGACCAGCTGTTTCAGTCCGAGGTTGGCGAGGTTGTCCAGTAGGGTCGAGGTATTGTTGTCGGCGTGGTTCTCCAGGTGGAAGTTGAGGTCCCCTAGGAGTATGTAGTTGGTGGAGGGGAGTGCATGTGGGCTGATGAAGTCTGCGATGTCTTCGCTGAATTTTGTGCGAGGTCCCGGTGGTCTGTAGATGAGGGTGCCTCTAAGGGTGGTCTTGGGGTCACTGTGGATTGAGAAGTGGAGGTGTTCGGCATCGGGGAGCGTGTTGTCGGTGCTGGTCGTTATGCGGATGGAGCTCTTGTGAACGATGGCGATGCCTCCTCCGGTGTGGTTAGTGCGGTCTCTCCTGATGATTTTGTAGCCGTCGGGGATGGCTATGGCGGTGTCGGGTGCCGAGGAGGGGTTCATCCAGGTCTCATTGAGGAAGGCGATGTCCGGGGTTGTGGAGTCGATGAGGTTCCATATTTCGATGGCGTGCCTGTGGACGGATCGGGTGTTGATCAGGATGCATTCGAGTTTGTTTCCGGGGGAGTTGGTCTTGTTGGGTGCGTTGGGTGTTCGTAGGCAGGTGAAACGGCAGTTGCGGCAGGAGAAAGGTCCGTGGGCTCGCTTCGGGGGGGCCAGGGGTTGTGGCGCTGGGCGCGGTCCAGGCGCGGACTTTGGCGCGCCAGCGGCGCGCCCGCTGCGCGGCCTCGCAGCGGACGCCATTTATGGGGTAGCTGGGGGAGGAGGGGTCAGCTGGGGGGTGGGCGGCGGGAGGGTAGGCGGGGAAAAGACCGATTTGCGGTCAAAAAACGGCGGGAAAAGGGTGGCGGGATGGACCGAAACAGAACGAAGGGGAAACTGTGGGGAGAAAAAACAGTGAACAGAGACAGACAACGATGGCAAAAAACGAAGGGGAATCTGTGGGGAGAAAAAACAGTGAACAGAGACAGACAAAGATGGAAAAAAACGAAGGGGAATCTGTGGGGAGGAAAAACAGTGAGCAGAGACAGACAAAGATGGAAAAAAACGAAGGGGAATCTGTGGGGAGAAAAAACAGTGAACAGAGACAGACGAAGATGGCAAAAAACGAAGGGGAATCTGTGGGGAGAAAAAAACAGTGAACAGAGACAGACAAAGATGGCAAAAAACGAAGGGGAATCTGTGGGGAGAAAAAACAGTGAACAGAGACAGACAAAGCTGGCAAAAAACGAAGGGGAATCTGTGGGGAGAAAAAACAGCGAACAGAGACAGACAAAGATGGCAAAAAACGAAGGGGAATCTGTGGGGAGAAAAAAACAGTGAACAGAGACAGACAAAGATGGCAAAAAACGAAGGGGAATCTGTGGGGAGAAAAAACAGTGAGCAGAGACAGACAAAGATGGAAAAAAACGAAGGGGAATCAGTGGGGAGAAAACAGTGAAAGACTGGGGGAAGATGGCGGAGGCACTGGTGGCGCTGCACGAGGCAGGGGTAGCGACCTACCCTTGGGTTCATTAGGATACTGTTGAGAGGCAGAGGCCAGGGGCATGGACTCTGAAAATTGAAGGCAGGTAGGAGGGTGCAGAGGCAACAATTTGACCACACTGGGCAGGCAAGAAGGGCAGTGGCAGCACAACAGACTATGGAGGGCAGTGGGAAGGGGGGCAGGGGCAACAAACCAACAATACAGGACTGGCAAGAGAAGCTGCGGCAATATAAATAGACCATTTTGGGCAGAAGGAAGAGGCAGTGGTAGTATAACCATACATGACAACAGACCCAATTCAGCCAGGAAACATCCAATGTTTTTATGCCCAAGGCTTTATTTGATCTGTCTCCTGACTACAATCTCCTCTTTTTCAATATAAGTCAAAGGGGAAAATCAATACCCCAGTTTTTTTTCAAAATCTCCCTCTTATCAAGCTCAAAATGTTAGCAAGTATGGTACATTGGATCATGAAAGGTAGGAGGAATTGGGGTAGGGACATGGACTCGGATAATAGAGGACAGGAGGAACATGGAGAGGTGCACCAAACTGACCCTACAGGGCAGGCATCAGGGTTTGCAGCAGAACAATACACCACACAGGGCATGCAGGACGGGGGTGCAGCACAACAATCCATAGAAAGTAATAGGGAGGGGGAAGGATCATGCACATGGACAACAGAGAACAGAGGGAAGAGAGAGGCAATGGTAGCTAGCTGACCATAATGGACAGACAGGAGATAAAGTTGCAGCATAACGGACCATAAAGGCAGGAGGGACTTATCAGGGGCATTACAATGGAACAGACGAGACAGGAGGGAGGGAATAGGGGTCTGCACATGGAAACAGAGGGCTGGGGGAAGGGGGCAGGGCAGGAGCAGCAAGATGACCATGGAGGTCAGGCAGTATGGGCACTAGAAGCAAGACACACCATGTAGAGCAACTGTGGGACTATAATGGCATACACACAGACCATGGAGGGAAGGTGGGAGGGGGTCAGGGGAAGCTAGCTGACCACACAGGGAAGGTGGGAGGTGTCGTGGCAGCACAGAAGACCATGCATGGCAAGCGGGAGGGTTAGTGGCAGCACAATGGCTATGAGGGGCAAGAAGGAGGGTGCAGGGGCATGCACAAAGGACCATGGAGGATAGAAGGGAGGGTCAGGACTTCGGCACAGACAAAAGAGTTCAGGGGAAGGAGCCTCACAACAGACCACGCAGGGCAGGCAGGAGGAGCAGTTGCAGCGCAACAGATCAGGGAGGGCAGAAGGGTGTGGCAGTAAAATGGACCGTGGAGGACAGGAGGAACGGGATAGGGGCATGGAATGTGGACAGGCAGGGTGGAGGTGTTAGGGGCAGGTTACAGTCATCTGACAATGCTAGGCAGGTGGGAGGGGAGTGGCAGCTCAACAGAACACTCAAAGTAGATAGGAGTGGAAGATCCATGGAACATGGTGGGCAAAAAGGATGGAGCAGGGTCATGCACACAGAAATCGGAGGGCAGGGGAAGGAGAATAGGGACAGTAATCTAAGTACAGAGGCTAAGCAGGAGGTCAATGATGGGGCACAGAATTGGACAATGGAGGGCAGGAGGAGTGGACTGGTACATCATGCTAAATGGAGGGCAGTGGCAGCACATCAGACCATGCATGGCAGGAGGCTAGTCCATTGATTCAGACAACAGAGGATAGGGAGGAGGTGGAGGGGGCAGCAAGCTAACTTTTCAGAGAAGGCGGGAAGGCCAGTGGCAGAACAATGGCCACACAGGGCGCATAAGGGAGCAGGGACATGAACTTGGACAATGGATGGCTAGGAGGAGGGAAGGCAGGAGCAGCAAGCGTGGGTGGGGGCAGCAAAATGTCAGGCCCTGCTTCCAACCCCCCACCTTCCATTGTGATATGCATCTTACTTAACGTTTTAAAAAAACTAGAAATTTGCTGAACAGATTACAGGGGTGATATAGTTAGACTCAAATTTCACTCATACACAACCAGTGAAATTCAGCAGTTATAGTTATCTGAGCTAACTATAACTTACGCCCCCGAAATGTACTGTTAATGACATCATTCATGACATGGTCAGTTACATCACTCATGACATCACTCATGACATCCTAAATGAGCTGTGAATAGAATGGAACTATAATCGCTAGAACTTTATTTAGGGATAGTGTGTGCATATTAACACCCCTTTTTTCTTTTCTTTCGTGTAAGAACCTTTAGAATATGCAACGTGCCCAGATTAATATGGCCGATAGCCTTTCACTTTAAAGTAATGTGTAGTCCATTGTTTATGTTGATGTTTGCAATCCTAAGTATGTTTATTATGAATAAGTCACGTTGACAAACATACAGGTATGGCAGTCACGGGGCAAGATATGCTGATACGACATTGTGTGCATATTAACACTTTTTTTCTTTTCTTTATTAAATCAATTCCTGAATTTTCACATCGTGACTAGGCCAATATGGCTGCCAGCTTTTTGGATTAATGTAATATGTAGTCCTTTGTTAATGTTGGCAACTTTAGGCATTTGAACATTTAAATATGGAAATTACAATGACGTCGTGTATCGTTATCAAGGTTCGGATGAGCCAAAACGCGTGGGTCACTTCCTTTGCAGATTAAATACTTCCAAACTACAACCTGAGTGCTGATTCCTTCCTTGTAAGAGTGAGAGGAGATTAAATACATATATATAAAATTCACTGAAGAAAACACAAGTTTCAGTGACATTATAGTTAGAAATTAGCATTTAAAAAACCTCAAAAATTCACTGAAAAAACCACAGGTTTCATGGACATCATAGGTAGTTGGACATGTCACTCGTAAAAAACAAGAGAAATTCGGCCGTTATAGTTAGTTGTGATAACTATAACTCGTGCCCCTGCAAGGCACTGCTATTGACGTCACATATCACATCACTCATGACATGGTCAGTGACATCACTGATGACATCACTGATCCACATGATCATCTGATGCACCTCCTAACACCCTAAAATACAGACTAACATTCTCGAAGCCATAGACACGCCAATACCAGTACAGCTACAATATTCTGTGCACTATGCATGCAGACCTCTAACCAGCTACATATTATTGATACACTCTTCTAAATACCCAGTTACTATCTATGCAGTCTAGGAATCCCTATGTCTGTCCCATGCACTTCTCCATTCACCCATCCAGCACTCTCTACGGATTCCATCACTCCACCAATACCTAAGCACCTATCAATTCAGCACGCACTTTCTTTGCAACACTCAAATTACTCCAGTTATTAGTCGTATACTTAAGGAATGGCTTAGTCACTACCACAAGGGCAGGTACAATATTTTGTACACTATCCATGCACAGCTCTAACCAGCTACAAACTATTGATACGCTTTTCTAAATACCCAGTTAGTACCTATGCAATGTAGGAATCCTCCTGTCTGTCCCATGCATTTCTCCAATCACCCATCCAGCACTCTCTACTATTTATTACTCCACCAATACCTATGCACTTAAACATTCAATATACACTCTGGTTGTAATACTGTAATTGTTCTAGTTACTAGTCATGAACTTATGGAATGGCCTAGCTACTAACAAAAGTACAGCTATAATATTGTGCGCACTATCCAAGCAGACCTGTAACTAACTAAATACTATTGATACACTCTTCTAAATACCCAGTTAGTACTCATGCAGTGTAGGAATCGTCCCGTCTGTCCCATGCACTTCTTTAATCACTTATCTACCACTATCTACTTATCCTGTCACTCCACCAATATGTAAGCACTTATAAATTAAGTGTTCACTCTGTTTGCAGCACTGTCATCATTGCAGTTACTAATGGCATTCTTATAAAATGACCTAGGCACCAACACAAGTACACATAAAATATTCTGTGCATAATCCCTACAAATCTCTAAGCAGATACATACTATTGATCCACTCCATTCACTACTGAAGTAGTACCCATGCAGCATAGGATACCTCCTGTCATTCTCATGCAATTCTTCAATCACCCATCCAGCACTATGTTCTTATTGTATCAGTCTGCCAATACCTAAGCACTTATGGGGCAGATTTACAAACACCCTGCGCCACCAGTACGTCACTTTTTGTACCTTAGTGATGGCGCCAGGCACTCCTTTATATTTACAAGGAGAGAAAAAAGCCACCCTGCATGGTTTTTCCTATCCTTGTAAATATGACCCCTTCATACACAGAACTTTGCGTTGAAGGGGCGTTCCATAGGTGTTGCTGTTGGTGTTCCCACGCAACACCCATAGAACAAGACACATCTCCAGATTCATGAGAAATCGTAAATCTGGAGATGTGTGTTGATGCTGCGCCATCCAAGAGTTGGTGTAGTAAAGCGGAACGAGGAGAATTGTTTTCATTTCTCCTTATTTTGTCCTCTTTAAATGCATGCTGCATTGCACAGCATACGTTAAAAGAGGAAAATGCCTTTACTGATTGTTTTTGTGCAGGAAGGTGTACCTTCCTGCACAAAAAACAATCTCCGCACGATACAGCCGCACGACACAGACATCCTTGCACCTGTGTCACAGCATGACTGCAGTTTGTGCAGCAGTGCAGAGGGAAGCACAGAGTTGCAACTTATTCATGTACATATATCACATCCCTATGCTTCGGAAGTGCCACAGTGCAGTGCAGCAAAAGAGCTTGCAGTGTCACGCTGCAGTACTTCCTCATAAATCTTCACCTATAAATTTACCATACACTACTAATGCATTATTTCAGTCAATCATGCTGTATTCATATATTCAACCAAACCTTCACACAAAACCTTGCAATAATAGTTCTTTCTTTAACCATTTTCAAAAAATGAATAAAAAAAAGAACGAATAAAACAGGAAACTTTTGGAATTACTTATCATTTCAAAGACAACAAAAAAAAAGAAAAAATTAACAATGATGGTTGCGTTGCGCAGCACAAACTGTATCCACCGACTGCTCACCGAAGCATATAAGTTTCATACACTTCACGCAGTGTTGCTCGAGAAAGGCGAATTTTGGCCTAATGTCCATTGCAGGTGTTCCTGAGGGCACTCCAGATGTATTTGCCACAGCAGGTGAGGGGTTCAAGCAGCTCGCCTCATTTCTTCCAGAGCAAGATTGAGAGGATGTGTGGTCCGGAGATCCTTGTACTTAGAAGCAGTGCCACAAGAGTATATTATTTCACTGCCTCTTGACAGGACTTGGTCACAAATTTTGCACGTCACCTTTCACGCATTTACTTTCTTCTCTCCAGGTGGAAAAGTGAAGAATTTCCACACGACAGATTCCGGCCTCTGTGGACGTGATGCCTCCTGCAAGAATTCTTCTTCAGAAGCTATTTCCTCCTGCTGATTCTGTCCACATGCCATTTTGTTTCATATTTTTTCAAAAACAACACAAAAACAAGCAAAAAGGGTTCTGTAGAAAAAGAGATGTCTCTCTAAAGATACTCTAACAAGAATGATTAAAATGGGTGGGGTCCTTCAATAGGTACAGTGGGAAATGTTATGAACCAATGAAATCTATTTTCTTGAGGTCACATGGGAGCTGCGCACTCTGCGCTCACGAAGCATGCACCTGAAGCGACTTCGCAAAAATATATTTAAAAATAATATAAGTTTATTATAAGTACAAATATATTATTGTTATGACTATCTTAGATAATCTCTTGCCCTAATAGGTATACTAAAGACACATACATATAATTTTAGAACATAAAAACATTTTGCGGAAGTCGGGCACCCAGCGCGCCCCAGCACGTATATGATGTCACGCGGGACCTTCCACCGCACAAGCGTACTGTAATGCGCATGTGTCACGAATGCGTGGGAGCAGGAGTCCCAGACTGGTCACATACCAATCCCACACATCACGTAATATTAAATGTATATGATGTAACTGATAAACACGCAGTCGTCGCACACTGTACGCGGATCCTTCACAACTTTTCTAAAATGGCGGCTAGAATCCGCGCACCCACCATGATTTGTACGCTTTGGGTGCGCAATTCCGGAAAAAAAATTGGAAAAAAAGAAAATAATTTAAATATATTAAAACAAAAAAATAAAACAGAAAAATAAAACAATATTTCAGTTTGAATTAAAAAAATGTTTTTTGCAATGTTCAGAAAAATATATAATGTTATTTAATGAATAAAATATGTATAAATAAACAGTTAAAAAACTGTCGAAAATCAGTACAAAAATAGTTACAACTACTATTACACTTAAAAATTAGCATTTAAAAAACCTTTGAAAGTCACTGAAAAAACCATAGGTTTCAGAGACGTTATAGTTAGAAATTAGCATTCCAAAAAACCTTTGGAATTCACTGAAAAAAACACAGGTTTCAGAGACGTCATAGTTAGAAATTAGCGTTTGAAGAAATTTAGAAATTCACAGAAAAAACTATAGGTTTTAAGGGTGTTATAGTTAGCTGGACATTTCACTTGTACAAAACCAAAGAAATTCCTCTGTTATAGTTAGTTCTGCTAACTATAACTCGTGTACCCGCAATGCACTGCTGATGATGTCACATTTTACATCATTCATGACATGGTCAGTGACATCACTGATGATATCACTGATGACATCTCAAATGACATCACTGATGACATCATCCATGTGACAATCTGATACACCTCATCATACACAAGTATAACCTTTTATCACTCACTGTAAAATACAGAGAACCATATTTGAAACTATTGACACACCAATACCAGTTACTACATACCCACTCACTGATTCCTAAGTCTACACACACAACAACCCATTCAACAACAGACTCACTTATACATTCAGTCACTAATTAATAGAACACTATCAAATGCACTTACACACATATATAGGCATTGACACATCAGCAGTCATCTTAGTCTGTTATGCAGTCACCCTACTCACTCATGAAAAAAATGTATCACACTTACATTTACTCACTTACACAATTATACACACAACACCTCATTTATTCAAACACGTAGCAACTCATAGTTAATATGTTACAAAATCACCATTACAATTATACACTCATTCATATAGTTACTCTCACAATCATTGACTCTTACATATACTTATTTATATACACCAACTCTCACATACAATGCCTTTTATTTTTTTACTTTGTTGAATATGTACATCTAAAACATATATTCACTCACCAACACACAAATAAATACACTCAGTCACTCAAACAACTGTTTCCACATGCACTCCTAAACCTATACACCTAGTCAATCAACCATTCACACATCTATTCATAGAGTTACACACACTCCATCCAACCACACACAAACTCAGTGTCCCATTCAAATACTCACCCAACTAATCAATAACTAATATACACACTCTTCTAGGTAGTGACCAACTGATGCAGCATGTTAGACAACAACAGAGACAGTGATGCACACATTCAGATAGTTTAGTTACTAATCCATGTATTAAGTGAGAAACTTTTAATTACTCACTTAAACAGACAGTCAGACTGTTACTAAATCCTCCATCCAGACAGTTTTATATCCACTCAATCTTCACTACAGATTGGTATATATATATATATATATATATATATATATATATATATATATATATATATATATATATATATATATATATATATAATATACATATTTAAATTTCAAACTAAACCACAATCACTGGAGGATGTCATCAGTGATGTCATCAGTGATGTCACTGGCCATGTCATGAATGATGTAATATGTGACATCAACAGCAGTGCATTGCGAGTGCGCAAGTTGTAGTTAGCAGAACTAACTATAACGGAGGAAGTTCTATCGTTTTGTACGAGTGAAATGTCCAGCTAACAATAACACCCCTGAAACCTATGGTTTTTTCTGTGAATATATATATATATATATAAGTATACATATAGATACATTCACTAAAAGAACAAAGGTTAAAGTTATGTAATATTTTAGTGCAGTGGTTTATTTTTCAAAAACAATAGGTGCTAGGGCTCTTATCAGGAGGCCACTGCACCTTGCACCACACACTCTCTTTGCCATGCTGCCAATGATAGTAACAACATAATACTAACCATCACACTCAATGGCTTGGACAGCAGGTAATAATTATTTGTTATTTACATTGAATTAATAATTAACTGTTGTTGTCATCATCTCTAAATTAGCCAGACAGCACCACCTTGTGGTAGACTGTCGCAAGCGCAGGTGATCAAAGTAAACACAAGGAGATGATGGACGAAACGCTGAAACGTTTCAGACCCTCACCCCCACTCACAGATCTGGGTTGAATCCATCATCGTTCTTAGCTCAGTTCGCCACCTCAGATCCGACCCAGCTCTGTGCAAATCAGTCTTGACCCTGTGTCTCATGAGAACAGTCCAGCCCGAACTGCCAAACCAGGGCTTCCCTGAACCGGAAACAAGCATCCTGGGACCGGTTTCTGGGTAACACCATTCATCAGGTATGCTAGCTTAAATCCATTGGCAAAGTGAGCAAGTGACCCACGTCTCGGCATACCCTGCCAACATAGGGCGAAAAAGCAAACATAAGGAGATGTTGGACAGAGCACTGAAACTTTTCAGACACTCACCCCCAGAGACAGTTCTGGGTTGAATCCATCATCATTCTTTAGCTCACTTTGCCCCCGCAGATCAGACCCAGCTATATACAAATCAGTCTTGACCCTGTGCCTCATGGGAACAGTCCAGCCTGAACTGCCTAGCCAGGTACTCCCTGAACCGGAAACAAGCATCCTGGGACCGGTTTCTGGGTAGCACTCTCCATCAGCCAGGCTAGCTTGAATCCAGTGGCAAAGTGAGCCAGTGAGCCACGTCTGGGCATTCCCTGCCAACTTAGGCCGCACAAAGCAAACACAAGGAGATGATGGACAGAGCACTGAAATTTTTCAGACACTCACCCCCGTGACAGATCAGGGTTGAATCCATCATCATTCTTTAGCTCACTTTACCACCTCAGTTCAGATCCAGCTACATGCAAATCAGTCTTGAAGCTGTGCCTCATGGGAACAGTCCAGCCCGAACTGCCAATTCAGGTCTTCCCTGAACTGGAAACAAGCATCCTGGGACTGGTTTCTGGGTAACACCCTTCTTCAGCCAGGCTAGCTTGAATCCAGTGGCAAAGTGAGCAGGGTACCCACATCTGGACATACACTGCCAACTTAGGGTGAACAAAGCAAACCCAAGGAGATGATGGACGGAGCGCTGAAACTTTTCAGACACTCACCCCCAGTCACAGATTTGGGTGGATTCCATCATCATTCTTTAGCTCACTTCACCACCTCACTTCAGACCTAGCTATAAGCAAATCAGTCTTGACCCTGTGCCTCATGGGAACAGTCCTGCCCTGACTGCCAAGCCAGGTCTTCCCTGAGCCCGAAACAGCATCCTGGGACCGACTTCTGGGTAACACCCGTCATCAGCCAGGCTAGTTTAAATCCCGAAAGCAAGCGACCCCCGTCTGTGTATACCATGCCAACTTAGGGCGAACAAAGCAAACACAAGGGTGGTGACAATTAAGTGCCGGTGTCAAGCATCGGAAACCACCGGCTCAAATTAAACACTAGTTAGATGAAAATATCAGTGACAATGTAATGTTTAAACTTTACCAGTTATAGTTACCTCCTAAATAACTTGCACCCTTGTGTAACTATAACTCGCACCCTTGTCATGCAGAGTTAATTACCCAACATATTACATCAGTCATGATGTACTATACCAACACTGATAACATGACTGCAACATTTGGAATTGCATTTTTGATGACAAGACTGTGTCTGGTGGGGCCGGAGTTATAGTTACCTTAGGATGCAAGGTATAGTTCCTTGGGATAACTATAATTTGTAAATGTCAGTGTTTTTTTAGTTTAAAAGGCTATGTTGTCACTGAAATTGTCACCTAACTATATTGTTACTTTAAGCTTTGTTTTTTTCAGCAGATATCAAAGGTTTTTCATTTTTTAAATGTAAAAATGTAAAGTAAGATATAACCACAATTCATAACTATAACGTCACTTTGACCTTCAGTTTTTTCAGTAATTTTCCATGTTTTTTTCAACGTCAAGTCAAAAATAAAGCCGAGCTCATGCCTTTGGCTCTGCATGGCGTGGGATCAGTCAAAGCGCCAGGACCTGCGCCCCACCCCCCCACGGACAGCCAATGCCATACAACACGCACACACTTTGGACACTCACTCCCCGCCCCCTTATTTGAAAAATCAGGCATGAGGTATGGGGTTCCAGCACCTTATGAGGCTCAAGGAGCTGGAATACCTACCCCATGCCCCAAATAATTTTGCATATTGAGCCTGGGGGATCATATTTTGTTTGGCTGGTAGGCAGAGTATCCCTACCCTGTCCCCTGACATATTTTTTGAAAATTTTCTGGACAGGGCTTTAAGTCACTGAGACTTGTAAGGGCCACCACAAAATGTTGTTCATGTTGTGGACAGCTATTTAGAGTGCTCGCTCCTGTGGCGTCCTTACTCCTAGAGATAGAAGGCCAAAGGCGGGATCTGTGCCAATTTTGGCCCCTGGAACCCATACCCCAGAGCCCAGCCTTTCATTTTTTTTATATAATTTAAAGGGAGGCGTGGCCTGCTGCAATCCTCCCGTGTCGGTTTTAGCCCCGGAGGCCCCATCCCTCGGGGCCCGACCTGTAGTGTGGTTGCCCTGGTTCCACCCAACAGGAGACCGCGCTTCATTTTAAAATAAAATTGCCACAGATTGGCGAATCTACACTCAAGTCATTGGCAAAATATTTTTTTAAAAGCTTATGAACCCCTGCAGAGTCCTACCCTGCCCCCTTTTCTTTATTTTTCCCTTTTTTCCGGGACTTGGCTTCAAGCCGAATCCCAAGCTGGCTGCCTACACTTCATGGTTGAAGTGTTGGCAACCAATCAAATTTTTGTAGGATCCACAAGTCCACTGCAAGGACTTGCATCCCCAGATATCTACATTTTTTTCAACTTTAATGTATCTGAAACTACTGAACGGATTTACACCAAATTAAAGACAGCACGCTTTCTGAACCAACATCTACCTTTCTGCCAAAGTTGGTGTAATTCTGTTGAGCAGTTCATGTTCAAAAATTGAAAAATCCCCATAGACACAACATGTCAAAAACCTGTTTTGCAACCCCCTTTTCTCTCTGCCCCCGCTTGATGGATCCCCACAAAACTTTCAACACAGCAGCTGCACTCAAACTGGGAGGTTTTGTGAAATGTTCGTGGAGATTTGTCAAGCGGCACCAAAGTTATTGGCAAAACAAAAAACAATTTACCTATGGATGGATATATATGTGTGTATATTTATATATATATTTTACCTAGATGTTTAGATAGATAGTTGGATAAATAGATAGGCAGACAGACAGATTCAGACAGACAGGCATTACATAGTGGAGTTTGCCACTCTGTTATTGTAGTTATGTCAGAGCATTTTTTTCCGAATAACTTTAAAGCCTTTTTATTAATCTGCTCAAAACATTCAACTAAAAAAATGCATCCACACATTTTTCAGCAGATCCATCAAGCAGGGATCAAGAAAAAAGAAGGGGTGGTGTCCCAAAATGTTGATTTCCCACGTTAATTACCATAGGAGAACTTGCTCTCTTAATAAATGGCAGAACCAAATTTGAAAAAACATTGACATTTACTGAGTAATTGTGGGGGTTTTTTCACAAGTTTTGTGTACATTTGTTCAGCCTTTTCAAGAAATGTATGTTTGTAAAGTCCTTGGGTGGGCTTAAAGGGTTTAAAAAGGACAGTTAGTCCTGTGGAAATACCACTGCCAACATGCGCCAAACACAAGCCTGTCTGCGTCCGCATGCGGCCGGACAGCGAAAGGGCCACTAGGACCACTGATCTTTTTAATAACCAAGTTTACACAAGACAGCAACTGATGGACATCAGTAATGGGGGTAAGTGAATTAACTGTGAATGTTGTAATTGTCAGGATATTCTCAACAGCTACTGATGCGAACAACGCCATATTGTATTTAACTTACAGCCTAAGGATGACCACAGTAAAGTAGAGAATACAACTTCTCTAGGCAATGATATGATTTCAGGGTGTTCAGCTGAGTCACTCAGCTGCACTACTTAACATTAGATTGCTGGTTAAACATAGATATGAATTCCCAGATTTTATTGAGCTGTATGGCCCTGACCTAATGTTCCTAACGGAAACTTGGACAGATCTTACATCGGAAACCGATTTGAGCATTGCTAAACCAGAAGGATACAATATATTCAGAGTTCACAGACAAGGAAAACGGGGGGAGCGGTAGGCGTAGTATATCGTAACCACTTTAAAGCTCTGTTTAATCAAGCCCCACAATTAGTGGTATAAGCTCTAATTTTCACCTTTAAGATCAACAATATTATTCATTTTAATGGTGTATTGGTATATCACCTACCTAGCTCCAAAGACATCTTCTTAGAATTCATTCAGTTATGTGTTGTGTTTTGCATGGAGTTTCCAAATTTTACTTTGCTAGGAAATTTCAATTTTCATTTAGAAAGTAGAGATAATAGTGACACTGAGGTTTGATCTTAATCAGATTGTCACTCAACCGACCCATAATACCAATTGTACACTGGGTGTAATTTTTACTAATAATCCTGCAATCATTTTTGATAAAGTCTTACCACCAATGTAGACAGATCACAGAGCAGTTTTTAAAGTGCCGCCCATGGCAGAAAATAGACAGAGGTGAGCTTGAGGTTCTGCTGAAGAGCACACACCTGATTTAAATAATGAGGTAGGTATGGTGGTTACCAATTTTTACAGATTGGATAAACAAAGCAGCTATAAAATTAGCCCCTGAAAAAATTCTAAAAAAGGGACAGGAAAAAACCTTCTGCCATGTATTTCTCCAAAGAACTAAAAAACATAAACAAAACTGCAGGGCTCAAGAGCGTAGGTGGGAGAAGGAATACAATAACGACAAAAAAGAAATTGATCAAGACAGAAAAAACAAAATATTATACAGAAAAAAAAGTACAGCTAAAGACTCTTCAAGTGACATTTTTGAAACAGTGAAGCCCCTATTTAAATTCAATAACTCCTAGATTTTTACACCCTCGCAATTTTGTACAGAACTGGCCGAGTTCTTTCAGGCTACAGTTAATGATATTTATAAAGAATTCTCTGGCACCCAAAAGATTGACCATTTTGTGACACCACTATGCTCCTGTTGGATATCCCAGGAGGGGCCCAACAAGGGAGAAAGTGACACGTATATCTTTGATAATTTCGCCATCTTAACTGAAAATAGGGTCAGAAGTTTATTAGGAGCTACCAATTCGGGTTCTCCTATGGACCTTGTCCTCCATATGTATTACATGTGGTCTCAAATCTCCATGCATTTGACTCCCCGTCTTAACAATGTGTTAGTTTTAACAGATCACTGACAGAATAGCGACAGTCAGAATATTGAGGTACAAAAATATCGATGTCCAGAATATCGAAGTCATATCTACAGAATAGTAAGTACAAAAATATATAGAAAAAAAACATTGTTGTTTAAAATATCTTTGTTAAAAATATTGTTTTTATGTTTAAAAAATAATGTAAAATAAAGTAAATAATAGATATATAATTTAAAAAACATAGTTAAAGTGATTAGAAAATGCTTAAAATTATAAGTAATACATATATAATATATATAATGTAAAAATAAATTTAAACAGATATATATCCTAAAAATATATATATATACTTAATAATATTTATAAATAATTATTTTAATAACATAAATGGTTAAAAATCAAAATAAATAAAAATACATATATTTACACATACATAAATAATATAAATAATAAACAGAAAACATATATAACAAATTAAAATAATAATTTTGTTAATTTTTTTAAATACTTTTAACACTACATTAATTAAAACAGTAGAGAAAATATTGGCTAGCGGAGGGGATAAAACTACTATTCCTACTGCAGAGAGTGCAACAGAAGGGAAAGTGTTGGATATCCTGGATGTACAAATTACTATTCCCACTCCAGTGAGTGAAACAGTAGGGGAAGTGTTGGCTAGCATAGGGGTAAAAATTACTATTCCCACTCCAGTGAGTGCAACAGTAGGGAAAGTTGTGTAGAGCGGAGGGGTAAAAATTACTTATCCCACTCCAGTGAGTGCAACAGTAGGGAAAGTATTGGATAGCGAAGATGTACAAATTACTATTCCCACTCCTGAGAGTGCAATAGTAGGGAAAGTGTTGGATAGCGTAGGTGTAACAATTACTAATCCCACTCCAGAGAGTGCTACAGTAGGCAAAGTGTTGGCTAGTGTAGGAATAAAAATAAGTATTCCCACTCCAGTGAGTGCAACAGTAGGGAAAGTGCTGGATACCAAAGAGTTCAAATTAACATACTTATCAATTAAATAATTATTAAAATTAAATAACCAATTAATAATTAATTATTAATACATTAATTATAAGTACTAATAAACACATATTAATAATCACTTTATTATAATTAAATTACTTCCCACCCTATTCTCCTATAACCCACAACCCGCTCCTAAAGAAATAACACCAATAATATAATTATCAATTAATTATTTAATAGTAATTAATAACCAATTACTAATTAATTAATAATAAATTGCTTATAAATATTGATAAATAAAATTAATAATATTGTTTTCGAAAGTAATAATAATTCAATTACTTCCCACCCTATTCACCTATAAACCCACAACCCACTCTTAAGAAAATAACACAACTAATATAATTATCAATTAATTAATTAATAATAATAATAACAAATTAATAAATAATTAATAATACATTATTTAAAAATAATAATAAATACAAATTTATAAAAAACAAATTATAATTAAATTACTTCCCACACTATTCCCCTATAAACTCACAACCCGCTACAGAACTAAAATAAGCAAAAATGTATTTTTAAAAAAGTAATTATTACTAAAAATGTAACACATATATTAAATAAAATCTACACTTATACTAAAAAATTACATCACATACTTTTAACACATATACTAAAATACAGAACACTAATATAAATATCGATAATATTAACAACGATAGTTTTACAAACGATATTACTGACTTCGATATTAAAAAAACAATATTTCTTACCTTGCTGTCGATATTCTTGTACCTCGATATTTCAAACTCAAAATTGTTGAAGTTCGAAATAAACAACTCGATATTCTGTCTGTTCACAGTTTCAGGCCGCTTTCCAATGAATTGGAAAAAAGCGTTAGTATGTCCCCTTTTAAAGTAAGCCTCCCTGGATCGGAGAAATACTAAAAACTACCGACCCATATCCAGGCTTCCTCTACCCCTAGTTACTTTCTAGATGCCCACAATGTTTTGGATCCCTTTCAACACAATTGCAACGTTCAATGGAGTCAGCTCAAGTGATTGCCATAGAAGAGATGCGTAAATTGGTGGATCACAGAGGGAGGGTGTACTACTACTTCTCAGTCTCTCAGCTGCATTTGATACGGTGAACCATTCAATGCTCGTCAGCCGTTTAGAGAGTGTCTGAATTAGAGGTGCAGCCCTTATTATCCTACAATTATCCCTATCCAACATAGAGCAAAGGGTGTCCTTTGGAGATATCATTCTGCATTCTGTCCATCAACTGGTATTTTTGCATTTGTCACCCCGAGTGGGATGGGTATGCTCAGACATGAGTCCCATGCTCTCCACACCACTGGAGTCAAGCTATCCTGGCTGAAGACGGCTGATAGCCAGAAACCGGTCCTAGGATGCTTGATTCCGGTCCAGGAAAGACATGGCTTGGCAGTTCGGGCTGGACTGTTCCCATGAGGCACAGGGTCAAGGCTGATTTGCATATGGCCATGTCTGAACTGGGGTTGTGTGGAGGGCAAAAAAACGATGGATTTAGGCCCAGATCTCTGTACTGGGGTGAGTGTATGACATTGTTCTGCATTCTGTCCATCAACTGTTATTTTTGCATTTGTCACCCCGAGTGGGATGGGTATGCTCAGACGTGAATCCCATGCTCTCCACACCACTGGAGTCAAGCTATCCTGGCTGAAGACGGCTGATAGCCAGAAACCGGTCCTAGGATGCTTGATTCCAGTCCATGTCTGAACTGGGGTGGTGTGGAGTGCAAAAAACCGATGGATTTAGGCCCAGATATCTGTACAGGGGTGAGTGTATGACATTGTTCTGCATTCTGTCCATCAACTGTTATTTTTGCTTTGGAGATATCACATCAGACCCTTTCTCCTTACCCAGCGGAATCCCACAAACATCGTCTTTATCACCTACACTTGTCAACTTCTATGTCACCCCTCTGACGAAACTCATTCGGTCATGTCGGTTTGTTGCAGTATCCTGAAGATAACACACAATTATTTGTATCAATATCATCTGATGTTGATGAGGCAGCCAGAAACTTTCAAAACTGATTGGCCAATAGAGTCATCTGGTTGCAGGAAAACTGCCTAAAGTTGAATTCAGAAAAGACTGAAGTAATTCATTTTGAGCCAATCAGATCTTTTTAGAATAAATTGAGGTGGGTGACAAATCTTGGTCACCGTACCCGCCCTGTTAAGAAAGCAAAAACATGGCAGTGATATTTGACGATCAGTTGTATTTATCAGCTTAAATTAAACAGTTCACCTCTGCATGTGTCCATCTACTTAGAGTTGTGAGGGCAATACTTCCATTCATTTCAGAAGAAATGCAGACAATGGTAGTGGTGGCCCTGGTATTATGTATGTTAGATGATTGTAACACATTGTATATGAGTACCGAGAACCGCTTGCTATTGGTGCTCTAATCCCTCCAAAATGCTACTGCCTGTGTGCTTTTGGGAATACCCAAATGTGCTTCTATCTGCAAGAGCATTAGGAATCTTCACTGGCTACCTGTCAGTGAAAGAATCAAATTCAAGGCTGTGTGTATAGTCCACAAAGCTGTGCACAAAAGTGGTTCAGCGTAATTTCAAGATATCTTTGCTTGCCATGTATCATGATCATGGCAAGGCTTGTCTCACTTCAGAAAATAAATAAAGCACGATGAAGAGAGTAAAGTTTCTCCTTCTTAGCTTGAAACTCTAGAACTCTATGCCGATGCAATTGAGATCTGAATCAAAATACTCCTCTTTCAGAAAGTCTCTAAAGACATGGCTTTTTACTAACAGCATAACCAGTTATTAATCGTTAAATGGGTACTTTGTCTTGTTCTTAGTAACTGTTAGCACCAGGACGCCTGAACAATTGCACTCTCTACAAAACCTTTACTTACTTACTTAATGAAAAAAACATAGAGCCCTGTGATTGGACACAGGCACTTTTTCTCCCATCTGTTCTTTCAGTACCAGGTACCGAATGATCTGATTGGCTAGCTGCAAACCAGAGGAAAATATTGTGGCTGCCACTACTTTACTTAGGGTCTAAATACGGGTGTCCTCAACTTCTATTAAAAGCAATATATAAATAGGCAGGTTAGAGACACCCGGATCCTATTGCACTTATGAGCAGGACCTAGAAATACTTGTCTTGGGGTGAACATTGAAAAAAGAAAATTCTTGCTGTGAATTCTGCAGAACTACCAAGGACCCAGTCGGCCTTCCTGCCCTTGCACGGCTCCACAATACCATATGGGTGAATCTTGCACGCCTATCCTGTGGGAGTTCTGGGGTACCAGAAAAGAATATACAAACTATATGAAAAAAATACAATGTAGGTTGGTGTCCATAGGCAACTCGTGTTAGATTGAGTACAGTACCTGGCTGAGTGCAAGACCCTGCAGCCAATCACAATGTGCATGACTGAAGGTCATGCACAGTGGGAATTTGGAGTATTGTTGAGCTGGGCGCAGGGCCTGGCCGAAGGCTTTTTAATTTTTTTTGTTTTTATAAAACTAACTCCCAAAGAAGGAGTTTCTGATTAAGACGCAAAAACAATTATGGGTGTTTCCCAGGGTGTTAGGGGTCATTGCTGTTTTTTCACCTTTCGATAAGTTGAGGAAGTATGCTGTTGACTTAGCCAACAGGGTCTCTGTCAACGTAATGCCTGCCCAACAATTTGGCAGGCAGTGTTCTCCATCACATTACCCTGTCAATCAAACTTTAAATCAGGCCCAAAGAAATAAAGTCATCGGGCGGGTGCTCATACCCCGCTCTTCAGGGTAATATGAAGTCAACAAGGAGCCATATGACACCATCTAGTGGCTCACAGGTATATTTCTGGAAAAAAAAATCTCTCCCTTGGAGATATTTTAAAGGTGAGGAAACTGCAGTTAGAAATAGCATCCACCATAAAGAGTGTTACCGAAAGTAAGTGACTTGTTCTTCTAAATTAAGACCCAGAGGATGAGGAAAAGCCATGTGCTCTGGCCTTTAATGTTGGAACAGGCCAAACATCTAGAGGACAACATGTTACTGGACTCCACCCAATCGGGCTTTAGAGCTTGCCACAGCACCAAGACCGCTCTCCTGGAGGTTGTAGATAACATCCGGCTGTCCCTGGACGCCAAGCAATCGGCCATCCTGATTTTACTTGACCTGTCGGCGGCCTTTGACACCATCTCTCATAGCGTCCTACTAAAGCGGCTAACTGAGATTGGTGTCGAGGGTCAAGCACACAGATGGATTCAGAGCTATCTGACAGGTAGGCGATCAAAGGTCAAATTAGGCCCGTTCTCCTCATCTTACGTGGACAATGATAGAGGTGTCCCACAGGGCTCGATTTTGAGCCCAACCTTATTTAATATATACCTATCACCTCTAGCTAAAGTAATCAAAGCTCATGGCTTTGAGACGGTATCTTACGCCGACGATACCCAGATCCTGATAACCCTAGGACCAAACCACTCAGATGCCAAAGGGAGATTCCAACAGTGCATGATCTCCACTCAAGAATGGATGACGACCAACCACTTAATGCTAAATGCCACGAAAAAGGAAATTCTGCTATTTGGCAAGGCCAATAAAATCTGGTCGGAAGAATGGTGGCCATCATCCCTAGGCCCTTGCCCAGCTCCAAAACATTCAGCAAGGAACTTGGGTATCATCATCGATGATAAGCTGACTCTGTCCAAACACCTAAATAAAGTGGTTCATACCTGCATTGGGCAAATGAGAAGCCTAAGAAAAATCTTTAAGTGGATTCCACTTGCTTCCCAGAAACCCCTCATCCAGGGCCTCATAATCAGTCGCCTTGATTATGGGAATGCACTGTTGGCTGATGTGAACGAAGGTCTCCTAACTAAACTTCAGACCCTGCAAAACTGTGCTGCAAGGCTGATTCTTGACCTCCCTCCCCGTACCCCTTCAGCTCCGTGCCTAAGGACTCTTCATTGGCTCCCAATTAGAAAGCGCATCAAATTTAAGATCTGCTGCCTAGTGCACAAGTCCATCAATGGACAGGGGCCAAAGTACCTTCAGAGAAAGCTCCAGAGCTACTGCCCGGGAAGGACTCTACGTTCATCAAATAAACACCTTTTAAAAGTCCCAAAGGTCAGGACTGTCAGAAATGGGGACAGAAGCTTCTCCAAAATAGGCCCCACCACCTGGAATTCCTTACCATTATCCATTAGAACTGACCCTAACCACAAAACTTTCCATAAGAATCTAAAAACCTGGCTATTTTAATCTGTCCACCGCCCCTCGTCTCTCTAACTTTCAGATTCAGCAAGCGCTCTGAGACCGAACGGTGACATATGAGCTATACAAAAATAAATACATAAACATAAACATATAATGGCTGGTATTGTCTTCTACAGTGGGCTCTAAGGCTATAGTAGTGAACATTTAGCAGCTGTTAGACTCCACATTCAGCGACCATGCATCTGCTGAGTGTCTAGCAGCTATTTGATCCCACACGAAGTAGCTGTGAGTCTGTTGTGTATTTAACAGCTGCTAGATCTCCCATTTAGCAGCCGCGCATCTGCTGAGTGTCTAGTAGCACTTTCATTGCACATGAAGTAGATCTGACTCTAATGAATATCTAACAACTTTTAGATCTCACCTGCACACGCCTTGAATCTGCTGAGTCTCTACCAGCTGTTAGATCCCACATGGAGCTTGGTGGTGGTCTAGAAACCATTAAAATGTACCATTATGCTGGTGATACACAACTTTATTTGAAAATATCCTTTTATTGAGACAGCCAAAGCCTCAAACATTGCCCGCACATCATCTAGACATGGATGTTCAGCACCAAAATGAAGTTCTACCCAACCATGACAGAATTCTTGTTATTTGTCAAAAACCTGGTATGACATGATATGATAATAACATGAACCTTGATGATTTTAAATCTGAACTTAACCGAATGCCAAGTCACTTGAATTCACCATGGACATCAATGTCACCCTCACGGAGCACACTGTCAAAAAACCAAGGATGGACTGGAACCAGCTCTCTCCGAAAGTGACATCAGAATTGTTATTTGAATCGTAGAGCTCTTCCCTCTGGATAGTGTTTACTCAATGCTCCATTGCTTATCAGAATCTGCACTGGCACCGCTTAAAGGCATTCTAGGCACCGCAGCAAGACTCATCCAAGGCCTGAAAAAATATGATCACACCACCCCCATCCTAATGAAACACCATTGAGTCTCGTTGCCAACCACACTATCTTCTAAACTAGCTGTATCATTCACAAAGCCATCATGACCATCACTCCCACTTATCTTGCAGACAAGCTCACAATCTCTTGATATTTGAGGTATACTTGCACCCAGGAAACCATCAGACTGCAGACTTAGAAGTGTAAAAAAGGCAAAAGAAGACAGCTGGCCTTTTATGTCATGCACCCAGGATCTGGAACAGCAACCCGGTCTCCTTCAGGACCACCGCAATGCTGCTCCAATGTAGGAAAGAGTTGAAGAACACTACTACACAATGCATTACTTCTTATTTATTTTCTGCACTGAAGCAAATATGTTATATGTAGGCTGTCCGGTTTTAGGTTTAAACCTATTATAACTGATAAAACACCACTGAAAGAGAAATAGCCCTCAACAGTGAAAACATATAAACACTGAAGAAACACCTGCACAACCACAAACTAAATGCGATTCAAAGAAAGGTAAAAGAGTGTGAAAGTAATTTTTTTCTTCCTGAAGGGGCCAATTTTTTTTTTTGTTTTTATTTTTGGAAGACCTTTATGGTGCACAACAATGTTGTCTTACAGTGTACATTTCGTGGCATGCAAGCGCCGGTCAGGCCATATATAGTCAAGTGGATCCTTAATTGAATGACACAGCCATTTAGCCGGTAACCCGGGGGTGCGGCGGCGATATCCACAAACATGTACGTACAACATTCTGGCAGTCAGTTGTATAAATGATAGGTCTGCCTTTTAACTTTTATTATTAACATAAACATTGCAGGTGTAGGCAAGCATTAGTACTGTTGTGCTCAGCGCTCAAGTCCCCACTGAGGATCTGGGAATCCGCTGTGATCAAGCAATAGTGGGGGAGCTGTCGATAGGTGGTGGTTCAGACGTACGTGCATAACGCCGACCCGGGTGTGGCAAAACGTGTAACGGTATAGCTCACTGAGGTATAGGAGCAAACGGTTAAGCTTGGCGTGGTGTGCATGCAGCCATTGTGTATGGAGACCAGGATATCCGGCAGTGTGGTGTACATGCGTCTCTCCAGTGTTGTGAGTAGGAGGTCGCAAAATAAAAGACGGGGGTGATGGTAAGTGTGCGGTATATCCTGGTCGTGGCTTAATATGGGTGGGGTTTCGGTGCGAGCCCGCATCTTACTGCAGTCTTTGGGCGCTGTCGCAGCTCAGCAGTCGGCAGGCGTCATGAGTTCTGTAAGGGGATCATTCCTTGCTAGCTGTATGATGCATCGGTCATCTTCATCTGCAATAAGGGAGGGGGTCTGGTCGGGAAACATGACCAGTGAGCTAACTGTCCCCTATGTCTATACAACGGTGGGAAAGAAAAAAACCTCTGTAAGTGGGGAGGCAAGTGGGGTCTGGGGAGGGGGGGGACGGAGATCAGTATGGGTTCCAGTGGGGGGTCAACTGGTGTGAGGCGAGGCACAGCAGAGTGTTCCGTGGTGCGAAGCAATGGACACGGGGGAGGGGATATAGAGCTGTGGTCACTGTGGTCGTTGGTTAGCGTCGCAGTGGCGACGGGGCTCGGTGCGTCAAGTTATCCCTTGCTCCTGGCAGGTGCGCTGGAATGTCTTAAGGAGGTCGTCCCAGAGCAGAGCGATGGGGAATTTTCGAAGTCTTGCGGTTTCCTCCCGGAGGAGGACCGTGCTTTCCGCCCGCGCCCAGTTGGTAAAGGAGGTTTACCAGTGTCGAATGTGTGGGGGGGCCGTGGCTTTCCAGTGTTTAGTAAGTAGGCGCTTCGCCGTTATGAGGCCCATGTCCCAGAAGCGCGCCTGCACTTTGTTAAGTTTCGTGCGTTTGTACAATCCCAGGATGCACGCCTCCCATGTGTGGGGCATCTGCTCGTCAGTGTTGTGTGTGAGTAGTGCTGTGACTTCGTCCCAGTACGTTCGTATGTCAGGGCAGTGCCATAGCATGTGCAAGAGGTCTGCCCCATGCATAGAGCAGCGTTGGCAAGCAGCGGTCGTGGTTGCGAAGTACCTGTTGATTTTGTCGGGCGTGAGATAAGCTCGGTGTAAAATGTAGAATTTAATGATTTTAAAGCGGGGGTGCCGTGGAATGTGTGTCGGTCTGGCTAAAATCATCTCCCATTCCTTATCAGTCCAGTCCCGTCCCCTGTCCGCTGCCCATTTTCCCCGTAGTGGCATCGTTGATGGTTGCGAGTGTGCCTGCAGGGCTTGCGCTAGCCAGTGTATGATGTGTGAGCCGTTGCCCATAACATGTAAATATTGCATAAAGGTGTGCATCAGTGGTTCCACTTGCATGTCGCCCCAGGAGGTGGTAAGCGTGCGCAAGAGGGATGCATGTAACAGGAACTGGCCAGCTGGAAGGCCTGTGTCAGCCGCTAGATTCGCAAAAGGGAGCAGCCCTCCACCCGCATACACATCACCGAGCGTGTCCACACCTGCCTGCGTCCAGGCGGTCAGGCGTGTCTCAGTCAGCGCACCTGTCGGGCCGGGAGTGCCCAGCAGGGGCAATATCGGGGCATATGGTGTCGTTGCCCGGGTGAGTCGCAGACACCTCAGGAAGCACTTGCGCGCTGTCGCGAGGTGTAATTGGGAGGGGCAGGGGGCCCTGGTTAGCGGATGGAACAGCGTGCAAATTTGGGTTTGTGCCCAGGCAGCGGTGTCCGAGGTAGTGTCCTCCAGATGGTTGCCGCTTAGCCACCCCGTCACCCATTGCAGTTGTGCCGAGAGGTAGTACAGCTCCATGTTGGGAACCGCTAGGCCACCCGAATCAGTGGGCATATATAGCTTGGTCAACGCCACTCGGGGGCGGCCCGCATTCCAGATGAGGCTGCGCAGCAGGACCTCCAGGTCTCGAAATATTCTGTTGGGCACATACGTGGGAATATTGGCGAAATAGTACAGCAACCTAGGCAGCACAATCATTTTGGTCAGTGCTATTCGGCTAGGAACATTGAGGGGCAAGGTGTTCCAGAAGCTGATTTGCGCCCTAATTGAGGCGATCGTCCGCAGGAGATTCCCCTCCAGGACGCCCATTGGGTTCCGATAAATTCGTATCCCTAGATACCGAAAGGTGGTAGGGTACCATTGTAATCTCCCTCCGCCAAGGCGGATGTCGCACTCAGGTGTGTCCGGGCTGAAGGGATAGGCCCCCGATTTAGCCCAGTTGACTTCAGTTAGGGAGGCAGGGACATCAGTAATGTCTCTAACGTACAGCAGAAAGTCGTCTGCATAGAGTGACACTGCATGTAGGCCGTCCGCCAGTGGTATCCCCCATTCAGGTCCCTGGGTCCTGAGAGTTGTGGCTAGGGGTTCCATAGCCAGTGAAAACAGTATGGGCGATAAGGGGCAGCCCTGTCTAGTGCCTCTCCGCACTCGGATTACGTCCGAGAGCAGTGCGCCCGTGCGGACCCGAACTGTTGGTTTGTCATATAGGAGGCCCACCATAGCTGTGTAGTCATCCCCAGCTGGCACTTCTCAGTAACCGCTCTTAGGTACGGCCACTCAACCAAGTAAAAGGCCTTTTCCAGGTCTAATATCAGGCATCCTGCTCTGGGCCATTGCTGGACAGCATACTTCTGAATCCGGAAGAGGCGGCGGATATTGTGGGAGGTGTGTCGCGTTGGGACAAAACCGTTCTGGTCCTGGTGTACCAGTCGGGGTATGTGAGGGACCAGTCTGCGGGCTAATGTGGAGGCCAGTATTTTGTAGTCCGTGTTTAGTAGCGCCAGGGGACGGTAAGAGCCCACCTGTGTGCCGTCTTTGTCAGGTTTAAGGATAGAGATCAGAGTGGCTTCATTTAACGTTGGGGGTAAGGCCACGTCTTCGGCAGCAGTGGTGTACATTTTCAGGAGTTCCGGGACGAGAATATCAGAGCTAGCCTTGTAGAATTCGGCTGGGAGCCCGTCCGGTCCCGGGGATTTGCCGTTGGACAAGTTAAATATAGCGTCTCGGATCTCGTCTGGGTCAAGCGTGGCTCCCAATTCGTTCTGCTGGGCAGTCGTGAGTTGTGGCATCTGCAGGGGGGAGAGGTAGTCGGCAATGTCAGGGCAGGGGCTTGGTAGTCGGGAGCGATATAGTGTTTCATAGTGGGTGGTGAACACATCGTGTATGTGGCGCTGAGTGTATAGTAAGCCCTTTCCTTCCACATGAATAGCCGTTACCGGGGTCGAGCGATTTTCCTGCGATATCAGCCAGGCCAGGAGTTTGCCAGGCCTGTCGCTCAGGTGGTGTGTTCTCGCCAAGTGCGCTGCGTAATTGATGTTGCGTAGTCGTTCCACTAGTCGCGCATGTTCTGCTTGCGCCCCCTGTAACGAGTCAACATCTCCCCCAATAGCCTCCTCCTCCCGGTCGAGCAAGTCAGATTCTAGTCTAGTTAGGTCGCCTTCCAGTTGGTGCCGTATGTGCCCCTGTGTTCTCAAGCAGTGGCCGCGGACCACTACCTTGAAAGCGTCCCATTCTATCTGGGGGGAGGACGCCGTGTCTGTGTTTTCCTCAAAGTATTGGGCAATGCATGTGATGAGGGAGTCGCGGAAGGCCGCATCAAGCAGTAGCGCGGGTTGTAGTCGCCAGGTGGGTACAGGGGGGCGAGGGCATTCCCAGGATATAGATAGAAAGTGTGGGTTATGGTCCGAGTGCGTGCGGCCCATGTATCGCGCATCATCTGTTACTAGAGGTAGGAGCTCGGTGGATGCCATGAACCTGTCTAGGCGGACATGCAGATCGTGGGCGCCAGAGTAATAGGAGTAGACCCGCGCTCCAGGGTTGCGCGATCGCCAGACATCATGGAGGTCCCACTGCGCAGCCCACCCAAGTAATGCTTTTGTGGCGCCCCGTGTGGGTGCATTAAGTGCGGGTGGGGAGGAGCGGTCCAGTGTTGTGTCAAGTGTGCAATTGTAGTCCCCACCCAGTATCCATGGAGCCGCGTGCCAGGTCGCCATTACAGTGGAGAGGCGCGTCAGGAAGATTCCCTGATCTATGTTAGGTGAGTATAGGGACACCAGAACCACCTGCTGCCCATCCAGTCTGCCTTGCGCGGCAACAAATCTACCCTCCTGGTCTATGGTGGTATCAGTGGCTGTCCAGGGGGTTCCAGGACGAACCCATATAAGTGCGCCGCGAGCAAATGAGGAGTATTCTGTGGCATAAAGTTGGCCACGCCATCTGCTGCGTAGTGCGTGTACCTCTGTCTTATTCCGGTGTGATTCTTGGAGCAGTGCTATGTTTATCTTGTGCCTTTTCAGGTATGAGTAGATCTGGTAGCGCCTGGCCGGTGTGTGCATTCCCCTGACATTCCAGGTGCATATTCGTATTTCAGCCATATCTATCAGTCGTGGAACATCCCCCATCCTCCCCGCATCTCAAAGCCCCGCTTGCAGCTCCCCGCCAAGTCCAGTGTCCCATCCTCAACTCAAAAGGGTTGCCAGTCTTAAACACAGTGTGGAATGATCTCCAGTGGTACAGAGTGGTAAGGAAGAGAGGGAAAACATGTAGCCTCAACATGGCAACAAAATCAAAAATACCAAAAGGTCGGCTGCACAACATGTCGCCGTCCAAACGCTCTAATGAGCTCGTAAACTATACAGTTCTAGGGTGTATCGTGTGACTTATTCGTGTGAGAGTAGTAGTTACAGTGTGGTTTGTGGGGAGTGTAGCATCCCTCCCGGGTGGGTGAAGAGGTTGTTGCTGTCCGGCGGGTGCCCAGGCCCCGCTGTTCGGTATAGTGTCAGTGGTTTTTCCCAAGCGTCAGTGGTGGGGGTGAGGCCCCCATGGGAGATCCCTCTCCTCGAGCAGCTAGGGCAGCGGCAGCAAGTATATGCGACACTGCAGGCTTGTCACCGGTTCCTTGTCAGGGAGTGGACGGGTCGAGTGTAAAAAGCAAAAGGTTACTCACAGTGTCTGGTTCATTCCTGACCCCTCAGGCCGGGGAGTCTGCGTCCATAGATAGGCGCATAGGTCACCTGTGAAGGGCGGGCAGCTATGCAGGTGCCCGGCTGTGTCCGTGCTGTATTCCGAAGGCGTGGTGATTTTTGGCCCCTGGTTAGCCGAAAAGGTCTGCTGTCTGAGGCGTGACTTCAGGAAGCTCCTCGGAGCGCTGGGTGTCCGGTAGGCGTATACCGTCTCATCATCCGTTAGGGATGCGGCCGGGCTGGCGTTCGGATGTGTCAATTGGGGTGGAGAACTGCTGATTTCCACCACCTTGCGTAGGGCATCTCGTTGGTCCTGCAGAATTTGATCCATGGATGGAGAGTGTGTTGCCGTGTCCCGATTCTGTGAGGATGAGGGTGTCCTGCGGCGGCGTCGTCTTCTCGGTCCTCGAGTCCGTTCCGTGGTGGTGGTTCCTCGTGCTGCCCTAGGTGCGTCCGGCATCCCTTCATCTAGCCAGGCCTCCGCCTCCTCCGGGCTTGTGAAGAAGTGCGTCTTATCGTGTGCGATCACTCTAAGTTTGGATGGGAAGAGCAGTGAGTACTTGAGATCCGCTTGGCGTAGGCGCCTCTTCACCGCCAGGAACGAGTGTCTCTGCCTTTGTACTTGCACGGTGTAGTCGGGAAAGAACATCACTGTAGCATTGTCTATGGTGACTTCTCCCAGCTTCCTGGACTCGCGTAGTATCGCATCACGGTCCCTGTAGTTAAGTACCCGGAGGAGGAATGGCCTAGGGTTCTCGTGGGCACGCGGTGGGCCCGTTCCACCACGAAATAGGGTGAGAGCGTGTCTTCCGGTAGCAGGTCACGCAGCCAGTCCTCTACTCGGCGAGCAGGGTCCGTCCCTTCCCATTTCTCCGGAATGCCCACTAAGCGGATATTGTTCCTTCGCGCCCGTCCTTCCGCATCCTCAGCGCGGTCTTCTAGAAACTCCACTCTGTTTAGGAGATCTTGTATGTGTTTATCCGCCTGGGTTATCTTCGGTTAGATGGCTGTCACCGTGCCCTCCAGCGTCGTGGTGCGTTCCTGGAGTTTTTTGTGGTCGGCCCTAAGGTGGGTCAGGTCAATGGCCACTCCATCAATCCTGGTCTCTAGGGAAGTACGCGTCTGTTGGAGGGATTCTTCCATTCTTTCCATGGCCGCCAGTACACTGTCTAGTTTCGACGCCACGTGCTCCGGGTCCATCTTGGGCGTCGTTTTCGTTTGCTTCCCCTTCGTCGACGCAGTGCCTGATCCAGTGCGTGTCATCACCCCTCCAGACATGGGCCAGGCAGGGCGTGCAAGCGATCCCCGCTATCAGGAGGAGGAGAGGCTGCGGTGCGTAGCGCGCAGCCGTTGAGGATGGATAAGCCCTGCAGGTCTCAAGCTACTTCTGTGATGAGGGGTGCAGTCCGTGCAGTTGTCCAAGGGTCTGGGTCGCGGGCCTCCGGGTGGTGTGCAGTAGGCGCCTGCCGTAGTAGTGGCAGCTGCTCCAGGCCTCAGGGGGCGAGTGTCATGTAGGCGGGTCGTGGGGCCTGCCCGCAGCTCCGCAAGGGCGCTCGGTCCACGCCCGCTAAGTTTGTGAGGTCTGGAGCGCCCAGGCGGGCAGGTTCAGCTCAGCAGTGGGTAGCGGAAGTGGGTCGGCGGCTCGCCTCAGAATGGGCGAAAGGGCTCCCCAGTTCGTCCCCTGCACCTCGTGGAATTCGCGCCTTTTTATGTTGTTGGTTTCGGCGCCAGCGTGGGGGGGAGCGCGCGGGCGTCTCCAGCAATCTCAGCGCCTTTCTAGCATCCCCGCCCGCGTCCGGGCGTCGCCTGTGGCAGTCTGTGGCCCCCCAGTAGATACTGTTCGCAGGGGGGGGGCTCCCAGGTCCAGGGGGTGCGGGGGGGCTATGTAGTTGGCCCCAGGTGTCCCTCGGTTGTTGCGCCTCCTAGTGCGGGTCCCTCCTCCTGGGTGTGCGTGGTGGGGGCAGCGCGCGGCGAAGGATGTCGTCCTCCCCCCAGCGCCGCACCCCCGGCTCCAAGCTCCCGCTCACCTCTGCGTCCGCGGAGCTCCTCAGGTCCACTGCCGGGTAGAGCTACCGCCGTCCACGGCTCCTCGCCGCCCCCGTCCGCGCCCTCGGGGGTCACAGGTGTCGCTGCCGTGGGTGGGGTAGGGCGCGGGGTCGAGCCCGGCACCGACAGGGGTCGCCCAGTCGCCCCCGCAGGTCTGCGCCAGCTCCGATGGTGCCCGCCGCAGGCCGCACACCAGGGCCCAGCAGCCCGCCAAAAGCCTCGGTCTTGCACAATGAGGCCTCCCAGCCGGGTCGCAGGCAGGCCGGCGTCAGCACCGCCAGCGTCCTCGGAGTGGGGTCTCGCCACCGATGTTCACCAAATTCAAGCAGCAGGTAGAGAATGGGTGCGGGTGGGTCCGCCAGCAGTTTCGGGCCGAAAGGATAACTATTAACGGAGAAAGGACCCGGGGTAGGGGAGCTTAAGCTGGAGCTCTACCCGGGTGCGTCCGTCTCCATTGCGTGCTAAGCCATGCCCCCTTCCGGAAGGGGCCAATATAATATAACTTTGTTATACAAGCTAGCAGTAAGAAAGTCTGAGCTTACATTATTCTGCCTCAGTTTGGTTGTTTAGCGATGCCATTAAAATATTGTTTCTTCTTCCTATTGTTTTTTTTTTCAGATTAGTGGTCTTTGGTCTAAATATGCAGGCTTTAGAAGCAAGTTTTAGGTTGTGTTTAATTATTTTAGCTGAGGAGAATCAGGAAATATCAAAATCATATTTGATATTTTGGCTATGTTTGATTCTTTCACTGATAGGTAAAATGGCTGGTTTCATAAGAATATTTCCTAATACGTGTTATGACATTTACCCACATAGAATGGGTAAAAACCCTTAATACATCAGCCCCCAGTTTCTAGTGAGTCAGTATTAGTAGTAGGTGAATTGCCAACACCTCAGGCTTTAAACATTAAATGCAAGGTATAGTGACAAGTATGTGTGGAAAGAGCGCTATCACAAGCATCTGGGATAGTGGTGAAAAGATGACACCAGACTTTTGGAAAATATGGAACGCAGTGTCACTTGGAATGCTCTGCAAAAAAGATTCTTTCTAAGTTCAACAAAGGTTGGAGTGATATGTTTTGTATTTGCAGTGATTCAGCTACGTATTTGAAAAAGTTGTGTGATGACCTGTCCAAATTGATACCTGAGCTGAAGTGCTTCCGTGTAAGAGATCCTTGCCTTTTCTGAGATGGTATGCTGAAAGCATCTTTACAATCTTCAGAGTTAAGGAGAATGCTATTGACTTTTTAGCCCATTCTGGTGCACTGCTTCTTATGCCCAGGAACTAAAACGCAAATATTTATCATTTTTTGCATTTTGTGTCATCAAAGAAAGAGTCATCACAACTGTGTCCCTTAGCTAATGGTTCTCAGTCCAAGGGGCTGTGAATGCTATATTATCCACGTGGCAACCGTTTACAGAATTAATTCTTTGCTGAGTGATGATGCCAATGGCAAGAAATGTGAGGATCTTTTGTCACAAATTGATAGTGATGTGAAAAAAAGTACACTCTAATGCATTCTTAAATTTTCACAGGAAAACATAACTTCTGTAGTGGACATAATAAAAAACTCCCTTGTCTGCCAATTGTTCAGCATAATTGGTGTAGATGTGAAACATCTTCTTGAGAGTAGGCTGGGCGACACCTTTAGTGACTTTGGCACTGCAACAGGTTCCATGTTAGAGTGCTTGCCACTTGGTAACCAAAGCAATGGTGAAGAGCAATTCAGGAACTTTTATTTTACAATGTATGAGAAATGACTTGCAATGATGCATAGAAATGTACCTTCCCCACCACTGGCATTTGAAGTCAATGAAACCTCACTGTTGTACTTTGTTCATATCCCATAAAGGAGACTTTCCTTGATAGTTTTAAAAGTGCTGCTTCATTTTTGACCACTTCAATAACTCTGAGGGCATAAGCGCCCAGCTCAGCGCAAATGTTGCAAAACCTGCCCTGAGAATCACAATCTTCAAGTGAACCAGTATTGGCACGGAAAGCTATGTCAGATGCAAGTGTTAACAAATTGTGTACTGGCTGTGTTGGTGTTGCCCATCTCAAGTGCCAATGTTGGGAGGGCCCTTTCACAGAAGTTTACATTGGAAGGAAAGAGCGAGCACACATGACCAAAGACTCACTGAAGAAGTATTGTATGGTGTACTACAATAAGTTTAATTTGCAAAAATCTATTTGTACCTCATATACACTATATTTACACTGTCTATATACCATGCGCTATCAGTGCAGAAAGCAAGCAATAATAAAAGCGAAACGTTCCATAAACACCGGAAAAACACTGTTTCTGTTGTTTTTAATGGCGCAAAAATGTGAAACTACTGATAACCACTGTTTTTTAAGGTATTGAAATCCCTTGAAAACACTGAAAAAACCTCACCAGAATTTACCAAAAATAGAAACTGAAAACAGGCCAACAGTCACCTTTACTAACTGAAAGGCCTGAAATGCACACAGTGTATCCTTTCTTACCAGCATCTCATTTCCACACCATGTTGCCTGTGGATTGGCTGTAATTTGGACCACCCGTTCATTTCCCTCCAGCTGCAGAGAAGTTGTGGCTATACAGTTCGTATCCTCAAAATGCATCTGTGTGAAGCTGTAATTGAACCTCTCCAGGAGGCACTTGTTGAGAGACAATGTCATTGCTGAACCTTTACACTGCACAGTGGGAACGATGTCATCGCGACCTGCAACAAAACACGACTGGTTGAGAAATAATCACATGCATGGACAGCTTATTTAGCACTACTGTAGTTTACAGTTCTGCAAGACAGGCACTTTCTAATTGGTATGCTCACATCAAACACAATAACCACAAAGTGCACACTGAGTTTTTCTTGCTTCATACTTCAGCATATTTACACTGAGCAAAGTCTTGCTCTTAAAGTATGGTGCTCATGTTGTAAGTACATCACAGACACTACCCCTAAGTACCAGACACAGAAGTCAGTGGTCAAAGCAAGGGGGAAGTCATGGAAACGGAGTTGGACTATGTTAGACCTGTCTGCCCTTTTGGGTAGTCCCTCCTAATTAATTATTTATTTTGTCCCCTTTTTGCCCCTCAAACCTTTTTATTTTTTATGTCCACCGGATTTTTAAGGTGTTGGCTTAGGGGTTAGGTGTTCTTAGACCTCATAGTCCTTTTTCCCTGAGGCCTAGGGGCCTTTTCTGACTAAGAAAGTGGGGGATACACAAAATGGAGACTATTAACTGCCACAACTGCCACCTTAGAGTCTGGACCGATAGGTTAGCATTGGAACGTTCCAGAACCCTCTGGACCCTTCTGGACCTTCCTGGGTCAGCCTATATAAGGCGGAATGCTGGGCAGCCATTTTAGAGTATGACCAGAGAACTTGAGAGAACTAGGGAAGGAGTGAAGCGTTAGTGTGGGGAGGAAGGCGCATTTCTAGTGTAAAGATCGTCCTTTGGGCCGGCTGCGCTATTGGTTGACGTGCCCCCCTTCTATCGACTAAGCCCGATCCTGGGGGAATTTGCCTCTAACTTCCTAAACTTCGCAGTGCCTGCCAGGTATATCCCTAAAGTGCTAGCAGAGAACTGTGGGCAGCTAGCGAGGGAACCCTCCTTGGGAGAAGAGTCTGATTGGGAGTCCCTTCTCCCCCGTGTCCCCTTCAGTGAAGTCTTCAGAAAGCCCGGAAGAGGCAGGAAAGGAACTAGCGACGACTCTGTCGCTGAGCCTGAGAACCGTCTGAGGAAAAAGGGTCCGTGAAGCAAGACCCACCTGCGAGCCGCGATAACGGCTTTGGGAAGTCCGGCCATCTCGTTGCGGGCCTTCCGCTGAGTAGACTCCGTGGGAAGGACCGGGAGACCAACAGCTGTGCAGCTCGACATCGAGGACGGAGCCGCGGAAGCCAGACGGAGCCGACGCACGAGAGCTGAGGAGGGGGCGGAGTCCGGAAGAGGCTGTCCCGCGAAAGCACCCACCCTCTCTTCAGACGGAGCTGGAGGAAGTGACGGGAGAGAGAGGCGAGGAAGCACCGGCTTGGTGCGCTGAGAGGGATCTGCGTGGGCCTTGTGGCTGCCTCCAAAGGGAAACGAGAGAGATGAGACCGAGTAGCCTAACGGTCCGTGGTTGGTGAATCAGACAGTGAAGCCTGGGACAATCACCGACTTCCAGCTAGCGCTTCTGGCATTACTTTAGAAGAAGTGCAACTGAAGGCCTTTGAGACTGTTTCAGTAAAGTGGGGTTACTTTGATTTATTACCAGGTTCGAAGAGCTGTGCTGGGAAAAGGGAAACCTGAGTTGAGAAGGGATTCTTGCCCTCAGAAATCGTTAAATAACCAGGAGAGTCATTGGAACAAACTGTGAATACATTGGAGGTGTAGACCCAGCTTTATGGCTGGGTGAGTTATTGAAATACCTTGCTGGTTTAAATCCAGACACCACACTGTGAATCCCAGTTCTAGTGAGTTAAGTGTTGAAAAGGGACTGAAACCTGTATTTTTCCTTCCAAGTATAGCACTGAATCCTCTGGGGTAAAGCATCATCGTGTATGATTCCAAGGAACCTCAAATTTCACTAATTACCTCAACAAGAGTTGTGTACCCTACTGTGCTGATTTTAATGCTAGATATGTGATTGCGTTTGCTAATGAACTAAAGTAGATCTATACGTGTAACACTGCTAAAAAGTAAGAAAAGAACTACATAGAGATTTTATAAAACAATTTGTATTTTTCCAAAGACTGGTGTAGTGTCCTTATTTTTTAGTGGATGGACGTTATGTTACTAAAGGGTGTGACGCAAACTTAACATATGTACCTTGGAGTTAGGCCTTCCTACTTAGTGCCAAGCTACCCTATGTGAATTGGAGACCCCAGGTCCAACAGACTACTTGTATTTTTGTAACTGTTTCACTGCCTCTCCTTAGGTCTCGCTATAGTCAGCATAAGCTATGTGGCAATACCTTATACTGACACTCAAACTCCACACAATATACAACACACAACATAGGTATTCACATGCATATATATAGGCAGCCATTCAACTGACTTGAGAAGTGCATTTTAGGAAGTAATTCCATGTGCAAGCCTTCACAATTTAGGTCAGTGCATGGGATTTAGAGGATCAATATATGAGGTAAGAAGTACCTCCCTTCCACAACTCCTTTACAAAAGCTGAACGAGATGATAGTCATGACAGTAAAACTTATAAAGTGTCCTCTCCATTCTTCTGAACTGCCACATTCCAGTTATTCATCATCCTTCAACCAATCTCCCACCAGCTAATCGATTCCTGCCACGGGATTTGGAAACTGTTGAGATGAAGTCTGGAAATGAATCTCAACACTCTGGATGAAGTTGAAAGATGATTTATTCAAGGAGGAAACCTGGAATCCGACAGCCTTGATGATCCAGCAGCAACTACCAAAGATCGAGCGTGGTAAGTCTTACATTCTACAGAACACCAAAGATCCACAATTCCATCATGAGGTAATATAAGATTATGGGAAGAACAAGAATCAAAGGAAATAAGGTAAGTTACACTTTACTTATAAATAAGCAACATCACAAAACACCCTCCTTCTTAACAATAAATCGAAAGAAAAAAAACAAAAGAAAGAAAGAAACAGAAACGAGAAGAGATAAATAGGAAGCAGATGTGCAAACCCTAACAAACTTTTACACCATCACATCTCCTAATCACACAGTGACATAGTCTTGTAAATATGAAGGTGGTTTGCGGATTCTAGCACCAGAACTACTCAAAATATCCTAATTAACATCAACATTTCCAGAATTTCCATGAACTGTGTTCTCTGTTTCCGCATTGAAATGCTTGTCAGGAATGAATATTGCACCAGAACACCCATCATTGTCACTAGACTGCTTGATGACAAACCCTCTCCTTTGATAGAGAACAACTCTGGGCAAATTCCATTTCTGACCACCTTCCACGACAACAAAATGCTTAGCAACACTAATCACCCAACAAGGACCCCAGAATATTTGCTCAAACCAGCGTTAACTCTTCCACATTTCAATTTGACCCAATTGCCAATCCTGTACTTGGAATCAAAAAAACATCTTCAGGACGATCACCATCAGATAACACCCAATCCTTTAACCATGCTGAAACTAACCTAGAACCAGGCATAAGTCCTCTCATGCTTTGAAAAGGTGACAAATGGGTAACGCTGTGCTCAATGGAACGATAAGCCCAAAGCATTTCTTCAAACAAGCGTCTAGAAGATTTTTCTAATACTTCAATAGTAGATTGTGAGGTAATGTCTTGACTACAAGCCATCTTGAATGAACATCAATGACCACAGCAAAACGCATATCAATTGCAAGTTCAGAAATAGGACCAATACGATCTAAACAAATAGTGTGCCAAGCCTTCTCAGGATCATTAATATGTTCCATGCTCTTTTGATTCCCTACTTTGAGTCTTTTTTTTACTTTCTTTACACAGAATACAATTTTCAACCCACCTGCAAATCTAATCATGCATTCCTGGCCACCAGAATTCTTGTTTGATCCTTGTAATAGTCATTCTTGGCCCAGATGACCTTCGTGAGCAAGTTAAAAAATATGCAAGCGAAGACCACTCGGAGGTACAAACCTGTCACCTCTCATAACTACATCATGACCACACACAGATAATTCATATAGGAGTTTCCAGAATGGTCTGATGGAAATAGGTACCATGTTTTCACAAGGTGCACCATTCTTGATTAAAGACATAACCTCTTTCAATGTTGCTGCACAACTCAGCGAGACGTACACCACCCAGACCCGTATCATATCTCCTAAACCCACACTTCGTACTTACATGCACCTCTCCTCAGTTTACGCCCCGGTTCCAAGTACTACCGTTGCATAAAACCTACAGATCCGTTTCACACATCACTGATGACATAATGGACTAATACAAATGCAGTATTTTTCATTGCTTGTATGTCTTGTTACATGACTTGTTATGCTCAAATTATGAAATGCCAATAAAACAAGTTTCAAATAAAGACATAACCTCTTTCAAAATGGCATCAGATTGCATCTCTTGTACCCATTGTGCTTTAAAAAACGCACCCAAACTGCAATCACATACCTCACTTACCAAAGCCTCTGCTTCTTCAGATTCTAATTTCTTAACAATATCTCTGTCCTTTGGGTGCTAACAACTGGTATTTTTCTCTATTACCTCTTGACTTCACTTTGGGTATAATGGATATATCTCTACCCCAGTTTGACCTAAAATGGACTTATGACACCTGTCCTAATGATATGTGATGTGTTACATTAAGTACTGTGTACTCTGCCTTTTCACTGAATTTACTCTGTGCTTTTTCCATCTGGAAATGTTTGTGTCAATCTACCTGGGCTGCTGCCTATTCATTAAGTATGTTCTGTTGACCAGTCAACTCCATGATTTTGGGGGTTTGACTTGTTCCTTCATTGTTCTACTGTGTATGCTGGTACTTTCGCTTGTTACTTTGCACCATTTAATTTATTTTACTGTTGACCGGGTTTGTCTTTACAATACAGTAGTAACCAGCCCAGCCCACAAGGTTATTTCCTCTTTTCCATTTTTGTGTTCTTTTAGAATCATATAATATTTGTTCTTGTGTGTTGGGTTGGTTTATATTAATTACATAACCAGCCTGTTACAACCTTTCTGTGGATAAGTGACCAGCCCAACATGGCCGCCACCGCAGTGCGTCGATTTTGCTTTCTTTCTATCCTTCATTTAGGTTGGTTTTTGATTGCACTTACTCTTCTGTTTTTATTTTAATGCTTTGGGAATTTTCCCTGTACTTATGGCAAGGCATGACTAGTGGTTTATAATCGTACGTTTATATCCTGTCTATACTACAATGTATGTGAAATTTTGGATAGTCCATCATGGCCGCCTTACTCGGATGTACTGTTGTCCTTTCTCCAGCTCTCCACCTCGTGCAGGGCTGGGTTAGTTGCCGCTGCCTTCTGCAGAACACTCAGGTGTTTGCAATTATGCATCATGTGACCGGCACGCGGGGCGTTTAAAAACCGATCCGACCTTACAGAATCTGTTCGATTGAATCCGTCACGGGCCATTGCTACAAAACGAAGCGTGGAGGTAAGCGCTTATTCTTTTGAAAAAATGCTTTTGATTAACCCGGTTTCTGCCGAGTTGCTTTCTTCTTTGCACCTTGCGGTCGGCAGACTCGATGTGTGCCCGTTTTGAACCTCTTCTTAGCTTATTCTAAAATCTCCCGTTTTTGTTCAAATGCTAATACGCTTTGTACGTATAATCTTTTTTCTCTTGAGCCTTAACGTTTTAAGACGGCAGTATTCGTAATGGGAATGCGTTTCTGTACGTATAATCTTTTTTCTCCTGAGCCTTAACGTTTTAAGACGGCAGCATTTGTAAAGGGAATGCGTTCGTCTTAAAAGAATACCTTCGATGTTTATTTGATTCATTGGAAGTGTGCTTTAACTTTCTGGTGTGTACTGCCTCAGGGTGAAGAGGGAGTATTCACTATGCATACATGCATGTTATGCTGGGTGGCGTAATAACCTTATAGATGCTGCCTTTTGGACACTTGTAATTAATATGCTTTTGATACCAGATTGTTAGGGACTAATTTTTTAGTTTGTCTAATCCTAAAAACAGACATGTGTTCTCTACTCACCTTTACTGTGCATAGGTTTAATTTATATGCCCTTTTGATATTGATTTTCATTTTTTACTGCAGCACGTGTGGTAGCAGCTTACCAAGGACTGCACATACGCTCATCGCTCTACATACAGTCTACTTTAAATACTAATGTGAGTTATTTTGGACAATCTTTCCTATTGAGACCTGTGATTAATTGCCCCCCTGTCACTAAGTGCACATGATAGGATCAGTATTAACTTAGTTGCTGATATTTCGGACTTGGGTTATACTTTCTGTAAGTCGCGATATTTATGACATTTAAAAAAAAAAAAAAAATCTTTAGACTCAATTTAGATACTACTCTTCGTGCAACTGATGTTATCAACCTAACGGCCCGTGACGTTTGTTTACATCTCTATTTCCAATATCGGAATCTTGATATTAGGTGAGGTGATTGGAAATTTCAGTATACCTATTGTTTCTAGTTAAATTAACAATTTCTTTATACATTTCTTCATATATTTTTTCCCCTGTTATTTTAGCATTTCTACCACGTCATTGGCCAGCTTGCTTGTCAACGTTATGGTGTCGCATCAAAACTTACCAATATCCTTGGTGAGAATTACATTATATATATTCTTGAACAATTGGGCCCAGTCACCTGTGTGTGGGTGTATGTGTGTGCCTTTTATAATGGGTGATCACTCCTAACGTTGTCTAGTTCCTCTTAAGTGGTCTTTTCCCTCTCTACCAGTTTCTCATTCTAATATCTCTCCCCGCCCCTTTCTGAACTCTGCTTTATTTTCACTCATTCTACCTACTTATCTTGCCTTAAATCTTTGATATATGGTTGTATACTATTCCGTGTAACAATGTGATTTGTGTATTCACCGTGTTACATCACCATTGTGTATGTATATTCATTTTTGAGGTAACATGCTCTCCTAAAAATAGGATTGGTTTTATGGCCTTCTCAGGTGTTGTCATCTCTTCTCTCGGAAATTTGATCTGATGTTTTTAATTTTGTATGTCTCTTTGTTGTAATTTTTAATGTGAGTATATGTCATTAATATTTGTGTATCATTTTCACGTTGTTTTCAGCCCTGACGAAGCTCCCATGGTTGGGGAGCGAAACGCGTTGGCTGTCCTAAATATGAAAAAATAAAAAGAAAATATATTTTTTGATACAACGTGGTCCTGTTTTACTTCATGCTTGGTGCTGCCTCCATTCTTCTCTAAAGTCTTCATCTGGAATCCCAGTGGGACCGAACCGCAGCAGGTACTGGAGGTTGTCAGCACAACAAAGACGGAATACTTTGAGGGACGTTGGAAAACAGAGGTGCTGGTTGCTTGATCCGCTGTGGAATATTCTTCTTTGAATATCTCTGTCAACAACTTCCCAATCCAAGGACATACGAGATAAACAATCAGCTTGTGAGTTCCCCCATCCCTGAATGAACTCAAAACATCATACGAGTATTCTTGCAATCTGGCAGCAAATCTAGCCAAACGTGCAGCTCCTTAACCAGCACCTCCAGCTGACAAAATTTTTATAAGAGGTTTGTGGTCTGTTTTCGAAACAAACCTAGTACCCCAAAGATATACCCTGAAATGTTCAACACCCCATGCTGCAGCGAGTGCCTCTTTCTCAATTACAGAATAGTTTCTTTCTGCTTGCGTTAAGGTTCTAGAAGCAAAAGCAATTGTTCTTTCAACACCCTGTTGATTTTGAGAAAGTACAACACCAATGCCAGTAAGACTAGCATCCACCGTGAGAAGAGATTTGCACTCAGGGTTGAAAGGGGGTAAAATACCAGCATCACAAATTTTATCTTTGATGTCTGAAAAAGCTTCTTGCTGTTCTTTACCCCACAAAAACTTGGTCCGTTTTCGCAAAAGACATCTCAAAGGCTCTGAAATGTCAGCAAAAGCTTTGACAAACTTGGAATAATATTCCACAAGGCATAAGAAATGCCTAAGCTGATCTTTATCTTTAGGGTGAGGTGCATATTTTATAGCCTCCAACAAGTTACGTTTTGGAGCTAAGTCCCCGCTAGATATGGTATACACCAAGTACTTATCCTGTTCGGTTAAAAATGTGCATTTATCCTTATTGACTGTTAAACCCATATGTTCAAGTTTCCAAAGGAGCTGTCTAAGAGTGGCATTGTGCTGTGCAACCATTTTCCCCGAGACAAGAATGTCATCTTGGAAATAAATAACTCCCATTAAACCTTTGAACAAGTTTGCCATCATTCTTTGGAAGACACTTGCAGCCGACGCCAAACCGAATGGCATACGCATGAACTGAAAAGTGCCCTCTGTGGTAATGAAGGCTGTGAGTGATTTGGAATCAGGGTGAACTTTAATTTGGTGATTAGCACTTCTCAAGTCAATTTTTGAGAAATACTTACCACCACCAACAGATTGCAACAACTCGTTGATGTTGGGCAACGGGAAAGTATCCATAACAATGTCACGGTTGAGAGATCTTAAATTGATGCAAAACCTCAAACGGCCATCAGATTTAAGGGTCAAAACTACTGGAGAAATCAATGGTGATGCTTCCACAGGTTCTATGACCTCTGAATTCAACAACTCTTGAAGAGGGTCATTAAGTCCTTTTCTCACAGAGAGTGGTACTTTTCTTTTTTTTTTTTTTTTATTTTTTTTTTGCATGTTTAAGTAAAACAAAGAACACAAAAGGTTAATTAGGTGTTACACATTTCGCCCTGCACGGACATCGAGTCAGAGCTGCGTCCCCACATATGACATAACAAGTCCGCGCCATGTGATTACAGCCAGTGCCCCGTGGTTCGGTGAAGCCCGCATCAATAGCAGTCGAGGCGGACGCCCAGGACAAGGGTCATCAATCCAATGTGCAGTACATCACAGCCAAACGGCTAGGGACCCAGCAGTGGGCAGTAAGCACCCAGAATAACCAGAACGAGAAGGTAACAATTCCCCCCCCCACCCCCTCCCCCCCATGGTGGTGACCCCAACACTCATACACACACAGTCGTCCTCCAAACTAAACCTGAAAGAGATGCAGCGACCTTAAGGATGCAGGACACACAGCTGAGGGCAGACCTTTGGACAAGAAGGCAACCAAGGGGCCCCATTGAAACTGAAAGTTCTTAAAGTTACCCAGGAAGGCGTCCGCCATTCTTTCCATGCTTAGAAGCTTCCAGAGTCGTGCGTGCCACAGAGATATTGCCGGTGCCTCCTTCCGTTTCCAAGCAGCAGCCAGCGTAAGCTTAGCAGCGCCCAGACAAAGCCATAAAATCACCTTGTCGGCCCGGGTTTGATATTCAAGACCGGGTTCACGCAGTCCCAACAGAACAGAGGCAATATCGTCCTCTATGGGATAGTGAAGGATGTCCCTGATATGTGAGAGAATCTCTTCCCAATACGGCCTAATCACTGGACAGTCCCACCAGATGTGGCGGAAGTCACCGAGGAGTCCACAACCCCTCCAGCACAGGTCGGATGTAGCCGGATAGATGCGGTGAAGCCGAGTTGGGCACATATACCACTGCATGAGCGTCTTGAGGTGAGCTTCCCTCAAGTGCAGCGAGTGATTAAACGCCGTCATGTCCCGCCACAAGGCCGACCATTCCGTGTCGGAGATGTCTCTCCCTAACATGACCTCCCACTGGCCCATGTAGCGGTGTCTAGGTGTCACCGCCGATTTAAGCAAGAGCCGGTATAAGAAGGAGATGACTCCCTTCATGACAGATGACCGCAATATGAAAGCCTCGAAAGGCGACGGAGGTCTCGTCGCCGCCTCCATTATCCCGGGCATAGTGGCCCAGTGATGCAGTTGTAAGTGATGAAATCGTTCAGCGGGGGAGATCCCATAATCCCTCATGCAGTTAGCAAAGGTGAGGGGCGCCCGCCCATGAAACAGATGAGTCAGCGCCCTGCAGCCTCCTTCCCTCCAGGCATCAAAGGCCCCTTCCCGAAGCGCTGGCGGGAAAGCTGGATTAAAGTGTATAGGCGTAAATGGCGAGGGGAAGGTAGTCCACCGCTCATCCGCAGCTAAGGAGTCCCAAACCTTCAGTGTGGTGCCCGTAGGAGTACTGATATAGGCGTTCAGCGGACGGTCCTTCTTGGGTTTCCACACCAAGTCCCAGACCGATCTGCCAGCCACGCTCCGGTCCATATGCAGCCAATGTTTCTCCGACATCTGCTGCGACCACTCCACCAGCACTCTCAATTGCGCCGCCTTATAGTAAAGCTGCAGATCAGGAAGTCCCACTCCTCCCTCGGATCTCGGTTGCCGCAACACCGTAAATGAAAGACGCGCCCGACCCCCCTGCCACACAAATCGCAGTATCTGAGTCCGAAGACGCCGAAAAAATTCGTTATGGAGAGGGATAGGTAAGGCTTGAAATAAGTATAGATATTTGGGGAGGAGAACCATCTTAACGGCATGGATCCTGCCCAGCCAGGATATAAATTTAGGTTTCCACCTATCCAACTCAGCTCGGGTCTTTGCTAACAAGGGTGGGAAATTGGCCGAAAAAATCCCGCCAACCGTCGGAGTCAGGTGAACCCCCAGGTAGACCAGTGAACCAACCGCCCAGGCCAAAGGTGTCAAAAGCCTCACTCGCTCCACTTCCTCTTGAGAGAGAGTAAGATTCAAGATATGAGACTTGCCATAGTTAACCTTGAATCCTGCCACTGCCTCATAGGCCAGCAAGACCTCCCGAAGGCACGGCAGTGAGCGCTCCGGTTCAGCTACCGACAACAAAATATCATCCGCGACGAGCGAGATTTTATGTTGCTCTCCCGTGAACGGAATACCCCGAATCCCCTCATGCTTACGTACCGCCAACGCTAATGGCTCAATACTTAAGGCGAACAGGAGCGGGGAAAGGGGGCACCCCTGCCTGGTGCCCCTGGAGTGCGGAAAGAACTCCAACATATGCCCGTTCACTGTTACCCTAGACCTCGGGCAGCTGAAATTGGCCCTCACCATAGTGATGAATGTTTCCGAGAACCCGAAGGCTGACAGCGTGTTAAATAGGAAGCCCCAATCCACTCTGTCAAAGGCCTTTTTGGCGTCCAACCCCACCAGCACAGCCGGGATGCGGAACCTGTCGGCCTTCTCAAGTAAGTGAACCACCCTGCGAGTGTTATCGTGAGTCTGGCGCCCCTTGATGAAACCGGATTGATCCGGATGTATGATCGCAGGCATCAGATCCTGCAATCTATGCGCCAGGATCGTTGAGTATAATTTAGCGTCTACATTAAGTAGTGCTATGGGGCGGAATGACGCACAATGGGCGAGATCCTTCCCGGGTTTCGGCAGAACCGTAATCACCGCCTCCGCCAGGGAGCCGGCTGAGGAGCCGGACACGGCCATGTCATTAAAAAGGGAAGTTAAGAAGTCACATAGTTCGGAGGCGTAAGTTTTATAGAAAACCGCCGTATAGCCATCCGGCCCAGGCGCCTTGTGTAACTTCAATCCCTTAATGGCCTCGAGCACTTCCTCCCTGGTAATTGGCGCATCCAGTAACCCGTTCCACTCGGCGGAAATCCGGGGGAGGGGCAGTCGCTTCAGGAACTCCCTCTGGGCCTCCGTGGCGAGCCTGTCTCCCGCATAGAGGTCCGCATAGAAGCGTCCAAAAATAGCTGCCTTCGCTTCATCCCTGTGTTGTAATACACCCGCTTCATCCCGTATCCCTCCAATATATTCGCGTTCCCTCTTATCTCGCAATTGACGTGCCAAGTGCCGTCCCACCTTGTTCCCTCCGGAGTAAGACTGTCGCCCCAGCCTCAGCATCGTGAGCTTGGCCCTGTTGTTATAATGAGCCCTCAATTTCCCTCGCACCGCAGTCAATGGTCGGAGGGTTATCCTCGAGGGATTGAGCTTATGAGCCTGTTCGAGGCGAGCCACTTCTGTTTCCAGAGCCTCCCGGTCTTTACACCGCTCCTTATTAAGATGTGCATTAAGGCCCAAACAGGTGCCCCTAATGGAAGCCTTAAATGCATCCCAGGTGTTAGCGACCGACGTATCAACAGCAGGATTAAGCTCAAAGAACTCCGCAAGGATTTATTGGAGGCATCATCCCTGATCACCGAAGCCGGAAAATACCATTTCCTCTGCCCTCCGCCCGTCGACGACCAACGGAGGCTAAGCACCAGCAAGCTGTGGTCCGATACCGAAAGCGGAAGAATGGTGGAATCCAGGATATCTCCCCTAAGGGCCTGACTGATAAAAATGTGATCCAGGCGGGAGTAGGAGTGATGTACGTGAGAGAAGTAAGTGTAATCCCTGGCAGTGGGGTGATAGAAGCGCCAACCATCAACCAATCCCAACTCCCCCACCTTCTGCTGCGTAGATGCTGAAAAAACCCCTGCCTCAGCCCTATGGATCCCAGAGCTATCCACCGACTTGTCCCATACCAAGTTGAAGTCCCCCAGGAGGAACAAGTGACCTTCAGCAAAGTCTCCCACTTTCTGTAATAATTCTTGGAGAAACTTATTCTGACCAGCATTAGGAAGATACACCACTACAAAGGAACACAGCTGCCCCTGAACAAGCCCTTTCACCATCAGCCAGCGGCCATCCTTATCATTCCGCACCTCTACGGGTTGGAAGTGCAATGCAGCGCTAAAGAGGAGGGCCACCCCTCTATGTTTCGTTGACGCCGAGGACCTATATATAAGGGGATATGCCTTATGCTTGAGACGTAGCTCGTCCCTGCGCGCCAAATGCGTCTCCTGAAGCCCCACAACATCCAGCTGATGATCCATCACATACTTCCACACCTTCTGCCGCTTCTGAGGTGAGTTGAGACCTTTAACGTTCCAAGACCCTATACTAACAGGCATGATAGAAAGGAACCCCCGAGCCCTCTACGATCACCTCTCCTGGACCCCCACCCGCACCCAGACCCCCCCCAGTCAGAGGCCCAGAGCCAACCCGTATCTGGGGACTAAACATGTCATAAGGAAAGCAACTTAGCGGAAGCGGCAACAGCAACGGCCAGGTCGACCTCCACCCCCGGGAACCATCCCACAGCCCCCCCTCCAGCCTCAGGAGACCCATGTCAAAGTGGCCCATAGCAAGCACAGAGGCCATGATCAGACCAAAAACAGCGGCTGAGCCTGGGAGGTGGCACCAGCAGCAGAAGCCAAGGAATAACGCCTCTAGAGGAGACAACACCACACACACCCAGCAGGCACACACCACCACCATCCCACCCGACCCCTTCCCCACCCCACACAGAAAGAAAGAACAATGAAGAATGAAACCCAAAACAGGAACAATAAGAACGATACTCATCGTGACTTGAACGAAGCGTCCCAGAACAGTGCAGCGCACCATGAAGTCACTGGGAGGGGGATGAGAGACCTCAAGACGGTCTCCCAGGGCCACGGTCCGGGGTGTCTTCACCAAAGTACAATAGACCCCGGAACCTAAGAGGACAGAGCCCCTCCGACGCCATCAGCGATAAAGGGGTCATGCCGCACCAGAGCTCTCCTGAGAGTCTGCCAAGGTGGCGGAGGCCACCGACGCCACAGCAGCAACCCTCTCCTGCACCCTAGCCGTGCGATCCGGCCGCCCCCGATCCGGGGAAGGACCGACTCTGTGCCAGGAGGAAGAGCGACGCCTCCTCCTGGATGGCGAGGAGCGATTCTCTTGAGTGGGCGCCACATCCTCCAGTCCCAAAAGCTCGGCCGCCGCCTGCAAAGAGCTCATCTGCGCCAGTCGATTCTGCCATCGGAAGATGATCCGGAATGGGTGTCCCCAAGAGTAAGAGATGTTGTTCTCCCGCAGGAAGGTGGTCACCGGACGGAACTCCCTCCGCTTCCGAAGAGTCGACGCAGCCAGATCCTGGTAAAGGAGCGGACGGTGGTCTCTAAACTGCAGGGAAGAGATGGTCCTAGCCTGCCGCAAGATACGTTCCTTCAGTTGATAGTCGTGCACACAGGCGAGAATATCCGGAGGCGGGCCCCCCCCTCGCCTGGGCAGCCCCACTCTGTGCACCCGGTCCATCCTCACTTCCTGCACGCCCTCATCATCCAGGATCTGCACGAACAGGGCCTGAACATATTCACGGAGGTCCCCCGCCTCTCCGCCCCACGGCATCGCTTTGATGCGGATGTTGTTCCGCCTGGAGCGGTTCTCCAAGTCCTCCGTGTGTGTTTGCAAGTCCAAATTCTGTTCCGTGAGGCGGATAATGTCTTGTTGCAGCTGGTGAACATCATTCGCCAAACTCAAATCGCGGTCCTCCAGTGCTGCCACACGTTCGCCGATCCCATCCACATCTCTTCTTACCTCCCGAAGGTCTGATGCCAATTGCGATCTGAGGTCAGAAATGTCCTCTTTAATGGAGGCAAAAAGCTCCGTCATGAAGGCCTTAGTAGCGGGCACCTCGTCGTCCGATTGCTTCGAAGACCCACTAGCCCCCGGTGAGGCCGGCTGCTGAGAGTTCTTGGGGGCGCCATCCTTCCCGGGCCTCCCTTTGCGCAGCGCGTTGGACATCCCGACGGACTGACCACAGCACGTGGCCTGTAGCGCCCACCTTTCCAGAAACTCCCCGGCAGGAGCCGCAGAAGCCGTAGACAGGGCCCGCAATCAACAATGTCCACCCTCCTAAGCGGTCAGCACCCGGCCACAAGCACCCTCTCCCCAGTAGCGGTTGTTTGCAAGGGAGTGTAGCCGGTGCGGCATCCAATGTGGCCTCCAAGATATGTAAGGGCGAGCAGCTACACCAGGACAACAGGCAAGCTCGGCGGCAACGCCCGAGGGCCCCAGTTCACAGTTCAAGCAGTAAAGCCCAGCCGGGCTGGCGCCACCAGAAAGGGCCCGAACAAAATGGCGCAGCGGCCTCCCCCGCTGATCACTGCCCTCCGGGGTCTCTCCGGCAAGGACTCGGCCTGTCCCGTCAATGCCCGTCAGTGCGGTGTTAGGACCCCCCCGGCCAAGACTCAAGGTCCGGTGTCTGCTAGGCCGAAGGGTTAAGGCCAGTAGGGGCCCGTTGCGGCAAGGCCAATCCTGGGTCTGCGAATACCCAGGCAAGACCCCGTGTCGGAGACCCAGAGGCCGCGGCGATTCCTGCAGCCGTACCGCCCCCCCAGGCCCGGGGAGCGGGGACCGCCGTCCAAGAGTGTCCCAGCCTCACCAGATGTCCCCGCTGCAAGGCGTCTACTCCGGGTTCGGTGCACCGCCTGCCGGACCTTCTCCGCAGCTCCAGCCCCGCACCGCCGGCTCTTCACCTCAGCTCGACCCCGCCTCCAGACCTCGGCAGCCGGGCTCGACTCCCGCCGAGTGGTGGGTCGCGAGGGCAGAGCCTGTGTGCTCGCGCGGGTTGCTCCACATCCGCGCCGGCGCCTCCTCAACTGTGGCCGGCCCCCTGATCACGAGAGGCCGGTGCTTCACAGGCCCCAGCTCTACACCGCTTCGATAGCCGCCACAGGCACCCCGCCAGTCCGCCGAGTGCACCGGACGGTACCCCCGGCTGCCAGCGATCTCCGCCGCTCCTCGCACGCCTGTAGTGGCGTTTTGGACCCCGCTCTACGATGCTATGCAGAGTCGGCGTCGGAGAGGCTCTCAGAAGCGTCCTACTCCGACGCCATCTTGGACACGCCCCGAGTGGTACTTTTCTTAACTTATGCTGAACTGGACAAGCATTGGGTTTAAGGATAATTTTATGTAAATAACCTTTAACACACCCCAATTTGTCCTCAAATACTCTGTGTCCATCTTGTAAAATGTGTTCAATCTGTATAACATTTTCAACAACCATAATCTGATTGGGAGACCTTGGATTTATAATAATATGTAAGTCATACTGATGCATCCAACCAATGATTGGTGGACCATCTTTCGCAATGTACACTTTTCCCTCAGTACATCTTGAACCAAATTTAATTGAACCATATAGCCTAAGATATCAATTTCAATTTCAAAAATGCTTTATTCGTTATGTATAAATACAATCTTATAGCAACAATCAAAGTAAAATTACGATACATCATACATTTATATCAATTCTGGTTTACCAAATGCCATCCTTACTTGAGTGCAATATACATTTAGCAGGACATATCCAAGTGAACAGTCTTAAGGTGCTTATTAGTGCATTCACCTAATAGTACATGTGCAAATTAGCAATATAAAGTGCTATAGGTGCTAAAGGTACTCAATTACTGACACATGTGCAAATTTAGCTATATTAAAAGATGTGTATCAATACATACAAACAATTAATCATGTGCAAACCAGCAATAATAAAGTGCATATAAGTCGCAGTCTTGTATTGAATTCATACAATGATTGATTTCCGTACTGAAATACATTTTAAAATATAAGTGGCCACATGAAAACATACATCTGGGGTCTCTAGGTTAAACATCAGTTGCATCGCTTTCTTTGTACTGCACATGTTATATTTTAAAAAGATGGGTTTCAAGTAAAATTTTCTAAAAGAAGTATAAAAATTACAAAACAGCATAAAATGACAGCCACTCTGTTTCGATGTACCATCACATGGGCATAAACAAGTCCCGGGTTTCTTAATTATTGGGAATGCCACTAGATGGTGCACAATCCCCAACCGTAGGCGGGTTAATACAAAACGGTGGGAACTAGTGCTAACAACGGTAAGGTAGGTTTGAAAACCTTCATTAATATTATACTCTGAATAAAAATTAAACGTGCTTTGTTTTACATATTTGTTCATTCTGGTGCTACCTGTATGTCTCAGGAAAGTGACTTTAAGCTCCTGCTTTGACAGCCCTGTCCCCATTGTTGGGTCTTTAAAAATGTCACGGCCATAAAGTGTCTTATACCAGAGTTGTATGTGACATAGCCAGGGGATGTTTGAGCAGCGGTCGAGCTTTATACAATCATTAATCACGTCCTGAGTAAATTTTGTCTCTTCTTTTGACCAGATTGAATGCCATAGGAACAGGGGACGTAAGGCAATTAGATCATTAACATGATTTAAGCCGACTTCCCTATGTACTAGCTCATTTGAGGCCGCAGCCGGAGCACAAAATAATCTTTTCAAGAAGGCATTCTCCTCGCGCTGAATTAAGTTAGCACTCTGAGAGTGATATCCCCATATCCCGGCCCCATACAGGGCTGATGTTATACATCTTGAGTTATATATTGACAGCATCTCGTGGATTCTACGACCCCCTAATTTCGCTGCAAATCTAAAAACACAGCTTATGTTCCTTGCCATTTTGAAGTGGACACTATCTTGTTCATTAACCCATCTCCCATCTCCTGAAAAAGTGATGCCAAGGTAACAAAAACTCCTTACAGATTCTAATTTCTCCCCTTCTAAATAAAAGGACCTGCTTTTTCTTGGCTTCTTGCCACATATCATTGTAAATGTCTTTCCTTTGTTAATGTTCAACTTTCTACTCTCAATGAAAGTATAAAACTTGTTAATCAGACATTGCAGACCATTTTGGGTCCTGGAGAGAAGAACCGCGTCGTCCACGTATAAAAGAATTGGAATTGAGTTACCATTAATAATAGGTGCATCTGCATTAGTTCGTCTTAAAATCTGGTCTATCTGATTTATAAAAAGGGAAAATAGGAGTGGGGCAAGCACACATCCTTGTCGGATACCTCTATTGATTCTAAAAAAGGGTGTGCACTCCCCATCTGATCCAAATCTGACTTTACTAGACAGGTTTTCATACAGTCTGGCCAGAAAATGTATGATTTCAATTGGGGCACCCATTTCCAGCAGAACTGGCCAGAGCAGCGTGTGCTCCACCAGATCAAATGCTGAACTCAAGTCAGCAAAGCACAAGAATAGGTTACCCTCTTTGGCTTTAGTGTACTTGCTGACTATGAGTTCCAGGTTCACACACTGCTCCATTGTTCCCATCCCCTTTCTGAGCCCGTACTGGACTGGGGATAAGATGTTATTTTCCTCGACCCAGGCTTCCAGTCTCTCTAATAGGACTCGACTGAGGATTTTGATTGACGAGTCCAGAAGTGAGATGGGACGGTAATTTTGTGCCTCTGACCTAGAGCCTTTCTTGTAAAGCGGCACAATAATAGACTGTCCCCATGTTACTGGAAGCCTATCTTCTATGGCAGCGTTAAAATATCGTGTCAATATTGGGGCCCATAAAGTCATTTCATGTTTATAAAAATCCATGGGCACCCCATCAGGACCAGGGGCTTTACCGCCTTTACTATTTCTGATTGCCTCCGTAACCTCAATTAGAGTCACGGATAACTGCATTTTTTGCCATTTAGAACAAGGTGCTGTATCTACAAGTAAAATCGGCCCATCTGGATTAAAATCAAAGTTAAAAATCCCAGTAAAATGGGCTATCCATGCGCGGCAACTAACATAAGAAGTAATTTCGGGAATGTTATCATTCTTTAAAAAGGGGCTATTTACAATTTCCCAGAATAATTTATGATTTTTTGTTTCTGCAGCCATATCCAAATTCACCCACGCTTCATTTTGCAGATCTTTTTTTCTGGTTACTAGGGCAGTCTTATAATTAAGGCGCTCCTCTCTAATTTTATCTGTGTCTCTGGGCTTGGTATCAAGTGCTTTTTTAAGCTTTTTTAGAGACTGGGCACAGTGCTTGTCAAACCACGCCGCTTGGGCTCTCCTTGGCTTTCGACTTCTTACTTTAAGTGAGTTTTCAATTGCTTTAGTTATTTTTAAAAAGTTAGTGAGTAAAATAGTCGGGGTCACATTAGATGCTAAGCAATAACCTACTTCACTACTGCATTTAAGAATTATGTCCTCCATAAATTGTGTTGGGTCAATTTTGATCCACTTAATCCTCATACCGTTGGGTCTTTCAGCCGCGATCCCTTGGATAGGTCTTCCATACACATGGGTTTTTGGCCCCCAACCCGTTAATTCCAGCGATATGCTGTTATGATCGCTCACTGGCTGTTCTATTACCCAAACATTAGAATAGACAGATCCATTAGATACCAAAATGTGGTCGATGTTAGAATGGGCATCTCTCCCTCTAAATGTTGGGCATTCCTCATTATTTTTATTCTTTGTACATTCTAGTAATTCCAGATCTAATTTGGCTACTAGATTGTTCAGCGCACTCCCATAATTAGTGTGTGGAAAGTGGTTATTAACTGTGCTACCTCCACTAAAATATTCCTCACGATGTCCACAGATCCCCTTCTGGGCGTGACTGCATGCTTGGATGTTAAAATCTCATACCCAAAGTATTGCTGGGGGGTTACTTGATAACACTAGTATTTCCTCTATTGCCCGCTCTATATCCAATACAATCATGCCCCGGTTGGGTCCAACAATATTGTTATAAAAATTAACTATAACTAAATCCCTACTTTTATTGTGCACCAGACGTAAAATTGATGCATACTGGCCCACCTCCACATAACCACCAGGGCTAAACTCTGTTAAAGTAGTGGATACCAGGGTCAATAAACCACCTTTTGCTCTACCTGCCAAAGATGCTATTGCATTCACACTGTATGTAGTGTATCCTTCAACTTGAATTTGTGCTCTATGCCACATCTCTTGCAGACATATTATATCGTGGCCTTGCGTAATAAAATTATCCCAAAATGGAGTAGTTATTTTAGCAGCGATTCCCGCTGTATTCCAGGTGGTGACCTTTAAGCAATCAACAGAGTTGTCTTGTAATACATCAAGATGATCGGTCACTTCCGGTATCTCTGAACTCACATTCAAATTTATGTCTGCAATAGTGATTACATTGGGCTTGATTATTTTATCATTTTTACTCTGATCACTGTTTGTAATTTTTAATACAGTGTCACCTTCTGTCCTATTCATACCCCGCAACCTCTGTTCAATTATGGCTATTCCACCAGGTACATTAGCTTCAGGATGTAGCACCGTAGTTGGTTCTCTCAGTCAGTCATTCTCATCTAATGAGCCAAACACCTGGAATCTGTTGAAGGTCGGGATTGTGATATTATCCCATAGATTATACAATGGTGTTGATTCATGAGCTACATTAAAATGATTAGGATGAGCAATTCTAGGACAGTCAAAAGTCCACGTTGTGGCTTGTCTTCCTGACTGGTTCCTATAGAAATAGTCTAGGGGGAGCAGGGTTGTATTATATTCATTATTAGAGGGTATAGGTGCATTTAGAATGGAGTCTCTGGCCCAATCAGGAATCCTAAAATTTATGACTATACAATCTCCTTTTTACTCGGTCCCACCCATCCTACTCTCTGCGTGGAAATAATTTGATTAGCCCCACGCATTGGGAATCCACAGTTTTGGGCAAGCCAGTACAGAGTTTTATTCTTCAAGGTTTGCTGATTTTCAAATTGAGTGGGCTTAAGCTTTGGTACATTAGCAAGAATAGCTACATACGGTCTACATTCTGGTGGGAGGTTAATCGTTGCAGGGATTATATTATTAGTATGCCGCGTTGGTGCTGGCTTATTCTTATTATTATGCATGAAACCCCCTTTCTCCCTTTGTCCCACATCAAGTTTCTGTCCCATTGTTATATTAGAGATATTAGTGGGTAGTTTTTTCGGTGCAATTGCTGCTACTACCGGGACCGGGGGGCTAGGTGTTCTTATTTCACTGCCAGACATGTTATTGCTGGGTATACCCTTTGGTACATTAGTTGTTGATAACTTAACTTGTGTGCCAAAACGTTCTAGTAGATCTAGATTGGCTATACCCAGCTTTTCGAGATTCTCCACTTTGTCACTTAAGGCCTTCAGTCTTTCAGCCACTGGTGTAATGTGGGATTTTACCATACACTCTAGTTGTTGAACCAATCCCTCCATATTTGTTAGGGTTAAATTTTGCTGAGTAGTTACGTGATTTTCGTTCGAATGTTTCTGCTGCGATATCTCTCCCCCCTCCCTTTTTCCAATATGAATTGAGTTAATTTCTTTCTTTTGCTTCTATATCTCTTCCCCAGCCTATTTACAACCAACAGTTTCCTACTATGAGCAGGTTTGTATTTAGGCCGGTTAGATCCATGATCACTCACACTACTTAACAGACTGGTGATAGATGAATCGACTATTGGGATAATATCATTAGTGCCACAGCCGTCTAACTCCACTGCAACCCTAGGCACATCACTCACTATTGGTGGTTGAAGAATCTCGCTAATTTGCAGATTCGGGGTTAGTGACAGCCTACTCTCCCTGGCAGCAAACACAGTAGATGGTGACTGTTGTGGTGCTTCATCTTGGTTCAACCCATTCCCTGGCAAACCTGCATAGGACTGTAATAAAATTGAATTGAATCCTGTGACAAGGCTGTTATGATTGAGGTATTTGCAGGTAAATTTGCTTCTTGTGAGGGGTAGGTTATCAGGCACATACTAGGTGGTAATGATAAGCGTCTTTCTGTATTTTCAATAGCATTGACAACAATCCCAATTGTCTGTTGTAACATTCTGTCAATTGCAGTTAAAGTAGGAAGTGGGGTTGGTGCCCGCGTTAATTTCCTAGTTGTTGATCGTGTATGCATGGGAGTCTTTTTGACCGTGGTTCTACTTTTAGCCTCCATCAGATCTGTAATTGGCCTATATAAGTTCGTTCTAAATCGACAAGAGTGATTACCTTAACCGAAGTTTTTGGTGAAACCAAGGGGGGGTGGCCCAGCCCGGTCTCTTTCGGCCTCTGAGGGCCTAAGAGGGCCCGCCCTTTGCCCGGGCTTAGCCCGGCGTCCCACGAGGCGGGGCTTACAGCACTTTTATGCGCCTCCTGGCGCTGTTGGAAGATGCAGGGGCCGCAAAGGTTGCCGGGAGATGTAGTTTCCGGCCCGGCCACCGCTCGGCGGTCGCGCCGGCCAGATGGCAACACCAGCGGGACAGCGGGAGGCAGGCAGGGGGACCGGGACTCAAAGCAGGTAAGGGATACAACAGCCAACGCTCACACGCCAAACAGCAGGTCCACAGCGTTACCCTGCTCATCAGGGGCTTACAGCACTTTTATGCGCCTCCTGGCGCTGTTGGAAGATGCAGGGGCCGCAAAGGTTGCAGGGAGATGTAGTCCCCAGCCCGGCCTCCGCTCGGCGGTCGCGCCGGCCAGATGGCAACACCAGCGGGAGGCAGGCGGGGGGACCGGGACTCAAAGCAGGTAAGGGATACAACAGCCAACGCTCACACGCCAAACAGCAGGTCCACAGCCTAAGATATCAATTGGTTCACCTTGGTAACTAACAGGATTTATATCTTTATTCAACAGAGGGGCACCCTCCCAAAGTGTGTTAAAAAGTGACTCAGGTATGATAGTGAACATTGACCCCGAATCAATCATGAGAGTAACATTCTTACCACACACATTGAATTCAGCAGTAGGTCTAGTTATTCTTCGTAAGTCTTGATTAACTTCCCCAACCATGCAGGAATCAGAACTTTCTCCCAAAACTAACGCCCGACTTAGTGTTAGTTTGGAGTCAAGACCTGGTTGGACCACATTACCTTTAGATTTAAACGTATCCATACTGTGAGAGTAAGGGGTATGATACCTCAAGAATCCTACATGCTCCAGAATTCCCCGGGACTCTGCATACATGGGGAAGTTGCCGATCACTCGGGACCCAGGAAGAAAGACCATCCACCTTTCGTCTTTCTCTGCAGAGCCGTGAGGAAGCCAGGGAGGGCGGAGCTAACCCCAGAACCGATAACACCTCTTCCTTGAAAAACAGGAGTCGGAAAGAGGAAGACGCGTTATCCTGCAGAAGCGGAACCCGAGAGGAGGAGCAGAACGCGGAAGTGCCTGGCGAGTCGGAGGAACGGGAACGCGAGGAGGATGCCGCCGGTGAAGACGGAGAAGACGACCACTGGACTGAAGATTGGTGGCGTCCACCGGAGAAAGCTGAGGAGCGGCCGTAACTCCGGAGAGTTACGGCAGGGTCGGTGAGTCACACCGCTTCACGGGCAGTCGGGGAGGGCGAAATCGAGGGTGGAGGTAGGGAGGTGTTGTAGAAGCCAAGGGAGGGTGTTATTTTTGCCGCTTGACGCTTGTGGTATCTGGGTCCTTATGCACTTAACCTCCCCCAACCTGCATCACCCTTAAGTCCTTGAGAAACGTGAACCCTTTTGCACTTAAACAGGAAAAACCCCGCACTACCTTTTAGGAAAAGACAAACCCCTATTCCTAAACACCACTGTTTTCCCTACTTCATTTTGAAATAGTACTTTCAAACCACCGGGTATTGGTGACGGTAGCCTAACCTCATACTGCAATGCCACTGACGGCCCTCATTCTTTCTTTTCTCCTTAAACAACCTCCGGACTCGGACACCATCACGGAGAGGGAGGAGTCTCAAGCCACGGCCACTGGCTCCACACTGGAAGATATCAAGACCCCTGTGACAACGCCTGAGGAGTCAGAAGAAGAGGATACTTGTTTTCCCACATCACCATGCCCCATTGTACTTCCTGCTAGTAAATCAGACACTGTTGGACAATATATCCAGCCTCTGCGTTTATATATCCGACCTGCCCTCCTACACATACTCTCAGACGACTTACACATGCGTGCATAATGTCCTTTGCGACCACACTTCTTGCAGATGTGTTCTAAAGCAAAACAATTTTTATAATCAGCCAAATTATATTGGCTACCACACCTCAAACATTCTCTATTCTTTTTTTTGGGAAACATTACCAAAAGTATTCACATTTTTTACACTTTTCTTAGACACAGCATTAACATCTACTTCATCATCCTTACTAGTTTCGATATTCGCTATATCATTGGAAAGGAGTAGTTTCTGTCCTGTAACTCCAGTTCTGTAGTAGGGGTATCTCTGTTATAGTCATAATCTAGTGAATAGTCCCGCCCATGTGCGTGGACCCCGGAGCAATAAAAAATAATCTCTTAAGGTGTCGAAAAATGCAGAACTGCAAAGACACTTAAGAGAGAATTAAAGACAGATAATGCAGCCTATTCACAGGCTACACTGTCCAGTACTTCAACTAGAAATTCCACCAAAAATCCACAAAACAGCAAAGCCTGTCCAGATTTCCCTTGCTTTAGCAGCAAACACCCTCTGGAATGATAGAGAGGAAGACCTGGACAGACAAGCCCCATAGGCTGCCATTATGTGGCTCAGAACAGGATACTGTGCCTTTAAGAGAACTTTCCAGAACTTCACAGTATCCCAGAATGCACTGCAGGTCCCATTTACTTTCAGTTCTTTTTGAAGGCGTAACACGCCAGACCTGTAGCATTCCTTACATGAATAACTCTCTCCACCGGGGAGGAGGGCGGGCACTTAACAGAGATACCCCTACTACAGAACTGGAGTTACAGGACAGAAACTACTTCTTCTGTAGTAGGGGATCTCTGTGTATAGTCATAATCTAGTGAATAGAATGGCAGGCCCAACCCCACACCAAAGCGGCGGTGGAGAGAAGAGAAATAACACCACTATTGTGCAAACAGATTTCGCAGCGAAGCCTGCCCAACCTGAGCGTCTGCCCTGGCATCAGTGTCCAGGCAGTAATGCTTAGCAAAGGTATGGACCGACTTCCAAGTGGCCGCCTTGCAGATTTCTGCAATTGGAACATTACGGAGCAAAGCAGTCGTGGCAGCTTTGCCCCTGGTGGAATGAGCCTTAGGTTTACCCCCTAAGGTCTTATTAGCCTTTTGGTATCACAGTTGTATGCAGGACACAATCCACCTAGAGATGGACTGTTTAGAGGTAGCAAGACCCGTCCTGACTGATCCATAATTGATAAACAATTGGTCAGACCTACGAATATCCTTGGTCTTATCCAGATAAAATTTCAACACCCTCCTAACATCCAGGGAATGCAGGGACCTTTCCGCTGGAGAGGAAGGATTCTGAAAAAACGTAGGCAAAGTTATGGTCTGGTTAACATGAAAGTCAGATATAACCTTTGGAAGAAATTTAGGGTGAGTACGCATGACAACCTTAGCAGCATGAAATACAGTATAAGGTTCCTGGCAACACAACGCCTGAATTTCACTCACCCTGCGGGCCGATGTAATGGCCACGAGGAACGCCGCCTTCCAGGACAGGTGCTGCAACGAAGCCTTATGAATAGGTTGAAAAGGCTCCTTCATCAACCTGGACAGCACCACATTCAAGTCCCATGAAGGCGAAGGAAGCCGGACAGGAGGGAACACTTTCTTCAAGCCTTCCAAAAAATCTTTGATCACAGGGATCTGAAAGAAGGAAGTCTGTGAAGGGCATTTACTGTAAGCAGTCAGCGCAGCAAGATGAACCTTAATGGAATGGACATTAAGGCCAGACTGCGCCAGATGTAGAAGATATGGAAGGATGACATCTTCCTTACACGTCGTAGGGTCATAGTTCTTGGACTTGCACCAGATGCAAAACCTCTTCCACTTGTAAGCATAGGAAGTCCGAGTGGAAGGTCGCTTAGCCTCCTTCAGTATGTCCATACAATCTTCTGGTAGATTCAAATGGCCATATTGCACTATCTCAGGAGCCAAGCCGCCAAACTCAAAGACGAGAGGTTGGGGTGCAACATCTACCCCCCGAACTTCGTGAGAAGGTCCGGCCTGCACGGCAGCCGTATGTGAGGAAGGAGAGACCGGTGAAGCAGGTCCGTTAACCACCACTGCCTGGGCCATTCCGGGGCAATCAGGATCATCCGCGCCCTGGACTGAGACAGCTTGATGAGCACCGCCGGAATCAGGGGAATGGGTGGAAAAGCGTACAGAAAGCTGTTCGACCAGTTGATCCATAAAGCATTCCCCAGCGTCCCTTGCTGGTAGTACCTGGAGGCGAAGTCTCGGCATTTGCTGTTTTCGGCTGTGGCGAACAGATCTACGTCTGGAGTCCCCCACCTTGCGAAGACTTCTCCTAGTACATCGTCATTTATGACCCATTCGTGGTTTTCCTGAATCAGTCTGCTCAGTGCGTCTGCCTGAACATTCTGCACACCTGGTAGATGGGCAGCCGTTATCGTCAGTCCTCTGGCCAGAAGCCAGTGCCAGATCGCCTGCGCCTCCTGTGACAGGGTGCGCGATCTCGAGACCCCCTGCTTGTTGAGGTAATACATCATGGTCGTATTGTCCGTTTGCACAAGCAGAGAGTTGGTCTGGAAATACGGAAGAAAGGCCTTCAGCGCCAAGTGAACAGCTCTGAGTTCCAGGAAATTGATGTGTTTCGTGGACTCCGTCTGGGACCACGTCCCTTGAATCTGTAGGTCTCCGGAGTGCGCCCCCCAGCCGTGGAGAGACGCATCCGTCACAATAGTCTGTGTGGGAATGTCCTTGAGGAAGGGAACCCCTCTCAGGAGATTCTCCGCTGAACACCACCACTTCAGAGACTGAAGAGCATGCAGAGACAGTCGTATCTTGTCGTCCCAAGATCCTTTCCTCTGATCCCACTGATCCTCCAAGCACTCCTGCAACGGTCTCATGTGCAGTCGTGCGTGCGGCGTGAGGAAGATACAAGAGGCCATCGTTCCCAGTAGAGAAGACACCGTCCTCACTGTTGTAGATGGAGTGGTCATAAGAGCCTGAGCCTTCCGAAGGAGTGATAATCGTCGCTCCTCCAAAGGAGACACGCTTGCTGACAGCGTATTGATGGAGGCTCCCAAGTACTGTATGCACTGGACCGGAGTCGGGACAGACTTGGACATGTTGATATGCAACCCCAGCTTGTTCAAGAGAACGCACGTCTTCTGGAAGTGTGCTTGAGCTTCCGAGAAGGAGGAGGCCTTGATCAACCAATCGTCCAGGTACGGGTAGACAAACACCTTGTTCTTCCTTAGGTGTGCGGCTACCACTGCCATGCACTTCGAGAATGTTCTGGGCGCAGACTTCAGTCCGAATGGCAGTACTGTGTACTGATAATGATTGGTGCCGACTTGGAATCGTAGGAACATCCTGTGTTTGCGTGCAATGGGCACATGGAAGTATGCATCCTGTAGGTCTATGGCACACAGCCAGTCTTCCCGTTGCAGCTGTGGATAAATCTGATGCAACGACAGCATGCGAAACTTTTCCCTGCAAATCCACTTGTTTGCTTGTCGCAAAAACAGAATGGGCCTGAACTCGTTCTTGTCCTTTTTCCGGACCAGGAAGAACCGGGAGTACAGACCTCTTCCTCTTTGAGACAGAGGTACGTCTTCTATCGCCCTTTTCCTTAACAGGATATCGGCCTCCGCCTGGAGCTCGCGCAGCTGAAACTGCGAGCTGACCGGAGGAATAGATGGAGGTGGGCTGGTGAACCGAAGACTGTATCCATTGCAAACAATATTCAGCACCCACTTGTCCTGAGTAATTTTTCTCCACTCTGCCAGAAAAAATCGAACGCTTCCCCCCACCGGAGCGGGTAACGGATGAAGGGGAAGTAACAGCTCAGCGTCGAGACTCGGCCACGCCCTTGTTCGCTGTAGAGGACTGCTGGCCTCCTCTATCCTTCTGGCGCTTCTGGAAGGGCCTTCGGAACTGCTGCTGTTGTTGCTGCTGCTGTCCCAAAGCCTGTCCTCGCCCTCTGCCCTGCGCCCTGAACCGTCTCTGGAACGGGCGGTAGGTTTTCTTGTCCTTGGGCTTCTCCAAGCCCACAGCCATCAAAGTCTCGGCCTCCGCCTTCATGTGGGCCATCTCATCATCTGCGTGTTTCCCGAACAGGGTCTCCCCCGAGAAGGGCAGATTAGCCACTCACTGCTGGGCCTCCGGTTTGAGTGACGTGAGCCTAAGCCAGGCATGGCGTCGCTGGTTGATCCCATGACAATACCCATGGGCCGCCAAAAGAGAGGCATCAGCAGCCGCGCTGATGACCTGGTTCGAGACCAGCATCCCTTCCTTCTGGATCTCCAGGAAATCCTCCCTCCGAACTCGTGGAAGGAGATCCGCAAACTGTTGGAGGGATTCCCACAGGGCCCGATCATAACGCCCTAGCAGAGCCGCATCGCAGGCGGCCTTCATGGACGTAGAGGCTGTCCCACAGGCCTTCCTGCCATTTGAGTCGATCCATCAGCTCTCCTTATCCGGAGGCACGGTAGAGGACGGGGAGGTAGAATGTTGTTTTCTGGCTGCCGTCACTATAACGGAGTCCGGCACCGGGTCAATCCTCAGAAAAGCCGGGTTGGAATCTGGAGACCTGTACTTCTTAAGAAGGCGGGACGGAGCGGCTTTCGTCGCTGCAGGCGTAAGAAACAGCTCCTCCGCTGGCTCTACCAATCCTGGCACGAGCGGTAGTAGAGGGCGAGACAAATGCTTCTTGTAAAGTGTCTCAAAAATCACGGACGTCGTAGGTGTTGGAGCCGTCACCGTGATTCCCAATTTTGCTGCACCCCTCAAGAGAACATCCTGGAAGGTGCTGATGTCATCCACAGGAGACACCCTCGTCCCCGGGGAGTCTGACAAGGTCGGGGAGAAGGACCTGGTTCTGGAAGAGTCCGTGCGGGACCGTGATCCGCGCCTCCTGTGGTGCCGTCTTGACCTCGTAGAGGACCTGTGACGAATGCGCGACCTCCCTCTCCGTCCAGGGTGGGATCGCGGCTTCCTAGGCTCCGGTCGCCCTGCCGGTTCCACCGGGGCGGGAGACTTTGGCTTGGATGGAGCCCTTGGCCGAGGGGTCCCTTTAGGAGGAGTCGGGAACCATGGTAACGAGCCGGTCCTCGGGGGTATTGGAGGAGGTTTGTCCACAGGCAACTGGGGTTGCGGTTGAGGCTGAGGATATGGAAGTGGAGGCAGGGTAGGATCCGGAGGCGGAAGTCCTCTCGGTAACGGAGGAGGAGGAGTAACCGTCTTTGGCCTAGGAGGGGTATACACAACAGAGTACACCGAGCCCCGTGAACCACCCTCTCTACTAGGCTGGGACCTTGGAAAGTCTTCTACAGGCACTTGACGCTTGCCAGATTGACTCCTGGCGCCAGAACTCCTTCCGTGCCTCCTCGGCGTTGAAGAACGGCGACCAGACGGCGAGCGTCGGACCCTCGACGGCGAGCTGCGCCTCCTCGACGGCGAGCGCCGATCCCTCGACGTCGGATGCCTTCACCTCGACGGTGACCTTCTGCGTCTCGACGGAGACCTTCTACGCCTCGACGGCGATCTTCGCCTCGACGTCGAGGATCCGCTCGACTACGATATTCTCCTCTTCGCCGACGGCGAACGGCGGTGTCGCCTCGACGGCGAGCGCCAACGCCGGGCCTCTCGACATCGAAAACTCAACGTCGACTCCGACGAAGACGACGATGAAATCGTCACTGGAGACTTCGACGGTGGTCTGTTCAGATCCCTCGACGTCGAACATCGACGTCGCTTCGACCCAGAGCCCTGGGGAGACGGGGAACAGACTGTAGTCATCCCTCTCGACGTCGTAGTCGGTGCAACCGACCCCGACGGAGAATGGTGACACTTGCTGGTCTTCCTGCCCCTGGGGAGCCCCTCAGAGGCCTCAGCACGGGCAGAGGAAGCCCCTCCAGACCCACCTTGCGCCTTCAGTCTTCTTTCCTCAAGTCCCTGAAGCCTGATCTTCTTTCTGTCCTTCAGGGTTCTGGCAGAGAAGCCTTGACAAATCTCACACTCCTCTGGGACGTGGGAAGAGGGAAGGCAGAGGATACACACCTCATGGGGATCTGATTTGGCCTTCTTCCTGGAGCACTCCGGGCATTTGTCAAATAATGCAGGCATATTTGACATAAAAAGAGTGCTGAAAGCAAGAAGAAAAGCATCAAAGTACTTAGAAAGTACTAAACTTGACAAAAAAGTGAAAAATCACCAAATAAACCCTTGAAAAGGGAGAGCTCAATGCTCCAGGGTCCTGCTTGCAGGAACCGGAAAAAAGAACTGAAAGTAAATGGGACCTGCAGTGCATTCTGGGATACTGTGAAGTTCTGGAAAGTTCTCTTAAAGGCACAGTATCCTGTTCTGAGCCACATAATGGCAGCCTATGGGGCTTGTCTGTCCAGGTCTTCCTCTCTATCATTCCAGAGGGTGTTTGCTGCTAAAGCAAGGGAAATCTGGACAGGCTTTGCTGTTTTGTGGATTTTTGGTGGAATTTCTAGTTGAAGTACTGGACAGTGTAGCCTGTGAATAGGCTGCATTATCTGTCTTTAATTCTCTCTTAAGTGTCTTTGCAGTTCTGCATTTTTCGACACCTTAAGAGATTATTTTTGATTGCTCCGGGGTCCACGCACATGGGCGGGACTATTCACTAGATTATGACTATACACAGAGATCCCCTACTACAGAAGTTTATCTCTCTTGCTTAGTTCCTTTATACATTTCTGTGACTCCTCAATTACCTTAGCTATGTCAATAGCTTCCTTGAGTGATGGGTTTTTAGCAGCCCAAAGTCTCTCTTGTATCTTCCTGTCTCGACATTGTACTATGAGTTATTCATGAATCAATTCTTCACACATTGTCCCAAAGCAGCACCTCACTGACAATTCACGTAACCTGGCTACAAAATTGTCAATACTCTCACCTTCAGACTGAGGTTGAGTGTAACATTTGTACCTTACCATGACTAAATTCACTTCTTTTGCAAACCTTGTTTCCAACCTCTTGATAGCCTCTTTGTATTCATTATCCATAGGCTGACCGTTAGGGCCCATGGCTACAGGAAGATACTTAAAAACATGCTGACCCTCACTCCCCAAAGCACTCAGTAGTAAAGCCTTCTTTCTTGCGGATGAAAAATTAGCTCCATGAAGAGCTTTACTATAATTTTCTAGCATTTCTAACCAATCTTCCCACATGATAGTAGGAGTACCAGGTGAAGGAAAAAACAGAGGTGGCATAATAACATTCAAATGAGGATCACACATGACTAAAGAGGTCCAATAAAGTGTGATATATATAGAAAAAATGTACACAACATTTCCATTCACAGTTTCGTAGAAATGATTCACAATACATAATCAAAAACGCAATGGTCAACATTTAACAGTCTTTTCCTGTCATTATAACAAAACAACTTCTATGGTGTTGCAGGTTCTTCTAAAGAGAGAACAGGGGGTGCACATATATTCCCATGGTAGTTATTCCATTTACTCCATATGTCAATCCATTATTGGCGGCACCCTCTTGAGACATAAACAAACTTCTCACGCAACATACACCAGTCCAAATCTGCTTTCCAGCCTTCGACCATGGGCCCAGCCAGGTTCCTTTTTGCGACCATTAGCCCCAACGTCACCCAAGGGTGGTCTTTTCTACCTAAATCTGTGGATGGAGATCAAGAGACACCTCTTGATCTCCATCCCAACCACAAGCCCGAGGACCTCCCCGAGGCAGTCGTGCAGCCCCCTCCAGTACCGCTGTATATGCTCACACTCCCTCAGAATATGGATAAATGTGCCCTCTTGCCAACACTGTCGCCTGCACATGCCCTCATCCCCTCTATCCATACTGACAAGCTGAGTCCCCGTAACGTAAAATCTATGTAGGATCTTCAGTTGCACCAGACATAACCTAGATGATATAGCCATTTCCCTTGGAGAGGCCACTTCCTCATCATCGAGTTCCAAACCATCATTTCCCCAGCGGTTACGAAGCACCTGGAGGGGGTCTAGTGTGTTGTTTACCAGTTTCTTGTACGTCAGGGATACCGCCTTAGTTGGTAAGGACCCGTCTAGCAATCTGTCCTCTAACGGTGAAGCATCCAGAGGGGATGTTCCCCATGTCAGATTAGTTGTCAATGCATGCCGAAAATATTCTGAATGAGCTAGGTCGTATTCTTGTTGCAAAGTGGCAAAGGAGATCACATCTCCTTTTTCCATAGGTCTCCAATTTTAGTATTCCCGATTAGGTCCCCTTTACCGAATCCCTCCGAACGTCTCAGGGTCCCAGTTCTTCTGAGTCCCACAAATAGGTCACCATCGTAAGCTTATGGTTACCCCCTAGAGTCCCATTTACCACATGCCACACCTGCACTAAATGCCTGGTTGGCCCCGTGAGGGGAACACTCCTGGGCTTGGAGTAAAGGGAAACGTTATAATTGTCATGGGGGGCGTGGCTACCAGCCGACAATGGTAGACGTGAGCTGAGCCTGCTCCGTCTAAAGCCCTGAAAATAAGCTAATTATCCTGCACAAACTGCTGCTAAAACCCCCACAAACACACCCGCACGCAGAGTAGAGGACCCGGGCAGAGAACAGTGGCGACTGCGAACTCCGACCGCAACGGAAAACGACTCCCGGCGTCCCGAGGCGAGAGGCCTACCATCTAGTCGGAAGCAGCGGCCCACAGTGGAGAGTAAGGCCGGACGCTGCTGACTTCCGGGCGGCATCACCTAACATCCGGGTACCGCTCGGGATGCGGAAAGAACCAAGTGATTGCCGTGGACGCTAAGCGGGATTAAGGGTGTCTCCCGCCACTCGCAAACCACAGATTCACAAAAATGGAACAGAGAGGGAAGATCACCCGCCTCGCGGAGCGCGTCTTAACGCGTCCAGGGGCAGGTAACGGAGAACGGGAGAGTGGCACGGAGCGCGCCCGCTGCCGGGGGTGCCGGGACTGAAGGAGAGCCACCCGGACAGCCACATTATACCTGAAGGTTGCTGCCGGAGAGCCCCGGGTCCCAGCATAAGGTGCAACGTTCCCCTGCAGCCCTGCAACAGGCGTCCGCCATCTTGTGCGCTGGATATTGGGATCAGGAGCGAGATCGTCAGTGGACCGGAGCCCTGGGACGCTGAGAGCAGAACGGCCCTTGCTCAGCTGAGGAATCACAGTCGCAAGTGTCTTCTATGATTATAACTGGGGCTCATTGTCTGCTACCTCAGAGGAAGGCATACCTGTGGAGCCCATAACTCAGGGGCAGATACCGGACGTACGCCATCACAGTTCGGAAACCTTGATGCAATATACAAGAGTGGAGGGGGGCATCACAGAGTACTGCAGAGACACGACAACGTGGGGGTGCCCAGGGCTTCTGCAGAAGGACCCACCAGGGACACAACAGTGAGGAGCAATATGGTGCGAAATAAAAAACGCCAGCCGGACGCAATGGGGCACGCCACATTACGCTCAGCCAGCTCCGAGGACCCGTCGGCATCCTCCAATAATGAAGCGATCCCACCAACGGGCATGGAATCGTAAGAGGCAAAGTTAGATCTGATCCTGACCGAAATCAGGGCCTCGAGAGAAGCACTGGAGGCCCGAATGGATACGATGTCCACTGGATTGTCCCTGTTGAAGGCCGATCACAAAAAACTCTCAGACAAGGTCACGGAATATAAGCTAGCATTGGATGATCTGATCCCACAGTCGACGGAACACTCTACGAAAATAGAGGCACTAGAACGCCAGATGAAAGGCTTACGGGACAGAGTGGATGATGCGGAGGGACGCTCGCGCCGCAACCATGTACGCATTCTTGGCGTTCCGGCACGACGTGAGGGTGCTAATCCGACGCAGTTTGTGGAAGACTGGATAAAGACGGTTGTGGCCCTGGAGGACCTCACCCCGCTGTTTAGTGTGGAGCGCGCACACAGGGTACCCCCAAGGCCACCAAAACCAGGGCCCCCCCCCATGTCCACTGATAGCTCGTCTCTTACACTATAAAGACGGGGACGCAGTCCTGAGAGCGGCGAGGGAGAAGGCCCCGATATGATACGAAAATAGAACAGTGTCGATATATCCAGACACCCCGGCATTTCAGAAAGCAATGTCCTCCTTTCTGGGCGTGAAAGGCACCCTGCGGGAACGAAACCTGAAATATGCCCTGTTCTTTCCGGCACGCCTCAAAGTCATACATGAGCACAAGTCCTACTTTTTCGACACCCCGGAAGAGGCATCGGAATGGATTGAAGTGGCGCTCTCACCAGGCTTGTCGCAGGATCCTATGGAAAATGCAATGGAAGTGGAAGCGGCTGACAATATGGATACAAGACCAGCCCCAGGGGACCCAATGGACAAAGCGGCTGACATGTCTGGAGCCTGTGCGCCAACTGGAGGGGAAGGCATGATGGAGATGGCACCACTGACGATGGATGCTCTGGTGGCCCATGATGCCAGAAACAGGGCAGAAACGAACAGCAAAGGCAGCTCACGCACAATGGCTTCGTAATCTGACACTAGCCTGCAGTTATTTCCACGAATCACGGCGCAGATGGCAAATGACTTTTGATAAGCTGGCTCAGAGACGCAGGGTGGTAATGTATGCATATGCCTTAAAGAATTTTGGAAAGGGGTGTATAGCATGGGTTCTGTTCAGCTAACAGGGCGAACAATGGAGAGATTTTGATAACAGACTCTGGGACAGGAAGAAGGGCCACCCCCACAGGCAAAAGGCAAAATGGAATTGTGTTTTTACCCCTGTTGGGTTCTGTTGTTTGGTCCTAGACAGTTAGAAGGAAGGGACCTTACAGTTGGGAAGTTAAGCACCAGATAACACACATACAGTATCGCACATCGACATATGGGCTGACAATGATGGCGAGATCACAAGAAACAAATGAACACCGTTATGGCAACAACTAACACATATAAACTCTGCACGTGGAATGTGAGAGGCATGGGTTCGGTACATAAAAGGCACAGGATATTGGCTCAACTACACAGGCGTCAGGTAGTAATAGCGTGCCTACAAGAAACACACTTAAATGGAGCGGAAGGCGCCAAGATGGCTAGAAAATGGAAGGGACAGCTTTATGCCACCGAGTACTCGGCATTCTCCCGTGGGGCGGCTATTTGGGTTAAAAACACAGTCCCATTTAAAAAACTCGAGCACCGAATAGACAGAGAGGGGAGATACGTGTTCGTTAGGGGGTTGCTGGACGGCTCTATAGTGGTATTAGGCTGTATCTAAGCCCCCAATACAGAGCAGTCGAAATTCTTTGACACCATTAGTGGGGTGCTTTCAGAATGGTCGGAGCATGTTTGGATAATTGGTGGAGACTGTAATGCGGTGTTGGATCTGTGTCTTGACAAGTCCCACCCCCCCCTTGAATGCAGCAGAGAGCAAGAAACAAGCGGAAGCGTTGGCCCGCGAAGACGCTGTCGGATCATAACTCGTGGAGCTGTCGATACAATGGGGGAAGCTCCCTACTCCGATTCCAACCTGGCGATTATCCCCTGAATTGTTGGAAGACCCCGTCTTTAGGGCGACAGTGTCAGACTCCATTGCAAAATACTTTGTTGAGAACAAAAACACAACTGGTTCCAGACAAATAGAATGGGACGCCTTTAAGGTGACCATACGTGGGGTGGCGATGGGTACAAAAGTGGGCATTAAGCACTCATTGTTAGGGAAGCTCAAGGAAGTAGAGGCTAGCCTAGCTATGCTTGAAAATGAGGCAGCGGGCACGGCAGTCTCACGCAACTTCAAGAGGCACACATACAACATGCGGAACTACTGGAGGAACTCCACGTAATAGACTACAGAGAATACACATGCAGGCAACATATGCAGGCAGATAGATCTGGTCCATTATTGGCCCGACTAGTGCGCAACGCCCCACAGGCCACTCCAATAGTAGAAGTGAGAGACAGGATGGGGACGGTAGTCCAAACACAACTAGCCATCAACAGCACGTTCAAAGACTACTACGCTGAGTTGTATAGCTCGCATGCACCACTAACGGACGCGGCCTTGGAGTCATTCCTGACAGACGTAACCATTCCACGACTCTCGGCCGCACATCAGAAAAAGTTGGCGACCAATATAACTCTGGCCGAAATTAGGCAAGCCATAAAGGCGCTGCCAAAGAACAAAACACCAGGGACTGATGGCCTGCCGGCCGAGTTCTACATGACATACATTGACATGCTGGCCCCACACTTACACACTCTGTACAACATATCGAGGGAATCCCGCACTTTACCACCTACTACACTACAGGCGCTAATAGTATCCCTACTAAAACCCGGCAGGAATGCCCTGCACCTGGAAAATTACAGGCCCGTGTCCTTGTTAAACACGGACTACAAGATCCTTAGCAAGATCTTGGTATCCCGATTGTCCCAGTATATACCGACACTCATACATCCAGATCAATGTGGTTTTGTGCCGGGTAGAAGTACTACAATGAACCTTCGGAGGTTGAGTCAGTTACTGGCACTAGAGGATACTAGAAATAATAATGAGGGATGCATCTCTCTGGATCTAAAGCAGGCATTCGATTCTCTGAGGTGGGATTATATGTTTGCGATCCGGGGCAAGTTTGGCATCCCACAAGAATACATCGAATGGGTAACGCTGCTATATCTTCACCCCACAGCACAGATCGCCTAATGTTGAGAAGGCACTGTTGCGCAAAGAGGCCTACCTAATACTTCGCTTTGACACCATCAATACCGGCCTCCACTCAATTAGTGAAATCACCAGGCTTTAAGAATGGTTCATAGCTACTCAAACTTCAGGTCCCACAATGCACCATTTTGGGAGACCAATACATCCCACCCGTGATTGGTTAAGAAAACAGCGGGCCTCTTAGAGAGGCCGGTGGAACTGAATCCGATTCACTTCACGTGATGGAATGAGGAAGTAGAACACGCTGCCAAATTGAAAGGTACGTGTAGACATTTCGACTGAATAAGGAAATGTGAGCCAGCGGTAACGCTGTAACATACAGCGCCTGTGTCTCGGTAGCAGAGTATCAGGCTTCATATTATTTATTAACTAGACAGCGCCACAGTTTTTATAAATCCATTCTCATAATCTGGCTGTGAAAGTGCCGCCGCGCCGTTTGTAAACAATCTAGCGCGCGCCTTTTGTCACAATGATTTAAAGCCGAGGCAAGTGTTCGGCTTTCAACAAACGATAAGCCCTTCACAAGCTCATTGAAAGACTGCATTTCAAATAACCAGCGCCTGTGTTTCTTTAGATAGGATCACAGAACCCGATGGCAGCCTAAAAGGGGAACCGGCACACACCGGTACCTTCAGGAAACGAAGACGTTCTTGAGGTTTCTGCGAGCTGTCTACACCCACAACTTTGGATGACTATGAAGAAATTCAGTAAGTGACTTTAGGCCCCTGCACATAACATCTTGGAGCCAGGTTGAATCGATTACCAATAAGTGAGTAATCCGCTCATTTTGTTTTCAGTGATTTATGTGAAAAACGAGTGGCACAACTTCAAAACAGGAAATAGCAGAAAACAGCAGGCTCTCCCCTTACCTTAGATCCAGGTATGAGAAAATTGGTATTTTTCCTATCTGTACTTCAATTTGCAAAAACTGCACATAATCAGTACCTGATGTGAAAACACGTGTGTTTTTTTAGAAAGGCGCACAGACTCGACAAATCCATGAAAAGTTTTTTGGATGAACTGAACTTACCTCAAGTCCCCAGAGGTATGTTTCATTTTTAAAGTTGTACATAGGAGAAGGATGGAGCAGGTTGAGGGGAGCAATTTATAACGAGTGTCCACAATTTGTTTATGTCTTTACCATCAGGTTTAAGAAACGGGGGAAAGAATTCATTTGGCCCTGAAGAGAGTTTGTGAAGAAACCTCCCAAACTCGAAACGCGTAGGCGAACAGGATCAAGTCCTAAGTCTTGAAATATAGATAAAACGTTTAGGAATTTGAAGCCTACTAACACTTCCACCGAGAGGTTGTTGTGTTTTCAGCAGACTCATTGGAAGTCTGCTTGTCGGTCAAATATTGTTCTTTGTGATTAAGTGCTCATTATGATGTTATTGAAAAATACTTTGACATTTTTCCCTTTTGTATGATATGGTATCACTTTTTTGTACATTATCTATTAGTTATATGTCTCTACACTGTATATGTATTTTGATTTAAGTTTTTTTGTCGTAAAGATTATGCATCACATATTTTTGATTGAAGCTTTTTGTTGTAAAGATTAGGCATCACGACATTTATGGTCAGTACGTGAAAGGCAATGGTATTTCTCTTGACTTAAATAATATTCATTAAAAGTTGCTTTTTTTACAAAATTGATGAATAAAACGGCGCAACTAATCGCCAAGATAAACATAGTAATTTTTGTTTATCCTTTTCATCCGAAATTGTATGGTGCGAAATGTTATGAAGTGTGGGTTCCTTCCTCTTTTTTATAAAGTATTCGGGCCCTTACCCCACTTCTGTCCACATGGGCCAAACTCTTTTTTGAAAGACATATCTTCACCCCACGGCACGCGTCCGAACTAACAAGTGTATCTCCACACAAATTGACATAATGAAAGGCACGCTGCAAGGGTGCCCATTATCGCCGTTGCTGTTCATACTCGCTCTGGAACCATTAATAATTAAAGTGCGAACGCTAGCACACACGAAAGGGATACAGAGACACTCCATACCCCATATAATATCGGCCTATGCCGACGATATCATCTTATACATTAAGGATATGACGGTCGGATTGGATCCACTCCCGGCAATATTCCATGAATTCAGGACCATATCAGGGCTACTGATTAATGAATCGAAGTCTTATGGTTACGGCTTCAACACTCCATTAGAAACCACACATATTAGGTTTGATCCGCACTGTTTGCAGGTGGCACCCACAACTTTCAAATACTTAGGAATACAGGTATACAGAAATGCCTGGGACCTTTTGGATGGTAACCTGGGCAGGGCAATCTCCACGCTCAAGACGCAAATACAATTCTGGAACACACTACCCCTGTCGATAGCTGGGAAGGTGGCAATTACAAAGATAGTGGTCTTGCCCAGGATGATATATTTCTTTACTAATCTGCCCCTCATGGTTCCGATGCCCTTTCTCAAGTCCCTGAACACGTTGTTAACAGAATTGATATGGGGTGCGGGCAGGCGCCGTATCAGCCTGGCTAAGTTGCAGTTACCCACGGACAGGGGCGGCATGGGGGTGCCAGACCTAACCGCCTACGGTTACGCTTGTCAACTCCAGTGGCTGGCCTACTGGCTAGCGGGGCATAACCTACATGAAATAGGCATGACTGAGATGGACAGGAACAAAGGCACTATACACCGACTGCTGTTGCCAAACACTAGAGTACCTGCTGCAGCGCCATACCTCCTGACCCTAGCTATCAAGTGCTGGAAAAAAGCAGTCAAGTACAATAATGCGGCGACGTTTTATGCACCCACTATACCCCTACTGGGTCTACCACTGGGAGACGGTATCCTGACGGAACAAAAACTCCGGATGTGGCAGAAAGCAGGGGTCCTGCAAGTAGGGGACTTTTTCGTGGAGAACGCTATCATGACACATGCAGACTTTGTACATTTGCATCAGGCCCCTGACACGTTATTTCTGCTCCACGCGCAGGTTACACGCTACATAACCTCGACATGGACACGGGATGGGTCAGAACCGCCCACGAACTCGCTCCTTACTAGGCAATATCTAATGGGGACCGGCGGCCACCTGACGAGGTGGTTAACGGCTGGCATCAGAGGAGACAGGGCAATCACACTGCAACCCACTCGGGCACGATGGGAGGGTGATATAGGCCATGTACTCAGAGATAAGGACTGGGAAAAGATACTTAAGTTTCCTAAAAAAGTGTCTCACAATCCAAAATTCAAATTCACCCAATTAATGGTAGTGCACAGGGCATATCTCACTCCCCATAAACTGCATGCCATGCTCCCAGATACAGCCAATACATGTCCCAGGTGCAGAGCGGACGATGCAGGACTGCTACACATGTTATGGGATTGCCCCAAGTTAGGCTGTTACTGGACAACAGTCCAAAAAACTCTAGCTGAGGTTGCTCCGGATAGACCTTACACATCGCCACTTTACAGCTTGCTAGGTTTAGGCCACAGGGAAAAAAAGAGGAGCGCAGCCTCCCGCTTCGCTGATCTGGCACTACTCCTAGGGAAAAGGTTAATAACGATGCGATGGAAATCGCCCAGACCTCCGGATGCGGAAGGCTGGCACAGCGAGGTGGTGCGATGGGGTAGAGCAGAAGGGATGGAACTGCGAAGGGAAGAACGCAGAGGCTTATGGAAAATGCACATCTCGCTGGAATGGGATGCTATGCTAGCAGAATTTGAGGCTTGTGCTGACTCACTTCTCGATTAATGATGTAGAATGCGGGTTCACACGCAAGAAACTACATGTTTTATTTAGGATATAAGCAATGTGTTAGTCGAAGGGACCAGTGGGGCGGCGTGTCAAAGTACGACACACGATTTAAGAGGAGGACACACGTGAGCAGAGAGGAGAGATGTTAACGGGAAAAATACAATACACAGATGTATAGATGTGTTGGAATTTGCCAAAGAAGTACGGAGATGTGAGATCTGAAAAGTGCTAAGAGTGCAGGGTGGGGGGGGGGGGTTACGAATAAGTGGGAGTAATACAAAAGAAAATTGAATGACAAGATGATAATTGTACAGTCGGAAACACAATGTAGAATGTACGGTATAGTAACTGTGAAATGAACACATGGCTGTACTAATTATTGATGCAATAAAGACATTTTCACAAAAAAAAAGTTATAATTGTCATCTGTGTTTATTGTTTTGTTTCTCCATCTGCCCTTTGTCCATCTCTGGCACAGCTATATCTACTTACAAAAATGCTGCTTTCTGTTCGGGTTATAGAAATGCATGTGTGGATTGTATTTTAGGTCTGGATAGAGTGAAACAGTTGTGCTGCCTTACTCAATTGTGGTTATGTAGTTTCATGTGACTGCGGAGAGTGATAATATAATGCAGTTCTCACTATAGGAATGCACCCACTCTGAGGCTGTGTTTGCTTCAATACATAAGCACCTTACATACTTACTTGCATTTAGGTATTTATTTTTTTGACACTTGCACTCGGCGTACCCTGCAATGTTCTTGCACAGCTCGTTATCAGCACACGCAGGGTTACACTGCGGCACACCTGGAATAATACAAAACAACAGATCAGAAACTTTGAAGAGAGTCTATGAATATTATGGCACCTTAATGACAATGCTGGCAAACACACCAAGACTGTGCCTAGGTTCTCTGTTAATACTTTATTGTTTGATTACTTAAAACCATCACAATGTAAACGCGTTCAGTTCATTCGTGAAAAAGACAACTCAATAAAAATTACAAAACTGTGTTATTCTTTTAATTCGCTAAAACAATATAAGCCGTTAAAATTCAGCTAAAAGTCAGATTCAGATCGGTAATGGTTAACAGTCAAAGGTTCTGTTGTGGGACCTGTAGACAAAATGCCGCTCTGCTGAAGTAAGAGAGAATCAGCAGCTCTAGTATCTTGCAACAGTTTTGACACTTTACTGACTAATTCGGTGAAGCCAATGTTCAGCTTCGTGCTGTCCGGGTATAAGGCAGCTATTAGGCATGATCGAACTTCTAACCTAATCCATTCTTCTCGCAATAGAGATCGTCTGTCTGTAAGTATTGTGGGACATACACAGACTATGTGTTCAATGTATTCAGAGTAGTACCTGCACATCCTGCATTTAATACTATTGACTATTGTCGGAACTATGCCATTTGGGAAGGTTCTTCAAAAAAGACAATCCTCCCATCCTCCGTGCTAAAAACTTGTGCTTCCAGTTAAGTGCAAATGTGCTTGCTAAGTAGGGAGACTCACGCCTGGTTTAAATGTGGAAATCACTGCCCATGCCTGCTTCGTCTTTGACAATATTGCCCTGTCAGAATGATAGGGACTCAGCTCTTCTTTATGAGCGCCTTTAGCGCCGGCTGTGAGGGATTTGTTTCCCAGAATTCCTTAACTCCCAGTAATTGTAGGCTGGAATGCCAATGATGTCGCTATTTCTGGCTAGTAGGGCTTTCGATATTTCCTTCCAAAGTCTGGCCTCCAAGGAGCCTTCGCGGGCGTGACGCAATCTGTTGCAAACCTTTATAAACGTGCCAGCCTCTACGCCATGGTGGTCTACTAGGCCTAGTTTGAGAAGGACTTGGGCTGGCGAAGCGGATTTTGGCAGTCGGAATGCACGTTTATGAATTTTGATTGTTAGATTGTTCAATAAAGTGCTTGTTGAGTCCCTCATGATCTCGTGCCCATATGACAGATAATGAGTTATCTTCGCCTTCATCACTTTCAGCATAGGGGTGAGTCTTGGGCCAAGTAGCGGTTTTGACAGTTTCGCAGCGGCGGCCTCTAGTGACAACCCTTTGGCCTTTAATGCTTCTTTCTGCTCGACGAATGAGCATCTAGTATCAAGAAAGATTCCCAAGTATTTGTAGTGGGGTGTTGATTCAAGCTTAGCATTGTTAAAATACCACCCTCCGCGTGACCTCTTATGATTCCCAAAGGAAATTGTTTTTGTTTTCAGCAAGTTCAACTCGAGGGAGTTTCTTGTTGTGTAGGGGAGCAATTCAACGAGTAACCTCGGCCTAGGCCTGCTTTTATTTGGCTTAGCAACACCAAATCATCAGCATACAGCAGTTTGCTGATGTGGGTTCTGTCTAGTTGAGTGGGGTGACAGTTAACGCTATCAAGTTTTGAGGATAAATCCGATATGAACAAGTTAAAAAGGAGTGGGGCCAACACACAGTCTTGTTTGACACCACTATTGATTCCGATCTTCCTAGAGACGTGGGAGCCTTCAACCTGCTTAATTCTAATCCATGTTTTCGAGTGCAGTTGGACTATAGCATGTAGAAGGGCTGGTGGTATGCCCCAGGACTCTAGTTTTTGCCACAGCAGGGTCCAAGGCACCCGGTCGAAGGCTGCCTTAAAATCAACCAAGCAGCAATGTATTTGGGTTTGTTGGACTGCTGCTTTCTCTATCAAGACGGGGTCCAGTAGACTAACCATAGCTCAACTTCTGATTTAAACAAGGCCTGGGTAAGACCATTTGGCCCTGGGGCTCCTTCGGCCCTAGCTTTCTCTATTGAGGGTGAGATCTTGTTTTTTAGATCGTCTGGTGTCAATATAGTCTCTGACAGTGATTCGTTGTTTTCCACATAGCTCTCGTTTGTTGGTTCGTCTATTGCGTTAATAGCTAAAGGACTGAGGCAAGGTCGGCTTGAGCTCTTAACTTCTGGAGATGGTATCACTGCATTGGCTAATCCGAGGGGATAAGGTGGTCGTCCTTTTTAGTATGATCTCTGAAATGAGATGATAAAAACTGGATCCATTCCTCTGCGCTGATTTTTGCTCTGCTGTGGTCGAGGTTGCCTTGTAAGCCCCTATTTACGAGTGACCAGAATTGTTTTGCATGGGGTTCTTGCTTTCGTAGATAAATTTCATTCAGAATTGATCCGAGGCGACTTGTTTTTCCCTATCGTGGACTTGAAAGCTGCTTGGGCTTGCTTGTAATTGTTGAATTTGGTTTCCTTGACAAGCGAAGGGCTCGGTTTCTGTGCTCCTTTAATTTTTTTGTAGCTGGGGAGATGCGAAATTGAAATACCTGTGGTTGTGTACACCTCTTGGTTGAAATTTCATCAAATAATTGTTTTATGAAGTTAGCCCAACTACTGCTAGCAGAGGAATCTGTGTCTGGTGGTAAGTGTAATAAAGCTCTGCATTTTTCCATCCAGGGGAGGGCCGAGCCCTCTGACCATTTCAGTCGCTTTAGGTTCTCAGTATGATAGCCTGAATGGGTATGGGCAAGTTCCTGATGTCGTGGGATGTTAGCGGATAATGTTATAATTTTTGGCCGATGGTCGCTCTCACCTTGTGGTGCGATGTGATAACTCTCAATTAGAGGGAGTGCTTCCCTACACCCTAAGGAAAAATCCAAAAAGGAGTGGGTTCGGCCATCTGATCGTTTCCAGGGAGGAGGAATGTCCGTGGAAAAGCTTTCCCAAAAAAGCATGCATATACATTATTAGTAAACATAGTTTATTGAAGACAGATACCAATTCAGTTAGTTATCCATCCTAGGGAGGTTTGATAATTAAATCACAGGGTTTCAAATCCGTACAGCGGGGTTGCAAGTTTACAACTTTGCAACCACTCATGTAACCAACCTCTGAACGCTCGTTGAAGAAAATATGCCTTTACCTTTTGCTTGAGTTGCATTTCTGTCTTTTATAATTCCATGTATAGAAATTGAATTTTACATGGGTAAATGTCCAGTGGCTTCTCAGTGCCATATACCTGCAAATAACTGGTATTCCCGGAACTTGACATGTAGGCTTGGTTAACAGGGGAGAACTAGTAGGTCTGGGGTGGGGCAAGAAGGTTGGTGGGAGGTTTATCTAAGGAGAGGCAGATAGGATAAGTCATGTATTAATTCACTGTTTAGCGTAGTTCTGTAAAACAATGTGAGGACATTAGTATTGTTTGAAAGGTCACGACGGGCCACAGATTCAAGCAAGAGTCTGCTATTGATTGTGTCCTGAGCCTCTCTGGCTACATTTGTCGTCTCCTTTCTGATTCCTATCCCACTCGATGCCAAGCTCCTGTGGGCCCCGCCTTGTTCTCTAATGCTATTCACAATCACACCCCCCTGCTATTAGCAGATCTTCCAGCGGCGCAGGGCTGGCCTTATGCGCCTTATGAACACTGCAGTATCACTTTCACTGCCGCCTTTCTTGTCCCTGTACTTTTGCGGTGGAGTGAGACAATCTGATAGTCTGGCCTGCTGATGAGTGACTGGATCATAGCTGCCAAGGTTTCAGACTACTATGTGTGACATGTTCATAATTTCAGTGCCAATATGGGTGATATTTCAACGACTATGAGTGACACTTTTTCGTGATCAAAATCAAGCAACGGAGACGAGGAAACATATAAATTATCAGAAATTGCACCCATTGGGGCACTGAGAAAATTCAAGAAGATTTTAAAACTGCTGCAAAGCACCAGAAATGTAAGGGCACTTAGATGGGAATATGTGAAGCACTCTGCTTCTAAGCACCTCATGCTACTGACCCCCAGGACCTCCAGCCCTCTCCAAGTCCTGGGGCACTCCTTCTGCCCTATCCTGCCACTCGCACTCCTAAGAGAACACCCAGGCCACAGGCAGAGAGAGCAGGTGCAGTCTGTGCTACTGGTGTAAATGTGCGAAGTGCTCTGCTTCTAAGCACCTCATGGCACTGACCCCTGGCATCTTCAGCCCATCCTGAGTTCTGAGGAGCTCCCTTTATCCTATTATGCCTCTCACACTGCTAAGGGGACACCGAGGCTGCAGGCACTCAAAACGAACTCATGTAGGGTCATGCTACATGTGTGAACGTGTGTGCCGCTCTGCCTCTTAAAACATACCACTGCTAACCTGGACCTCTAGCCCTCCTTGGGTTGTGTGGCGCTCTCTCTGTCTTACTGTGCCTTAAGCACGTGACAGATGAGCGGCCTACATTTAAAATTAAGAGTCCGTGAACACAGCTGACTAGTGGACACCGTCACACACAGGCACCGATATTGCTTTGGCAAGAAGTAGCGCTAAGCAACTGAGGCATACATGTCACTGACAGCCAACAGCATTATTTACACTAGATAGTTTCATAAATATATTCTCTTCTGCACTGTGGTGTTGCCTCGAATGCCCAGTATTATCTTTTTTTCTAATGTCAAAGGCTCCAGTAAAGCTTCTGTTATGTGTGTGTGTGCTGTATATGTGTAAAGTTGCATTCCTTTAGTGTTTGTGGATGAGTGTTAAATGTGTATAGCGTTTTTCCTTATGAACAAAATGGCGTCTAGTATGTCCTGTAATGCTAATTATGTTGTTTGGCGATGCGGTTTATTTTTTCCTTGCTGTGTGTGTACTTTTCAATGGACGTATGCTACAGCCAATGAAATTGCAGCGTTGTATTACGTAGCGTAACAATTAGTGCGCGTCAAATATTCAGATTGTAACTGCGGAGTTCGAGGAAGAAGTGTCGACTTAGCTGTGCGTCTGATCGGTAAGTGTTTTTTTAACATCGGTATTAATTTCCTGGTATGTATGTGTTTATGTATTATTAGAACATTGGAATGTTGGGAGCTCCATTGAAAACAATGGAGTGCTCTGGGCTTATAATGGCTGGTATAAGCCTGGAGCTCCAACATTCCAATGTTTCTTTGTTCACAGCTCTGGCTTTGAACAAAGGCTTCAGGGAACCTGAGGGGATTCCAATCCCCTCGCGCTCCCTGAAGGCTTTGTTCTTTTTGTTAGAACATTCTGTCCTCTAGTGACAGAATGTTCTAATAGCCTTATAGCCCTTCGTAGATGGGCTATACCGCTATTAAAGTCCCTCTCCCTTGTTAAAGGCCCTCGCCTTCGGCTTGGGGCCTTTAACGGTGGAGAGGGCCTTTAATAGCCGGTATAGCCCTTTACGGCGGGCTATAAGGCTATAATAGTAGTGTTCTTTTATGCGGGCCAATTTTAACTGTACACTTTTTTTACTTTCCGATATTTGGATACATGGCATAATTACTCACATAATAATTCGTATTTTGCTTTATTGTGTGCTATATATTTTAATCTAATACTTGTATGTAAAATTTACTTACATCCGTAATTTGTATGCATGCAAGTTTTTCTTTCGACACTAAAGCACACTGTAATAATGTCAATGCTCTTTCTATGCATGGCTAATAGTTATAAGAGCTATGCAAAAGCGTTGATGCAAGCGCAAAAAATGCAAATGTAATTGTACTTTTACTAATATTGCTATGTGAAACTCATAATATGTGCTTTGTAACTTTCTGTGCAGTTTATGGGTATTTATAGTAATAATTGCATAAAGCAGTTACTTTTTTCTGCTTTAGCTTGGTGGCAAGTACATGTTTTTACCAATCCTTGTAAATATGTATAGTATGCAACTATTAACAAAGCTTCTAGCATAATGGCTTGCATGCATATGTACTTCATTGTTGCATCCTATATTCAAACGTAGTTATACAAATAGCAATGTATTGGATTGGCAATGGCATTTAACGGGCTGTTATAATGATAGCAGTTTGCTTTGCTTTCGCGGCACGTGTACCTTTGAATAATTTCAGTAAACATGTTTTTTATGTAATTAGCAATTATTGTAAAGTTGCGCTTTTAAAAATGTGTAAACATGTTTTTATGCAATTAGCAACTATTGTAAAGTTGCGTTAAGCTTACAATTATATGTTGTAAGCGCTATATAGATCTTTCTGCTTAACTTTAGCGGCAAGTATATTTTTTTGCAAACCCTCATAAATATGCATAATATGCAACTATTATCAAATCTTGTACTATAATCTCTTAATGCATGTGTTCTTATTTGTTATATTTTAAATTTCAACGCAATTATACAAACACCAAAATAAAAGCTACGTGCTGCAGCACGCTCTATATATGGTCGTATAAGTGTATTAGTAATGGCGTTGAAAGCATTCTTATAACGCTAGCACTCTGCTTTGCTTACGTGGCAGCTGTACCTTTTGGAAATGTCTGTAAATATGTATCCTATGTAATTAGCAACAATTGACAAACGCTATAACTTTATTTGTTCGTATGATTTCGACATGTATTTTATTACATATTTTTATGCAATGCAAAATACAGCGAAATAGAAGTAGGGCAGCACACTGCGCTAGGCATATAGTTTAGCTCTTTTAGTTAGCTTACTAGCTACATTTTATTTTAATTACGAGAAACTGGCATTTGTACTTATTACAATGGCACTTATACCTGCACAAATAGTATACGTGGGGAGAAGTATGCAGCTGGCGTGTATGTAACATGCAATAATGCTTGTGATTGCGTGTACATGTAGAATTAATGCTATAGACGTTTTCAAAATGTTGGAGAAGTTATGTACAGGTGTGCGACACGTACTAATAAATGCTTGTGACCGCGTGCGCCTGTTTTGTGTAAAACACCTTTTAGAATAGTTGACAAGTTGTGTGGCATATGCACGACACGTATTAATTAATACTTGCAACTTTGCGCGTGCCATTATGTGGCATGATTGTGGTACATATTAATTAATACTTGTGACTCTGCGCGCGTGTATTTTGTGTAAAGCACCTTTCAGAATGTCTGAGAAGTTGTATGGTATGAAGTTGTGTGCTATGTGCACAAAACGTACTAATTAATACTTGTAACTTTGCGCGTGCTGTTATATAGAATGAATGCGAAACATACTAATTAATGCTTGTGACTGCGCGTGCCTGTTTTTTGTAAAGCACCTTTCTACAATGTTTGTAAAGCTGTATGGTAGGAAGTTGTATGGTATGTGCACAACACGTACAAATTAATGCTTGCAACTTTGTGCGCCATTATGTGGCATGTGTGCGGCACGTATTAATTAATGCTTGTTACCTTTGAGAAGTTGTATATGATAAGTTGTGTGGTGGCTATGTACAAGACGTATTAATTAATACGTGCGAGTTTGCGCGCGTTCTTATGTAGCATGTGCGCGACACGCACTAATAAACGCTTGTGACTGTGCGCGTGCCTGTATTGGGTTAACCACCTTTAACGCTTGTGACTGTGCGTGTGCCTGTATTGTGTAAAGCACCTTTCAGAATGTTCGAGAAGTTGTATGGCATGTGTGCGACACGTACTAATTAATACTTGCAAGTCTGCACGCGTTTGTAGTTGCTGTCATGCCCCCTCTACTTGTTTGTTCTCACATGTAATGTGCTTTTTGTGTCTTTGTGTCATGCTTGTGAAAAAAAAGCGAGTGAGATACTAACAGTGCAGGTTAAGCCACGTGCATACGAAGTACTAAATGAGACACTGGCTGCTCCTTAAGCATAAAAAGTACTAAAATGCTTACCTTTGGGAGAAGGTAAAGTTGTATATGATAAGTTGTGTGGTGGCTATGTACAAGACGTATTAATTAATACTTGCGAGTTTGCGCGCGTTCTTATGTAGCATGTGCGCGACACGTACTAATAAACGCTTGTGACTGTGCGCGTGCCTGTTTTGGGTTAAGCACCTTTAACGCTTGTGACTGTGCGTGTGCCTGTATTGTGTAAAGCACCTTTCAGAATGTTCGAGAAGTTGTATGGCATGTGTGCGACACGTACTAATCAATACTTGCAAGTCTGCACGCGTTTGTAGTTGCTGTCATGCCCCCTCTACTTGTTTGTTCTCACATGTAATGTGCTTTTTCTGTCTTTGTGTCATGCTTGTGAAAAAAAGCGAGTGAGATACTAACAGTGCAGGTTAAGCCGCGTGCATGCGAAGTACTAAATGAGACACTGGCTGCTCCTTAAGCATAAGTACTAAAATGCTTACCTTTGGGGGAAGGTACATGCAGATGCGAATAGCTGATGTTTCAGATTACAGCATTATAAAAAGTAGTTAATTTTTAACATTTACTGCAATGTACCCCCAAAAAATGCAAGTGCAATAGTATTACTGAATGCAGTACGTGTGCATGCAAAGAGGTGAGTGAGTTACTAACACTGCAAAGGAGCATGTGTGCATGAAAAGAAGAGGCAAGTGAGCCTGTATTACCTGCTCGTGTCTGTGTTACCTGCTTGTGTCTGTGTTACCTGCTTGTGCCTCAGTTCGCTGACAGTACTTCCGTTCCCTGCTTCTGCATGTATTTTCTGCTTGTGTCTCTCATCCGGGCCTGTTCCTCTGTCCCTTGCTTGTGCATGTGTACACTGCTTGTGTGTGTGTATCCTGCTTGTGGGTATGTACCCTGTTTCTGCATCTGTTCTCTGCATGTACCCCTATTCTTTATGCTTGTATTTCTGCCCTGTGCCTGGGTGTAAGTTTTTGTGTTGTGCTTGTGATCTAGTTTTTGCGCTGCTCTCTTGTTACTGGGCCCTCATTAAAAGGTGTAAATTTAAAGCCTGGGCCTTCATTAAAAGGCGTACATTTAAAGCATTTACTACCAACATACCCTTGGCTTCCTAGTACGTAGTGAAGTACACAGATGCATCTATTTCTATACTACTTAACTGATGTATTAAACCATTCTAAAAAGCTATTGTTTACTATTCCGTACCCCAAAAAAGCAACACACTGTACTTGAAAAATAGGCTATGTTGTACATAGTGAAGCCTCTAAATAAAGCACGTGAATGTGACTTGCCCGCCTGGCACGCAGTAAGAAATACAGTAATCGCCTGAGACGTTGACTAAAAAACCAAAACAGCATTACTTAACTAACGTATTAAAGCATTGTAAAAATCCGCACACATTAAAGCACGTCGATATAGAGCATTTTGGCTAACATAATGGGCTGCCATGCTGAACAAAAAAAAAAATGCTACGTTGTAAATATGAAAGCATGTAAATGCCATTCACAGCAATCATTACCTTGGGCACGCTGCCCACTCCTATCTCTGTTCTCTGCTTCTATTTGCAATCGCCTGACACGCTGGCCCAAAAAGCGAAGCTGAAAAAAGCTAAGCTGTAAATATTAAAGCACGTAAACATGTAGCATTTTACTGCAAACAATCGCCTGACACGCTGTTGACATTTAATATGGCCAGCAAGACCCCTCTTGATCTTAAACACACGCAGCTTTTACAACACAGCTACACAAAAGTAAGCAAAACCTAATTGCAGCCTGCTAAATGAGCGCGTGTCTATATGCATGTGGGCGAGGGAGTCACAAAGCCAGAGTAAGAAGGAAACTGAAAGTAAAAGAAACTGAAACTTAGACACTCACAGTTCACTGTGTCTGTAACCGCGCATTGCAAGGAAATTGCAGCCTGCTCAATGGAGCGCGCGTTCTTGTGCCCGTGGCCCGCTCAAATCGCCTCCTTGGAGAGAAAATGCGCGCGGCCAGGTGCTGTCTCATGGAAAGCAGACTCGCTAACAATAGGTCTCTGGCGAGACAGCGCTTCGCGCTGTAAACGCCACGAGACCTAAAAAGGAGCCAATGTTGCTCTAGGTGCATGAGCCTGATTATTTTCTAGAATCAATGGGTAGCGGGGGGCTCTGGGCATTGTTATTATTATGCCCCAGTTTGTAAATTGATCAGGGTTAGACTGAACCAGTTCTCGAATAGCTGGGGACGCTAGTGTTATTTGGGTTGCTTCTCCTGCTTGGGATCCTGGGATTAGAATAAATTCAATGGCAATTATATCTTTCGATTGCAAGGTGCTTAAGTCCGGAGATGATTTCAAGAGCCTTAGAATGTTCCCTCGATTGAGGATATCATGAGGGCCTCGGGAAACGTATTCTGGGGTTTGCAGCAGTTTGGTGCCTGGGCTGTTAAGTGCTTGAATAGGTACCTCATCAGTGCTTAACGGCTTTATTTGCTTTAGACTTTCTTGAGATACCAGCTTTGTTGTGCCTGCTACGGGCGATGGAAGAGACAGTTCTCGGTGGTGGGTGGTTAAAGGAAGAACAAAAGTTCTTTTACTCATGACTGTCAGTTGTTGATTATGAAACAACAACCGGGTGCCAATACTGCCAAATACTTTGCTTACCGTTCTATACTGAAGAAAAGAATTAAACTGTTCCCTCAAAAGCACTGTTCATTTGAATCAATCCATTTATTTCAAGTTAATAAAAAATCACATTATTTATATCAGACAATTTTTTGTTTTTCAAAAAGGGTCTCACCTTAAGTCTACAGAAAAGAGAAAGGAAGAAAATGTAAGTGTCCTACTTGACCAAAATTATGTTATATTTAAATAGCGCATTTTCACACTCATTCGTTCATTCGTCCACAATCATACTCCTATGTACAATCTTTTAGCATCATGGGAAAAGTGTGTTGGGAAGAAAAGGAAAATGAAAAAGGGGAAGGTCTCAACAAATTGGTGAAGTGTTTAAACAAACAGTTACAATGAAATCATATTCACAAAAAACTAATTACGATTTACATTTTCACAGTAGGCCATCTAACGTATTACAACCAGTTCATCACAAAAAAAATTCTAGATCAACACCGATTGGCCTAACACTATGATGGTCGACGCGTTTCGAGTTCCTAGTGTAAGGAACTCTCTTCAGGACCGCTGATGCTTCTGAAAAATAAGCAAAAAGACTCTGTCTTATTTAATGGACTAATGAATTCATGTCTGCACCTATACTAGGTCGGCGGCAAAGAATCTCTTACCTCTGCTAAAGCTCCTTTATAAGTTTACTTCCAAAGTGGCATTCTTTCACTAGAAAGTGATCTAAAGAAAAAATTAATGTGATAACACAACATGAGGGACTGATCTGTGTGACCACACTTACAGTGAATGAAGCTTATAAGTGTAAAGACCTTACTTTGAAATAGTCTCTACTGGTTCAAAACTGAGTTATCTGGTGTCACTTTAAGGTAGATTGGTCGAAGCCTGCAACATCAATGAATAACTAAGTTGCGGTTTTTATTCTGCAGTATTGATAGCATTGCATGTCTGAGTTAACAAAAAAAAATTCATACCTCGAAAGTTGCTCTTAGTCAAGTGTTGTATCACAAATCCTGTAGGTATAATGATCTTGCACTGTAAGAACGAACATACAAACGGGGTTTAGATTGATCGCCAAAAAGATGAAACTTGTTTGATGTAAGTATGGGCAGTTAATGGGGAACGATGACAATCACTTGCTGCACGTTATTGAAAAGGCTACGTTCAGCTTGTTAGTTGTGTCATAGTCGGCAAGGAGTATATGCTGGTTGAATGTGAGCACGGGCAATTCGAAAGGATGACCGAGCTGGTTAGCGTTCTTAAAGTGCTCGTAATTGTCTAAGTGAACTTTCGGGACAGACACGCGATATCTTAATGGTGTTTAAAGACGGACTAGTGCAGTGTCTAATTGTACAAGCCGCTTGAGTGATAAATTACTTCTGTTGCAGTTTAACCATGCGCTGTTATAATTCACGGTGTCTATTTGTGATTTACCTTCGAATCAGTCGGTTATCGCGTCTCTTTCCTGCTGGCGTCTTCACAGCTCGCCTGTGCTGAACTGAGCCAAATCTCGTTCCGATATTGCTGCGATACGTTTTTTCTAGGGCTTCTGGGATTTGTAGTTATAGAACTTTCGTGTGCAATGTTTTTCGGGGAATATGTCAATAAAGTTGTTGACATAAATCAGACTTTATACACATCAGACTTTGCGATTCATTTATGTTTGCATCTCTACCTTAGTGGTAAAATAAAATCCTTTTGTTCAGGTTTAGGTTGATATATAATATCAGTGCGTTGAATTCCGCTGTGTGTTTCAGTGTAGTATCATTATTGATTTATGAAGGATGCGGCCAGGGCCGTTCTCGTTTTTATCTTGAGTGTTAAACGCGGTACACATGCACGTTATAGATATTAGAGGCAGCAGCGTCCATTGTTTATTTAGAGATTGAAAATCTCTGATAATTCATTTAGGCCTAGATGTAGGTAATTCCCATTTACAGACTCTTAAATACCGAATTTTACCGACTGAGTTGAATTTGATAATTAGCATTGCTTCTTGTTTTGATAATTTCTGTGTGAGAATTTGTATGCCAGTGATTTACAAGGGGGGCAGTTTGTACATTTCTCCTGATCCTAGATTTATTTTGGGCTATCCGCTGGCGTATCTCTTGTGATGTTTTCCCAATGTATATATTTGCACAGGGGCATTGGATTGCATAAATAACATATCTGGATTTACAGTTTGTGAAGTTATCGTGTTTCCAGAACACCCCTTTATGGCTAAACAGGTCTCCTTCTATTGCCCTCCTTGTAAATCACTGGCATACAAATTCTCTCACAGAACAACAACTACAATGGACGGTAATTTCCAAAGTTGAACCAGATGCCAGAGGAGGTGACCTGGATGTGAAATTATCAAAACAAGAAGCAATGCTAATTATCAAATTCAACTCAGCCACTGAAGGACATAGGGCCATATGTAGGAGACCTAATACCGGTCGGAAATGGCCGATTTCGGCCGTTTCCGACCGGTATTACGGTTTTCAGATGTAGGGGCATGTTATTTTAAGAATCGGTAATTTTACCGAATCGGTAATTATACCGAATCAGTAAAATACCGAATCGGTATATTTACCGAATCGGTAAATACATATGTAGCTGACACTCCTAAGAGTGCCACAGGCCCTTAAGAGTCGGTATTTTACCACACAATCCTATTGTGTGGTAAAATACCGAATTCAGGTGTGCATGCACATCTGTGCATGCACACCTGTGCCATGTGACACACAGACATGCCCTTAGGGCATGTATGTGTGCCACATGTCACACAAGCCTGTACTTGGGGTGCTAGAGGGTGTCAAAGTGACACCCCCTGCACCCTTGCAAGATTCGGTATTTACCGATTCGGTAAATACCGAATCGGTGTTGCCTATTGATTCCTATGGGCTGCAGATTCGGTATCCCTGAATTCGGAATTGCCTAAATCTGCCCCCTTTCCATTTACAGACTCTTAAATACCGAATCGGTAAAATTCGGTATTTAAGAGTCTGTAAATGGGAATTACCTACATCTAGGCCTAAATGAATTATCAGAGATTTTCAATCTCTAAATAAACAATGGACGCTGCTGCCTCTAATATCTATAACGTGCATGTGTACCGCGTTTAACACTCAAGATAAAAACGAGAACGGCCCTGGCCGCATCCTTCATAAATCAATAATGATACTACACTGAAACACACAGCGGAATTCAACACACTGATATTATATATCAACCTAAACCTGAACAAAAGGATTTTATTTTACCACTAAGGTAGAGATGCAAACATAAATGAATAGCAAAGTCTGATGTGTATAAAGTCTGATTTATGTCAACAACTTTATTGACATATTCCCCGAAAAACATCTCACATGAAAGTTCTATAACTACAAATCCCAGAAGCCCTAGAAAAAGCGTATGGCAGCAATATCGTAACGAGTTTTGGCTCAGTTCAGCACAGGCGAGCTGTGAAGACGCCAGCACGAAAGAGACGCGACAACCGACTGATTCGAAGGTAAATCACAAATAGACACCGTGAATTATAACAGCGCACGGTTAAACTGCAACAGAAGTAATTTATCACTCAAGCGGGTTGTACAATTAGACACTGCACTAGTCCGACTTTAAACACCATTAAGATATCGCGTGTATGTCCCGAAAGTTCACTTAGACAATTACGAGCACTTTAAGAACGCTAACCAGCTCGGTCATCCTTTCGAATTGCCCGTGCTCACATTCAACCAGCATATACTCCTTGCCGACTATAACACAACTAACAAGCTGAACGTAGCCTTTTCAATAACGTGCAGCAAGCGATTGTCATCGTTCCCCATTAACTGCCAATACTTACATCAAACAAGTTTCATCTTTTTGGCGATCAATCTAAACCCCGTTTGTATGTTCGTTCTTACAGAGCAAGATCATTATACCTACAGGATTTGTGATACAACACTTGACTAAGAGCAACTTTCGAGGTATGAACAATTTTTTTGTTAACTCAGACATGCAATGCTATCAATACTGCAGAATAAAAACTGCAACTTAGTTATTCATTGATGTTGCAGGCTTCGACCAATCTACCTTAAAGTGACACCAGATAACTCCGTTTTGAACCACTAGAGACTATTTCAAAGTAAGGTATTTTCACTTATAAGCTTCATTCACTGTAAGTGCGGTCACACAGATCAGTCCCTCATGTTGTGTTATCACATTCATCTTTTCTTTAGATCATTTTCTAGTGAAAGAATGCCACTTTGGAAGTAAACTTATAAAGGAGCTTTAGCAGAGGTAAGAGATTCTTTGCCGCCGACCTAGTATAGGTGCAGACATGAATTCATTAGTCCATTAAATAAGACAGAGTCTTTTTGCTTATTTTTCAGAACCATCATCGGTCCTGAAGAGAGTTCCTTACACTGGGAACTCGAAACGCGTCGACCATCATAGCCAATCGGTGTTGATCTAGAAAAAAATTGTGATGAACTGGTTGTAATACTTTAGATGGCCTGTGAAAATGTAAATCGTAATTAGTTTTTTGTGAATATGATTTCATTGTTACTGTTTGTTTAAACACTTCACCAATTTGTTGAGACCTTCCCCTTTTTCTTTTTCCTTTTCTTCCCAACACACTTTTCCCATGATGCTAAAACATTGTACATAGGAGTATGATTGTGGACGAATGAACGAATGAGTGTGAAAATGCGCTATTTAAATGTAACATAATTTTGGTCAAGTAGGACACTTACATTTTCTTCCTTTCTCTTTCCTGTAGACTTAAGGTGAGACCCTTTTTGAAAAACAAAAAATTGTCTGATATAAATAATGTGATTTTTTATTAACTTGAAATAAATGGATTGATTCAAATGAACAGGGCTTCTGAGGGAACAGTTTCATTCTTTTCTTCAGTATAGAACGGTAAGCAAAGTATTTGGCAGTATTGGCACCCGGTTGTTGTTTCATAATTTAAAGGCTTGGCCTTACTGCAGATAAGCCAAACCCTTTTTTGGTTAATGTCAGTTGTTGATGGCTTGATGACTTTGAGAAGTTCAGGGGGAAGAGCTCATTGGCTGTGCACTGCGGGGCTAGGGTATTGGCTTCCTCTGGTTGGGCAGATGGTACTTGAGTCTAAAAGTGGTATCTGAGAATTTACAGTTACTGGTCGTCCTTTGTCGAGTGCTGATGCCTCTATTGGAGTTTGATTAAATCCAGATGTTACTTGAGTAGGTGGCTGCGAGAAGAGCCATGATATTGAGATGATCCTGTTTTTTGACTGTTTATTTATGAGAGTTCTGTCTGAGGAACCAATGGGAGCGTTTTTAATTGTGAACTCGGGTTTGCTACTGCCATGATCGGCTGTTCCTGAGGTGACTCTTTATTAATCTTTAGTGAATGGCTAACACTTGTAATTTTGTCTTCCATCATATGTTTGTTCCAGCTCTTCCGCAGTCTTTTTTTTTCTCGTTTCGACAGCCGATTCGAGTTGTGATGATGTGATGTATTGGTTGGAGTTTCTTTGCATTCCGCTGGCTCTGTAAGGTACAGAGAAAGAGGTTGGGGTTGTTCTTCTGCTGGGGTAGATCCCTGAGCTGGGCTTAGAGCCTGGGGTAGGTAATCAAGTGGCCCCGATACTGGTAGTTTCTTAATTTCGGTTAGGACTGAGGAAAGAAATTGGGGTAAGGATGATAAAGAGTCGAATATGGGAGAACAGCAGCATACTGATTGGACCAATTGAACTTGATATTGAGCTTTTATAATGAATAAGTTAAGGGCCTCCAGTTTCTGATCAATCCTAGCAGTGTATACTGCAAGTGTGTTTAAAAGGTCCACCTGCATATCCATTTTGTCTGAGTGATAGGTTAGTGCTGCAGCAATGGTTTGAAGGGTTTGCAGTAGTTGTGACCAATGATCGTTAAGGTCAGTTGGTGGAGCATTTTCCTGAACAGTAGACTTTTCAGTCTCGTTGATAAAGAACGATAAGTCTAAAGGAGTGTAAATTATGTTCTCATGAGATCCTTCTTGGTTGACCGTTTGATCACCGGTGTCGGCGGTATCTGGAGAACTTTTTAAATGCAACCGGTGGACTTTGCTGCGGTGGACACTTGGGTAGGTCATAACTTGTGGTGACAGAACTTTGGTGGTCGGATAAGGTTGAGTTTGGGGATATAAGTGCCATTGGAGAAAACTGGCTTGGATTCGAAACAGACTGGAGAGGTGGCAGGGGGGCATCTTTGAGGATGGTAACTTGAGAGGGTGCCTGTTCAGTTTGGGCTGGCTGTTGATCAGGGGTGACAAACATAAAGCCTGGTGTAATCGGCTATTGTCTTGATCTGCTGGGGCATCAATGAGGAGGAATTCTGTCGTTGTTAAGGGACCTAATGGCAACACACTGTCAAATCCACCGGCTGCTGCGTGGACCATGGGTTGAGCCAGGATTTGCTGCGGCCCTACTGCTGTGACCATAGAAGAAGGGTCCTGAAACTTTTCTGATAGACTATGTTTATTCTTCACGGTTGTCGCTGGTGCTGAGTTCCTGAAATAGTCCCTTAATTAAATCTTTTTTTTCATGGATTTTGGTGACTCTATAACGGCTGGCTTCAATGCTTCGTTGATTTGGTGTTCCTGGGCCACAGCTGCCCTCACAACGGGCTGGTGCAGAGGAGGCTGTTGTCGGGTTGGGCTTGCAACAGGGGTACCAAAGATGAGATTTATGCCCTGGGTCAGAGCCTGGGTCTGAATTTGCAGGTAGTTGAGGCTGCTTGAGGGCCACTGAGGATACTGCCAGGCCTTCGGGGAAGGCCTTCTTGTTTGCGCCCCTTTTGGTGGACCTTGCTGGCGCTTTTTATTCTCGCCCGATCTCATACTTGAGGGGTATTTGCAAATGAAAGGGGTTGCCCGGCTTCCTGGCGAGTGCTGATAATAATGGGCTACAAAGCGGCAGGGGTGGATCTGTGACTGGTCAGAATAATGTCGGGCTCGACTCTGTGGCTGTGCGGCCTGGAGCGGGGAGACGGAATGACGGGAGCTGTGGTAAATTTGAGATGAATATGCCACTGTGGTGAAAAGTAGGTTCAGGGATAAGGCAAGCAGGGCTCTTGAGGCTAGAGTGCAGGCTGCACCTGGTCTGGGCAGGCCGCCTCTGCTGATGCCAGGGGCTCACGCTTGCTGCAGCCGCGCTTGCATCCAATGGGGGCTCTTGCCCTGTTGGTCTAAACAGGCTTTGGTGGATTGGAGGGTTGTGCTTAGCGGCGCAGAGACGTGCTGCCGGGGGAGGGCCGGGGGAAATCATGGACCTCTCGCACCACGCACCCGCACCCGCAGCTTCTCACCGTTTGCTCCTGCTACTATACTACTGTTCAGCCTCCTCTGCTGCTCACTGTCAGCGTGCCTCCACTCAGTTGCAGTCTCTTTGCTGGCCTCACCACAGGGCTGCAGTCCACTCTCCACTCTCCCAGGACCCGCCGAGTCCATGGTGCCACGGGAGCCACCCTGAGCCGCGGATCAGCGCGGCGGTTTTTTCACGGGTGTGGAAAGGGAAATGAGCTGGCGGGCGAGCAGGAGCGAGCGAGCGAACAAAGCAGCAGCGTCTGCAATGCCTGGTCCTGCTCAAGCTCCGTACTTCGAGCTTCACGGGCTTCGTGTGCAAACTCCTCCTCTGTGCCTAGGTGCAGCTGATTACTATGGCACCTTTTACACAGATGCTAAACACACCAACACTGTGCCTCGGTGCAGCCTGATTACTATGGCAACTTTACCACTGCTGCTAAGCACACCAACACTGTGCCTTGGTGCAGCCTGATTACCTTGGTACATGTACCACTGCTGCTAAACACACCAACACTATACCTCGATGTAGACAACAAGAACAGGAGAGGGTTGAGGCAAAAGATCTGCACCTATTATTATTAATGGCTTTGTTGTATCTTGATGGTGCTCACAAAACCAGGAAGTACATTCCTCTTTACTTTCCATTGGGTAAAAACCCAAGTATCAACAGAAACAAAATTGGAGTTAGCACCCATCAAAAAATATCATCAATATTCATTGAAGATCAGTAAGTCCAAAGAAAGTGATAGAGAAAGTAGGTTCAAAGTCCACTTGTAGTCGAGAAGTATTCTTTATTAGTAATTTCAAATGATTAAAATCCAAATAGTCACAAACTGATTCTTTTTAGCCAGCGCGTTTCGTCTCTTGTCGAGACTTCTTCAGGGCTCAAATAAAGTGTTTGATGGTTTAGATATTCCCAATCAAAAGAGAATACAGTTCAATGAAAACATGGCCAGCAGCGACACACCAACACTATGCCTCAGTGCAGCCTGATTACTATGGCACCTTTACCACTGCTGCTAAACACACCAACACTATACCTCGGTGCAGCCTGATTACTATGGCACCTTTATGGCACTGCTGTAAAACACACCAACACTATACCTCGGTGCAGCCTGATTACTGTGGCAACTTTATGGCACTGCTGCTAAACACACCAACACTACACCTCGGTGCAGCCTGATTACTATGGCTTCTTTACGGTACTGCTTTTGAGATGGCAGCCTAGGAGAGCATAAGTAGATTTGTGAGATGGGGATATGATCTAGGCTCCCTCACCAAAACCCTGGTTAGGGTTAGAAAAATACCCAGAACTCAACTTCTGCAGGATAAACCGAAAGAAGTTGAATCGAACCTAGCATGGAAGTTCCGTATGATTACTCCTTACACGTCTGAATCTAACCAACTAAGAAGAATGTTCCCAAAAAATTGGCATATTCTGAAAACAGACCCAGTCATCAAATGAGATATACCATCACGACCGCAGATCACTTTCCGTAAGGCTAGGTCCCTCCGGGATTCATTAGTTAGGAGTCATCTAGAAAAAGTAGGGCCAAAGGTTGGAACACTGTCCGACATGAAGGGCTTCATTCCGTGCAGCAGGTGCAAGGCGTGTGCAGGTAGTAAACGGGTACTAACATATAGTCTGCCAGGACCATTAAAATCTAAGGCCATTAAAAAGTTTATCACATGTAGCACACCCTATGCAGTCTACTGCTTGGTATGCCCTTGCGGCTCACGTTATATAAGCAGCACTATTCACCAGTTGAAAATAAGGTTCTTGAGCACCTGAGGGCAATTGATAAAGCCGACCTAGCTTACCCTGTCGCAAAAAATTTTACAGAATTACATCAGAGCGATAGGGGGAAACTCCAGTACTTTGGACTGGATTATGTCCCGAATAGCATCAGAGGAGGTGACAGGTTGAGGCAACTCAGACGCCTGGAATACAGGTACATAATAGATCTGATGACGAAATCCCCAAAAGGTTTGAATAGCGGGGAGGAGCTGGCGGTGCATTTGGGCAAGTGATGGACATCTCACCCTGGTCCGAAACACCAACCGTCCTTTCCGGTAACGCTAATTGATCCCGGTTATTGTCACATTAGGGTATGGGAGAGATACAGAATCGAACTGAGATACAGCTAAGGTAAATATAGGTTCTGTAGTTAATCACCCTGAAATGGTAAGACCGAAACTGATATTGCGGACTGTGGATGTTCTGTTTGGTTGATCAATTATACTGTTTGAAATATTGAAAACCTGTTATTGAGATAATAAGGGTGGAGCTTTTCTATTGTGAACCTTGAAAGATATTATGATGTTTAGAAACTTTAAGAGTCGTATAGTCTAACAATTGTATTGTGGGGACCTGAACACTGTAGGGTGGATATGTAAATTTCAATGTGTAAGTTTGCTGAACGGTAACGTCTTGCCAAGAGGCCTGGTAGCTTCACAGCTTCTAGTATAGAAATTTAGCAGGGAATGGGACATATGCTGATACACGGCGAGAGCGAATTGTGTAATTTAATTTAAGCCGTACGCGTTGTTTTCCATAAATATTAAGAATAGTATTTGTGGTTAGATGTATAAGCTAACGTGCCAGCCTTGTCACTCCCTACAGTCGGGTACTGTGGGGAGATAAGCCGATCCACGGCAATATCATCAGTCACATTTGCTTTAAAAGGGATTGTAACACCCGGTAGAATGGAGGGTTTTTGCAACATGGATGTGCGCCTTGAGTTATGTAACTCTCTGATTCACGTGAGTATATTCCAAGATGGCACGCCTCTTTCTAAAGTGGATGTTGTCCCATTTCTATGTCTATGCACGAAGTAAAACTTTAATAACATGCTGATTGGCGAGGTGTCATTGACACTGACGAAGGCTTGTAGCTGAAACGCGTTTGTTGACCATCGGCAAATAAACGAAGTGTGTGCCACTTTCCCTCCTGTGAGTGCGGTATTTCTTGAAATTAAGTTTTGAGCTTTGGAGTGTATATATATATATATATATATATATATATATATATATATATATATATATATATATATATATATATATATATATATATATATATATATATATATATATATATATATATAGTTTATTCATCCACAACAAACTGCTATGGGTGTGACAACTTCATTAGGGGAGGAGCAGCGAGCGCTGGACAGTATTTTACACAGGTGGGGATTGATGGGTGTGTTCTGCGTTGGGCGCTGAGGAAGGCTGTCAAAGCCGAAATGCATTCGCCACCGCTGCCAGAAGAAGAATAAATACGAGCTGGCTTCTCAGAAAACCCCTTCGGCCTCTGAGTCTCTCTTGTCGGGAGGGACTGTTTCCACGAGATTTTGCTGCGCCTGCCAGGGACGCATTACGGAAGGCCCCGCGACACCAAAGGTCAAAGGACAAATACTGGCATCAGACTGCTTGCAGCTGCACAACGTCGAGGGATCGACAGTTCCTTTGGACCGCCAGCAGCCACAGGAATTCCGGGGAGACTTAGGTATTTTACCGATTGGTGCAAAGTCCGCATTGACTGCCCCTGCCCCGTCTGTGTTCCTGTGGAGCTGGAAGTTGCGGAGTAAGGGGACCAAGGGAGCCGACCGTGGATGTTCCTCAACTTGGATGTGCACACAACCTACCTGTAATCAGCGCGAACCTATTGTTTTGCCTCACTCCGCCACACCACCCACCCAGGCTGGACGTTACAGTGCCTGCTGGGATCTGTAGTTTATTCATCCACAACAAACTGCTATGGGTGTGACAACTTCATTAGGGGAGGAGCAGCGAGCGCTGGACAGTATTTTACACAGGTGGGGATTGATGGGTGTGTTCTGCGTTGGGCGCTGAGGAAGGCTGTCAAAGCCGAAATGCATTCGCCACCGCTGCCAGAAGAAGAATAAATACGAGCTGGCTTCTCAGAAAACCCCTTCGGCCTCTGAGTCTCTCTTGTCGGGAGGGACTGTTTCCACGAGATTTTGCTGCGCCTGCCAGGGACGCATTCCGGAAGGCCCCGCGACACCAAAGGTCAAAGGACAAATACTGGCATCAGACTGCTTGCAGCTGCACAACGTCGAGGGATCGACAGTTCCTTTGGACCGCCAGCAGCCACAGGAATTCCGGGGAGACTTAGGTATTTTACCGATTGGTGCAAAGTCCGCATTGACTGCCCCTGCCCCGTCTGTGTTCCTGTGGAGCTGGAAGTTGCGGAGTAAGGGGACCAAGGGAGCCGACCGTGGATGTTCCTCAACTTGGATGTGCACACAACCTACCTGTAATCAGCGCGAACCTATTGTTTTGCCTCACTCCGCCACACCACCCACCCAGGCTGGACATTACAGTGCCTGCTGGGATCTGTAGTTTATTCATCCACAACAAACTGCTATGGGTGTGACAACTTCATTAGGGGAGGAGCAGCGAGCGCTGGACAGTATTTTACACAGGTGGGGATTGATGGGTGTGTTCTGCGTTGGGCGCTGAGGAAGGCTGTCAAAGCCGAAATGCATTCGCCACCGCTGCCAGAAGAAGAATAAATACGAGCTGGCTTCTCAGAAAACCCCTTCGGCCTCTGAGTCTCTCTTGTCGGGAGGGACTGTTTCCACGAGATTTTGCTGCGCCTGCCAGGGACGCATTACGGAAGGCCCCGCGACACCAATGGTCAAAGGACAAATACTGGCATCAGACTGCTTGCAGCTGCACAACGTCGAGGGATCGACAGTTCCTTTGGACCGCCAGCAGCCACAGGAATTCCGGGGAGACTTAGGTATTTTACCGATTGGTGCAAAGTCCGCATTGACTGCCCCTGCCCCGTCTGTGTTCCTGTGGAGCTGGAAGTTGCGGAGTAAGGGGACCAAGGGAGCCGACCGTGGATGTTCCTCAACTTGGATGTGCACACAACCTACCTGTAATCAGCGCAAACCTATTGTTTTGCCTCACTCCGCCACACCACCCACCCAGGCTGGACGTTACAGTGCCTGCTGGGATCTGTAGTTTATTCATCCACAACAAACTGCTATGGGTGTGACAACTTCATTAGGGGAGGAGCAGCGAGCGCTGGACAGTATTTTACACAGGTGGGGATTGATGGGTGTGTTCTGCGTTGGGCGCTGAGGAAGGCTGTCAAAGCCGAAATGCATTCGCCACCGCTGCCAGAAGAAGAATAAATACGAGCTGGCTTCTCAGAAAACCCCTTCGGCCTCTGAGTCTCTCTTGTCGGGAGGGACTGTTTCCACGAGATTTTGCTGCGCCTGCCAGGGACGCATTACGGAAGGCCCCGCGACACCAAAGGTCAAAGGACAAATACTGGCATCAGACTGCTTGCAGCTGCACAACGTCGAGGGATCGACAGTTCCTTTGGACCGCCAGCAGCCACAGGAATTCCGGGGAGACTTAGGTATTTTACCGATTGGTGCAAAGTCCGCATTGACTGCCCCTGCCCCGTCTGTGTTCCTGTGGAGCTGGAAGTTGCGGAGTAAGGGGACCAAGGGAGCCGACCGTGGATGTTCCTCAACTTGGATGTGCACACAACCTACCTGTAATCAGCGCGAACCTATTGTTTTGCCTCACTCCGCCACACCACCCACCCAGGCTGGACGTTACAGTGCCTGCTGGGATCTGTAGTTTATTCATCCACAACAAACTGCTATGGGTGTGACAACTTCATTAGGGGAGGAGCAGCGAGCGCTGGACAGTATTTTACACAGGTGGGGATTGATGGGTGTGTTCTGCGTTGGGCGCTGAGGAAGGCTGTCAAAGCCGAAATGCATTCGCCACCGCTGCCAGAAGAAGAATAAATACGAGCTGGCTTCTCAGAAAACCCCTTCGGCCTCTGAGTCTCTCTTGTCGGGAGGGACTGTTTCCACGAGATTTTGCTGCGCCTGCCAGGGACGCATTCCGGAAGGCCCCGCGACACCAAAGGTCAAAGGACAAATACTGGCATCAGACTGCTTGCAGCTGCACAACGTCGAGGGATCGACAGTTCCTTTGGACCGCCAGCAGCCACAGGAATTCCGGGGAGACTTAGGTATTTTACCGATTGGTGCAAAGTCCGCATTGACTGCCCCTGCCCCGTCTGTGTTCCTGTGGAGCTGGAAGTTGCGGAGTAAGGGGACCAAGGGAGCCGACCGTGGATGTTCCTCAACTTGGATGTGCACACAACCTACCTGTAATCAGCGCGAACCTATTGTTTTGCCTCACTCCGCCACACCACCCACCCAGGCTGGACGTTACAGTGCCTGCTGGGATCTGTAGTTTATTCATCCACAACAAACTGCTATGGGTGTGACAACTTCATTAGGGGAGGAGCAGCGAGCGCTGGACAGTATTTTACACAGGTGGGGATTGATGGGTGTGTTCTGCGTTGGGCGCTGAGGAAGGCTGTCAAAGCCGAAATGCATTCGCCACCGCTGCCAGAAGAAGAATAAATTCGAGCTGGCTTCTCAGAAAACCCCTTCGGCCTCTGAGTCTCTCTTGTCGGGAGGGACTGTTTCCACGAGATTTTGCTGCGCCTGCCAGGGACGCATTACGGAAGGCCCCGCGACACCAAAGGTCAAAGGACAAATACTGGCATCAGACTGCTTGCAGCTGCACAACGTTGAGGGATCGACAGTTCCTTTGGACCGCCAGCAGCCACAGGAATTCCGGGGAGACTTAGGTATTTTACCGATTGGTGCAAAGTCCGCATTGACTGCCCCTGCCCGTCTGTGTTCCTGTGGAGCTGGAAGTTGCGGAGTAAGGGGACCAAGGGAGCCGACCGTGGATGTTCCTCAACTTGGATGTGCACACAACCTACCTGTAATCAGCGCGAACCTATTGTTTTGCCTCACTCCGCCACACCACCCACCCAGGCTGGACGTTACAGTGCCTGCTGGGATCTGTAGTTTATTCATCCACAACAAACTGCTATGGGTGTGACAACTTCATTAGGGGAGGAGCAGCGAGCGCTGGACAGTATTTTACACAGGTGGGGATTGATGGGTGTGTTCTGCGTTGGGCGCTGAGGAAGGCTGTCAAAGCCGAAATGCATTCGCCACCGCTGCCAGAAGAAGAATAAATACGAGCTGGCTTCTCAGAAAACCCCTTCGGCCTCTGAGTCTCTCTTGTCGGGAGGGACTGTTTCCACGATATATATATATATATATATATATATATATATATATATATATTACCTACTGGCGGTCGCCAGTAGGTAGTTCTAGTTAGGATTGTCTACCATAGGAAATCCGCAACATTCTATTGGGAATAACTCTGGCGCCGGTTGAGGAATTTGTGTGAAACTTTCCAAAATTTTGGCCAGCTCTGCTGCGCTCCTTCCCTGAAAGTTTCGGAGGGATTCGTGAAGTGGGGGCTGAGAAAAAAGGGGGGTCCCAAAACGTGTTTTTCCCATGTTAATTTCCATAGGACGGTCTGACAAGTCTACAGCCCGAACCGCTGAACGGAATTACGCCAAACTTGGCAAAATTGTAGGGACTGGTACGCAGATGTGCCTTTGCTATGTTTGCTGAAAATTGCTCCAGTGTTTTTTTTTTTAAATTAACTGTAAAAACACATATATATCTATAGGCGCGCTCCGTCCGCTCTCCAGTACGCGTACTGGGGAGCGCACCCGGCGCTCTACGGGAGTGCGCGAGCGGAAAGCTGATTGGCTGTCGGGTGTCTGTCAACATTCTAAACAGTCCGGAGAGTCCGCCATCTTGTGTCTCGGTAGAATCGAGACACAAGAGGTGAAAAAAGAAAGGGGGATATAATTAAAAGGGGGCAGAGTTGACACCCCCTGACACCCTAGTTTTTTTGAGGGGGGCCTAGAAGGACCCTGAAGGGCAAAAAAACGTTTTTGTTTTTTAAATTTTTGCGGGGTAAGCGCTGGGTGCGTTCCCGGGTACGCTCTCCGGTACGCGCACCCTGAGCGCACCACAGGGAAAAACAGTGTAAAAAAATAGAGTAAAAAAATAATGTAGAGTGTTTAGTGGTAAGTTAGCTCTGAAAAGAGCTGTTTTGTTCATTGGGTGTTTTTTTGTACCTACAAGTAGGTACCAATGCAGAGTCTTATATTCAAGAGGAAAACTCTATTCTCCTCATCTGTAAAATGCACACCATCTCTCCTATAGATGTCTTGCATGTTGTAACGCAAGTTGTTGTGGTAAATGGAACCCATAGCATAGTCTCTAAGGTAAGCAGAAACAGATTTATTTACATGTTTCCTTGCTTTCTCAATCTGTGGACAAAATTGGTTAGACCAGTTCCATTTTTGCCTTTGGCATATATTAGAAAATACCAAGGCAGTTTTTGGAAAAAGTGACATCAATTGCCCAAAGATGTCCTTTAAAAGCATTTCCAGACCTACCCCGGTCAAAGTGCCTAAGTCATTTCCACCACAGTGCACAATTATACGGTCAGGGTGTGGTAAATGCATAAAGGATTTTACCAATGGTATCAATTGGTGACTTCTCAATCCTCTTTGTCCAATCCATACAATGTACACATTTGGTAAATCAAGATTGTAAATACCTCTGTTAGTTGCGTATTTTTGAGCCCAGTGGACATAGCTAGGCCCCACAAACCAGACTTTTGTCATTTTGAAGGTAGGTGTGTGAAGGTAGGTGTGCTTCTAGTCAGATGAGTTGTGGAAATGAAATGGCAGTTTGATTATGAAAAAAAGTGTTTGAGAATCAGTGCAGATGAATAAGTAGAAATGATTGGAGCTTTCTTAAAAATCTCCACTGAAAATTAGGCTGCATGCTTTTTTTTTTTTGAAGAAGTCATTTCAATGGTTGAGAAAAAGTCCTTTAAAGAAACATTGCATTTTATTAGCTAGTAGATTGAGAGGTCAAGCAGGTTGTTTTTTTGCAACAGAGTAAAATGAACTTGTGAACTCTGTGCTGGGGGGATGGGTGAATGTTATGTTAGTTTCAAAGTCTTGAAATCTTCAACCAATTAAAATGTGTAGTTTGGTTTTGAATTTGTGGAGGAATAATTTTTATTGGCTATGTGCAAGAATATGGCTCTGAAATCAGAAAGAATCTGTGCCATTACTGAAAGGCTCCCAGTGAAGGAAGCATTGTTCAGAGATAAAGGTGAGTAATGATTCTTTTAAAAAAGATAGAGAGTTTAAAGATTTTTTACAAGTATCATAGTGTGTGTCTCTGTGAATTAAGGAATGATGTTTTTACCTTTTTCCATAATGTTAGCTGTGTGTTTATAAGGTAGTCTTCTTTATAAATTGTTTTTATGCTTGGATTCAATGCTGGTTTAGAAATTGTGTAATGGTTTCATTGGAGTTGTAAATATGCTCATTTTTTTGAAGCACAGTGTGCAACCTGTAACATGGGTAGAAGGAGTGAATGTCTGGAGAGGGATAGGAATAGCAGATAGAAAACCATATAAAATGGTGGGGAGATGCATAAACACACAGTTATGTCAAAGATTGTGCACGCAGCTTGTAAATATGCAGGCAGACAAAGCAATCTTTGACATAGCTGTGTGTTTATAAGGTAGACTCTCACAATGTTAACATCTCTCACATTACATAAGGTAAGGTCATGGGATTGCCCCATGTGAAAGGATGCATTGCTGGAAATTATTTTTTTACTACAATTTTTTAGACTGTTTTTCCCTGTGGTGCGCTTGAGGGCCTCATTTATGAGGCCATGCGTCACTTTTACGCTGCCGGTGCATCACTTTTTGTGATACAGCAGTGGTGTAAAAATTGCACCTTGTTGAGTTATATTTACAAAGTGACGCATCTAGGTAGATGCGTCACTTTGTAAAGCCCTGTGCCACATTATATGTGCGTCAGGTGTAATGTATGCAAAGGGGGCGTATTGACGCAAAGAAGGGTTGTACAAATGACGCAGTGAAATATATGAGATTTCACTGCGTCACTTTTAGGACGCTGTTGTGTCAAAATTTTGCAGACGCAGGCCCTTTCACTTAGGGCTTGCCCCATGTGAAAGGATGCATTTTTGGTATTATTTTTTTAAATGGCATAAATTGAGATAGAATATACAAAAAAAGAGACATATTTACAAGCTGTGTGCGCAATCTTTGACATAGTTGTGTGTTTATAAGTTAGACTTCTTTATAAATTGTTTTTTATGCTTGGATTCAATGCTGGTTTAGAAATTGTGTAATGGTTTCATTGGAGTTGTAAATATGCTAATTTTTTGAAGCACATTGTGCAACCTGTAACATGGGTAGAAGGAGTGAATGTCTGGAGAGGGATAGGAATAGCAGATAGAAAACCATATAAAATGGTGGGGAGATGCATAAACACAAAGCTATGTCAAAGATTGTGCACGCAGCTTGTAAATATGCAGGCAGACAAAGCAATCTTTGACATAGCTGTGTGTTTATAAGGTAGACTCTCACAGTGATAAGATCTCTCACGGCATTTCATATTCTTGTCTGGGTGTATATTTACAAGCTGTGTGCACAATCTTTGACATAGCTGTGTGTTTATAAGGTAGACTCTCACAATGTTAACATCTCTCACATACATAAGGTAAGGTCATGGGATTGCCCCATATGAAAGGATGCATTGCTGGAAATTATTTTTTTACTACAATTTTTTACACTGTTTTTCCCTGTGGTGCGCTTGAGGGCCTCATTTATGAGGCCGTGCGTCACTTTTATGCCGCCGGTGCGTCACTTTTTGTGACACAGCAGTGGTGTAAAAATTGCACCTTATAGAGTTATATTTACAAAGTGACGCATCTAGGTAGATGCGTCACTTTGTAAAGCCCTGTGCCACATTATACGTGCGTCAGGTGTAATGTATGCAAAGGGGGCGTATTGACGCAAAGAAGGGTTGTTCAAATGACGCAGTGAAATCTATGAGATTTCACTGCGTCACTTTTAGGACACTGTAGTGTCAAAATTTTGCACCTGCCTCACAGCAGGTGTAAGACTGACGCAGGCCCTTTCACATAGAGCTTGCCCCATGTGAAAGGATGCATTGCTGGAAATTATTTTTTTAATGGAATAAATTGAGATAGAATATACAAAAAAAGAGAAACATATTTACAATATGCGTGCGCAATCTTTGACATAGTTGTGTGTTTATGCATCTCCCCACCAATGCTGTGAGAGATGTTAACATTGTGAGAGTCCACCTTATAAATATTTATATTGACTTTTTAAGAAGCATATTGTGCTTTTGTATGATGCATATAATGGAAATGAATTTTGTTTATGAGTTGGATTTCTGCTTTGCTTTGCAGTGGTCATTTAAATGGGTTGTGCTCTGTGTTAAAAACGATTTAGTATGGAAAATGTTTTCTGGTAAAAAGTCTGGTATATATATATATATGCTTATATATAGGTGGCCTGTTTTTGGCCAGTAGAGACAGTGAAATATTATGAGCAGAGACACATATACTGCTTGCAGAGGCAGAGATGGTAAATTACATGTAATACGCTGCTTATGTGTTTAAGTTGACATTGTGAGTCAAGCTTCATTTGAAATGGATCTGGCTGAATAATATGCTTACTTGATGTCTTAAAAAATATGGAAGTACATGTTTTTTAAAGACATGGTATATTACATGTGACATTCTGGTCATCTTCCTAACATCACACTGATGGGTGAATGAAGCTTCAGTCATAGTGTTATTTTAGGCACATGAGCAGGATGTTATATGTAATGAGCAATTAATGTTATGTGTTGCATATATATAGGTGGCCTGTTTTTGACAGTAGCGACAGTGAAATAATATGAGCAGAGACACACATACTTATTGCAGAGACAGACACGGTACATTATATCTAATATTCTGATGATGTGCCTAAGATCACACTGTGACTGAAGCTTGATTCACCCATCACTGTGATCTTAAGCAGAGTCACACATACTGTTGGCAGAGACAGAAATGGTACATTATATCTAACATTCTGATTATGTGCCTAAGATCACACTGTGACTGAAGCTTGATTCAAATTGGGTATTACTGGACGCACTGCGCTTTTCAAAAATGAAGTTCAATAGTATGTCTGGTGCTCCGGGGTATCGCCCTCCGACTGAGAGCGTAATGAATATAAACAAAGGTAGCACTCCCCGAATTGGGAAGTATCCCCCGGGCTCCTGATTCGTCCTTCACATTCACAGTCTACCACGCATCGTTTTTCTTATATAATTCATTCTTTTATAATTATCTTTTCCGCCGCTACATTCCCTAGATACAATATAACATTTATTGTCAACTCGCAGCCGAATTCCTGTGATATTTAGTTCATAACACGTATCAACCCGTCGCGTAGCAACATCCACGGACTTAATCTCTTCCGGGGTCAAGACACGCCCTAACCCGGCATGGGAATAGCCGTAGCTTCACACAACCCGTCGTCCGTGCACATACGGTAAGCCAACCATTCACTGAGACTCAGCTTTGCTAGAGCACTTTTTAATCACTTTTTTAATCTGTTTAACGTAGTCACGGCATTCCTGCCTATTTCCGCGTTCCGTTATTTACCCACTCGTCGTTGTTCATTCACAACCAAGGGTCCATACAGGCACTTGAGGCACATTACCTTCTTTCACCCTTTGTCAGTTCACTGGCCTTTACCCACTGTTGTTTATTCACAACCACGGGTTTTAATACCAATTCGAGGCACAGTAACACTCTCGTCGCTTAGACTATAGTAATCTATACGACAGCATATCCACACTAGATATATCCACGTGACACAATGTTCACGTATTCTCTGTTACTTTACAGCACTTGAACCTAGTCAGTTATGAGCACCTCCTGTGTTATAAGTCACTAGTGAATACAGCGTTTCTGTATATTACCATTAGTACAATCATTGTTTTCTTTGTTGACAGAAAGTACATCCCCAGAAGAAGGCATTCACGATATGCCGAAATGCATTGGGATTGCTTGAGTGCATTATTTGAATTTGGAGGACTGTGTTAAGATAGAAAATATCGTTGTGAATAGAACAACATGGATTAAATACAAACATTTTTCAAAACAAACATTCTTTGGTAATCCTTTCATATATATTGGTGAAACCTTCATATAAGGACGAATCAGGAGCCCGGGGGATACTTCCCAATTCGGGGAGTGCTACCTTTGAAGCTTGATTCACCCATTATTGTGATGTTAGGCAGAGTCACATATACTGTCGGCAGGGATAGACATGGTACATTATAACTAAAATCTAATTAATCTGTCTAAAATCACACTGTGAGTGAAGCTTGATATAATGAGCAACTAGAGTGCTAACATTCAGAATATATGGCAAATGTGTGACACATCTGAATACCTTCTTGATGGAACTAAAGTAAACAAGCATTGAAAATACAATAGATTTGGTGTGATCTTAGGCACATGTGTACCATATTACATGTAATCTACCATCTCTTTGTCTGCAAGCAGTATATATGTTTCTGCTGATATTTTTTCAAATTATTTTCAGGCGAAAAACAGACAACCTATCTATAAACAAGACATAACATTAATTAGTAAATTATATTTAACATTGTGGAAGCGGTTTGTAAGTATGCCAATGAAACCTTTACACTATTTCTGGACCAGCATTAATGTCAAACATTCTAAATTTATGGCAAATGTGTGACGCATCTGACTGCTTTCTTGATGGAAGCAAGGTAAACAAGTATTGAAATTGCAATAGATTTGGTGTGATCTGAGGCACATGTGCATGATATTACATGTAATCTACCATCTCTGTCTGTGCAAGCACTATGTGTGTCTCTGCACTAATTATTTCTCTGTATGTACAGGCCAAAAACAGACCACCTATAAACAAGATATAACATTAATTAGTAAATCGTTTTTGACACAAAGCAAAGCACATGTAATGTATATGAGCCTTTTGTTGTATACTAGTGTTTATATTGTTTATTTATTGTAATTGCTATGTAATATGTTTGTAGTGGTCTATAATATGTTATTTTTTGTTTTCCACAGATTATAATCATCTATACAAACAAAGAGAAAGATGCCTTCTAAAAGAAGATCAGAAAAAAATTATAAAAGAAAATTAAGGTCTAAGGAAAAAGAAAATCAAGAACCAACCAAAATAAAATCTTCAGAGAAAAAGAAAAATGCTCCTGGTAAGCAAAGTACAAATTTTCTCAGGAAGGTATTGAAATGTGAAGCAAAAAAAAAGTTTTTTAAATAAGAAGAATGAAACACGTGTAATTTCGAAAAAGACAGGATGTCCTTCTACAATTGTTAGACGTGTACAAGGAGTCAATATTTTGAAAAGCAATAGAAGAAGCAAACAATTTTCTGACATTCGTAGATGAATGTTTTACAACAGGATTATATCCAATTTATTAAAAAATATAAAAAGGTATAAAAAAAGACAGCTTTTTACAAGAAAAAAAATCATAGTTAAGATCGTGGATGAAGCATTTAAAGTGAAAAATAAATTGTTTTGTTTAGTAATGACTAGAATTCGTACACTTGATACGATAATCAATGTGTTTAAATCAAAATGTAAGTGGAGGAGAGTAATTAATCAAACTAATTTTTGTGATGTTTTTTCTGGAGAATGGAAGCATAGTTCAAGTTCTGAGCCATTTTTTAATGAAGAAAGGTACTTTCAGGATAATGATTTGGTGCATGCAGTTGACACCAGTGGTCAAGCATATGAGGTGAAGGACGGTTGTCCGGTTGAAAAAGAAGAGATTGTGCCTAGAAATACAGAAGAGGTGTTAGCTGATGAAGTTTTAGGGAAATGTCCTAAGGCTCCAGTGTATACATGGAATTGTAGTCGTTTTTTTAGTGTCCGACAGGAATCAATTGAATTGTTTCGCACTTTCTTACGGACATATACTAAGAAAACTGTGAAACAAAAAATGAAAATTTTACAAGAGTTAGATCCTTGTAGAGTGAGAGAAAAAACAGGTTTGCTACGGCATTCACTGGCTTGTCTTTCAAGAAAAGTATGTCAGAGTGCTTTTCACCATTTTTGGATGTTAGCAGTGCATCATAATAAAGTGAGGAAATTAGTGAGAAGGTTGTACTATGCAAAAAGTCCAGCACTTAAACTAAAACAGTTAAACAGTGCTCTTTTGCATGGAACTGAATTAGATGTCAAAAATATTTGTGATGAAATTGAGTTTTGTTACTTTGGTGAAAAAGAGGTCAGTGCAGAAACTGATACAGTAATAGAAAGTAATGTAGAAGAGAATGTAGAGATTTTAAGTACAGAAAAATTTGAAAATGAAATTATAAAGTTTAAGGTCAATTCAAGTGAAAGGCCTAATTTTTCTTGTGTTTGTTGTCGACGGACTCATTATAAGCATCAGACTAGATTAGTTGATTTATATGTAAAAAGCGAAAAGATAAATAATAATGAGTGGAAGGATTTTGCAACTTATTTGTTGTTATTGTTATTGTTAAGGTTTTTGTAGAGCGCACAGTAACCCTGGGGCATCCCGGCGCTAGAACCTGGTAGTCATGAGGGAGAAGCAGCGGGAGAGAAGGGGGAATCAGGGGAACAGATGGGTTTTCAGTGCTGGTTGAAAATTGTTTTGATTTGGGCTCTGATCAACGTATTTGTACATATTGCTATAATAAATTAAATGAAAATAAAATGCCTGCTAGAGCTGTTCATAATAATCTGGAGTTGGTAGACATTCCTTCTGAATTGATGGATTTAAATACCTATGAGTCTATTCTGATTCAATGTGTGCATCCTTTTCAGGCTATTGTTCGCATGGAGCCTAAGACAGGGAAATTGCCTCCTTCAGATTTACAGAGAGGATTAAAGGGAAGAGTTGTTTATTTGCCTCTAGATTTTAAGAAAAATATTGATACCATTGGTGTTGAAAAAGTAGAAGAGGAACCTCTGGTTATTCTAGTTAATGGTGTTCCGACAAAAAGTAAGAAAATCTGGCAAGAATTAGTGGATGTTAGGAAAGTCAAGAAGGCAACGTTGTATCTGGTAAAAAATAATCAGTACTATAAACATGTGTATGTGGGAGATGAGGAAACAACTGTACAAGACGACACTGATGTCTCTGCTGGACAAATAGAAAAAGTTGATGTCTCTAGAAGTGAAGAAATTTACTAACATTATAGTGTTCATCCATTGCATTCCAAAGAAGTAATGGGGAAGGCTATTGACTTGTTTCAGACGAAAAAAGCCGAAGGAAGTCCCATTAGTGTATGGGAAGAAAGTTTAGAAGCTCGTTGTTTTCCACAGTTATTTCCAACAGGTGAAGGTGGACGATATGACGATCGACCTGTTCAAATTCCTGCATCTGAATACCGGACTTCAAGATTATATGCAGAAGATCCAAGGTTTCGTCAATGCATTCCATATTTGTTCCATCTACTGTTTGAGAGGGACTTGTCTGGACTTTCCTATGCAGTAAACCATATACTGAAAAGTGGAGCACATCTACAAAATCTTTCGGCAAGGGATTTTATGGATAAAGTGAAACTGCAAGGCAGTGTTTTGGAATCTCAGCTAATTAATCTCATGGCATGTCAGCGTGGTACTAACGAGTATTGGTACCGTCGTCATGGGGAATTGAAATGTATGCTAAGAAACTTAGGAACTCATACATGGTTCCTCACTCTTAGCTGTGCTGAGTATGCTTGGGAAGACTTACTTGAATTTCTACGAGAGGCAAATAAAAACATTGAAAATATTGAATTCAAGACACCTGGAGAAATGTGCTCTTTGGATCCAGTTAATGTATGCAGGTATTTCAATCATAGGTTTGAAGCTATGATGTCTTTTATTACAAACAACAAAAAATTCTCCGCTTGGAGAGGTGTTGGATTTCTTTTGGAGAAAGGAGTATCAAGCAAGAGGTGCTCCTCATATACATATGCTGCTATGGATTAAAGATGCACCTAGATTTGGAACAGATTCAGATGAGAAAGTGATGAGTTTCATTGAGCAGTATTCTACATGTGCTGTTCCGAAAAGTACAGACGAAAACAATTTAAGACAGCAAGTTTCACGCTTTCAAACCCATCGTTGTGGGAAATACTGTAGTCGAAAATACAAATCCAAAGACAAGTTCTACACGAAATGTCGTTTTGCATTTCAACGTCCAGTAACATCGAAAGGAAGAGTCAACAATTTTATGTCTTCTCTGCGACATACTGTGACAAGAAAATCACCCAAAAATACATACAACCTAAGAAGAAATGAGGAATCCAAATTCATAAATGACTACAACCCAGTCATTTTATCCATGTGGAATGCTAACATGGATATTCAATATGTGGCTGACAACTCTATTGCTGTGGCTTGATATGTGACGTCTTACATCACAAAATCAGAAAAGACGGAACTGAAGGAAATGTGGGAAGAAATTTCACATGAAAAGAGTCTAAGCAAGAAATTATACAGTTACAGTCTAAAGATGTTGTCGCATCGAGAAATTGGAGCGTATGAATGTTCTGATCGGTTGTCATCAGCAAGTCTATATGCCAAATCTAGAACCATTATTTGGGTGAGTCTAGGTCTTGCTGCAACACGAAACCGAGTTTTAAAATCTGTACAAGAAATTGAGTATTTGGCGGAGAAAGAACCAGACAGTACAAATATTTTGAAGACAAACATGTTGGATACATACTATCCAAATAGAAGTACTCACCTTGAGAACGCTTGTCTCTATGAAGTTTTGCAAACCTACCCTTTTAAAAGGAACGTCACAGAAGACATCAATAAAGGTGTATATGCTGTAATTGGATGTGAAGGCCGTTTAGTAAAACAAAGAAAAGGCCATTTAATTAATCATCGAAAATTGAGTTGTGATTCTCCAGACAAAAGACAATTTTATTACTTAGCACTTTTACAACTCTTTAAACCTTGGCGTAGAGAAGAGGAACTACTTGGAGATTTTCTTACTTATGAAGATTCGTTCAATGCAACCAAAGATACCATAGAATGTCCTGTTTTTTTAAGTTATCTGCAAATGTTGAACGAGGAAATACAGCAAGAAGCTACAATTGCAGCAGAGATTGCTAGAGACAGTTCTCAAGACAGTCAGAGTTCTGCTTCATTGAGTCAGGATCCACTAGGAGGACCAATTATACAAAATGAAGCTGCCACTGCCATGGATGAAGTTGAAAGAGCCATGGAACAAGCTCAGGAGGATGGAGTTGATTTAGAAGATTTGGAAAAAGAACTAAACGTTGAGCAGAGACAAATATATGACCAAGTCACACAACAAATTGAGCATGGTTTATCACATGAGAAAAAAGAGTGCTCATGTACATCATTTGTGCCTATCCGACTATATGTCAGTGGAGAAGCAGGAACTGGGAAAAGTTTCCTGATTAAAGTGATTGTAACATATTTGCAGAAAACAACGGAATCATTGCTCTCTTGTGTTGTTACTGCTCCAACTGGGTTGGCAGCACACAACATTAAAGGAATTACTTTACACCGCTTATTGATGCTGCCAGTGGAGCATGATAACAAATTACAATAGCACAAGCTATCTGGAGATGCTTGTTGTGAAGTTTCAAGAGTACTAAAGAAACTGAAACTTCTTATCATTGATGAAGTAAGCATGGAATCAAATGTAATGCTTGCTTTTGTGCATTTAAGAATGCAAGAAACTCTTAAAACAGACTATGATGTGTTATTTGGAGGCAAACACATCATTGTTTTTGGAGATTTACTGCAACTAACTCCAGTGAAAGGACAGCCAGTGTTTAAAATGCTTACGCATGAAGATACCAGGAAGTGCTTAGGAAGCATTGGAAATGTTAACATATGGCTAAATTTCAAATATGCAGAACTGCTTCAAAATATGCGACAGGCAAAGGATGAAGATTATAAAAAATATTCTACAAGATGTAAGAATTGGAAAACTAACTGAGCATGGCAAAGAAGCTTTACATGCACGATTAATTTCAATTTTTTTTCCAAAGGAAAATATTCTCCCAGAGAATATTTTTAAGAAAATTCCTGAAAACAAATCTGTCATATGCTTGATGCCAACTCTGCAAGAATGTTCAATCTTCAACACCAAAATGTTAAAGTTGGAAAATCAAGAGATTGTGAAACTGGAAGCTATTGATAAAATAGAACATGAAGGAGCCACTATTATTTTGGCAGAAAAGTTGAAAACAAAATTGGATTCTTTAGAGAAGACAATATTCAAAACTGCTGGTATGGAAAAGACTCTGTATGCATCTTTAAATTTTCGTATAATTTTACGACGTAATTTACATGTGGAAAGAGGTTTAGTAAATGGAGCAATGGGTCATGTTGTGGATTTTGTGAATTACCGAAATAGAGATGGAATTGAAATTATAAAAATTAAATTTGATGATATTGAAGAAGTACAACAAATCAGTTGTTGTTCTGCTCGCTTTTTGCTAGTGAAAGATTTATATGTCCGCAGAAAACAGTTTCCTGTTTCTTCAGCATATGCAGTAACTATTCATAAATCTCAAGGTTTAAGTGTTGATACTGCTTTGGTGAATATTCGAAATTCTGTGTTCAAGGAGGGCATGGCATATGTTGCTTTATCTCGAGTCAGAACTTTATCTGGATTGTACTTGATTGATTTTGATGAGACAAAGATTAATGCAGATCTAAATTGTGTAAAAGAATATAATAGGTTAAGAAGAGAGTATGCTCCAAATTTACCTCAATATCCTCTGTTTGAAAAGCGTGTGGTAGGCCGAAAAAGAAGAAATGAGAAAAATTGCAGTGAGGTAGTAGCAAAAAGAAAAAAAGTAGATGAACCAGTAATTGTAAGCAAAAAGGAAATGGATTCAGTTAAAGATGTTGTTGGATTTCAGTTTGAAAACAGTTCTGGTGTCAACTGCTATGCTAATGTAGTGGTTAATGTTGTTTTCTTTCTCCAAACTGTAAAAGAACAGATTGCTGAAAATCGTGATGAAACACTTTGTTGTTTATTAAATTCTGTGTTTGGGAAATGTTGCAGTGATAGAACAAAAATACAAAGTGTTTCTGAAATTCGAAAGGTTTTAGACATATGTTCTGGTCTAAATCAATTTTCACAGAATATTCAGCAAGATTGTCAGGAATTTCTAATGTATATGCTTGTTGTTTTACAAGATGAAGGAGTAGATGTAGAAAATCTTTTTGGCCTTTCTTATAAATGGCAACATGACTGTGACAATTGCTCCTCTTCAAGTAGTACTACAGTAGACACTGAAAGATGTATATATTTGACTTTACCAGACTGCAAATCAGTGTCTTTTAATAATCTAGTTAGAGCAGCAAATCAAAACATGGTCTGTAGTTAATGTAAATCTGAAATGCTATCAACTTTATTTTTAATAAGATATGGACAGTATGTTATTTTAATGTTCCAACGATGTAGACCTGATGGGACTAAATTGACAACATTAATTAAAAATGTTGTGGCTTCTCAATTATCAATTTCAGGAAGAACCTTTACAACTGCAGCAATTATTTACCATGATGGTCCTTCAACAACATCATGACATTACACAGCTTATTAAAATATGAAAAAGGTTGGCAGCTCTGCAATGATACTTAATTGACTTTCAAACAACGTTTGCCTTCTGAGTTACTAAATTCTTACCTGGTGTTCTTACAACCGAAATTTTAGGGAAGGTAATTGGCCTATGAAGATTGCAGCAGTTAATATAACTTAGTTTGCTCTTCAAAATTACTTTCTGAATGAAAGTGATGAAGGTAATAAAAAACATGTAGTTCTCATGGAGATAGTATATGTTTATTATATAAAGTGTGCTGTGAGTATTATAGGAATTATTTATTAAATGTAAGCTAGAGATGGAAGTAAAACTCTTGTTTCATAACGTGAAAGATGTTGGAGCTTTTCTTTCAGAAAGTCGGGTAAATGAGACATTACGAAAACAGTGGACTCATTTCCATAAAAAAGGACTTTCCATATACTATTGGAAAAGTGGATGGATCAAAAGTGAGTTTAGATATGGTTTTTAAAAAATTACATTATTTAAGTAATTATTTAATGGGTTTTTTAAACACAATCATTTTGATTGTGTTTTTTTTTGCCCGCTGTTATATGATGAGTACTTTTGAAGTCACTGTTTTAAGTGAAATTCAATATATTCTGAGAACAGCAAAAATAAACCATTTAACATGTTGTTGAAATTATTTTGTATTTTGTATTATTAAATATATATTATTATCCCATTCTCTTATGCTCACTTACCTATTTCCACCCTCTATCACTTCTCTTAACTCACCCTCACTGGCCTTTTTTGACTCTCCCTCACCTCCGTTCCCTTATTCCATTTTCCAGACTTATTCTCATTAACCACTCCTTCACGGCTCATTACCTCTCTCCCATCCACCCATTTCCAGCTGTCAGTCACTCTACTTCACTCCCCTTCCCTTTGTTTCTTTTCTTTATTCCCTCAATAATGCTCCTTCTCTCATTCACCTTATTACACTTCACTCACTTCTTTTCTCACTTCCTATATCCTCTCACATCCTCACTCCCTTTCCCTCACAGCCTGTCTCTTAGCTTCAGTCTCTGGATCCTCTCAATCTATCACTCCTCTTCCGTCATGCTTACTCCCTAAAAATGACCCACACTCCCTTCCTTAACTTGCTTTGCTCTCTTACTCAGTTCCTTTGTGTCACTCTTTCCTTTACTAGCTGTATATTCTCACTCCTTCACTTCGTTTGTCTCAAGCTCACTTGCTTTTATCCTCTCTTTATTTTTACCTTTTTCATCAACCTCCCTGCCCTTCACTCACCCTCACTTACCCTTGTTAATCTTCTACTTTGTCTCTTGTATTGTAAAATATATATTATAAATATTGTAACTTATTTTGTTTTGTCTTTCACAGATATAAATTTAAATGAAAATATAAAACTAAGTTGATATTACTTATAAGGTAAGTTTGATGTACAATATTTATTTTCTCTATACTGTTTTCCATAACCTCACTACTCTTCTTTGATATTCCCACACCTCTGTTCCCTTATTGCGCTTGCCTCACTTATTCTGAATCTCCACATTTACTCTCTTTTTTCACACTCTTCTCTTACACTCACCTTCTTTCAGGTCTTCTCTTTTACTTTCTTTCTCTATCTTCCCTTCTTTCACTCCTTCACTCTTTTCCCTTCCCTTACTCTCCTTACTCCACTTCACTAACTCCTTCTCTTACTTCCTCTGTCCTCTTAGTTCTACACTCCCCTTCCGTCATTCTTTCTCTGTTAGTCTCATTCTCTCCGTCCCCTTAGTCTCTCACTCCTCTTCTGTCACGCTCACTGCCTATAACTCAGCCATACTCCCACACTCATCTTCTTTCAAACCTTCTCCTTTACTTTCCTTCCTGTCTCTTCCCTTCTTTCGCTCCTTCACTCTTTTCCCTTCCCTTACTCTCCTTACTCCACTAACTCCTTCTCTTACTCCCTCTGTCCTCTTACTTCTACACTCCCCTTCCCTCATTCTCTCTCTGTTAGCCTCATTCTCTCCATTTACTTAGTCTCTCACACCTCTTCTGTCACGCTCACTGCCTATAACTCAGCCATACTCCCACACTCACCTTCTTTCAAACCTTCTCCTTTACTTTCCTTCCTCTCTCTTCCCATCCTTTGCTCTTTCATTCTTTTCCTTTCTCTTACTCTTCTTACTCCACTTCAATAACTCCTTTTCTCAAATCTTCTGTCTTCTAACTTATTCACTCCACTTTTCTCAGTCTTTTTCTATTACCCTCAAATAATTTCCAGCAATGCATCTTTTCACATGGGGCAAGTCCCATGTGAAAGTACCTGCATCAGTCTTACGCCTTCTGTGAGGCAGATGCAAGATTTTAATGCAATGGTGTCCTAAAAGTGACGCAGTGAAATCTTATAGATTTCACTGTGTTACTTCTACGACTTTTCCTTGCGTCAATACGCCCCCTTTGCATACATTACATCTGACGCAGGTATAATGTGGCGCAGGGCTTTACAAAGTGACGTATCTACCTAGATGTGTCACTTTGTAAATATGACTCAACAAGGTACAATTTTTACACCACTGGTGCGTCACAAAAAGTGACGCACCGGCGGTGTAAAAGTGACACATGGCCTCATAAATGAGGCCCTGAAGCGCAACACAGAGAAAAACAGTGTAAAAAACTTATAGTAATTTTTTTTTTTAAAGAAATGCATCTTTTCACATGGGGCCAGCCCCATGTGAAAGGCCCTGCGTCAGTCTTAGGCCTGCTGTGAGGCAGGTGCAAGATTTTAACACAACGGCGTCCTGAAAGTGACGAAGTGAAATCTCTTAGATGCCTTAGATGTCACTGCGTCACTTCTACGACCCTTCCTTATGTCAATATGCCCCCTTTGCATACATTACAGCTGGCGCAGGTATAATTTGGCGCAGGGGTTTACAAAGTGACGCATCTACCTAGATGCGTCACTTTGTAAATATGACTCAACAAGGTGTATTTTTTACAGCACTGGTGCGTCACAAAAAGTGACGCACCGGTGGCGTAAAAGTGACGCGTGGCCTCATAAATGAGGCCTTCAGTCTTCTACTCATGCGTCATATTTAATTTATGACGTGTTATGTCGCAAGTAGTTACAGATACGTCAGTATTTCTGACATATCTGTAAACGCAAAAGTGATGCATTGCTGGAGTGTATCACAAAAGTGACACAACTCCAGCAATGCATCCTTTCACATGGGGCCAGCCCCATGTGGAAGGGCTTGCATCAGTCTTACGCCTGCTGTGAGGCAGGCGCAAGATTTTGACACAATGCCGTCCTAAAAGTGACGCAGTGAAATCTCATTGATTTCACTGCGTCACCTCTACGACCCTTTCTTGCGTCAATACGCCCCTTTTGCATACATTACACCTGACGTAGGTATAATGTGGCGCAGGGGTTTACAAAGTGACGCATCTACCTAGATGCGTCACTTTGTAAATATGACTCAACAAGGTGCATTTTTTACAGCACTGGTGCATCACAAAAAGTGACGCACCGGTGGCGTAAAAGTGACGCATGGCCTCATAAATGAGGCCTTCAGTCTTCTACTCATGCGTCATATTTAATTTATGACGCATTATGTCGCAAGTACTTACAGATACATCAGTATTTCTGACGTATCTGTAAGCGCAAAAGTGATGCATTGCTGGAGTGTGTCACAAAAGTGACACAACTCCAGCAATGCATCCTTTCACATGGGGCAAGTCCCATGTGAAAGGGCCTGCATCAGTCTTACGCCTGCTGTGAGACAGGCGCAAGATTTTGACACAACGGCGTCCTAAAAGTGACGTAGTGAAATCTCTTAGATTTCACTGCATCACCTCTACGACCCTTTCTTGCGTCAATACGCCCCTTTTGCATACATTACACCTGATGTAGGTATAATGTCGCGCAGGGGTTCACTGGATGATGTCATCAGTGATGTCATCCGTGATGTCATCAGTGATGTCATCAGTGATGTCACTGACCATGTCATGAATGATGTAATATGTGACATCATCAGCGCGAGTTATAGTGAGTCCAACTAACTATAACATGGGAATTTCAATGGTTTTGTATGAGTAAAATGTTCAGCTAACTATAACTGGTGGGAAACCTATGGTTTTTCCAGTGAATTTCAAAAGTTTTTTAAATGCTAATTCCTAACTATAACAAATGTGAAACCTATGGTTCTTCAGTGAATTTCAAAGGTTTTTTAAATGCTAATTCCTAACTATAACGATTGTGAAACCTATGGTTTTTTCAGTGAATATATATATATATATATATATATATATATATAATATTTTTTTTCCATGTATTATATATGGATATATTTTTTTAAGGCAATGGTCTTGTGGTCATGCTACAGCTGTGTCCAATGCAAGGCCTTAAATGTCTCACATTAGCAATAGCCAATGCTGAAACCTTGAGGTGCAGAAGAGAAAAATGAGCATCAAGGGTGGCTTCTAGATCAAGTGTGAATATGGTTAAAAAATACATGGTGCCCACCCCAAACAAACTCTGTACTGACAGTATGCCTCCTAGCCTCAGTTTGCCTTTGAGGTCAGCTTGTAAACCATTGAAGAATCATTACTGGTAAAGTTATTGACAATGAGGGGGGATGGAGGGATGTTTAGAAGTAGAATTACAAGTAGCATATCCTTCTCACTGGTCCTCAATGATAATTCTCACTGATAATCATAAATGTAGGATAAAAGAGACAGTGAATCCCTAAAAAGCAGGTGTCAATAGTCAACAGCAAAGGGTAAAGGCTAATATAGATGAAAGACAAGAGCAACGTTAACCAAAGATGCATCTTAGGGCTGCCTCACCGGCTACGGTGTCAGCATTGGGCCAAACTGACAGGGCGGGACAGGACCTAAAGCACTAGAAAGCTTGGAGTTAATGAATTGCTCCAAATTAGATCAACACACTTCTACCTGAACTCTCTCTAAGGGACACACCCCTGATCTGGTCGGGATACGTTAAAGCTGACCGACTTGCAGGTCTGCCTTGCATCTGGTTAGTCCACCTATTAACCAGGTGTATCCTTCCCTTCTCATCTCAGAGCAATGGCAGTAAAATAGTCGTTTTGTAAATGGCATCTCATAAACAAAGAAAATGTGGGACCTCTCTCAGAGACAGCTCCCATACTAAGCCATCAAGTGGATGTCACTGAAGAAGGGTCCCAAAGGCCTGTTTCCAGCAGAATTCAAAGCGCTCTTTTAAAAAAACACAGACCACTCAGCTGGAAAACGCCTGATTTTCCCAGGAGCATCAAAGGCAGTGAGATTACTCAGAAAAAATAGGAATATTTCTAACAAAGAGATGACTGGATATAAAAACAAACTCATACAAATGATTACTATTGGTTCTTGTCCCGCTTCGGCCCCTGTACTTCGGAACTGGGGACTCATGCTTGACTTTAGCTTGTTTCTTGAAGCACATGTAGGCATTCGTTTAATCTCACTTAGATTATTGCAAAGCATTCATTTAACTTCCCAAAAATTATATGAATCACCTTCAGCTTATTCAAGACACAAACGCCAGGCTTCTTTATAATGTGGAAAGAAGACAGAGTTTTCCATTTGCCTTAAGACAACTCATTTGTCCTCCCATCCATGGTACAATATTCTACAAGTCAATGGTTGTTGATCATAAGGCCATTCTCTAAGGGTTCCTGGATTCCATTCCTCTTAAATTCAGGAGGTTACAAAAGTCAGAACCTCTATTATTTGTGAATGCGCCTTCTCAGTGGCAGCAGTAAAAAGATGAAAATCTCCAACTCTTTCTGTACAACCTGAGCAATCCCTCCTTCATTTTAGGAAGATGATGCAACTGAGTAGCTGTGTTTTGTGTGTTCCGAACTTCTGTGTAGGTAGGCAATATAAATAATTGTGACGTAACATAACATAAGCCGGAAGCAGCCGCTTCAGGGACAGGATACAGGGAGCAGCTGGGAAGGTGTTGGAGCGCCCCCTGCAGCTCTCACTGGACCGCTCATTGCTCTTCTTCTGATGGAATCCCATGTCCAGGGACAGACCATGGACACAATATTCCACTCTAAATGTAATAGGGAAATCGACTAATGCCACAAACCACAGCCCAATAACTGCAATTTCACTGAAATGAGTGTTTTGTTTTCCTTACCAGGGTGCCCTGATTCAGGTTCGGGTACACTCACCCTTCATCACTGACCTCCTCTAGGTCACTTCCTGCAGTATTTTCTCCCTCACCTCCTCACCACCATGACTCTTCCACCCCTACATATTAGGGTGAATTCAGTAGGCTTTATTAGCCCTGTATACTGCCCCTCACCATCAGTCTGTGCCGTCCAACAGGTCAAAAAACTCATGAGTCTGCTGTCAGCTGTACTAGTTATTCAATGTTCCCTACAACATGAATACCCTGCAGGCACCATGTTGTGGTCCGCCCAGTTCTACACGGCCTGGTGGGCTTTCAGTATCCGGAGTGGAGAGATGCGCAGGCAGCTTGAACTGTGCACAGGAGCTCCAAGACCAAGAAGCTATCTTGAATACTTCATGCAGCCATTTGAGCAGCCCAAACAGCCATCTTGAGCCCCCCATGCTGCCTGTGACACTTTTAGCCACTCCTGTAAGCTGACAGTATTGTGCATGCTAATGGTTGTAGATATAACATTGAATGCTAAATCTCAAACTAAAAATCCCAGAATGCAAAGTGTGCCTGCTGCGAAAATTAAGGTTGGCTTACACATAACATGCTTTATGTTTACCATTGGTCTCTTAGATTTTTAGATACAAGCCTACTGACAAGAAACTACCAGGAAACAGACAGGCAGCTCATGCACCCAAGGATTGTTTAGAAGGAACTTGACAACACAGTGTATGCTCTCTCCTGACTCAGAGAGACACATAACTAAACAATGAACCGGTATTCTTTAAAGTCCTAACACAGTTTCTGTACAAGAAGTTTTGTTTTGAACATGAAGCCCTCAATGATAGTACCAGGGCAGACATTGAGTTACTTTGTTACCAAGAAACCATTCAGCAGAAATCAAGACACAAAGTGTACCTGTTGTTACAGCTGGGCTGGTTAAGGTGGTCACAGCTGTTGTGGTCTCAGCGCTTTCGGGGGGCGGTCCTGTAGAGCTGATTCCTGATGAAATCAGAAACATACAGTGTCAGTGAGGAGAGGGCGGACAGGCCTCAACACTACCTCTACTTGTAACATCAGGATTGTTGATATAAATAGTAACCCTCCAAAGGTACACAAATGCATAACCCCCTCATACCAGCTACGAAGAGGATGTCCTCACCCGTGTGACAGGCACCGCTGAAGAAAAATGTCAATAAAGTTTTACAGCTTCAACATCCTAAGAGTCCTTAGACATTTAACACTATTTATGACTCGCTCCTCTGGTCATATTCCTCCCTCTTACTTACGGTCCCTCTTTATAGGTTTCGCCTGCACAGCACTTGCACTGTGCTTGTGAAATCACTTGCATTTAATTATCTTAAAAGGGGGTTCTCATCAGTTCCCACAGCCGAATAACTGCGTTCTTTCTTTTTTGTGTGGAACTTTTTTTTTGCTCTCGTCCCATGGCTGCACTAATTTATGATACTTCTACTAAACTCGTTCACACTGTTTAAGACACATTCACTGTCAAGGTTATATCTCTTCCATCTGTTCACACTGTTTAAGGCACATTCATTATAAAGATAAGATCTCTCCCCAAGGACAAGTCAGACAGCTTTTAACAGTATGCTTGTTTTTTTATTACTTAGTTGTGTAAAGCAAATGCTTTAGCCTTGCAATGTGTGTGGCAATCCCTATTCACGCCTAGGTACCTTTTGTTGCACTTTGTAGGCTTCATCGGATTTTTTTCCAAACTTAATCTATCTGGTCATTATAATCAAATTCTAAATGTAGTAATAAACATTGCACCTTAAAAATAAAGTTAATATACAGGAGTTATCCTATATTTTAATACTATACAGGCAGACAACAGGGTCATGATTTGAATGGTGCAGCAGGTGCAGTGGCACCGGGTCAAAAGTTATCAGACATTTTTTAACACCTTATGTTGCTATATTTTGCTATTAAACAGGCAGACACAAGTGCCGTTTTCTAGCAAGCACTAGGGTTGTGATTTCAATAGTGCAGCAGGGGAAGTGGCACCCGGATAAAAAGCTCCAGGCACCCCATTAAACACCGATTATTGCTATGTTTTACAACTAAAGAGGCATGCATAAGCGTAGTTATCTTCCAGTCACTAGGGTCATGGTTTGAATGGTGCAGCAGGTGTAGTGAAAAACCAAAGGAAATGATGGAAGGAGCGTTGACAATACAAACACTCACCCCCAGTCAACTGATCTGGGTTTAATCCATCACCGACTTTAGCCCACTCTGCCACCCCAGTTCAGACATGGCCATATGCAAATCAGTCTGACCCTGTGCCTCATGGGAACAGTCCAGCCCGAACTACCAAGCCATGCCTTCCCTGGACCGGAAACAAGCTACTGAGGACCGGTTTCTGGCATTTCAGCCGTCTTCAGCCCGGCTTGCTTGAATCCAGTGGAAAAGTGAGCAAGGGACTCACGTCTGAGCATACCCTGCCAACTTATGGTGAACAAAGAAAAACTAAAGGAAATGATGGACGGAGCGTTGACAATACAAACACTCACCCCCACTCAACTGATCTGGGTTTAATCCATCACCGTTCTTTAGCTCACTCTGCCACCCCAGTTCAGACATGGTCATATGCAAATCAGTCTGACCCTGTGCCTCATGGGAACAGTCCAGCCCGAACTGCCAAGCCATGCCTTCCCTGGACCGGAAACAAGCTACCGAGGACCGGTTCCTGTCATTTGAGCCGACTTCAGCCCGGCTTGCTTGAATCCAGTGGCAAAGTGAGCAAGGGACTCACGTCTGAGCATACCCTGCCAACTTATGGCGAACAAAGAAAAACCAAAGGAAATGATGGACGGAGCGTTGACAATACAAACACTTACCCCCAGTCAACTGATCTGGGTTTAATCCATCACCGTTCTTTATCCCACTCTGCCACCCCAGTTCAGACATGGCCATATGCAAATCCTCTGTAGCTTGTTTCCGGTCCAGGGAAGGCATGGCTTGGCAGTTCGGGCTGGACTGTTCCCATGAGGCACAGGGTCAGACTGATTTGCATATAGCCATGTCTGAACTGGGGTGGCAGAGTGGGCTAAAGAACGGAGATGGATTAAACCCAGATCAGTTGACTGGGGGTGAGTGCTTGTATTGTCAACGCTCCGTCCATCATTTCCTTTGGTTTTTCTTTGTTCGCAGCAGGTGCAGTGGCACTGGGCCAAAAAGTTGTCAGGACTCCTCTAAACACCTAATACTGCTGAAAGGTCTTGATTTAAATAGTGCAGCAGGTGCAGAGGCAATGGGACCAAAAGTTGTCATGACCCCACTAACCAAATATTAGTGCTATATTTTACTACTAAACAGGCAGTCATAATTACAGTTATCTAGCAAGTACTAGGTTCATGAATTTAACAGTGCAGCAGGTGCAGTGACAGCAAGACCAAAATCTCCAGGCATCCCACTAAACGCCTAATTTGACTATATTTTGTTCCTAATCAGGCAGTTACAATTGCAGTGACCTTGCAGTTAAAAGGGACCTGATTTGAAGGTTGCAGCTCGTGCAGTGGCACTGGGGCCAAAAGCTCTAGTTACCCCACTAAACCCAGATAATTGCTCAATTGTACTACTAAGCAAGATAGTCACAAGTGCATTTATCTAGCAGGCAATAGGAGCATGGTTTGAATGGTGCAGCAGGTGCAGTAACACCGGCCCCAAAAGTTGTCAGAACTCCTCTAAACACATGATATTGTTATTACATCAATTACATTTATTATTTCCCTCTCATTTCATTTTTCAAAATTTTGCTCTTACTTACCTGCAATATACCACTAGAAACAGCACAATATATTGCCTTTTTGTAAAGAAACAAGTCATAACACTTTAACATATGTTCTATAACTTATATTGTACATCTACTCAAAAAACAGCTTATTATTAATCACATAAGTGAAACATAATGCATTTACCAATGCTTTTATTTTTACGTCTCCACCTGGAGACGGGCACAGATTGTGAGCCTGCTGAGGTGAGGCAGTTTGAGATCCCCTCCTCTATGCTGGCAGCCTCACCTGACCCATCAGCAGGGCCACTGGAATTATGTGATTTTGCAGCCACTTCTACATAAATGCGGATTTGCCACATACAACACTTAATCTATCATCCGCTGCATAATCTTCAGAGTTCAAATAAAAGAAAATTGTAGCTTAAATTGACCAAAAGTTCCTAAAAGCGCTGCAAAATGTAAAGGTTGACTGGTGTTGTTTATTGGTGTATTTGGATATAAAAACGTACTAATGAGGTGAAATCTTTGCTCAGAGAGTGTTAACATGCAAAAATGAAAAAAATAATGATGTAGTATAATTTGCCTACTCTTGCCGCATAATTTAGTCAGTCGATTCTGACACATAATTTGATCCTCCAATGCTGCATAATTCCAATGACCCTTTAGCATGGGCAGGGTTTTTTCATATGAAGACAGACAGTAAAGGAACCTATGCTAAAGCAGAATTCCTCAACTTCCATTGACAGGTCACAGCAGGTGCTTTCAATTTAGGAGGCCTTTGCCCGTGAGCCACCAAAGAGCACCCCTACTTTCTCAGGGCCAGGTGTTTATTTTATTTTTTAAAGCGCAAACTTCGCCAAAGGGCATTAGATTGCTTTACACAAGCCCCTGACATTTTACATGAAACCCAAACATTATACATTGTATTTATTCAATCACAAGGATGTAAAATTATTTACTCAGAACCACAACCTGTTAACCTGTGGTCAGGGTACACTTTTGGTTCTCCAGTTGTAAAGTCGACAACTCTAACCCCTAGTCCACATATCCTCACTAGTAAACATGTGCCTACTAAAAGGCCTGTTCCATCACAAAGAAATTCAGCATTCTCTTACACATAAAAACGTTGATAGTTTAAAGTGTACATTATTATGCTAATATAGGAAACCTTGTTCCGGTGCCTTTGCTGTAGGCATTTCAATGAGCTACAGCTGTGGCTGGCTCTGTAGCTGTGTCTATCTGGAAGCATTCCAACCTATCAATGTTCACCCGCAGTGCCACCCTAAACAGACACCTGCTGTATGCAAATCAGTACTGACCCTACTCCTCATGGGAAGAGTGCAACTACCGGGCATGGCCTCCTCCAGAAGAGAGCACAGAAGCAGAAAGATTATGGCCTTTAAGTCTCATCAGAGAGATGAAGCAATGATGGTGTGGCACTGCAAGAAAGGGACCCCTGTCCGGGCATACACTTTGCCACTTACGGCATTATATCAAACGGGGATCAGGGAATGCTTCCGAATAGTTTAAAGCACGAGCAACCCCACTGGGGAAGATTCCAACCTACCATTTTCCTCCCACCGTGTCACTCTAGACAGTTGCCCATCTTATGCAGATCAGTACTGACCCGGATCCCCTGGGGTAGTTCATCCCACAGTGCCATCTGATGCCCCTCCTGAAGAAAGCAGAAGAAACCCAGACCGGTTTCAACCTTGCCAGGCTTCATCAGTGAGGTATAGCTTGGGTTCTGTGGCAAAGTGAGCAAAGGACCCACTTCTGGGTATACCCATGGCCTCTCGGTGTTTTGATGCAAAGGAAATGGAAGGAATGCATGCAAATAGTCTAACCCACTGGCATTCTCACTGGATAGTATTCTAAGCCATCATTTTTTACTCACTCTGCCACTCTGGAGAGGAGCTCACCTTCTGCAAATCATTACTGACAGTGCTCCTCATGGGAACAGCCCATCCCGAACTGCCAGATGAGGTCCCTCCAGAAGGAAACACAATCAATCCCAGACTCAAGCTGTACTTCACTGAGGAAATCTAAATAGGTTGAAATCGGTATGGGAATTGCTTGTGGTCCTATCTGGAGGGGATCTCTGTTGGCATATTGTCTGTGGATGCAGGTTCAATTCTGGGCCCGCCGAAATTTTGGATGTGGTTGACATGTTGGACATTCCCCATTTCAATTCAGATGCCTACTAGACTGTTTTAATAGATTTTTTGTTTTAAGACAATTATTTTCTTAATATTTTAATAGTTTCTCTGGTTTTAATTTCCCATTTTGTATGGAATTCATCATCTGCTTCCACTAATTAAGTTGTTCATGTGAAAAACAGGGAAATTTACATTCATATCACAAGGCATTATACATGTATTCACTTATTTTTATTTTGAGTAGTCTCCTTTCAGACCAAGGGGAGGGTGTTATGTAGCCTACACTTAGGGGTCCATTAGTATGTCGGGCGGATTGCCTCCGCCAGGGTGGCAGTGGCCACCGCCACCCTGGCGGAGGCAATCCGCCCGACAAGCACTCTCGTTTTCCCCTCCGCCAGATTAGGATGGAAAGACCGTCCGCCGATTTACCGCCGCGGTCGCAAGGCGACCGCGGCGGTGATGGAATAATATGGTGGCGGTGTCCAATGGACACCGCCAGCCATATTACGATGCCTGAAATTAGGGGCCTTTCCGGGGCGGCAATGCCGACACGGAAAGGCAGGCGGTGATTGCTGCGGGGCCCCCAGAGTGACGGCCAAAGGGGGGTGGCACACGGGGGGGTACCTGTGGTACCCCCCTGCATTTGCATGATCGCAGCAGCAGGCACCGCGCGGTGCCTGCCGCTGCGATCATGCAAATGCGTGCAATTGTATTTCACATTGTGGCGGGCGGTGCAGTGAGCACCGCCCGCCACAATGTTAACTTGAGGAATGCGCCCGCCACTGTGGCGGGCGCATCCTAATGCCAATGGTGGGACCCCCGCCCTTCAGGCGGGCGGTCCCGATCTCCGTTAGGATGGCGGCCGGACAAAGTCCGCCCGCCATCCTAATGGACCCCTTGGTCTTGATTTTAGCTTATCATTTTAACTAGCATAAGATTTTAGTGGTGGTTTGTACATATTTTCACTATTGCGAGAATGTGTCCTGTACTGAACTTATTCTTGATAAAATTTGTTGCCTTGTGGTCTGTACATTTAGTTCCAGGGTCACGCAACCCAGAACACGCTTTCTTGTTTTTTTGTTTTGTGCTCGTAGGAGACGAGTCAGCTGCTTCAGTCTAATTAAAACATTGATTCACACCTCTGGCCCAGTGTCATATAACCATGATATTTTTTTTCATAAAAATAGCATCCATGCTGAAGTTGGTGAGAGCTGCACTTCCTGCCAGAATCATCACGGAATGCTGATGGTGCGCTGTGACTGAGATGCAGTTTACCTGTCCCCAACCTTCATCCTGAGAAGGAAGATAGCTCTGCGAGAAGAAGTGGGCAGGTTAGGACACTCAAGACCGAGTGCATCATATGCACTAACTCCGGCTTCCTGACGTACAATACCAAAATATGGGGTAAGGCCATTCCAAAAAGCTTGGCAGATGGATATTCTCGAGATGTTCTCTTTAGCATAGAGATATTAGTAATAGATAGGAGTAATGTTCGTAACATTACGAACAATGAACATGGTTGAATTGTTTGTGTTTTTCACCATTCCAATAATGCTTATTGCAATGATGGGTCTCATCTTTTTGATAATTGCAGTTCATGTTTTATTTACAAAGATTAGAGCTTTTCAATAAACGTTTGAAAATGCAATACCGTATCTTTTCTTTGTGACACTTTGGGCATGCAGAAGTAATAAAAGAAAGGGTTAGGTCTGTTTCCACGATTTCCTGGAAATCTGAAAGACGTGTTCTAGGTTACTGACAACGTCTATAACTCTGTGGGTTTAGGTACAGTATTGTGAGTTAGCTAAACAGACCAACATTGGCTGATTATATTGAAAAGACTAAAGGTCTGATTTAGATCTTGTGGACCAGTTACTCTGTGACAACGTTGACGGATATCCTGTCCACCAAAATATATACCCATTATATCCATTGTGACGGCGCAACCCGTCTGCCAAGATCAAAATCAGGCCCTCTGTCTCTGTAATATGAAATTTGTTGTTTCAAATAAAAAAATGTACTATATTCAAAATAACTATATAAAAGACTTACATGTGGTTGATTATGCATCAAATGAGTTTTGGGCCAGGGTTTATTGGATGGATTAAGCTACTGTACACAAAACCAGTGTCTAGAATATGGACAGGGAACATAATTTCTGAACCATGGCACATATACAGGGGGAATAGAACAGGATGCCCTCTGTCCCCAGTCCTCTTTGCACTGGCAGTGGAATGGTTGGCCAGCCGCCTTTGGGGGGCCCTTGGACCATGGGGCATCCGGATAGTGATAATGTCCCATGTAATCTCAATATATGCATAGAATACATTACTCCATTGCTGGGACCAGGAGCATTAGTTGCCCCTGCTGTTGGAGTTACTGCACAACTTTGTTGAAGTGTCAGGACTTTGGACCTACAGAGGTAAATTAAAACTATTTCAATTTGGTGGACTGGATCGCAAGGGATTCATCTTGCCAGGAGCTTGGACTCGGCTGGGAGCGAGACACGTTCCAGTACTTGGGGAAATGGGTGACCCGAGGCCAACATGAGCAATATGATCTCAATGTTAGAAGAGTGATGGACAGGCAGTCAAGATCTGTTGACTTGTGGAAAGCGCTGCAGCTGTTTATGATTGTAAGGGTTGCCCTGATGAAAATGGTGTTTTTGCTACAGAGCCCTACGTCCTGCAAAATGTGTAATGTGCCCGGTACCAGCATTGACATTTGCCTGGTTGATAGGCTACTAACAGATGTGGTGTTGGCGCCAAAAGAAGCCACATGTACTTGTCCATGGTGAAACTCCGATTGACAGAAGGCGGGTTGGAGCTGCTGGACCTGTTAGTTTCTTATGCAGCCACGTAGTGTTTGCATGTAGTGCATTGGCTGGATGAGGGTCAAAATTGGGAAAAAGTGCTCCTGGCAAACATGCACAGCCCTTACACCCTCCCTCAGGTGATATTAATGGGATTGTCCCGAGAGACTTCCCATACCTGAACCGGCAATTGTCAATGGTGTGGTCTCCCGCAGAGCCTCATTTACAGTGGATCACCCCATGTATATGTTGTAGCCTTTTAATGATATAAAGACCCATTGCTTGAGGTATGGCACGAAGAATGTTACATGACATGCTTGTGGTGGCGCAGTAGAGGAAGGATTTGGAGGAATGGGCAGAAGCTGATGAGCTACACCTTAGACCTACAAGATGGGATTTAGACAGCAGAAGTGGACTTAGTAACTTGGGGCGGGTGATCAATAGGATAACAGTGGCCCGAGGCAGAAGACCCCATGAATCCTGGAAGTGGGGGGAATAAAAATTAAACATAAAAGAGCACCAAATCAATGTGGGGCAAACACCGGCATCGATTGTGAGTCGATTTCTGCCACGCAATGAAATGTCCGCAAACCACTTTTGTTAGAGGGCTGCTTTTAGGTCATATTTTCAAGGTCATGGAACTGAAGAATAAGGGAAGTAGTTCCCTTGGAGGCAGCGACAACAAAGCAACTGCTGCAGGTGTACGATCTCAGAGCAGCTTCTTCAGTGTCAGGGACATCCTACATTAGGGGAAAGAGAACAAGTAGAACAGCTTTCCAGGCCAGAGACCAGGGCAACAGTTTCATGGGCTGGCAGCAAGAAGCTGTTAATGGATTAGGAAGATGCTGCTTCGGGGTTCCAGTGCTTTGAAGTGGTTGCTCCAGAGGTATGGTTTAGTAAGGAGCTGCTTCAAGAGAGAAGGGCTTATATAAGTCCTGCATTTTAGGTCCATGACTTCAGAGCCACTGCTTCATCTCCAGAGACCATGGAGTAGTGCTTCTGAGTCTAAACACCATGATCGGCTTCCTCAGGAGCAGTAAACACTGAGCCACTGCTTCAAGGTCAAGAACTACAGCGGTAGAAATTAAGAAGTCGCTGCTTTAGGGTCAGGAACAAGTGAGGTAGAAATAAGGGTGCAGCTGCTTCTGGGTCAGGGACCACAAAGTAGTCAGATCTTGGAGCAGCTGCAGCAAGGTAGCTGTGGGCAGAATTCGCGGAGTTTCACTCTTCAGAATTCTGCTGAGTTACATAAAAACTCAGCGAGATTGAGCTGAGTTCTGGCAACTGAAGGAAAGTATACACTTTGCATTGCTCGAGCAGTAATTTAGTCCCGAAAGCGCAAGTAGAAATGAAACATCTGGGCAAACAGCACCATGCGGAACTCAAGAATGCACTGCCATTTGAGTTGATTTTGCTGCCGGTCGAATAAAAAATCTACTTGAGTGGCAGCAGATCTACTCAAGAAGCAGCCTTCTGACCGCAACCTACCACTTTAGAAAATCGTGCTACAGGCTGCCAAATATCGTTCGCATTTTTGGAAGATTTCTGTCATGCTGCATTTGGCGGAATTTGGCTGGAACTCTGCCTTAAAAGAGTAATACAAATTTAACCAAATTCTTCCAATTCTGCAGGTAGAATGAAGCAATCCTCCCACACCACCAGGACAGAGGGACTGAGTTCACACAAATCATCAGAATATGTTGGCCTAATTCCTCGCTCGCTCACAGTGCTCCATCTAAACCCCCAACCTTACCAGGGTACCAGATGGTATCTGCAACCTCATAACACGATCACTCGATGTCCCTAAGGAAATCGTGGAAACGGATCTACCCTTTTGTTGTTACTCAGGCATGCCCAAGGGAGACATAAGAATGATACGAATTGGCTATTCAAACATTTATAGAAACAATCGTATTGTTGTATGAAAAGCGTGAGCTGCAATTACTAATAGGATGAAACATAACATTGTAACCAGCATTACACGAATGGTGAAGATGATAAACAGTTCATCCATAATAACATTATTCTGTGATTATATTATTATATAATTATATTTACACTCCTATCTAATTCTACCTGCATTAGCAAAAGCATAGTGGGAGTACCCTCTGCCAGATCTCTTGGGACAACCAACCCCCATACCTGTGTATGATGTATCAGGAAGACAATCTAGTGTTGAGCAGGCTATCGTCCTTTGCAGGATGAAGGTTAGAGTCAGCAGGGCTGCATCTCAGTGAAGTCACATTGCACAGCGTTGCAGGATATTCCCGGCAGACGTGCTCCACTGCCGGAATGTGTCACAGAGGCACTTCATAAAATAAAAGCCTTGTTCTGATTGCACTGTGTCAAAGGTGCGGAGCTGATGTGATTCTTTGTCTGAAGATTTAGAGGTGTCTCCAATCGGACAACCAAACAACCAAATGCGAAGGCATTGTGTTCAATGTTCCTAGCCTTGGACAGAGTGTACAGTAACCCTGATAATTTGTCTGCAAAAAAATTATCTACATGCAGAATCGTTTTTTCAGATGTTATCGTGTAAGTGCAAAGTATGTAAAAAGTCACCATTAGAAAAAGATGTCAAGTTAAACGTGTGCTTTAAAATGGAGACTTTAAGGCAGGCTATATTGAACCTTACAAGTAGGCATAAGCTGAATTTAAGTGAGCAGTGGTTTCTGTGGTCGAACTTTGGATCAGCTGTTTAAAGTTCCTGGAGCTAGAATGCCATGGAAGTGGTTGCTTCAGAAGGAAGGACTTCAAAATAATTGCTTCATGGGCAAGAACCGCAATGCAGATAGGAGCTGGGGGTAGACAGCAGCTGTTGTATTGTCCAGAGACCAGGGAGTAACTGCTTCAGGGGCTGAACCAGTGAGAGGTTAAGGAACCAGGAAGATACAGCTTTAGGCAACGAGTATTTGGTCCAGTGAAAGGGACGATGGAGCAGCTGCTTCAGGGTCAGGGACCACAGAGCTGCTGCTTTCGCTCTGGCACCACAGAGTATCTGCGTCAGGTTCAAAGTGGGGATGGACAGAACTCATGGAACTTCACTCCACAGAATTCCGCAGAGTTCTATAAAAACTCGGTGAGATTCCATGGAGTTCCTTCAAAGAGCGGAAATTATACACGGTGCGCTGCTTGTGCTGCAATATAATGCCAGTAGCATGAGCAGCACTGAGAAAATTAGCACGAACTGTGCCAGGTGGTATGTAGGAGAGCATGGCCATTTGGGTTGATATGCTGCCGCTTGAGAAGAAACTCTACTCGAGAAGCAGCCCTCTAACCATGACCGTTCACAATCCCCTAAGGACACACTCATTAGAAAACAACACTAGAGGACTCTAAATCTCGCTCGCATCTCTGTAGCCTAACAGGAATAAAATCACACTATGCAGCAATTAGCGGAATTTGCCCAGAACTCTGCATTACAAGAGTAAAGAGCAGCCTAGAAATTCTGCCAATTCCATCTATGGAATGCCCACCCAAACCTAGGTCAACGACCATGGGTTAGAGTTTCTGGCAGCAGCTGCCTCAGGGGTAGGAAAAAGAGGGCAGGACCTACATGGTCAGGGCTCTCCATCTGAGTAGGAAACAGGGCACAGCTGCTTTAACACCAGGGATCATGAAGCAGCTGCTTGAGGGACCATGGAACATCTGTTTCACAGATGTGGAATCAGTCAATTCAAAACACAGACCATGGAGCAGCTGCAGTGACAAGGACCACTGAGAACGTATTTAAGAGGCTAAAGAGTGTCTGCTTTAGTGGCTGTGGATCAGAAGCATAGACCAGGATGCTGCTGCTTGTGAAGTAAGAGGGCCGCTGATTCAGGGAGCAAAAAGCAGCTGGCACAGGAAGGATGGATCAGCTCCTTCAGATAAGGGGGGACTAGTTAACAGCATCTTCATGGGAAGGGACAAGAAGGCAACTTTCCTTAGGGGATAAGACCTCAGAGCATCTGCATGAGTGGCATGGACTACTGAGCACCTTCCTCAGGTGCAAGGTGAGTTAGCAGCTGATTCAGGGCCAGGGAGGATGGAATGACTGCTTCAGTCTCCGGGACCACCGAACAACTACTACTACTAAGGGGCCATGAAGCATCTGTCTCAGGATACAGGACAGAGCTGTTCGAGGAAACTATAAAGCATCCACTTCATTGGCAGGGACTGCTGAGCAACAACATTAAGGACCATGAAACACTGGCTTCAGGGACCAGAGCACAGCTGCATAAGGGGTATGGCCCAGGGATCAGCTGCATAAAGGTCATGGTCCAGGGCACAGCTGCATAAGGGGCATGGCCCAGGGATCAGCTGCATAAAGGTCATGGTCCAGGGCACAGCTGCATAAGGGGCATGGCCCAGGGATCAGCTGCATAAAGGTCATGGTCCAGGGCACAGCTGCATAAGGGGCATGGTCCAGGGAGTAGCTGCATAAAGGTCATGGTCCAGGGCACAGCTGCATAAGGGGCATGGTCCAGGGCACAGCTGCATAAAGGTCATGGTCCAGGGCACAGCTGCATAAGGGGCATGGCCCAGGGATCAGCTGCATAAAGGTCATGGTCCAGGGCACAGCTGCATAAGGGGCATGGTCCAGGGCACAGCTGCATAAAGGTCATGGTCCAGGGCACAGCTGCATAAGGGGCATGGCCCAGGGATCAGCTGCATAAAGGTCATGGTCCAGGGCACAGCTGCATAAGGGGCATGGCCCAGGGATCAGCTGCATAAAGGTCATGGTCCAGGGCACAGCTGCATAAGGGGCATGGTCCAGGGCACAGCTGCATAAAGGTCATGGTCCAGGGCACAGCTGCATAAGGGGCATGGCCCAGGGATCAGCTGCATAAAGGTCATGGTCCAGGGCACAGCTGCATAAGGGGCATGGTCCAGGGCACAGCTGCATAAAGGTCATGGTCCAGGGCACAGCTGCATAAGGGGCATGGCCCAGGGATCAGCTGCATAAAGGTCATGGTCCAGGGCACAGCTGCATAAGGGGCATGGCCCAGGGATCAGCTGCATAAAGGTCATGGTCCAGGGCACAGCTGCATAAGGGGCATGGTCCAGGGAGTAGCTGCATAAAGGTCATGGTCCAGGGCACAGCTGCATAAGGGGCATGGTCCAGGGAGTAGCTGCATAAGGGCATGGCCCAGGGAGCAGCTGCATAAGGGGCATGGTCCAGGGAGTAGCTGCATAAGGGCATGGCCCAGGGAGCAGCTGCATAAGGGGCATGGACCAGGGCACAGCTGCATAAGGGGCATGGTCCAGGGCACAGCTGCATCAGAGACCAGTAAGCATCTGTTCGTGAAGCAAGAATGTAGCAGCTTCCGAGATCCGAGACCCTAATATTTTGGCTGATATCTATTCCTATTTATTTGTAATTTATAAAGCTTCAAAGTTGTATCGAGCAGACCAGAATCTTGGATTCTTCAGAAAAGCTGTTTTGGTGGTTGCTTCACTCATTGGCGATCTGCAGGGGCTGGTGGATAAAGGTGAAATCAAGGCCCTTGTTTCATTGGATCTCTTAGCAGCCTGCTATTGACAATGTTACTCTGCTCACCAGAACCAGCAATGCGGTTATGTCTGGGAGCGTACTCATATAGCTGGTGTCTTTGTGATCAGCCATCACCAAATTGTCATGCTACCACCTTTTAACCCCTTCCATGCTGATGACGGCCCCCAGCCGTCATGGCACACAGTGCTCGTGTGCTGATGACGGCTGGGGGCCGTCATGACCACGCCTGCGATCGGAATGTCCAGCACAGGAGCGGAATTCCGGCCGCGGGGAAGGGGTTAATTCTTAGCCGAGAGCTGTTGATTGTGGTGTGCAGCAGGTTTCCATTCTTTCCCCTTCCTATACCAGACTGCTGTTGCTCCTTCTCAACCAGATGAGTGTGCACTTTGACCCCTATGCTAACGAGACCCAGGTGATCTTTGGGCAGTCCTGAGGGTTCTCCATCTTCTCCAATATGGCACAATATTCCCTTGGTGTGTTGGTGGATGTCAGAGAATTGTATGGAAATAAACACCTCAAAAGTATAACTATTGATCTGTCTAGCTGGAATTTGTTGTGAGAAAGTGCCCTCTTTCTGCATGGTATGCCCCCACGTTTTGCTGAATTGCTGATGTTCCTTGACTAAGTGTGCCCTGGGCTCCTGCTAATCAGGTACCCTGGGCCAATGTTCCTTCCCTAAAATTGCATTGAAACCTAAAACCCAATTGGCATCCCTGGCCACAGGTAGGCCCCTGGTAAATGGAGCCATAGGTACCCAGGGCACTGTGACCAGGGAAGGACCCTAAGGGCTGCAGCACTTATTGTGCCACCCTCAGAGGCCCTGCACCTTTTCACCCACACACTGCCTGTGAAGAGTTGACATGGCACATATTCATGTGTTCCATGCCTACAACCCACTGCCCTGGCCTAGATCAGCCACCCCTCCAGCTGGGTGCACTATGCCAGGGTTGAGGGTACAGGTGCATGAGCCCTGTACCCCTACAGTGCCCAAGTCCATTCTTGGGCATTGTAAATGCAGTGCTGCCATTAAGAGTATATGGTGCTGGGAGTTTGTCATTACGAACTCCACAAGACCATAATGGCTACACTGAAAACTGGGAAGTTTGGTATCAAACTTCTCAGCACATTAAACCCACACTGATGCCAATGATTTGTAAAAGGCACGACAGAGGGCGTCTTAGAGATGCCCCCTGAAACTCGACCACCTTCTAGTGTCCCAACTGAGTGGCTGCTTAGGCTGCCATCAACAGACATGTTTCTGGACCCCTGGGTCGAGAGGCTGCTGCTCTCTGGGCCTGAAACAATGCACATCCTTGGACAAGGTGCCAAGCCTCCTCCCCCAGGATGGGCAGGGTTCACAAAGGGGAAGCTTCAAAGGAATGCCGCCTTTATGAGCTTCCCCAGACCCCTTGCTCCTTTCAGCAACTGGTCCCCACTGGTTCTGCCCCTGACTTTGGGCTGGAGAACCAGCAGGAAAAACAAGTGAGGGAAAGAGGTGTGCCCTCCTCTGCCAACACCATCCCTCGGATGGGGAAGGCGAGGAGAAGCACAACTCAGAGTCCCCGCCATCTTTAGGATGAGGGGACCCAACCAACCAGGGACAGGCTCATGTCTCCTACCACTGGAGGGTGGCACAATAGGGGGTGAACCCATCCCAGGGAAGGGACCCAATGGTCCCTGCCCTCTACCTACCTGTAACGCCCCTAAATCTAGTATTTAGGGGGCACCTTGCTTCCTCAGATCCAGAAACAACAAGAAAGAAGTGAAGAAGAATGACAGAAGAACCGTGCAGAGCTAACAAGAGGACAACGCCCACAGACTCGGCCCCAGCCCTACAGGCCTGCCTCACCTCAACGGTGCTCCTGCAAAATCACGGTGTGTCCTGCAGCCAGCAACCTCAAAAACCTCGGAGAACCTGCCTGCCTTCACTTTCATAGATTGCTTCTCCTGTGAACACCGGATTTGTTCAACTGCAGCCTCTGGCAACAGCCGGAAACCGCGAGTCCAGCCCACTCTGCACCCACCGAACCCGGCCCGCACTTGAGTCGAAAAACACCATGAGGAGGTCACCCCGGTATAACGGTATATAGGTGGCGTTAGAAGGGAATCCGCCGTTTGGGAGATATTTGTCCTCATGGCATTCTACCAGCTTTTGTAGATCTTCAAACTCAATACGGCTTGCCAAGACAGGAATTTTTTTAAATACCTGCAAGTCCGAAGTTTTTTGAATACGCTGGGACCTGACCTAGATGCCCAATTTAGAAAATTCCCATTGATAGATCTCTTGGAGAAACGAACACCTATTGGGTTATTGTATTCTAATCTGATATCGTTACTGCCATCAGATCTAGAGCAATGCCAAGAGAAGTGGGCAAGTAAACTAAATTTAGAAGGGATAGATCTAACCCATTCTATAGTATTAGCAAACCAAGTTTTATTGACAGGTAGGATGCGGGCACAGCACTATATGTCTGTTTATGATATGTATTATACCCCTGGCAAAATCTTAAAATGGGGCACAGGAGCTGGAACCAAATGTAGCAGATGCGGGGCTTTTGCTGCAGATTCGCTTCATATGTTTTTTTCGTGCCCTAAATTGTTGGATTTTTTTACGGCTATTGAACACTTTCTGGCATTGTTAATTGGCATACCAATGTGTATTATTAGGGAACTAGTCTTGAGAGGAGCTTAGACAGAACCTGTCTTATCTACATCTAAAACAAAAACTGCTTTTGTATGTATTTGTATGGTGATTGTAAGAGCCTGTATTACGAAGGACTGGATTTCTCCGTACCCTCCTTCATTTCTTCCTTGGCGTGCAAGACTGCTGGCGATGTACAATCTAGAAAGCGCCATCTATAAGACTAAGGGGAGTAGGAAAAGGCTCTTTGGGGCAAGGCTGTGGGCCCCTGTGACTGAATGGATTTAAGCCACATTGTCTCCTCCACCTGATCTCTTTGTTTTTGTTTGGATTGGCTAATGTACATAATTTATTCTGACCCCATGTAAATGTACTTCATCTTTTTTCTTTTTCATGTATTTGTGATGCTTGTTTACTCCTTGCATAAAAGTTGCAAAAAAAAAAAGAGGAGGTCACCCCGGTGATCCTGTACCGAGATCCGGTGCCAACTAACCTGCCTCAAGCCTCCAGCCGATGCCTGTAGTCTAGATCTAGAAGGCCCCCCCTTACCGGTACCAGGAGCTGGTAAGAAGATCCAACCCCAGAAGACACCCCTGCACCCGACGCCCCACCGCCTTGTGTGCCCAAACCGATGGTGCCTAACCAACCCCTAACTTCCCAACTTACCTCTCGAAATGGTGGTCGCACCCAGAAGTCCTTTGTCTCCCTACCTGCAGTGCTTTTGCAAACCAGAGGTTCTCCATTGGAAACAACAGGGCTTCCGACCTCGAAACATCAACCTGCACCCAGCTGCCCTAGTGTCACTGGGGGGGTTTTGGTGCTAATTTGTTTCCCCATTTACCCTGAGATAAACCCTAGGAGCTTTGCTCCTACAGCCGTCTGGCCTGCTTGCTAGCAGCCACTAACTGGAGACCCCCAATCCTCCATAGGATAACATTGGGCCTCAACACTCTGCACCTGGCCACCCTAGTGCCGCTGAGGGAGTAAGAAGAGTGCATCACTGGGGGACCCCTGAGTCTAACCCCAGAACCTTATCCCCCACAGTCGATAACTTACCTTTGAATCGATAACCTGTTTTTCCTCTATACGACAACATTGACAATTTTCTCCCAAAAAGTTTCTAAGTGTAAAGTTTTGAAACCTAAAAATATTCTTAAAAAATCGCACGAATAACCAAAACATATTTACTTACTGATGTAACCGAAGATAAACAGCCAAGAATACCATTGGAATTGTTGAGGTTATTTATTATAAGTAACAGAGTAAAACTGGTGTTCCCATCAAAGGCTAAGAAGCAACTGACAGTCTAGAAACACGAGAGCACCAAGTTGCATCATGACATCAGTACAGTTAGAATGTTCCATTTAAAGTGAAATGCACACTATAACAAAATAAGAGAATACAACACTTACCTGTTTGCAGGAAATGTCTCAGTGCTGAATCTAGGTATCCAGCACTGAATTAGAAAAGTAATGTAAAAAGTAACACCTGTAATTTACTGAAAATGCCTATTCATTTCAATGTACTGTATTTGCTAAGTATTGCAACCTACTGTATCCCCTGTAAATCAAACAAAGTACAATTCCTATTGCATTTTCAAACTGTTCTACAATCAGAAATGTATTACTGTAAAGTATTTAATGCTTACCTGTGCCAGGCTTGCTTGGTACTAAAAATAAAACAGTATTGTTTTATACAAACACAATTGGCCTAGAATTCAGTTCCTGAGTGTGTGAATTCATTTGCTGACTGAGTGTGTACATCAAATGCTTAACACTGTCCTCTGATACTGCCGTACTGCTCGCCCAAGCTACCACTTTAGAGAGTAAGGTTCTATCTAACTTTAACCTCTGCCTACCTCTGGGGACACTTAGAGGCATATCTACGAGGGCTTTAACTCCGCTTTATCGGCTTACAAAGCCAAAAAAGGGGAGATAAAACTACCACCCTATTTACAAGAGGGTGCTAACATGCATAATCGCATGTTAGAACCCTTTTTCCCAATTCCTCCCTTTGCCACTCTAATGAGATGCAAAGTGGGCGTCACTGGGCATACCCCGGATGGACTTCCTTGCAAATATCGCTGATGTTCACATCGCAATATTTACAAGGCTGCCCCAGCATTTTAGCACACGTTAGTTTTTGGAGAAAACTACAGTTTTCTCAAAAAACTAACGTCTGCTAAAATGCAGACTCACCTATCCCTAACATTGGGATGGATTCTTCTGATACGACCCTGTGGGTCGTATCAGCAAGGTTATCGCCGTTTTGCAAGGAACAACGCTGGAAAACTAGAGATGTTCCCTGCAAAACGGCAATGACCTCGCTATCTCTGGAATTTTTATCGCCCTGGAGTAACACGTTGTTGATAACGCGCTACGATAAATTCCAGAGATAGCCTGCGACAATAAAATTATCGCTAAGCAAGGCCAGCAATAATTATCGCTGGCCGTTGATAATATGCCCCCTGGACTCTCTACACACTATACCTCATGTTGGTGTAGTATATATAGAGCCAGTTTCCTACATTTTTCACATTAGATTATTGCTTGGCCACTCGCTATTGGTTCTTGCCCCTCTTCGTCCTCAGCACCTCGGCACTTGGGACTCATGCTTAGCTCTAGCTTGTTCCTTGAAGCACAGTCTGTCAAGATAGCCGGTTCCTGTTATTTTCAGTTGTAAACTCTACAGCACATCCTGCCTTTGGTTGATAGAAAGGTTTATGTCTCTGTAATTGTTACATTTGTTTAATCTCACTGAGATTATCAGAAAGCCATTCATTTAACTTCCCAAACATTTTTTCAATCACCTTTATCTTGTTCAAGACACAGATGCCAGGCTTCTTTGTAAGGTGGAAAGAAGACAGAGTGTCCCCCTCGTCTTAAGACAACTCATTTGTCCTCCCACCCATATTAAAATATTGTTCAAATCAATGGTTTTTGAACATAAGGCCATTCTCCAAGGGTTTCTGGATTCCATTCCTCTTAGATTCAGGAGGTTACAAAGGTCAGAACCTCTTCCCTTTGTGAATGCACCTTCTCAGTGGCAGCAGTAAAAGGATGAAAGTCTCTGTCTCTTTCTGTACAATCTGAACAATTGCTCCTTTTGTTTTTGGATGATGGTGAAAGCCAACAGGTTCAGCACGGAGCAGCTGTGTTTTGTGTGTTCTGAACTTCAGAGTAGGAAGGCAATATAAACAACTGTGATGTAACGTAACATAACATAACATAACCCGGAGGCAGCCGCTTCAGGAACAGGATACAGGGAGAAGCTGAGAAGATGGTGTAGCGCCCCCTGCTGCCCTCACTGGACCACTCATTATTATTCTTCTGACAACATCCCATGGGACAGACCTTTACACAATATACCACTGTAAACTTAATAGGGAAAGCGACTGATGCCACAAACTCCTATTTCACTGAAATTAGTCATTTGTTTTCCTTACCAGGGTGTCATGATTCAGGTTTGGGTACACTCGCCCATCATCACTGACTTCCTCCAGGTCACTTCCTGCAGTTTTTTCTCCCTCAACTCCTTAGAGTGGAGTGCCACCATCACTCTTCCACCCATCTAAATTTGGGGAAGTCTATACCCTATAAACTGTCCCTCACAGTCAGTCTGACTATTTTCAGTCATAGGCAAATACTGCAGAAACGCAGAAGGCTCCCCCACAAATATAAATCCATTTATAATCAGCTTTGCGTCAGTTTCAAAACAGTAGTTTCGTCCATTATGGCCTCAGATCCTGCTGTTCAATTTCTTCAATGTTTCCGACAACATGAATGCCCAAGCAGCCATCTTGAATAATTCATGCAGCCATCTTGAACAGCCCTAGCAGCCATCTTGAACACTTCATGCAGCCATCTTGAATGACCCATGCTGTCTGTGACACCTTTAGGCAGTCCTGTCAGATAACAGGACAGTGTATGCTGAGTATTGCAAGTATAAATCTGGAATGCTAAATCTGAAACTACAAATCCCAGAACGCAAAGTGTGCTTGGCTTGAAAATTAATGCTGTCTACCTCACACATAATATGAATTCTTTTTTTCCATTGGTGTCTTGCATTTTGACTTACAAACCTACTGACATAAAACAATCCGGAAACAGAAAGAAAGCTTGTGCACCCAAAGATTGTTTAGAAAAAAACATGAATTACTTGCTCTCTCTCACAGACCACACAATTTATGCTCTCTCCTGACTTCCAGATATTGTCACATGGCCCACGGGGACACTGTCGTCTTCTCTAAGTTAGCATGAGCACGCTGTAGGCTGTCAGCTGCTTTCCACACTTTACCTCAAGTTTATTTTGCAAATTTCTCTTTTGCCGTTTTCACATGAGAACCTATGGCTGTGTTCACACTCTGCAGGTTCCTGGGATTTAGGGGGCTAGATACAATAGAAGTGGCGGAGTGAGGCGTTAGCCGTCATGGCTTAACGCCTCACTCCACCACTTCTGAAACACAAGGCTGCACCATATTTACAATGATATGGTGCAGCCTTGCGTTTCCCCCTGCGATGGAGCTTGCACCCTTGCACCATAGTGCAAGGGCGTCTGTGTGCAGGGGAGGATTGTTTATGTATAGGAAGGTGTCCCTTCCTGCACACAAACATTCCAGAAATGCCATTTTGTCACTTTCATGTGTGCTGATTAATGCAGCACACAAGCAAAATCACAAAATTGCATTTTTTTAAAGATTGTTTATGTACAGGAAGGGGGACCTTCCTGTACATAAACAATCGATGACATTTTGTTTTTCCATGTGTGCTGCACAAGGCAGCACACACTGAAAAAGTAAAAAAGAGGAGAAATAATGCATTCCTCTTCGTTTTGCTAACTTAAGACCAGGTTTTACCTGGTCTTAATGTTGGCGCTGCCTCCTATGTACGCTGCCCTTGTACATAGGGGGCAGTGTCAAAATTAATAGGTGTTGCGGTGGAACGCCTACCGCAACATTCGCTGCCCACCCCTTTCATGCTAACCATAGTGTGAAAGGGGGCCTTATTTACAAGGCAACGTTAAGCCCCTATCGCCTCCAAAACGTCAATAAAAGTGACGTTGTGATGGCGATAGGGGCTTGTACGTATGCCCATAATCTGAACATTTGTGGGCAAGGTTGATCAACAATGGCCCTTGTTTTTTAGTTCTGGTCAGGCCCTAGCACCTAGACAAAACAGACCAGTGAAGCTGTTGTTTGGAAATACGTACTTTGGTCTTATTGGAATACACAAATAGGTAGCACACACTTGGAGCGGGACCTTTCCAGGGAGAAGAGCAAAACAGCACCTGTGATGTAGATCTACCATCTACAGACTGCAGATAACACCCAGAGTTCCTCTGATATATAATCATTCTGCTTCTATACAAGGGGAGAGAGGTTAGGCTATACTGTATTTTCATAATGACAGCTCCCTTCATGATTCATAGACTAATTGCTATGCTTACCATATTTGTGTTATGCATTTTCTTGCTTATTGTGGTACATATACTGCACATTAGAGCCCGTTAATTAAAATAAAAAATGTAAACGTATTCTTGTCTCTGTCGGATCTTATTGTGGAGAAGTACAAAAGTGCGAGCGAAAGAGTGTGTCTTGCAACCGCGATTCCTGAGAGAGTCTGGAGCCTTGTGTTTTGGGGTGTCTAATCATTTGTTTCTCTGTGAGTGAGAAGGAAAGCAAGTGAGACCCTATAGCTAATCGCTCCTTGGTACTAAGGTGGTAGGATGACTCAGTCCCTATTCACTAAGGTCTCATATTCCTACGCATAGTTCTGTGTTCATGCAGAATCCCTGCAACATGGCACATTTGGTCTGGTACATATTCACAAGACCCCTGAATAGCGCTTGTACTTATCCACAATACCCTCTCACCAGTTCCCGGAGAAGTCTGTGGAGGGGGGCTCCGCATCCTGTATTTGTAAGATACACCTATTTCTGTGGGTTATTCAAGCTTGAAGTTTAAATGGTTTTTCGACCCGTTTGCACTACTATTTTATTGGCTCTTTTCACTTTTACATGGCACAACCGGTCGCTATACCGACGCATAGCCGGGCAACGGTTACAAATTAATTCTCTCAGCACGGGATCCCTAATGCGGGGGCTTCCTTTATTCTCATAGTTGAAGCAGATCCAGCATGCCGCTTCGAAGTGTTTTATTCTCGGGTTATATTAGACCTGGCATCATTGGCGTGGGTCTCCCCTGCATGTTTGTGCCTTTGCCTCTTTTGTTTTTTCACTATGCTGGCCTAGATGCTTTGGGCACTTTGCCACTGCTGTTCAGTGCCAAAGTGCAAGTGCTCACTTTGTAAATTACTGTTATGGATTGGTGTTTCCATGATTGGCTATTTGATTTACTAGCCAGTCCCTAGTACAGTGTACCATGTGTGCCGAGGGCCTGTCAATCAAATGCTGCTAAGGAGCTTGCAGTACTGATTGTGCCACCCACATAAGTAGCCTGTAAATGTAACTATGGCCTGCCATTGCAGAGCCTGTATGCAGTCTGGTACCGCCATCTCGACTTGACAAGTGCACCCACTTGCCAGGATCTACCTACATATCAGTCACCCCTAAGGTAGGCATAAGGTACCCCTGTGGGCAGGGTGAAGTGTATGTGAAAGGTATGACATGACCGGGTGTGTGTGGCATGTCCTGATAGTGAATTTCTGCCAATTTTGTTTTTTGACTATTGCAAGGCTACCTGTTACCAAAGGACAGAATGGGGAGTTTGCTTATAACATAACAAGGTAGGAAAATAAAATGTAGTATGCCTGGATTCAGAATGTTAAAATGCATCTTTTAGTGAGGGTGATTTTTACATTCTGTGTTTGAAAATACCACTTTTAGAAGGTAGGTATTTTCATGTCAGCCATCCAGTGTGCCTCTGCTTAATGTGTGTATTGCATGTCTGGCTTTTGGATGACAGAGGCTGGAGAGGGGCAGTGGCTCCAGAGGACCTGATTAGTCAGGGCTGGGTTGAATAGGCATGGGTTGCATTTAGAGTAGGGGGAGGAGATTTTCTTTCACCTGAATGGGCCTGGTCTGCCAAGGACAATGCTGTTACCACCTCCTGCCAAGAAGCTGCACCAGAGAGGACAGAAGCAGTTTGGACTGAGCCCAGGGATTCTCTGCCACTAGAGAACAAAGGGGTTTGTGATATAAATATTGGGGCCTAGACCCCAGAACTTTAGATCATTTGTGGGAATAAAGAGGAACCTTTGCCAAGGAAAAGAGGTGGAGAAGCTAGGGAAAGTTACTGTCCTTGTGCTGTTTGCTTTCTGGGGTTGGCCTGCAGTGGCTACTTCCTACCAAGGAAAGGAGAAAAGGACTTTGCTGTTTCCTTTTTACCCTGCTTTAAAGAAGATCTTCAAGCGCTTGCCTCCTGTTCTGAAGTTTCAGGGGCACAAATACTTCACCACCCTCTCCCCTGAACTTCTTTGCTGGGAGTTCTGACCTGCAAAGAGATGCCTGCTGTTGTTTTGGACCTCTAGAGACTGTTTTTTCTCTGGGACCTGGAAAAGTAATGCAACTTTAAAGAAGCGAGACACATCGCACCTGTTTCCGATGCATCACCAAAGAAATCGTCGCAGCTCCTGCCGCGGCTCGAGAAATCAGAGCACTCTGCATCGAGTGCACCAATCTCCGAAGTATGAGATGATCGCACCTAGTTCGACGCAAGGCCTGCTGTGCAACTGCAGGAGTTCATGCATTGTCCCGGATTGTCGCATCGCATTGAGATGCCTAGTTTGTTGTATCGTTGGGGGACGCAGTAAGAAACCGACGCATCACCTCCACACACAGTAAGAAACCGATGCATCACTTCCTCTTCGGTAAGGAACCGACGCAATACCTCCCCTGCGCTGCAGTAAGAACCGATGCATCACCTCCCCCGGAGCAAGGAACCGACGCATCATGTCCCTGAGTGTAAGGAACCAACGCATCACATTCCCTGTGGCCCGTTTTGTCTGTTTACGTGACGCATCCCAGGTACTTTGTGGGAAAAGTGTTGCATCTGCAATTTGCTTTGAACTGAACTATTTCTACCATCTGAAAGTCATATTTTTACTACTGTATTGTGGATTTGTGTCGTTTGGTCTTGTGTTGGTTTAGATAAGGATTACTTATTTTTCTAAACCAGTGTGGTGTCCATTTGCAGTGTTCTCACTGTATTACTGTAAGAGTTCACAAATGCTTTACACACTGCCTCTGAGATAAGCCTGTCTGCTCGTACCAAGCTACCAAGAAGGTGAGCAGGGATTATTTTAGAAGCGAATCCCCCTTACTCTGACTAGAAGCATGGGTCCCTATTTGGACAAAGGTACCTACCTCTGCCTACTAGCGACCCCCATTTCTAACATTGGTGGTCAGCAGTGAGAATCTGGACTTGCATTTGTGACTTACCTACAGTGATTGGTGTACACTACTAGTATAGTGCAGACTATAGAGTTTTTTTCCTTGGACTTTTTTTGCATCTTGAGAACTGCCAATTTTCACCATGAGTAAACCAGCATCACTTGAATCTGTGGATATTGAATTTGAAGAGGAGAGGGTTGTTACCTACACCGTGACAGAACTTAAAGCTGTCTGCAGAAAAATTTAAATCTCTGGGAGAGGCCTCACCAGAAAGGAGGAATACCAAAAGGCGCTGAGGGCCTGGTTAGAATCAAGGAATGCCAGTGAGCATACCGAGGAGCCTATGGTGGAGGGAGAGAATCGTGAGTTACTTGCCTTCTCTCACAGACCACACAATGTATGCTCTCTCCTCACTCAGAGAGAAACATGACAAAAAATAGCCCAGTATTCCTTTAAAGTCCTACAACAGTTTCTGCACAAGAAGTTGTGTTTTGAATATTAAACCCCCTCATGGATAGCACGAGGGCAGACATTGAGTTACCAATAAACCATTTAGCAGAAATCAAGACACACAGTGTACCTGTTGTTTCAAGCTGTGTGATGATCAAGGTGGTCGCAGCTGTTGTGTCCACAGAGCTTGTAGAGGGCAGTGTTGTAGCACTGCTTGGGAGGATCTCAATCATTCCGGTAGGCCCATCTGAAGTAAAATGTCAATAATGTTTTAAATCTTTAATGTCATTAAATGTGTAGATGTTTGACTATATTCATGACTCACCCCTCTAGGCACACCCCTCCCTCTTACTTACCGTCCCTCTTTCATTTTTATGCTTCTCCACCTGGAGACGGGCACAGATCTGTGAGCCTGCTGAGGTGAGATAGGATGTGGCCCTCTCTTGTCCACTGGCAGACTCACCTTACCCATCAGCAGGACCACAGCAAATACGTGATTTTGCAGCCACAATATTTTCTGCATAGATGTGGATTTGCCACATTTGCCACTTCTATCCATCATCTGCTGCATAATCTGCAGATTTTAAGGAAATTAATGTTTCTAGCTTAAATTTACCAAAACGTACTAAAAGCACAGAAAAATGTTGCTGTGCAGTTGAAGGCCCATTGCAAAGTTTCACAGGTCACTTTCTGTTCCTATTGCTGTATTTGGATATAAAACTAGTACTAATGAAGTGAAACCTTTGCTCAGACAGAGTTAAGATGTAAAAGTGAAAACAATAATGATTTAGTAATAGAATCAATTATGGCGCATTAGGCCGCATAATTTGTATTCTCAGGCCGCATAATTTTGTAAAATCTGGCACATAATTTGGTCCTCCAGTGCTGCATAATTCCAATGGCCCTTTAGCGAGGGCAGGATCTTGTTCATATGAAGACAGACAGTAAAGGGACCCATGCTGAACCAGCATTCCTCACCTTCCATTCACAGGGCTCAGCAAGTGCTTTCAATTGGGGACTGTGTCTGTGGGCCACCAAAGAGCACCCCTCCGGCCTCAGAGCAAGCCGCCTAATCATTGGTTTTATCGCATGAACTTGGCCCAAGGGAATTAGAGCTCTTTACACAAGACCCTGACATTTTATGTGAAACCTAAACATTATAACAAAAAATTCATTCATGCACAAGGATGCAAAAAATTTTGCTCAGAACCACAGGATGTTGAGATGAGGCCAGGACCTGATCTTGGTTTCCCAGTTGTAAATGTCGTCAACTGTAACGTCTAGTTCACATCTCTTCACTAGTAAACATGTGTCTACTAAAAGGAATGTTCCATCAGATAAAAATGTTGATAATTTCAAATGTATTTAATTTTGTGACTAAAAGAAACCTTGGTTTTAGGCACTTAAATGGGTTACAGCTGTAACTGACTCTAAATCAGGAACCATTTCAACCTATCAATGTTCACCCAGAGTGCCACTCTAAACATACATCTGCCATATGCAAATCAGAATTGACCCTGCTCCTCGTGGGAACAGTCTAAGAACACTGTCAGGCAAGCAGTCAAGCCCAGAATGATGTTGAGCAAGCAACGGACCCCTGTCTGGGCATACTCTTGGCCACTTACAGCGTTACATCATATGCATAGAAGGTGATGGGAGGAATCCTGGACTCAGGTCAGCTCCGAAGATACCACCCACACGATGAACACCATCCACTCGGGCTCCTCAGCCGATCCCTGCCCACACCACATCTTCAACAAAGCCGACTCCATCATCGCACCCAAACTTCGGGACATCATCAACAACTCCTTCATATCTGCCACCTTCCCGGAGAGCTGGAAGCAAGTAGAGATCAGCGCCCTCCTGAAGAAACCCACTGCAGACCCCTCAGACCTCAAGAACTTCCGCCCCATCTCGCTCCTCCCCTTCCCTGCAAAAGTCATCGAGAAAACCATCAACAAACAGCTGACAGCCTTCTTGGAGACGAACGGCTCCCTCGACCCATCGCAGTCCGGATTCCGAGCGAACCACAGCACCGAGACGGCCCTCATCACGGCCATCGACGACATCCAGACCCTGCTGGACAACGGAGAAACTGCCGCCCTCATCCTGCTCGACCTTTCGGCTGCGTTCGACACGGTCTGCCACCGCAGCACGCCGGGATCCAAGGAAAGGCCCTGGAATGGATCACCTCCTTCCTCTCCGACAGAACCCAAAGAGTCCGTCTCCCGCCCTTCCTCGCAGAAGCCACCAAGATCATCTGCGGCGTACCTCTAGGCTCCTCGCTCAGCACCACCCTCTTCAACGTCTACATGAGCCCCCTCACAGCCATCGCACGCAAGCACAACCTCAACATCATCTCCTACGTCGACGATACCCAACTGATCCTCTCCCTCACCAACGACCCCACCTCCGCCAGAGCCAGCTTCCAGGACGGAATGAAAGACATCGCAGACTGGATGAAGCTCAGCCGCCTGAAACTGAACTCAGACAAGACGGAAGTCCTCATCCTCGGCCCATCCATCTCCGCCTGGGATGACTCCTGGTGGCCCCCTGCTCTGGGCCCCCCACCCAAGCCCACGGACCACGCACACAACCTGGGCTTCATCCTTGACTCCTCCCTCACGATGGCCAAGCAAGTTAACGCCGTTACCTCCTCCTGCTTCAACACTCTCCGCATGCTCCGGAAGATCTTCCGCTGGATCCCCACTGGAACCAGGAAAACGGTCACCCAGGCCCTCGTCACCAGCCGTCTGGACTATGGGAACGCCCTCTACGCTGGGACCAAAGCCAAACTACAGAAAAGACTCCAGCGCATCCAGAACGCCTCAGCACGACTCGTCTTGGACATCCCCCGACACAGCCGCATCTCCGCCCACCTGAGGGACCTGCACTGGCTCCCCGTCAGCAAGAGGATCACGTTCAGACTCCTCACCCACGCACACAAGGCTCTCCACGACTTGGGCCCCAAATACCTCAACAACCCCCTCACGTTCTACACGCCAACCCGCCAGCTCCGCTCCGCCAGCCTCGCCACCGTCCCACGGATCCGCAGAACCACCACCCGAGGAAGATCCTTCACCTACCTGGCGGCTAAGACCTGGAACACCCTCCCCACCAACCTACGACTCACCCAGGACCATCTCTCCTTCAGGAAGCAACTCAAGACCTGTCTTTTTGAGCAGTAGCAGTCCCCCCCCAACCACCCCCCCCTGGTGCATTGAGTCCCTAGCGGGTGAGTAGCGAGCTTTACAAATACTCTTGATTGATTGATTGATTGATCCTTGCAAATAGTTTACATCACTGGCAATCACGCTGAGGAGGATTCCAACCAATCATTTTCCACCCACTATGTGACTCTAGACAGAAGCCCACCTTATACAGAGTACTGACCCTGATCCTCCTCTGAATACTTCATCCCAAAGTACCATCTGATGCCCCCTTCTGAAGAAAGCAAAAGGAACCCAGACCGGTTTCTGCCTAGTCATGCTTCATCAGTGAAGTATAGCTTGGACATTGTGGCAAAGTGAGCAAGGGACCCAGGTCTGGGTATACCCATGGCATCTCGGTGCGTTGCATCAAAAAAGACCAAAGGTAATGGAAGGAATGCATGCAAATAGTCTAATCCACTGGCATTCTCACTGGGTAGTGTTCCAAGTCATCATGTTGTACTCACTGTGCCACTCCAGATAGAAGCTCGCCGTCTGCAAATCATTACTGACTCTGCTCCTCATGGGAACAGTCCATCCCGAACAACCAGAAGAGGCCACTCCAGAAGGAAACAAAAGCAATCCTAACCTCAAGCTGTACTTCACTATGGAGATCTAAGTAGATTGAAACCAGTCTGGGATTTCTTGTGGTTCCCGTCTTTAGGGGATACAACCTGGAAGAGTTGTCTGGCCTTTTTATATTGGGGCAGGACTCAAATTGATTTGCATATGGCAGGTCTCGGTCTAGAGTGACATAGTGGACAAAAACAATGGTCTGAATGTGGCCCAAACAACCAATAGTGGCTGAGATAAAATCAAGCGTTCTATCCATGACTATGTTCTTTCTATCATCTATTTTTAAGGATGTAAAAAATACATACACATACCAGGCTCTGCAAAACCTCAGATTCCTACTAATTTGGGAGACATCACACATGATTCCATCCCAGGAGTGAGTATTTATTGAACCCCAAGTTTGCTCAGATCTAGGGATGTACTTTCTGCCATCATTTGGAATTGCCACCCTTAAATCGCCTCTGAAAATTGTTCAGCAAGAAGTGGACTCCAGCAAAGGAGTGGCTGCAAAGTCAGCGGTTCACATTAGCCACCTATTGTCTCATTGAGGATCTTGTATTTATGACCTGTGATTTTTTATTTCAGTATCCCCGAACCTCAGAAAGGAATGGTCATGGTGGTTGGTGGACTCAAACCTGATGAAAGATCATTCCCTGGACCCTCCCCTTCTGAAGATGTTAAGCAGAGACTTCCAGCAAATGGGAGGGGGGGCCCCCTGTAATACTCTGTGGTTCGAGGACAGTGGTTAAAATTGGAAGGAATATATTCAACCAATTGGAGAGGGTTGTTGCAGTTGTCCAGGCTCTCATAGCATTCTCTCCTCTGCTGGCAGGCCATGCTGTATTAGTTTGTTGAGACAATCATGTGACTTGCTTGTACTTATACTGATGCGCGAGAACACGATGTCAAGCCCCACCAAAAAAATGGTTATTTCTTGGGATTTGGGGCAGTGTCCAATCTGCTATTTTTGAGGACATGTTCGCTGGCAGGCTCAGAGAAATCCCTAGTAGACCGTCTCAGCTGAGTGCTTCTCTCGGCTTTCAACTTTCATCTCATTGTAATTCATTTTGGATCTTGATTCTCCAACTAGGGATTCCATTGATGGAGCTTTTCACATCCCATTCATCATCATCATAACTTTATTTCAATCACAAAGATCTTAAAAAGTACATTGCAGCCAAATACATACAAGCATAAATTACAGTCACCAAGATGATTATGACAAGACAAAATAATAATAAGGCATTCTATAATCATTTACAAATGCCATATGAGAATATCATCTATATAAAATACATATTATTAAAAAAGCTACAGTAGAAAAATTGCTATACCATGCACTTTGAATACCTGATCCATAGAGTTAACAAGAATTTTGCTGGGCCAAGACCACTACTCTACAGGTATCGCTACTAAGGATTCTAAGCACATCTAGATAGTGACCAGATCCAATGTGCCTACATAAGAGAATAATCCACCTGGCCCACAAATACTCAAAGTACGGGCAAAGAAATAACAGATGCACTAGGGATTCCGGACTTTCATTGCAAGTCGGACATTTACCATCAGAGGATACATTACTTACAAAACAATTTGGTTGGAACGGTCTTATATCTGAATTGGAGGAACAATTTCTGTGCGGGAGGGATAACAATTTCTTCTAGTTTCCTCAACAAGTGGGAGGGGTTTGAAATCTGTGAGTAAGTGAGCCCATAGAATTTGACACACCCTTCATCAGGATTAACTGTGCTTGATAATGAAGAGTAGGGCAAACAACTTTTACCCAGCACTTCGTTATCAAGCACAGCTCCTCCGGTCTTGACCAATATTCCTCCAACCCCAATTTCTCAATAATTCCCTCATGGTAAAAAACCTGGGAATTGTACATTTCTTGGGCTATGTCATAAGATCCCTAATAACCTCTTGGTAGGGAGCAAGCTACTCAATCATCCATAGGCGATGCTAGAATATTAAGTACTTATAGGCCAGCTTGGGAACAAATTTTCTTTGGGCCAAATCGAGAAAAAATGGAATCAGGGGAGTGCTGGCTGGTAGGTTGAGAACTAATCTTATAAAACAATGTTCAGTGGGGAGACATTCAGTGTTCCCACTGCCCCACAATTCTGCACCACACAAAACTGCTCCTAGGGCTTTAGTATTATATATCTCTAGTGATAGAGGAACTTTCCTAGACCCTATACTTTTATGGATCTGATTTATGTAGTCAGTCTGCTGGATTAAGGACAGGCGTACGTTTTCTATACGAGGGGCCCAACATAAATTTGGGGTTAAAAAAATCACCAAATAATCAAAGACAGAAACGAATTCAATAGTATGGTCCCCTACATGCATACGTCTCTTGGATGGCTTCAGAGTACCATTAGAAAATATACTTTGTTTTTGCATCATTGAGCTCCAACCGCATTCATCACAGAAAAGTTTGAAATCATTTAATAGCTGTTGGAGCCCTTGGGGAGACTTTGATATTAATAACGTGTCATCTGCAAAGAGTAGAGCGGGTGCTCTTCTCTCCCAGACTTTTGGGGCGTCAAGCCCATCCCTGTCAAGGAAACCTACTCCCCCATGCATCCACAGAGCCAGAGCAGGCGGAAGATCGATCTCCCAAGTGGCAGCCAAATCCTTGAACAAGCTACCAGCAGACATCAGGCGTGCCTCCTCCCTGAACACCTTCAAAAAGACCCTCAAGACCTGGCTTTTTGGCTGAACCTGATCTGCATCCTCCCTCCCTCATTCAGCGCCTTGAGACCCTCATGGGTGAGTAGCGCGCTTACAAATCCCTTTGATTGATTAATAAATAGCGAGAATGCATTCCTGTCTCACTCCACAGAATATCATGAAGGGCTCAGTTAATGGTCCCTCCTCCCCCACCTAACTTGGACTTTACTTGCTGAATGTAGCTGAATAAGTATATCCAATTAATTTTGAGGAATTCCCAACTCCTATACCACCTTCCAAAGTTTGCATCGAGGGACCGAGTCAAAAGCCATACGCAGATCCACGAAGGCGACGTACAACTTTCCCCCTTTAATAAAGACTTCTTTCCAATAAATACAAAAGAAGTGGAAGATCTGGTCCAAGGTACAGATATTTGTACGGAAACCCACCTGGTAATTAGAATGGATATATTTTTCCAAGATTCAATCCTGGATAAATGCCAATAACTGCTTGCAGAAAATAATTTTCTGCAGAGTTAATTAAACTAAGGGGTCTCTAGCTAACCCGATTGACCATATATCCTTTTTTTATAAATTGGTGTGATCTCGGTTTAATTCCAGGAGGGAGGAATTTCCATGCCCGAGAGGATAGCATTGGTTAGCATATTAATATAGGGGACCCAAACGTCATAATCTTTTCTATATAAATTGTTAGGAATTCGACCAGGGCCAGGAGCTCTAGCTGGGTTACAGGAGCTAATAGCTTCATGTGTTTCTTCAAAAAATATTTCTAGAGCTTCTACAATGCCAGATGGAACAATATACCTCATGCCTACATTCTCCTCATCCTATTTGTTTCCAAGAGCATAAAGGCCACCAAAGTGGGATACCCACACTTCCGGCTGTACTGTAAACTCCAGAGCAGACTTAGGTCCATTCAAACAAAGGTCCACTTTCTCCCAAAAATTCTTGGTCCGCTTTCTCCCAAAAATACTTATTCACCTTAGCTTCTTGGGCACTATGTAGAAAGGATCATAGAGAACATTTCCATTGTTTCTTGGCATAATCTAATGCCTGTCTGTATCTGGCACTACATGCCACCATGCCTTGGCGGATCTTAGATTTAACTACCTAAAGTAGCTTACTCTCGGCATTCCTACATTCCTGATTGTACCAGTCGGCCACAGGAACACGCCTTTGCCTTCCTCTTTTGACATAGCAATCCCTCCCTTTTTTCAATTGCCCCAGTGTTTCCCTGATTTGTGTGTAGAGTATCTCATGCTGGTTACTCAACTTCTGAATTATTTCCACTCTGGAAAGTTTGGATAGCACCACCACATCCTCAAGCACTTTGGACTTAACAACTTCCAGAACCCCTGGATTGTTCTCCACTGAATCACATCTAATTGTTCTCACGTTATTGGTTATTGATAGCTTGCCCAAATCAATCCAGCCCCTAAAATAAGGTTAACACTCTTCATGATTAATTAGGGAAAGGTTCAAGGCATTGTGTTCACTATCAAATCTTTTGACCACTGTCAGATTGGACACAATGTACCGTAGGCTAAGGTCAACCAGACAGTAAATTATTCTGCTAGCATAGCCAGGTCTATTGAAGGTCATTTCACATTTAGGATCCGATTTGGTCCTGCGGTTTGTGGCCCTCAAATCGTGCTGCAGCGCAAAGGCCAACACGTGTCCTCCTCTCTTGGTCCATCTAACCACTGGGAGATCCAGCTGCAGGATTTACCAAGAGCTATCCAACTCCTCAGTCAAGTCTTATGGGCCAGGGGCAAGGGGTTCAAATGTGCAAATAAAATCCCCTGAGCTAAAACTGAATGACACAGAATGCTTGGATCCACAGTCAAGTGGAGTGGCCCTGCCCCACCTCCTCCTGTCGCAGGAAGGGCTCGCCCTTGGCCCGGATAAGGACCGAGTGAGGCTCACACGCATCCGGCACCATGGGGTAAGAGGCTGCGCTTTAAGCACAATGACCACACCTATCCTGTGACGCCAGCAGCAGCATAATGCAAAGACGTTCAGCAGAGCATCCCGCACCACAGGAGAAGAGGCTGCCCTTTAAGCGTGATGACCATGCCTCCCCCATGACGCCATCAGCAGCGAAAGGCAGCCGATGTACCTTGGGACTGGAAGTCCCACCAGGGTGAAATGGTACAAGTAGCACGTTTTTGGCCCTCATGAAGCAAAGGGGTTCATTCCAATAATTTCATCTTATTCCCCTCCTCCCTTGGATGCTGAGGAAGATTCTGCAGGATAAGGTTCACATCATTTTAATTCTAATTGCTGCATTTTTGCAAAGAAGCCCACAATTTTCTCTTCTAAACAGGTTGTCAAGCTCTTTACTGTAGTCACTGAACAGCAAACCTTAGAATCTACCTAAAAGTTTGGAGGTCAAGGGATTCACTCTTTAACAAATAGGTTGTTTCGAAGATGTAACAGAATGAATACATTAATGTTGCAGACCTTCTACTTTATTAGCGTATAACAGGCATCAGAACTGTTTTATCTCCACACAAGGGTTGGATGCCCTTTCTTCGTTACTTCCAAAATCCCAAAATTCTTATGGGAAGAATTTTTAAAATATTTGTCAGTATACTTCTTCACAGTCCAAAGGGAGGGGGCTTTAGAGCCGGAACGGTGGATGATCAGGCTTTAGGAGGAATAGAGAGCTGTTACCATCATATTTTCTAACAGCAGAAACCAGGTCCTCGCCTTCTGTCTTTCTTGATGTCAAAGGTACTCGAGCAGTGAGTTTGCTGGTTGTAAATATAGTCGACTAGTTTCAATTGATTCGATCAAGTTACACAATGTGGCCAGTCCTCCATTGTAGGCCACAGGGGTTTATGAGTCGTTCCTTCACACCTTTACCTACCCTGCACAAAATCTCTCAGCATACACTAACCTGTAAATATTTCTACACCATGGCTGAGGTCTTCAGCTTCAGAAATTTCAATTGCTCCAGATAATGATGAGAACACAGGATGTGTTTCTAACATTCGTTTGTTGCTTATCACTGCTTCTCCCAGCAATAGTTATATAGTACCAACTGTCATTGGAGGTATCCACCTGCTCTCCTTTGACCAATGAGGCCCCTATCTTTACTCAGACGGCCTATGGTTATTTTGTAAACATTGATGATTTTTCTTCTGATTCGTCGCATACTTCCCTGCATAGTGTGCGTGCACTTTTCCTTTGGCTGAAACAGACTTATATGATTCCTCCATGGTCCTAGTATTGCATTTTTCGTTCCTTGTTTCTTCTCCTCCTCTGGATTAAATTTATTAAAGTCTTCTTTCTAATATTGAATGATTACTATCTTCCTGATTATACTTCACCAGAATCTGTAGCTGTGGTGCTTACACCCAATTCTTCATCACATAAGCTTTGAAGAGACTTGTCCCTGGAAAACATTACTGCCTTCCTTTTCGATGATGGTATTGTTTGGGATAATGTTCCCTATGACATTTTTGTTCCAACAGAAACATTGCAAATTCTCTATGTTTTTAACTTTGCTATGGATGAGATTTTCTCCCCAGGTACTATTTCTGATGAATGGGATGTTATGACAGAGTCTATTATGCTATCTGAATTTGAATCGTACACTGCATTTGAGTATGAGGATTTGAATTTGAATTACTCAAATTATGGTGATCTGTTTTGTTACCATCATCATACACATCACTATTTACACAGAGATAGTACTCCACATGCTGTTTTTAATTGTACACTGTGAGAATACTGCATGACATCACCAGTGGGCATTTCTAAATCCTATTAAATTAACTTCCCTTACTTTTCTGGTCATGTCCCAAGAGATCCTGCTTAGTATTTTTATAAACTTACACCTTCATCAAATAAGAAAAATATTCTCACACAAACAAAAGTGATTTATTCCAATTCATTTATTTCACGATGAGACCTACAGGGTTATGAACGATGGAAGGACAATATTGAGCTTAAATCTGTTTGGAAGACACTACACTGGCAGGTTTAGGACACTGATGCTTTATTTAGAGCTTGTGTATTCCTTGGCCAAAAGTATCTTTTTAAACAAAACAGAACATCAAACTCCATCTCTTGGCTTTGTTAATAAAAAAAAATTTAATATTCAAAGCATTCCCTTTGTTGCAAAATTTGACAATTGGTGACAGCCTATTCATTTCACAGAAAGCTATACAATGAGATGGTGCTAAATTGTACTTACAACTCGTCAATTTCTAATTTAGGTGGATAGTTATTGATATTAAGGGTTGCAAAGCCCATTTTCTAAAACTCTTCACATGAGTTTATAGCAAGCTGGGCAGACTCCCAGTATATTCAGTTGCAACACTCAGGAGTGGGTAATATGTATAGTGTAGGAAAGTTATGCCAGCACCGGGTAGCACATTCCACGTTGTCCGCAATAAAAGACCACCTAGCACTGCTTTCTGATAATATGGATTTACAAGATTCTTTATTTGGCCCCTGAGCTCCTCGTTCTAAGAATTTTATGTATGTCACATGCAAGATACTTTGAAAATGTCTTAACAAGGAGCTGCTTAACCATTACGACAACCTGATAAGGACAATTTAGAAAAGGCTTTGACAGCTGGGGTTAATGGGATAATTCACATTGCCTATGCGTATTGTTCATTGAATAATATTGTTTTATCAGCATTTGATATCATTCAAAATGACATGTCTATGCTTCAACATGGGTTATCTATCAGAAAGTGGGGGAATGAACCACATAAGTCTCAATACCAGAGTCTCAGAACCTTTTGTCTCGGACACCCTCAACCACATGTTCACAGACTGCGGTGTATGTAATGTCTGCTTAGTGTGGTTTGGTGGATAGTGTCATCATCAGGTTTTGTCTCTTGAGTGTCCTGTTCTATAAATCTCCACCAGAAGGGTGACTGTCTGGATGTTGACAGTGGTGAGTGGATTAAATTATCTCCTATCCTTTAGGTGAATCTTTATAGGGGGAAAACAGTAGGATAGGGAGGAGTCTAAAAACAAAGCAGTGTTTAGTGGATGAATCACTGGTCCGCGAAACCTAGTGGTCGGGTCGACATGTTTTGGCCTGGAACAGCCCCTATGGGCCTATGGCTTTCATCAGAACCAATGGAGGCCTTATACTTAAGAGCTTCCCGGATAGTGTGTTATTAGTGAGTGGAAAAACTCATCAGACTTCGTCAATGAGCACACTTTGCTCCAGATGAAATGTGGGTATAGAAATGGTCTTTAGGCCTAAAACTTACATATGCATTTAATTTGCTTCATGGTTTGGCGAAATGTAGGACAGAGGTTTAAGCTTGGCTTGGTTCTGTTTGCACTAGCGGTGGAATGGTTGGCCTGTTGCCTTCGGGGGCCCCTTGGACCATAGGGCATCCGGACAGTGAATACATCTCATGTAGTCTCAATGTATGCAGATGATACACTACTCTATCTCAGGGACCTGGAGCATTCAGTGTCCCTGTTGTTGGAGGTACTGCACAACTTTGTTGAATTGTCTAGAGTTTGTACCAACAGAGATAAGTCTAAAGTATTCCTACTGGGTGAGCTGCAACACAAGGGAGTACCTTTGCCAGAGGAGCTTAGACTCGGCTGGGAACGAGAGGCGTTCCAGTACTTGGAGATATGGGTGACCCGAGGCCAACCGGAACAATATAATCTGAATGTAGGAAGAGTGATATACAGGCAGACCAGATCTGTTGACTTCTGCAAATAGCTCCTACTGTCTATGATGGGGAGTGTTGTCCTGATAAAAATTGTGTTTTTGCTACATTGCCTGCACTTCCTGAAAAATGTGATGTGCCCAGTACCAGCGTCTTCATTTGACTGGTTGATAGGCTGCTGACAGACCTGGTATGGATGGACAAGAGAAGCCCCATATACTTGTCCATGCCAAAACTTTGATTGACAAAAGGAGAGTTGGATCTTCTGGACCTATGCCTTTATTAAGCAGCCTTGCAGCATGAGCATGCAGTGCATTAGCTTGACGAGGGTCCGGATTTGGAAAAAAACTCAGTTGGCAGACATGCACAGCCCTTACACGCTCCGTGAGGTGTTCCTAATGGGGTGAGTGCCCCAAGAGACTTCACATACCCGATCTGGCATTTGTCAATTTTGTGGTGCAAGGTAGTTTGCGGTGGATCACCCCCTGTGGGCGTTGCAGCCTTTTAATTATATAAATAAAGATACATTGCTTGCAGTATGGCACAAGGGGGATTACATGACAGCTGGGGACCTGTACCTTGGTGACCTTTTTGTATCCTTTGCCCAGGCTCAAGAGTTGTTTGGTGTGGGACCGGGGCAATTACAACTGTTTGCTAGGATGGTACATACTGCGTGTGCCATCTGACCGTCATTCCCCGCCAGGTCACAGGAACATGCTACAGTGAGACAGTTGCTGGAACTGGCCGGCTGTAGACAGCTGATAACCCACATATATGCTGCCATAGAAACAGATTGTGGGGGAGACACATGGCATGTTCAGGAGCGCTGGAACATGGATTACCCAGATGACCTGAAATTAACAGAATGGAAAAAATCTTGTGCACAAGTTAAACAAGTGTAATCCAATGCACTATTCTAGCTTATACACTTTCATTTTTTACATATGCCCTACATGACCGCAGAGAAGCTTACTAGGATATATTGAGAGTCACGTGTGATGTGTAGCCAATGTGACCAAGTTGCAGCAGACTTCTTCCGGTTGTACTACGGTACAACACAGGTAAATGCATCGTATGCCTTTGCCACGCATTTGTTAGGAAGCATGTTTTTTCTGTGAATATGCATTTACAACGCATGCCCATAGCACTAATTGTTTTTAGATTTAAAAACAATGTATTTGTAGGGGGAGACTCCCCACCTCCACCAACCTACCTTAAATGTGTGGTATTGGCATGCGTTGTAAATGCATATTCACAGTAAAAACATGCTTGCTGACAAATGCATGGTAAAGGCACAATGAGATAAAAACCTTGTTGTAAAGGCTGTTTTTCACTTCTTCTGCATAACTTTGGAATGCTCTCATATACTGGACTTCTGGAGAGATGTAGTGCTGCACTTTACACAGATTACGGGACTGGCTTCGGAGAGCTTGGTTAAACTGTGTCTCCTAGGCATTGTCCCTAGGTTGCAGCAGACAAAGATGGTGGCCAGTATGTTCGCATTAAGAGTGGTGCTGGTGAGACACCAGAGAACCGTACACTGGCAGGCAACACAACCCCCGGCAGTGACGCAGTAGATGAAGAATTTGACGGAATGGGCAGTGGCTTACAAGGCGGGATCAGCCAGCTGAAGTGGACTTAGTAACTTAGGGTGGGGCGATAAATAGGATGACAGAGCCCCCAGACAGAAAGGCCCCCATGAATCCTAGAAGGGGGAACAATACAAATAAAAACTAAAACAAAGCACCAAATCACTGTGCGGCAAACTCCGCCATCGAGAGCGAGTTGGTGTTTGCCACCTAATGAAATGTCCGCAAATCACTTTCATCAGTGGTCTGCTTTTCTGTCACCATTTTGAAGGTCAGGTAGTGGAAAATTAAGTGAAGCAGTTCCCTTAGAGGCAGCAACTACAAAGCCACTGTTGTCTGTGTAAGAACCTCAGATTTGCTTCATCAAGCTCAGGGACTAGGAAAATTCAACATCTGGGGAAAGAGAACAAGTAGAACAGCTTCACAGGTCAGAGACCAGGGAGCACCAGCTTCAAGGGCTGGCAGCAAGAAGCTGTTCATTGTTTAGGAAGATGCTGCTTCGGGTGGCCAGTGCTATGAAGTGCTTTCTCCAGAAGTAGGGTTTAGTGAGCAGCTGGTTCAATCAATCAATCAATCAATACATTTGTAAAGCGCGCTACTCACCCGCGAGGGTCTCAAGGCACTGAAGGGGGGGGGCGCTACTGCACAGGAAGACACAGTTCCTGCATTTTTGGGGCCATGACTTCTGAGCAGCTGCTTCATCTCCAGAGATCATGGAGTAGTGCTTCAGAGTCTAAGCACCATGAGAAGCTGCCTCAGGGGTAGAAAATACTGAGCCACTGCTTCAAAGTCAAGAACCACAGCAGTAGAAATCAGGAAGTCACTGCTTTAGACTCAGGAACTACTGAGCTAGAAATAAGGGTGCAGCTGCATTAGAGTCAGAGGCCACAAACTAGTCAGACTTTGGATTAGCTGCTGGAAGGGAGGAATGGGTGGAACTTGTGGAGTTTCACTATGCGGAATTCTGCTGAGCTACATAAAAACTCTGCGAGATTGCGCAGAGTTCTGGCAATAGGAAGAAAACATACACATGAAACAGCAGCCCTCGTCCTCCTGGACCTCTCCGTCATCTTTGACTCTGTCTCCCACCACACCTTCTGTGCAAGACTTCACAAGGCCCGCATCCGCGGCAAAGCCCTAGAATGGATCAGCTCCTTCCTCACTGGCCGAACACAGAGAATCAGACTTCCACAGTTCTACTCGGAACCCACAGAGATCAGAAGCAGAGTGCCTCAGAGCTCCTCCCTGAACCCCACCCTCTTCAACATGTACATAGCCCGCTAGCAGCCATCCTCAGAAGCCACGGACTCAACATCCTTTCCTACGCCAATGACACACAGCTGATACTTTCCCTCACTGATGAACCCACAGCCGCCATGCACAACTTCCACAACGGGATGAAGGCAGTCCTCACCTGGATGCTAACAGCTGCCTCAAGCTCAACTCAGACAAGACCAAAGTGCTCTTCATGAGCTCCACTCCCTCTGCCTGGGATGACTCCTCGTGGCCCACAGTGATCGGAACATCTCCACACCCACGGGCCATGCACAAAACCTCTGCATCATCCTGGACTCGTCACTCTCAATGAACTATCAAATCAATGCCGTCTTGTCCTCCTGCTTCCACATGCAGTGCCTAGTTCAAGAGATTTTCAAGAGGATCCCCACTGAGTTCAGGAAAATGGTCACCCATATGCTCATCAGCAGTAGACTCAACTACGGCAATGCACTCTATGCCGGCACCACTCAGAAACTCCTAAAGAATCTGCCATACGTCCATTAAGCCTCTGCCAGACTCATCTTGAACATCCTCCGCTGCAGCCACATCCCCATTCACCTGAGAGACCTCCACTGGCTCCCGATCAACAAAATAATTACCTTGAAGCTTCGCATGCATGCCTACAAAGCCGTCCACTACGCCAGACCTGTATACCTCAACCACAGCCTCTCCTTCCGCATAACCGACAGCCTTCTCTGCTCCACCCAACTTGCCACCATTCCACGGATCCGAAAGACCTTGGCTGGAGGAAGATCCTTCTCCTACCTTGCCGTGAAGAGCTGGAACTCCCTGCCTCTACATCACAGGCAATCACCATCACTGCCTCAATTCAGGAGGGGCCTCAAGACATGGTTCTTCAACTGAACAGCAGATCCTCCACCACAGCGCCTTAACATCCTAATGGGTGAGTGGTCGCATTTTTCAAGAAATTTGAGTGATTGTGTTGCTTGTGCCACAATTTAGTGTCCATACTGCGAGTAGTGCCAGGCAGTGCTCTGATGTGTTGCCATTCGAGTTGATTTTGCTGCCGCTCGAGTAGAAAAATCTACTTGAGTGGCAGCAAATCTACTCAAGAAGAAGCCCTCTGACTGCGACCACCTGCTTTAGAAAATTGTGCTAGGGGCCAACAAATCTCATTTGCATTTATGCAGCCTCATTGGAACAATTTATGCCTCACACAATTTGGCGGAATTTGGCTAGAACTCTGCGGGTAGAATGAAGCATTCCTTACACACCACTAGGAAATGGGGACTGATTTTACGCACATCATCAGAATATGTTGTCCTAATTCCTAGCTAGGTCACAGTGCCACATCTGAACCCCTAAGCTTACCAGGACACCAGATGGTATCTGCAACCTCAGAACACGATCACTCGATATCTCTAAGAAAATCATGGAACAGGATCTACCATGCCCAAAGGAGACACAAGAATGATACGAATTGGCTTTTCAAACATTTATTGAAACAATCATATTGTTGTATACAAAGCTTGAGCTGCAATTACTAGTAGGATGAAACATAACATTGTAACCAGCATTACAGGAATGGTGAAGATGATAAGCAGTTCAACCATTACAACATTATAGTGTGATCATATTGTTATATAATTATATTTATATTCCTATCCAATTCTACCTGCACCAGCAAGAGCTTAGTAGGAGTACCCTCTGCCAGATCTCTTGGGACAACCAACCCCCAAACCTTTGTATGCATCAGGAAGCTGATCTGGTGTAGAGCAAGCTATCGTCATTGTCTGAATGAGGTTTAGAGTTAGCAGGACTGCATCTCAGTCACAGTGCGCAGCGTTCCAGGATATTTCCAACAGAAGTGCTCCTCTACCGAAATGTGGCACTGAGTTAGTTTCTATAATAAAAATGCTGCTCCAATTGCACTTTGTCAAAGATGCAGAGCTGATGTGATGGTTTGTCTGAAGATTTAGAGCTGTCTCCAATTGGACAACCAAATACAAGGGCATCATGTTCAATGTCCTAAATCTTGGACAGAGTGTACAGGCAAACTTGATAATATGTCTACTAGGAAATATACTGCATGCAAAATCATTTCAAAGTATGTTATTGCGTAAGTGCAAAACATGCAAAAAGTCAGCCTTAGAAAAATGTGCGGTTTAAAATAGAGACTTTAACGCAGGCCATATTGAACCTTACTTAAGTAGGCATAAAGCCGAAGTTGAGTGAGCAGTAATTTCTGTGGTCGAACTTTGGATCAGCTGTTTAAAGGGCCTCGAGTTGGAATGCCATGGAAGTGGATGCTTCAAAGGGTAGTACTGCAAAGCAACTGCTTCCTGGGAATTGACCACCATGTAGCTAGGATTCAGAAGTAGGGGGTAGCATCTGTTTCATTGTCCAGAGAGCAGGAGCAATTGGTTCAGTGGCTGAACCAGTGAGAGGCTGCTTTAGGGAAAAGGAAGATGCTACTTTAGTGGACGAGACTATGAAGTATTTGCTCTAGTGGAAGGGATGATGAAAAAGCTGCTTCAGGGTCAGGGACCACAGAGCTTCTGCTTTTACTGCTGGTGCCACTGAGCAGCTGTGTCAGGTTCAAAGTGGGGTGGGCGAAACTCATGGACCTTCATTCAACAGAAATATGCAGTTACATAAAAACCCGTTGAGATTCAGTGGAGCTCCATCAACGGGCGGAAAATATACATATTGAGCTGTTTGTTGCTGCAATTAAGCACCAGTAGCACGAGCAGTGCTGAGAAAATCAGCACGAATGGCAACATGCGGTACGCAGGAGCGGATGGCCATTCAAGTTCATTTTACTGACGCTCGAGTAAAAACACTACTTGGGTGGCAGCAAATCTACTCGAGAAGCAGCCCTCTGACCACGACTGTTCTCAACCACCTAAGAATGCACTCGTTAGAAAATCGCAATAGAGGACTACAAATCTTGCTTGTGCTCGCATCTCTGTAGCCTCGCGGGTAAAAATTCAACCACACAGCGACCAGCGGAATTTAGCCGAAACTCGTGTTACAAGAGTAACTAGGAGTTGCACAATTCTGCCAATTCCATCGGTGGAATGCCCACCTAACCCTAGTTCAAAGACCATGGAGTAGAGTTTCTGGAAACAGCTGCCTCAAGAATAGGAAGAAGAGAGTAGCATCTATCTGGTCAGAGGTCTTAATGTTTAGGGACCAGAATTCTTGTAGAGCATGCAACTGGGTTTTAGCAGACAGCACCACCAGGTTTAGTCACAGGATTAGTACCCTATATTGCCCACCTCAAATGACCTGCTGCCAGTAGATCATGGAAAAATATAGCACTTTTATGGATGAGAGGCAATATAAAACAGACAAATTACATGTACATAATTAGACTGATGAAGTGGGTTTTGTGTTGGTATTCTTCTTTTATTTTCAGACATATTTTGGTATGCACAGGAATGGAATCAGCCAACGCGTTTCGCCCAATAAGTGGCCTTCTTCAGGGCTGTAATGGCATATAATATTATGTGTACATCAGTACTTTTTTTTTTTTTTTTTATATTTAAAGACCTTTATTGTAAATGATTACAGTTACACAGCTTTTGTGGCCTACAACCCATGAGGGCCGGCAGCATAGAATGGCAATTAGATGAAGTGCGATTTAGATAACACAGCCTTCCGGCCAGCAACCCTGAGGTCCGGCTGCGCAATACAATATATATCCGTATGCATCTTTCGGTGAATCGTCTGTTTGGTAAAAAGGTCTGTTTGCTTTTTTACCTTTTTAAATCTGCTGGTGGTGCTGCCAGTGTTTCGATATGTCCCCGGTGTCTGTGCCAGATCTGGCATTAGGGGAACCGATAAATGTATTTTCGGGGCATCTTTATAATGGCTATAGGCATTGAGGGGCATAGCTCACTATGGCAAGGAAGTGATCTCATAGGGTCAGCAGTGTCTAATTGGGATTGCCAATTCCATGGCCGGTGTGCCTAGCGATCTGTCGTGTATGGTGTTCCCCAGTAACAGCTATGTAAGTATGGGTGTTGATTGCAAAAGGCATCGCCTTGGTTTGGGTGTTTAAGTCTAGAAGGGTGTTTATCTCAGTCGTGTCCCGCAAACCGTGCGCGGTGGGGATTGCGTTATGTCTCTGCGGCTGAATGTGCGTCATCAGCTGGAGTTTAGTGTCCAGCAGTGTTACGACGTCGTGTGGATTGCTGACGTCTGTGGCAATAGAAGGTCTGGTCTGAGAACTCGACCAATGGGGTAACAAATATGCGAACCAAAACAATGAAAGAACTGCGGTAGGGAGAGAGAAGGAGAACATGAACGTCGGTCAGTGGGTCAGAGGGGGGGCAGTTGTCGCAACCATGGTGAGGAAGGATCAGAGGGCCTCATTCGGAATGTGGCAGGGTAGGCATTTGAGAGTGCGGGGGTTTTGTTCGTGTCCCGTGGCTATCCCAACCTCGGGGCGTCTAGGTCAATAGTCATAGTTAGGCCGTGTATCTTGGGCTCTGTGCTTGGAAAGCATGACAGGTCCGAGCAAGGGAAATCAGTCTGGCCCTGATGGCTAAGTGTGCGGTGTGGGCTATAGGGTTGATAGTGTAAGTGTGAGTTCAGGGGCACTGTGATTCCAGTTTGCGTGGCAGTACAGTACAGTGGGAATTCCTATGGTGGTTTGGCTGTGGCGGTGTCTAGTGGCGGGTGGGGAGGGGGGGCGGGGGAGGTGATTAGTGCGGTGGTGTCTCTCAGCATCCTGTGTCGTTGCGGAGGTTTGGGGCGAGGCAGCTCAGGTTATCCCTTGTTCCAGGCATATTTGTTGGAAGGATTTAAGGAGATCGTCCCAGAGTTGTACAATGGGAAATTTCCGGAGGCCCGCCGTTTTCTCTTGGAGGAGCACTGTGCTCTCCGCCCGCGCCCAGTTAGTGAAGGACGTATACCAGTGTCTGACATGTGGTGGGGTGCTGGCTTTCCAGTGTTTGTTAATCAAGCGCTTGGCTGTGATCAGGCCCATGTCCCAGAACCGTGTAGCTACCTTATTCAGTTTCGTGCGTTTGTAGAGTCCCAGGATGCAAGCCTCCCACGTGTGTGGCACATGCTCGTCTGTGCTTTGTGTGAGCAGTGAGGTGACCTCGCCCCAGTATGGTTGAATTCTAGGGCATTGCCATAGCATATGTAGGATATCTGCTCCTATCAGGGAGCAACGCTGACATGCGTGTCCGCTATTGCGAAATATCTGTTGATCTTGTCGGGTGTGAGTTAGGCCCGGTGCAGGATGTAAAGTTGGATTATCTTGAAACGGGGGTTCCGTGGGATATTAGTTGGTCCAGCCAGCACCATCGCCCACTCCCTGTCAGTCCAGTCCCGTCCTCTGTCGGCAGTCCACTTCTCACGTAGTAGCGTGGTGTTGGGCTGTGTATGGGTCAGTAGGGCTTGCGCCAGCCAGTGCACTATGTGGGAGTCGTTGCCCATGAAATGTAGATATTGCATGAAGTGGTGCATTGGCAACTCTTCAGTTATATCGCCCCACGCGTTGGACAACGTATGTATGAGAGACCCATGTAATAAGAATTGCCCGGCCGGTAAACTGGTGCCTGCGGTGAGATCTGCAAAGGAAAGCAGAGCCCCGTCATCGTAGAGGTCCCCCAGTGTTTCCACTCCCGCTTGTGTCCAGTTGGCCAGCGGGGCCTCTGTCAGCGCTCCCGTTGTTCTGGGTGTGCCCAGTAGTGGGATTATCAGAGCATATGGTTTCATTGCTCGAGTGAGTCGTAAACATCGTAGAAAGCACTTGCGCGCCACTGCTAGGTGCAGTTGAGAAGGACAGGCTGAGCGGGCCAGGGGGTGGAACAATGTGCAGACCTGTGTTTGTGTCCAGATGGCAGCGTCCGTGGCTGTGTCTGCTAGGTTCGTGCCGCACAGCCATCCCGATACCCACTGCATCTGCGCCGCCAAGTAATACAATTCCATGTTAGGGACTGCCAGGCCGCCCGATTCAGTGGTCATGTATAGTTTCGTTAGGGCCACGCGAGGCCGGCCCGCGTTCCGGATTAGGCCACGAAGTAGGGTCTCCAGGTCCCGAAATATCTTGTTGGGGGGCATACACCGGAATATTAGCTAAATATTACAATAGCCTTGGCAGGACTATCATCTTGGCCAATGCCACTCGGCTAGGGACATTCAGGGGCAGAGTCTTCCCGAAGCCGATCTGGGCGCGGATGGAGGCTATCGCCCCTATCAGGTTCCCTTCCAGGACGTCTGTTGGGTTCCGGTAGATGTGTATTCCCAAATGGCGGAATGTGGTGGTGTACCATTGCAGCCTCTCTCCTCCGAGACATATATCACTTTCAGGTGTGTCCGGGTGGAAGGAGTAGGCTCTTGACTTGGACCAGGTGACCCGCAGTCCCGACATGTTCTCGAAGGTGTGAAAAATGTCGGCTATAGATCATGGGGTGTTGGTTAAGTCCTTGACATACAGTAGCAGATCATCTGCATACATTGAGATCGTGTTGACGCCATCGGTCATTGGGATTCCCCACTCATCCCCTCGTGTCCAAAGAATTGTGGCCAGGGGTTCCATGGCCAAGGAGAACAGTAGGGGGCTAGGGGGCAGCCCTGTCTGGTGCCTCTCCGTACACGGATAGCGTCAGAGAGTAGGGTGCCAGTGCGGACGCGTACCGAAGGTCTTTGGTAGAGTAGGTCCACCATGCTCTCATAGTTGCCTCCCAATTCGAATTTTTCCATCACTGCCCTCAGGTACGGCCACTCCACGGAATCAAATGCTTTCTCGAGGTCCAACACTAAACATTCCACGGATGGCCAGCGTTGGACAGCATATTCCTGCAAGCGAAACAGGCGACAGATGTTATAGGAGGTGTGTCGTGTGGGGACAAAGCCGTTCTGATCGTGGTGTACTAGATGTGGGACCATAGGGGCCAGTCGTCGGGCCAATGTAGAGGCAAGTATTTTGTAGTCCGTGTTCAGGAGGGCCAGGGGGCGATAAGAGCCCATTCTCGTGCTGTCCCTGCCTGGTTTAGGTATGGATATTAAGTTGGCTTCATTGAGTGTGGGAGGGAGGGAGGAGTCCTCCGTGGCCACAGTGTACAGCTTCAGGAGTGCTGGAATGAGAATGTCCGAGCCGGCCTTGTAAAATTCAGCTGGCAGTCCGTCAGGGCCAGGAGTCTTGCCATTGGACAGCCGGAAGATGGCCTCGCGGAGCTCTTACGGTATAAGTGGGGCTCCCAGCTCGTCCTGTTGCGCAGCGGTCAGCTGTGGCATCGGAAGGGGGGAAAGATATCCCGCTATGTCAGGGAGTGGATCGTGGAGTCGAGAGCAGTATAGGGCCTTGTAGTGGGTCGTGAACGCCTCATGGATGTGGCGTTGTGAGTGCAGCAGCCCTCTCTCGTCTACTTGTATCGCCGCCACTGGGGTTGCGCGGTCTTCTCGCGAGATTAGCCAAGCTAGCAGTTTGCCGGGTCTGTCACTTTGGTGGCGTGTTCGCGCTGAATGGGCGGCGTAGTTGATACCACGCAACCTTTCTAGGAGGCGTGCGTGTTCCGCCTGAGCCTCCGCCAGTGTGTTGTCAATACCATTGATCGTGGCCTGTTCTCGCCTAAGTAGGTCTGCCTCTAGCTGCGTTAGGTCACGTTCTAATTGTTTCTGCATGTTTCCCAGCGTGCCCAGGCAATGTCCGCGAATCATGGCTTTAAAGGCGTCCCATTATATCTGAGGGGAGGACGCTGTATCAGTATTTTCCTCAAAGTATTGGGCCGTTTGTCTGAGAAGTGAGCCCCGGAAAGCCGCGTCCAGCAGCAGCGCTGGTTGGAGCCGCCAGGTGAGGATGGGGGGGTGTGGCCGTTCCCAAGCAATGGTCAGAAAATGTGGATTATGGTCCGAGTGTGTGCGGCCCATGTATTGTGTGTCTGTGACCAGCGGGAGGAGCTCGGTGGTCACCATGAATCTGTCCAGTCGCACATGCAAGTCGTGCGCGCCTGAGTAGTAGGAATATTCCCTTGTCGTGGGGTGGTGAGTCCGCCAAGCATCATGTAGATGCCACTGTGCAGCCCAGCTGAGTAATGCTTTCATGGCACTGTGTGTCGATGTGCCGTCTTGGGGTGGGGAGGAGCGATCTAATGCCGCATCAAGTATACAATTATAGTCACCCCCTATTATCCACGGGGCCGCATGCCAGGTCGCCATTGTCGCGGAGAGGTGTGTGAGGAAACCACCCTGGTTAGTGTTTGGGGAGTATATGGAAGCCAGTACCACCTGTTGTCTGTCTAGTCTGCCCTGAGCTACCACATACCTGCCCTCAGGATCTATATGTGTGTCCGTGACCGACCAGGGGGTCCCAGGGCGAACCCACAGGAGGGCTCCACGCGCAAAGGAAGAGTATGCCGTGGCGTACAGTTGCCCACGCCATTTGTGGTGTAACGCTCGTACCTCCGCTGTGTTCAGGTGTGTTTCCTGTAGTAATGCTACGTGTATTTTGTGACTTTCAGGTAGGAGTAAATCTGGTAACGCCTTGCCGGGGTGTGCATGCCCCTGACATTCCATGTACAGATCTGTATTTCAGCCATGATCATTGTTCGTATACCACACTCTCCCGCTAGCCACATCTAGTGCAGCAGGTGGAATTTTCTCCCGGCATTCCGATCTCAATCTCGCCTCCCAACCCTCCCCAACCGCCAACTCAACACACACTGCATTCTCTGTGTGCATATGGGTAGAAAAGAAAGGGGGTGCATAAAGCCAAGAAAAGGCAACATAACAGTAAATACCAAAAGGTCGGTAGCGCAACATGCCTACGTCCAAACACTCAAGTGAGCTAAGGTGAACTACACAGTTCTAGGGGGTGTCAATTGGTTGGTGTAGCTGTGTTCAGGTTGGCAATATTGTTCATGAAGTGAATATCTCCGCACCTGGGCCGGGCAGAGAAGCTGTAGCCAACATACGGGGCCAGGCGGCCGCCCGCCCAAAACAGCGGAAAAGGATCTGTCCAATGTCAAATGGCGGGGATATAGTTCACATGGGGGTCCCGCTTATAGCGGGATCAGAACTCGGACCTTTGGCATAGTCCTGGGTTTAAGGGCATGGGGCCCCTCTGGTGAAGGTGTGAAGGTTGTGTATGTAAAGCAAAGTGTTACTCACTGTATCTCGTCACCACTCGCGTCCTCGAGGCAAGGGAACCCGTTCTGCAGCCAGGGCCGCTGATCACTCACCCCACGGCAAAGCAGAGTTCCGTCTCCATGGCCGTGATGATTCTGTGTCTGAGGGGTAGGATGCTCCTGGGAGCCTCTCAGCCGAGAAGGTCTACTGTTTGTGGTGTGACATTCGGGGGGTCTTCAGACTGCTGGGAGTCCGGTATCCCGTAGATTGCCTCGTCGTCGCTCGGAAATGCCGTCGGGCTGGCATTGGGGGCAAAGGATGGAGTCGGGGAGTTGCTGATTTCAGTGACTTTGCGTAGCGCGTCTTGTTGTTCCTGTAGAATCAAGTCTGCTGGCGGAGAGTGAGTCGGTGTCTCCTGCGCGCGGGGAGATGTAGGTGTCCTGCGCCTGCGTCCTCGCCTCAACCCTCTTGCGCGTGTTGATGTGGTGGATCTCTGTGCCCTTCCAGGCGTTCCAGCCATGCCCCAATCTAGCCATGCCTCAGCTTCCTCAGGGGTGGTGAAGAAATGAGTCTTATCTTGCACCACTACTCTCAGCTTGGCAGGGAAAAGTAGCGAGTATTTGAGGTCCGCCTGTCGTACTCGCTTCTTCACTTCTAGGAAGGAGTGTCGTTGTCTTTGCACTTGTATGGTATAATCGGGAAAAACCATCACCGCAGCATTGTCGATCTGGACGGTGCCAAGTTTCCTGGATTCCCGTAGAATTGTGTCGCGATCTCTATAGTTGAGAACACGTAGGATTAAAGGCCTGGGGTTGGAGCCAGGAGGAAGGGGTCTCGTGGGCACCCTGTGTTCGTGTTCAAATACGAAGTGGGGTGACAGCGCGCCCTCTGGAAGTAGGTCTCGCAGCCAGTCTTCCATTCGTCGGGTGGGATCCGCCCCTTCCCATTTTTCCGGAATGCCTACCAAACGGATGTTGTTCCTTCGAGCCCGTCCTTCCACATCTTCCGCTCCTTCCTCTAGAAACTCCACCCGGTTGAGCAGGTCACGGATGTGTTTGTCTGCTTGGCTCACCGTGGGTTCCAATGCTGCCACCGCTCCCTCCAAGGACGTAGTGCGATCCTGTAGTTTCTTGTTATCGGCCTTGAGATGGGTCAAGTCTATCGCCACACTGTCGATCTTAGTTTCTAGGGAAGTGCGAGTCTGTTGAAGAGATTCTTCCAGTCGTTCCATGATTGCTAGTACATTGTCCAGTTTTGATGTCACCTGTTCCGCATCCATCCTGGTCGTTGATTTGACGTGCCTCCGGTGCCGGTCCGCATTTTCACTCCCCCCGACATGGGCCAGTTGAAGCAGTCGTGCAGGCCCACTGTGCAATAAGGGTGGTTCCAAGTTTGGCACTGGGGGGGGGGCGATCACGCGATCCTCCGAGAGCCTTATGTCCACGAGTATAGCCCGGGTCACTGAGATACCTCCACGTCCGTGATAGTGCTTGGCCAGTGGTGTTCTGCGTCTGTTGGGCTGGTCGGGTGTGCGCCTCAATAAATGTCCCCACCGTCTTGTGTCTGCCGTTCCTCTCCGCTGTTACAGTGTTCTCAGGGGAGCGATTGTCTTTGCAGGGGGTTCGTCGCGTTTGTCTCCCAAATGAGCTTGTCTCACCACGCCGTGTTCCTCGGCCACTGCCGGGGCTTAATGAATGCAGAGGAGTGTCGGTCGTCAGGGTGGGAGCCTCTCCAGCCGCCAAGCACAGGTCGCCTCTCTCTCCAGTTCAGGATATGGGTTGGAGCCTGGCAGAACTCGGAGTGTCGCCGGGGTCGTCGTCCCCTCAATAAGCTATTCTCTGGGGTCCTGATGCCGCTGGTGTCGTGGGGTTCACTCTCCGCGGGCCTTCGCTCAGCTAGGCGTTGTTTCAGATTTGTGGTGCCCTCGCCTCCGGGGACCCGTGGTGGATCTGCTCAGCCCCGGAGCCAGCTGGTGTCTCCACTCCGCTGTCGGCCCCGCCGCTACACAGGATGTGGTGCTGGCAATGTGCCTGCGTGTCCGGTCCCGCTCGCCGTCCAGCCGTCACGGCGGGAGCCCGCCGCGGCCCGTTATGCCCCTCGCCTCTGCAGTGGTCTTCAAGCGCATTCACCCGCCTCCCCTGCCCGGCGGTAGCAAGCTTTCCTCCGTTACAGCGCCGCAGCAGCCTCCCACTTCATCAAGGCGCAGTGGTTGCTCCTCATCATATGGTGTCCGGAGCAAGGGCTCCGTTTCGGGGGGAGGGTGAGGCAGGGGGTGTCGTCCCGTCTCTCTCCCCTGCCGGCGTGGGCCCTGGTGGTGTGATGGTCAGGCCGTAGCTCGAGGCCTATCTTCGCAGGCAGTAGCCGCGGCCCCACGTAGGTAGGTGTTTCGGGGCGGCGGTGCACAGGGCAGCTGCAGCCCCCCACGTTCTTTGTTGCCCCCCGGCACAAAGTCCCTCGATGCGGCAGTGTTGTCGGTCCGGTCTCCGGCACGACTGGGCGCTCCCGCCGCGCAGTCGGCGGTGCAGTGTTAGGATGCGGCTTACCTTTTCACTTTTCTCCAGTCCTCCGGTCGGTTCTCGCAGGGACGCTGTCCCGTTGGGATGTAGTTGAGTAAGGGGAGGGCTGTCTCAGCGATACAGCTCGCGAGTGGGGGGGGGAGCCTCCCGATCGCGTCATTACAGCCGCCGTTGGTTGCGGCGAGATGTACTATTTGTTCTAACTGACATGTTGATTACTATGGTTGAATATATTCGCGATTACAGGTCTTTTTGACACACAGTCCATTTCATTTTAGGTCCTTTCTGCTTATTACAAGGAACAGTCTCCAACACGAGAGTTCCTGCTTTCTAAATCAGGTATGTCTCGCTTCTGCTTGAGGGGTATAGGAAAGCGCCTGACTACCTTTTCATTCAGAAAAGGGGGTGGTGATGGACAGAGTATTCTGAATTAAGCAGAACACTCCTACCCAGTCAACAGATCAGGGCTTGATCCATCACCGTTTTTTAGCTCACTGCACCATCCCAGTTCAGAACCTGGCTACATGCAAATTAGTCTGTCCCTGGCCCAGTGCCTCATGGGAACAGGGCAGACCAAACTACCAAGCCAATTCTTTACTGGAAAGGAAACAAGCTTCCGTGGACCGGTTTCTGGCATTTCAGCCGTCGTCGGCCCGGCTTGCTTGAATCCTGGTGGTGCAGTGAGCAAGGGACTCATGTCTGAGCATACCCTTCCACACTTGTAGTGGCCAAAACGATTCAGAAAAGTGGGTGGTGATGGACAGAGTATTCTGAATTAAGCAGAACACTCCTACCCAGTCAACAGATCAGGGCTTGATCCATCACCGTTTTTTAGCTCACTGCACCATCCCAGTTCAGAACCTGGCTACATGCAAATTAGTCTGTCCCTGGCCCAGTGCCTCATGGGAACAGGGCAGACCAAACTACCAGGCCAATTCTTTACTGGAAAGGAAACAAGCTTCCGGGGACCGGTTTCTGGCATTTCAGCCGTCGTCGGCCCGGCTTGCTTGAATCCTGGTGGTGCAGTGAGCAAGGGACTCATGTCTGAGCATACCCTTCCACACTTGTAGTGGCCAAAACGATTCAGAAAAGGGGGTGGTGATGGACAGAGTATTCTGAATTAAGCAGAACACTCCTACCCAGTCAACAGATCAGGGCTTGATCCATCACCGTTTTTTAGCTCACTGCACCATCCCAGTTCAGAACCTGGCTACATGCAAATTAGTCTGTCCCTGGCCCAGTGCCTCATGGGAACAGGGCAGACCAAACTACCAAGCCAATTCTTTACTGGAAAGGAAACAAGCTTCCGGGGACCGGTTTCTGGCATTTCAGCCGTCGTCGGCCCGGCTTGCTTGAATCCTGGTGGTGCAGTGAGCAAGGGACTCATGTCTGAGCATACCCTTCCACACTTGTAGTGGCCAAAACGATTCAGAAAAGGGGGTGGTGATGGACAGAGTATTCTGGATTAAGCAGAACACTCCTACCCAGTCAACAGATCAGGGCTTGATCCATCACCGTTTTTTAGCTCACTGCATCATCCCAGTTCAGAACCTGGCTACATGCAAATTAGTCTGACCCTGGCCCAGTGCCTCATGGGAACAGGGCAGACCAAACTACCAAGCCAATTCTTTACTGAAAAGGAAACAAGCTTCCGGGGACCGGTTTCTGTCATTTCAGCCGTCGTCGGCCCGGCTTGCTTGAATCCTGGTGGTGCAGTGAGCAAGGGACTCATGTCTGAGCATACCCTTCCACACTTGTAGTGGCCAAAACGATTCAGATAAGGGGGTGGTGATGGACAGAGTATTCTGGATTAAGCAGAACACTCCTACCCAGTCAACAGATCAGGGCTTGATCCATCACCGTTTTTTAGCTCACTGCACCATCCCAGTTCAGAACTGGGCCAGGGACAGACTAATTTGCATATAGCCAGGTTCTGAACTGGGATGGTGCAGTGAGCTAAAAAACGGTGTTGGATCTAGCCCTGATCTCTTGACTGGGTGAGAGTATTCTGCTTAATTCAGAAACTCTGTCCATCACCACCCCTTGTTGTTAAATACCTTTTCATTCAAGCATCTTTCTGAATATTGTATATTATTTTTTTAGACCGTTGCCAACTACGCATTTCTTGGATAAACTTTGAAGAGCTATCTGCTATACCGACATTATTTTGGCAAGCTACTCTACGCTTACCAACTGGATAGACTTGCACGCGGCATGGGTTTTTAGAACTAGCTAAACAGATAAACTTTGTGTCACTGCACTTATCATGGTACTCGTGAGCACCCCTGGCATAGACATATCTATTTTACTTTCACATTCTTTTTCTTTCATTTAGGTTTCACAATTTATGTTAGGAAAGTGCACAATTATATTTTAGCATGTTTTGACGCTCAAGTGTTTTTTTTTTCACGCTCCAGTTCATTTGTTCAACCTCTTCCCAACCAATGCGCTCTTCTACAAGACCCTTTAGGGCTCTCGCATTGGGTCACATACTCCTTCACCCACTGAGTATCTTGCATTTTTTTCTTTCAATTCAAACACCTTTTACACTCGCAATTTTAAGAACAATCACTACCCTCACTCTTTCTTTTCTCTCTCTCTCTCTCTCACTTTCTCTTAAACTATCAGAGCATCGTTCTTTGGTATTTCTGTATGATCGTCTTCTGAAAAATACTGATGTACACATAATATTATATGCCATAACAGCCCTGAAGAAGCCCACTTATCGGGCGAAACGCGCTGGCTGATTCCATTCCTGTGCATACCAAAATACGTCTGAAAATAAAAGAATACCAACACAAGACCCACTTCGTCAGTCTAATTATGTACATGTAATTTGTCTGTTTTATATTGCCTCTCCTCCACAAAAGTGCTATGTTTAGGGACCATCTGAGGAGAAAACAGGATGCAGCTGCTTTAGCACCAGAGACTTTGAAGCAGCTGCTTGAGTGACCGTGGAACATCTGTTTCATGGATGTGGAATCAGCCAATTCAAAACACAGACCATGGAGCAGCTGCCGTGGCAAGGACCACTGAGGAGCTATTTAAGAGGCTAAAGAGTGTCTGCTTTAGTGGCTGTGGATCAGATGCAGAGACCAGGATGCCGCTGCTCGTTATGCTTGAAGGCAGCTGATTGAGGTAGCAAAAAGAAGCTGGCACAGGACGGATGGAGCAGCTCTTTTATGCAGATACAACAGGGAGTAGCTCTGTCTGCAGCAGGAAACACAGACTTGCTGCTTCACTGGAAGGGTAACAGAGCAGCTGCTTTAGGGAACGGACCTGAGATTGGCTTCTCGAGGCTCTGGGAGCAGCTTCTTCAGAGGTGGGGCTAGTGAACAGCTTCTTCATGGGAAGGGACTAGAAGGCAACTGCTGTTAGGGGCAAAGACCTCGGATCATCTGCATGAGTTGCATGGACTACTGAGCAGCTTCATCAGGTGCAACGGGGGTGAGCAGTTACATAAGGGCCGGTGACCATGTAATAACTGCTTTAGTCTCAGGAACCACTGAGCAAGCACCTTGGTCCAGGGAGCAGCTGCATCAGAGCAGAGACCAGAAAGCATTTGATCCAGGAAGCAACTGCATCAGAGCCGATACCAGTAAGCATCTTGGTCCAGGGAGCAGCTGCATCAGAGCCGATACCAGTAAGCATCTTGGTCCAGGGAGCAGCTGCATTAAAGCAGAGACCAGTAAGCATCTTGGTCCAGGGAGCAGCTGCATCAGTACAGAGACCAGTAAGCATCTTGGTCCAGGGAGCAGCTGCATCAGAGCTGATACCAGTAAGCATCTTGGTCCAGGGAGCAGCTGCATCAGAGCTGATACCAGTAAGCATCTTGGACCAGGGAGCAGCTGCATCAGAGCCGATACCAGTAAGCATCTTGTTCCAGGGAGCAGCTGAATCAGAGCAGAGACCAGAAAGATTCTTGGTCCAGGGAGCAGCTGCATCAAAGCAGAGACCAGTAAGCATCTTGGTCCAGGGAGCAGCTGCATCAGAGCTGATACCAGTAAGCATCTTGGTCCAGGAAGCAGCTGCATAAGAGCCGATACCAGTAAGCATCTTGATCCAGGGATCAGCTACATCAGAGCTGAGACCAGTCAGCATCTTAGTCCAGGGAGCAGCTGCATCAGAGCTGATACCAGTAAGCATCTTGGTCCAGGAAGCAGCTGCATAAGAGCCGATACCAGTAAGCATCTTGGTCCAGGGAGCAGCTACATCAGAGCTGAGACCAGTCAGCATCTTAGTCCAGGGAGCAGCTGCATCAGAGCTGATACCAGTAAGCATCTTGGTCCAGGAAGCAGCTGCATAAGAGCCGATACCAGTAAGCATCTTGATCCAGGGAGCAGCTGCATCCGAGCCAAGACTAGTAAGCATCTTGGTCCAGGGAGCAGCTGCATAAGAGCCGATACCAGTAAGCATCTTGGTCCAGGGAGCAGCTACATCAGAGCTGAGACCAGTCAGCATCTTAGTAAAGGGAGCAGCTGCATCAGAGCTGATACCAGTAAGCATCTTGGTCCAGGAAGCAGCTGCATAAGAGCCGATACCAGTAAGCATCTTGATCCAGGGAGCAGCTGCATCCGAGCCAAGACTAGTAAGCATCTTGGTCCAGGGAGCAGCTGCATAAGAGCCGATACCAGTAAGCATCTTGGTCCAGGGAGCAGCTACATCAGAGCTGAGACCAGTCAGCATCTTAGTCCAGGGAGCAGCTGCATCAGAGCAGAGACCAGTAAGCATGTTGGTCCAGGGAGTAGCTGCATCAGAGCCGATACCAGTAAGCATCTTGGTCCAGGGAGCAGCTACATCAGAGCTGAGACCAGTCAGCATCTTAGTCCAGGGAGCAGCTGCATCAGAGCAGAGACCAGTAAGCATCTTGGTCCAGGGAGCAGCTGCATCAGAGCAGAGACCAGTCAGCATCTTGGTCCAGGGAGCAGCTGCATCAGAGCTGATACTAGTAAGCATCTTGGTCCACAGAGCAGCTGCATAATAGCAGAGATCAGTATGCATCTTGGTCCAGGGAGCAGCTGCATCAAAGCAGAGACCAGTAAGCATCTTGATCCAGGGAGCAGCTACATCAAAGCAGAGGCCAGTAAGCATCTTGATCCAGGGAGCAGCTCCATCAGAGCCGAGACCAGTAAGCATCTTGGTCCAGGGAGCAGCTGCATAAGAGCCGATACCAGTAAGCATCTTGGTCCAGGAAGCAGCTGCATCAGAGCAGAGACCAGTAAACATCTTGTTCCAGGGCGCAGCTGAATCAGAGCAGAGACCAGAAAGATTCTTGTTCCAGGGAGCAGGTGCATCAGAGCAGAGACCAGAAAGATTCTTGTTACAGGGAGCAGGTGCATCAGAGCAGAGATCAGTAAGCATCTTGGTCCAGGGAGCAGCTGCATCAAAGCTGAGACCAGTAAGCATCTTGGTCCAGGGAGCAGCTGCATAAGAGCCGATACCAGTAAGCATCTTGGTCCAGGGAGCAGCTGCATAAGAGCCGATACCAGTAAGCATCTTGATCCAGGGAGCAGCTGCATCAGAGCCAAGACTAGTAAACATCTTGGTCCAGGGAGCAGCTGCATAAGAGCTGATACCAGTAAGCATCTTGGTCCAGGGAGCAGCTGCATCAGAGCTGAGACCAGTCAGCATCTTGGTCCAGGGAGCAGCTGCATCAGAGCCGAGACCAGTAAGCATCTTGTTCCAGGGAGCAGATGAATCAGAGCAGAGACCAGAAAGATTCTTGTTCCAGGGAGCAGGTGCATCAGAGCAGAGCCCAGTATGCATCTTGGTCCATGAAGCAGCTGCATCAGAGTTGATACTAGTAAGCATCTTGGTCCACAGAGCAGCTGCATAATAGCAGAGATCAGTAAGCATCTTTTTCCAGGGAGCAGCTGCATCAAAGCAGAGGCCAGTAAGCATATTGATCCAGGGAGCAGCTCCATCAGAGCCAAGACTAGTAAGCATCTTGGTCCAGGGAGCAGCTGCATAAGAGCCGATACCAGTAAGCATCTTGGTCCAGGGAGCAGCTGCATCAGAGCAGAGACCAGTAAGCATCTTGTTCCAGGGCGCAGCTGCATCAGAGCAGAGACCAGTAAGCATCTTGTTCCAGGGAGCAGCTGCATCAGAGCAGAGACCAGTAAGCATCTTGTTCCAGGGCGCAGCTGAATCATTCTCCTTCCTGGCTGCCAAAACCTGGAACTCACTCCCCACCCACCTCCGCCTTACCCAGAACCACATCTCCTTCAGAAAAGAACTGAAAACCTGGCTATTCAAAAAATAGTGAACCCCTCCCTCCAGCGCCTTGAGACCCTCTGGGTGAGTAGTGCGCTATATAAATGCCCGAACTTGAACTTGAATCAGAGCAGAGACCAGATAGATTCTTGTTCCAGGGAGCAGGTGCATCAGAGCAGAGACCAGTAAGCATCTTGGTCCAGGGAGCAGCAGCATCAAAGCCGATACCAGTAAGCATCTGTTTGTGAAGCAAGAAAGTAGCAGCTTCAGAGATCCTAATATTTTAGACTGATGTTTCTTCATATTTATTGGCCATTTGTACAGTTTCAAAGTTGTATCGAGCAGACATGTGTCTTGGATTCTTTTCTGGAAGGCTTTTTTGGTTGTTGCCTCACTCATCGGCGATCCGCAAAGGCTGGTGGACAAAATTGAAATCAAGGCCCTGGTTTCAGTAGATGTCTTAGCAGCCTGCTATTGACCATACTACTCTGCCTACCAGATTCAGCAATGTGGTAATGTCTGGGAGAGTACTCAGATAGCTGATGTCTTTGTCTTTGTAATAAATTGTCAAGCTACCACCTTTTAATTCTTAGCCAGAAGCTCTTGATTGCTCTCAACTTTTAATTATTAGCCATAAGCTCTTGATTGTGGTGTCCAGCAGGGTCCAATTTTCTCCCCTTGCTCCTTCTGAACCAGATGGGTGTGCTCTTTGACCTCTATGCTGAAGAGACCCAGGTGATCTTTGGGCAGTCTTGAGGGTCCTCCCTCTTCTCCATTATGGCACATAGCTTAGCCTTGGTGTGTTGGTGGATGTCAGAGAATTGTATGGAAATAAACCCTTAAAAAGTGTAACTATTGATCTGTCTAGCTGGACTTTTTCACCTGAGATTCTTGCTTGGCCGCTCACTATTCTTGTCCCTCTTCATCCCCGGTACTTCGGACCTTGGGACGCCTGCTTGACTCTAGGTTGGTGCTTGATGCACAGGTAGTCAAGGGAGCCGGTTCCTGTTATTTCCAGTTGTAAACTCTACAGCACATCCTTCTTTTTGTTGATAGGAATATTTACCCCTCTGTAATGAATGCATTTGTTTAATCTCACTTTGATTATCTCAAAGCGATTCATTTAACTCCTCCAAAAATGTTTTGAATCTCCTTCAGCTTATTCAAGACACAGACGCCACGCTTCTTTGTAAGGTGGAAAGAAGACATAGTCTTCCACTCCTCTTAATACCACTCATTTGTCCTCCCATCCGTAGTAAAATATTCCTCAAATCAATGGTTGTTGTACATAAGGCCATTCTCCAAGGGTTTCTGGATTCCATTCCTCTTAGATTCAGGAGGTTGGAAAACTCAGAGCCTCTTCCCTTCATGAATGCGCCTTCTCAGTGGCGGAAGTCAAAGGATGAAAATCTCCAACTCTTTCTGTACAATCTGAGCACTCTCTCCTTCGTTTTAGGATGATGGTGAAAGCCAACATGTTCAGCAACAGAGCAGCTGTGTTTTGTGTGTTCTGAACTTCAGGGTAGGTAGGCAATATAAACAACTCTAATGTAACGTAACATAACATGACATAACAAAACCAGGAAGCAGCTGCTTCAGGGAAAGGATATAAGAAGCAGCTGGGAAGATGTTGGAGCAGGAAACATTCATTACAACTCAGTCATTACATCGCACTGCTTTTACAACGCAACTGTTACAACGCAACTGCCTTTACAACTCATGCCATTACAATGTATGCCATTACAACACATATCACTACAACACATACCATTACAACACATGCCATTACAATGCATTATAAGGTAGGTAATAGAGATTTTTTAGTTTTATGGTGGGTATGGGTTTTGGGGTAGATGGGAATAGTAAATTTTACCCCTACACTATCCAACACTTTCCCTACTGTTGCACTCACTGGAGTGGTAAAAGTAATTTTTACCCCCACACTATCCAACACTTACCCTACTGTTACACGCACTGGAGTGGGAATAGTATTTTTACCCCTACAGTATCCAGCACTTATCCTACTGTTGCCTTAATAGTATTATGCTTTGTAATGGTATGCGTTGTAATGGTATGCGTGGTAATGGAATGAGTTGTAATGATAGTTTTTAAAAATGCATTGTAATGGAATGCGTTGTAAAATCATGCGATGTAATGGTAGTTGCGATGTAAAAACCGCGTTGTAAAAGCATGCGTTGTAATTATTTGCCTTGTAACGTCATATATTCGCTGGAGCACCTCCTGCAGCCCTCACTGGATCACTCATTCTTCTTCTGATGGCAACCCATGTCTAGGGACAGACCTTGGGCACAATATTGCACTGTAAACTTAATAGGGAAATCTATTGATGCCACAAACCCTCAGCCCACTAACTCCCTTTTCACTGAAATTAGTGTTTTGTTTTCCTTACCAGGGTGTCCTGATTCAGATTTGGGAACACTGACCTCCTCCAGGTCACTTCCTGCAGTATGTATTTTCTCCCTCACCTCCTCAGAGTGGAGTGCCACCATCAATCTTCCACCCCTACATTTTTGGGGAAGTCTATAGGCTTTCTTTACCCCGTATACTGTCCCTCACAGTCAGTCTGTGCGCCCTTTAGGTCACACAACACATGATAATTTACAGTCATTGACGAATCCTGCAGAATCGCAGATGGATCCCCCACAAATCTATGGGTGGGTCCATTTTTATAATCAGCTTTGAGGCAGTTTCAAAGTAGCAGTTTTTAAAGGAAACCGTTTTTTCCATTATGGCCTTAGCTTCTGTTGTCTGCTGTTCAGGTTTCCTACAACACTAATGCCCTGCGGGCACCATGTTATGGACAGCCAACTTCTACATGCCCTGGTGGATTTTCAGTAGCCGGAGTGGAAAGATGGGCAGGCAGCTTGAACTGGGTGGAGGACCAACAAGAACAAGCAGCCATCTAGAACAGCCCAACCCGCCACCTTTAACAGTTCATGCAGCCTTTCTTGAACAGCCCACTCAGTCTAGACTGATTTGCATATGGTTGGGTCCAAACTAGAGTGGCATAGTGAGCAAAAAACTGATGGATTAAACCCAGATCTGTGACTGGGGGTGAGTGGTTGTAAGGTTTTAGCACTCGGTCCATCATCTTGTTGTGTTTGCTATGTTCACCCTAAATGGTCAAGGGTACACCCAGACATGGGTCCCTTGCTCGCTGTACCAATGGATTCAAGCTATGCTGGCTGATGTGGAGTAATGCCCCAAAACCGGTCTCATGATGCTTGTTTCTGTTCCAGGGAGGACCTGGCCTGGCAGTGTCGGCTGCACTGTTCCAATGAGGAACAGGATCAAGACTGATTTGCATATGGTTGGGTCCAAACTGGGTTGGGGAAGTGAGCAAAAGAATGATGGATTAAACCCAGATGTGTGACTGAGTGTAAGTGGATGAAAAGTTTTAGCACTCTGCCCTTCATCTTGTTGTGCTTTTTTTCCAGCCCAAGCAGCCATCGTGAACACTTCATGGAGCCATCTTGAAGAGCCCAAGCAGCCATCTTGAACACTTCATGGAGCCATCTTGAAGAGCCCAAGCAGCCATCTTGAACACTTCATGGAGCCATCTTGAAGAGCCCAAGCAGCCATCTTGAACACTTTATGCAGCCATCTTGAAGAGCTCATGCAGCCATCTTGAAGAACGCAAGCAGCCATCTTGAACACTTTATGCAGCCATCTTGAAGAGCCCAAGCAGCCACCTTGAACACTTCATGGAGGCATCTTGAAGAGCCCAAGCAGCCATCTTGAACACTTCATGCAGCCATCTTGAAGACCTCAAGCAGCCATCTTGAACACTTTATGCAGCCATCTTGAACAGCCCAAGCAGCCATCTTGAACTCTTCATGGAGCCATCTTTTTTTAATTTTTTTTAATTTTTATTGAAAGATGAAAAACAACGTACAAGGCAAGAAAAGGAAACAGTGTACATGGACATGTGTTCACATAGGAGGACACCTAGGCACAATATTATACAACAGATCAATAGCACATATTGTGGGGAGGGTGCCAGCGGGGAAACAAATGAAGGATAACAGAAAGCACACAATATATGGAATGCCGGATCAGGGGGACAGAGGGACTTCGGGGTTTTCCACGAAAGGAGGCGCACATATATTTCCACGGTATGCGTTCCATTGGCTCCAGATACTATTCCATTTTCTAGGTTTGCCCCGCACCACATACACAGTCTTCTCTCTGAACATACACCAGTCCATATTCTCCTTCCACACCGATACCGTGGGCGGTCGCTGGGAACCCCACAACGGCGCTACATCCCTTTTGGCAATCATATTCCCAAAGGTCGCCCATTGCATCTGGGCCACACTATAATCATTCGGCTCCCACACATTCAACAGGCATCGTCTGGCCTCGGGCTGCAGCACCACCCCCGTGACCCTACCCATGACTGCATGCACATTATTCCAGAACTGCACCACCTCCGGGCACTCCCAAAGTATATGGAGGAAAGTTCCAAGCATCCCACGACCACGCTTACATAACCCGTCTGAGGAATAACGAGACGGAGACGGGCAGGAATCGCGACTTCCTTAGGTGAGGATAATGCAGCCTGCCAATCCTCGTCGTCCCGCTCCAAACCATCGCCGGTCCAGACCTCCCTAAGACGCACCAGCAGATCCACCCGGGTGTTGATCAACTTCTTATATATCAGGGAAATGGTACTGTCGGGGACGTGGCCGTCAAGGACCCTATCTTCAAGGGGGGAGGACTCGGGGATGACAGTACCAGCAGGGAGAACCGAACTCAAGGCATGGTGAATCTGTGCATATCGGAAGAATTCCCTGTCACTCAATTCATATTCTGTCTTTAGTGCCGCAAAGGTCTTGATTTTGCCCTTGACCCAAAGATCGCCCACGCAGCTAATACCAATCATATCCCATTTTTCAAACCCTTTCGTTTTATAGAGACATCCCAACCTTTCAGAAGCATACAAGGGGGTCGCACGAGTCAATCGATCTTCCCATCCCACAGGCGCATTCGCAGCATGCCACACGCGTACAGCAATCTTGGTAGGTCCAGATAAATCCTTGCCCGCCGCCTTGGAGTAGAGCGCCCTCCTGTAGTCCCCGCCCGGTAGCAAATATTTATCCATCTCAAACGCCGGGTTAGGAGCAGGAGGATACGTCGCATGATTGATCGCACTCAGCTGCGAGGTCCAATAGTAACGCCTAATATCCGGCAGTGCTATACCCCCATCATACCAGGGAAGAGTGAGTTTAGCGAGGGCAATACGCGAACGTCCATCCCAGATTAACCGTCTCTGCAGGCTCTCAACCTCTCTAAAGTAGCTCGCCGGAATAATATCGAACGTATTCTAAAGCGCGTACAAAAACCTCGGCAGGGCCATCATTTTAAAAAGGGCCGCGCGCCCGAGCGGTGATAGCGGCAACCCGCGCCAGCACACAACGTCAAGTCTCAATCTTTGAAGGGAAGGGAGCAGATTATGTTCGTAGCGAGTCACAGGGTCTAAAGATATAAAAATCCCCAAGTACTTAAAGCCCGTCGGAGAGACCCGAATGGGGCATCTGCGAGGCAAGGGAGGTGGACCGCCCGAGAGCACGTAGACACAGGATTTAGCCCAGTTGATCACAAGGCCCGAATTTTTCCCAAACAAAGTAAGCACATCGAACAAAACATTCAGAGATTTTCGAGGGGACGTAAGGTACAATGAAATATCATCCGCGTAGAGCAAGACGCGATCCTCAAAGTCCGGGGACAACTGGATTCCCTTAAGCGAGGGCTCCCAGCGCAACCAGGCAGCCAGCGGCTCAAGGGCGAGCGCGAAAAGCAGTGGTGACAACGGGCAGCCCTGTCGCGTGCCCCTCCCAAGGACAAAAGACGCTGAGACCCGACCATTCACAACCACCTGCGCCAGTGGCTCCGCATACAAAAGTTTCACCCAGCCGATGAACCCGGGGCCGAATCTGAATTTCACAAGAGCGGCCCAGAGATAAGGCCACTCAAGAGTATCAAAGGCCATCGAAGCATCCAAGGAAGCCAAGATGGCCGGCTCATGAAAAGACGCCGCCCTCGCGAGAACACCGTGCAAGCGCCGCAGGTTGAGCGCCGTGTTACGGTGCGGGATAAAACCGGATTGATCCGGATGGACCAGGTCGCTGATAACGTTCGTCAGGCGGTTAGCTAATAACTTAGCCAGAATTTTCGGTTCAGCGTTTAGAAGCGAGATTGGCCTATAAGATGAACAGCGATCCCGTGGCTTCCCTTCCTTGTGAATAACTACGATAGTAGCAAGACGCTGGTCACGTGGGAGGGAGCCAGAGTCGCGGGACTCTAGAAACATATCACGAAGATATGGAGCCAGTTTATCTGGACACAATTTATACAGTTCAATGGGCAGACCATTAGGACTCATGGCCTTGCCAGAGCGGACTGAACGAATGGCGGTAGCCACCTCATCAGCCGACAGCACCGCGTCCATCAGGTCTCTGTCAGCCGCAGACAGGCAGGGCAAAGTAATATCGTGAAGCAACAAATGAGAGTCAGCCTCCGGCCTGTCAGAGACCGGAGTATACACAATTCGGAAGTGCTCCGCAAAGCATTCAACAATTGCAGCCGGGTCAGTCACGCACACTCCGTCCAGGTTCTCAATCACAGGAACTACACGACTCGCCCTTTCTTTCTTGTCCAGCCACGCAATCAATTTACCCGCCTTATCCCCAACATCATACAGTCTGCCCTGGCGGGATATAGACAGTGACAAATGAGACCGTCCGCCCCTCTCATCTACCAGTGAGAGCAGCATAGCGCCCCCTATCATCAAGAATCACATCATAAATTGCCAAGGGGAGGGAGGACCTGACGAGGATACCCACACCCTGAGAACCAGAGGTGAAGCCAGAGTGTGCCACCAGACGATACCCTCGCCGATTCATGGCATGGCACGTGTTCCCAACCAGATGCGTTTCCTGCAACAACACAATATCAGGGGAGAGGCGCTGCAATAGCTGCAACACCACACCCCGTTTTATCCTATCCCCCAACCCATTGACATTCCAACACATCAGTTTCTACCCACTAACCCCCATCCCAGAAAGAAGTGCAGAATCCATCCCACAACGAACACAATGACCTAATCAAGAAGAAATACGATACGTTGCCTTGAAAGAAACCCACAAACACCCAAGAACCTCCCACCACCCCCCATGAGAACCCGTTACAACGCCCCCCACCCTGCACCCCTGCGTTAGACTCAAAAGCCACCCCAACTTGCAGTGTGCCTGTCGCCCTATCATTAAACTAGTCTACGAAAAGAAACCCCTGAGGAGGAAAGAGTCCCACTGCCCCCGCCCTCGGGTATATAGCAATAGGACACAGTAATAGAAGAAATATCGAACCCAGCCGAATAATACGTGAATGTTCAGAAATCAGGAATCATAATGTCACTCTTGTTCCGAAACGCCGCCCTCGGCTCCACCCGGATGCCCGGTTGAATCAGTCTGTTTGGGGAGGGTATCCAGCCAGTCACTAACTCCATCAGGACGATCAAAGAAGAAAGTCCGGTCTTCGTATTCGACACGCAGCCTGGTTGGAAATAGCATTGCATATTTCAGGCCCAAGTCTCTCAGCCTTCGCTTCACTCCCTGAAACCCCATCCTTTGTCTCTGAACAAGCTGCGTGAAGTCCGGGTAGAAACTCACCGTCGTGTTCTCGAATTTTACGGGGCCACTTACTCTCGAGGCCTGTAGCATAGTGTCTCTGTCCCGAAAATTGAAGATCCTGGCGATGATAGGTCTCGGTGTGGCGCCCGACTTCGGCTTTCCGCCCGGCACTCGATGGGCACGCTCCATGGCAAAGAATTTACTCAGGCCTGTGGGGGCCAGGTGATTCAAGACGATGTCTTCCACGAGAAGATCAGTAGCCGAGGCACCAGAGGTTTCAGGGACCCCAATAAGGCGTGTGTTGTTGCGCCGGGCCCTATTTTCAAAATCCTTCAGTCGATAGACCATGAGATCGTTGGAGGAGAGCAAGCGTCCAACTTCCGTCTGCAGATCAGAGACATCGGTCGTGAGGCTAGAAGTCTTCAGGTCCAGAGACTTGACCCTTTCATTGGTCTTCGACAAATCAGCTCTGATCAAAGTAACATGAACTGCTACAGTGTCTATTTTGAGAGCGAGAGCCTCATATTGCTGACCAATGGAAGCCTGCATGTTGGCAATGGCGCCCATGACATCCTGCAAAGTCAATTCGGTCAACGCAGTCAGATCGTCAGTGGGGCCCTCAAAAGCTCGACTGGCGCCACCGGGGGACCCCTTAGGTTGGGTATAGCGATCCATGACGTTGGTTTGAATCGGTGCCCCGCGTAGAGGCGTTTTAGTCTTCCGCTTCTCGTTGTCAGGCCTGGTGGTCATGTTGAATGGTGAGCCCCCAAGGGGCCCGCAAGACCTGGTGAAAATGGCCGCTCACCACCAGACCACTGCAAATAACGAAGGTGGGCAGAAAGGGCAAAAGCAACAGCTCAGCCCAACACCCTAACCCTCAGAACAGTTGGCATATAGTCAGTAAGCAGAGCTAGGCTGGACCCCGATGGGGGCGCGAGGCAATTACGCAATCAGAGGAGGCAGAGGCCCAGCAACGAAACCGAAAGTCAACTCAGGGCAACACGGGTAGCCCCTCAGGCCGCTGTTGTTCGATTACTCCCCGGCGTCTTGGTGTGCCAGTTCCCGGTGTCGCCGTGGGGCGGGCCTCCAAAACTCAGATGGGTGTATCTGCGGTTCCCGAAGTCCAAATGAAATTTTGGAAACAGCTTAGGTGTCAGCTGAGGTTCATCTTCAAGAACCCGTGGTCAAAGTCAGGATATCTTTCAGGATATATGCGGAGGGCATCGAGGGACTCGGGAGCCCTGTGCTCAGGCAGCCATCTCGGATGCGTGCGTAGCTCCTCCCCCTCATGGAGCCATCTTGAACAACCCAAGCAGCCATCTTGAACACTTTATGCAGCCATCTCGAACAGCCCAAGCAACCATCAGGGCCGGACTGGGAACCAAAACCGGCCCTGGCAAAGTGCCCGGCCGGCCCCTCCTCCCCCCTCCGCGAGTTTGGGGATGCTGCCGAGCTGTTTGTCAGGGTCGGTTTTCGGCCGATTTTGTTACAGGGCTGATTTCGCAGCTATGCTGCAAAAACAGCCCTGTAACAATAACGGCCCCCAGGGGCCAAAACCGGCCCCCCACCCGTGCGGCGCACCGGGGGATTGCCCGGTGCCCGCAACGGCCAGTCCGGCCCTGGCAACCATCTTGAACACTTCATGGGGCCATCTTGAAGAGCCCAAGCAGCCATCTTGAACACTTCATGCAGCCATATTGAAGAGCTCAAGCAGCCATCTTGAACACTTTATGCAGCCATCTTGAACAGCCCAAGCAGCCATCTTGAACAGCCCAAGCAGCCATCTTGAGCACTTTATGCAGCCATCTTGAACAGCCCAAGCAGCCTTCTTGAACAGCGCAAGCTGCCAACCTGAACAGCCCAAGCAGCGATCTTGAATTACCCATGCTGTCTGTGACACTTTTAGCCACTCTTGTAAGCTGGAAGTACTGTGCATGCTGAGAATTGTAAATATACATATGGAATGCTAAATCTGAAACTACAAATCCCAGAACACAAAGTGGTTTGAAAATTAATGCTACTTCAACACCCAAAGATTGTTTAGAAAGAAATATCAGAGTGAAACATTTAAAAAAGGACCCAGTGTTCCTTTAAAGTCCTAAAACAGTGTTCTGTACAAGAAGTTGTGTTTTGAACATTAAGCCCTCAATGATAGTACTAGGGCAGACATCAGGTTACTTTATTACAAAGAAATCATTCAGCAGAAATCGAGACACAAAGTGTACCTGTTACAAGCTGTGTGATGATCGGTGGGACCGAAGTTTCTGTGATCGGTGTTGTAGAGCCGCTTCCTGTTAAAAGCACACACACACAGTGTCAGTGAGGAGAGGGCAGACAGGCCTCAACACTACCTCTACTTGTAACTTCAGGATTGCTGCTATAAATAGTAACCGTCCAAAGGTACACAAATGCATAACCCCCTCATACCAGCTACGAAGAGGATGTCCCCACCCTTGTGACAGGCACCTCTAAGGAAAATGTCAATAAAGTTTTCAGTCTTGAATGTCCTAAGATGCTTTATTATTTTTGCAGTTTTGTATAGTGTGAACTCGACTCGAAGGTATCAGAGCTCTTTACACGAGAACCAGTGGCATTGCACAAGAACACACTCATTTTGTTAGGCACGGGGGAATTAAGTGATTTGCACAGAATGACAGGATGTTGAGGGTCCCTGACGAGACTCGAACCCAGGTCCTGTGTTTCGAGGTTGATCGCTCTAGCTGTTAGGCCACATCCTCTCCCCAGATGTCTGTTTTTACACTTGACTCTATTCATGACTCATGCCTCTGGGCACGCACCTCCATCCTACTTACCATAAGGAAAACAATGTTTCTAGCTTACATTTATCAAACGTTACTAAAAGCAAAGCAAAATGCTGCTGTGCAGCAGAAGGCACTTGGCAAAGGTTCAAGGGTCACCTTGCTGTTCCTATTGCTATATTTAGATATAAAACTGGTGCTAATGGAGTGAAATCTTTTTTCAGACTGTGCTAAAATGTAAAAAGAAAAAAAATAATGATGTAGTAGTAGAACAAATTATGCTGCATTATTAGGCGGTACGAGAGGGGGTGGTAATGGACGGAGCATCTGAACCAATCAAACACTCACACCCAGTCAACAGATCCATCACCGTTCTTTAGCCCACTCTGCCACCCCAGTTCAGACATGGCCATATGCAAATCAGTCTGACCCTGTGCCTCATGGGAACAGTCCAGCCCGAACTGCCAAGCCAAGCCTTTCCTGGCCCGGATTCAAGCTTCCGAGGACCGGTTTCTGGCATTACAGCCATCTTCAGCCCGGCTTGCTTGAATCCAGTGGCAAAGTGAGCAAGGGACTCACGTCTGAGCATACCCTGCCAACTTATGGCCAACAAAGCGGTACGAATATTAGGCAGCATAATTTGTCTTCTCATGCCGCATAATTTAGTCAATCCTGGCACATCATTTGGTCCATCAATGCTGCATAATTCCAATGAGCAGGGTATTTTCATATGATTACAGACAGTAAAGGAACCTATGTTGAACCAGCATTCCGCACCTTCCATTGACAGGGCAAGGCAAGTGATTTCAATTAAGGCCTGGGGGCCACCAACAGCCCCCCCCGTTTCCCCCACCCACGTCTTCAAAGCGAGCTGTTTAATTATTGGTTTTATAGCTCAAACCTGAACCAAGGCAACTAGAGGTCTTTACACAAGAGTCAGATATTTTACGTGAAACCCAAACATTTAAAGCTTTTGATTCATTCACAAGGATGCAAAATCATTTGCTCAGAACCTCAGCCTGTTGAGATGAGGCCAGGGTCACATCTTGGTTCCCCACTGGAAACGTCCACAACTCTGACCTCTAGTTCACATCTCTTCACTAGTAAACATGTCTGCTAAAAGGCCTGTTCCATCACAAGGAAATTCATCATTCTCTTACACATAAAAACGATGATAGTTTAAAGTGTACATTATTATGTTAATATAAGAAACCTTGTTCCGGTGCCTTTGCTGTAAGTGAAGGAGCAAGGTTTCATATGTACAGAAACTTTCTTGGACTCAGTCCTCTCAAAATAACATATAATTAATTAATCAACATTTTTTTAAACTAATTTCTGCATTACACAACATTTCTAGTAAGATGAGGAAGCTTGCCTACGTGCTTTTACTAACAGTAACCCGAGTGTCCTAAAACTGGCCGCCGAAAACTCAGGAACTCTTCTCCGCATGCATCTGTCACATCTACGTGGCGTGACGTATCTGTGCTTTTGGTGGGAACTTCTTGCTTCTGCGCACTAGTGTCAGAAATGGCTGCTTAAAATTTCACATTCTAATGCTTATGCCATGCTCAAAACTAAAACTTGTGTGTTTTGCTTAACTAATAATGCTATAGTATAAATAAAGTATAAATAAAGTAATGGGGTTCGAGTAGAGATAAGTGATCTACAGTGCATTCATTTATTTGTGTATTCTAAAGTGTCTCTCTTTGACTTTATTAATAGCTTGTATTTGGACCCAAGGGTGACTTGAATCGCCATATTGAATTAGCATTGCGCAGGCGCCAAGAACTTTGAGAGACCTCAAGCCATGGCATTGAACTGATGCCAGTGAACTGTCTTTCCAGCAACGCGCCTGGGAACCACAACCTATAAACCTGGGAAAGGAAGAAGATTCAAAACTTTGTTTATTAAAATGAAATAATATTGCTGGGTAGAATAAAATCGTGAGAAAGTAAATTATGGGCGGGAACTTGATCAATATAATTCATTGAAAAATTACCTCATCTTAGTATGGTGTGATGACCTCCCCTCATCTTTCTGACCAATCACTGAAGGGGGAACATATAGATTTGTAAAATTTAGGGGTGGTACATTGCCCTGGAATAGTATAACTAAGGTAGGCTTAGTTTGAGAAAATTGTCCGACTTGTCACTGAACCAACGCATGCCATAGGTGATCGAGAGCAGAGGTGCTGGCGGAGCACTCTGTCAGAAGAATCAAGGTGTTGCTGGAGGAGGATTATCGATTACCCAATCGGGGTAACTAATTTGGCATAGAGAAAGGGGTGTAACGCTGGCGTTGCACTTAGCTGAGGTCACCTGTCCTGTTCTGCACCTGTCCTGTTGGCACCTGATTATTCGGGAGCCCTATCTTTGCACCCGTTGCCAGAGTTGGTCTTCACACCATTCTAGGTAAATATACTCCATGTGGTATGTCCTTATACTATTTCCCTTTTCCACCCTTCCCAGGTACCAATGTCTAAAGGTGTTACTGTGAATTCTTGCAAATTCTATGTCCTATTAATCATATTCTTAACATTTCTGGTCACTCTGTTGTGGCCCCTGACTCATAGAATTATTCATAGACAACGTGTTTAAAACTTCTCCAGAGTCTGTGGTAATTACAGGAAATGTAAATACTTAAATGCTACCTGTTATGCCAACACCTTTTCAATCCCTAGGACGTATAGCATAGGTGACAAAGGATTGGTAAGTCATGGTTTACAGGTATAAGTCCTAAAAGGACTTAAAGTACTGATAGGCTGTAAATAGAAGCAGGACTACTAGTTCAAAGGACAAATGTTTATGGGCCCAGGTGAGTATGAGATATTGAGCTAGTGGTCCCATGCACCATCATAAGCATTTCAGTGAGTTGGAGCTGTAGCTGGCTGTAAGAACTGGGGTCACCAGTTCCCCGGGGGTAGCCTTGCACGAGCAGGTAGGCACCCGAAAGCTCAGGTGTTAAGTGACTACACAGCACACACCCACTGAGACATTAAATGCACGCAATGACAGTCCACACCAGTGAGGTTTTTGATTTAAAACAATTGATTTTATATAGACTTGAAACCAAGGCAATCAATGTTCACAGTAGCAATAACTTGTTGGCATATTTCATGGAGGGGAAGCAAAGGGTTCAATATTCTCGTAAAAGCATTTCATCGACACATTTTCTTGGGGTAGAGTAAAGGGAGCAATTCACCAACGCAGCACATCTCAATAAAGGCTTAGCTTTTCATTACCTCCTAATAAGCATTTCAGTGTAACAAACCCCAGCATTTCATTAAACCAGCATGGAATATTTCATCATTTTCTGGTAGGTAATTAACCAACGTTTTCCTATGGAAGAATAACCATTTCCTTATGCAAAGAGACCAAGGCACCAGGTAAGTTTACACCTTGCCTCCCGCCTGGGTAAAAGATTTCAGTTAAGCAATATCACACAGTGCCTACAGTCACAGAAGCAGTTCATTAAGGCAGTATTCAACAGTGCACTAGCAACATGAGCAATTCAATAAGGCTATAATAAACAGTGCACTAGTAACCTGGTATCCAGCAATAGCCCTTCCTTCAGCAACAATAAACCAGGCCTCAGGGCCTGCGTTAACTGGCAGGAACCTGGACCCCAGGCGGGGGTTAACCAATGTCTTAGCCCAGTCCCGAGCGCTTGCAGGGGCCAATTAGGGCCAACGGCCCGGTGACACTTTCCCCAGGGGACGGGCAAACACGGGGCCTTCTCCGGCCTCCCGCCCTCCTCCCCGGGGGTTTACCTCTCTTCTTCGGCCCTTCAGGGCCCTGCGGCGTCTCTCAGGAATAGCGGAGGGCCCTCGCTCTTCTCTGGGCCCTCCGGTGTGTTTCCGGCACTGCGGGGGGCGGCTTTGGGGCACAGTAGGGCTCCCCGGGGCCCTCGTTGACGGAAGGGACGGCCCCGAGGAGGCAGCTGGACAGAGGGGGGGCTCCTGCTTATCCAGGCCCCCTCCGTAATTTTCTCGGCTGGTCTGGGGCTTCTCACGCAGGTCCCGGGCCCCTCTCTGCCTTACAGAGCCCCGGGGACCAATGAGGAGCAAGGGTGCGCCCGCAGCCGCCAATAGCAGCGCGGCTTGAGGGGCGCGGCGCTGGGAGCCAATGGGTGCGTGGCGGGGGTGGGATTTCCACTGACGCCCCCGTCACGTGCTGCTGGTTGCCGGCTTTGAGGCCTACCACGGCCTGAGGGAATGCAGCAGCGGCCCTCTCCTGGCCCTGAGGGCCGCCGGGGGAATACCGACGTCAGCCGAGGCCTCCGCACGCGTTCACGGGCCCAACAGCAGCGGCCACAGCGGAGCCAGACAGTTCGGCGAGGGCTGCGGCGGTGAGTTGCTGGCCAGCGCTCCTCTTCCTCACAGCGCTTCACAGGGGGCAGCCTCGGGGGAACAAGCGGCGCTTCGGCAGCAACAGCCTCGGCCACACAGCGCTTCAGGCGCAGGGAGCAGCCCGGCGCCCGGGGCGAAAGACAGCGCTTGTAGGGCACCGCAGTTCGTGGGGGTCACAGCGCTCCCTCAGAGTCAAAGCGGGGGAGCGCTCGAGTCAGTGCAGTCGACTGTGGTGACTTAAGCAGGGGTAAGGGCTAGCGCTGCGATCGCAGTAGCGCTGCAGCAGTCAGCAGGAGGCAGAGGCCCGGACAGGGGCAGTACTCGGGGGCAGTTCTACAGCGCTGGAATCTCAGGCAGTTCAGTCAGCAATTCAGGCAAGGTAGGACAGGCAGGTAGCTGGTGCAGGACAGCGCCGGGGCCCAATACCTGGACGATCCTCCAGCAGTCCTGCGGGTGGTGAAGTTTCTTCCTGGTGCGGGGTGTCTCTGGCGCACTTCTGTCACAGCAGAATCTTGGTTGCTTGAGGGGGGGTGAGTTGAAGGCTTGTCAGCAGGTCACTTCAGGTGGTCCCTGGGTTCCCCTCCCGCCGGGCCAGATCAGTGGGCTGGTTCAGGGTTCCTCACTCTACTTGGAAGGCAGCACCTAAGCACTGTCACTCCCAGTGGCATAGGTCCCTGACTAGGCCCTACCGCCTAAATCTCCTGCGTGGGTCCCCCAGGTCAGTGATGCCCCAACTGACTAAAAAAGTTTCCCTCCCTTCCTTATATATGCCCAGGTCAGGTGACCACTCTCTAAGGCGGCAAAAATAGGCTCCGCCTTTCCTCTGGAAGGTTCCAGGAGCTTCCCCACTCTATCTATGGGCAGGCGATGGCAGGCTGGCTTTGCAACAATGTTTGGGGTCACAGCCAGCTCCTGGCAACTAGGGTGGTACTAGAAAAAGACCACGCTGCAGTAGCAGGGGCCAGTGGCAGCCATGTTTGAAGTAGAGAGCACCTGCACCTTAACATGGATTGGCCATGGAAAGGTGCCCGGCAACCTAAGGGCCAAAGAAAAAGAAGGTGGGAAAAATGAGGCAAGGGCGAAAAAAATAGGGAAAGACCACCCTAGGGCTGACAGGTCTAACACTGGCTCTGCATGTTTATCTGGAACCATTCCAGCCTATCAATTTACACCCCCAGTGTCACCCTAAACAGACACCTGCTGTATGCAAATCAGTACTGAACCTGCTCCTCATGGGAAGAGTGAAACTGTGCCAGGTAAGGTCCCCTACAGAAGAGAGCACAGCAGCAGAAAGATCATGGCGTTTTATGTCTCATCAGAGAAATGAAGCAAGGGTGAGGTGACACAGCAAGTAACGGACCCCTGTCTGGGCATACACTTTGTCACTTACGGCATCATATCAAACACACCAAAGGTGATTTAAGGTATGCTTATGAATAGTTTACAGCACTGGCAATCACACTAGGGAGGATTCCAACCTATTGTTTTCTCCCACTCTAGACACAAGCCCACCTTATGCAAACCAGTACTGACCCTGATCCTCCTGGGGAATAGTTAATCCCACAATGTCATCTGATGAAAGAACAAGCAACCCAGACCGGTTTCGGCCTAGTCATGCTACACCAGTGAGGTATAGCATAGATCCAATGTCAAAGTGAGCAAGAGACCAACGTCTGGGTATACCCATGGCCTCTCGTGCGTTGCATCAAAAACACCAAAGGTAATGGAAGGAATGCATGCAAATAGTCCAATCCACTGGCATTCTCTCTGGATAGTATTCTAAGCCATCATTTTTTACTCTCTGTGCCACTCTGGAGAGAAGTTCACCTTCTACAAATCATTACTGACCTTTTCAGCAACAGAGTTGCTGTGTTTCGTGTGTTCAGAACTACTGAATAGGTAGGCAATATAAATAACTGATGTAACACTACATAACATAACCCGGAAGCAGCTACCTCAGGGACTGGATACAGGGAGCAGCTGGGAAGATGTTGGCGCTCCCCCTGCAGCTCTCACTGAATCACTCATTCTTCTTCTGAGGGCATTCCATATCCAGGGACAGACCTCGGACACAATATTCCACTGTAAACCTAATAGGGAAACCAAATGATGCCACAAACCCTCAGCCCACTAACTCTTCTTTCTCTGGAATGAGTGTTATGTTTTCCTTACCAGGGTGTCCTGATTCAGGTTCGGGTACACTGACCTCCCCCAGGTCACTTCCTGCAGTATTTTCTCCCTCACCTCCTCAGAGCGCAGTGCCGCCATCACTCTTTCACCTCTACATTGTTGGGGAAAGTCCATAGGCTTTCTTTACCCTGTCAACTGTCCCTCATCATCAGTCTTTATATTCAGCTTTGCTGTAGTTTCAAAATAGCAGTTTTTTAAAAAGCAAAACTGTTTCATCCATTATGGCCTTAGCTTCTGCTGTCTGCTGTTCAAGTTCTTCAATGTTTCCTACAACATGAATGTACTGCAGACATCATGTTGTGGACAGCCCAGTTCTACATGCCCTTGTCAATTTTCACTACCCAGAGTAGAGAGATGGGCAGGCAACTAGTATTGTGCGCAGGAGCCCCAAAAACAAGCAGTCGTCTTGAAAAGCCCAAGCAGCCCTCTTGAACAGCCCAAGTAGCCATCTTGAAATCTTCATGCGGCGTTCATTAACAGCCCAATCAATCTAGGCTCAAATCCTTGCAAATAGGTTAAAGCACTGTCAATCACACTGGGGAAGTTTCCAACCTATCATTTTTCTCCCACTCTAGACACATACCCACCTTATGCAGAACAGTACTGACCCTGATCCTCCTGGGGATAGTTCATCCCGCAACGCTATCTTATGCCCCCTCCGGAAGAAAGCACCAGCAACCCAGACCAGTTTTAGCCTTGTCAGGCTTCGTCAGTGAGATATAGCTTGGGTTCTGTGGCAAAGTGAGCAAGGGAGCTACGTCTGGATATACCCGTGGCCTCTCAGTGTGTTGCATCCAAAATAACAAAGCTAATGGGAGGAATGCATGTATATAGCTGAAACTACTGGCATTCTCTCTGGATAGTATTCCAAGCCACCAGTTATTACTTACTGTGCCACTCCAGAGAGAAGCCCAACTTATGCAAAACATTACTGGCCCTGCTCCAGATGTGATGACCATTCCCACTCCCAGGTGAGGCCCCTCCAGCAGGAAACACAATCAATCCCAGATTCAAGCGGTAACTCACTGAGGGGATCTAAGTAGGCTGTGGGGTTTCTCTGGTCTCCGTCTGGAGGAGATGTAGCCTGGATGATTAGTCTGGACTGTTCATATTGGAGCAGGACCAAGATTGATTTGCATATGGCAGGTCTCGGTCTAGAGTGACATGGTGGACATAAATAATGGCCTAAATTTGGCCCAAACAACCAACAGTGGTTGAGATATTTTCAAGCATTCCATCCATGACTGTGTTCTTGTTCTATCTATTTTTAAGTATATAAAAGATACATCCACATTATGCCAGACTGTGCAAAACCTTGGATTCCTACTAACTAGGATGAAATCACAGCTGATTCCAGCTCAGAGTTGAGTATTCATTGGAACACAGTGATGCACAGATCTAGAGATGGACTTTCTTCCATCGGAAGGGATAACCACCCTTAAATCTGCTGCGTTAACTGTTCACCAAGAAGTGGGCTCCAGCAAAAGAGTGTCTAAAGAATCAGCAATTCCTATCACCCGCAAGAGCCGAAGTCCTCTGTTCTTGTCTCCACTTCAAAACACCATCTATTGTCTCATTGGGGATCCTGTATTCATGACCTGGAATTTCTGATTTCAGTATCTCAGAACCTCCGAAGGGAATGGCCATGGTGGTTGGTGGACTCAAGCCTGCTTAAAGAGGACTCTCTGGGCCCTCATCCTCTGAATATTTAGCCACAGACATCATGCAGATGCGAAGGAGCCACCCTGTACTTCTCTGAATTTCAAGGTCAGTGGTTAAAGTTGGAAGCAAATCCTTCATCCAGCTGCAGAGGGTTGTTGAAGTGTTTCAGGCTCTTATAGCATTCGCTCCTCTCTTGGCATGCCAAGCTGTATTAGTTTGTTCAGACAATCACCTGACTGGCTTATATGTAAACAGACAAGGGAAAAAGCAATGTCAACCCTACCAAATGTCTCAATTACTTACCGGTAATTGCATTACTCTGAGTCCTACTCCCTCGCTTCCATTACTTATGTAGTTGAGGCAACCTTGCCTCAACAGACACCCATACCACATGATTTTATCACGCGGGGGATATAAGTAGCCCCCACCCCGCTCAAACCTCCTGTAATACCACAGAGACCGAAACCATACCAATTGGTTGGCCCAGACTACCAGGGAGGGAGGGAGGGATGTAAGTAATGGAAGCGAGGGAGTAAGACTCAGAGTAATGCAATTACCGGTAAGTAATTGAGACATTACCTCATCGTCCCTCCCTCGCTTCCATTCCTTATGTAGTCGAGAAGAACAAAGCCAAACAGGACAACCAAATAAGGTGTGCAAAAAACAAGTTTATTAAAAAACACAGACAGCAGGAAAAAAACACTATTCAGGAATCATAGTGGAAAGAACCCTGTACCCTAAAACATCAGCACGGTCAACCTCCTGGCCAATCCGGTAATGAGAGGCAAAGGTCAACGGCGAAGCCCAGGTGGCAGCCTGACAAATCTCCGAAATGGAAGTCCCTTGGACTTCCGCACAGGATGCCACCATGGACCGAGTGGAACGACCCTGAACCCCCAAAGGAGAAAGGCGCCCCGCCACCTCGTATGCCAAAGAAATCAGAGACCGAACCCAACGACTCAAGTAAGGAGTAGAAGGATGCAAACCCCGATTCACAGGCCCAAAATTAACAAAAAGTGAATCAGACAAACGGAATGGAGCAACCCGTTCCAAATAGACCAGGAGAGCCCGCCGAACATCCAAAGAGTGAAGCCGCACCTCAGACTCCGACACAGGAGAATCAAAAAAGGAAGGAAGAATCAACTCCTGATCCCGGGTGAACTGAGAATCCACCTTAGGACGAAAGGAAAGGAGAGGCCTCAAAACAATCCTGTCCTCAAAAATCCTCCAAAAAGGATGCTTGGAAGAGAGAGCGCCCTGCTCACCCACGCGGCGAGCAGAGGAAATGGCCACCAAAAAGAAAGTCTTGAAGGACAAATGGCGCAGACCCACAGAAGGCAAGGGCTCAAAGGGAGGGGACATTAGAGCATCCAGGACCAGAGACAAATCCCAGGTGGGAAAATGCCACAGAGGGGCAGAAAGAACATGACCTAAAACCTTAAAAAGGCGACTAACCAACCTTTCAGGATCTGAGAGATTGCCCCAAGAGCTCTGAAATGCCCTAATCACAGCCCATTGCAAACAAAGGGAAGAAACCTTCAAGCCCAAAGCAGAACCCTCCTAGAGAAACAGCATCACCTCAAACAAGGAAGAGGAAGAAGGGTCCAAACCCCGGCCACGACACCACCGACTGAAAGAACACCAGTGCCGCAGGTAAGACTTGTTGGTGGACGGGCACCTAGCCACCTGCAGAGCAGAGGTCAAGCCAGCCGGCACACCCTTACTCAGCAAACCTAAGCGTTCAACCTCCAAGCCGCCAAGCGCATCCGGACCAGAACATCCCTCTGCAACACCGGGAACACCAAAGGGGACGGAGACAGAGGCAGCAACCATTCCACCTCCGACCTCATCTCCACCATGAGAGGAAACCAGGAGGCATGAGGCCAAGCCGGAGCCACCAGAATCACTGGAGCCTCCAAGGAACGGACCCGAAGAAGTAAGCGGAGAAGAAGAGGAAAGGGAGGAAAGGCATATAGAAGCCCGCGTGGCCAGGGGCAAGAGAAAGCATCCACCGCCCAGGCCGAACTCTCCCGACTGTGGGACACAAACCGGGCCACCTTGGCATTGCCCGGACAAGCAAAGAGGTCCACCACCGGAACACCCCAACGCACCGTCAGATCCACAAACAACTCCTGATGGAGGCAGAAATCCACAGAGGACGGGATGGCCCTGCTGAGAGCATCCGCTAGGGAATTGGACACCCCCGAACGTGAACAGCCGAGAGAGCCACAAGATGAGACTCCGCCCAACCGAACAACTGAGATGCCACCAGAGCCAGAGACGAGGACTGGGTCCCCCCCTGTCTGTTCACATAAGCCATGGCAGTGACGTTGTCCGTCTGAACTACAAGAACTGAACCCTGCAGAAAGCAGGAGAAGGCCAACAGAGCCAGACGGACTGCCTTCAACTCCCTCTAATTCGAAGACCTCCTGCCCTGAGAGGGGGACCAGAAGCCTCTGGTCCGATGAACCCCCAGCCAGGACCCCCACCCCAAGAGGCTGGCATCCGTGGTGACCACCACGGGGTCCGGAGGAGAGAGAGAGACCCCCTTCATTAGATGATCCCGAACCAACCACCAACCCAGAGCCGACCTGATCAGAGGGGACACCGGAATCGGAGAAGAGAGGGGAAGGCAATGGGGAGACCAAATCGCAAGAACATGAGCCATCAGAGTGTGCAAATGAAACCTGGCCCATGGAACCAGAAAGACCGTGGCCGCCATGCCCCCCAGCACCTGGAGCCAACGACCCGCCACCTGAATTGGACCGGACAGAAGAGACAAGATGTGTGACTGAATCTTGACCACCCGAGCCTCGGGCAGAGTGACCACCCCCAAAGCCATCCAAAACCGAGCCCCAATGAAGAGACGATCTTGGGACGGAACAAGGAAGGATTTCCCCACATTGATAAGAAAGCTGTGTCCCCTCAATACTGCCAGGACCACCTCCGTGTGACTGAGAGCCAACCGAAATGAAGGAGCATAGACCAACCAATCGTCCAGGTGAGGATGGAGAAATATCCCCCGGGCGTGGACCAAAGTGACCAAAGGAGCCAGAAGCTTGGTGAAGACCCGCGCAGCGGAATTCAGCCAGAATGGCAAAACCACAAACTGGAAGTGAGAGTCGACGATCGCAAAACGCAAAAACATCTGATGCCCCCGAGCCACCGGAACATGAAGATATGCATCCTGCAGATCGATAGAGGTCATGAAGTCCCGGACCCCCACCAAAGGAATAATGGACCGCAAGGTCACCATCTTGAAGTAAATGGTCCAAACCCAACCATTCACCCTCTTGAGGTCCAGAACTGTCCGGAATCCCCCTGACACCTTCTGGACCAGAAACAAAATGGAATAACAACCCTGACCCAGCTGAGCCAGGGGGACAGGGACGATCGCCCTCTTCTCCAGAAGATCCCGAACACCATCCAGAAGTAACATTCGTTTCGCCTGGGACTTGGGGACAGGAGTACAGATAGTGCCCCAGCCGGGAGGAATCGCAACAAAGTCGATAGTATAACCTCTCCTGATAACACTCAATGCCCAGCGATCCGTCACATCCAGATTCCAAGCCTCCAGGAAAAACAACAGCCTGCCGCCCACAAGTCTCAATGCGGCCACGCCTACATTCTCAGGAATTCCGCTTGAAGGCATCTGATGGACCCCTGGGACCAGGCACGGAAGCCGCCTTCTTGGGCTGGAACTTACGGCGACGGTCCGAAAATGCCTTAGAGGACTGCTGTGAAGACTGGAAAGAAGAGGCCGAGGAAGGAGCCGGATTCCAGAAGCGGCGAGAGCGAGATGCAGAACCCTTGCCCTTGTAAGGCAGAGCATGCTGACGGTCCTTAAAAGCCTTAGTGATCATACTGTCCAGCTGCTCATCAAAAAGCATCTTGCCATCAAAGGGGATCTTAAGGAGAGAAGACTTCTCTGAAGGATCCGCCTTCCAGTCCCGCATCCATAGGTTCCTCCAAGCCAGAACTAAGGAACCAGAAGCCATGGCAGAAGAACGAAGCACATCCGAAGAGACGTCAGCCAAGAGCTTGGCCTGTTGTTCCATGTGGACAAGCAAGTCAGAGCAGTCCGACTCATCCTGGATAGCCGTGGCCAGTTTCCCAAAGTCAGACACCAACGACTGAGCCGCATAAGCAGAATAAATGCCAGCATGCATGGAAAAGTTACCAGCAGAGAAGGCCTTCTTCAGCGCCCCATCCACCTTTTTATCAGTTGCATCAGCCGGAGAACAATCCTCAGGATTAATCGCCGTACGACCAATCAGGGTGGCCAACATGGCATCCACTTTGACAGAGTGAGGAAGAGAAACCTCCCCCTTCTCCGAGGAGTACAGCTTCTGCAAAAATCGAGGAACTGACGAGCGCTCCAGATCGCACCATTCCCCAGAAATCAAGTCCTTGATGCACCCATGAAATGGCATTGCGAGAACAGGGGGTTTAACATGCTGTGGAGAATGTCATCCGACCCCTCAGGCCCAGAGAAGGGGGAAAACCCCAAGTTCTCCCTAATGTGCTGGAGAATCGCAGGAACCTCCTCCTTACGCACAAACTTCCCGGAAGAGGTAGAAGGAATGGCAGCACCTGAAGAAGAAGAGTCCTCATAGGGAGAGTCCACCGGACCCACCGCAGGACGAGAAGACTTGCGCTAGGTAGGAACCCTGGACTCCAGAGCGCGAGCCACCGCCGCCTCAATCATGTCCTGGACCTCAGAAGTAGAAAGCAGGGCCGCAGAGTCCCCCGGACCCTTGGACCTCGTCCGACGAGCAGGGATCGGCTCATCATCGTCAGATGAGGAGGAGGACAAAACATGCCTGCGCTTGGAAGCACACTTCGACATAATGAATCCAAAAAGCAGAAGCAGAAGCAGAAGCACAGCCTAAGCAGCATAAATAGGAAGTGGACCAGCAGCAGGGACCAATCAACAGGCACAAAAACAAGGAGGGAACGCCAAAAACCAACAAAAAAGGGAGAAAAGCGGAACCCCCCTGAAAAACACAGAAAAACCAATCAAAAAGTCAAGAGAAACGACAAAAACGGCCTCACACGAGGCCCTTACTTGAAAGAGGAGCAGAAACAGCCATCCGAGGAAGCAAAACAGAATTCCCCTGCCGCCGCTTCCCCTTCCGGCCTCCAACCCGGAAAGACAGCCCCGGCCACACAGGGCCGGCTACTCCGTCAGCCGGACCCGCCCACTCCACCGCCAAGGGAGCACCGCAAACCCCAGACACGGTGAGGGAAGGCACAGCACTGCCCAGGCCGGCACCGTCAGGCCCCGCAGGCAGAAGAAACCATGGGAGAAGATCCACCCACGAAGGAATCTTGTCAAGAAGAAATCCAACAAAGAAGCAACAAGACCGCAGCACCGCAAACGGCCAGCGCGTGGTACGCGTGTCTCAACAGGTGAGACAAAAGAAAACAGGAGGTTTGAGGGGGGTAGGGGCTACTTATACCGCCTGCGTGATAAAATCACGTGGTATGGGTGTCTGGTGAGGCAGGGTTGCCTCGACTACGTAAGCATTGGAAGCGAGGGAGGGACGATGAGGTAATATAGCTTACTTCTTCGGTTCCGTGGAGCATTCAATCTGTTTTTCAGGGCATTTTTTTCTTGCAGGACAGAGAATTCCCTAGTAGATGATCTGAACGGAGTGCTTTACTTCTCTTTGAACTTTCGTCTCCATTCAGACACATTTTGGTTATTGATTCTCCAACTAGGAATTCCTCAGATGGACCTGCTCACATCCTAGTCAGGGGCTCCAATTCCGCAATTTTTTACCAGATCACCATGCCCAATGGCGTTGGGAATAGTAGACCTCTCCTAAGTGTGGGCCACAGTTCTCCTTTAGCATTTCATCTTATTCCTCTCCTCCATGAGTGCTGAGGGATATTCAGCAGGAGAAAGTTCAGATACTTAATTATAACATTGGAATGTTGACAGCTCCATTGAAGACAATGGAATAGCTGTGGGCGTATAGCGCCAGGTGTATGACCGGAGCTCCAACATTCCACAGCTTATCTTCATGTTTCTCCTTTTTTAATTTAGAACATTCCACACTTCGTGGGTGGAATGTTCAAATAGTCTTATAGCCCTTCTGCCTCGGACTATACCTGCTGTTAAAGACCTCCTCCCTCATAATAGGCCCTCCCATGGAGCTCAGGCCAATAAATCAGGTTCAGGGCCTTGAACAACTTGTACAACCCTAGGCTATAGTCTAATTTCCCCATTTTTTCCAAGAAGACCGTGGTTTCTCTACTAAACAGGTTGTCAAGCCCTTTACTGCAGCCCCATATCCACTGAACAGCTTTCCTTATACTCCACCTGAAACTTTGAAGGTCAAATGAGTAACTCTTCAAACAAATAGGTTTTTTTGAAGACTTAATAAAAATGAATGCAATAATGCTGTGTACCTTCTACCTTATCCACTTGCTACAAACATTTGAACAGTTTTTTTCTCGGTGGAACTCCTCACAATGGGTGCCCTATCTTGTGTAACCCTGAGCGTAGTTTGCGTAGTAGCGCTGCGTGGAGCTACGCAAACTGCAAAGTGCACCGCGCAAAATGTTTTTCGCACTGATTGCACAGTGCCGGATGCTTGTCTGCACTGTGCAATCAGTGCAAACCGCATCTTGCACAGTGCAATCGGTTGTTTTCTGCTGCTCGAGTAGATTTGTACCCGAGCGGTAGCTTTCTCAATGCGGACTGGTAGTTTCTCATCGGGAGTGGTCGCGAGCAAACGAGACCACTTGCAATGAGAAACCTGACCTCCCCGCGTTGAGAATCTCGCCGGAAGGTTTATTTTCCACACTCTCGATCGGCAACTTGATGTTGCTGATCGCAAACTAGGAAAAAGTCTCGCTGGGATGTTATTTTGCTCGCTCGCAGTCGCCAACTTGAAGTTAAGGACCGTGAGCAAGCAAAAAATGCCTGCTATGTGTTTTTGCACTGTGCTACGTGTAATTCGCGTAGCGCGTAGTTGCGCAAACTGCGCAAACTACGCGAGCGTAGCCTAGTCCTACGCCCAGGCCTAATCTTGTGTTCCTTCGATATTCCCAGATTTGTTGAAGGAAGTATTTTTTTCAATATCTGTCAGCATCCTCCTTCCAAGTCCAATGGACTGCATTCAGAGCAGTAAGAGCACATGATCAGGCTTTAGCAGAAACAGAAAACTGTTAGTTTCATATTTTCCAACAGCATAAACTAAGTCTTTGCTTCCTGTCTGGGAATTGTCATTGGTCTTATGAAGCCTACAACAACATCCATTCGAAGCCTTGGATTCACTGGATTTTCTTGTCCTCGCTTTCCAATGCATCTTTTTTACTGGCAGTAACTTTGGCTCTGTGTTTAGGGGAATTGAAGATTTAGCAACTGATGAATCAAACTTAATTATCAATCTATACACTGTAGTTTTAAGAGCCGACCAGGGTTCCATCCGCAGATTTGTTCTCATTTTCACTTGTCTAGGACAGCTGGTGGGAGAGATCAAAGTGTGCTTGTTAAACTGGCCGTCGCTAAACAGCCATCCGAAATGACATGCGCACTCCAAACTGGAGTGAGCACTGCTCCCCTGCTACCAATCAGCAGCAGTGGCCCTGCCCCCAAACACAGCTCGGGCTGGGGAAAGTAAAAAATAGAATGGTAATAAATTAATTTTATTGCAATGCCTTCTTCAAGGGATTGTGCAGCCCTTAGGAAGTCAGTCGGTTTGACTGGCCTGGTTTGAATTCCGACATGATTGTAATTCGGCAGTCCGAAGTCAAACCAGGGATGGTGTTCCAACCGACATCCTAATTAGCCCCTAAGTGTATAATTCTGTTGATTTGTCATTTTGTAAAGGGGCATGAAATTGAGGTGGTTAACAAGGTTGATGCCCAAACAGTGGTTTGTTTTTTAGATTAGTTGTTTTTAAGAGAAGGGTTATCTAAAGGGGCTTTAACTGATAATGAACCTCAATTCAGTTCAGTGGTGTTTAAGGAGTTGTTAAGAAAGAATGGTGTTTTGCACTAGACCACATCTATGTACTACCCAGTGGACAATGCAGCTGGTGAGTGCTTCAACAGCTAAGGTAGCTAAAATTTCTTGGGTGAAAGAAGTGTGGATAACTGTGTGGTCGTACAGTATTACACCATGTACTACTGGTTTCAGCCCTTTTGAAGTAATGAGGGGTAGGACTCCTCATGAGAAGGGCAATGTGGGATGGATGAAGTGATCTAAGAAGAGGGGTGGACTTCTTTAGCTATCAAGAAACAGCTGTGCAAGGCACAGGATGAGTGCAAAACATTATGATAGGAAGAACAAATGTAAGGACACGGCGATTCAGTTTTGAGATTTGGTGAGAGTTAGAAAAAAACTGATGTTTATGGAAAAAGTAGAGGGAAATTCTTGCAGCCTTTGCTTGTGGAGAAAGTACTGTGCAATCAAATTTAATTGAATGGTGGAAAAGTGTGACACTTGGGGTGTATTTCCCTGTATAAGGAAGAAATGAGGCACACCAATTTGGGTTCCACTGCTATGAATACTAAGAATTATGATTGGTTATTGTGTGATAGCAGTCACAGTATGTCAAGTGAAGATGGAGTAGAAGAAAGTAGGAATAGTCTTGAATGTTTGCAACAAGTAGAGGATAATAGTGAGGTCCAAATAGAGACATAGCAATTACCTTCTACTTCTAGGGGAGGAGAATGGGAATCACCTTCTACCTCCAGAGTAGAAGGGTGTGAGCAATCGCCTTCTACCTCCAAAGTAGGTGATTCAGCAAGAATGAGTATATTGGATCGAAAATCTAACTGGCCCAAAGAAATTTCAGGATTTTGAATGCAACTAATTATATATTCTTTCTTGCAGGTTTAGTTGTCTTGTAAGATTGATATCTTTAGCATGTTGTTTCTTTTCTTTACATGAAAGGTGAGTTGTAATTAGAATTGTATTATTGTAAGCTTATCCTTGTTTATTACCCATATTCTTTATTGTCCCGGATATATGACAGTACAACGCGATCATTTTGATTCCGATAATTTACATTGCGGTTTTTACAGCGAGAAGAAAAAGGCGGGGACCACCGTCGCACCCCACATCAGGGCCCAGGACCCCCCCTCTGTGCCCCGGTGAAGAAGACCAAGATGGAAAATGCTGTAACACCTCTGCAAAGGCGCATGGGGCACAAGAACCCCATCTCTAAGCCCCGGCGAGGAGAAGGAGATGAGGAGCGCTGCTGTACCCACCCAAGACTGTCGCAGGGCCTAGGACCCATTCTGACCCTGGCAACACACATGAGGAACAGGAGCACCACTGTGCTCCCCAATGCCGCCCGCTTGCCCAGCCAAACAGCATGCATCTGCTCACCGGTGTGGGCAGACCAGAGGAAAGGGCAGGCTCCTGTAGCAGCAAGTGAGTGTGCTGGCTATGTGGGGAGCCAGCCAGAGCAGCTGGTTTGGGTTCTGTGAGCTGCTCTCCACTGCTGTGAATGCATGTGGGTTCCTTGGCATCCAAGAAGAAGCAACGGCGCAAAGTACCAAAAGAAACCAGCATCACGGCTAACCCCAGCACAGCAGGAGAGATGCTGTTTAACCACTTGCACGCTGATGACGAGCTGGGCTCGTCATGAGGTAGCCTCCTGCTACGCTGATGACGAGCCCAGCTCGTCACGTAACTTGCGGTTTCGCAAAAGTCAGCGTACGAGCGGAATTCCGCCCGCACGCATGCAGTTAAAAAATCACTTTGCTCACAAGAGTGCCTCATATCTCCTTGCGGGGCTCATTGATTTTGCCACATTTACGAAATGGAAGTCACACATTTGTGGCTTGTGGTAACCCAAAGAGGTTGGAATCACCACCAAACTGTTCCCAAAAGGTGGGGGTGCTGCAGGAGCAACACATCCTCCCCCCAAAAAGAAATTCCCCAGCCCCCGCCCTAAGTTTAGGATGACTACAAAAAAGATAACCCCTCAAGGGTTTCAATGGATTATCAGCAGTAGCTACGCTGGGGAGTTTTGATCTATAGCGTTGGAGTGATATGTCCTCTAGGGGCAAGGACTATGGTTACAGTGCCTGTGGCCTGAAATGGTGCAATATGGAAATGCATGTTGAAAGAAACTCTCTAGGGGTGAGATCTGGTAATTGCACATGTGTGTATTTTCGGAATGCTGTCCTTTCGAGACTGTGATCAAAATTCCGTTTTGTATGTTGAAAATGTTCAAAGTGTATGCTGCAAGCACCTTCTAGGACACTGTTTATGATTGCACATTATTGTAATTATAAATGTGATTGAATTGCGTTATTCATGTTGACGATTCTGATGAGTACACCGCATTCCCAGTCATGCTTAGACATTGATTCTTGCTAATGGTTTTTTCTATAATGAGACTAATTAGCCACTTGCGAATAAAGTTTGCAGGCTTTACTGCCAGTATTAGGTGTCCCATTCATGGTTATATGTGATGGCATTTATTCCTATGATGAACTGATTGTTGAATTAATGAGGCGGACAGCCATTTTCTTTGGTGCCAGTATTAACCTCTTGGATGCTATGGGAATTCCCCTGCTGTGCTGGGATTTCGTGATCCTCATTGGTTTATGACGAGCTGGGCTCGTCATGAGCGTGCGAGGAGGCTACTGCATGACGAGCCCAGCTCGTCATGAGCGTGGAAGGGGTTAAGTACTCTTACTTCCAGTTATGTTCATCCTGTGACATTTAGGGGCAAGATAATGTTTAGGCCTGGGCTTAAAATGCTGCTCTGCTCGCAGAGTTTTTGGTATTCAGCAATTTTGCGCTCCGCGGAGAGCGTGGAGTGCCTGATAAACTCTTCACTCCACAACGGACCTGTGTTCTTTTTCTATTGACGCGCTCGTCACATTGTTTTACGAGTGAGATGAGACTTTAAAGGCACTTCGCCAGGGCCCACGAGATTTGCTTGCTGCCCGCAGGATTTTGCCGCCACGCTACCAACATCAGGCACTTCTTTTTTGTTGTAGGCGAGTGGGATCAACTGCGGTTGCAACCTGGAGAAAATTCCCTCCCCGGGAAGCAGCTATATCTACTCAAAAAGAAAATTTGGTGTTAAAAAACTTCTCAAATGATTGTTCACATTGTCTTTTTGTGAGAGGAGCACTTTTATATTGGACTTTTTTTCAACAAAGAAGAAGTGTCCCAGAGACTCTAACTTTCTGTTCTTGTCCAGCAGGCACCTCCCAGTGCTTTGTCCACCTCCTGGTCACTTCTCATTTGGTTTGTGAGGGAGCTGGAAGTATCACTCTGTTTGTCTGCATACATACCATTGGATTGGAGGACTTTTTTGTGATATCAAAAGAAATTTCAAAAACTGTTGTGCAAAGATGTTATTTGTTTGATAGAGGGCATGCATCAGGATTTATTTTTACATTATTCGATTTGTAATATTTAGTGTGGTGGGTGACCAGCAGTTTTAGTAGGGGCCTAATTAATTTTTTGCATGTGATTTTTCTTCTTATATAAAGGGAAAATGTTGCACAGCTCAATACATTTTCCCCAGGTTTTTTAATACATTTGCAATAGTCACTTAATTCACTATGTGGCCTAGTCTGCCAATGGACCTTCAGTAGGCTCAGTACTAGTCATGGGTGCATGAAACAACTGTCCCTGTGGTGTCTGTTGAACTGAAACATCATTTAGGCCAGGGGTGGCATTAGGTTACATTTTACAAATTCGTTTTTTGAAGGGTATTTCACGTTTTTTTCTACAAAAAGTGTATACATGGAGTAATATATTTGATGCCTTTGGAGGACGTGTGCTGTAATATTTTTTAGCACAGTTAATTTTCGCTTTTGCCTTTGCTGAATTAATGCTGTTTTCTCATGTGTTATCATGCCTCCTTTGTCTGGCCAGTGTGTGAGGGTGTTCACCATAGGCCACCATTTTTCTTTGTTACGCTTGCCATGTGGCCGGGCCCATTTTGTATAGTCAATGTCTATAGGCCTGCATTTGTTCTTTGTTTTCCATGCCTCCTGCTTATTGTTTGATCATGTGGCTGGCGGACATTTTGTATAGGCAGCCAATGTGCTTTTGACATAGACCTGCATGCTTGTTGTTGTTGTTTGACCATGTGGCTGGTGGCTATTTTGTGTAGACATCCAGTGTGCTACGCACACCCATCATTACAGAGAGGTCTCAGCAGAGAGGCCAGTCCCTCTATACACCCTACAATGCACACCCATCATTGACAGAGTAATAACAACTCAAAAAAAGATTGCTGGTGACATGTCTTGATATCAGAGCTACAATAACCAAGCAAATACAGAATTTCTATTGAAAAGTTATTCATTTAATACTCACATACATTTTACAAGGATTTTGAAAACTGTGAGCAATATACTCTTTTTTTCCTTAAATATTGTCAGAACAGCGTATATTATATTGTAATTCTACTGACCAGGTATCCACCATGCCGGCCTGTCTGCATCCCTCGTCGAATTGGCGCCAAAGTCTACTCATCCTGCGGGTCTGACTCCAAAACTTGGGAGGACTGCCTGCCTTCGAAAAGGACTCAAGTCCTCCCATGAACAGTGGACATGTTCTAAATAATCTCCAAACGAGAAAACTCTGAGGCCTCCGGAACTGCCAAAACCCCATACCCAAAGCCACAATTGCACCCATTGCTGCCATCCCGAGTTGAAGTGGGTAGCAGTGCCAACAAGATTCCCCAGCCCTCCAGAGCTCGAGTGCATCATGGTTTCACCCTTCCTGTACTCCCCGACGTCCCCGACAGCCTCTACACACAGGCCCCTCAACTGCAACTGCTCTGCTAAATAAAATCCAAATGCCGAAGGACACCCTGCACCCATCACCCTTGGAGAAGAGGACCACATGTGTCCCCCCATTCCCGAGCATCCCAAGGCCTGTGTCCACTTGCTGGCTCAGCCCGACTAACTTCCTAGCCAGAACCTGGAGGCTCATTTTACAGTGACCGATCGTCATTGAAACGCATTGGGCTCCCGTGCTGATTTTCCCTCTGCACCAGGCCGCCCTCGTGCTGCTGGTGATCTACTGTTCATGCTGCCATGGACCTTGCCCACCACTCACCTTAACTCCTTTAGATTGGTCCTGAAAGTCAATTTACTGGACCTGTTTAAAGAAATTGTTCTTCCTTCCATAGGATAACATTGCAAAACTCAGAAACTGCGCTGTGTCCACTTTTTAAAGAGAAAGGAATTTATATTTGAAAACCTACTTACCTGTGCGATTTTTCTCTGATGCCAAATTATACTGAGCCACTTGGAATTTTTAGGTCTCGGCTAGCCGCGCGAAGCGCGTCTCCGCCGAGAACCTTTTGTCGGCGTGTGTGCTTCCCAGGAGACAATCCTGGCCGCGCGCATCGCCTTGGAGGCGATTTCAAACTGACACGCGCACGCGAACGAGCGCTGTGGCCAGGCGCTGTCTCCTGGGAAGCACACACGCATGCGCATACACACACACACAAGCGCCCACGCACGCACATACATACAGAGACACCCACCCCCCCGCACACATACACACACGCGCGCACACACACACGAGTGCACCCCCCATCTCCCCTGCCGTCGCACACATGCATACACACACAAGCGCACACAACGAGGGAACCGAGCCCCCCCCCGCAGCCTTTTTCAACTTACCAGGTGAATTCTGAGGGACTCCGCTCTCCTTCTGGCGTCGCGAGACGCTTTCACTCCGCCTTCTCTTCCGGTCCGGACGCAGCCCCGCCCCCGTCACAGGCGACTTTGCCTGACTTCCGGTGAGGCTGCTGGGCTCGTGAGTAACAGTGACTTCCTTGTTTTTCCTCACTCTTCCCACTCCCCAGCGCTCTTCATGTTGAAAGCTCGTCCGTTGCTACAACTCAACTTTTTTTGTAATTTTGTTTTATTTAACTGACCTCCTCCATACACCTTGTTACTAATGTTATACGGGATGTCTTATTTAGTCTGTAAGCGCTAATTTCTTTAATGGGATTTGCGCTGCTGTAGGCACGACGAACTTTCCTTACATCCAGCGTGCTATGCCGCTTTCACTTTCCGAGCAGCCGAGACCATGGCGGCCCCTTCTTTGTAATGCCATAGGTCTCGCATTTTCAAGAGTTTGAGCTGTTGGCATTATAAATGCCAATAGTTCAAACTCTCGTAAATGCGAGACCTATTGCATTTAAAGTGGTTGTTTTATAGGCCACTCGTATTCAGGTTAACAAATGGGAATGCTTTTTAAAATTGTTCAATCTCCACGTTGCTTTAACTTTTAACATTATTGTTTTTCGAGGGGGCGTGGCTAGCAGCCGATGATGGCGACAGCATAAAGGACAGGCTCCGTAGTTAAGGCGGCCTCTCCTATAATCCGACCAGTGATCCGGCATTCTATTTCATCCCTGCAGGAGGGAACCAAAGCCCAGGACCGGGCGGGATCAGTGGCGGCAAACTGCAATAAAATCCGACTGGGAGCGGAGTTCTGAAGGAGCCGCGACGTGACCCACACTGTGAAGAGAAGCCGGGGACTGTCCTTCCAGCACAGCCCGACAGGAAGTGGAGCTGCGACGGGCGAAGTGCACCGGAAGTGACCGGCCGGAGACTGTGGTCAGTGAAAGTGTATCGATCTCCGGAGAACACACCGGCCGGAGCGGGTAATGCTGGAGATTGGCGGTGGGGAAGACGCGGCGGACCGGGACGTCCTCTCCTCAACAATTGGACTAACCATCGCGGGCTGCCGGGGTGACGAGGAGTGAGGAGGTGAGCCGCCATACTGCGTTGGGTGGACGGGAATATGCGGATGGAGCGCTGACTGCTCCCTGGGGTGCATACACCGTGCTTGGACCCAGGAGGCGCGGCATCTACGGGTAGCGGCTGCTGGAGGGGCCAACCCGTTCTCGGCGTGCACCCTCGGCTGCACCAGTGACAATTGGCTCAACTGGCGTAGGGGAACGCCGCAACACCGGAGCGACCGCCCGACCCCCATCGTGAACCCCCGCTTGCTGAGACAGTATTAATAAGCTCCTGGCGCCGAAAAATATAGATGGAATTATAACTCGGCCACTGCAGTGCCTGGGCTTATATCGAGTTCACGGTGACACGTTCATTTGGGGTGAGCAAAGACTGTGGCGCACTTCTGACATTAGCTCAGTTTGGTGATTGCGGGGCACTGTTGTTGACGAGGAGAGGCTGAGTGGCCCGCACGGACGTGGTATACTTATGGTGGAGGAAACCCTGGCTTTTGGGTTAACACATAAAGGCGCCGCGCACAGAAAGGGTCAACCATCGCAGGTGGGTCTGACCACACTCATCCAGTGCGCACCGTTGGTGACAGGAAGAGCACAAGGGCGTCTGGCGCCCCTACACTGTGCCCATATGCGGTCAATGACATTCTGATCTATGCCTTGGAACTGAATGGCAGACTGAATCCTAGGCCCAAGAACTGGGGAACAACCAGCGGTAAACTATAGCCCTCTTCATATAGACCCGTCCCGTCAGCGTGGGGTGGTGCAGTTGCACAGCTCTTCAGCCACATTCAACCAAGGGCGGGGGAGGAGCATCCCGCCCGGCTAATTATACCGGCACGATTAACAGAGCCCTACGTCGATCTCAAGAGGGACGGACGCAGTCCTCCAACTCAGGTGTACCCGTGTGCCAAGGAGGCCGCAGGCATGGCGGGGAAAGGCCCGAAGAGTGGTACCACGCAGACCCGAATAGACAGATACGCGTGCGACAAGCCTACCACCTCTCCGACGGTCGGAAGGGAGCCAGCTGGCAAATCCGTGGATGCACCAGGGGGCAAGAAGGCCACACTAGATGATGTGATGCAAGCATTGGCACAAGTGCAGGCGACTGTGGGTTCGATCTCGACCGAAATCACGTTAATCAGAGCCGACTTCCATAAAATGACGGAGAAGGTCAATGCAATGGAGATTGTGACGAAATCATTAGTGGAGGATGTGTCGGAGCTGCAGTTGGCTGTGGAAAGACTTTCGACAGACAATAAGGTACTGCGGGGGAAGCTCGATGAGCAAGAAGGACGCTCTAGACGGAACAACATCCGTATAATTGGCGTACCGGAGTCTGAAGGTACGAGAGCTATGGACTTATATGTGGAAAATTTTATCAAAACTGAACTACAGCCGAAAGGACTGTCCGCGTTCTTCTCCGTGGAGAGGGCCCACCGTGTCCCGGGAGGCCAACCGAAACCAGGGGCGGCTCCGCGGCCCATAATTGCCCGGCTATTCAACTTCCGGGATAGAGACGCCATCTTACAGGCAGCCCGAGTCTCCCCCCCTGTCAGAATCCAAAACTCTACACTGGCCTTCTTTCCAGACTATACGGCGGAGGTCGCACGCAGGAGAAGGACGTTCTTCGAGGTGAAGAAAGAACTTAGAGCGAGAGAGATCCCGTACTCGATGCTCTTTCCGGCCAGACTGCGGATAGTAGCAGATAACAAAACGTGGTTCTTCGACACCCCGGAATCCGCACAGGACTGGTTTTATGGCTGGAGAACGAACACCCAACCTCGAAGATCCAACCGGTCACAGAAGGGTCGTAACAACGGATGTCACCCGAACTCCCAAGCATCAGGAGGGGGGCTGGAGGACAGATTGCCTTTGAGAGAGAGTGCGGGGCGACGAGGATAACGAGGAACAATGACCTCCCGGTGCAGTGCTACTGGAACTACTGTGGTGCACGCCTAGGGACCGCCAATGGACACTGGGCGATGGGCCTCCGGGGAGAGGAATGAGGGGCCGCTGACTCCGGAGAGTCCTTCACCCCGGCGCGCAAGTACACTGTTTTGGGGAGGGAGCAAGCACTCTGCTAAGTTGGGGGGGCGGGCAGTTCTGAGTCCGTATAGCAGGGGGGCAGGGAGGGGGGCAGTTACGGGGAGGGGGGTGGTTATTGTTCTGGACTGTTTGATCGAAAAGGTTACAGGTTTGACTCATGACACCACTACACACCAAAGCACTGTCACTACACAGCGTCTCCAGCCACACGCACTGCCGTGCAAAAGTGTGACTGTTAAGAATACACCTACCTCGCCTCTGGCCAGTCGCACAGCCTCGCATGGGGGACAGTGGGTTCCCGCCCAGATACGGCCCATCCATAGGGTGAGAGATAGAACGACTCCGGATGCAATAGGGGGACCCCGAAACAAGCCGACGCCATGGCCGCTATAGATCAGACTACCCCGACGGCCCCACTGCAGATCATGTCCTGGAACGTCAGGGGATTGGGCGATAAGATCAAAAGGGGGTTGGTTCTTCAGGGGATTAAGAGATTAGGACCAGCCCTGGTCCTTCTTCAGGAGACACATTTAACTGGCACTGCTAGACAGGCAATGGATAGACGGGGCTACCACATGATAGCACATGCGGAGTTCACATCAGGGTCACGTGGCACAGGCATACTGTTGCGAAAGTCCTCCCAATTCATAACACAATCCACTAAGATAGATGATCAGGGCAGCTTCGCGGCGGTTCATGGACAATGGGAAGGCAAGCCATTGAACGTGGTCTCGGTCTACATCCCACCGGCACTTCATGCCGTGGCGTTGCCGGACCTCGGTAGGTTCCTCTTGGAGCTCCCGGAAGGGGATTTAATCATAGGGGGAGATTTTAATGCAGTACTAAACAGCACACGTGATAGGTTCCCTGCGCGAGCACACGTGGACGGCTCCAACAGACTCAGTGGCTTCCTGGAGGCACAAGGTTTGATGGATGTATGGCGCCAAATGCACCCAGAACAACTGCAATACACCCACTACTCCGCAACACACAACAGTCTGTCTAGGATAGATTATTTCCTCACATTAGGGAATGGTCTCCTCACCATCGATGATGCGCAGATAAAACCGAGGGGTATTTCAGATCATTCACCGCTTACTTTAACACTGTCAAGTCAAGAGAAGACTCGTAGGAGGCTGTACCCAATCTATCCAGGGTATCTTAAAATACCATCCATTAGTAAAGACTTAAAGAAGGCGACCCGACATTACTTTGAGGAAAATCTGACCTCGGTCGAGTCCCCTTCGGTTCTGTGGGAAGCATATAAAGCGGTCCTCAGGGGACAAGCCATTGCAGTGATCGCGAACTATAAGCGAACTCAGGGGGGGGAGGTTTTGGAGCTGGAATTAGAACTTGATAGAGCAAACGCAGCCCATATGGCAGACCCATCGGAGGACACACTCCATTCCCTACAACTACACCAACGCCTTTATGATGATCATCTGAGGCGACAGACCATGGCAGACATTGCAACCACCAAACATAGAGTCTACGACATAGGGGACAAGGCTAGTAAGCTCCTGGCGTGGCTAGATAGGAAGCAGGGGGGCAGCAGGAGTATACTACAAATTACGGACGCTCATGGGGCAGTGCATACAAGGCCTGAGAAAATAGTGGACGCACTGGCTGATCACTTCAGCGAGGTGTACACCCCTACGGTAGTGGTGACAGAAGAGGAAGCACTAGATGCCCTCCGCGACATATCCTTGCCAACACTGACAACGGAGGCGACGGAAGACCTAGACTCCGACCTGACAACTGATGAAATTCAGTTGGCTATTAACGCGATTCACTCGGGCAAGGCACTTGGCCCGAACGGGGTGCCCATTGAATGGTTTAAAATGCTATCCGAATCCCTGAGTGAACCCCTTTTGCAGATGTATGTGGAGAGTAGGGAGAAAGGTACGCTGCCCCCTGACCAACGGATGGCGACCATAGTGGCTATTCCGAAGCCGGGCAAGCCGCCCAACGAATGTAAGTCATACAGGCCCATCTCGCTCCTTAATCCTGAAGCTAAAATACTAGCGAAATTGTTGGCGAACAGGCTGCTGCCGTACTTAGAACAGCTGATCCATCCAGACCAATCTGGCTTTATGCCGCATAGAAGTACGGCATTGAATCTCCGCAGAGTGCAGGGGGTACTGACGAGAACCCCACTCATGACGGAACCGGCAGCAGTATTGTCCTTGGATGCCAAAATGGCATTCGATATGGTGGAGTGGAATTATCTCTTTGCATTACTTGCCCGCATGGGGTTTGGACCCAATTTTATCTCCTGGATACGGTTGTTATATACCGACCCAGTGGCACGAATAGTAGCAAATGGCCACATATCACGTGAAATACATCTGGCACGGGGGACCAGGCAGGGGTGCCCACTGTCGCCCATCCTCTTTGCGTTGGTTTTAGAGCCTTTGGCAGTCGCCATTCGGAAGACGCCATTATTGCAGGGAATTAGATGGAATGATACCTGGGAGGATAGGGTGTCCCTATATGCCGATGACATGTTTATCTACTTAACGAAACTGGACAACAGTATCCCGAATCTCCTGACTATATGCAACACACTTGGACGGGTGTCCGGCTACACTACTAACTGGGCGAAATCGACAATTTTTGAGTTGAGGGGCCCACTCCCGACCCTCCCAGAGTCATGACCTCTGGAAGAGGCTACCACTTCATTTAAATACCTAGGCATATATATAACTCGAGACGCCACAGAATTCATTAACCGTAATCTACAACCCCCTCTCACGCGTCTACGTAATGACATACAGCATTGGAAAGGACTTCCGTTGACGCTGTTGGGCAGAGCAGCCCTGTTTAAAATGATGGCGCTTCCGCGTTTTCTGTACGTACTTGAGAACACTGTTGAAAATTAGTACGTTTTGGTGAACATTATCTGCGCCATCTTGCCTCTTCCCCTGATGCCACACTTTTGTCGTGCGCACCCGCCATTTTAAGATGCCCCGATCAGAACGAACCCTTTTGCATGCCGCTGGCCCCTGACATAGCCCTTCGCCTTCACTAAGCCTGCACGCTGACCACCCCCCTGCTTGCACCTGCCTCGAATCATAAACCCCTCTTCGGCGCTGCTCTGCCCCAGGCCCTCATCCTGTTCCCAGCGCGACACCTCCCTTCTTCCCTTTCATGATCTCCGGCCCTTAGATGCAAACCCCCTTTTTCCCCGTGTGCCCGTTTGTCTTCCCCGTTCCCAGGCCGACACCCAGCTCTGCCGATACCATTCCTTGCCCCTCCCCGTACAATAGAAAGCTTCCCCCATCAAAGGATCCCCGGGTTGATCAAAGCCCCCACTCCATGAGATCCGATCAAACCCCCCACATTCCATGAATCGGCGGAATATCCAGCTGCGTGATACTCATCACCTGTTGTGACTAGGGTGGGGACTTCAACTGTAAATGTGTGTGGGAACGGGCCCAAAGGGGAGTTCCTGGAATGTCTTTTCCATACATCAAAGCTTTAACATGAATGTGTAATCTGCAATAAAGTCATAAAACAGTGTATAAGAGGCCAGGCCTCAGAAATGTATCTAGAGCACCTCAGAACGATACCTTCTGCCCGTTTTGTTGTGTTCTCCTCCGGAGAGAATAAAAACCTTGTTTCCTGCCTTCCAGTCTCCAGCGCCTGCCTCTTCATTGATTAAATAACTAGAGGGTCACAGAGGCAATACTGCCGGGCAAATATCGATTGTCCCCGACCCGACTCAGGTTTCAACAATTGGCGTCCCAAGCGTGGGGCCCATCAGCGACTCGTGGATCCAGTGGGAGAGGTCCCGACGACAGAGTGAACGACTGCAACGATCGGGAGAGCTCTTGCCCAATAGACCCTCGTCTGGCAGCCGATCATCCGAACTTCACTAGTTCCGAACAGACCTCTCTCGAGTGATCTACGGTCCTGACTGGGGACCATTAGGAGTGCCGTGAGAAATACGAGAAAAAGAGGACGATCGGGCGCTGGATTCGGAAGACAAGAAACTGTCCACATGGTCCGGGTAAGGTCGTGTAATCACGACAAGTTGCGAAATGATTGCTTGATTGTTTGATTGCTTGATTATTTATAAAATACTAGTATTACTCTTTGTTTGACCTAATTGGAGATTCACTGTCTGCACACGGAGAAACAGTAGGCTCCTTCTCTTTTGCAAACGGTGAAGGATAGGTAACGTAACCGTCGCGCCTATCTTTCTCCCCCACTGACTCTATTATTTCTCAACGGTTTTTGGGAGACTCCCCACTCCCTCACTGATTAACTGGGTTCTTCAACCCCGAACTACTGTTCACAGATTGTCTTCTGGAGATTCTCTGTCTGCAAACCGGAAACAACAGCTTCCTCTTTGCGGTTAGTGAAAGGGTAGAGGACGCAGACTTTTGCGCCCTACTTACTCTCCCCATTGTCCTTTTTCTATCCTATTTATTTATTCATTAATTGCTTGATTGTTCCGCGTTCTTGGTTACTCTTTTTTATTTTTGTTCATGAGGTATTCACTGCCTGCAAACAACGTAGAATAGGAATATTCTGTCTAGTCTTTGCACCTAGTGATAAGATAGGCACTGCTGACTTATTAGTCCCTCGTTACGAGCCGTCATGTCTGTCTTCTCCCCATTGATTGATAATTGGTTCAGCCCGGACCGTGTATTAGAGGTGGACCATATAGCTCCACTAGAAGGCACCCCTAATAAGGACATGTTCATAAACTATGGATTAGTTACCATAGCCTATAATAAATTGTGGCACAGGTATACCAAAGAAAGTCAAGACAAACAGTGGCCACTGGCAGGATCCTTTGACCTTGATAAAATAGAAACGTTAGAAATAGCCCTTCGAAATAACAAGACAACGCCTATTATGCTCGACAGTCTCGGTATGTGGCGCAGAGAGGCTATGCAACGACAGAGAAAAGACGAGGACAAACCAAGTAGAGAAATATACCGACAGGACAACCCCAGGACACCGCTACCCACAACTTATCCCCCGACACTATGCAAAAGACGACCAGACTTAGGGCCAGACCAATGCGCTTTTTGTAGATATGTCGGACACTGGAAAGCCCAATGCCCGACTCTACTGAGCGTGAGAAAAGGCAAAGGGCCGACAGGAACGACAGACCGGCAGTACGAGAAAAAGCGCGAGACAAAGAAGAACCCGACTTACATAGACAGACCAGATAGAACCACCACGTTTGATTATGCCCGATGGCACAGATTTCGCCAGGACAATTTCAGCGGCATGCTCAAGTTCTCCTAGGTCGGGCAACGTCAAGACGGGAACCCAGCCTCGCTTTAAAATTCACAGACGGAAAGAGATAATCATGACCAATAACTGTTTTATATTCGTCTTGGGTCTTTGTATGTCGTACTTGTACTGTCCCCCGTCTGAGTTTGTGTGTATGTAATGTACGAATCTGCGTCATCCCTCTACACGTGTTTCCGTGTTACTCAACCTCTGTTAGCAGAAACTTAGCATAAAAGCAACCTGGAAAGAAAGAAATGGTAAAACAAAATCCGTAGACCATTGATGAACTTGAACTTTTAATTTAGCACAACAAACAAGGAATAATAACGGTAAACTGTAGAAAATGAAAGTCAAACAGAACATTCGCCCCCCCCCCCATTCTGGAACCTTCCAAAGTAGGGCAGGGTTACGGCTACGCCCAACCAACGGCAACCCATATAAGGCGGGCCCGGCCGCCAACTCTTGGTCAGGAAATCTTAACGTATGGGAGAGCCGGAGGAGAGAAAGGAGCCAGCAGCCTGGGCAGTTGTAGGTAGTCCCGCCACATGTCTCCTCGGCCAGCCGCAACGGGCCTGGATAGACTTAAGTAATCCCGCCACATGTCCAGAGAAGAACGAGGCACCTCTTTCTTTTCCCTTCCGTAACAGCCGCAGCAGCTCTGGACGGCGGGATGTCCTGCACGTACCTCCACAACAATTTGTCCAAGTTGGGCTGGGAGGGAGAGGCGACGCGGACGAGCCTCTCCCACCTCCACCGATAGGAGGTCTCCCAGCCCCCGGCCCAACGCCGAACACCCCCAGCCAGGCGATGGTGCCAATACTTCCACAGCACCGAACACACCATGGTGGCACCCCAGTACTTGCGCAGCACCGAACGTGCAATGGTGGCCATATTTTCGGAACACCGAACCTGCAATGACTGCACTGATACTCGTGCCGCGCCGAATGCGCGCCACAGGTGGCCATACTCCCACAGCACTGAGCACAGGACTTGGGGAACACCGGATGTGGAGAGACCTTCATGCGGGGCGATGAAAAGGAGCAGCATGGAGTGCACCGGGAGGAGGAGACGGCGCGAACGAGTCTCCCTCGCCCCCCAGGTGGGGGCATCACAGCTGCACCCCAGCTGAACGTCCCGCTTTCACACAACAGGGACCTCTTCCTTTCACTCCGAAGGATCTCTCCCACTCTTGCAAACTCGACGAGAGTGGCCCCTGTAGGGCCTCAAAATGGCGTCTGGGTCCGCTGGAAGGCGAGCCCCGGCCACTAGAGTAACTTTGACCAGCAATATAACTCGAACATTTGCCCACTGGGGCACGAGCCCCCATCTCCGACAGCATCTCCGCAGCCTTGAAGATCCTACAAAGGTCCCCGGCGGAACCTTCGGCCTCTGCAGGTTTCCGGTAAGGGACGGCTGCCTTGATCGCCAACGAAATAAACGTGACATTGCCACTCCCTCTGTTAGCATGAATTCTAGAACTGCCGAAAAGGACTCTGGTCCAACTGCCAGTAATGGGAAACATTTCCCCCTGATGCTGCTTCCGGACTGAGCCGGCCCCACTCAAGATGGCGCTGGTATCAATCGGAACTTACGAACACCTCGTGGTGTTCCTTCGCACTAATATAAACTTGATGTTCTGAGACTTTATATGATCCTTTGTACACTTGGCTAGAAAAGACAAGGAGAGCTCACTCGACGAACAGTATGAAAGGATCCCGTTACAAATGTTGATCACAAATGTACAATGTATTATATTTTTTTATAGCTGATGTATAACCTCATCTACGACGCACACATACGGTATACATATAGGAAATCTGATTGCAACTATTATGATTATGCTTCTAAATTATGAAAATAAATGCCCCCGAACCCCCAGCCAATTAATAGACGTTTTAGTTTCTTACAAATGAATGAATAAAACTTCCCGATGTTTTTATTGCTGCAAACGACACCCCCCACCGTACGCACTTTAGCCATTGCCACAACCGGCCAAATACGACCGCACCCTCATAATCCACGTGCTGAAATGATTTTGCAAAATAAAGTTTTTGTTTTTTTTTGAAACTATGGACGGGTATTGCATGCTTTATTTTAAAAATGTGGGATCGGTGGGAAAGTTCTTTTCTGTGCACCCTACTCTGCTCTCTCTTTAAGGTTAAAAGAAGATGGTTGCCCAGCCCTGGAGGACGGATCGGATCGACAAACACGACACTCTGCCTTCAAAGTACGCGACTGACCCATGTACTCTCGCGTAGAGGAAGACCTTGACTTCCACGGATGGGTAAAACGAACGGTGTAAATGAGGGAATGTAAAAGGAGGGTGAAATGAAATGGTGTAAATGTTATAAAGTACAACGTTCCAAGGTATCAGGGAACGGAGCTGACCCAAGAACCAAAGAACCTTAGAACGCCACAGCGTTGAAAGAGGTTTAAGGATCCCGATAGTGAGATACATCCTTTTGACTAGATACCTCGTACTAGGCACCTCTGGTTTCCTTTTTACGTTTTCCCCGCACACGACCTATAAGGGCACACTGCCCCCCCTCCCCTCCCGACCCCAGAAACCATACCCCCGGGGCCCTGCCCCGAGGAGGAAAGACGAGTAAGAGGTAAGTAAAGGACTTATGAATCCATGTATCTGAATATGCGCGAATGCTGTCTCCCCCACCCCCTTTTTCTTCCCTCTGCAGGTTACATCAGAGATTACAGCCGAAGTGTGGCGAAGATCCGAAGCCTTGCCATGTCTAATACACGAAGCAGACTAGCGCCGCAAGGTGGTGCCTAAGCACGCCTGCAAACTACTCACGTATCGAACAAACCCGAAAAATTAGCACAACCTGATAAGAAGTGATCACCCTTAAACCAGACCAGACGAATGAACCCATGTCACGTATGATGCGAAACTATGAGAGAATGTGTGTGTGTGACTGAGGCGTTGACCCAACTGGTCGAAGGACCGAGAATGCGAGAAAGTGCGACAAAATGGTACCTCCTTTCTTCTTTCCTTTTTCTCAAGGCACGTCCCCTCTACCCTGTCTAATGCTCAAACTGCATGATTACGAGCTTCTAACGCAGACCCGTGAATGCCCTTTACTGTGTAATGCACTAAATAGCCTTTCTTGAATACACTGCCACCCTCTCTGTTGCACGTGTACTATTTAGCCTGCCGTTGCGCGCTCTCTCTCTCTCTCTCTCTCTCTCTCTCTCTCTCTCTCTCTCTCTCTCTCTCTCTCTCTCTCTCTCTCTCTCTCTCTCTCTCTCTCTCTCTCTCTCTCTCTCTCTCTCTCTCTCTCTCTCTCCTCTATTTTTGCACTCCCACTCTTCCGAGTGATTAGCCCCGAAATTGGCAGACTGCCACCCCTAGCGCACCACCTAATTGGCTTCAAATACCGTCAGTATTTGCACAAAAACTTGTCTTTAATACAATCACCCTGAGACCGTGTCATTACCTCTCCTTTTCCGCTAGAAGTCAATGAATCGAGGTTGGGCCGTAAGGGAAAGGACAGGTAAGACGACAGAGGTTCCCTAATCTGGCCCGTAATAAGGGAACTACATGTCAACGGCTCCTATGGTATAAGAAAGGACCTCAGAATACGCGACCCTCCCCACCCCGAATTGTCGCAATACCCAAACAGGAAAAATGATCACCCCTGTTACATCCCCTGTATCAGCCGCCCAAAAACTGGAGTTATGAAACTACCCCTCATTTCCGGTTGTGAGAGATGGGTCGATTTATGCCCTTACCACAAGGTTCCTATGTCCCTGGTTGTCTCCCATAAAACCCCTGTCCTTTCTAATTAAGTAATCGGGCTGTAAAAGGTTACGTAGGATCCAGAATGATGTTTTACAAGGTTAACAGACTAGTCCAAGGTAAAGAAATCATCGAAATGAACCCCGTAGTAGTTGAAAAGCAGGATGCATCGATAGAAAAGAAATGTTTAGCCATGTTCGTCTCTCAGCAAAATGCCTGTGTAGTACCATGTTGACAACTCACAGTACCCTTTGTAAATGTAAAACTCTAGAGAACGGCATATCTTTGCCAGGTTCGTCTCACGAAGGTGGGTCACCATCAGATGAACTGTCGTGACTGTAATAAATAATTGTGAAGGAAAGTCATAGTAAATCCAACAGGCCCGTCACCGGTCATTCATATGCCAGTTGTGAACACTAATATAACGGGCATTTTCATTCTTTGCCTGGAGCTGGGAGAGAAATAGACTTTTTGATTATCTTCATCTGCAAATTCTCTAAAGACTGTCTTTTCAAACTTGTTTAAGGGCACTGCTGTCGGAGGAGAGAAGGACCGGATGTGGGAGCACGAGGCCTGACTGCAGACTAAGGAACACCTGCGACATTAGCCAAGGCGAGACCACGACAGAAAAGAGCTGCAGGACGAGGCACTGTTTTCGACAACATGAGGAGAAAGGGCCGACCTGATGCCCCTGCTCGATGTCCAGTGTTTGCCGACAAGTCCCCGCTCTCTGAATTCGGTCACACGCCCGCCTATCTGAAGTCTCTCGTTCCCCTAGTTTGTCCCTAATTTGGCCTTGCTCCATCCCCCTTTTCCTCCGACCTACCCTATGGACTGTTTTGTACGCTCTTCTTCCATCTGAACTTTCTGACAATCACCTCAAAGGACACAGGGCGAAAAGGACCTTTCCGACCAGAAACGCGAGGAAAGGGTCGTGCCCTGCAACGCAGAACTTAGAATAGAGCTGGACTTGTAGCTCCACCGCCGGTGCTCCACAGCGCCAACGAAAGGCAACAAAGAATAATGAGAACTCGTTAAACTTCGAACATTTGACATCCTCAATCACCGTTTCTGCTATGCCTCATTTCTCTCCCAGCCGCCAATGTATTGATCATGCTCCAATCCGAATCTGATATATGTAATAACCTGCCAGTCCACGTTATGAAATGTACTTGCTGCTCTCGCTACAGAATCGTTTTTGTATTGCATTCCTATGACTTTCCTGCTAAACAAATTGATCAAAGTTTATCAAATAGGTCCACCTCCTAAAAACTAGAAATGTTAAAATGTATTGTTTACAACTCTTTTCATCTAGGGTTCCTACCGTTTTCTTTCTCATGCCCACCACAATAGAGCCGAGTAGAAAATGAACCAGCAAGATGTCTTGAATATGTTAAAGGGAGGACTGTTGAAAATTAGTACGTTTTGGTGAACATTATCTGCGCCATCTTGCCTCTTCCCCTGATGCCACACTTTTGTCGTGCGCACCCGCCATTTTAAGATGCCCCGATCAGAACGAACCCTTTTGCATGCCGCTGGCCCCTGACATAGCCCTTCGCCTTCACTAAGCCTGCACGCTGACCACCCCCCTGCTTGCACCTGCCTCGAATCATAAACCCCTCTTCGGCGCTGCTCTGCCCCAGGCCCTCATCCTGTTCCCAGCGCGACACCTCCCTTCTTCCCTTTCATGATCTCCGGCCCTTAGATGCAAACCCCCTTTTTCCCCGTGTGCCCGTTTGTCTTCCCCGTTCCCAGGCCGACACCCAGCTCTGCCGATACCATTCCTTGCCCCTCCCCGTACAATAGAAAGCTTCCCCCATCAAAGGATCCCCGGGTTGATCAAAGCCCCCACTCCATGAGATCCGATCAAACCCCCCACATTCCATGAATCGGCGGAATATCCAGCTGCGTGATACTCATCACCTGTTGTGACTAGGGTGGGGACTTCAACTGTAAATGTGTGTGGGAACGGGCCCAAAGGGGAGTTCCTGGAATGTCTTTTCCATACATCAAAGCTTTAACATGAATGTGTAATCTGCAATAAAGTCATAAAACAGTGTATAAGAGGCCAGGCCTCAGAAATGTATCTAGAGCACCTCAGAACGATACCTTCTGCCCGTTTTGTTGTGTTCTCCTCCGGAGAGAATAAAAACCTTGTTTCCTGCCTTCCAGTCTCCAGCGCCTGCCTCTTCATTGATTAAATAACTAGAGGGTCACAGAGGCAATACCGCCGGGCAAATATCGATTGTCCCCGACCCGACTCAGGTTTCAACAACACTCCGACTTTAATACCTCCAAGTTATTTCCAGAAGGTGACTGCTATGATGTCGGGTTTATCATGGGGGGACCGGCCGGCCCGTATAGCACACGCAAAGCTTAACAGGGGTTGGTACGATGGCGGGATCGCCCTGCCTAACATCCAGTTGTACTACTGAGCGACTCAGCTCAAGATTCTCAACCAATGGGTACACGCCCCGCAGGATGACCCGGCATTTAGGGCTGATAGGGCCCAATTGGGCACAAACAGCTTACTAGCACCACTGTACCATAAGGGTACTGCAGCGAAATTACTGGGTCCCACCAAACATACAGTACAGCTGTGGTACAAGGCGCAAACGAAACTCCATTGGGAGGGAATCATCACGAAATTCACACCACTGTGGGACACGAAGGCGCTGGGACACTTGAGACGTACTAAGGGATTCACCCAGTGGGATAACATTGGGATATCAACAGTGGGAGACATGTGGTCTAATGAGGGGGTGGTCCCATTCTCGCACCTTCAGCAGCAGTATGACATGGGTCACACAGAACTGTTTAGATACATACAAATTAGGCATGCCCTTCAAACAGTTATCCCACCGGACACCACACTCCCTGAGTCCTCGCCACTCGAGGACCGTCTCCTTATAGACTTTATGCAGGAAGGCGCGACTTCCTTGACGTACCGAAAACTGCTGAATAACCTGCCCGACCCGCTGGGGAAGCTAAAAGATAAATGGGAGGAGGACATCGGGGCCATGGACGAATCTGAATGGAACGCGGCTATAGCATCACCACGTGAGGCAGGCATATCGGCTAGGTTCCGCCTGGTACAATTGAAAATCCTACATAGGATATATTATACGAGAACTACACTGCACAAACTACAGCGGGAAGAACACCCATATTGTCTTAGGGGGTGCGGTGAAGAAGGAACTTTCATACACACACTTTGGGGTTGCACGGGTCTCGTGGAATACTGGCAGCGGGTACTCCGCACCATTGCACAAATGTTAGAAACCTCACTAACACTAGACCCACGTATGTGCCTGTTAAATGTGTGGGGACCTACTGACTTAACATACTATGGTAGGCTATGGACCACAATTGGCATCATGACAGCCAAACGTGACATTGCACAAAAATGGGGGACGGCGGAGCTCCCCACCTTGTCGCAGTGGAGCAGGAATATGGATACACTTATGAATAGTAGTGAATAGCCGGGCAAGTATGGGCGGGCGGTGTATAAATTGAGAGCCAACCCACGCAAGTGGAATGGGATATGGCAGCCATGGAACACTTACAGAGGGGACATTTGCGAACCACTACTGGAGGACGATATTGATAGTTCTGAGGATGAGGCAGATGCCGATTGATCGTTGGGGGATACCGCCAGTGACAAGTATGATACATGTATACCATTTAAGGTACATGACGAGCGGAGGGGGGGGACCTGGTCGGGAGGGGGGTGGACTCCTGTATCGCTTGAAAGGGAGACGTCTAGTAGGGTAGTGTTAATGATGACAAGAGAAAAAAATATTGTATGTGCTACTGATGAGTCACAATTTGGGTTTTGTTCATAAAAAAAATACAAAAGGCAAGATGTTACTACATCCGTGTAAGGAATGGTTTTAGAGACCCAGCAAGTCGACGGAGCCGTAGACTACAAACAACCGGAGGCGACCCACACGCCTGTATATGTAACGCTTATAAGCAAACCTTTTAAGCCGGCCCCAGGGTTGTAGGCGCATACATGTACTGTGCTGGAAATTTTAATAAACTCTTGCAAAAAAATTTTTTTTTTAAAAAACATTATTGTTTTTCAGTGCGTAACAGGCGCTGCTAATTTAACATGGTGGTGGCCGCATTTCATTTGTGATGGTGCTGACCATGATAAACTTTTAAACTTCATTTTTTTTGTGGTGTTTTATTTTTTTCTCCCAACAACCGCAGATTATGGCACTTTAGCAATGCCGGTGTCCACTATCAGTAGCTTCTAACATTTCCACCCGCTTTCCGTATGTGACTGCGTTGGAGCTGTTGTGTTGCCTGGACTAAACTCACGGATCCCTACAGCCCATGCAGACAGGACTGACAGCAGCAGAAGGTTTCTTTACTTTCGATTACCCTTCTCCCTTCATTCGAAGATAATCTGGTTAGTTTAAAGGGGTAGGCTGGGGTGGCTCGGCTTATTCTTTATGCTCTCCTTTCATTGTTTTATCCCCTTTCCCACTACACCCTGCTAGCGCGGACGGTGCTGCTCTATTTTCCACACCCTCCGTTCAGTCCTCGCTCATTCTGAGTTTAGAGGGTTCTCAATGGAGATTTGCATGCTTCTCCTTTCTCTCCAACTTTCCCAGATCACCCTCCTTACATTCTCTGACTGCTCTTTAACCTCCTGATTCTGCTGTCTGGAGTTACCTCTTTCTAGATCCATACGGCGGGCTTATTCTAGATGTGTTTTTGCACAATTTACTGTTTCTTGTGTTTAGCTTTCCTTGTTTTAAGTTAATACACTTATTCTATTTTTTTCTGTTAATTGTAGCACCCTGTATTAAAACGAAGGAATCTAATTCTGGACGTTATACCAAATACCTCCAGGTTTCATCATGTTTATTTTTTGACAATTGAACCTGCTTCAGTTCCGCCATTCATAAGGGCTGTCTTTTTCTGGTATGACTCGTTCGGATTTGATCTCTCCAGATTAACGTTTTGATGACTATACAAAATTTGGACACTAGCATCAGAACTGAAGTAACTCTGTAAATGACTGTGCGTATGCTGTTTCCAGGGCCACGGGAATTATGCTATTGTGCGGCCACAGCGATTTCTGCACAGTCAAAGTTTTGCCGTATTTGCCACATAGTCCATCATTTGCCGCTTAATCTGCTAAAATGGAAAAATAATTCTTTTTAAAAAATGCTGCATTACACTGCATATATTGCCTTTTCTTGACGCATCATTTACTCCACCCTGACGCATATTTTGGCCTTCCCATGCCGCATAATTCCAGTGGCCCAGGCTGTATCCTACCACTTGTCTAGTCTCTTTATCAAGTGTCCATTCTTCTGAGGAAGAAAGCATTGTACGTGTGTGGCAGGAAACCTGCTGCGCTTTTGCAATCAAGTTTCTCCTACTTTCCCAACTGCTTCTAGGCACTCCCTGAGTGTTTCCTGTGGATACAGTAACAGTAGAAAAATGCAAGAGGCGCTCCCATTTTATGTCTGGCCCTTCTGTGGTGTGGAGATTCAGGTCTCCCTCCCTGAGAAATATGACCAAGTCTTCATCATCTTCGCCACTTTAAAAACTCCACACACTCATATACATTCCTTAAAAACATAAGTTTGTTATAGGGCTAAAGCTGATTATCAAGTTGACTGGCTACACCTCAAAAAATAAAAACATATCAAAATCCTCTCACACCCCTGCCTCACTAACTCAACAACCTGACCTCCTAACATATTACTTTGAATTGAGATGAGAATGAGACAGTGAGATTCTTTAGGAGCGTGTCAGCGGTTGTATGGCTGAATAGCTGAGAATTGCAAAATGCTGTTTTCTTGGACGGGATGTATTTTCAATTTTTTTTCAAGCATCTAACATCGAGGAAATTATGGCTTTGTGTTATTCGGCTAATTAAGTGTTTTCGTGGGTTACAACATACCCCATATATGACAGTGTATCAGACCTGCCGCCTAAAAAAAAAAGCATTTGCAATGCAATAGGTCTTGCATTAAACTTTAACCTATTGGTCTTGTAAATGACAATGCCTTTTATTATTGCATGTTTTTATGCACATAATTAAAAGGCTGTGTCATTTACAATGCCAATAGCTCAAAATCTGGAAAATGCGAGACTTATTGCATTGCAAAAAGGCTTGTTAAAGATGGGGATAGTTTCTACTCCTGTCCATGTGTCTGGTATGGGGGCTCCCTCCGCTATTGCATTGGTCAAGCAATTAACATTTGGGACTCTTTTAGACCAATCATGGCGAAATAGATCACCTGAAATTGATAATTGCGACAAGAGTAGACTGGACTATTTATTCCATTTACCCACTTCACACTACAGAGAGAGAAGAATCAATAAACGAGTTTTATTTTCTGGAAATACAAACATGTCAAAACATTCCATTGGCTCTGCCCCAAGTCAAGAATTAGATGCAAGACTCTACACCATACACTTTACTCTGAGAGCATAAACAACATCCCACCATCTATCAGGCTCAGCCTACGCTCCTGCAGTTAAAAAGAAGCAAAAAGACTCACCGGTCACCGATAAGAACCCTTCAGCTCTCTCTGGCTACTGTAGTTAGCCATACACATTACGCGACTTTGAGCTATAGGTATTGTAAATGACAATGACTTTTATTTATGTTTTGGTTTTTAAAACATAAATAAAAGACCTTGTCATTTACAATGTCAAGACCTTAAACTCGCGTTCATGTACAATGCTAATAGCTCTAACTTTTGCAATGCCGAGACCGTTGCATTGTAAATGCTTGTTATAAATTGGTGTGGCTCTCCTTCTTGAGTAGTGTTGTCATTTAATAACCATTGTGTGTATTTTTCAACTGTCTTGCACTCCTCTGGGTTAAGCCTAAGGTTTCTCGACGGCACTATCTCCTAACAGAGCACTTTGGGATTGCATAGTAAGCCCTTGTCCACTCCTAACGGCACCCCTGGACTCTTGACACAGCATATCAGATTTTTGATATATCATGTAAAGAGTGAGCTTCCTATAAATTAGGTTTACTCAAATATTTTCTTCACAAAATCAAACTGAAGCCTAATGCTGTACCGGTGATACACAAAGCATGTCCAATTCCCTTGCTTCTGAGAGAACCTCTTAGAAAATAACTTGATAAACTTGAAGCTATACGAGTAACTGAAAAGACTGAGCGTTCAGAAAAATTAGCACCAAATAGAATTGTCTCAAAAGAGGGATGGAAAAACATATGGTTATGTGTTGATAGAGAGATTTGAAATGCAAACATATGGGTAGGCAAACATCCCCTACCTAATATCAATGAAATACTGAGTCTCATCCAAGATGTTACTTACTTGGTGTTTTGGACCTATTGTCTGCCTATCATAAGGTAGCTCTCCATTCTTATTTTAAAGCTCTGACATCATTCATAACTCCTTTCTGGGCTTGCCAATTCTACAAAATGCCATTCAGTTTGGCATCTGCAGCAGCAGTATTTTAATGCATAATGCAATATATACTACAAGGGACACAAAAGGTTCTCTGTTTTCAAGATGACATATTATTTTTTGTTAACTCTGAAGGAGAACATGATACTATACTCAAAGACGTTTTGTGCAAGCTAAGTAAGGCAGGATTCCCTATAAAGATGGAAAAGTGTAAGATAGGTGTCAAGTAAGTAAAATACTTGGAGCACAATGTCACTGAATATAGGTTCAAACCAAATGTAACTTGGTAGGCACAGTTAAATTGGCACCATCTCACACATGCAAAGAAGAACTTATGTCTTTCCTGCAGCTATTGGAATAAATGGGCATATAAAAAAACTTAGCAGACCATATGGGTCCTCTAAGGTTTCTACTTTTGAGTGGACAAAGAAATGCCAAACCATTGTTAATGCCCACTTAGGAAATTATGATGTAAAACTAAAAACAGTAATAACCAGGGACTACGAGCATCCTTATCCCAGATAATTGATGGAAAGGAAAAAATCATAGCTAAATTAAACTACTGCACCATTACAAAAAGAAGCATTGGTGTGCTATTGGTCCATGAACCATTTAAGATTTACCTGTGGGGTCTACCTTTCACTCTTGGTCAGATCCCAAGCCCCTAATTCCCATGTTCGCCACCAAATGCATTGAGAGGGCTACACCGGGCATATTCAAATGTGTATTAAGATTACACGGATATAACTTTAGCATAGAATACGTTACTTGAACAAAGAACCAATTAGCTGATTGTCTGTCCCGATTTCCTGTGTAAAACGGGGTTCAGGGAGTCAGCCCACAGAAAGAAACAGTTCTTTCCATTGAAGTCCCTACTATCCATATCCAGTCAGGAACAAGATTATCATTGGTTGGCCGGACAAGAGAAAAGATTTACAAGAGAATCTCCAACCCTATTAGTATGTGAAGGACAAATTCTCTGGATAATTTGATTTTGAGGTCCAACAAAATTGTTCCACCCGATAATATGTGTGACCGCATTATTGAAATTACCCGTGAAGGCCAATTGAGGAATATAATTGAAAGTTAAATTAGAATTAATTACTGGCTTTCCAATATGGATTCTATGGTGGAAAGTAAGTGAGGGATTGCCCGGCATGCAGCTCTAGTGACAATATCAAAGTCATATGGAAGGTTACTCTTTCCACTATAGAACTTCCATTCAAACCATGGGATAAACTGGGATTAGAGCCATAAATCTACCTAAAGTAAACAAATAAAAGTTTGTAATGGTAGATTCTCATTCTCTTTGGGTCACAACCAAATCAGCAAACAAAAGGAACACCTCCACCTCAATAAGGTTTTTGTTAGACACATTTTCCAATGAAGGCATTCTTAGTACCATAGACACAGATAATAGGGTACAGTTCGCCTTTGAGGAAACGATTCAATTCCTTATACTGTCTGTTGGTCACGTTAATACCCCACTCTATTGTCCAAAAGCCAATGGGCTAGTGGAGCGAGTTAATAAAATGGTGAAAGAGACCATACAATTAGCCTATTCTGCAGGGGAATCCGTGGATGGATGTTACCACACAACCCCTAATGCTGTGTCTGGCATATCTCTTTTTATTTCTTGTAACCCCTTCCATGCTCATGACGAGCTCAGCTCGTCATGCAGCACAGTGCTCGTGTGCTCATGACGAGCTGAGCTCGTCATGACCACACCCGTTTTTATTGCTGTCCAGCACAGCAGAGGAATATCTCAAGCATCGATGTGGTTAATGGGAAGGAATCCTGGCTCAAACGTACAGCCCAATTGGCTTAATAGTGAAGATCCTTATTGGGTTGACAGAATTAAAGTTAAAAAAAGGTAAATGAACATTAAAGCAAATATAAAAATGTGTATGACCATAAGAGGGGAGCTGTGCAACGTGATTGGCCTATAGGACAATGGGTTGTTGTGAAAACACCTTCCTCCGTGCAGACGGAGGAACCTGTGAGATTTAAGCATGTCAAACGTAATTCTATCATTTTGGAGGATGGATGAATTTGGAGTATATGCAAAAGAAACAATTGATGGACGGAATGCTGTACAATGCAAACATTCACCCTGAGTCACAAGGATCTGGGTTCAATTCATCATTCTTTTGCTCACCACACCACCCCAACATTTGTCTCCCTGGGTGGGATCGGTATGCCCAGACGTTGGTCCCGTGCTCTCCATGCCACTGGAATCAAGCTATCTTCGCTGAGGAGGAGTGAAACCCTGAAACTGGTCCTAGGATGCTTGTTTCCAGTCCAGGGAGGACCTGGCCTGGCAGTTCAGGCTGGAATGTTCCCGTGGGGCACAGGGTCAAGACTGATTTGCATATGGCTGGGTTCAAAGTGGAATGGCCTGGGGAGCAAATAAACGATGGATTGAGGCCCAGATCTCTGTACAGGGGTGAATGCATGACATTGTTCTGCATTCTGTATATCAATTGTTCTTTTTGCATTTGGAGTATGGCCAGAATAGCCCGGAAGCCGGAGACTCTGATTCCAAAGGCCAGCCAATCAACAGATAACCAAAATATGTCTAATAAAATGCCAGCCACCAAGTTGGGAAATAGATTATACAGTGTACCAGGTGTCCTATGAAATTTCTTCTGTGAAATGTTTGCTAACAGGAGATTTGTTGCAAATTATGGTGAATTGTTATGGTTTCAATCCCTTCCCTATTACTCTGGAAACCACCCTCCCACTCCTTCCCTGCAGTGTATTGTTTTGGTCTCTGAATGGAATGATGGTATAAAGCTAGCTTTAGAATGTTGATGGTGAGGCTTTTGTGAAAGACGAAGGAACAAGCAAAGATAGGAGACTCTGTAATCTCAATAAAACAAATCCTCCCTCCGTAATTGTCATTGTGGATTCATCAACTACCATTTCTAATGTATATCCACCTCTGCAGTACATAGATCTTATGCCTGAGCTAAGGTGGAGGTTTCATGAAAGAGGGACAAGTTATGCCTATTGAGTTTCTAGCAAAGTCTAAAGGTACTGAAGTGAGCTACAGAAAGAAAGAACTTGTGTCTAGCTTTGGGGACCTGCAGTAAGCTTTAAAGTACCGTAGCTTGCATTGGGAAACTGGTGATTCCAGACTTTGAAGTACAAGAACATGTGAATGCCAATGCTCCTTTAAAAATATCAAGACCCACTGATGTTGCCAATGCTCATACTTTTGGTTATTCTTTTCCTCGCTCTTGGTCAACTCAAGGCAGTAAAGGGAATCTTTGGCAAGGTAGGAGGTGTGCAACAACCCTGCACTGCTTCACTTCTGCAGGTTCAGCAGCCATAAAATCCCATCTCTGCCAATCCCAAAGGCAGAAGAAGAGTGAAAGAGATGATTCCCCTCCTGCTAGCATGGAAGGCAGGGTTGGCAACAACCCCTGCCTCACCCCTGATACCAGACCCACTCAAATGTGGGTGAAGCGAGGGACTCTGAATGGGGGCATTGAATACTGACCTTCCTGGCCCTGGAGCAAAGCCATCAGGGCCAGACAGGGAAGCCGAACACTGGTTCAGTGTACATACTGCCCTCCAGCCCCTGTGCAAGAAGGAAGGGTGTAGGACATATTCACCCCTCCATAACCCTTGGGCCAAGCTTGGGAGCGAAGAACCTCTATCCTAGGGAAAGGTGTGAGTGTATTTTCAAAGGTTTTTTTTTTAAACCATTTCTTCGGAAGATTGTTATGCAAATGGTCCTTTGGCCCTGTTAAAAAAAAATCATAGCTGACAAAAGAAGGACAATCATTTTATAATAAACTCAAATTAGGGGTGAGTCATTTGTAAAAAAAAAAATGGGTATTTGTTTTTTTTTATAAAACTGATTGCAAATGTTTGCATCTAGAAATTGTATTGTCTTATTACATAAATGAAAGAGTGCTTCAAGTATATACTAAATGTAAAGGTGTTTCTATTTGTTGGTGTGACTCTTTTCTTGCACCCTGATATTCTGTGGTCAGTTGTTTTTAACCAAATAAACAACAACTATTTTGTGTTGGATTGAATGATTGAATAAATCTTTCGCTGGCCATCACACTCACTTCCCATGCCACTCTGGAATAAGGACCGCCTTATGTAAATCAGTACCGACCCCGCTCCGCATGGGAGGAGTCCACTCCGAAGTGCCAGGCCTCCTCCAGAAGGGGCCACAAGAAATCGGTCCTGGTTAGCTTGCGTACCCTCAGAGCGGGCCTGGCAGTTTGGGCTGGACTCTTCCTATTACAGCAGGACCAAGACTGATTTACATATGGGTGAGTCTAATCTGAGGTGGTGTGGTAGGAAAAAAAACGATGGACTAGGATGCAGCCTGAGTGATTGCCAGTGTCTGAGATTAATCCAAGCATTCGCAAAATGACGTTTTTCTTTACTTCTGTGCCAAGGGTATGCCCAGCCGTGGGCCCTGTGCTCACTATGCCACTGAAACCAAGCTGCATCCAACTGAAGAGCCCCCAACTAGGGAAAACCTAGTCTTGTGTTGTCAGTTCTGGTTCAGAGAGGGTCTCGCTTGGCAGTTCCGGCTGGAGCAGGACCGAGGCTTATTTGCATATGGATGGGCTTAATCTGAGGTGGCACCGTGGGCAAAATAAGTTGGGCTGGGATGTAACCTCAAGTAATTACCAGTGACCGACCTCTCCCGAGTTAAACATCTGGAATCCTGGGATGTGACTTCTCCCCAAGTCCTGAACCAATTTCCCTTGCTCTCATTGGGGGGTCTCAACCTCCTGTTAGACAAAATGAAATCTGCTTCTCCTTTGGACCCGGTTCCTTTGAGAATATTAAAGGACTGTAGGGACATTATTCTTCCTCCAATGTTGGAAATTATGAATGGAGCTCTGGAGCAAGGTATCTTCCCGGTGGCATGGAAGAGGGCCATTGTAAAACCACTCCTTAAAAAGCCCACCCTTGACCCTGGTCTATTGAAGAACTTTAGGCCTATATCCCTTCTGCCGGCTCCTGCTAAGATGTTGGAGGCCCATCTGAATTGTCATCTTTCCAACTTCCTGGATGTATCAGGATTCTTGGATGGGTCCCAACATGGCTATAGAAAGCTACATAGCACTGAGTCTGCACTGACGAAGGTCGCAGATAACATCCGTCGGAAAGTCGATCTTGGACAGACTACCGTGCTAGTGCTGCTGGATCTTACAGCAGCATTTGATACCCTGTCTCCCGGTACTTTAACATCTAGGTTAAGGGAGGCAGGGGTAGCAGGACCGGCCCTGAGTCTCCTGAATTCCTTTCTACATCAGCGAGAGCAACGAGTGATGCTTGGGGATCACCTCTCCCCTGTCAAGTCGTTGCAATGTGGGGTGCCACAGGGGTCGGCATTGAGTCCGACCCTGTTCAATATCTACGTGGCCCCCCTTGCAAGACTTGTAAGATCTCAGGGGATGGAGGTAGTGTCGTACGCCGACGACACGCAGATTATGGTGTCCCTGACTCACTCCGTGAATGTCACCGCGTCCAACTTTAAGTCCTGTATGCAACTTGTTGCAGACTGGATGATTCTCAACTCATTAAAGTTGAACGGTGACAAAACGGAGGTCCTGGTCTTCGGCAAAGACCAGGAAATGTGGTCAGGTGAGTGGTGGCCCTCATCTTTAGGCATCTGCCCCACACCCACACAATCTGCTAGGAACCTAGGCGTCATTTTTGACACCCGGCTCTCCATGGAACTGCAGGTGAACAGGACAGTGGCCACCTGTTGGGGTGTTATCAGGATTCTGAAAAGAATCGCGTACTATCTTTCCCCACAGGCACGAAAACAGGTTGTGATCGCCCTTGTTGGCTCAAGGCTGGATTACTGTAATTCACTCTATGCCGGGGCCAACAAGGGCCTTCTTCAACGCCTGCAGGTTGTGCAAAATGCCGCGGCGCGCTTCGTTCTGGCCCTGCCGTGGATGTCCTCTGCGACCTCGGCAAGGAAGAGTCTCCATTGGTTGCCTATCCCTTTCAGAGTCTCTTTTAAACTTCTCTGTCTTACCTACAGCGCCCTGAGGGCAGGCCCGATTGATGCCTTGGGTTCTTTGCTCTCTAGGTATGTTCCAACCAGATGTCTTCGCTCGTTAGAGCTTAATCAACTGGTAGTCCCACGCGCTAAGATGGCAAGATGGGGGAGCAAGGCCTTTTCCATCCTTGCACCTCAACTTTGGAACACTCTTCCCTTGGAGATCAAATTACAGCCCTCACTTGATCTCTTTAAGAAAGCTCTGAAAACTTGGTGTTTTTCCAAAGCCTATCAGTGAGCTCGTGTCTCTGTCTGCCCGCAGCTAATTTTTTTATTTTTTTTTTAGTTAGGCGCCTTGACGCCCACTGGGCATAGTAGCGCGTGAATAAATCACATTTCATTCACTGAGATGAATGTAATTATCACACAGGTCACTCTTTTGGTTAAAGCAAAACAAAGCAATAAATACATCTGACAAACTTCTTGCAAATTCAGTTTTGACACAGTGCGGGTAAATCCTACCACAGGCAAATTTAATATCACGTCTGCACAGAATTGATATTACTGGTACATACCATACAATATGGCTGCAGAAAAGCATTGGCAGTGCATCAACATAATACACACCATCATAGAAGAGCTACTACTGACGCATTAAACATTACATCCATGCAGAGTGACAGAGTAGAGGCACTATTGGAACATTACCTGTTGTGTGTCTGCTTAGAAGCCCTAGTGCTGCACATTAAATAAAACATGCCTGCACAGGAGTGCTCCTAATGCCCCATTAGATATTACATGGCCGCACATCCGGAGGAGCACAAAATCCTGGACCCCTCATAGTTGAGTTTTAGAGCAATGGACAGCATGGAGACCGCACTAGTGGCCGTCACAGAGACCATTAGACTCTCCTTGGATGCAGGTATTCTGGTAATGCTGGTTCTGCTGAACCCGTCGGCTGCATTTGACGCGGTCTCACATTCCACTCTAATCTGCAGGCTGCACGATGCGGGCATACATGGCAGAGCACTACACTGGCTCGGGGACTTCCTTAGCAAACGTACCCAAACCATCACGTTAGACTCCTTCAGTTCCCTCTCTGTGCAGGTTATCAGTGGAGTCCCACAGGGTTCTTCCCTGAGCCCAACATATTCTTGTCTATATAGCCCCGCCTATGCAGATTGTCATTTCAAGCAGGTTTTTATGATTGTGTCCTATGCTGATGATACCCAACTAGTCAACTCTTTTGGGCAAGCTCCTGATTCACCTAAAACAAAGGTTGCGGACTGCATGAGGGGAATCGCCGATTGGATGGTTAACAATTGTCTCCAAATAAATGGCCAAATACAGACATAATGTTGTTTGGCAAGGCTCAGGAGTCTTGGTCAATGGACTGGTGGCCCATCGAAATAGGATCCGCCTCTTTCCCTAAACTAGTATTAAAAAATCTCAGTGTCAAGCTAGATCAGGCACTTTCTATGAAGGAGCAAATCCGCACCCTATGTGGCATCTGTTTTTCCCCCTCTGCGGCTGCTCAGGAAAACCTTCCCGCGGCTCCCTGCGTCTTCAAGAAAAACCCTACTCCGGGCCATGATCATCAGCCGCCTGGACTATGGGAGTGCACTGCTAGAGGCCGCAAAGGAGTCAATGCTGGCCAAGCTCCAGGGGATGCAGAATACCTCAGCCCAACTAATCTGCACCCCCTCCCCCCCCACTCATCCTCTACTCCTGTTTTGAAAGTCCTTCACTGGCTCCCCATCAGAAAGCATGCTATAATTTGATTGTGCTGCATAACGCACACAGCATTAACCACACGGCTTCCCTCGCACTTGCATAACAGACTTAGTTTGCACCAGCCGACCCGTTTAAAATTCATTCCATTCGCACCTCTAGATTTGGTGGCCGATCCTTCTCCCACCTTGCCCTGCTCCACTGGAACAAGCTTCCTTTGCAAATTCCAATTCGCCGGAACTTTCTATGATTAAAAACCTTTTAAAACATGATTATTTGAATGGGTTTCTTGCCCTTTCTGATTGCTAGCGCCGAGATACACCTCCAGGTGTGATTCGTTTCGCGCTACGCCAAATGTCTCTAACATAACATAACATGGCTACACAAAGGTTCCCTTTTTAGCACAGTAAATATCACATGCCTGCACAAAGTGCTAGTACTGTATGTTACTTATTAACCGCATGCATGCGGCAGCTATTTTTGCGCTACACAGCTTTTTTCCAAAAGCCGCGTTACATGACGAGCTGAGCTCGTCATCAGCGTGCGAGCGGCACGACTCATGACGAGCTCAGCTCGTCATGAGCGCCGAAGGGGTTAAACGCCTGCACAGAAGTGCTAATACTGTATGTTACTTATTAAATGCCTGCACAAAAGTGCTAATACTGTATGGTACTTATCAAATGTACGCAGAGAAGCACAAATACTGCACATTAAATGACACACGTATGACATGCCTGCAAATAAGCTCTAACACTCCACATCAAATAAGACATGCCTGCACAGGAGAGCCCCTACTGCCCCATTAGATATTACATCCCTGCACAGAGGCGCCATTATAGGCACAGTAAATATCACATGCCTGCATAGCAGTGTTAAAACTGTACGTTACATGTCCAATGCCTGCATAGAGGCACCAGTACTGCACATTAAATGGCACAATAATATGACATACCTGCACAGAAGCACTAAAACTATACATTAAATGTGGCATGCCTTCAGAAGTGCCATTATTGGCATATATTACATCCTCTCCTTGCACAGGAGTGTCTGCAGCCCCTGTCGGTCCTCAAGATGAGGTTTTGTGCTGCCCAGAGCCTGGTAGCACTGTCTTACCTGTAGTGGACTGTCCCCCGGTGGTTGCAGTCCAGATGAGCAGGAAGGCCAGGAGTGGGGCTGGACTGTGCCAAGCCATGTCCAACTGCTACCCACAGAGAGTGTCTGCAGGAGGTAACTGAGGTGAGAGTGCAGCAAGAGAGGGGTGACTGCAGAAGGCGGAGGTGGGGAGGTGAGGAGGTGCCCTGAGCTCCAAGGGAGGGCACATGATGGGAGGGGGGAGAGAGCTGTGAGTGACTGGTCCCTTCTGTTGCATGCCCTGAGGTAAAACATAAACCGGTCCATCCACCACCATAACACAGCGATGAGAGGAATGTGTCCAACCAGGTGTCAAGGGCATTTTCTGAACTAACTTCCTGGCCAGTGTGCATTGTGTCCTGGGGACACACTGGAGATTCTGGCTGGTTCACACACACATGGGTGAGTGACAGCGCATAACCAGGCAAAGGGAGAAGGGCCGTTGCTTGTGTGAAGGTTGCTGTAAATGTCTGCATGTAAATAGAGGGGGAAGCGCCTGGAAGCGTCTGGTTAGCCCAGGTTGATGAGCCTTGTGACCTTGGGAGCTGGTAAAGATTCACTCAAAACTAGAAGAACAAATCGATGCTGAACCTGCATCAAAGGGCAGGATCTCATAGCTGTGGCGGGTGTACAGATTCAGCACAGGGTGAGGACGTCATGCCAATCCTCCATTTACAAGGGCGGTGTTGGATCTCCCAGAAAATTTGTAATTGATTAAAAATGTCTTTCTTCATCCCTTTCACTTCTTTCTTCCTCTTAGGGATGCTTGGTACCCCTGGATGTGACATGGGAAGAAGGGGAGCATGGAAGCAGAAACAGAGAGAAGACAGACTGATGCCCCGCAGAATGGGCTGAGCTGGCTCTCTAGGACTGCCGCATCATCCAGGGACTGGGGCCTCAGGCAGCCGTCTGGGCTGATGGCATTTTGCTTCTTTAACATTTGAGACCTCCTTGGCGATGGGAGAGCCCTGAGAGGTGAATGTGGGTCAGCTCCAGGATAGTGCACAGCAGCACTGGTGACCACTGGAGGAGGAGCTGCATGTCTCAGCATCCTCTGAAGGGTCCCTGCTCAGGCCCTGCTGCAGTGCAGCACTGGGGACCATCTGCAGGGCACCAGCACTATAGGGGGAGCTGCATGCCTCAGCATCCTCTGAAGGTTCTCTGCTCAGGCAGCACTGAGGTCCATCTGCAGAGCAGCACTGGGGACCATCTGCAGAGCACCGGAGGAGCGGCATGCCTCAGCATCCTCTGAAGGTTCCCTGCTCAGGCCCTGCTGCAGTGCAGCACTGGGGACCATCTGCAGAGAACAAGCACTAGAGGAGCTGCTGCATGCCTCAGCATCCTCTGTAGGTTCCCTGCTCAGACCCTGCTGCAGTGCAGCACTGGAGACCATCTGCAGAGCACCAGCACCAGAGGAGCTGCATGCCTCAGCATCCTATGAAGGTTCCCTGCTCAGGGCCCTGCTGCAGTGCAGCACTGGGGACCATCTGCAGAGCACAAGCACTAGAGGAGCTGCATGCCTCAGCATCCTATGAAGGTTCCCTGCTCAGGGCCCTGCTGCAGTGCAGCACCGGGGACCATCAGCAGAGCACCAGCACCAGAGGAGCTGCATGCCTCAGCATCCTATGAAGGTTCCCTGCTCAGGGCCCTGCTGCAGTGCAGCACTGGGGACCATCTGCAGAGCACAAGCACTAGAGGAGCTGCATGCCTCAGCATCCTATGAAGGTTCCCTGCTCAGGCCCCTGCTGCAGTGCAGCACTGGGGACCATCTGCAGAGCACCAGCACTAGAGGAGGAGCTGCATGCCTCAGCATCATCTGAAGGTTCCCTGCTCAGACCCTGCTGCAGTGCAGCACTGGGGACAATCTGCAGAGCACAAGCACTAGAGGAGCTGCGTGCCTCAGCATCCTCTAAAGGTTCCCTGCTCAGGCCCTGCTGCAGTGCAGCACCGGGGACCATCTGCCACAGCACCAGCACTAGAGGAGCTGCAGGCCTCAGCGTCCTCTGAGGGTTCCCTGCTCAGACCCTGCTGCAGTGCAGCACTGATGACCATCTGCAGAGCACCAGCACCAGAGGAGCTGCATGCCTCAGCATCCTCTGAGGGTTCCCTGCTCAGGCCCTGCTGCAGCGCAGCACTGGGGAGTATGTACAAGAGCACCAGCACCAGAGGAGCTGCATGCCTCAGCATCCTCTGAAGGTTCCCTGCTCAGACCCTGCTGCTGTGGAGCACTGGGGACCATCTGCCAGACACCAGCACTAGAGGAGCTGCATGCCTCAGCATCCTATGAAGGTTCCCTGCTCAGACCCTGCTGCTGTGCAGCACTGGGGACCATCTGCCGAGCACCAGAACTAGAGGGAGAGCTGCATGCCTCAGCATCCTCTGAGGGTTCCCTGCTCAGGCCCTGCTGCAGTGCAGCGCTGGGGACCATCTGCCGAGCACCAGAACTAGAGGGGGAGCTGCATGCCTCAGCATCCTCTGAGGGTTCCCTGCTCAGGCCCTGCTGCAGTGCAGCGCTGGGGACCATCTGCAGAGCACCAGCACTGGAGGAGGAGCTGCATGCCTCAGCATCCTCTGAAGGTTCCCTGCTCAGACCCTGCTGCAGTGCAGCACCGGGGACCATCAGCAGAGCACCAGCACCAGAGGAGCTGCATGCCTCAGCATCCTATGAAGGTTCCCTGCTCAGGGCCCTGCTGCAGTGCAGCACTGGGGACCATCTGCAGAGCACAAGCACTAGAGGAGCTGCATGCCTCAGCATCCTATGAAGGTTCCCTGCTCAGGCCCCTGCTGCAGTGCAGCACTGGGGACAATCTGCAGAGCACAAGCACTAGAGGAGCTGCGTGCCTCAGCATCCTCTAAAGGTTCCCTGCTCAGGCCCTGCTGCAGTGCAGCACCGGGGACCATCTGCCACAGCACCAGCACTAGAGGAGCTGCAGGCCTCAGCGTCCTCTGAGGGTTCCCTGCTCAGACCCTGCTGCAGTGCAGCACTGATGACCATCTGCAGAGCACCAGCACCAGAGGAGCTGCATGCCTCAGCATCCTCTGAGGGTTCCCTGCTCAGGCCCTGCTGCAGCGCAGCACTGGGGAGTATGTACAAGAGCACCAGCACCAGAGGAGCTGCATGCCTCAGCATCCTCTGAAGGTTCCCTGCTCAGACCCTGCTGCTGTGGAGCACTGGGGACCATCTGCCAGACACCAGCACTAGAGGAGCTGCATGCCTCAGCATCCTATGAAGGTTCCCTGCTCAGGCCCTGCTGCAGTGCAGCGCTGGGGACCATCTGCCGAGCACCAGAACTAGAGGGGGAGCTGCATGCCTCAGCATCCTCTGAGGGTTCCCTGCTCAGGCCCTGCTGCAGTGCAGCGCTGGGGACCATCTGCCGAGCACCAGAACTAGAGGGAGAGCTGCATGCCTCAGCATCCTCTGAGGGTTCCCTGCTCAGGCCCTGCTGCAGTGCAGCGCTGGGGACCATCTGCAGAGCACAAGCACTAGAGGAGCTGCATGTCTCAGCATCTTCTGAAGGTTCCCTGCTCAGACCCTGCTGCTGTGCAGCACTGGGGACCATCTGCCGAGCACCAGAACTAGAGGGAGAGCTGCATGCCTCAGCATCCTCTGAGGGTTCCCTGCTCAGGCCCTGCTGCAGTGCAGCGCTGGGGACCATCTGCCGAGCACCAGAACTAGAGGGAGAGCTGCATGCCTCAGCATCCTCTGAGGGTTCCCTGCTCAGGCCCTGCTGCAGTGCAGCGCTGGGGACCATCTGCAGAGCACAAGCACTAGAGGAGCTGCATGTCTCAGCATCCTCTGAAGGTTCCCTGCTCAGACCCTGCTGCTGTGCAGCACTGGGGACCATCTGCCGAGCACCAGAACTAGAGGGAGAGCTGCATGCCTCAGCATCCTCTGAGGGTTCCCTGCTCAGGCCCTGCTGCAGTGCAGCGCTGGGGACCATCTGCCGAGCACCAGAACTAGAGGGGGAGCTGCATGCCTCAGCATCCTCTGAGGGTTCCCTGCTCAGGCCCTGCTGCAGTGCAGCGCTGGGGACCATCTGCCGAGCACCAGAACTAGAGGGAGAGCTGCATGCCTCAGCATCCTCTGAGGGCTCCCTGCTCAGACCCTGCTGCAGTGCAGCACTGGGGACCATCTGCAGAGCACCAGCACTGGAGGAGGAGCTGCATGCCTCAGCGTCCTCCGAAGGGTCCCTGCTCAGACACTGCTGCAGTGCAGCACTGGGGACCATACACCACAGCACCAGCACTGGAGGAGCTGCATGCCTCAGCATCCTCTGACGGTTCCCTGCTCAGGCCCTGCTGCAGTGCAGCGCTGGGGACCATCTGCCGAGCACCAGAACTAGAGGGAGAGCTGCATGCCTCAGCATCCTCTGAGGGTTCCCTGCTCAGACCCTGCTGCAGTGCAGCACTGGAGACCATCTGTCAGACACCAGCACTAGAGGAGGGGCTGCATGCCTCAGCATCCTCTGAAGGTTCCCTGCTCAGGCCCTGCTGCAGTGCAGCACCGGGGACCATCTGCAGAGCACCAGCACTAGAGGAGCTGCAGGCCTCAGCATCCTCTAAAGGTTCCCTGCTCAGGCCCTGCTGCAGTGCAGCGCTGGAGACCATCTGTCAGACACCAGCACTAGAGGGGGAGCTGCATGCCTCAGCATCCTCTGAGGGTTCCCTGCTCAGGCCCTGCTGCAGTGCAGCGCTGGGGACCATCTGCCGAGCACCAGAACTAGAGGGAGAGCTGCATGCCTCAGCATCCTCTGAGGGTTCCCTGCTCAGGCCCTGCTGCAGTGCAGCGCTGGGGACCATCTGCAGAGCACAAGCACTAGAGGAGCTGCATGTCTCAGCATCCTCTGAAGGTTCCCTGCTCAGACCCTGCTGCTGTGCAGCACTGGGGACCATCTGCCGAGCACCAGAACTAGAGGGAGAGCTGCATGCCTCAGCATCCTCTGAGGGTTCCCTGCTCAGGCCCTGCTGCAGTGCAGCGCTGGGGACCATCTGCCGAGCACCAGAACTAGAGGGGGAGCTGCATGCCTCAGCATCCTCTGAGTGTTCCCTGCTCAGGCCCTGCTGCAGTGCAGCGCTGGGGACCATCTGCCGAGCACCAGAACTAGAGGGAGAGCTGCATGCCTCAGCATCCTCTGAGGGCTCCCTGCTCAGGCCCTGCTGCAGTGCAGCACTGGGGACCATACACCACAGCACCAGCACTGGAGGAGCTGCATGCCTCAGCCTCCTCTGACGGTTCCCTGCTCAGGCCCTGCTGCAGTGCAGCGCTGGGGACCATCTGCCGAGCACCAGAACTAGAGGGAGAGCTGCATGCCTCAGCATCCTCTGAGGGTTCCCTGCTCAGACCCTGCTGCAGTGCAGCACTGGAGACCATCTGTCAGACACCAGCACTAGAGGAGGGGCTGCATGCCTCAGCATCCTCTGAAGGTTCCCTGCTCAGGCCCTGCTGCAGTGCAGCACCGGGGACCATCTGCAGAGCACCAGCACTAGAGGAGCTGCAGGCCTCAGCATCCTCTAAAGGTTCCCTGCTCAGGCCCTGCTGCAGTGCAGCGCTGGAGACCATCTGTCAGACACCAGCACTAGAGGGGGAGCTGCATGCCTCAGCATCCTCTGAGGGTTCCCTGCTCAGACCCTGCTGCAGTGCAGCGCTGGGGACCATCTGCCGAGCACCAGAACTAGAGGGAGAGCTGCATGCCTCAGCATCCTCTGAGGGTTCCCTGCTCAGGCCCTGCTGCAGTGCAGCGCTGGGGACCATCTGCCGAGCACCAGAACTAGAGGGGGAGCTGCATGCCTCAGCATCCTCTGAGTGTTCCCTGCTCAGGCCCTGCTGCAGTGCAGCGCTGGGGACCATCTGCCGAGCACCAGAACTAGAGGGAGAGCTGCATGCCTCAGCATCCTCTGAGGGTTCCCTGCTCAGACCCTGCTGCAGTGCAGCACTGGGGACCATCTGCAGAGCACCAGCACTGGAGGAGGAGCTGCATGCCTCAGCGTCCTCTGAAGGGTCCCTGCTCAGACACTGCTGCAGTGCAGCACTGGGGACCATCTACCACAGCACCAGAACTAGAGGGAGAGCTGCATGCCTCAGCATCCTCTGAGGGTTCCCTGCTCAGACCCTGCTGCAGTGCAGCACTGGGGGCCATCTGCAGAGCACCAACACTAGAGGGGGAGCTGCATGCCTCAGCATCCTCTGACGGTTCCCTGCTCAGGCCCTGCTGCAGTGCAGCGCTGGGGACCATCTGCCGAGCACCAGAACTAGAGGGAGAGCTGCATGCCTCAGCATCCTCTGAAGGTTCCCTGCTCAGGCCCTGCTGCAGTGCAGCACCGGGGACCATCTACCAGAGCACCAGCACTAGAGGAGCTGCATGCCTCAGCATCCTCTGACGGTTCCCTGCTCAGGCCCTGCTGCAGTGCAGCGCTGGGGACCATCTGTCAGACACCAGCACTAGAGGAGGGGCTGCATGCCTCAGCATCCTCTGAAGGTTCCCTGCTCAGACCCTGCTGCAGTGCAGCACTGGGGACCATCTGCCGAGCACCAGAACTAGAGGGGGAGCTGCATGCCTCAGCATCCTCTGAGGGTTCCCTGCTCAGGCCCTGCTGCAGTGCAGCGCTGGGGACCATCTGCCGAGCACCAGAACTAGAGGGAGAGCTGCATGCCTCAGCATCCTCTGAGGGTTCCCTGCTCAGGCCCTGCTGCAGTGCAGCGCTGGGGACCATCTGCAGAGCACAAGCACTAGAGGAGCTGCATGTCTCAGCATCCTCTGAAGGTTCCCTGCTCAGACCCTGCTGCTGTGCAGCACTGGGGACCATCTGCCGAGCACCAGAACTAGAGGGAGAGCTGCATGCCTCAGCATCCTCTGAGGGTTCCCTGCTCAGGCCCTGCTGCAGTGCAGCGCTGGGGACCATCTGCCGAGCACCAGAACTAGAGGGGGAGCTGCATGCCTCAGCATCCTCTGAGGGTTCCCTGCTCAGGCCCTGCTGCAGTGCAGCGCTGGGGACCATCTGCCGAGCACCAGAACTAGAGGGAGAGCTGCATGCCTCAGCATCCTCTGAGGGTTCCCTGCTCAGACCCTGCTGCAGTGCAGCACTGGGGACCATCTGCAGAGCACCAGCACTGGAGGAGGAGCTGCATGCCTCAGCGTCCTCTGAAGGGTCCCTGCTCAGACACTGCTGCAGTGCAGCACTGGGGACCATCTACCAGAGCACCAGAACTAGAGGGAGAGCTGCATGCCTCAGCATCCTCTGAGGGTTCCCTGCTCAGACCCTGCTGCAGTGCAGCACTGGGGGCCATCTGCAGAGCACCAACACTAGAGGGGGAGCTGCATGCCTCAGCATCCTCTGACGGTTCCCTGCTCAGGCCCTGCTGCAGTGCAGCGCTGGGGACCATCTGCCGAGCACCAGAACTAGAGGGAGAGCTGCATGCCTCAGCATCCTCTGAAGGTTCCCTGCTCAGGCCCTGCTGCAGTGCAGCACCGGGGACCATCTACCAGAGCACCAGCACTAGAGGAGCTGCATCCCTCAGCATCCTCCGACGGTTCCCTGCTCAGACCCTGCTGCAGTGCAGCACTGGGGACCATCTGCAGACCACCAGCACTAGAGGAGGGGCTGCATGCCTCAGCATCCTCTGAAGGTTCCCTGCTCAGACCCTGCTGCAGTGCAGCACTGGGGACCATCTGCAGAGCACCAGCACTAGAGGAGCTGCATGCCTCAGCATCCTATGAAGGTTCCCTGCTCAGACCCTGCTGCAGTGCAGCACTGGAGACCATCTGTCACAGCACTACAGGAGCTGCATGCCTCAGCATCCTCTGAAGGTTCCCTGCTCAGACCCTGCTGCAGTGCAGCACTGGGGACCATCTGCAGAGCACCAGCACTAGAGGAGCTGCATGCCTCAGCATCCTCTGAAGGTTCCCTGCTCAGGGGTGAGGGCATCTCGAAGGGAGAAGAACGGCTCTGCCCGCGGTGCCACCTGATTGCCCACCCTGCCGTTCCCACAGGTAAATTCCAAGGGAGAAGCCGCCTCAGAGCCTGCAGGAAGTGAAGAATATGCGCTTGATGTCCTGCCAGTAAAGAGCGCCTGTGCACATCCCCCCTGCTGCAGCTCGCTGCTACTATTCTGCTGGCAGGACCTGCGGTGACACACTGAGGTTGCAGTCACTGCAGCCACAATCATGTGTCTCTTTCTCTGCTGTCACCGAGTAACCCAGACTCCCAGCAGAGGTTTCCATCGACTCAGCAATGGCTCATGGTGACAAGTCCATAGCGTGATGGGCGCAGGTGATGTACTTTTGTGCTTGAGCAAATGAATGATGCTGAAATCAGAGATGTCTTGCTTAGATTTGGAAAAAGTATTGTTAAAACATTTGTGCCAGCTGGGTACCAGCGGAATCTTTGGTCCCAGCATGCACACATCACTTCTACCAGTGGGCGCTGTGCTCCCAGCATGCAGCACACTTCTACCAGTGGAAGCAGTCCTCCCAGCATGCACCACACTTACAGCAGCGCAAGCAGTCCTCCAGCATGCGCCACACTTCTACCAGCGGAAGCAGTCCTCCCAGCATGCACCACACTTCTACCAGTGGAAGCTGTGCTCCCAGCATGCACCACACTTACAGCAGCACAAGCTGTTCTCCCAGCATGCACCACACTTCTACCAGTGGACGCTGTGCTCCCAACATGCACCACACTTACAGCAGCACAAGCTGTTCTCCCAACATGCACCGCACTTCTACCAGTGGAAGCAGTCCTCCCAGCATGCACCACACTTCTACCAGTGGAAGCAGTCCTCCCAGCATGCACCACACTTACAGCAGCGCAAGCAGTCCTCCCAGCATGCAGCACACTTCTACCAGCGGAAGCAGTCCTCCCAGCATGCACCACACTTCTACCAGCGGAAGCAGTCCTCCCAGCATGCACCACACTTCTACCGGCGGAAGCAGTCCTCCCAGCATGCACCACACTTCTACCAGTGGAAGCAGTCCTCCCAGCATGCACCACACTTCTACCAGCGGAAGCAGTCCTCCCAGCATGCACCACACTTCTACCAGCGGAAGCAGTCCTCCCAGCATGCACCACACTTCTACCAGTGGAAGCAGTCCTCCCAGCATGCACCACACTTCTACCAGCGGAAGCTGTCCTCCAGCATGCACCACACTTCTACCAGTGGAAGTTGTGCTCCCAGCATGCACCGCACTTCTACCAGTGGAAGCTGTGCTCCCAGCATGCACCACACTTCTGCGTAAAAGGAAGTGGTCAGAAATTGCCCACCAACATTTTTGTCATCACTCTTTAATTTTGTGGTGCTCCGTCTGCACTAATCAGTTGTATCACAAACCATCCAGCCACAGGGTGTCATGCAAATGACAAATTAGTTGTGTGCATTTGCGACCCTGACAATTGGATACAAGCACAGGGACGGTGACCTGCAAAGCACCATGTTTGCGTTCACATTTACAAATGGGAAATGCAGCCCATGTTTCTTAAACGTACCGGAATGTGTTTTTTAAAAAGGTTCACATCTGGAAAATCATAACTAATCTTCCAGCCGCAGGCCCTCATGACTTGCTCCCAGGAGACACCCTGTATCCAGGGGTAGCCATAGGCTTCACCTAGTGTATTGCACAGGCACTCCCTCCACCCTATAATGCATATTTTAACAGTTGACATTGCCTGGCCTGTCTTGGGGTTAGATTCTACTTACTGCTCCTACTTGGGACTAGCTTGTCTCTGAATAATTGTATGTGGTCTTTGGTCTTATCCTGCTGGGACGCTTTCACCTCTGCACCAAGGCAGAGTACTATGAAGAGGATTACTACTATGAGGATCCCACTGGGTCCTTGGAGCAACACCTGGTAAATACATTGGATGCAGGGGGTGCAGGACTCCGTCAACCAAGCCCTGGTAAGGGCCATCGAACCTTTAAAGCGCCACCTCTGTGGCTATGCATAACAACAGGGTTGGCTGTTGGCTGCTGACTCCTCCTTTGCATGCCAAGACCAGTGGGAGGACCCCTAAAGGTCCTCACGCAGCAGATTGTATTAAGAATCGGTTGCGGAGCCCTGGTTTGGTAGACCTTTTTGGTAGACCTTTTTGCGTCTCGACTCATTTGCCAGCTTCCAACCTTTTTCAGTTGGCGTTCAGATCTGAAAGCTCAGGCCACGGATGCGTTTATGCAGGACTGTACTCCCAATCTGTGATATGCCTTCTCCCCATTCTTTATGATCTCAAGGGTGATGGCTCAGCTGCGCTGTCAACAAGTAGAACAGGTGCTGGTGACACCTTTTTGGAGAGCTCAGGCTTGGTTTCCGGTTCTCCCAGAACTGACCTGTGCAAGTCCGATTCTAATTCCTTATCGTTGAAATGAACTGCTGGATCCAGGGGGGTTCCCCTCATCTTGTCACAGCACTCCTCTCTAGTGTCCTGGAGGGTTTCACGGAAGATGGAGTGTCCCGGGACTTTCGCAAGAGGCTAATGACTTCATCTGTCAGGCCTGTTCCTCCAACACTCACAAGCGATACTCTTCAGCTTGGAAGCATTGGTGTGGCTGTAGCTCTGAACGAGGAACCGATCCCTTTGGAGCACATTTCTGTCTGGTGGTGAAATTCTTGTCATCCCTAGCTTTGTCAGGTGTGGCATACAGAACAGTTACCAACTTTTGTTCTGACATTTCTGCAGGTCATTGTCCTGTGGATGGTAAACCCATAGGGGAACATCCCATAGTGAGTAAACTGTTGAGAGGCATCTGCATGGTTCGGCCTCCTCGTCCCAAATATTCTATTTTGTGGGACGTGTCAGTGGTATTGAGATTTTTAGAGTCCTGGCCAGACAATAAGTATATGTCTCGTAAACAATTATTGGCCAAATTGACTATCTTGTTGACTCATATCCTGTAAAAGGGTGTCTGATGTCTGGTTATTAGGGGGCAGATTTACCAGAACTGGCGCATCTCTGCATAGTAGCATAGATGCATCAGTTAATTTGCGTCCCGTAAAAAAACCCTTGTGCCACCACGGACGTGTTGCATTTACAATTTGGCGCATCATGGATCAAGGCTAGACAGATGCGTGATGCAACTTTTGGCGTATGGGCAGCGCATTGCTGGAGTCGTGTCGCAAGCACAACACAACTCCAGCAATGGTTAGGTATGCTTATTACTAACATGCTGCGTCACTCCTTGCGCCTACTTCAAGTAGGTTTTCTCACGTCGGAATGCCCACCCTGCATACATTATACCTGACACAGGTAAAATGTAGCGCAGGGCTTTACAACGTGACACATCTCCCTAGATGAGTCACGTTGTAAATATGTCACAACGTGGCGCATTGTTTACGACGCCTCTGCGTCACAGAAGTGATGCAACTGTGATGTAAAGTCGTCGCAAGGGGCTTGTAAATCTGCCCCTAGATCTAGTTGAATGGATTTTTTCCTCCAGAAGGAGTAACCTCCATTTCCCTACGCACCAAACGCAATTCTTCCTCAGTTTCTTATCCTGCTTTCCCAGATAATCACAAGCTCTGTGTGGTACAATTTTTGAAAGCATACGAGGTGAGTACTGCAGAGTTCAATACTAACATGAGGGAACAATTGCTTTGCAAAAACCTTTTCCTCCAGAGACATCTGCCACTTTTGCGAGATGGGTGCGTTGGCTGATGAGTGAAGCTGGTATTAATGTGCCCATGTTTGAGGCTCGCTCAGCGCGTGTCACAATGGCTTCTGAATCATTAGCTTTGGGTTCCACTTTAGCTGACATTATGAAAGTGGCAGACTGTTCGGCTGAATCTACCTTTAAATCATTCTACAGTAAACTCATTGTAGATGTTGCTTCTATTGTGGCTCAGCTTTAAACAAGCATTGAATTAAAAATGTTCCAACATTCGTGACAATTATCCCACCCATGAGGATGTATTATTTTATCTGTGTTATGCATTACAGATGATATTTATTGTTCTGCATGTTCACGGTTCCCTCCCTTTTTGATGAAATGTCTGTGATGAGGTCAGTTTTACGACTGGATATTTTAATTTCCTGTTAGGAGCTGATGGAAAATGATTGTCTGAGTGACAGAACTTCATGGGATTTAAGATTGACCGGTTTTGTGGCACTGCAGCGAGGTACAGACCTATTGGGTAGAGATCCGTGATGGACCACGGGCTGTCCTCGGGTGGAGATGCGGCCAGAGGCTCGTAGGTGTATTTTAAACGTATGGGAATCACTCATAAAAAGGGCTCTACGTTCTAATATGTGTCACATTTGATATAGGCTCATGCATTGGGAACAGTTTGGAGTATATGTAATAATTGTCTGAGTCCTGGATATATGTCAATACAGTGTTATTTTGTGTGCAACTTTTTTCACAGACATGCCCACTCTGACGAAGAAGTAACATAGCGATTCAGACATGGTTTGTCATTTATTAACCTCTTCGCGCTCCCTTTTCTTCACCTATCAGAGACATGGAACTACGAGTACCATGATCCTCGGGACTGATACACAGTCCTTTTTCCATTGTAACGCCCTCCCTGCAGCTAGTCGTTTGATTTACGAGCGAGAGGCTCATTCTGTGACTGTTTCCAGACGCGACCAACAATAGACTCCTTCCCTCGAGGGGTCAAAGTAAGTAGCTTCTTGGCTGCCCTGATTTCTCGGCGCAATGTGCGAAACGCGCCCTAATTGTTCCGTGTTGGTCTCCGCTTTTCCACAGCGATACGCGGCAGTTTGATTCCCGCCTCGCTGCCCGGATTTTTCCGCGGCCTGGCCGTTTCCATACGAGCATAATCTGGTTACAGGTAGGAGACGTCCTGTTTGTGCGACACATGACTCTCTGCAACACTAAACCTACGTGCCACATTCCAATTGCCCCTCAAAGCGTCATCCCTCTTTTGTTTGCTTTGCTCCCCAGCCTTCTTAAACAAAGAAAATGATCATGTGAGTCTCCGCTTGAATCGCGCACCGCATCCTGGGCGCCCTGTATCCAGACATCTTTGATACCGCCTACAGGTACTTGGTCTCCCCCCCGCACTCCAGTGTCTGTGCCAACATGTCTATCATGTACCCTACAGTTCTGATTGCCTTCACTCTTGCCTTTTCAGAACACTTACCTGATGCTAAATCCACTTTTCTCCGTGCAGCCTCGGTGTTGGCTGATAAGGTAAATTTCTTGTTACCCCTGGGTAGAGAGGCAGAGAGGATTCTCCGAGTATGACAACACAAGCAACATACATAGTTTGTGACACCATTCCTTTGTAGTGTAGTTCCTATTATCCCAATAGGCTCTGCGCATTGGAATAATATCTTCAATAGTATAGACCTAGGGCCGAGGTTAACTAGGTCTTCTACCGACGATATTAGACTTAAAGTTTTGTGTTTGCCAGCTAGCTCAGAGTTCACTAGAAACTTTCTCGAATAGGCAAGGAGGATCCGAACCTCCCTGGATAGACAAGAAGGGATTTAGTTTCTGACAACCATAGAACATGACAACGTTGCTCTCCCCTAATCAAGAGTGTATCTCTAGAGTCGTGTGAAAACAAAAGACAACTTATTTTACTCAGTCAGTTCAGTGCATTCTTAGTTTCACCAGATTGTAGAGAAAGGAAGAGATGGGCGTGTTCAATAAAAGATGTTACTTATTGATCAGTCTCTTTTCTCGTACAAGAGAAATGAATCGCTATTATTGCAATACTTATAGTTAAGTAAAGTGCATACAGTAAAGACAGAATTATAAAATAATACTGTAAAAGCATTGATATGGTTTCTAAGCCATATGATATTTAAAATGGATAAAATATATACATACATACATTGACTAATCGTACTCAACTGGTGTTTCTAACCACGCCTACCCCAGTGTACCTGACCTAAGCCTAATACGTGGGCGGGAGTAGATAAGTAGCAGTTTAAGTTAAGTTTGTTTTGCCAAGGGATTGACTCAAGAATTCTCTGCAAGGGGTTATTCAGTTCTGTACCTGGGATCTAGAAGGTTTGAGGGCTGGTATCTCTTATCCCAGGTCTTGATATTCCAGCTGCCTGCGAGGGCTGCTTGGAAGCGCCGGAGCTGGATTTCTCGGCAGGAGAAAGGCAGCGTCTCTCTCTCTCTCAGCGCGTCAGGAAGGAGGGGCAGCGTCTGTGGGCTTCGCTCTCAGCTGGGCTCCTCGGCAAGTCTCGCTGCTCCAATCTCGTCACCACCGCGTGTGTTTGCTTAAGGCAATGTCGGTAATATTTATACCTGAAAGGTGCCGAGATTGACGTAAGGATGGACATAAATACGTCAATAAGGATGTCATACGAACTGATCGTTAGCACATTCTTTACTGAAGTTCTCGGTGAAATCAAAACAATGGCTGCGGGGATTTCCCAGGTCGCTGTAGGTTTGATTTGTTTTGAGAACTCCGTATGCCTATCAGGGGGCTGGAGGAATATCGCTTGCCTAATTAGATGGCATGCGTTATGACTTAATCAGATAACGCGCGTCTGTGCCGTGGTGTGGCTTAATCAGATAACGGGTTTTTGCACCGTTGAATGGCTGCTAGTTACTTATTAACCAGACAAGGGTCAGGAAAAGGGGGATCGATACAGTACCCATAGGAAATACATCACACCCACTCCAGGTAATCTATGTCCATATTTACAAATCTAGGCATAGTAAAAAACTAGTAGTGTATGTGTATAACGTACCACCCCAAAATACAATCATATGTATTTCGAAAACTGGAAATGTGAAATACACGAAAAAGATGCGAATAGTTACTATATGCACTCAAGCAATGACAAATCTGTTACGCATATTTCTAAATCAGCATAAATGAAAACGCGAAATTTACACATGAAAATGGCTCTTAATACAGAAGAAAAATTGCGAGACCATTCCATCACAAAGCATAAAATACTTATGAACATGCTAGAGGGTAGCTAAAAGTCTCTAGAGTATCTAATAATAGAAATTTAGTTCTCTAAGAATAGTTCTACCTTAAGCAGAAGATAAGTGTCCCAAAATTTTGTAAATATTTTGGATTGGAAAAAAAATTGTACCCGCTGTCTGAAAAACTGATGAGAAAAAAATTTCATATCGCTTTTTAAAGTTTGAAGGCCAAATTCAGGATGTGAGGAACGCCGTGTGCTAGCTTGCTCAAAGTCATTCCTTCTGCTCGGGTGAAAACATCATATCATTTAGACTGTTGAAAAAACTGTCAACAGTTTCTTACGAAAGTTCCACTAACTCGGAAAAAGTTGTTACCATGCATTCTTGAGCATGATTGCCTTCATTGATGTTATGACCAGCATAGCTGACAGAAGGTCGTACCTGATCGATGCTGCTTTCATCTTGTACTTCACTACCCTTTAATCGTAGTGGTGAAGCCTCCACGAATGCCGTCATCAGGATTGGTAGCCGCTGGGGACAGCACAATGCATGAGCCGTTACCGGACCCAACAATGTTTCTGCGTCCATTGGCACATCCGATTGTAGTGTCAGACAGGTGTCCAACACGCATTCTTCGCCGCATAGCAAGCACCTTAATACAGGCATAACACAACGTTGCCACAAGGGTCTAAATGAAAGAAACCAAGTCATGTTGAGGTCTCTCAGCCGGGCTAGTCCAAGGACTTTAGTTATGCGGTCCCTGTAGCGCATGGCTAGTATCGTTTCTTCCATCGTCGCTGGTGTCTTGTCTGTGACACGGTTTGCCATAGCGAAGCAACAGGATCAAAAATAGGATGCCTGCCACTAGTCCCAATAGGAGAGGAAGTCCGCCAAAAATGGAATGGACAAAGTCTGGAAAAATACCCAGGATGGCTTTGAATGGTGTTAAAGCTCCTGAAAACACTGTCTTAATTACACTTGAGACACCACTGGTATCAGAAATATTTAAGATTTCGTTCAGTATTTCTGCGAAATGTATGGGGGAATTAGTTGATAACAATGAATGAATCTCTGCCGTTGTCCTTGCAACTTGGAGATCATACGTTTCTTTAGATGACGTTAGCCTGGTCGGCGTCTGTAGGAGCACTGTCTTCATTCTGCTTAAAGTATCCATTCGAATAGAAGCAATTTTCAAGCTGGGCCATAACCTTGCCTCCCTGTCTGGAGAATCGTTAGGGAACAATACTCGTTCATAGCACATGACCTTCTTAGTCACAGTTATGAGATAAGGTTTTCCGGGCAGCAAACTACAACATCTGCGATCTACTATTAGAATGTAACTCCCGTTCGAGAGCCTCCTAAAGAATGGGTCTATTTGTGTTGCAGGTGTGCCTAGCTGGTAACATGAAAGGTTATTTGAAGTCCCTTCACAGGCTCCATGCAAACTAATACCCTGACACAGAAGTGTACCGCTTAGTGACCGTGCACAATTATTGCCACTAAGAAACACTTTCTGGCCTTTATTACTGACACATGCGTCTGTATAGGGCAAGTTCCATGTTGACTTAATGTACCCTTTACCCAACCTTTCATACTGGCCTGCCTGTATATATTTTTGGCAGTAATGAAACCTGAAAGTTGATATGGAATATTAAGTATCCCATGTATTATCCATTCAATGATAGGTCATTCTGACATTGTTAATGGTAATCTCTCGAGTTTCTCAATGCTCAGAATTGTATAATCAGCACCCTTCTGTGCCATACTGATTTGTTTATCAGTAAGGTTAAAGATATTAAATAATGACGTTGTGTTGATTAAACGCCAAGGCACATAGCCTGAACGCAGATTTTGTAACGTCCAGCCAAGCTGTACAATAGAACGCAATTGCGACTGACCGTGTTGTAACATCAGTAAGTCTTGCGATATTATATCGATTGCTGAAGACACAATGCTGTCCAGAGAATATATTCTGGAGGACAGAGTCATTAACCCATTGTCCACCACAGAAAGTGATTTTTCCAAATTAATACGGTCAATTTCCCGTATTTTCTCTGCTGTCTCAATTTGAGCTTCTTTCCAGGCTTTGTTATAAGCTGCATATATAGAGGCCGCTATGAAACGTTTTTGACGCTGTTTGCGTGGTCCCATAATGAAATCACGCAAGTCAGCACCTTCTGTAAGTAAAGTTAGGTGTTGCTTAATTTCTGCCAGTGTGGATGTTTGTAGCCATTGAAGGCAGAGCTTGTCCACACTGTAGGTGGTTACTATCCCTGGATGTTGTCTTTGGGAATATCTAGGGTCTGGCCTGGTCAATGTGAACCCCTGTATTTTGTTCAGGAATCTGTTTTGACAGTTATTTGTATCTGTGGGCCAGATCAACCATTGTTTCCATTCAGGATGTGTTCTGTTTTGGTTTAATATATGGTTTACGTCTATCTCAACATCTATAGAGCTATTACTGTTCACTGTTGGCTTTGGAATAGACGGTTTGTTTAAATCTTTGATTTTGGCTAAGCCAAGACAGGTAGTTTGTTGAATAGTGTCATTCAAAAATATAATTTGTTCTGGGATCATGCAGGCTCTAAACAATGATTCTATACCTTGTACTTGCCAATCTCTTGTACCCCAAATAGTTTTCGCTTCAATATTATTGTTCCAGGCAAGATGGCGCCTGCACGTCAGGCGTGTGTGTGAGATGCTCCGCTTGGAGGTCCGCTAAAAACGTTAATCTGGAGCCTTGTTTCGCTGTTTTTCTCGCTGCCTATACTCCACCTTACTGGACCTGTGTTTCGCCTACTTGGAGCCGGTATTCGGAGCCGAGGCAAGCAGAATACGTGCTGGAAGCTTCACTATCCATTACCATCGGAGAGGCACAGCTGAGACGCGGCTGAGCCGTTGAGTCACTGGGTGGGGAGCCTCTGGAGTGGAGGCGTGGACGACAGCTGCTCTCGCTGCGGTTTTGCCTGCGGCCACGGCGGTGCTTGGAGGCGGCTGTCGGGGGACATTCTGACAGCTCGCTGCTTGGTTATAACGGCTGCAGGGCTTGTATTCATTTGCTCAAAAAATGAATCTGAATATATCAATTTTGTGTTTGTAAGCATGGTCTTCATACCTGTCTTATTTGACAATTTGAAATCAAATGTTTCTGCTTTACTTGTGTTAAACCCTGAAAAGTATGAATATTTATCATAAAATGTTTTCGAGCTACCTTTTGGAGGAGTAGCACAATGTTCCCATTGGTTGTAATTTAAAACATTTCTAGGTTGTGCAGATTTATGTAGATAATGGTTACCATAGTGTTTGTAGCAGAACATCTGATCATAATTAGACGAACCCTGCAAATAATCATGTTCTGTAAATTTAGCAGACATCACTAGGTCAGACATCATATCATTAATACTTTCAAAGTCCCAATCATCAGCAAATGTGCTTGGTTTTACAAAGTCACTCAATGAGATCTTGAATTGGTGTGGATACTTCAGGATTTCAACCGGACCATAGATTTCATAATCAGTATTGTCCCATGCTACCCCGCCGGGTATAGGGTTGGCTGTGAAGTTGACTGAAGAAAGTTCTCTTTTCTCGACGTGTGAAGATGTGTGTGGTTTAAGGACCAAGTTGATTTTCTGGCTTGCTGTGTCCATTGTTGCATATTTTCCCTCAATGAAATGTCCCAAGCATAGTACCATGATGAGACAAAGTATGAGGATAAATGCACCTAATGCCACCCAAAATTCAATCCATGGAGAAATCAGATAGGTTTCTTTCAGTTGTTGAAAAAGTTCCTTAGCTTTATCTTTAAAAGTTTTTGTTGATGGCTGTTTCTCAGATTCACTCAGATCTTCAGAGAAATCATCGAAGTTGATGAAGTAGCCGGATGCTGTTCTGTCAATTGTTCCAATTGCTTCTGGATTACTTTTTGCTTTCGGAGTTTGCTGTGTTTCATCAGCATAGTCATTTGTTACTTCATTGTAGGTTGGTGTGTCTCGACTAAATGTTTTTATTTGCGTTTTTAGAGGTTTAAGTTCCATTGCTTTGTTGCATAGTCCTTGTTGATGTTCTGTAGGCATTTCGAATGTGATAGCCTCTTAGTTTGAACCTCTGAATTTGTAGCAAACTTTGGTGTTCTACTACTTCTTGGGAGTCCACTTGGCCTACTGTTTGTTATCGGCCACATGATTGTGGTTTTACCAGGTCGATGGATACAACTCGGTTCTCCTTTTTACCAGCAAGGGGCGGTAGTACTACTGATCTTGTCCCCTTCACAGACAAGACAGGAACTGCTTTTCTGTAAGAAGGCCCAAATTCCTTCTTTACCGCGATCTTTTCTCTGACTAGATCCCCGACTTTTGGAATCCAGACAGGCCTTGCTCGGACAGGTGGTTTCTCTTCAGTGGTTGTTGGCTGCTGTTTCAACTTTATGTTGCTCAGGTCTTTCCTTGTTTCATTTAAGTCCTGTAAAATAGCCAAACGATCTTTGATATCAAAGCATCTATCTTTAACCACTGAAGTCTGACTATCAAGATCTTGGATCATCATTCTAGTCCCGAACAATAGTTCGTACGGACTGAATCCTTTCAGAGAATTTCTTGGCAGGTTATTTAGACTATGTTGGACACTTATTAAATGTTTGACCCACCCAGCTCCCGAACCTAATACCTTTGCTGTTATAGATTGCTTTATGTCACGGTTTTTTCTTTCTACGATTCCGTTTCCCTCAGGATGAAATGGACAAGAGTACCGCAATGCAATGCCCATGCTGGTCATGGCCTCCTTATAAGCTCGAGAGCTAAAAGCAGGACCCTGGTCAGAATGTAGCATGCCAATTGCGTATGTCGCGATAAAGACTCGCAAATCTTTTATAACAGTTCTGGCGTCAGCCGATCGCTGGGGCCACATCCATATGAATCTCGTACATGAAATCCACTGCGACCAAGATATATTTATAGTTACCATCCCTTTGTAAGGGACCACAGTGGTCCAGATAAACACAGGCTAATGGTTTATCTGAGATTAGAAGGGGCGTCTGTGCTGGTCGTCTCACTGTTGATACCTTCATTCTTTGACATATTTCACATTCTAGAACATAGTTCCTTATCTGTCTTCTCATTTGTGGCCACCAGTATCTCTGCTTTAATAATGATACTGTGGCTGAAACGCCAGCATGTGCAGAAGCAAGCCCTTCGTGTGCCGCTATGATGAGTCCTAACCTATGTTCCATGTTTGGAATTGCCCTATCCCCCACTCCAGGGATTCGAGCAAACGGAACATTATTTGCATCAGTTATGTATGTGTACTTTACTGGAAAGCCTTTCGGGAGTGTTTCTATAGCTTCTTTTACTGTAGCGCTGACAGCCTGTAATATTTCGCTGTCTATTTTTGTTTTTGACCGGGTGATGGCAGCTACGGAAGCCGTTTGCACAGCTGCCTTCGCGGCCTCATCAGCCAATGAATTCCCTGCAACGTGAACGCCATCACGTTGATGACTCAGTGTATGTATCACGTGAGTCTTTGGTAGTTCCTTTTGTAAAAGAACTACTTGTTCCCAAAGCATCTTATGCTTGATTGTGCCACCTTTTGCGTCTTTAAAACCATTCTGAACCCAGATCTGCAAGTATTCATTGTATGATTGAACGCAATAATACGAATCGCACACTATGAGTGTGGGGAATTCTCGATCGGTATTTTCAAGCGCCATCTTGAATGCCAGTAGTTCTGCCCGCTGAGCTGTACAATCTCCTAGAGATTGCGTTTTAGTGACCAGTGGTTTAAATTTTCCTTCGTGCCAGCGACCTTTAACAATCGCGCACGCAGCACTGTAAGCTTGTTTACCCCCCACTGCGGGTTGTGCTGATCCGTCTGTATATATTATACAGCCGTAATGTTCTAGAGGCAGAATTTCGGTTGGCGGAGGACATTCAAATTCATATTGGAGAAATTCTTGTGTTTTTAAGTTGGGATCAAATTCGTATACCACGTCTGTTGCAGCAAGAGAGTTAGCCCACTGTATCCACCTTGGATGGAGTGCTTTAGCATTCGGAATGCTTGCCTTTGTTACCGCCTCCAGGGCTGGTATCGGTGTCACGATGATTATTCGTTTACCTTGTGCTAGGGCCCGTTCCTTCGCCACAGCAGTCTGTACCGCGGTCAGAATTTTTTCCGTTGGGCTAAATTTCATTTCAGCTTTTGTGTACAAGTGTGATTTGTATGCAATTGGTACCTTTTCTCCCTCATTAGAGGTCAGGTATGTGAATCCGCATCTTCCTGGGATGACTCGAATCACAAGGTTGCGTGTGTTATCACGTGTTTGTAATTTTGTTTTAACTAACATGTCTGTTTGTAAAGATCTCAAAATTTCTGTGTGTTTTTGAGTCCAGTTGATTCTTTTAAAATCTGGTTTTATTAGATCATAGAGAGGTTTAACTCTCTCTGCATAATTTATAATGTAAGTTCTTCCGAAATTTAGGAAGCCTAGAATTGATTGTAAGTTTTTTAATGTTTTAGGTGCTTGGATTACAGCACATTTCTCTAGGAAATTGTCAGCCAGGCTTTTGCCTTCACTTGATAGTTCATATCCTAAAAATAGGACTGTTAGATGGGCAATTCTTGACTTTTTAAAGTTGAATTTGTAACCCTCTGCTGCGAACCCAAGTATTATGGTGTTCACTCACTTCAAGTGAGTATCCAAGTCATCATCTGTTAGATAGATGTCGTCGACATAAGATAATGCCTCGTCATCATATGTTTGTAGTAACTCTGTTACTCTCGCTGAGAATAACCCTGGGCTGTTCTTGTGCCCCTGGGGTAAACGACAGAATTTTTTTTTGCGAGCCATTTACTGAGAACGCCGTCTAATATCTGCTCTCTGGTGCTATATTTTGACAAAAGAATCCATTAGAGATGTCTAACGTTGTTTTGTATTTTTTGCGCACTATGTTATTCATTAGTGCAGCACTATGGGAGTTTTGTACTGCAAAGGTTTTGCAACATGAGTTAAGATGTCTGTAATCCAAAACAAGACGATATGAATTGTCTGGTTTGGAGACAGGAAACAAAGGATTATTCATTTGTGAGGTGCAAGTTTCAATCACCCCCTGGTATTCAAGTTGATCTAGGATCTCTTTTACCTGTTTTTTAGCTTCTTGCTTAATTGGGTACTGCCTCTGTGCAGTAGGTTGTGATTTTTACTGGATTTTGTGTGGAGGAGAGTCCTCATCCCATCCCACATGATTTTTATATAAGGCAGGTGCTTGAGCTACTGCCCACTTTCTTGCAAGTGTATATTTTTTATGAATTGGAACATGATTTGAGAAGGCAGGCATAATTATTTCTTCGCCATGTGGGCACTCCCTGACAAACTCGGGTGGCCAGTCTCGTTCAGCTAGAAGGATGTCATAGCCCTTGGAGAGATTATCCCAAAATAGACCCCTTATTTTTCTAGTCTTATCCCCCTCTATACGCAATGTTATTTCATATATTTTATGAGGTTTGCTAACTCTGGTATCTGCAGTTTCCACTTGAATATATTCATTCGTGTCCACTGTCTCCAGATGATTCATAAGGACTTTGCGAGCTATGCTCACTTCTGCTGCGCTGTCTAGCATTGTCTGAGCCCATTCTCCGTTTTTCAGCTGTGTCCTCAGTATTCTCGGCATGATTTATTACTTTAATACTGGCTACCTTCTTCTTTGGAAATTGTAATTTTTCATTTTGATGAGCAGGTTCCTTGTCTTTGGACTTGACGTGCTCTTCCCTGTGTTCTGATCGTCCTCTTCTTTCCGATTTCGTCGAGGAAGTCTGAAAAGATTGAGAGGGACGTGTATCAATATCTTGATATCTATCAGGTTTTTTTATATTATCCCTATTTCTAAGGTTGTATCTTTTCACAGAGGGCTCCCTCTGGGGAGACTTGCGTCCTTGGTCCGGAGATCTTTCTCTCCGCCGAGGAGACCTTCCTCTGGACTGGAATCTTTTTTCTTTAGAATTGGATTGTTTATTTCCATCCCAGCTCTTTTTTTGAGTGTTTAGATTATTTTTAATAAATATCTTTTCAGGACTTTCAATTAGTTGGGGTTTCACCGGTATTTCACCCAAGCTATCTCTTCCTAGTTCCTCATAGGATTTTTCTATGATTCTGGCAATTTCAAATGGTTGGTCTGCTATATTTGTCTCTTTCAACCTTTGGCGGATCGCCACATTTGCTGCTTCTCCCTTTATATTGGCTAATAATATTGCTGAGACCTGCTTGAAGTCTTTTAGTAATTTCATACCAAGAGTTAAAGCAGGTTCTGGACCGTATTCATCTTGAATTTGTTTTAGCACATCTGGTATTACTGACATGGATGGAACACCATGTGTTTTTGTGTAAACAGAAGCAAAGACTGTACCCCAAGTGTCACAGTCCTCCACATGTGGTGCGATTCCCATTGGAAGACAGATAGTCAGAATCCTGTGTTTCTCAACAGAGGTGGTATCCGGAAACACCGCCTCTATTTGAGTGATTTTTTGTGCTAACCAGAATGGAATTTGTTCCCGTTTTGCGGGTACTTTACCTAGACAGGACTATATGTTCTGTGGTGTAATTTTATTTCTGTTCCCCTGAGTAGGGGTCAGCTGTGGAATTTTAATTGCTGGTTGGACTGTTGAAGTCCGCATTACATATTGGACTAATTGTCTATGTATTTTAATTAGTTGTTTTAGCTGTGCTAAAAGATCTGGTGCAGGCATTTCTTCAATGTCTGGATGTGGTGTGTATCCGGCTAGGACCGGCCTCGTTGCTCCTGGTCTACCTAGTGGACCGAGCCTGGTGATGTGATTATTATGTTTTAGGGCGCCATTAAACAAGAGCAGGTGCTCTTGGTATTTGAGTGGTATTTCCACCTCCTCGAAAGGAGTGTACTCATTCGGAGGTTCCTCTATTTTGTAATAGTTGAAGTCCTTTGTTCCAGCGTTTGCTGCTGGAAAGTTTATCCATGAATAGAATACCTCTGTCTGCCGATATTCGTGTGCCTCAATTACGAATATGACTGTACCACCTCTCGGTGTCAGCCCATTTTCTATAAGTTTTAAAGTTATAGTTTTTATGTTGACCGGGATTAGTATTGCGTCCGGGTCTTGCAGTAGGAGACTATTGTCAGCTGCTAGGAGTTCAGCTGCTACTCTAGCTGTCTCCCTTCCTTCTTCACTGTCTGACATTTTACTGACAGGAAGGTTATTTTGTTTATTTGCAGATCAGGTTTCTATGGAAACAAAGATTAGATGCACAATATTTTGGAACAGTGTTATCCTTCAACGTTGAATAAACCAAGAACCATACATAGGAGTCTCCTCCTACGAAGTTTGGCGGATATAACCTTTCACCCACTCCAGACGTCTTTGGAGTATTATGGGGAAAAGGGTCTGAGTGAAAAAGCACAACTGAGTTACTCTAATGTCTTACGTTAGATTTATCGCCTATCCAAACCGTTGGGCGCCATGTAGTGTAGTTCCTATTATCCCAATAGGCTCTGCGCATTGGAATAATATCTTCAATAGTATAGACCTAGGGCAGATGTTAACTAGGTCTTCTACCGACGATATTAGACTTAAAGTTTTGTGTTTGCCAGCTAGCTCAGAGTTCACTAGAAACTTTCTCGAATAGGCAAGGAGGATCCGAACCTCCCTGGATAGACAAGAAGGGATTTAGTTTCTGACAACCATAGAACATGACAACTTTGCTCTCCCCTAATCAAGAGTGTATCTCTAGAGTCGTGTGAAAACAAAAGACAACTTATTTTACTCAGTCAGTTCAGTGCATTCTTAGTTTCACCAGATTGTAGAGAAAGGAAGAGATGGGCGTGTTCAATAAAAGATGTTATTTATTGATCAGTCTCTTTTCTCGTACAAGAGAACTGGATCGCTATTATTGCAATACTTATAGTTAAGTAAAGTGCATACAGTAAAGACAGAATTATAAAATAATACTGTAAAAGCATTGATATGGTTTCTAAGCCATATGATATTTAAAATGGATAAAATATATACATACATACATACATACATTGACTAATCGTACTCAACTGGTGCTTCTAACCACGCCTACCCCAGTGTACCTGACCTAAGCCTAATACGTGGGCGGGAGTAGATAAGTAGCAGTTTAAGTTAAGTTTGTTTTGCCAAGGGACTGACTCAAGAATTCTCTGCAAGGGGTTATTCAGTTCTGTACCTGGGATCTAGAAGGTTTGAGGGCTGGTATCTCTTATCCCAGGCCTTGATATTCCAGCTGCCTGCAAGGGCTGCTTGGAAGCGCCGGAGCTGGATTTCTCGGCAGGAGAAAGGCAGCGTCTCTCTCTCTCAGCGCGTCAGGAAGGAGGGGCAGCGTCTGTGGGCTTCGCTCTCAGCTGGGCTCCTCGGCAAGTCTCGCTGCTCCAATCTCGTCACCACCGCGTGTGTTTGCTTAAGGCAATGTCGGTAATATTTATACCTGAAAGGTGCCGAGATTGACGTAAGGATGGACATAAATACGTCAATAAGGATGTCATACGAACTGATCGTTAGCACATTCTTTACTGAAGTTCTCGGTGAAATCAAAACAATGGCTGCGGGGATTTCCCAGGTCGCTGTAGGTTTGATTTGTTTTGAGAACTCCGTATGCCTATCAGGGGGCTGGAGGAATATCGCTTGCCTAATTAGATGGCATGCGTTATGACTTAATCAGATAACGCGCGTCTGTGCCGTGGTGTGGCTTAATCAGATAACAGGTTTTTGCACCGTTGAATGGCTGCTAGTTACTTATTAACCAGACAAGGGTCAGGAATAGGGGGATCGATACAGTACCCATAGGAAATACATCACACCTTAATTCTTTTTTCAGGCAAACCCTCACCCAGTCCCTGTCCTGAGGAGAACCTATACTTATCACGGTTCGAAACGCGTTGACTTCCAGCCTGTGTCAAGAAAGAAGGGTGCAGCTAGGGATTAACTAATACCACTTGTGTGGGCCCTTTCTGTTAATCTATAAAATTTCCTAACACAGGTGTTGTGAGACAGGCAGGCAAATCCATCCTAGATCCGCCTGTCCACTGGTTTTCTAGTCAAAGGACTGGCTCTTTTCACTGACAACTTGTGTTTTTTCTGTAAAGGTTGCTCATGCCGTAATTATTTTGCAATGTAATTTGTTTCAAGTGTTCTTGTTGGTGTCACCTAAACCTTGAGTATTCACCTTAAATGTCTGTATATTTGTATATATTGTACATATTCTTGCATGTTTTTGAACTGACTGTTTTGATAGAAAGTCCCTTTGATGTCATGTGTTCTGATGAACTAATGCAAACGCAGTACGGTTTGGCTGTGTGGACCTTGAATTTCCCTAAATAATCCTGACCAAGTACTTCTAGCAGCAGGAGAGGACCTAAAGTTGGGCAGGATCAGGTATGGTCAGATGTGCTTCGGGAAACTTCTCTGATCCTTTCCTTGATTGGGCGGGCAGGCGATCCCGAGGTGGGGGCTCGTCCTCTCCCCGGCGTTTAGAGTTCTCGGTTTGGTATTTCCCAGATCGCTTTTGTGGCTGCCGCGCATGTCGCTTTTTCCTCCTGTAATTTACCATTTGCTACCTCTTGTGTATTGTTTGCTCACGGTTGTCGCTTTGGCCTCATGTGACTTGGCTTTTGCTTTTGTGATTTGTTCACTTGTGGTCTTCTCCCCAGGTGTCATTACTGTTCCTGTTGTAGGGCGCTCTGACAGAGACCGTGTTATGTAGAAACACAAAAAATAAAAAACTAGGCAGGCAACCTGGTGCTCTCTTCCCTGCCGGCCGGTGAATGGGGGGGGCGCGCGGATGTTCCGTTCTCCTTGCGCCTCGCCTCGTGCGGGAGCGCACAGGTCCCACCCCATGAGAGAAATGTAATTGTAATGCAACGAGTGGGGGCGCGAATGTGCCGTTCTCCTTGTGCCTCACCTGGTAGGGGATGTGCAGGTTCTACCCCATGGGCGTAATCCAATTGTAGTCAACCGGTGAGTCGGAGCATAGCAGGTATCTCCTGGGCAATAATTGGATGTTTTCTCTTGTAAAACAACTGATGAGTCTAGGCAAATTATGTATTTCCTGGGCAATAATTGGTGTATTCTCTTGGAAAGCAACGGCTGAGTGTGGGCAAATTATGCATATTTGAATGGGTTTTCTTTTTAAACAACTGGCGAGTCGGGGCAAATCACGTATCTCTTGTGCAATAATGGAATGTGTTCTATTGTAAAGCAACCGGTGCTCAAGTAAGGGGCTTTGATCCTGACGATCGAGTTAGCAATATGCTTACCTGTCAATGCTGGTTAGTGGCTGTTTTCATGGATTTGTTCTCTCTTCCAGAAACGCACGGGTTTCGTTCTCTGATGGTAAAACACGCCTAGCAGGCTGGCCTGCCAGGGCTCGGAGCAGGTACAGGGGAAAGAGCACACAGGGGCCAGTGTGTGGGGTTCTGGGTCAGCACGTTCAGGAATGGAGTGTAACCTTTTTTTCTAATTTCAGGACAATCGGATCAAGTACGCAGGCACCACTCAGAGAAAGACAGCTGGGAACGGAAACAGGAATGGCCAGGTTGTGCTCTGGGCTCGGAGCCTGAATGCTGTTCCTTGTTAAGTGCTCTTGGGGGTGCCGGGTGCTGGACACCCCGGGGAGGGGTCGCAGGACGCACCTGTGGCTTTTGTTAACATTCTACCTTTTCTGGCATGCAGAACTATGTATTGTCACTCGAACGCACCAAATCTCAAAAGTCCGACACCGTGCCTGTGTAAGTAAGTACTGTGATCGGGATGGTGGCAGAGTAGCTCGAGATGTTGGAGTCATTGAGGCAACCCAGTCACGGGGGAAACAGTGGGTTCTGACACGTCATGTGTCTCCGTAGATTGAGGTTTCGTGGGATTGTCAGACCAGCATGGATGGCCAGGGCTCTCCCCCCCTTTTTCTTGCAGACAGTATTTGCTATTGATTACAGTTTACTAGCGCGTGTTCTTGTGCTGCACATGCTGCGGCACACTAGTAGTTAAATTAGGTTGTTATTTCGGGGTCCCTAATATACACAGTGCCCCTTGCCTTCCAGAACAACGTCTGCACCGCTGTGTGATGGCATCGAGTAATGGTTGGTATACCCTTTTCTTGTCAATAATTGTACGAGACATGCAGTCCCGATTTTCATACCACTACATTGTGTTCCACTGATCGATTTTGGCTTTTGAGGCGGTCATGGGGTGGTGGGGCGTGTCATCAGACAGGACACGGGCGCACTGGGGACCCATTCTAATCTCCATCAGCAAGGAGGTTTGGGCCCCCTGAGCATGAGAGAGGTGTCCAGATTTCCACTGTCGCGGTTCCTCCACCTCAGAGAGTTTGGGAGACACGGGCAGTGGAAAAAAGGGGGCGGGCCAGGCTTCAGCTCTATAGGCGATTCACCTGTGGAAATGCTTTGAAATGTTGTCTATGCCTGGCATTTTCGGTGCCATGGAGCGCTTATTATTCATATTGGTTTTAATTAGATTTTATTTCCGCTACGTCTTGTGGTAGCTTGGATTAAACCAACAGTGACGTGAGACATACTTGTGTACATGAAAGCATGTTGTCTGTACTCACTAACACCGATCAGGGGTATGGCTCTATGTTTTCCAGCAGATAGATCAAAGTGTTTCGACATGTCCTTTGAGTCAGTCTCAAGTCCATCACTATGTCATTATCGACTGGTGATACGAGTCAAGGAAGGGACGCATGGGGGCATTTTCAGCGCTAGATTGGTTACGCCATGCGAATCATTGGCTTGCATCGCGGACACGTGCATGCGCAGTCTAGGTGCTAGGGAGTTGCTAGGGAGCTGCTGTTCCATTGTTTTGACGTTAACGGTTGCCTGTGGAGGGTTAGCTGTTGCTGTCATTCCACAGTGGGGCTTCTATATGTATTGACGGTCAACACAACAGGAGCAAGGTCAGGACAGCGGGCGTGCCATGCTCTTGTCTGCTCTGGATTAGGGATAGACTTCCTGGTGTGTGGAAAACCAGTTGGCAAATAACCTTCTCAACTGAGTAAACATTGTTATTTCCAATTTGTCGAACGGAGAGGCAGACAAAGTTGGCAGAAGTACAACAAGGGGTTTTTGTTTGGCTTTTTACAGGTAGTAAGCGTTTTACCAGGGCCCGGACAGATTTAAGTGAATAGGTTCGGAAAAGCCAAATCGAGCCGCGCTAGTTGGAGTGGATTTCCTTTAATTGTTTGGAGAGGAAATATCCGCTGAGTTTGGAGGGGCACTGTCTGGTAGAGGGGATTGGGGGCCATGTCACCCACATAGAGTTGAAATTGGGGGGCAAGGAGACAACCCGGTTTAGACCTTGTAGGGGTGAGTAGAAGCATTAAGTGTAGCAGATTTGCAATTACCATTAAGGTATTACTGCCTTGGCTCACTAGGATCAGAGCAGAATGGCGGCTTTTGACATTCTTACACGTCAGCCCCAGTTGTTACTTAATTCCTTAAGCAACTGCTGACCACAGCTCATAGGTGACAAGAGGAGTAACCACATGAGTAGATGGGCAGAAGACTTGTCTGGTACTCATTGTGGGGTGCATAGGGGACTTTTCCAGAAGTTATCTGAAGAACAGTATTTGTGACACACTATGGGGTTTACACACAGCAGGGGAAAGGGCCTGTCCAGGTAGTCACAGGCAACGCTATTGTCAATTTTGTACCTTGTTTAAATCCACAAGGTGAGAAAGTCAAGCCTGGACTTCGTAAGCACGGCAAGGGCCCTCCACTGATTTGTCAGCAGCGAGTTCTCCTGTGCTATATTTGACTAGGTGGTTTAATAATGTTGTTTTCTGGTAGGAAGCACCGTCACCATTGTCAACAACGGCGCCCCGGAGAGTCTGCCATGTGGTGGCACTGTCTGGCTTTTAGGGAGGACCCAAAAGCAGGCACTCAGTAAGTCAAGATCTTGGTTGACGATTGCCTTCGGCCCAGGCCATCCTTTTAGCTGTAAGGGGGCCTGGTTCGCTTCATTTGACACACTTCGAGTTGGATACAGATGGGTCAGTTCTGTTGGGACGAATGCTCCATTAGGAAGAGCTCCTTAGGTTAGGCATGCGCGGCATGGACCTGGGGTAACCAGCTCAGGTTTGCTCCTGGGTTTGTAAAGTTGATGTGATGGGTCATTTGGTGCTGCACCATGCGTAAACCAGATGTCACAGTGGAATTCTAGCACAGGTCGTGCTTTCTCAAGATTCACAGTTTTGGATATTTACTCATGCCCTACGCACAGTTACTATTAGGTTCTGATTCCCCTACTCCGGCACAACATCACATATATTGTACATTCAAGGCACATGTTATACGTTCCACCGACCCCGATGAGCGGTAACCACACATCTTCAGCGGTGCAATCATTACGGTCAAGAGGGGCGAGTAGGGGTTGCAACTAGACTCCTGCAGCAGGGAGTGCCGCAAGGAGTTGGTGTGAAATAGGACTGGCATGTAACGCTGGATGCATGCCGCCTGGCCACTGCAGGGGTTTATGGTGATATCAAGGTCTTGGGAGGGGGCATGGCAATGTAAACCTGGGCTGTATCACATGCGGGGTGTGGTGGTCCCGACCTCATTTCATAGGATCACTCCGTATTGGGTCTAGCTAACGATCATCTCAGATGAATTCTAATGTTCAGCCCCTCGTTTTGCCATCTGTGACTAGGTTAGCTACGAAATGTAATAAAGCGATGTCAGGTATGTCCAAGTTAGTGTTAGAGGCCAGAAGGCGGCCCTGGGTTTCAAGTTCACAGGCCTGTTGAGTGGCAGAACTGTTAGGACTTGTGTTCGACCTCTTGGTCACAGGTTCAGATCCTGGTAGGTCCACTAAGCATTTCTTTCGTCTGAGGTCAATAAATCAAGTACCATGGAGTTGAGTATAACTAAACATATGTGAATTCTCCCGCCCTATAGCCTTAGCTGACAGCCATGCAGGGTGGAAGTTGTCATCCTACAAGTGTGCTACGGTCCGAAGATTAGGGAAACTCTGGGTTAAAGCCTGATGCACAACAACATATTAGAAAACATTGCCCAAGAATACTAGCAGAAGTTTTGGTGGGCAAGGCGTCACCTAGGGTGGTGACTGGCTTAGTTCAATGGACATGCTCCAACGAGCGCTAGACACAGGTGTGTGTTGAGCATCAAACTGGGGACCGGTGTATTCTAGTGGTCGGAAATAACCCCCGGCAGGTGTGGCAGGGGGCACATTCAGGGGAAGCCATGGGGACCTCGCGCAGGAGGGCGAACAGCGCCATGCTTATAGTCACAGAGAATAGGGGTTTGGTTTTAGCCTGTATAGGTTACTGCACGCCAAGTCCACTGGGTGTTTAGATCCAGATGGGATACACCTGTCCAAAGGGTGAATTGACCCATTCTGGCTTGATCTGGGGGAGGCCTTGGAATCAACAGGGTGTAGATAACTAGGTCTATTGTGGTGGGGGGCCCTGGGGTGATGGTGGCCATACCCAGTGCTTTGGCGGAGTTACAGAACGATCCAAAGGCTGTAAGGTACAGAAGGGTACCCTCTACAGGAGCAGAGTAAGGGTGCTGAAGCCAATTATCCCCCGGGAGATCCTCACGTGGGATCCTGGAGGAGCGACGGCGCCCCGTTAGTCCTACGGGCGGTTGTGGACCTGAGCAACCGGAGAGTTGCCTGCAACTCTCCGCCCCATAGCGGGGAGGGACGTGAGTAAGGGGTGGACTGGCGGTCCGCCGGAGGGAGGGGCTATCCCCTCCCCCAAAATGACAACACCACTTAGTTAGTACCACCTGTGTTTTATCGCTCACCAGGTGGGCAGGCGGCGAGGGGCTGCCTGTCTGAGGATCGCCCGTAAGTTAACCCACCATGTTGGCATTTTGTTATGCAAATAAACCTTCAGCAAATTTCTCCACCAAAATTGGGTTGTGTCTGTTATTACAGTTATTGCTGTGGGATGTGCCGATATTGGCACTATGCCAGGCTGCCCCGGGCCCCCAAAGGGGGCCCTCCTAAGAGGGCGGCCACCCTCAGTGCCACACAATGGCACAGTCACCAGCAGTTCAGTGTTTGGTGACCTGAGTGGGTCCCCATGTGACCTCACTTCCGTGGGGGAGGGAGGGTGTGGGGGAGAGGTACTTATACCTCTTCCGCCCAAAGAGCGCCCTTTTTTCCTGTTCCTGATTGACGTTGCCCCTCCTGCCTGGCTGCCCTGACGCTGTTTATCCCTCCCTACCACAAAGCCGGCTCACGGGCAGGGGGGGGGTGCTTCAACAAATCAATTTTACTTTGTTTTGCAGGCGGAGTTACAGGGCGATCCAAAGGCTGTAAAGTACAGAAGGGTACCCTCTACAGGAGCACAGTAAGGGTGCGAAAGCCAATTATCCCCAGGGAGGTCCTCGCGTGGGATCCTGGAGGAGCGACGGTGCCCCGTTAGTCCTACGGGCGGTTGTGGACCTGAGCAACCGGGGGTTGCCTGCAAGTCTCCGCCCCCGTAGCTGGGAGGGGTGTGAGTAAGGGGTGGACTGGCGGTCTGCCGGAGGGAGGGGCTATCCCCTCCCCCAAAATGACAACACCCCTTGGTTAGTACCACCGGGTTTTTATCGCTCATCAGGTGGGCAGGCGGTGAGGGGCTGCCTGCCCGAGGATCGCCCGTAAGTTAACCCACCATGTTGGCATATTGTTATGCAAATAAACCTGCAGCAAATTTCTCCACCAAAATTGTGTTGTGTCTGTTATTACAGTTATTGCTGTGGGAGGGCTGGGGAATGTGCCGATATTGGCACTAAGAGCTTTGCTGATGAGTGGCGGCAAGAGAATGCTGTGACACTGGAGACCATGGTACGGCCATCTGATGTGTTTTTGTTTTTGAGATTGGGGCAATGATTGCTTGTTTAATCATTTTGTAATTTAGTATGCCCCTAAATGGAAGTACTAGTTAATGTAATTAGCTGTACAGGTTCATAGGTTTGAGGTCTCAGAGTGACAGTTTCATGGTAGCACTGGGGAGGTGGTGTAATCTTATTTAAAGGATGTTTGTAGAGGAGATTTCTGGAATGGCTTTGAAGCGCTCCCCAGTGGGGTTGTTACACTATAGTATATATTGGGTGTAGAGCTGCCCCCAGTGGGGTTGTTAGACTCCAGTGTACCCAGTTCAGAAAAGATCTCCAGACCTGGCTCTTCCACCGAACCCCAAAGCCCAGACGGTTCAGCAGCCCCCCCCACACACACAGAATGAATGAATGAATATTGAACTTGTAGAGAGCAAAACTTTGCCCAAGGGCGTCAAGGCACCTTGAACCATCACAGATGTGTAGCCACGCTTTACAAACCCTGATTGCTTGAAGGTAAATTGGGAGTAGAGCCTGTTTGGTGCCAACTGACACTATGCCCACATTGAAATTGTGACTTCACAACACTGTGAGGATCACCACAAGCTCCCCCCCCCCCCCAAGGGAATGGAGTCCTGCTGTGGGGGCTGGTACCCTGAAGGTCCTGTGTAAACCTCCCTGCTCCTCCTCACTCTGTGCCCCTGCCCACACATTTCGAAGCTTCTATTTATCCGGCCAACAGTGACACCAAAGAGCGCCCATCTCTACTACATTGCCTGGGACTGGCAACAATAAGTGAAGACTTCACTATTAACCCGGCCGCTCAGTTATTAGAAAATATCTGTACTGTTTGACCAGTGAACAGATAAATAATGGAAGTACTATCGTACGCCGACGACACCCAGATCATGGTCTCCCTCACTCAATCTGTGGAGACTGAGGCATCTAACTTCAGGAACTGTATGGAATCTGTAGCAGGTTGTATGACAAAAAACTTCCTCAAATTAAATGGGGACAAGACGGAGGTTCTTGTTTTCGGAGGTAAACATGAGATCTGGTCGGCTGACTGGTGGCCATCTACCCTTGGAACCTGCCCTACACCCACTATTGCAGCTCACAACTTGGGTGTAATATTTGACACCACACTTTCCCTCGACAAACAAGTAAATAGGACCGTTTCCACCTGCTGTGGGGTCCTAAGGATTCTGCGAAAACTCTCTAACTACTTCTCCCTGGACTCTAGGAAACAACTTGCGGTTGCCCTTGTTTCTTCCCGCCTAGACTACTGTAACGCCCTTTATCTGGGCATAAATAAAAGGCTGGTTCAACGTTTACAAGTTGTGCAGAACGCAGCAGCCAGGTTTGTAGTCAATGCCCCTAGACGATCATCTGGCTCTGCTATCAGAAAACATCTTCACTGGCTCCCGATGCAGTCCAGGATAGACTTTAAGGTTCTTTGTCTCACCCACTGTGCCCTTTATGGATCCGGCGCAGAAGACATTAGGTCTCTTGTGTCCTTCTATACCCCAGGCAGGGCCTTGCGCTCTGCCAACAAGAACCTCTTGTCAGTCCCGCGGACAGTGAAGGTCAGATGGGGAGGAAAGGCCTTTTCTGCCCTTGCCCCGAAGCTCTGGAATTCACGACCCAATCATCTCAAGGATCTTGTGTCCTTTGCTCCTTTCCGCAAAGCCTTAAAGACCTGGCTCTACACAGAAGCCTACTTATAGGCTCCCCCTTGGTTTTTGCACTGTTTTCAGCTTTTCCACCCTATGCGCCTTGATGCCACTTGGCAAAGTCTGCGCAATATAAATCCAACTTCATTCATTCATTCATAATGTTCTGGACGACTTTGTGTAGACAGAGAACCTTTCACCAGGAACATCAGCGGAACAAAAAGTGGTCTCAGGTAACGTGGTGGCCAACTTAGAGTGACTTGGAGGAAAGTGTGTGAAACATTTGAAAGTAAGGCTGATACTAGAATGTACAAGATATGAACAAGAGGGAGCTTAATATTGTGTGATATCCACAAGCTGAACACACCTGGCATAAAATGTCACACTTCACAGGGCTTCACCATGGGAGATTGTCCTGAAATTCGTAATGGCATGTGTCTGTCCAGTAATAATTAGGGCACTCCACCAGAATAATATGGGGCCAAAAAATCATGATCTACATATCAAGGTCTAAGATATTGTGGCACTAAGAGTATGTAGTGAACGACTCCCAGGAAAGGGACAAGTTGCCATCTTTGGCAGGAAGGACTGATGGTGGCCCAGGAACTACGTGACCTTGAAAGGTCAGGCAGATACCTGGGACTGCTCCTGCCTTGGTCAGTCTAGCCAGGCTGTCTCCAATCCCAGCGAAATGAAATGAAGTGGATTTATAGGAGCGCACAGTAGTTAGGCGCTAGTAGTTAGTCCTGATAAGAAACTTGGCAAAGTAACTGGCTCTGTGCTCCAGCTAATTTTGTACCTCCCCTATAAGGTAAAGAGACAGGTCAAGTCAAGTCAAGTCAAAAACCACTTTATTCGATTTAGTTAAAAATCATAAAAGCATTCTACAATCATACAAACATCAAAAGGCAGAAAAATTCATGAGCAAATACAAGTGCATCATTCAGTAAACATTCATAAAAATACAAGATTTAAAAAAGCTACAGTGATAATTCATTAATATACAAAAAATACATCATAGTGGGTAAAATACTCAGTAAGATAGACATTTAAAAATGATAACAACATCCATTTCATTTGTCTTCACAAAACACTAATATTTATATCTTTCAGTCTTTTCCTCCTGCTCCTAACCGCAGCGACAAGATAATTAGCCACGCTCCACATAACCCGCGTAGAATCCATTAATTGGAGAAACAGGAGAGCAGGTTTTGCCTGAAGGAAAGCTTTTTCCTTCAACAATGGTACAAGATATTTCTGTCTGGGCTCACTGAAAAAATCACAAAATAGCATAAAGTGCATATTGTTTTGTGCAGAAAGACTATCACATTTACAAACAGGGGCATCCTCCTCCTTAAACCAACCGTGACTGTCACACAAAACTGTATAAATCTGGTTAAACCGAAGTTTAACCAGAAGCCACCTATGAAAGGGGATAGTGACGATGGTAAGGTACGGTTGGATGGTAAGACGCGTAATGGTCAGATAATGGGCTCTGACCGTGGGCTTAAGTAATTGGGATTCTTCCCTCTCCACATTTTTCCTATATACAAAATTGGCCTTCACCCAGACTGAATCTGATTTCTTAAGACCCTGAGGGAAAAAGAAAATATCAGGGCGGCCCAAATCCAAAGAGCACTTCTTTACATGTGAAAGCCAATTTATACTTTTATGGTTATCCAGATTTAAACAATCCGCCAGAATTTTATGGTTAAGAACCAGATTTTTGTTGGTCCAGAGCCTTATCCATAGCAGAATAGGAGCCATAAGAAGGGTATCCGATATATAACCAAACCCCACTTCCTGGTGGACTGAAAACGTAGCTGTGGATTGGGGGAGCCCTAGGGTGGAACGCAGGAATTTATTTTCTTCCCTTTGGATTGTATCGCTATTTACATAGCCCCACAGACCAGCGCCGTACCTGGCTATTGCCAAAGATTTTGCCCTGTATAAATTAAGTAAAGCACTTGTTGGCTTCCCTCCCAGTCTCCTTGCGAAACTTAGGATGGCATTGGTTGAGCTTCTAACCGCTTTAGTTTTGGCTACAATTTGCGGAGCCCAACTCCCCTTGTTATCAAAAATTACGCCCAGATATGTGAAGACTTTAACATTTGTAATTACATCGCCATTACAGTAAAACTGTCTGGAGTTGTTTTTACCAGTCCCTATAGCCATGACATGTGATTTGGAGTTGTTTATCACTAGGTCTAAGGATAACATAAAATCATTAAAAGCATTTAAAAGTTTTTGTAGACCAATGGGGGTCCGTGCTATTAGAGCGGCATCATCCGCGTACAGAAGAACCGGAATACGAGTTTCCCCTGCACGCGGAGTGTCCAAGGACGCAGATAAAAGAGTTTCCTCAAGTGAATTAATATACAGGGTAAATAGCATGGGCGCAAGAATGCAGCCCTGCCGCACTCCCCTACTAGATTTGAACCAGGCGGTACGATTACCTTCCTGATCCATTCTGATCGATGCTTTCAGGTCTTTGTGTAATTCTGCCAAAAAATATACAAGGGGGGGGTCCAAACCCAGCTTTAGTAGCATAGTCCACAGTCTAGCTCTATTGACCAAATCGAAAGCTGTGGATAGGTCCATGAATGCAACATAAATTGACCCTTTTTTGACAGTTGTGTATTTCGAGATTAATAAATGAAGATTTAGGCATTGGTCCTCAGTCCCCCTCCCAGCACGAAACCCATATTGGGCATCAACTAGAATGTTATTTTCTGTGGACCAGGTGTTAATTCTAGCAAGCAGGACTTTACCCAAAATCTTCATTGATGAGTCCAATAATGAAATTGGCCGAAAACACTTTGGGTCATTTCTTGAACCCTTTTTAAAAATAGGTACTATAATTGCACATGACCATGATTTTGGCAACCCCCCCTCATAGACACAATTAAAAACATTGGCTAAAATTTCAGCCCACAATTCAGAATTTAATTTGTATAGGTCCGGCGGCACCCCATCCGGACCCGGGGCTTTATTTGCAGCTGAGCCCAAAATAGCCAGCTCTACTTCTGATTTGGTGAAATCAAGAGTCACGGGAGAAACGGGGGAGTTAGGTATTTTAAACACCTCCGGAGTTTCATTGGAACCATATATGTTGGAAAAGTGATTAATCCAATCAGCTTCCGGTATATTGATTTCAAGGTCCTGATTAGATGTATGAGAGAACAAGGGATTATTAATTATAGCCCAAAATTTGGAGCTATGTTTAAGGGTTATGGGGTCCATCAAAGAGTCCCAGGCTTCATCTTTAATGGCCTTTTTTCGCAATTTAACTGCCAAAGTATATTGTCTTCTTAAGTCTGCTACCAATGATCTATCTCTTGGCAATTGTTTGAGACCTTTCAATAAAGCTGCGTGTGCCTGTGAGCAGGAGTGGTCAAACCACCTACACACTGGGAGCGAGCCCCTCCCTGGTTTGGCTCTAAGGTCTTTCTCAACTCTAGCACAAATGTCTTCAAAAGCACTCACAACTTCCCCTCCCCTCAACTCTCTATTCAAACAAATCCCAAATTCAACTCCCATATCCTGCACAATACGACCATAAAAATCCTCTGGGCAGATTTTGCACCATTTAAGGCGTCTGCCTTGATCTTTACTCCTCACATCTCTTATAGAAGTAGTCCTAACTACTCCTTTGTGCAAACCAGAGAGAGTATCTAGAACCAATAACACAGGGTTGTGGTCACTAAACCCACTGACAATTGCATTATAAAATAATACATAACGAAGGAGCCCTGGGGTCATAAAAAAATAATCTATAATCGTTTCACTACCCCTTGCGTTATACGTAACCACCCGGGTTGATATATCTAAGAACCCTGGTTCATATAAATCATTTGATGAAAGCATGCTTTCCATTGCCACACCCTTTGGACTATGTTCAAAGTGTGGCGGTGAGGTGTAATCAGGAGCGTTTTCATCAATAATCTGGCAATGGGACTCACACAGATGAACATTAAAATCGCCCATCATTATACACTGGACAAAAGTGGTTTGTTTTGACATGTATTTAGTTAAAAAGTCTGAAAGACTATCTAAAACAAAATTAGGGGGTCCACCCTGCATGGAATTATAACAGTTGATCAATACAATCTTGTTCTTGTCTGCCAAACAAATTTCCACCATCTGGAAATAGTGGGAGAAGCTAGGGATTTCTCTGACATTACCAACAATTTTAATTGAAACAAGAAATAGCAAACCTCCTCTGTCCCTACCCGATGTAGAACCCAGGGCCTCAACAAAAAAGGAAGTATATCCTTCTATCCAGAAACCTTTGTCTTTCGTCCAGGTTTCTTGTAGTGCTACAATATCATGATTCTTCACTACTTGTAGCCAGATAAAGTCATCTTGTTTCGCCCGTAGGCCCGCAATGTTCCAAGATAGTAACCGTAAATACCCTTCCCCTAGCTGAAATGGGTCATTAATTACAGAATCGAATCTAACAACAGGTAGGGTCACATCAGTATTAACTTGAAGTTGGCAAATCGAGTTATCCTTTTTGGGTACAGATGCTAGTCATTCAATATCTATGCTATCAACCAGTGCTGAAAACATGTTTGACAAAGGTAGATTGTTAGGTGGTATATTCCTTGCAACATTTACTGCACCATTAGCTTTAGTTGGCTTAGTTGTCCAAACATTAAAAGGCATGGTTGAGATGAGGTTATCCTCTGCCCAGGTGTTTGCACTAGACCGTAACTTAATATTCTCATTCACAACTAACCTATGTGGACGAGGATAAAAAAAACCCAGAGGCATCGCCCGTACCCCTTTACTTACGGGATCAAGAGGAGAGTCATCCCAGAAAAGTCGACTTGCGACGTTCTTAGATTTAAAATTTACAATGATGCAATCTCCAGATACCTCTTTCTTACTTTTACCCACCCAGTTTACCCGTCTACTTGTTACAATGTGATCTGCGATGTTACTTTCTCCCGTGCAGTTGGCATTACACCATTTTTTAACATGCCTGAGCAGAGACTCATGTTGTTCTATCACTCCATCTTCAAGTTTAGGTACATTAACCAGGATAGCAACAAAGGGTGTTGCATCCGGAGGTAAATTTATTGGCGGTACCTTTTTTTCCGGGGCCCCCCCCTGGCCTCTAGGCCTTGTGGAACAACTTTCACCAGGAACAACCTCTGTCATGGGAATATATATACCATTGTCAACTTTTCCTTTTAGTGGCACAGGTAAAAGAGGGGTATTAACTTGTCTAGTTACAGGTGGGTCACCAACTTTAGGGGTGGTGGCTTTAACAATTGAGGAACAGAGAGCCAAAGGCGTAGACAAAACAGGGGCCCGAGCATTAAGAACTTCATTTATACGATCACATTTTGATATAAGGTTCTTAACACAGTCCTTCAGGGTTTCATTTATGTCCGAGGCTATCTGAATTAAGGCAGTCTCAAGCCTATCTGTAAACAGTTTTTCCAATAAAGCCATAATGACTTCCTCCGTCAGCAGAGCTGGCTGGGAAGAAACAGCCGTCAAAGGTGCCGACCCTCCGGCAGTCCCGGAGTTCATAGGGGGGTTAGGTACCACAATTTCAGGTATGGCCGGGCATGGAAGAACTGTAGCCGGGAGTGACACAGTGGATCTACAAGCCTCAATGATCACCCGAGGCTCCAAAGGTATACAGTTTATGGGTGAGGCATGAGAAGTTTCACCAGTCCCGGAACTTAGAACAATGCCCAGTTCGCGCTCGGACTCAGCAATCTGAGATGATAATTCCCCAACCTTGGAAGTGAGATATGTGAGTATACTTGTAGTATACTTAGGCACCTTAGCTTTAGCTTCATCCGCCGCTGCAGTTGTCAATTTGCGCTTACCCATTATGAGAGATTTTAAGGACCTGGCCCGTCCCGTCCCTGGTCGTCCTTGGACGGCCTTAGACGGCCCGCCCTCTGCCCGGGCTCCGCCCGGCGACGCCCGCGCGCGTCCCGCGACGCGGAGGGGTGGGCTGTGCTTTCTAGCGCCTCCGGGCGCGAAGCCGGTGTCAGGCAGGAAGTCCACGCAAAGCCCGCTGGGAGCTGTAGTCTCCAGCCGCTCCAAGGTGGACGATGGCGGCGAGACCAACAGCGTTACCAACCCAGGGGCAGGAGCTGCGTGCTGGCGTGCAGGTCCGGTGAGTGCGCAGGCTGAATGAGACCCCCCGCTCCACCGAGGGGTGGGCTGTGCTTTCTAGCGCCTCCGGGCGCGAAGCCGGTGTCAGGCAGGAAGTCCACGCAAAGCCCGCTGGGAGCTGTAGTCTCCAGCCGCTCCAAGGTGGACGATGGCGGCGAGACCAACAGCGTTACCAACCCAGGGGCAGGAGCTGCGTGCTGGCGTGCAGGTCCGGTGAGTGCGCAGGCTGAATGAGACCCCCCGCTCCACCGAGGGGTGGGCTGTGCTTTCTAGCGCCTCCGGGCGCGAAGCCGGTGTCAGGCAGGAAGTCCACGCAAAGCCCGCTGGGAGCTGTAGTCTCCAGCCGCTCCAAGGTGGACGATGGCGGCGAGACCAACAGCGTTACCAACCCAGGGGCAGGAGCTGCGTGCTGGCGTGCAGGTCCGGTGAGTGCGCAGGCTGAATGAGACCCCCCGCTCCACCGAGGGGTGGGCTGTGCTTTCTAGCGCCTCCGGGCGCGAAGCCGGTGTCAGGCAGGAAGTCCACGCAAAGCCCGCTGGGAGCTGTAGTCTCCAGCCGCTCCAAGGTGGACGATGGCGGCGAGACCAACAGCGTTACCAACCCAGGGGCAGGAGCTGCGTGCTGGCGTGCAGGTCCGGTGAGTGCGCAGGCTGAATGAGACCCCCCGCTCCACCGAGGGGTGGGCTGTGCTTTCTAGCGCCTCCGGGCGCGAAGCCGGTGTCAGGCAGGAAGTCCACGCAAAGCCCGCTGGGAGCTGTAGTCTCCAGCCGCTCCAAGGTGGACGATGGCGGCGAGACCAACAGCGTTACCAACCCAGGGGCAGGAGCTGCGTGCTGGCGTGCAGGTCCGGTGAGTGCGCAGGCTGAATGAGACCCCCCGCTCCACCGAGGGGTGGGCTGTGCTTTCTAGCGCCTCCGGGCGCGAAGCCGGTGTCAGGCAGGAAGTCCACGCAAAGCCCGCTGGGAGCTGTAGTCTCCAGCCGCTCCAAGGTGGACGATGGCGGCGAGACCAACAGCGTTACCAACCCAGGGGCAGGAGCTGCGTGCTGGCGTGCAGGTCCGGTGAGTGCGCAGGCTGAATGAGACCCCCCGCTCCACCGAGGGGTGGGCTGTGCTTTCTAGCGCCTCCGGGCGCGAAGCCGGTGTCAGGCAGGAAGTCCACGCAAAGCCCGCTGGGAGCTGTAGTCTCCAGCCGCTCCAAGGTGGACGATGGCGGCGAGACCAACAGCGTTACCAACCCAGGGGCAGGAGCTGCGTGCTGGCGTGCAGGTCCGGTGAGTGCGCAGGCTGAAAGAGACAGGTGTTTACAGCCTTTCTGAAGGGAGTAGGAGTCTTCAGGCAAGTCAGGTGAGGAGGGAGAGAGTTTCAGAGCTTGGTTGCGCCCACCAGGAAGGCTCCGCATCCCCATTTTGCTTTCCGAAACTTGAGGACCTTAACTGATCTGCTGAGTGAGGTTTTCTAAGAGGGGCATACCATTGGAACATGGTTCTGATTGCTCCAGTCCCTGAGTTGTATAGGGCTTTGTGAACAATGCTTTAAGCATGACACGCATTTTCACAGGTAGCCAAAGGAGCTTGATTAATCCTCAAGAGAGGGACAGATGTTTAGGGATGTCTAGAGTCACTCTTGCCGCTCCATTTTGTACCATTCGCAGCTTTGTTTGTGCCGACCTATTAATCGCGAGAAAAAAGCACATTACAGCAGACATGTCTGAAAGAAATTAGAGGCAGAGCTGCTTGTTTGGACCCTAGTAGAAGGATAAAGGGAAAACCTTTCTGCAGCGTCCTAATGTTCCAGAGGCAAATCGCAACTGTGCGGTTGAAATGATGGTCAAGCGACAAATTACTATGCAGGATAACCCCTATATTTTTCGCTGAGTCTGTGGGGTGGGTAGTGTCCCCAGCATTTAAGGCTACCAGTTGCTATTCTATATGGCCGGTTGGCTCCTAAAGATCAAGACCACCGTCTTATCAACGTTAACACCTTTGGTGCTCATGACGAGCTTAGCTCGCCATGAGGTACAGTGGCGCTTTGCTCATGACGAGCTGAGCTTGTCATTACCACTGCGACACTCCCACGTGGGGATAATTCCCCTGTTGTGCTGAGCGTTCCAAAGAAACGGGTGTGGTCATGACGAGCTCAGCTCGTCATGAGCCCAGTGCCACCATGCTGCATGACGTGCCGAGCTCGTCACGAGCCCCGCAGCGAAGGGGTTAAGTTTCAAACAGTTCTTAACCATCCAAGTGGCCCCTGACTTCATGCAGGTGTTGAAGATAGCCGCAATGGCCTCCGTTTCTTTTGTGATCAACACAATTATTTGTATGTCGTCAGCGTACGACACCACCTGTAGTCCAAAGGAGCATATCAGTTTGGCCTGTGGAGAGACATATAGGTTAAATAGGGTTGGATTCAGGGAAGAACTCTGAGGAACCCTACACAGCCAGATGACACAGAGTCCGATTTAAAGTGATTCACAATCACCGTCTGAGATCTGTCCGTAAGAAAGGAGTAGAGCAGTTTTAGTGCTACACCTTCCAATCCCAGTTCCTGTAGTCACTCTGTAAGCAGGGTCGGGAGATGGTGTCAGAAGCTGTGGACAGATAAAAAAGGATTAGTATCTCAGCCTGCACTGCATCAACCAGACATCTAATAGTATCAGTTGCTGATACCAGAGCTGTGTCAGTCCCATGTTTGGTTCTGAAGCCAAATTGTGACCTATCCAACACTCTGTTCCTCCACGTAGTCCATAAGCTGGTGGTTAAGGTCTTTCTCCTAAATTGTTGGCTGGGGTGGGAAGCAAAGAAATAGCACAGCATTTACCCCACAGGTTAGGGAATGGCCAGGTGTTGCTCCAACCACAGGCTGGTGCTGGTCACAAGTGTGGCACTTACTGTACCCTCCTGAAAGCACTGCTGGACCTGTGGGGGATTCAGAAGAGGACTGAACCTGCTGCATGAAGATCTGAGAAGACCCATTAAGGTCTGGATCCTCCCTCTTTGTACCCAGGACTAAGAAGGGACTTCCAGGGGTCAGTTGGCTGATCACCTGTTCCAAGCTGCAGGAATGAAATATACTACAGTGGCCTTTTTTAGCTTTCCCAGCTGACCAGTTCCAACCAGACTTGCCCTGCACCCTGCTGCTGGCCTCTCTTAGAGTGAGTCTTGACCCCCAAGTGGTTTCACCATTGTCCTCGACCACTGAGTGGGGTCAGAGTGTACTCCTCCATATCCTAAAACCGGGAAGATAAAAACATTTTGGCTCTGGGTATCTCCAGAGGAGCAGGACTGGCTTGCCGGGCCTATCCAACAAATGATTGTTTCCGCCAGGCCAAAGATTCCTTCAGCTCTCGCTCAGAGCTTTTCTGCAGCAGGAAATCCTTTTCAGCTGACCAAATCACAACAGTATAGAGCCTACTGGAGCCCCGTTCAGCTCCCGCCTGTAGCCTTGCCTCACTGAAGAAATCCGAGCTCCAAAAAAAGTTACTAAGTTCGAAATTGGTTCAGGCTGTTTCTTGTGATGTCTTTTGACTTTATTCCTTTATTGGTACTGTGTAAATACTTTACACATTGACTGTAAGTGTAGCCTGCCTGCCCTGTTCCATTGCTACTATACAGTCGTGCTGAGGTTTATTTAGTTGCTCTAAGAGTTCTCCCTCACAACAACTGTGATTAATATTTAAAATGTTTGAGGGGCACTAGAGGGCGCACACACGGAATGGCCGCCTGATTGCGTGGCTCCCGTTCCTTGCACCATTTATCCTTCCCTAATCCTTACCTACTGGAGGGCTGCTGCTCCCCAAAGTGGCTGCACTTGTACCGTGGATTGTCCCCCACACTCGTTCCAACTCTGGAGCCTCTGGATGCGACCAGCGGCGTGAAATCGTCCGGTCAATCTACACCGGCACAGCCCCTGGAGCTACTGTGCTGCGGCGGCCGGCCGCTCATCGCCACGAGAGTCCGGTGCGCTTCCTGTGGGGGCGGGCCCTGAGCGCGAGCGGACCTACGCGAGCGGCGGCGCCCCTGGCCGCGAACCTTCAGCCTGGACCCCTTGTCTGACCGCTGTGAGGCTGCCTGCAAACCCGACGCTGCCCTTTATCCTGTGCCTGACTGGGGCATCGCACCTGGGGACAATCGCCCGAGGTTACCGCGACGCGCGGGAGCCGGCGCTGGACACGCCATCTTGAATTTCTAACCCCATTGCTGGCGCCTGGAGGCTCTGTCAAGCTGTGACCTACCACATCGCACTGCTGGAAGCCGAGGTGAGAGGGGACCGTTCTGCTCTTCAACTGGCCTGCGACGCTTCCCTCACTGCGAGCCTTCTCCTGTCCCTGTGCATATTCGATACTGAGGGCGGACGTGGCGCGCATGGCGCCTGTGGAACTACTGTACAGATAAGGCCTTGGGCTGCGGCGTAGCTTTTGGTACCCGCTTGCCCGGGGATATTTGTGGAGGTGAGCGACCCGCTACTTTGTGCCCTGGTGCTCTACATGTTATCCTGGACTCCTGTCAGGGTTGTGGTCCTGAGTGGTGGTGTAGTCGTGAACCTCTGGACGCAGCCCGAGCTCTGCTGTGTGTGCTGCTCTGGGCCCGTGGCGACCGGGACCGTTGAACTGTGTGCCACAACTACGCTGTGGACGTCCGGTGCGCGGCTCTGACCGCTCCCGCTTGGTGTGCACTCCTAGCTGTTCCCCTCTGACCGGCGCTTTGCCACACGCCTTTACCAAGGATATCCCAAGTGGGGTGTCGCCTTGTGGAGTCCTGATCCTCGGAGTGTGGCTCCGCCGCTGCCCATTGCTCCACGACTGGCTGCACAGCCCCACACAGCCCTGCCTGGCCGGAAAATACCTACTACCGCCGAGGTTCCCAAGACGGAGCGGCGTAGGAAATGGGAGAGCACGATGGTGCGCTCCGAAAACGTCAGATGAAACTCAGCTTTGATGGCGCAAAGAAAGGGTCTAAGACAGGGGCTGCGGAACAGGGGCCTAGTGGCGCGGATCCTGCAGCTGCGCCCTCCCCTTCTAAAGACTTGGATATGCACCCGCTGCTCTTAGAAATGCGGCAGGGATTCGCCACTGTGGTGGACAAGGTGGACAGGATGTCTTCTAGAATGGACGCCTTGGTACATAAAGTGGACCAGCACGAAGAACGACTCACTGCAGCGGAGCAGCGGATATCCGACGGCGACGACATTACCGCTTCCCATACGTCCCAACTCGCCCGCATGGACAACTTATTGCGAGTGATAGCAGCCAAGAATGAGGACTTGGAAGCTCGAAGTAGACGTAATAACATCCGCGTCACGGGTGTTCTGGAGTCCACGGACACTGGACGGATGGAACTGTATGTGGAGAGACTCCTCCGAGCATCGATAGGTGAGGATGCCTTCTCCCCACAATTTATAGTAGAGAGGGCACACAGATCGTTAGCACCGATTCCTAAACCTGGAGCTCCGCCCAGACCGGTTATTGCCCGTTTACTCAACTATCGCGACCGGGATGTCGCGCTACGGGCGGCCCGGACCAAACAGAACTTGCATTACAACGGCGTTACCTTCTCTATCTACCCTGACTTCACCCCCCTGGTGCAGGAGGAACGTCGCAAGTTTCTGGCAGTTAAAAAGAAGCTTAGGGAGGCACAGCTGGACTATGCCCTGCTCTACCTGGCGAAGCTGCGTGTGACACACCAGGGTCGACAGAGATTCTTCACCAATCCGCAGAAAGCTGAGGACTACTTGAAAGCGGTTCGCAAAGCGCAAAAGGAAGATCGGAGAAACAATGATGACCTCGACGAAGACCCGCCTCGAGTAGACAATGAGGAATGAGAGGTCACTCTCTGTATGGCTTTTGATCAAGGTTGCTTTTTCTCCTCGCAGCCACTGGGGGCTACTAGACCTCTCCGTTGGTAAAGTATGACAAGGACCACCATCTCCTCCCTGGCCTACACCGAGGGTGGTACAGAATGGTAGGCTACTGGGAGGAGATGTGGCTGTGCGCCCTCGATGTTGTTTTCCCTACGGGTATACCCCCCTTGTGGATACATGTTACATACGTTGAGGGAGGGTGGAGGGTGGGGGGATGTGGATATGGATGGCTGCTGGCATGATTGGGATGCAGTAGTGGGTGGGGGGCTGGGGCAGTTGTTAGGGGGGGTGTTTTGTTCTGCGGGAGGTTGGGGAAGCTGTGTGGGCGGCACGTAAATTTGCACCTTTCAAGTGCTAATACTGGACTTGTATCGACCACGAACTGTAACACTTATATGCCGACCTTAAGACATGGCGGGTTCAGGGGTTGATGCACGCTTGAATTGTATGTCATGGAATGTACGGGGTCTAAACAATGCCAAAAAATGTCGCAATGTGATTGCATACTTAGAGCGTCATAATGTTCAGATAGCTATGCTACAGGAAACGCACTTGTCACCACGGACACACCCCACCTTTGCATGCAAATGGGCTGTCGCTCGGACATTCTCCTCCTATTCTACATATGCGAGAGGAGTCGCTATCCTAATAAAACGTGCGATACCCTTTCATATATGTGGCGAACTGGCTGATGCGGAGGGCCGATATGCCTTGCTGTGGGGTCGCCTGGGTCGCGATACCGTCACTTTGGTCAACTGTTATGCCCCCAATACAGACACACCCGTATTCTTCACTGCACTCTGGGGGAAGATCCTGCATGTAGGATCCCGACATGTTATTTGGGGGGGAGATTTCAATTTGGCATTGGACCCACACCTGGACCGGGCAGACGGGGTGTCACAATACAAACCTAGATCTAGGGAAGTGCTGGGAGACCTACTCATGGAGGGAGACCTAGTAGACGGTTGGCGGTATATGCACCCCCACCGAAAGGAGGGCACACACTTTACATCCCTGACGGGCACATGGGAAAGACTAGATTACTTCTTCACCACCAGAGAGATGTGCGCGGGGGTCACCAGACTAGAACACCTCCCAAGGACATACTCGGACCATAGCCCCGTCCTGATGCACCTGCAGGTACCTGGGTGGGACACTCCTAGGCCGCAATGGCGACTGCAGCCAGCAGCCCTTCTGGACACCGTGTTCCGCACCGAGTTTGGAGAAGAGATCGCTGCCTTCTTCCCTAACAAAAAAGGCTCTGTTGATTCAGTCGATAATATTTGGGAGGCCTTTAAAGTCACAGTGCGAGGCTATTGCATATCGAAAAGTTTTGGGGTCCTACGTGATATCCTACGTACGATCCGCAAACTTGAGAGCGAACTTAAGGGACTGGAGGCTAGGATGGTAGAGGGTGACGCCTCAGACGTCCATGCAGAGTTTAGGGATAAACTGACACAGTATGAGGAGGAAGCTGACAGAGAGGCCAAATTTAGAGGGAAACACTGGCGAGCGCGTAGATATTGTGAAGGGGACAGGCCGGGCAAGGCGCTAGCGCTGCTTATGCGGCCGCCACGCACTAACAACACAGTCTTGGAACTGCTAACTGACCAAGGGCACACGCTCAGAGATACCGATGACCTCCTTTCTGCCTTCCTTTCACATTATCGCACTTTATAAACCTCTACCGCCGCCTTGGATATATCATATGATACATTCCTGGGTGACGTTGCCCTCTGTTGGCTTAGTGACAGCGACAGGGCATTCCTGGCTGCCCCCTTTGAACTAGACGAAATTCGGGATGCCATCATGTCACTGCAAAATGGGAAGGCGCCCGGCCTCGATGGGTTGCCTGCAGAGTTTTTTAAAACATATATTGACATTATGGCCCCGGTCCTTCGCGAAGTCTTTGAGGAATCGCTGAATGACGGACTCCTCCCTCGAACAATGCGCGAAGTCGTAATACCGTCGCTGTTAAAACCTGGAAAAGATCCCACCATTTGCGACTCTTATCGCCCACTTTCGCTCCTCAATTGCGATGTAAAAATATTGGCGAAAGTGCTGGCCACCAGACTATCTCTCCTCATGACCCGGATTGTATTGCCGGATCAGTCTGGCTTCGTTCCAGGTCGCTCCACCTCTCATAATTTACGCACTCTGTTTTCTCTACTGCACACTGTGCATCCTAAAATCCCTGTCGCTGCAGTCTTTCTCGACGCCACTAAAGCCTTCGACTCGGTCGAATGGACGTACCTTTTCACGGTACTGACGCGAATGGGCTTTCCTAAACTTTTCATCTCGTGGATTCAGCTGCTATACACGCGACCGACGGCGAAAGTCCTGATCAACGGTCACCTGTCCGCCTCTATTGATATTTCCAGAGGCACCCGTCAAGGGTGTCCGTTATCCCCTCTCCTGTTCGCAATAGCTGTTGAACCCCTAGCCTGCAGGCTGCGTCAGCTACATCGGGAGTGCGCGCTTCGCTGCTTCCAACGTCAACTTGGTGTATCGTTATACGCTGATGATATAACACTTGTTGTCAAGGACCCTGCATGTAACCTGAACCCCTTACTTAGAGAGTTCGTCACTTTCGGCGGGATGTCCGGGATACATATCAACTGGACTAAATCGCAGTTTTTCCCGCTTACGGAGGCCGTGGTAGACTTCCCCCTTGACTACCCCCTGGAATGGTGCCGATCAGAACTTCGGTACATGGGTATCCAGATCTCGCGTGACAAAGACGAGACACTACGCTCCAACTATGGTGTGGCAATTACGAAGTTGACTACTCAGGTGGATCGCTGGATATCCCTCCCCCTCTCCATGGCGGAACGGGCATCACTCATTAAAATGGTGGTGCTCCCCCGATTCCTCTACCTCTTCTTAAACATCCCGTACTACCCGGGAGCGTTTTTCTTCAACACATTGAGATCGGAACTTTGTCGGTTGTTCTGGGGGGGTAAAAGCCCGAGACTGAAGTGGTCTGCGCTGATTCAACCGTATGACAAAGGGGGATTTGATGTCCCTGACTTTGATGTCTACTACCTATGTGCTCAAGCACATTTTGCTTACCACTGGATGATCCCCACTCCTTTTATGCCACAGTTGGCAGTGGAAGACTGGATTGCGAATCCACTTCCCCTCAATGGGCTTCTCCATTGCCCACCCTCAATTGTCACCACGCCGTATACGTCTGTCACATGTACAATCGAAGCCTGGCGCCGGGTGGCTAAAAAGCTGGACTGTGCCTTGCTATATTCCCCTCGGATACCCCTGGCATATCACCCTAAACTTGAACTCCTATGTGAACAGGGTTTCCGCACACTCTGCAGGAAGCTACATATCAAATGTTGGGGCGATCTATTTACGGCTAAACGATTTAAAACTGCGGACCTCTTTTTTGCTGCGCACAGTCGCACCCCGCTCGAGGTGTTTTACTACTTGCGGCTGCGCCAGGGACTGAGGGAAATCCTACCTGACTTCCCGGATGAACCCGAGACTACATCTCCTTTGCATAATATGCTCTGTTCCCCAGATGGCTCACACTTAGTGTCGGGCATGTATCGTCATATCAGGTTAAGTGCTCCAGTGACGGAGACCTCAGCTCGCTCGCGCTGGTCCGCTGACCTCACCACTGAGCTCACTGATGAGCAGTGGTCATACTGCTGTTCCCTTACAGCCCGTATATCGGCCAGTAGCAGACTCAAAATAATCCATTTTAAATTCCTGCAACGCTTGTATTATACCCCAGTGAAGAAATTTAGGTTTCAATTGACTGATAATGACAAATGCGAACGTTGTCGAGCGGACCATGCTGGCTTTTTACATCTCGCCTGGGAGTGTCCTTCGATCCATGCTTACTGGCAGCAGGTGCTGACTGCTCTCGAGTCAATGACCGGGATAACCATAAGTTTTGACCCATTACTAACGCTCCTAGGACACACACCACACATTCCCACGACATGTAGGAAATTCGTAGACATTGCGTTGCTACTTGCGAAACGACGAGTGGCATGCAGATGGGGGCGTGGCAGGGCCCCCAAGTTTAAGGAGTGGCTCATGGACATGACATACAGCCAAGAACAACACACTACCTTTGCTGAGCTGCTTCCGATTACTACCAGGCCCAGGGACATATGGGGACCACTTACAACCTACCTACTGGCTCAAACTGGGACTGATCTTCCAGATGACGGCGAAGCCCAGACATAACATACACACCCACTTCAGATGGCCTCGCACGGGGAGGCTTCCGACTACACACGCCAACACACATTGCGCATGCATGTTCCCGCATGCATGTTCCACCCGATGTCGTGGGCCATAGATAATAGGCCACAGTTCTCTTAGTACACACTAGACACATTCCTTTCCCTTCCATTGTTACATACCGAGTTGTGACTCCCCCTTTAGTCTATACCAATTACCTGTGCTCACCCTGATAGCACGTCATGACGCTCACCTGATTGCTAAGCCGTATGTCGAATTCATGTGATTACACAGTCATATTCTGTACGTGATGTATACTCTGGATGCTTTTTCTGTCGTCTTTACAGCCTCACCCTTGTATTGTACTATGTTTTTCTTTTTCAAAAACTAATAAACAAAGTTTAAAAAAATATATATATTTAAAATGTTTACTCATCCCTCTCACTTAATACTGCAATTTCTTCTAATTGCATTGTAAGTTTTCATGCTTTTTGAATTGATTTTTCACTTTGATTCCTAAATGTATGTGACTCAAAATAAATAGGTTATTATGTATATGTTTTATATCATGTTTATATTTTGATATGTTCACCAACATTATACAGAACCACCAGGATTTCATGATTTGCAAAAAAATCACAAAATCAGCTTTTTTGTAAAAATGCTGAGATTTTTACAAAAGTGCCCGCAAAATATTTTTTAAAAACTGGCATTCATCCTCTCTTTACTGGCGCTCTGTGCTACCACTGAGCCATTAAAGGGAGGGTGAGCAACAGACAGGAAGTAGAGGTGATAAATTCCTCTGTTGCCTGCCTTTGAAATGCACCTCGCCCCTTCCTGAGAGATTAGTCTGCAGGCCGCCTCACATCTTCGTGTGCCCCCTGCAGATCCTGCAGGCCATTTGAAAACACCAGTTGAAGTATTTTTGTGGTGGGCACATATTTTGTCCACCGCAAACATACCGCACCTTTTTAGCTTTTGGGCCGCTTATTTTGCTTATTTTGGCTGTGAAATTTGCCACCTAAAGCCACAAAATCCTGGGGTGTCTGATTATAGTCTTCAAAGACAGGGAATGCATTCTGGAGCTGAAGGTATCCAGGCATCTAGTCCTATGATGGTTTTTAAATCTTCTGAATTTCTTAAGGGGGTAGAGCAAGTTTCATCCAGAGACAGAGTTGGGAGGGAATGGCTAGACAAAATGGTATGTCTGAGTATGGGATAAGGGAAGGATGTGGGGAATGTGTGTGTTATGTTATGGTGAATGCAAGTGTTTTGGTTTATGCGTTGTATTTGTGGTATTTGTATGTTCTCAGGGGCGGCTCCTCCACTATGATGCAGGAGTGTCGCCCCACTGCTTTCTCCCAGTGCGAAAAGCCAAAACATTAAATGGTAATAACTTTTAGTTATTACCATTTTATGTCTGCTTTGAGGGTGGGCAGGGCTGATCGGCTCTCTGAGCAGGGCAGGGGATTAGTGGTTTGCCCACTCCTGAGTGCGCAAATGCTGTTTCGTCAGCCCTCCCTGGCCGGCCAAACCATGTGCACATTGCCCTTCTCAAGCCTGCATGGAGAACATGCACACCCCTCTAGCCCCTGGCTGAGCGCTGTGTCACGGTGCTCCATACCAATCACAACGCTGCATGCAGTGCTGTGATTGGCTTAGGGGAAGGAGCCTGGCTGACTGCTTCCTGTTCCTGTCGTTGGCAGGAGGAGAGCAGACGTGGGACCCGGGAGTAACGTAGGCATTTATTTATTTATTTTTAATTATGACATCCCACACACGACCTCCCCCACACTTCCCACCTGCGAGCCATGCCGGCCTCTACTGTGTGTTCTTTTATGTGTGGGTGTAGTGTTTTAGGTGTATATGTGGATGTATTTGATAGAGTTTTTTTGTGTTTTTGAGGATGTGTGTAAATGTGTGTTTGTATCCGTGGATGTGTTTGTTTTGTATTGGTGAGGATATGTGTGGATGTGTCTGTATCTATGGATGTGTGTGTCTGTGTTTGTTTTGATGTTTGTGAGGATGTGCTGCATTGAATGTATATATGGATATTGATGGTTTTGATTCTTTTTATTCTGATTCTTTGAGTGCATGTGCGGATGTGCGCTTCGGTTTGCCGTGCTCATGCCAGTGTGCTCATGCGGGTAGCGCCTCAGATGTAGGGTGACCAGACGTCCCGGATTTCCCTGGACGGTCCCGGTTTTTGGAGAAGTGTCCCGGCGGCCCGACACCTTTCTCTAAATTGAAGAAATGTCCCGGTTTTTGGGTAGTGCTTGGGTCATTTAAAGAAATTTCCCGGTTTTTAAGGGAGGGTTGGGTGAACCTGCACGTTAATCACAGTGTTATGCAGGCTGACATTTTGACGGGCCCTCTTAGAAACTGGGACAGAAGATCCCTTTTATAAACTCTCTTGCTGTGCTGCTTCACCTCATTTAAGCAGCACAGCAGGATTTAATAAGGTGTGAATCAGGGCTGCAGAGGCCAAAGGGCACGGATCGGTCCACCAGCAGCCAGACCCTGGAGCTCTTCGCAGAACCGGAGGTAATGCGAAAATATTTTTGGGAAAGAACACAAATATAAATATATAGTCCTATTTCTATGTCTGTGTCCATCCCGGTTTTGCCTTCTTAAAATCTGGTCACCCTACTCAGATGCTGGTTACGGGTGGTTCTCACCGAGTCTTGCTGGTCATGCAGTTGTCTTACCCCACTGCTCGCTGGGCCTCACCTTTGTTTCGTCCTGCGAGACATGTTCTAGTGTCTTGACAGACACAGAGTTGGTAGCAACTCCCCTGTGGGAGTGGGCACACTTGCACCCCCCCATGCATCACTCACAGGTGCCACGAGTGACGTGAGCCTGTCAATAAAAGGGCCCGGGCGAACGTGCTAGTGGCCAGTTGAATGATCATAGCCCCCGTGTCTGTGTCTGTGTCAGTCATGTAGCAGCATGTGGGCCTAGAGCCCACAACACAACACTGGCGACGAGGCGGGTCTGACAGCGCGTCCTGCGTCTCGGTGCTTCATCATCCCTCATGGGGAGGGAATTAGCCCAGGATGTAACTCTCCCACAGCCTGAGGAGCGAGCTCGACACCGTCACAGAGTGACGACCAGAGACTGGCTGTCTCCCACCCTCACTGGCTCGGGCAAAAAAGGAGAGGGAACGCCGCTACCTAAGTCCGGTGAGAGCGTGATGAGCCTGCTGCCGCGCTCTGTCTGCCATGGCATGAGCTGAAGAGCCCGCTGCCCCCCACGGAGATGCTTGCATCACCCCTGAGTGCAGTGGTGGTAAGCCGCAGTGTCGGCCAGCTAGCGAAGCATCGCGGCACAGCTGAACATCCCCCCTGCAGCACCCACACAGGTGGGGAGAGTGAGCCACCATATGGCACCCCAGCAGAGTGCAGGCGTCAGCAAGCCCCGCCACAGAAGAGTGCCTGCGGATGCCTGTGAACAAGAGCAGCTGTGGCACCTGAGGTAGGGCTGGAATTTCCCCGTTAGGACACGCTGCGCCCCCAAACAGCAACTGCCCTGTGAGTGCTGGGGAGGAAGTGACAGTGAAGCACCATTGCGGGGAATAGGTCCGTGCCCCCTTACCTGCTCAGGCGCGTGTAGGCTGTCTCGCCCGATGCTAGCTGCCCGCGCAAAGAAGTGCTGTAGCAGAAGACTCCAACCCCACGCAGCGACTGGCCCGTGGGAAACGGCCTGGAGAGTGCCTCTACCTCATGCACCCAGATGTGTCCCCTAAATGAAGAGGTCCGCCTAACTCTGACATCACGCTTGTGATCGGAGAGACGGCTACAGCGGCTGGAAAGCAGCGCGCTGCGCCACCTGGCGGTCGCCTGGGTGTGCCACAGTGTCCCAGAAGAAGCAGCACAATAAGAAGTGATGGCAGTAGGAGGAACCGCGTTACCAGTTACCATTTTATCACTGATTAGTCCCTCAGGCGTCCTCAGCCCAAACCCAGCTCCCGCACAGTGCCTGCCTGGGAATTTAAGCGCCACAACGCCCACGAGGAAGGAGGCTGCCTCAGCCAGCGAAAAGGGCAAACCTGCAAGCAGCGCCACCTAGCGGCTGCCTGCCTGCACCACACCGTGAGCCTAACTCACTCGCTCACAAGCAAAATCCACCCTGTGGCCAACATTGCACACCACACCCACGTTGGCCCCCATGCAAGCAGCGCCACGTGTCGGCACCACACAGAGCCCTGCATCAGCCCTTCCAGCACCCAAAACCTGCAGCAACTAGGGCAAGCCACCACAATGACTGTAGCACCACCGGTGGCTCCACAGAAGTAGCACGCTGAAGAACGGACATACTGCCTGGCCAGAGCAGATAGCCAGCGGTGCCCCGAGACCGGGGTCATGAGCAGCAAGGCAGTGCATGAAGTCACACAACACTGCCCACAGAATTGAACAAGTAGAATAAAAAAGAGAGGGCAGGTGCCCACACCACTGAACAGATCACTGTGCAGCCCAACCACAAGAAAGAGGAAAGAGTGGGAGGCACTGAGCATTTCTCAAGACGTCACAGTAATAGACTGATCAAGATAGCGCCACATGCCCCATGGGCTGCCTGTCAGGTTGACGGAGAGACTGCTCACTCTGCAAAGAGCATGCCATCAGCGGAGGCCCAACGCCACCACAAGTGAGAAGAGCGAGCCACACGCCCCTAGCGGTGAATGACTACCACCGCAAGGAGGACCAGCAGGCACGCTAGGTGCCAGAAGAGGGCGCCCAAATAGAAGACGAAAGGTGAGCAGTCTGAGGTGCGCGCCACATGCACCCAGAAACGCCACATGCACCCAGAAACGCCACATGCACCCAGAAGCAAGTCGGCACAGGTAAATGCCCAGGAGGGAAGGAGACCTCTCCAGAGAAATAAAGCACTACTGGAGACAGCAGGGAGATCCCCCACATCTCCACAGCAGCAACGGAGCCCGGAAGGGGCCAAACGCAGCACAGTGTCCTCCCTCAAACAGCCTCAAGAAGGAGTTGTCAGTGACCCAAGACAGGCAAGAGGAGAGTTGCACACCACAAGTGGCCAGCCACCATCACAGCTCCCTACTGCTTGTGGAAGCAATTCCCAGAAAAGGGAACACCCGAAGTAGGAGCTTCAAGAAGCTGCCTGAAGAAGAAGCACCCGAAGTGACTGGCTGCTCGCCACGCAGCCGCGAAGAGCGACAGAAGTCTCGCCTGCATGGTCCAGAGGCCATTGAAGTCAGTAGGCGATTTTGACCTTTTTAGGAACAGGGTGCATGGCACAGCACCCGGAGAAGAAGCGAAAGAAGAGTGGCGATCCAGTCACCTGGAAGAGCTGGAAAAACACAGGGGCGCTAGAGAGAACAAGAGGAGAAGCCCGAGGACTCGTAGCACCCCAAGTCAAGAGGACCCCCAGAGACACCCGACAGCCAACAAGGTGGACCGACGGCCCTGGAGACAGCACCAAGGGAGAACCAAATGTAAGCCACAGCAAGTGCAAACCGCGTTGCTCTCATCGCTTCACAGTGCGACCGTCCAGCCCCGAGTGTCGGCATTCGGGGTCGAACGGCATCCCTGCTCCTGACTGCAAATGCCAGTACAGATACAGAAAAGGCAGAGACATGCAGCTACGACGTCCCGCCAGAAACCTCCTCTCCTAGCCGGACGTCTACACCCGTCATCCAGGCCCACTGGCAACTACATCATCAGTGCTATGTGCATGACACTGCACTCAGCAAGAAACGTGGAAGTGTGACCGGAGGGTCCACGCCAAGAATCGGACTACTGACCTAGGTCAGAAGGGGAAGTCGTGAGTGGCCGGGCCAGACAATGAAGAGAACCCAAGCTACAAAAGGAGCGAATCCTGATATAGCAACAGCAAGGGAAGACGGTGATAACCCGAGAAGGAACTGGCAATAGCACCGCGGGAGCTGAGAGTAAGCAGCAAAGCCTGTGCGAACCGTGTCTCATGCCTCACATTTCTTAGCGTGTCTATCACTCCCCTGTCACCAACGTCCCAACAGCCTAAGGAGTTCAAGTGCATGGGATGCAACCGTCACCCCAAAGGAATGGGAGGCACCTGGCCACTCCCAGCCTCAAGTGACCGACTCAAGACTGAAAGCCTGCAACCATCAAGGCAAGTCATCACCCGCCATTGTCCAGATTCACCACACGGCTGGCAACGCCATCATGCCAGTCCTCATCAAGTGCTACTACCAACACCATCTCGAATGCCAATGGATTGGAGTCCTACACTGTTGCCAAAACTTGCAGACAAGCAAAACCCTGCTGCAGCAAAAGCATGTCATGACCAAGACCCACACACCCTAAAGGTTTGTGCGAGCGACTGGGTACTGGCTCCTAGGTGCTCCTGCAGCTGCCCCCAGTCTGCACGCAAGCAGCCTCAGTGCAGCCTACAAGCAGTCCCGTGGCAAACACGATGAGGCGCCTCCCCAGGCGGGAGAGTTGGAAGAGACATTGCCTCACCGACAAGTCACAGGATACAGCACAACAGTCCAACAGAGACTTCAGACGATCCTGCAACACCTCCGTGAACTCTCACTAGGGAGTCCAACCATGCCATTGATGCCCCCTATTTAATAAGCTGTTACTACACACCACATACCGTCCTCAATGTCACTGAAGGGGATCCACCTAGGACTAACAGACACGTGTCCACAGGCCCACTACAAGAGTGCAGCTGGCATCTCTATGCCAGTGTTTGTGTCCTGGGCCATCGAGGGTAAATTATGAGTACCCGCCGAGGTTGTCCTGCTGCAGTTGGAGTCACCAGTTATAGTCTGCTGTATTCCTCATGCCGGACCCGAGAAGATGATAGACCCTGTGATGTACATTTCATTGTTGTTTATCCCTACATGTTGGACTAGGGAGACTTTGTTTTTCATTGAAATTTGGGAGGAATGACAGACACAGAGTTGAAAGCCACTCCCCTGTGGGAGTGGACACACTTGCACCCCCACACCAATCCCTCACATACGTTACGAGTGACCTGAGCCTGTCAATGAAAGGGCCCGGACGCACGTGCTTGTGGCCAGTTGAATAACCATAGCCCCAGTGGCTCTGTCAGTCATTTAGCAGCATGTGGGCCAAGAGCCTACAACACAACATCCTTCATCTACCACCCTCTCTGCCCCACCCATCACTCCCGGTCCACGTGCATATGTGCCTCGTGCAAGGCTGTCTGCAGGGCAGCAGGCCACGCGAAGGCCTTGTTAAGCTCTGGCGCAGTCCCCGATGTTCACCAGCGGTCTGACTCCTGCGAGGTGCGGCACAGTGGAGGCGAGCCGGGTGGCCAGTCCCCAGTCTACATTCCCGCTTGGCCTCAGCACTCTGTCGCTTATGCGGCGACCACCAGCAGGACCAACCCCGAGACCAGTCTGCGGAGCTCCTTCTGAGGGAAGTCATGTGTTAACCTCTAGCGCCCCGGAGCACCAGGCACAGGTCGAGTGAGGCGTGCGGCTATGAGGAGAGAAGCACTGAGAAGAGTGGTAGTAGGGGTCAGCAAGGTGTGGCGGACTAGGGTAGGGGGCGACAGTGCATGTGTGGGCTTTGGGTGCAGGTCCGCGGGGTGTGATGAGAGGTGACACTTTCCGAGGCTGGTTGGCTCCGCTTCTCACCCCACGTGTTGGCGGCAGCTCTGCTGGGATTTTAGCAGAAACCAGATTACAGCATAGAAGGGTCCTTGAACAAGCAAAGGGCTGCTGGAGTAATTAAAAATGAATAGACTTTTCTCAATCGTAAGGAAAACGTGATCCCAAAAAGGGAAAATAACATTCATCAATAGTCCCTGCATTGTGGTACCCGAGGGCTTTACCATCATTACCAGCGAGCCCTCCAATACAGACACGTTAAGGATTACAGCGGCAGGGTGGAGGAGGGAGGGGAGTGATGCTACTTCAAAGCACAACTCCTGTGACGCGAGCATTTCACCAGAGGACGTCAGAACAACTGCTGTTTCCCTTTCAATTTCCTCGGCTGTCACCTGATCAATTAAAGTTGAGATGATAAATCAACCCTCCATCAGAGACTGTTTTCCACCAGGCGCTTCACAACCAGCAGGATCCGGGAACCACAGGCTGCATGAGCTCTAAGTCTCAGCCTTTAATTTTACCTTCCAATTCAATCCTAACAGCCACTGGCTTTAAAACACCGATCACCGCCTTTCAACAACCCACTTATTCTCTGAAAGCCGTAACAATAGAGGCTTTTTAATAAGTGACCCTCCAACCAATGGTAATCCATCTATTAACCAATCAGAAATCATCTTGATATATGGTGTGGATATTTTAGAATAGGAAGAGTGGAATGGGGCTTGTGAGGTTCATTTAGGAGCGCCAATGAATATTGGTCCTTCATCAGGTAATTCACTCGCCAGCTCCCAAAATAACACAGATTTAATGGAGGAGCTTCCAAATCTAAACAGCCCCTATCAATGGAGCTGCACTTTTAACCAAAGAAATGGCTCAGAACATAAGGGCATTTCCACACCACCAGTTTATGTGGTGTTGCAGACTATGGGGCAGTTGCAGCAACTCCTACTAAAATGGCAGACACCATGGGAGCTCACTCAACTGCCTTGGCAGAACAATAAAGATTAAATTGAGGTTCAATTGACTCAGTTCTACCCATCCATTATTTCAAGTGAAGGATCTAACCCTTCAAAGGATGGAATCACATTTGGGCAACCTGGCTAGACTCGAGGACATAGTCAACCTTTTGCAACTCCTGCCAATAAAGTTAACTTCAACCAAACTTCTTCCTCCAAATAAGTGTAACTGTTCCCCTACTACAGCAGCTAGTCCGCCTAAACAAGTGTCTGACATGCAATTTATAGATAGAAACACTGTGCACAACTGTGCTACAACTCAGACAGAAGAATTCCCTCCAATATCAGAATTGAATCAACCTCAAATGTAGGATCACTTGTCAGAGCTTGATTTGACCGCTCCTACGGCTGACTGAGCTACCATTGTTTCTACAATCGTAGCTCAACACCTGGCTCCTAACGGAGCTTTTAAACCTTATATCAGTAAGCGATGCTTAAAAAAGCTGAGGAAGCTAAAAAACATAATCTATACAGACGGACACTAATTCTTCTCACAAATCTCCTAAACCACCCCAGAATACCCTAAATCTTATCCAATATTTAGCAAAGAAAGGTCCAACGTGGGAGTTGAGCACACTGAATGTGTACCCATGGTTTTTGACACCAACTTGAATGACAATAGTTCAATTGAGGCAATAGGTAATACACTGAATATAAACACCGCCCCTCTACTGGACGTCAAACAACCACTGCAATGGGATATACTACTGTGCAGAGCAAGTCGCCGTCTCCCTTAAATAACCAAGCCTGCATTGGTCCACTAGACACAGGCAACCTCCAAACTCATGGGGGAACTAATTATCTAAGAAATGTGGATGTTACTGGCAATGTAGAAGGCCAACAGAACAGGTTTAACAAATTCAGTCTATGCTAAGGATTCCACAACCTTTGATAACATTAATTCTGTTGAATACTATAGGAGACGGTTTTCTCCGCTTCTTAACAAATTTACCAAACACAAGAAACCCATTATGGTAACTACTCAACCTAACTGCTCCTCACAACAAAGGTCGCCAACATACCGGACCGCAGCTCCCTTTATTACATTAGCTAAAAAGTATCATATCCCATAGGAGACATGGAGGAAACCAGAATAGCCAAACACTATGCTCGAAAAGACTGTCATCGGTCCAAATTCTTAATCTGTTGTGGAACACAATTGAAAAACTTCACTCCCGACTTTGCGTTTCAAGGCCCCCATGACCTCTTAAGCCATCAAAATACTTTAAAACTACTAGCTTTTATCCAGAGTTGCAAAAAATCAACTCATCAGCTTTAGTCAGAATAAAGTTCCTTCAGAAACAGAAGGGAATCCAGAGATCACAGGAACCATCTGGGTCCTGGACTCCAAAGTACAAGCAATTCTTTCGAAAAAGATCTAACTGATTGGGGATTCGCTATATCTACAGCAATGACACCAAAATATCCACACGTATTGCAAATCAAAACAGAAACCAGGACCGATTAGTATATTATATATATATATATATATATATATATATATATATATATATATATATATATATATATATATATATAGATAAGATGAACAATTGATCAGGACCAAATAACTTCTTGAGTCTACACATGCACATTTCAAAAAACCTTGCTACAGGGTACTGTGAAATTTTGGCAGCATAGACAGTAAGCTGCTCTAGGGCAGTTTCAAACCTTTCATCGAATACCTAAAGATCAGTCAAACATTCCTGAATCAGGTCACAGCAATGTAGCAATTTGCTCTTGAAATGCTGCAGGTCTTTACGTCATTTAGGGTCCAGCGGAACAAGTATTGTCACTTTTCTTTCAAAAGCATCCTATCATCTATCTGCATGAACCATGGTGCACCCTTCCCTTTAACTTACTCTACTTTCTCACCTATGAAACCTGCGCTACTTTTGGTTACATGGGCAGACCATCTGGAGGACAGATGGTTTTGATTAATAATGAAAACAATCAAGCTATGTACTGCCAGCATTACTGATCAATGAAGGTTAGAACCAACTACTGATATTGAGCGCTTATTTCCCCCATTATCAGTAAAGAACAAAGCTCATGGAATTTTAGGACATTTTAAAGCGTATTACACCAACCATTGTAATCAGTATCAGCAACTTTAAAAACAATTTAATATTCAATTTTTGGAAACAATATCACCAGAGGATCTTCCAGACACGTTCTTTAATGTCTTTTCAGTAGTAATAATTAACCAGTGGATTAATAAGCGGCAAAAAATAAGCACATGTACCAGCTACTTTTTAATGGAGCCTTTTAGACATTAAATTAGAGATTCTCAACTGATTAACCGGTCGGGCCGACATATGTTTCACATAGCTCAAAGGGTATAATCAATTATACCTTATTACACTTCTCTGCTTTTTCAGCTTGTACTAGCTGCGGGATCGTTGCAAGATGAAAAAGCATCCACAAGCCACACATAATTGGACTACATTTCAACCACAGACTTTGGGTTACAGAGCTCTCTCACAAGAAAGTGATTTTTTTTTTGTAAAGTCTGTTTATTAAAAATAAAGCAGAAGCACATGCCAAACAAATTGAGGACACATGTCCCTGTAAGAGAAGCATCAAAATAAGTTCACATTCCATGTTACACGGTGAAACATCATAATAAAAAAACACAAGAAGCATAGTCGAAACTATGCAACATATCACCAATTCTTCATTACGCGGTATGTCAAAGTAGAGGAGAACAATGCATGCTGTACCCCAAGACCTCAGGCAGCTTAATAGTATATCCACTTCCAGGGGAGAACATAGAGATAGAACCGGAGAACACAAGATACTCCATTGGCCGGATGTCAAGTGGGATTCTATCACTGACACATAAATAAAATCATTGGGGATATGCTATTCATAACATCATACTAGGCAAGACCTTCACATTAACTGAGAAAGCTCTTTAGACTGTAAGAACAATAAAGAACTATCAACAATTTTTATAAAGATAATGAAACAAAAAAAAGAAAACTAGAGGGAGTATTCCTTAAGGGAGAGGGGGGAGAGAAGACAGATGTGCTGTAAGAGTCCAGATTCCAAGTTGGGGAAAGCAGGGTCGTTGGGGGATAAGAGAACAGGCCCCTTGATTCAGGTGAGCCGTTCCCGGGATTCCAGTTTCTGACCCCTAGAGAAAGGCTCCAGGGAGTCTTCAAACATCTGTAAGGCCCGTAATCTGGGGAGACCAACTGGGAGTATCTAGTCATGGTGAAAGTGTATAAGTGGCTGCCAAATGCACTCAAATTGTGTATCTGTGTGGTCGATGCAGGCTGTAATCAATTCTAGGACTAGGACATCCCACAACCTTAGAAACCAAGTGGCTATTGGGGGGGCGGGGTTCTTCCAATATATGGCAATGGACTGTCTAGTGGCTCCTAACAAATGGAGGATCAGATCCCATTCTGCTTGTGTCATGGCTTTTAGCATTGAAGTTTTAATGCCTAAAATCGTGACTAGCGGGGAGGAAGAAATAGAAAACCCACCACCTCTTTGTTGTGACTGAGGACCTCCATCCAGAACATCATGTGACTGGGGCATGACCACCAATTGTGAATCAAGTCCCCTCTATATCTCTGGCACCTCCAACAAGTCAGGGGGAATTTGGGAACATCTGATGCAGACGGGTTGGGGTATAGTACCACTGTGTCATCAATTCGTATGCTGACTCGAGTTGCGGAGTGCTCCGGTATACCTTTGGGATATCCCTCCACAGTCAATCTCACCCCTCTGGAGGTATATCCTCATCAAGGTCTATGGCCCACCGTTTCTGATATCCATGAGGCGTGGGATGCTGAGAGTGTTGTAAGACGGAGCAGGTTTTAGAAATCAGACCCTTCGAACCCTCAAACTTGCGAACCAGGGATTCAACGGCTATAAACTGTCTGGTGGCTTCCTTAGTGTAAGTCTGGGAGCTAAGCCAATGTCATAGCTGGTAGTATTGCATATGTGCCCCCTCTAAAAGAAGTTTGGTTTGCTTACATTGCTCGAACGTACGGAGGTCGTTGCCTTGAAAGAGGTCTTGAATAACCCGGCACTCTCCCTCTGTCCACGCACAAAATGCCTGAGTTTGCAGGGCAGGGCGAAACATGGTGTTCCGTGCTACAGGTGTGCTAGGGGAGGGAAACGCCATTAGACCTCGAGGTACTGCCAACTTATCCTAGATCTCTAGTACCGTTCTCGTAGGGGTAGCTATGTAAGCACTGCGGGCGGGCTCCTCGGGGTAGCAATGCCAGGTCCCACAAAGGTCACATTTTATTTTGTACATATAACACATATATGTTGTGTATGTAGGTTATGTGTAATGACCCCATGTTGCACCAATAACCATATGTGATTCTTCTTCAATTATCAACACAAATAGTAGCTTATTCTCATTTATACATTTAAAGCATACAACCAATAAGCCTTGTTTTTAGTAGAAATTATATCTCCTCCTTTTTTTCACAAAACAGATTATGCAAATCGTTGATAAAAACACTTCATGAATACATTTTAATATCTCATTCATTTAAAAACACAATAGTTCTTATTTATAATTAATTTTGACTCCAAGGGACAATCCTTAGTTTTTATCCAAGTGTAGAAGTTAGTTCAACAACTTTGGAGTACACATCTCACACATTAGTGATTTATATTGATCTATATGATGAGTAATTTTACATATATCCCCTAAGAAACATATCATGAGAAAGTTTTTTCAAACATACACACAGATTGTCTATCAAAGGAAAAAACTATTAGAAAACTAATATCATTTAAAAAAAATTGTCATATTATTTAAAACCAAATGTCGACACAGCGTTTCGGTGGACTGGAATTAGTTGTCGCCACCTTCTTCAGGACAGGTTTATGGCTAAAATACAATATAGTTGATTCTAAAAAATGTAAAAACACAATGTATATATAAACGTTTAACAAAGGAGGATATAGCTAAAAATAGGCACTAGCATATTAGTGTGAACACATTAGATCACTTGCCCGAGCTTGATTCGACCGCTCCTATAGCTGTCGGAGTTACCACTGATTATACAATTGTAGCTCAAGACCTCGCTCCGACCGGGTCTTTTAAACCTTATATCAGTAAGCAATGCTTAAAAAAGCTGAGGAGGATAAAAAATAATCTATACAGATTGACACAAAGTCTTCTCACAAATCTCCTAAACCACCCCAGAATACCCTAAATCTGTGTCCAATATTTATTAAAGAAAGGTCCAACGTGGGAGTCAAGAACACTGAATGTGTACCCATGATTGATGAGACCAATTTGAATGACAATCGTTCAACTGAGGAAATAGGTAATCCGCTGAATAAAAACACCGCCCCCGCAACTGGACGTCAAACAACCACTACAAAGGGATATACTACTGTGCAGAGCAAGGCACCGCCCCCCTTAAATAACCAAGCCTGCACTGGGCCACTAGACACAGGGAACCTCAAAACTCATGGGGGAAATAATTATCTATGAAATGTGGATGTTACTGAAAATGGAGATGGTCAACAGAATAGGTTTACCAATTTCAGTCTAAGCTAAGGATTCCACAACTTTTGATACATTAATTCTGTCGAAAAACTTCTCATTTCAAACTTCTTTCTACTACTCTTTCCAATGCACTACCCTATCTCTCATCCTATACATCTATCAATATAGCCTCTAAATCCACTCTCTCATTCATCCCAAACCCCATACCACCACTATGATCACCAAAATAACCCTTTCTAGACTCTCCTACTCTACCCCTCCTTGCTTCATCTGACACCTCTTTTTACTATACCGATCCCCTAAAATAAACCTTTCTAAACTCTCCCCTCTTACTCCTCTCCTCCAAAACTCCTTTTTACTCATCCAAAAGTCCAGTCCAGTTCTCAAATTCCATATTCAACTATACTAATATACTACCCAAATAACTGAATAACATATCTACTACTCAAATTACTTCATATTTATACTATACTCATTTTCAACACTAATCCTTTATGGGTTCCGGAGTGGCGTGCTACTCGCCAGAAAAGCTCTGCAACACCCATCAGGGCTAACAAGTGCTATATGAATGCAAACCTTTCTTCCCCTTTTATCCCTCCGCTATCCTTTTCACTCCAAGTAACAGACTAATATCCACCACTGAAATTACTTTATATTTCACCATATTAATTCACCAATAATCCTTTATAGGCTTCCTGACTAGCTTGCGTCAACAAGCGCTAAATAAATACAAACATTTGTCCTCCTCTATCCTTCTGCTATCATTCCAAATCCAAATAACTGACTAACCTATCCACCACTTTAAATGTACTTGCATGTTTCACTATACTAATTCAACACCGCTAGTGGCCAGACTGGACTACTGTAACTCTCTATATTTAGGGGCCCCCTTATACATCTTACAGGGGCTCCAGAGGGTCCAGTCTATAGCGGCCAAGCTGGCACTCAAAAGACCTCGCAGTTCCTCCACTACGTTGGCGCTCAGAGACCTACACTGGCTGCCAATCGGGAGTAGAGTCGCTTTTAAGTCCCTATGTATTGTGTACAGAGCCCTGCACAACACAGGACCTATTCCTTTACAAGAAAGGCTCATCTGATATAAGCCTACCAGGTCCCTGCGCTCCTCTAGCCTGGGTTTGGCAGTAACAACCAGGATCAGGAGATCAAGGATGGGAGGCAGAGCCTTCTGCACTTCTGCATCTAGGCTGTGGAACGAACTTCCCCAGAACGTCAGGCAAATTGACACCCTGTTGGGATTTAGAAAGAGCCTGAAAACATGGCTGTTCGCCAAAGTCTAATACCCCTGACTCCATCTAATAGTTCCGGCGGCTGTTCTATATGACATGACAGCTAGTGTATTGTTGTTCCATCTGACTACTTTCTTGTTTGGGCGCCAGGATACCCGTAGGGTGACAGTTGCGCGTTATAAATAATAAATACAATACAATACAATACAACACTAATCCTCTATAGGTCCCGGAGTAGCGTGCTACTTGCCGAAAAAGCGCTTTGACGCTTCGTCAGGGGTAGTAAGCGCTATATAAATGTAATTACAATACAATACAATAAATCAACCTTCCATCAGAGACTGTTTTCCACCAGGCGCTTCACAGCCAGCAGGATCCAGGAACCACAGGATGGATGAGCTCTTAGTCTCTGCCTTCAGTTCTTTACCTTCCAATTCAATCCTGACAGCCGCATGCTTTAAAACAATGATCACCTCCGTTCAACAACCCTCTTATTCTCTGAAAGCCGTAACAATGCAGTCTTTAATAAGTGACCCTGCAACCAATGTTAGTGCATCTATTAATCAACTGGAAACTGACTTTATATATGGTGTGGATCCTTTGTATGTGAAAGAGTGGAATGTGGCAGGTGAGATTCAACTAGGAAGGCCAACGATCCTCCGTCCATCAGCAGATAATTCACTTGCCTGCTCACTGGATAACACAGATTTACGGGAGGAGCTTCCAGATCTAAACCCTATCAACGGAGCTGCAGTCTAATCCGCTGCATGTTTAACCAAACCAATGGCCAGAACATAAGGGCATGGCCACACCACCAGTTTATCTGAAGTTGCAGACTATGAGTGCAGTTGCTGCAACTCTTACTAAAATGGCAGACACCATGGGAGCTCACTCAACTGCCTTGGCAGAACAAAAAAGATTAAATTGGGGTTCAACAGGCTCAACTCCACCCATCCATTACTTCAGGTGAAGAATCTAACCCTTCAAAGGATGGAATCGAATTTTGACAACCTGACTAGAAATGAGGACATAGTCAACCTCTTGCAACCCCTGCCAAAAAACTTCAACCAAACGTCTTCTTCCAGATAGGTCTACCCATTCCGCTACTACAGCAGCTAGTCTGACTAAACAAGTGTCTGACATGCCATTTCCAGATAGAAACACTGTGCACGACTGTGCTACAACTCAAACAGAAGAATTTCCTTAAATCAGAACTGAATCAACCCCAAATGTTAGATCACTTGCCCGAGCTTGATTTGATTGCTCCTACAGCTGTCGGAGCTACCACTGATTCTACAATTGTATCTCAAGACCTGGCTCCGACCGGGGCTTTTAAACCTTATATCAGTAAGTGATGCTTAAAAAAACTGAGGAGGCTAAAAAAAAGAATCTATACAGATGGACATAAAGTCTTCTCACAAATCTCCTAAACCACCCTAGAATACCCTAAATCATTTCCCAATATTTAATAAAGAAAGGTCCAATGTGGGAGTCGAGAACACTTAACGTGTACCCATGATTGTTGACACCTACTTGAATAACAATAATTCAACTGAGGCAATAGGTAATCCTCTGAATATAAACATCGCCCCCTCTACTGGACTTCAAACAACCACTTACTACAATGGGATATACTACTGTGCAGAGCAAGGCGCCGCCTCCCTTCAAAACCAAGCGTGCATTGGTCCACTAGACACAGGAAACCTCAAAACTCATGGGGGAACTAATTATCCAAGAAATGTGGACGTTACTGGAAATTAAGATGGTCAACAGAACAGGTTTACCAATTTCAGTCTATTATAAGGATTCCACAACCTTTTATACATTAATTCTGTTGAAAACGATAGCAGACGTTTTTCACTGCTTCTTAACAAATTTCCAAACACAAGAAACCCATTATGGTAAGTACTCAACCTAACTTCTCCCCACAACAAAGGTTGCCAACATACCCGACCACAGCTCCCTTTATGAAATCAACTAATAACTCTCATATCCCGTAGGAGAGAGGGACAAAACCAAACTAGCCAAACACTATGCACGAAAAGACTGTCATCGGTCCAAATTCTTAATTTGTTGTGGAACACAATTGAAATATTCTAAACTTCACTCCTGACTTTGTGTTTCAAGGCCCCCCTGACATCTTAAACCATCAGAAAACTTTAAAACAACTTACTTATTACCCAGAGTTGCAAAAAATCCACTCATCATGTTAAGTCAGAATAAAGTTCTTTCAGGAACAGATGGGGAATCCAGAGATCACAAGAACCATCTGGGTCCTGGACTCCAAAGTACAAGCAATTCTTTCCAGAAAGATCTAACTGATTGGGGATTCACTATATCTACACCAATGACACCAAAATATCCACACGTATTGCAAAAACAAAACAGAAACCAGGACCGATTACTATATTATATCTATTAGATGAACAATTGCTCGGGACCAAATAACTTCTTGAGCCTAAATATGCACATTTAAAAAAACCTTGCTACAGGGTATTGTAAAAGTTTGGCAGCATAGACAGTAATCTGCTCTAGGGCAGTTTCAAAGCTTTCATTGAATACCTAAAGATCAGTCAAACATTCCTGAATCAGGTCACAGCAATGTATCAATTTGCTCTTGGAATGCTGCAGGTCCTGACGTCATTTAGGGTCTTGCGGAACAAGTATTGTAACTTTTCTTTCGAAGCATCATATCGTCTATCTGCATGAACCATAGTGCGCCATTCCCTTTACTTTACTCTACTTTCTCACCTATGTAACCTGCGCTACTATTGGCTACATGGGCAGACCATCTGGAGGATCGATGGTTCTGATTAATAATTAAAACAACCAAGCTTTGTACTACCACTATTACTGATCAATAAAGGTCAGAAATAAATACTGATATTGGGCACCTATCTCCCCCATTATCAGTAAAGACCAAAGCTCAAATATGAAAAGCTTTCCTCGAATTTGAGGACATTTTAAAGCGCATTACACCAACCATTGCAATGAATAAAATCAGTTGTTTGTTAAGCGCGACTACTCACCCGTAAGGGTCTCAAGGCACTGAGGGCGTGGGGGGAGGGGGTTCGCAGTTTCCAGTCCATCAAGAAGGGGGTCTGTCGAAGAGCCAGGTTTTGTGGTTTCTTGCGAAGATGGGGAGCGATGTTATCTGTCTGAGGTGGAGCGTAAGATCGTTCCAGGCACTGACCGCGCGGAAGGAGAAGGAGGGCCTTCCGATCTGCTCTTTCTGGTGCGGGGGACCATGGCGTAGGAGAGTTGGGCTGATCGTAGGGTCCTTTGGGGTGCGTGGAATTTGAGTCGGTTGTTCAGGTATGCTGGTCCGGTGTCATGGAGGGCCTTGTGAGCGTGGGTAAGCATCTTGAAGGTGACTCTAGCGTTGATCGGAAGCCAGTGGAGTGTGCGCAGGTGCTGGGAAATGTGGCAGTGGCTTTGCTGGTTTAGGACCAGTCTTGCGGCGGCGTTTTGGATGTTCAGCAACTTTAACAACAATCTACTTTTCAATTTTTGGGAACGATATCACCAGAGGATCTTTCTGACATGTTCTTTAATGTCTCTTAAGTAGCAATATTTAACCGGTGGATTAATAAGCAGCAAAAAATAAGCACATGTGGCAGCTACTTTTTAACGGAGTCTTTAGGACATTAAATGGGAGATTCTCAACTGATTAACCCATCGGGCCTGTGGTAGCAAGCCTCAGCCAGGCCTACTAGTGCAAGGGATTCGTACTTCTCTACTCAGAGTCCTCAGACCAATAGCTAGAAGTTGGCACAGAAACTGGAATAGAAAAGACAGAGTTTATTAAACCTCATGAGGTGGAACTACATTCACACAACACCCTTCGGCATAGCATGAGGTAGCACACTGACTAGAAGGAGCTTGGTCCTTTTATACCCACACAGGGGCTGAAATGAAGGTGGTACAAGGCACAGAGTATTGGCTTCAGATACATATAAGGTCATCCAGAGAGTGTGCTAGCAACAAGTGGGAAGGTCTGACAATCGGCTATATTTGGTGGATACATCTTAACAGTTACAAGTTGGAAACAGCTGCATCCTCTACTGAGCATGTGCAAACTGAAGGAGGCTAAACATATCATATCTCTAGGCAGATTTCAAGAGCAGTTGACAGGAAGGTAGGGCAGAGCACATGGCGTACAAAATGGCTGACAGAAAGACAAAATGGATTCCGTAAAGCGGGCAAGATAAATCAAGAAACTGAATGTCTTCTGCTAATGCTTAATCTAATGATTGCTAAACTACCACAGACGACCCTTTCAGCATTTGCTGAAGACATTTGAAGGTTCGGGGTAATCTGGATCTGCATCCTGTACATTAATATTCATCACATCAGAAATCTCTTTACTTAATAGTTGCTGTTCTTTTGTAGCACTTCTTCTAGTAGGTGTATAAGCAGTAATGCACATAGAGCAAATCATGGGACCACATTTTATACAAGCACAGCATGTAAATAGTATCACCAGCAGTATACACAAGAAAATCAGTAGTTTTCAGCCCCAAGTAGTAAAGATTGTCCATATCCACCTTGAAAATGTCAATGTACCAGTCTCTGGGTGAATGTCAGCTGCAATCTTATGTAGCTTAGAGATTGCGTCATAAACTGAAGGCGAGTGTCTGGAATGAAAACGCAGCAACTGCTTCCGATGATGCGGCATGCACCACCACGATCAGCCAAAATCATGTCAAGCACCATTTGATTTTGGAGTGCTACAATCCTTGCAATTTGCAGTTCTTCTGTAATGTTCCCAAGTGCCATAGCTGTCTGATTGGTGACAGCTTCCACTACACGAGTCAATCTTCTTATCTTTCTACTATTTAATAAAGCACCCGCAAAGAAAAACAAGCCTAAATTAAAATCAACATACTGTTGCAGGGCAGTGTCTGTCTGATCAATCTCATCAGTACTTATTGTCCGTTTATATCTATTCTTTGTAATATCATTGTACAGTTTCAGGTCAAGGTGATATGATGGAGGTGCTAAAAATACAGGGGGTAACAGAAACGATATGTAGCATACCCCTGACCATCCTGCAGGTAATTGGTAATACCCTTTATTACCACAAACGAAGTAGGTATTATGTGACGATATGAAGGTACTATTATTAACCCCCTCAATGTTTAATTCAGTAGTAAATTCGCTTCGTCCTACGGGAATTCTTCCAATACTACTAATACACAAATCTGCTTTTACTCTCGTTACAGATATCATAAAAAGTCCATTGTTCTTAATTGCCCTCACATTTGTGAATATATATGGAGTCGAAACATTGTCCGGTTGGTATTTATCACATTCTCATTTAGTCCCTTTGGCTTGAGGATAGCCATATTTATCTTGGTGACATTCTCTATTTAGTCGAAAAACGATTCCACCTATTGAAGGTGTCCCATAAGCAAACAAAAGGGCATACCAAACTTGACATGAAACATTATGAGAAAACGGTAGAGGAATAAAAGGCGTTCCTCCTTTCTTTTGGTGTGCAGGTATCATCCCACACACCCAACAATTGGTAGTATTTGTAGCATTATGAGTATGATGCAACATCTGAATGAATGTGTTATTCAGATAGGACTGTCGATGTTTTTGATCATGATAGGGAAGAGTGTAGTAGAGATGCTCCAGTGGAGCTGGAGTAGTTGCAACAAAAAGCTGTCGAGCAGGAACTGCTTTCTCAATGAACCAAGTGGTTAATGCCAAAACCACCAAGGCAACAACAAACCCTACAGCACAAATTGTTTTCTTATTCATCTTCAATTGACAACGATGCTCGATCTTTCTAAGAACCTAAAAAACAATCGTTAGAGCTCTTATCCCTTTGGGTAGCCACTGACATCTTCACCACGGGCCAAGACGGGTGTCACTACACTAATGCAAGGGTGATCCATCCCCTTGTCTCATTGGCTCTCCATTTCGCAAACCCAGGGTGGTAGCTCAACCAGTCTAGTGCAAAACTGCAGATTGTTTCCTCGGTCTCAAATTGTAGTGGGCTGTTCCAGGAGTCGTGTGGTCCGGGAAGACTTCCGTAGACTCGTCAGGTGAGATACCTTGACCCTTCTCCGTTTCCAGAATCTCTCGATGGTCGATAAGCACAGCAGGTTCCACCAAGGCGGGCGATACGTGCTTGCAATGCATGGTGTGGAGCCAGTTCTTTCTGTTTGTCACTCGAACTGCTGTCCCTGTAGCTAACAGCACCTGCTCCGGACCTCGCCACCTTGGCTCCAAGCTGTTCGATCTGCCAAACACCTTCACCATGGGAACCCAGAACAGAAGGACCTGTTCAAGTGTGCACTGTTCCTAGTGGACCCAGTCCACTGCATTTATATCACACTGAATTCCAATTTCAAAACTTATTTAAATTAAATATACCAACAAATCAAACTTGAGTTGATACTATTTTTTTTTTTTGGTTTTTTTTTTTACTTGGTTCTCTGTTTGGAACTTGTACTCATATGACTTATATTCATAAGCATTTCCAATTGGTCAGCATACATTAACATTAAATGAACATCTTATATTCTTGCATTATACATTTCGTCATGTAATCCTATAATATCATAATTTCTCATATAAACCACAATTTGTTGCTGGCCCAATGCATTTCGGAACCGTGGTTCCTTCCTCAGGGGCTGTGTTTCTAATGGCGGGAATACGACTTTTGTTCGAACTTCACAAAAACTGTGGACTGTAGAAACCCCTTTTCTTGCATCACGCTGTTCGCGTCTTGAGTGCTACAATGTAAACAGACCAAAGATTGGGAATTCCACTGCTTCTATACTCTTGCCGAAAATCGTAAATCAGGTCACTGTTGTATAATATCGCTTGAACGAAATCTCTAAGACCTTGCTCTTCACTGCCCTTCGTTAGATGTATTGGAAATTCTGGAACCTCCAAATAATGCGAGTTTTTCTAGGTTTCAACCGCAGTGATGCTACCGTTCACCCTCCGATACACCGAATACATCCCATCTTCCTGAGTTCTGCGCCCAACGATGTCGGCTAGACCGTGCTCTTCGCTCCCCTTTGTTAATATGTTGGATATTCTGGAACATTCAAAACGCTCCGAATTTTTTTCAGTTAAATCGCGGCGGAGCTAGTCCGTTCACCCTGTAGTACGCCGACTGCCTCCCGTCTTCCTAAGTTTGGCGCCAAACGATATCGGCTTCTATATCCTAGGTCACCTTCACCATAACGTATTCACCAGGACGGAGATCATGGGCCTCACCTATAGATCTATCAGGAAGAGCTTCTCGAACATGTTGATGAATAGAAGTCAAACTGTCAGTTAATTGTGCCAAATAATTGTTCAACAGAACACAAGGTACATCATGAATAGGGCGTGGTTTAGGAACTACCCAAATGTTCATCGGTCTTCCAAATACCGCCTCATACGGTGTGAGACCTGATCGTGAATGTGGTACTGATCTTATAGATAATAGTGCCAAAGGCAATGCGTCTGGCCACTTTAGAGACGTGGAAGCCAGTAATTTCGCTATCTTCAATTTCAAAGTAGCATTATATCTCTCCACCAATCCTGCTGATTGTGGGTGGAAGACTGCCTGGAATTTCTGTTTGATCCCTAATCCTTTCAGGACATAATTAGGCTGTGGGGTTTTAGGTTTAAACCTATAATAACTGATAAAACCCCACTGAAAGAGAAATAGCCCTCACCGGTGAAAACATATTAACACTGAAAAAACACCTGCACAACCACAAACTAAATGCCATTCAAAGAAAGGAAAAAGAGAGTTAAAGAGTCTTTTTTTTTCTTCCTGAAGGGGCCAATACAATGTAACTTTGTTATACAAGCTAGCAGTAAAAAAGACTGGGCTAACATCATTCGGCTTGAGATTTGATGTTGAGGGATGCCACTAAAATAGTGTTTCTTCCTTTTGCTTTTTTCAGTTTTGTGGTCTTTGGTCTAAAGATGCAGGGTTTAGAAGCAAGTTTTAGGTCTTGTTTAATTATTTTATAAATTGTAGAACATCAGGAAATATCAAAAGCATATTTGATATTTTGGCTGCGTTTGATTCTTTCACTGATGGCTGGTTTCATAAGAATCTTTCCTAATATGTGTCATCACATTTACCCACAGAGAATGGGTAAAAACCCTTAATACATCAGCCCACAGTTTCTAGTGGGTCAGTATTGATAGTAGGTGAATTGCTAACACCTCAGGCTTTAAACATCCGATGCAAGGTATAGTGACAAGTATATTTATATAGAGCGCTATCACCAAGCATCTGGGATAGTGGTGAAAACATGACACTAGATGTTTGGTAAACATGGAGCGCAGTGTCACTTGAAATGCTCTGCAAAAAAGGTTCTTTCCAAGTTCAACAACAATTTGAGTGATATTGTTTGTATTTGCAGTGATTCAGCTACATATATAACAAAGTTGTGTGATGACCTGTCAAAATTGATACCCAAGCTGAACTGATTCCCTGTAGGAGATCCTTGCCACTTGATAGATGGTGTGCTGAAAGCATCTTTACAATCTTCAGAGTTAATGAGGGATGCTGTTTACTTTTTAGTCCATTCTGGTACACTGTTTTCTTATGCACGGGAAATAAAATGCAAATATTTATCATTTCTTGCTTTGTGTGGCATCAAAGAAAGAGTCATACCAACTGTGTCCTTTAGCTGATTATTCTCATTCCAAGGGGCTATGAATGCTATATTATCCATGTGGCAACCGTTTACAGAATGTTTGCTGAGTGATGATGCCAAAGGCAAGCAATGTGAGGATCTTTGGTCGCATATTGATAGTGATGTGAAAAAGTACACTCTACTGCACTATTAGATTTTTACAGGAAAACATAACTGCTGTAGTGGACATAATAAAAAAACTAGAGTCTGAAAAAACCCTTGTCTGCCAAGTGTTCAGCATAATTGGTGTAGATGTGAAACATCTCCTTGAGAGTTGGCTTGGTGACACCTTTAGGGACTTTGGCACTGCAACATGTTCCATGTTAGAGTGCTTGCCACTTGGTAAGCAAAGCAATGTTGAAGAGCAATTCAGGAACGTTTATTTTACAATGTATGTGAAATGGCTTGCAATGAGTCAAGTCAAGTCAGAGATTTGTATAGCGCGCTACTCACCCACAGGGTCTCAAGGCGCTTAAGGGAGAAGGGCTAGTTACTGATCAAACAGCCGGGTTTTGAGTTGCTTTCTGAAGGAGAGGTGGTTCTGCGTGAGACGGAGGTGGGTGGGGAGGGAGTTCCAGGTCTTGGCCGCCAAGTAGGAGAAGGATCTTCCTCCCGTGGTGACTTTTCGGATGCGTGGAATCGCGGCGAGTGCTTGGTTGGACGAGCGTAGTTGGCGGGTGGGGGTGTAAAAGGTCAGGCGGGTGTTGAGGTATCTGGGTCCTAGGTTGTGGAGGGCCTTGGGTGCGTGGGTGAGGAGACGGAACGGGATTCTCTTGTTGACGGGGAGCCAGGTTATGTGGTTGTGGCGAGGTATGTTTAGGACGAGTCGAGCGGATGCGTTTTGTATGCGTTGAAGTCTTTTCTGCAATTTGGCTGTGGTTCCGGCGTAGAGGGTGTTTCCGTAGTCCATTCGGCTGGTGACAAGTGCTTGGGTGTATGCGAAAAAATTCCTAGGCAGTCAACAATTTACAAAAAATAAACAAGTAAGAGAACCCAAGTCAAGGACAGTTGCAAAAGCTGAGAAGGTGATCTGAGTTCATCAATTTTTAATAAAAAACACACGTGTGTATAATATACACAATAACACAAACACAATTTAATAATAAAATGTCTGATTAACACAATGCTAAAAAATTCACAACCAAGGAATTACATTAAAAACAAATACAGATTCAGTTTATAAAGGAACACCAATTCTGACGGTGTCCAGCTGAAGGACAATAACAGTACTCGACGCGCGTTTCGGCGACTTAACGCCTCCTTCAGGAGCCACAAGGCATTCTAAAAGTAATAATACAAAAACATGGCATGAGACACGGTACATTTTACATTCTTGCGGATGTCATTAACAGTAAAATAATACATAATTCGATTCACTTTAAAAAAAAGACCATTCCGTCATAGCAGCTAATACAGTGCCTTGGGTCAAAGGTGATCTCATAAGAACTTTGTTTATTTTTCTATTCACTGATTGATACATATCAACTAATAGTCCGAGAGTACAACACAAGTATTATTAATAAGGCAATCTATAATTGCAGGACACATGGTTGTCTAAAACAATTTTGGTGCATTCTGGATACATAAATATGGTACTAATACAATCAACAACTTACTTCATGCAGACCAGGGATTTGTTCGGTCAATGCTCAACCGTAAAGTTCTATGCGGACCAATAGGATCAGTTGGATCTAAGCAGGGTTCGAAATAATGGGGGGGAAAGGGAGGGAGGGGGGGGGGAGGGGGGGGGAAAAATTCGTTATAATCCCAGTGTTCCCGAAAATGGGAGAACATTGAATCAATTGAGCCCAAGCGATGACATATAGACGGCCAAAAGCATTTATTGGATTTTAATCACATAGTTATGGTGACCAAGGATCAATCTATTAAATAACAGGGATCTACATCTGTAGGGAATACATGGATTGAAGAACACTGACTTATATTATGTGTAAATACCTGATATAAGTATACGAAGATTACAGTCTTAAAAGGGATATGCTTTCAGGTAGAGGTTCATATAAATATCCAGATGAACCAACGAATCTGAAAACAGTGAAAGAAGTCCATTTTAATCCCTATCCTATGGACGTGTCGCGATTAGTGAGACACACAGAAAATTAAAATATAAAAAAGGGGGGTTTACAAAAATAATTCCATGTACCTGCAGACTGATGTCTAAATGCCTGGATAATTCTTATAGGGTGCAACCGAAGGCAATAGTCACGACGTGCTGCCCAATGCGAAAAAAGAAGAAACCTGAAAGCAGGTATAGATGTATTACTGAATGTCTGTCTCAATCGCACCAATGGGTAAAAGTCAGTTGTAAATAGGTACACATTCGTTGCGCTTGATAATTCAACACTTTGAGTGATGTAAAAATTCAACAGCTATCGACTATTACCAAACGGATCAAAAGACACATAGCGTTAAAAATAACAATTCAATTAAACGGAGTAAAGAAGCAGAAAGAGACCATGGGTGCCTAGGTACAAGCGTACATAATGTGTAAGTCTCTCTGTTAAAGCCCTATTTATGGGGACTATGCTTATGGATGATATTAGTAATCTCTACCTCAGCCACGGATTTGCGCTGTTCCAATGAAATATACACGGTTAAAATGGTCGAAATCGGCGACGGAGTGTCAAACCTGCAAGAAATAAAGATTAAACTGTCAATATTTGCGCCCTTCGCTGCTGGGGTGTACTGGATAACATCGTCTATACTCGTGCAACCTGTATGCGAAGTCTCACGAATGGAGATGACAAAAAGACGGGCAATTCTCACCTCGTAAAAACAGGATATGTCCAATGGCTGCCCACTCAGTGACGCGATTAGTACGCCTTTCCCGATATGGGGTGAATCCAATTGAGAGGGATACACAGGAAAGAAGAACTTATAAAAGGGCCAGGAACCGTTGTGGTATGATAGACCTACAAAATACAATTTAAGGTATCAAAGCGGCGCACCAAAAGTGCACCATTGAGTGTGAATATATCCTATAAAATATCACCAGTATAAGGCTACAAACGACTTCTCTCGTTTAGCGGAGCGACAAGAGGGAGCAGTTCTCACCTGAGGATAACAGGATGTGCACGATGCATGCGCACTCCGCGAATCGGTAGTGCGACTATCCGGGTGTCGGGTAATGATCAACCGACACTTGAATGACGGTTTGTTTAAATATCCTGCCTCACCTGGAGGCTAATAGATAGGTGGAGCTTGCAGCAGGAGAAAGGTTAGGCAGGGAAAGTGGCGGACATAGATGAAGGACTCCGTCTACATTAAGTTTGTATGCCCGTGCTGGAAATAAAACGGGTAAACGAAAAAAAAACGGGGTATTTAAAGCACAATATGTATTTTAGATTGGAAGAAGCTTATGTTAAATATCGTGTATCTCAAAAGATAAAATGGATCGCGTATAAATCGATCCGAGATACAAAGAATCTCTCAAAGGGGAGGAGCTGGCTTCACTATGGGCAAAGTGCTTGGGTGACCATCTTCCTTGTTTCGGTGGGGATCCATCGAAAGATCTTTCGGAGCATGCGTAGGATGTTAAAGCAAGATGATGAGACGGCGTTGACTTGTCTGGTCATCGAGAGGGAGGAGTCTAGGATGAATCCCAAGTTGCGAGCATGGTCCGTTGGTTTGGGTGCGCTGCCTAGGGCCGGGGGCCACCATGAATCGTCCCAGGCAGAGGGGGATGATCCTAGGACGAGTACTTCCGTCTTGTCAGAGTTCAGTTTTAGGCGGCTATTCTTCATCCATTCGGCTATGTCTTTCATCCCTTCGTGTAGGTTTGTTTTGGCGGTGGTTGGGTCTTTGGTGAGGGAGAGGATCAGCTGGGTGTCGTCTGCGTAGGAGATGATGTTGAGGTTGTGTTGGCGTGCGATAGATGCAAGGGGACTCATGTTGACGTTGAAGAGGGTGGGGCTGAGCGATGATCCTTGTGGCACGCCGCAGATGACTTCGGTGGCCTCTGATCTGAAAGGGGGGAGGCGGACTCTCTGGGTTCTTCCTGCGAGGAACGAGATGATCCAATCCAGTGCCTTATCTTGTATCCCGATGTTCCTGAGGCGTTGTACCAGTGTGCGGTGGCAGACCGTGTCGAACGCTGCGGAGAGGTCCAGGAGGATGAGGGCCGCAGTTTCCCCGTTGTCGAGCAGTGTCCGGATGTCGTCTGTGGCAGCGATGAGGGCGGTTTCGGTGCTGTGGTTGGCTCGGAAGCCCGACTGCGAGGGGTCGGGGGAACTGTTAGACTCAAGGAAGGCGGCGAGCTGACTGTTGACGGTCTTCTCTATGACTTTGGCGGGGAACGGGAGGAGCGAGATGGGGCGGTAGTTCTTAAGTTCGGTGGGGTCTGCTGTAGGTTTTTTCAGGAGGGCGCTGAGCTCGGCATGTTTCCAGCTTTCTGGGAAAGTAGCGGTGTTGAAGGAGCAGTTGATGATGTCCCGGAGTTGGGGAGCGATGACGGAGTAGGCCTAGTTGAAGATGTGATGGGGGCATGGGTCGGTTGGCGATCCGGAGTGGATGGAGTTCATCAAGCGGATGGTGTCATCTGTGCTTATTGGGGTCCAGGCGCGGAGGGTGGTGGTGGGGGGCTTCGGTTCAGTGGTGAGGGGAGCGGGCTGGTCGCCGAAGCTATTGTGTATGTCTGCAATTTTGCTGTTGAAGAACGAGGCTAGAGAGTTGCAGAGGTCTTGAGAGGGAGTGATGTTGTTGTTGCCGGCGCTGGGATTGGTGAGCTCTTTGACAATGCTGAAAAGTTCCTTGCTGTTGTGGGCGTTGTTGTCTAGTCGATCCTTGAATGCTGATTTCTTGGTGGTGCGGATCAGCTGGTGGTGTTTGCGGGTGGCGTTCTTGAGGGCAGTCATGTTATCTGTGGTTGGGTTTCTTCGCCACGCTTTCTCGAGGGTGCGGCAGTTCTTTTTGGAGTTCTTGAGGTTCATGTTGAACCAGGAGGCTTTTTTGCTTCCAGGTTTGTTGGGATGGATTTTCAAGGGTGCTAGTTCGTTAGCGCAGTGGGTGATCCACTGTTCGAGGTTGATGGCTGCTTGATTTGGGTCCGTTGATATGGCGGGGGGGTTTCGGTTCAGAGATGTGGTGAGCTGGTCGGAGGTAATTTTGTTCCAGCTTCTGCGGGGAACTTGTTGCGGGTGGTGGTGGGTCGTGGTCTTTTTGAAGCTGAAGTGGACGCAGCTGTGGTCCGTCCAGTGGAGTCCCGTGGTGTGATTGAAGGAGATGTGTTTGCTGGAGGAGAAGATTGGGTCGAGCGTGTGACCGGCGTAGTGTGTGAGGGTGTTCACCAGTTGTTTGAGTCCGAGATTGGCGAGGTTATCCAGCAGGGTGGTGGTGTTGTTGTCGTTGTTATTCTCCAGGTGGAAGTTGAGGTCTCCTAGGAGAATGTAGTCATCGGAGGGGAGGGCGTGTCGGCTAACAAAGTCAGCAATGTCTTCGCTGAATTGTCTGCGGGGTCCTGGGGGTCTGTTCGGGGGCTATGAGGGTGTCGTCGGAGTTGGTCGAGATGCGGATGGTGTTCTTGTGGATGATGGCGATGCCTCCTCCTTTTTGGTTGGTGCGGTCCCTTCGGATGATCTTGTATCCGACCGGGATGGCTATGGCGATGTCAGGTGCTGAAGAGGCGTTCATCCAGGTTTCCGTGAGAAATGCGACGTCCGGCGACGTGGTGTCGAGTAGGTTCCATAGTTCAATGGCATGTCTGTGGACCGATCAGGATGCATTTCAGGTGGTTGTTCTCGGGGCTCTGTTTGGCGTTTGTAGTACTAGTGTGGGTCCTAATGCAGCAGAACTTGCAGGATTGGCAGGAGAAGGGTCCATGAGTACGTCCTGGGGCGGCTAGGTGGCAGTTGTGGAGGCGGCCGGTGTTGAGTGCAGGGATGGTTCAGGCGTCGTAAGTTCGGCGGGAGGGATGGCCTTTGCGGGGGCCAGGGGGTCTGGCGCTGGGCGCGGTCCAGGCGCGGACGGGCGCAGACGAGCTTACCTTTGGCGCGCCCCCTGTGTGTGAACGCTGCGCGTTTGCCACTCTGACATAAGTGGAGAGTGGAGGGGGGGCGGAGCGAGGGAGGAGCAGCTGGGAGGCGGGAGTGGGGTGGCGAGTGGGGAGGGAAGGAGCGGTGATTGGGCTGAGCAGCGGCAGGGAGCGGGGTGGAGGGGCACAGGGCACAAAAATGTAGTCCAGAACCGAAAACGAAACCAGGGAGGCACAGCAGGCAGCGGTGGCGGCAGCAATCAGGGGGCACAACAATATTAATGCAGCGGGCAGCGGTGTCGGACGCAATCAGGGGGCACAACAATATTGATGCAGGGCAAAAACGAAACAGGCACAACAATTCAAATACAGGGCGAAAAGTAAAACAAAGTGATGTACACGACCAGATCCTTGGTGACCTCAGCAGCTATGGGGCACACCAGAAGCACAGCGGGCAGCAATCGAGGGACAGGCACGAGGCGGGTGGAGCGACCGGCTCTGACCAGGTCAGGTCGAGTCACAGCTCCCCGTCTCGTGGCTTGCAGACCTATTCAGCTAGTGGGAGGGAGGTGCAGCTGAGAGGCGGGAGCGGAGTTGCGAGTGGGGAGGGAAGGAGCGGTGATTGGGCTGAGCAGCGGCAGGGAGCGGGGTGGAGGGGCACAGGGCACAACAAATGGAGTCCAGAACCGAAAACGAAACCAGGGAGGCACAGCGGGCAGCGGTGGCGGCAGCAATCAGGGGGCACAACAATATTAATGCAGCGGGCAGCGGTGTCGGACGCAATCAGGGGGCACAACAATATTGATGCAGGGCAAAAACGAAACAGGCACAACAATTCAAATACAGGGCGAAAAGTAAAACAAAGTGATGTACACGACCAGATCCTTGGCGACCTCAGCAGCTCAGGGGCACACCAGAAGCACAGCAGGCAGCGGGCAGCAATCGAGGGACAGGCACGAGGCGGGTGGAGCGACCGGCTCTGACCAGGTCAGGTCGAGTCACAGCTCCCCGTCTCGTGGCTAGCAGACCTATTCAGCTAGTGGGAGGGAGGAGCAGCTGGGAGGCGGGAGCGGGGTGGCGAGTGGGGAGGGAAGGAGCGGTGATTGAGCTGAGCAGCGGCAAGGAGCGGGTGGAGGGGCACAGGGCACAACAAATGGAGTCCAGAACCGAAAACTAAACCTGGGAGGCACAGCGGGCAGCGGTGGCGGCAGCAATCAGGGGGCACAACAATATTAATGCAGCGGGCAGCGGTGTCGGACGCAATCAGTGGCACAACAATATTGATGCAGGGCAAAAACGAAACAGGCACAACAATTCAAATACAGGGCGAAAAGTAAAACAAAGTGATGTACACGACCAGATCCTTGGCGACCTCAGCAGCTATGGGGCACACCAGAAGCACAGCGGGCAGCGGGCAGAAATGATGCATAGAAATGCCCCTTCCCCACCAATGGCATTTGAAGTCAATGAAATTGTACTGTGGTACTCTGTACAAGTTCTAGATCCCTTCAGTAAAGGGGAATTTCCTCCGTTGTTTCAAAAGTACTGCTTCATTTTTGACCGCTTCAATAACTCTGAGGGCAAGAGCGCCCAGCTCAATGAAAATGTTGCAGAACCTGCCATGAGAATCGCAATGTTCAAGTGCACCAGTATTGGCATGGAAAGCTATGTCAGTGGCCAGAATTAACAAATTGTGTACTGTCTGTTTTGGCGTTGCCCGTCTCAAGTGCCAATGTTGAGAGGGCCTTTTCACAGAAGTTTACATGGGAAGGAAAGAGCGAGCGCACATGATCAAAGATTCACTGAAGAAGTATTGTATGGTGTACTACAATAAGTTTAATTTGCAAGAATCTATTTGGACCTCATATACACTATAGATACACTGTCTATATACCATGTTCTATCAGTGCAGAAAGCAAGCAATAATAAAAGTAAAATGTTGCATACACATCAGAAAAACACTGTTTCTGTTGTTTTTAGTGGCGCGCAAATGTGTAACCATTGATAACAACTGTTTTTTAAGATATTGAAATTACTGAAAAAAAAACACCAGAATTTACCAAAAATAGAAACTGAAAACAGGAAAGCCTAGGCATAATCTACAACTTGCCCAATAAAATGGGGTCCGTTGTCGCTCCATAAAATTTTGCAAACACCAAACCTGGGGAACAATTCCTTCAGAAGCTCCTATGCTGTCGTAAGAGCAGTATTATCCTTTGTAGGATACGCCTCTATCCATTTACTAAAAGCACATACCACTACTAGAACATACTTCAGGTTATTGCAGCGTTCAAGTTGGATGAATCCATCTGCAAAACTTCAAAAGGTGCAGTTGGTGTAGCAAACCCTCCTGTAGGAGTTTGTGTCCCTTTTCCAGGATTATACTGCCAACAGATCAAACAGGACTGTACCACTCTTTTAGCTGTGCTGGCAATTTCAGGATGCTCCCAGACTTGTATAAGCAATTTAGTTATTGCTAGAGCTCCAACATGTGCCAGCCCATGTGCCATTCGAACCATAGGTTGTAAATACGCGGCAGGCAGTTTCCACCTATTCATGTCTTTGTTACGCCAACAACCCTCATCATCCAATGTCCTATCTTTGGGCCACTGTTCAAGTTCATCCACAGAGGCAGATCTCTGTATATCCAATACTTCCTCTCTAGCATCATGCCAACGCTCAGCTTGTGATTTTACTACGTACATAGGTGTCGTGCTTCGCTGTATTGCAGATTCGCGAGCCACACGATCTGCAAAGGAATTGCCTTGCCCGATTTTATCAATGATTTTCTTGTGTGCGCTACACTTCATAATGGCAACTTTCTTTGGATATGTAAGTGTGGTCAAAAGATTATGCACTAATTCTCCATGCATTATCTGCATACCATGCATAGCCTCTTTCCTTCCAGAGTAGGCCAAAATCATAAACCCCTCCTAAAGCATTGTGGCTATCCGTATAAATGTTCACACATAAGTCAGTACTAAGCTCACATGCTCGTGTCAAAGCTATTAGTTCAGCTGCTTGAGCCGACTTCTGTGGTGTACGAGCTGTTTCCCTACTGTCTCAAGTGTCGTGATTGCATACGTAGCTGAAGTCGTGCCATCTGGTATTCTTCAAACAGGACCCATCTACCCACAGCTCCCCATCGACATCTGGAAGGGGCGTATCTTGCAAATCGATGCAACCCTTTGCCTGTTCCTCAGTAAGGATTATACAATCATGAGGCTCCTTTGACTGAGACTGAGTCGCAGGATAAGGCAACAAAGTGGCTGGGTTTAGTGTAGCACATCTCTTCAGTGTAATATGAGGTGCTAACAATGTCAATTCGTATCCTGTCAAGCAAGCACTAGTTAAATGCTGAGTTTTAGTTTGATTCAAAAGGGCATCTACTGCATGGGGTACTAACACCATCAATTTGTGTGACAAAACTATCCCTTCACTCTGGCGTGTAGACACAGCTGTTGCTGCAACTGAACGGAAACATCCAGGCAATGCACGAGCAACAGGATCAAGAACTGCAAAAAAATATGCATAGGGACGCTGCTTGTCACCGTGCATCTGCACTAAAATTGACAATGCACATCCATCTTTCTCATGTACATAGAGTGTAAAGACCTTCGTATAATCTGGGGTACCTAACACTGGTGCAGAACAAAGAGCTTGTTTCAACTGACGAAAAGCATTTTGACATTCATCTGTCCAAGGGAGAGGAATCGGAGTGTTCTTAGTTAGAAGTGCTAGCAATGGCTTGACAATGTGTGAAAAACCCAATATCCATTGCCTACAAAATGAAGTTAACCGAATGAATGCACAAACATCTTTCAGTGTGGGGGGTACTGGAGTGTCTAAAATTGCTTGAATGCGATCTGGTGTCAATGCACGTCCCTCCTTAGACAGAAGATGACCTATATAGGTTACCTTCGGTCTACAATATTGCAATTTCTTTCGTGATACTTTATGGTGATGTGTTGCGAGAAAAGTAAGGACAAAGTACCTGTTTCACACTGCTCAGGCGTATCAGTTGCCAACAAGATGTCGTCAACATATTGAATGAGAGCCACTCCTTCAGGTAAAACAAAACAAAAGAATCAAGTTGTCGTTTCAAGGCTTGGCTATAGATACTTTGACTCTCAGTGTACCCTTGAGGAACTCTACAAAATCTGTATGATCTATTATTCAAAGTGAAACTGAACAAATATCAGCTATCAGGATGAATAGGAATCGAGAAGAAAGCATTCTTCAGATCCACTACGGAAAATGTAGTTGCAGTTGGAGGGACCAAGGTAAGTAATGTTGTTATGTCAGATACTACAGGATACTGTGGTACTACAATCTTATTGACCTCCTGCAAATCAATGATAAATCTATAGATCTTAGTGTCAGCATCTTTTTTCAAAATGGGAAGAATCTGACTATTGCAAACATTGTAAGGAACTTCTTCCACCACCCCCACTTCAATCAGGTCCTGTACAATACGTGTAAGTGCTTCTTCTCCTTCTCGAGAAATTTTATACTGAGGCAATTTTGGAAGTATAGCACCCTCCTTAACATTAATATGTACTGGTGGAATAATCATTTGCCCTACGTCAGTGTCTGAAGTAGCCCACAAAGTACTAGGGAGTGAAGCTAGTGCAATATCCTCTTTAACAACACAGAATCTCTCAATCATGGGGTGGTTGTCATTTAAAATAACCCGTACTCCTTCCGGAGAACATCGTATCGTGGCCCTAAAATATTTGAGCATGTCAACACCCACAATATTATCTGGTGTATTTGGAGAAAGCAAAAATGGACACGGAGCAGTAAATTTATCAACATGGAGTGCAAGTGGTTGTGACAATGGGCTAAGGGTGGATGTTCCATCGAAACCTATCGATGTAATAGTTAAGCCAGATAGGGGAGCCCTAGGAATCAAGTGTTTAGACAAGGCGCTACGAGTAGCTCCTGTATCAACCAGAAATGGATCAGTAGAACCCAAAACATGTGCTGTAACATAGGGACCCTTCTGATCTACCGGAATTTCAACTGATTCCTTACCCCATCCTAGGCAATCCTTTGCATAAGCAGAATCTTGTGAATTAGACGGCTCATAGTAGGACATTTGGTATTGATTCCGTTTATCAAAAGTATTAGCTCCCTCTTGTCCACGTGTATTAGCATCAAACCTAGCGCGATCATTTGTGTTTCCTCTAGGTCCTGAATATCCTAAACGATTTCTCATTTGTCCCCGACCACGTGAAACCTGCTGGGGACGTAGCACCGGACAATTAGAAATCCAATGACCAAATTACTTGCAATATGCACATTGATCAACAGACAAATCTGCACGAGGATTGTGAGGGAAAGATAGACCATAAGATCCACGTTCACCTCTATTATTACCTCTAGAAGGTGGGCCATAAGCTTGAGCCATCATAACCTTTGTTTTCAATTCTTTCGATTTTTTATCCTCTTTACTTTTTGCTTCTAATTCTTGTCGTTCATAATACTGACCCATAGTGAGGAGAGAAACCGGAGAGAAGGTAGTCCATGAACTTTCGCTGGCCTTTAGGCGACCAGCTATTTCTGGCAACAGGTTTGTGACATATTTATCGACGAACAGATGCCTACCCGTGTCATCTGTCAAAGACTGACCACTAAAATCATGGAATGCTTCTTCCAAACGCGTGAAAAGATCTGAAACTGATTCTTCTATCTTTTGCTTGCAAGACGCTAACATAGTCCAATCTATCTTTTTAGGGGGAATAATCATCTTTAATTTAACCAATATATCTGGTGGAAGATCTAAAATTTGCTGACACGGTTTTTGTGCAGGTTCTCTATCTTTATCTAATTATTCTATATCTGTCCACAGTGCCCCAAATACTGCTTGATCATCAACTTTAATGAATAACAAAGAAGAGTTCTCCCATTATAGTTTTAGGTCCAGAGGAGGGAGGCGGAAAACCAAAGCTAAGAAGTACCTCTGATAAGACCTATATTACTTTCTCAGTGATAATCTTCACACTATCTTTCAAAGAGGATGCTATATGCAAGAAAGAGACATTTAATTTATTTAAACATTATTTTTATTATTTTTCTCATTTTAACCATTCGATTTATATTTTTTATCATAAATACATAATACTTTGTTTACATATAAAAAAGAAGATTTAATTGCCACGTTCTGTAAATCAAGATAAGCAAAACATGATTATACGTGAAAGAATGAACCCCAAACTAATCATCTCATCCTAATATCATTCATTCCATCAAACATACTGCTACACTCACTACCCAGTCTAAAAAGACAAAATTGGACATGGTTTACAAAGAACACACTAAACAGACACTAAGCTGTTTTTGAGAGACCCTTATGAATTACTTTGAGAAAGAAAAAAGTCCTGCGAGCTAATCACTTTTTGATTTGAACACTATTACACATAGTTGCTTCTTTCTCTGTACATATGACAAAATGATTTTCAGTGTGAGGGTCTGTAGTACTGAAAATTCTGGACCTGTGTTATAAACATCATCGTACCATGACGATTTTGATATCAGAAGACCGAGAATGGCTAGTACACTATGTACAAACATTTTCGTCATATTCGAGTGACGATTTCACCTTGAAATCATACTTTTCGTCCTGAACCCTCGGGTTCCATTTTGTGTACGGCAGCCATTTTGTGAGTTGCCCTCACACAGGCCAATGATTAAAGCCAAACACGATCCTGAAGGACACGTACACCTTCCCTGACTTCTCTGCGACCTGGGCAAGCTGACTCCACTGCCCAAGGCCAAACCTGTACGGTCAGTTCCTCTCCCAGTGGCCGAACGAGATAGTATCAAGGCACAACATGCCATAAACCTTTCATCGCACACAGACCACACCTAATCTTGCACACACCTGTCCCTGTTTCCTACTTTATGACCTGCTTTACGAGGAGGAGGTGCCCGTTTTTATTGGGGGTCCGCCGATATCTGATGAAAACACTGGGCCTTGCCGGGTAATTTGTTGTGGGCTGGACGAACTGAAATATGGGCATGTCATCATGACTCTTCTTTTTCTTTGTAGTGAAAATATGTGAATGGTCAACTGTAAACTTAAGAATGTTTGCCTAAAGCGTAATATTTTGTATAAAAAGAGAAGGCTGGCTTTGTAAGATTGAGCAGTCTCCTGAGAATATACACCGTGTTGTACTTCTAGGATACCTGTTACTTGGTTGCAGCCAATAAATTCGATCTTTGACTTCACCTAGAAGACTCTGTGTTTCTGTAGTCTGAAACAGGAAGGACCCGAAGTCTTAGGGTGTTGTCCCTGGCACCGCTGGGTTACCGGTTCAGTACCGGTTCTGAAAAACCCAGTGCTTCAGTTGGCGCCCAACGTGGGGCGATATCAGCGGTACCGGTCCAAGCCAGAGGTTCGTGAGGAGCTTCGTGTGAAAATTTTAGAGGAAGGCCGCCACTTCATCGACCCCTGCATGTCGACGTGGTCCGAATGTCTTTGCTGCGAGGTTCCCCGTTTCCCAACGGCTACGAAGGACTGCTGCCCAGACTATCGCCCTGTTTTGGACCCTTGATGATTGGTAGAGCGAAACGATAGACGAGTCTTCTGGTGACGTCATCGATACCTCAGTTAAGTATAAGTGGAGCGTCTCCCAGTCCTTAGTTGGTTCTTAGTTTTGGGTATCCCCTTGGGATCTTTGATTTGGAACTTGCAAGTACCAAAGCCGAAGGACTCGTGTATTCACGAGAATATCGTATTCGATAATCCTTTGAAGTTTGAAGCTAGACTAGTGAGCGAAGATGCCTGGTCTTAGCAGACTTGGAAATTTGTTTTGTCTTGGTTGTAATAAGGATTCCCGATTGGAGGACTCGTGTCCGGTTCCTCCGATTGGAACTCCAACATATGAACTTTATGTGAAACATGGAGTAGGCCCCATCACATATAATGAAGTGTGGATCAAATACACCAGGAGGGATGGTGTTTTAAAATGGCCCCAATATGGTAGCTTTGACACGGAGGTTTTAGATAATCTCGAGGTGAAACTTTTTAAGAAGAAAGCCCGGCCGGCGATGTTTGACTCTTTCCGCCTATGGCGTAAGGAAGCCAAACAGAAGAAAATTAAATTAGCGAAGAAAAATAAGAGAGAAAGGGATATCTCGATAATGCAAGCTGCTATGCAGTTTAAAGATAACGAAGAAGAACAGATGAGCGAGCAGTTGCACAGGCAACGTAAAATGGTAATCGATAAATGTTATCCAGTTTTACCGCCTCTTCAGCGAGATGCAGCAAAAGATCTTGAAAAAGACCCCCTAATGTCGCATTTATTGAGTTCGCCACCCCCTTATGCGCAGAATGCTACGGCACACCCGCAGCCTTTAGCCGCGCAACCTTTAGTTGTGCAACCCCCGATTGTTGTGCCTCCTGTTCTTCCACAGCCACCAGCTGCTCTTCAGTTGGCTCCCACTCTTCCGGTGCAGCCTCCTCAAGGACCACCGACTTTGACATCTGCTCTGCCTTTACTCCCTACAACTTTGACCACTATATCGACTACCACTCCTGGTATTCCTCCTGACACTGCCTCTGCGTCTGCCTTGCCTCACCCTGCTTTTCCGCCTGTCCTTTCATCGACTTCTCCTTCTGTTCGCCAGAGAGTGACTAGCACTGTTGCTAACCTCCTATATCCTCTCTTTGGAGCAACAAGTGCAACCCCTGTCTCAGAGCGTAAACAGTTACGTAGCCAACTGCCTGATTCTAGGGAGAAGGAAACATTGAATTATTTGGCACATAAATGGGTTACTGACCCGATAAAATATGAGCTTGAGTCTGTTATGGATGTCTTCCATCAGTGGGAAGCACCGAAACAGAGATATGTTTTTGAGAAAATGTGTACTTTCCTGAGTGAGGATTTAGAGGAGAATGATTTGAAGCCCAATCCACCTGAGTTATGTCATATACGGTTCGAGTTTGGGAAAGGCGCAATTGTGTGTTCAGATGTTAAGAAAGCAGTTGCGACATTATTGTCATTCAGGAGTGAAGGTGTTTCTTCGTCATTGTTTGAGTCTGATTCCTCTGTTAAAAAGAAGGTGAGACAATATCCCATGAGAGAAGTTCCCCCACAATGGAGAGAAGGAGACCCAAATGCTAATCCAGCCATTCCGCCACATTTTCAGCGTGTTTGGGTACATGTTCCTTGGAAGCGAGCTGAAGTTTTGGCCCTTAAACAGACATTGCCTGACCCTCGTAAAAATCCTGCAGGGTATTACAAGGAATTGTCACAGACTGCAAGCTCATGTATTATGAATTTAGCGGATATAGACATGTTTGGAAATGTTGTTCCCCAGCCTTTATGGGGAAAGATTCGCCATGCAGATCATGATCAAGAGTTAGGTGAATCATGGGCTAATATTAGTGCTGCAAATGACCAACAAGTTGGTGGTGCTAAACCCGAGCCTTTAGTAGCAGATCTCCCTGGTAGGATCATTAATTACATGAAGACTTTAATGCCTGCGATGCGTGTGAATTGGGATAAATTGTCTGCGTGTAAGCAGAAGAAAGATGAGACAGTGTCTGATTTCTTCACTAGGTTTGAAGAAACGTTTATCGACCACAGTGGTCAAGATATGAGTACAGAAGGTGGTCAACGGTTGTTCGTTGACAAGTTGGTGCACAATTTGCTTCCCGAGTTGTGTAAGAAATTGAAAGATTCAGAAAGTTCTTGGGCAGTTTCCTCTTCAGCACAGATATTGGCTACTTCACAGTATTATGAAAATCGAGATAAAGATGAGAAAGATAGAGCAGACAAGAAAACGAAAGAGTTAAAAACAAAGGTTCTTTTACAGCAGGCGTACCCGCCTCGTGGTGGTCAGAGTAACTATCAGCAGCCTCAGCAGTTTCAGAGAGACACGCAAAGGACCGAATATCCTCAACAACGTTTTCCTGTAGGCCCTAATCAGTGTGCATATTGTAAAGAGGAGGGTCATTTAAAAAATAGTTGTCCTGCCTTATTACAGCGCATGAATGGTGTTTCCAGCGCAAGAGGTCGAGGTATTTCACAAGCACCTAGTAGTAGAGGACGTGGAAATTTCCCCCAGAACGCACGTTCCTTTCCGCCTCAAAATTCAATGAATAGGTTTGATCAGCAGAATAATGCGTCTGGTAGGACAGCTCAGTACTATGCTGATGACTACTATGCAGAAGATGAGAATATGGAGGTTAATGATTGCTAGGACAGCCGTAGACAAAGAGAGGGAGTTGTTTCAGTTCCAGTAGATCAGAGTGGACCTTATGTTGAGGTGATTACATCAGGTGTGTCAGAGCCTTTTCTGTTGGATACTGGTGCTACAAAGAGTTCTATTATGCACTCTAAACTCCCTGGCACACCTTTGTCTGGCGAAACGAATGTTTCAGTAGGTTTTTCTGGCGCCCCGGTTAGGAACCCAGTTTCTAGTCCTATGTCCCTTTCTGTTGGACCTTGTGAATTCGAAGCACCCCTTATTCTGACAACAGGTTGTGGTGAAAACATGTTGGGATTGGATCTGTTAAAAAGATTGTATGCAACCTTGTACTGTTCTCCTTCGGGAGTACAACTTACACTAGGTCAGAAAGTGGTTTCCCCAATGTATTTGTCGAGGGACAAACTTCCGACAAAATTGTCGTCCCTCCCTAATATTCTTTGGGCCACTGGTCCTAATGATGTGGGTCTTTTGGAAATACCGCCATATGTTGTGACATTGAAAGCCAATGTTAAAATGCCACGCATTCCTCAATACAAGATCTCTAGTGAAGGTGAAAAAGCATTGTTAGCGATCATTTATGATTTGATTGAAAAAGATGTAATTGAAGAGACAAGAGGTAACGTTTGCAATAGTCCTGTTCTGCCTGTTTTGAAGCGCACAGATCCTTCTCAGCCACCTGTTTACAGATTCGTGATTGATCTTAGAGAGGTGAATAAAATAGTTGTGCCTCAGTTTCCAGTTGTCCCTGATATCACTGCCCTATTGACTATGATTCCAGCTTCTGCGACTTGGTTCTCGGTGATTGACTTGAAGAATGCTTTCTTCAGCATCCCGATTGCCGAAGGGAGTAGGGATATTTTCGGCTTCAGTTTAGGAGGTCGAAGCTTCCGCTTCAAAGGCGCCCCCCCCAGGGCTACTGTGAAAGCCCATCGATATATAGTCAAGCTTTAAAAGCACAGCTTGATACGATTGTTTTACCTGATGGAGCTACCCTTATTCAGTACGTTGATGATTTGCTCGTCGCTGCAGATACTGAGGAAATATGTAAAGAAGCAACATTGTCATTGTTGCATCATTTGTCTGATCTACACCACAAAGTGTCCCTTTCGAAATTGCAATATTGTCGACAAGAAGTGACCTACTTAGGTCATCTCTTATCGAAGGAGGGAAGGAAACTGACCCCAGAAAGAATTCAGGCAATAGCAAAATTGAGTGTGCCAAGGACACAGAGAGAAGTGTGTGCTTTCTTGGGTATTACATCCTATTGCAGACAATGGATACCGAATTTTTCTTTGCTGGCCAAACCTTTGGTGGCATTAACCTGTAAAGATACACCGAATCCCCTTCCATGGTCTGAAGAGTGTCAGAAAAGTTTTTCCAAATTGCGCAATGCATTATGTTCGGCTCCTGTGTTGGGTACCCCCGACTACAGTAAGCCTTTTACATTGTATGTCCATGAGAAGGAAGGTTGTGCATTATCAGTGTTGACACAGTTGTTCGGAAACCGGCAGCGTCCATGCGCGTATTTTTCGTCGACTTTAGACCCGGTAGCTAAAGCATTGCCGAGTTGCTTAAGAGCCACAGCGGCAGCAGCTGTTTCTATTCGACAGTCTGCTGGTTTAGTGATGAATAATACATTGGTTGTGATGGTTCCACATGCAGTAGACACGTTGTTAAACAGGACCAAGACACAGCACTTAACTAGTGCTCGATTGTCAGGTTATGAGTTGACACTGTTAGCGAGTCATGTTCACTTAAAAAGATGCAACACGCTTAACCCAGCTACGTTGTTGCCGATTGAAACAGAGTTAGATACTTCTGAACAGCATGATTGTTTTCTCAGAACAGAAGAAGAAACAAAAGGGAGAATAGATCTTAGTGACACTCCTCTTTCAAAGTGTGATGGTACCTGATGGGTGGATGGTTCATGCTTCAAGCGTCCGAACGGAGATACGACTGCGGCATATGCTGTTACGACTTTGCATACGATTGTTGAAGCTGCACGTATCCCACATAATTCAGCTCAAGCAGCAGAGTTGATTGCACTTACACGAGCGTGTGTGTTGTCGAAGGGAATGAAAGTGACCATATATACCGACAGCCAGTATGCATTTGGTGTGGCTCACAGTTTTGGACGATTGTGGAAAGAACGTGGATTCCTGACTTCGCATGGAACTAAGATTCAGCATGGTCAATTGGTGAATGAGCTCCTCGAGTCACTTACTTTGCCGTTGCAAGTCGCGATTGTGGAATGCAGTGCACACAAGAAGGTGACTGATGATGTTGGTCGTGGAAATGCATTTGCTGACGAAGTCGCAAAAGAAACAGCAAGGGATGTGATGAGTCGAATGTATGTTGCAGGCCCTGCAAGATGGATTGGTGATGTTAGAATGTGTGAAGACACGATAGAGAGTGTGAAGTCTATTCAAGCTGAAGCTACAGAGAAAGAATTAAGTGTGTGGAAAGAAAGTACGGCTAAATTGGATTCAAATGGTTGTTGGGTTGAATTATCAGAGCATCAGAGATGGTTGTTACCCGATGCGTATGTGCTTGCAGTGGTTACGATGGCCCATGGAATGGCTCATATCAGTGTGAAAGGGATTTGTAAGTTGTTGGCTCCAGTATGGCAAAATGCTGGAATCCCCAAGTGTGCAGAGAATATGGTCAAGAATTGCATGGTGTGTCTGAAATACAATCCTGGTAGGGGAACCCCAACTCCAGCTGGTCATTTTGCACCTCCAACGTATCCGTTCGAGGTTTTGCAGCTAGATTTCATCCACATGGAAAGGTGCAACAATCTGAAATACGTACTCGTTGTTGTTTGTGCCTTTTCAAGATGGGTAGAAGCGTACCCCCTAAAAGACAACACTGCCTTATCCACAGCTAAAGCCCTTGTGAAAGAGTTCTTCCCTAGATTTGGAATGCCGAGAATGGTCTGGAGTGAAAATGGGAGTGAATTTGTGGGTCGAGTGATGAAAAAAGTATGTGAAGGGCTAGGCATCCAACAGAAATTCCACGCTGCAAATCACCCCCAATCAGCTGGACTAGTAGAGTGCTACAATGGCACATTAAAACTAAAATTGGCCAAGATTCAAGCAACCTCTGGTCTTAAATGGCCTGACGCTCTACCTTTGGCACTCCTATCAACGAGAATGACTGTGTCACGGTTTGCCAGGATGCGCCTACGGACTACAACTCCCAGGAGGCTGCGGAGTAGGAGGAGTCATCGGTATATAGGCGTCTGGGATGCAGACGTTAGTTGTACGTGATTCCCTTTGGATCAGTTCCTGATTGCCTTGTTGTTTCGTTATTTTCCCTGGATTCTCCCTGTTTTGCGTCCTCGGCTGAGGCGCTGTACTTTTATGCTCGGAGAGGGCGGCTGCTCTCTCTTGGTTCATGAACATTTCCGGAGCTCCTTTCCGTCAGCGGCTGCGGCGGACATCGCCTGTGAGCGTCCTCGGCTGAGGCGCTGGAGGTGTGTGCTCGGAGAGTGCGGCTGCTCTCTCTCGGGTTCTGTTTTTCTCCGGAGTTACTGTCCGTCTGCGGCTGCGGCGGACATTGCCAGTGAGCGTTCTCGGCTGAGACGCTCAGTTTCTTTACACGGAAGAAGGGCGGCTGCCTTTCTTCAAGAAGGATCCCTGCTTGGAATCTCCGTCAGCGGATGCGGCGGCCCATGTCTGCACACGTTCTCGGCTGAGACGGTGCCTCTTCTTCTCTGAAGCGGGCGGCTTCTTTTTTCCTTTCCAAGTCTCCCGGTGAAAGAGATAAGTAACACTGTATATAGTACGTTGGCTGATCTGCTGATAATCAGTATTCTGGAACTATTGCTGGGAACATTTACTTGTACTGCTTACGGGCATTCTGACTTTGTTTGTTTTGGGACATTGGTACATTGGAACTTTCTGAGTTGTCAGTCATCCTGGGGTTCCTTACTGACAGCGGAACTCTCTTGTTTTATACTTTTTTCTTCAATAATCGGTTACTGGAGAAGGGATTACTTTTGGTTGTTAAAAGGAAGAGGGAATGGTATGTATGGTGCGTTTGTGGTGATTTACTGGATTCCATATGCATCGACCAGGAATAATATTGTTTGTGTGTTTCTGACTATTAGGTATAAGGATTGAGACGTATCGATCTTTCCTTTCCAGAGAGGGGGTTGCATCCAGTGGAGTAACTGGGGTAGGTGTTCCACTAGCGAGAATTATATGAGAGTAGCCAGTGATTTGTGCTATAACGTTGTGTCTTTCTTTTTTTTTTCTCGTTTCAGTGGTCCCTTCCGTTCCAGCCCCTTCCCTTACCTTTCCCTCGCCTGATTTCCTAGAGGCTCTGTGTACTTGGTTGTCAGAGTTTCGGGCAGTCAGGAGGTGGACCCCCTTGAGCATCGCCCTGATCCTGTGGAGACAGATCGTGACAGACTGTGCATTCGCGAGTGGGACTTAGTCCGAATAAGATTGTGTTCGGCCGCCCGGCCAACATATGGGGAGTGCCAAGGCCGAAAAAATTCAGTGAGATCGAACACCCTGTACTGCTTGACTATTTGTACGAATTGACGGCTAAATTGCGTGTTTTACACCAACAGGTTCACGATACTCTGCCTCAGGTCTCTGAAGCTCCAGGACATCTGATCGATCCTGGATCCTGGGTGCTGGTCAAGAATTTCCAGCGAACAAAGAATGACCAGCCCCGGTGGACCGGCCCTCATCTAGTTCTTCTCTCAACAAGATCAGCCGTTCGAGTGGAAGGGAAGAAGCACTGGATCCACGGCGTACACTGCAAGAGGGTGCCTTTGCCTCTACCGTACGACCGGTGGGTCCAGGAGGGTGTAGCTGACTCAGAGACTGAAACCGTGCCTCGATTTCTGCCTTTCAGTGATGCACGTATAAAAGGAACAAGTTCTGAAAAAGAAAGTGACAATCTCTTGCAAGAAGCTGTGCCACCGTCAATTCGATTGGACACTACAGAGCCTGAACTCCTGTTTCAAGACCAGACAGTATCTGGGAAACAACGCTATAATCTGAGGCCGAGAACTATGGACAAATAAAAAATATTCCCTTTCTTTGCTATTTTTGAAAGTGCAGCTCTCTAATCTGAGAAACTTTTTTATTTTTGTTTTTCGAACCACCATCGGGTTCCGCTGTAGGGTCGCGGTTGCCCAAGTCTTTGGGGTGCAGCTGAAGACGTTAGGTCGACAGTTCTGGTTGGTCTAAGGGAGTTGCCCTGGACTGACAGAAGCATTCCTTAGCATAGAACACCCTACCATCGCGAGCAGCATTTTAGAGAGGATGGAGTTTTTCGAGATGGAGAGACCTGCCAAACAAATTAACCTTAAGACTACAATTTGCAGAATGATGACCAAGAAACGTTTTTTGATATTATGTATTTTCATGTTGATCAGCGTAATGACGTTTTTAATAGGATATGTTTTATTCTCTTTTCAAGTGACATTCGCACCCACTACACTAACTGGAGTTACTCTGAGTGAGAAACAGCAAGCTAAGAGATCTTCCCTGATTTGGATTGTACCCTATCAGGGTCACCTATGTCTGCAAGGTACTGGCAAGAATCCCAGAGCTCAGTTAGGGAAGAGCGGCTGCACTGAGACATATGTTTTTACGTCCCAGACTTCCCCTTCGTTCTTAGCAGCTAAGGGTACCTATTTCATCTGCCATGATAGAGCCTATACATGGTTGCCCCCTGACTTTTCGGGCACATGCTTTGTTTCATTCCTGTTGCCTCCCACCTACACAGCAGCGGCAGATTACCATAAGACAAGGATAGTTAGAGGTGTCTTCAGTTAAGAGGATACTGCAGAACAAGAATTTGGAGACTTCGTGAGGGGTTTTTTGCCGTTCTGGGGACCCATGGTTAACAGCAGGAACATAAGGCAGTTGACAAGGGTGGTTGAAACTGCCGGTGCCCTTAGTAACTTGACTGCTGAGCTCCAGTCTTATGACCCTTCAGAACAGGGTCGCGTTAGACGTCATACTTGCATACCGAGGTGGGGTATGTAGAGTGAACCAATCGAGTTGCTGTGTTTTCATTCCAGAAAACGCTCCAACAGTGTACCAGGCTGTAGGAAGGTGGATATCCGACTATGGTTACCCCCAAACTTTTTGCCTGGTGTTTAGCTGGTTTTTGACTTTAGTTGGCCTGGGATCCTGCTATTCAGGGCCCCAGGCTAATTGCGCTCTCCTTAAAATGGACTCCATGTACCTTAGGTACATACACAATTGGAATTGGTTCACCTTATTGGCCCCTGTAACAGTGTACCCCAGGTACCCAGGGCATAGGTGCTTCCATGGCCTACACGGGGCTGCAGCACGTATTGTGCCACCCCTGGCCTGGCCTCCATTTTTGACACAACTGGCTGATCACTCAGCTGGGGTAAGTCGGTGTAACCACCCCTTACTTAGGTATAGTATGCCTATATCTAACTTAAAATGGACACATATGTTCCTGTCAGGCACTCCTATGGAAGGCCTCATCAATCCTGGAGGCAGAGTGCTTGAAAATATGTGAGATGGTGCTCTGGCATGAGCTGAGCCTGTCTGCAGCTTTCGGAACCATGTCCTTTAGCTGTTTCATGATACTGCCATACCATATACTCTTAAGTGCATTATAATCCTCGCGGTTAAATGCTATCTTTGGTTTGGCTTTATCAAAACATGTCGAGTAAGGTGTCATACGAATTGGAATACTACCGCCTTGCCAGTTCTGGCGACGGGGGTAGCATTCCACCCTTCTAGAGGGACACGACATGTACCTAACCTGAACCCCGGTTAAAGTTAAACTGAGCCTCAGCATCACAAAATGGATGCTGCCACCACAGAGACAAGTCTGACCTCCTGCTGCTGGGAGTCCTTCCAGCGAGGGCAGCTTGGACAAAGGATTTCCTGCCTTGGGAGGTGCTAGCACCACCCCAGACAGGATTTTGTGTATTGGGTATGACAGGGCTGAATAGAATCAGACATGCCTGGGGCACACAAGGTGTCCCCGTGCATTTGCCAGTTCAAACCGGTGCTGGGGCTTTCCAGCCCCAGTCCTGGCGCGAAACTGGACAAAGGAAAGGGGGTGTAACCGCCCCCCTTCCTGGTCCCACCCAGAGGAGGGACCTAGTAGGTGATCCGGCCCCTAGAATTCGAATAAGAGTAGGAGCTGTGTCCTGAGACTTCAGATCATCCTGAACTCGACTTGAAACTAAGAAGAAAACTGGACTTCGACATTCTGCTGCACAGAAGACTGAAGAGAATCTCCCTTGTGGCCAAGGAGTGACCACCCTGTGAATACAGGCACCAACCAGCAACTCAACGTCTGCTTTGCCGCCGCCTCCCGCCGGAGCCCGAGCCCAGAGCCTGACAAGACCCAGACTCCCAGACATCTCACAGCCCGATCCACAGTCCCTGCAAAGAAGGGACCCGTGGAGGCACCGAGAGACGTGGGACCGGACCTCTTGAAAGACCCCCAAGAAGATGACTGCGCAGCACCAGAGGCACCCTCGACGCTGTGCTTTGGGGTTTGAGAAGCCCCAACCTCGAGCAGCAATTGCACTGAAGATCAGCCCCCCAGCATCTCCACGATCTGCGTGGGGCCCTTTTGCACTTTGCCACTCGACGCGCCATCCCGGCCACTTGCCACGTGGCTAGCGGCCATCTTGGCAACAAAAACTACGACTTACACCGCTGGTCTGGTTGCTCCAGACTGGCCCTTGCTCCCCTGAAAAGGAGCACCCGCTCTGACCTTGCTGGTCCGAGTGAGAAGCTTGAATCACTTCCTGCGTGGCTTGCTTTAGCCAAGGCCTGTTTGCTCCAATCAAGTTGCCGACACCGCCAACAGCGAGAGCCTACGTGGGACAGCTCGTGATCGACTCCTGGACGTCCTTGACCTCTTCGTGTCCATGTGGCTGCAGAGACAATCTTTTTTTTTTATGTCAAACAAACAAGGACCCCCTGATTTGGCGTTGTCAACTCCAACGACAGGGACAATAGATATATTGGAATACTTTCATCAATCATTTCATAGCTACAGAGGAAGGTCATAAATCGCATGACATAGTATAGTCTCTCAGACTATACTATGTCATGCCACTTTTTAAATGAAATGTTTTGAAAGACCTAACTGTTCGGATTATTAATGTCCCAATTTAAGTTTTTTAATTTAGTGTGACTTAAGAAGTATAATTGTTTTACTTTTTATTGTGTGCTTATATATATGTAATAGGTAGTTTATTGTGAATATTGTTTTCAAGATTATTGTCCAGGACCTGTGTTTTGTTAATCTTGCTTGTGTATAAGACACTACGATTTTATATGTACTTATTTTTTAATAAATGTTGAAGTATTGAGAATTATTTGGTTTTTTAATCTATGATTATCTTGAAAGTTATTTTCTGCGATTTATGACCTTCCTCTGTAGCTATGAAATGATTGATGAAAGTATTCCAATATAGCTGCAGAGACAATCTTCACCTCATCGCCTGTTTGCACCCGACATTGCCTGGTTCCTTTCTGGTTCCACGGTAGTCACTGGCTAGTGACTTTGAACATTGTCCCCTCTGCTTTCAGGTCTTCACCTCTTCAGACCCACCCTTGGATCCACCGGAACTCTTCTCGACGACCCGCCTGCAGCATCTTCAGCTCCAAGCACCATCGACTTGCGTGACGAAACCCGACACAACTTCGCACCTGTGCACCCGCTTCCTGTGGGTGAGGTAACTCAGCAACGCCGGTGTTCCCACACTGGTATACACCTCTAGTGCCTGTGTCTAAAGTTTTATCCTTGTAGGTCCATCGGAAGGTTCTTAAAACACTAACTTTGTAACTTTTACGCACCATTGACATTGCATTGGTACATGCGTGCGCTTTCCGCACTGCACCCGAGTCCCGCGGGCCTTTCCCGACTTCATCACTGCTAGTCCCGAACAGCTCCAGCGATTCCCCAGGCCCTAGGCCTCTTCACTTTCCCCATAGTGGTTCTTATACCACTATTTTAGTATATGGTTTAGGTGGCCCCTAGGGCTCATCCATATTCGTGCAACTTTTGTATATTTAAACTGTGTTTTGTTTTAACGCATTTGCTTCTGTGCTCATAAAGAGTATAGGGGATATTTGTAGAAATATATCTATATATATTTTTCAATATATATCTGTGTGGTGTCCTTTCATTTGGTATTCAAGGGGATTGTGTATGGTAAAACAGCTTGCTTCACATGCCTTTACAGAGTTTAGCCTAAGACTGCCTAGTCCATGCTACCCCTAGGATAGCTTGTCTATAAGGTTGACTTTATAACCTGCACCATAAGGGTTGCTTGGCATGGTACAAGGTGATCACTAGAACTAGTGAGCATCATATACCAGGCCAACTTCTCACACATCTCCAAACTACATAAGATTTCCGAATCTATTCATGTAGACAAAGGAGATTGGTCGTTAATGGGATGGTTCTGGGAACTGGTATCCGGCTGGGGATGGAAAATTCTGATGATCATTGGGATGGTCTTAGCCATCCTTTTCCTGTTCTGTCTGTGCGTACAGTGTGCTCCTGCTATATGTGGCCTCTGTGCTACATCGTGTATAAGGAAGCCTGTATCGAGGGACGAGCTAAGTAATAGGATGATGCTACAGCAACATCTCAATGACCTTAGGAATATAGACCTGGACTCAGATTAGCATGAGTATAGGTTATTGCCTATGTAAGGGCAAAAGGAGGGTCTGTAGTACTGAAAATTCTGGACCTGTGTTACAAACATCATCGTACCATGACGATTTTGATATCAGACCGAGAATGGCTAGTACACTATGTACAAACATTTTCGTCATATTCGAGTGACGATTTCACCTTGAAATCGTACTTTTCGTCCTGAACCCTCGGGTTCCATTTTGTGTACGGCAGCCATTTTGTGAGTTGCCTTCACATAGGCCAATGATTAAAGCCAAACACGATCCTGAAGGACACGTACACCTTCCCTGACTTCTCTGCGACCTGGGCAAGCTGACTCCAATGCCCAAGGCCAAACCTGTTCGGTCAGTTCCTCTCCCAGTGGCCGAACGAGATAGTATCAAGGCACAACATGCCATAAACCTTTCATCGCACACAGACCACACCTAATCTTGCACACACCTGTCCCTGTTTCCTACTTTATGACCTGCTTTACGAGGAGGAGGTGCCCGTTTTTATTGGGGGTCCGCCGATATCTGATGAAAACACTGGGCCTTGCCGGGTAATTTGTTGTGGGCTGGACGAACTGAAATATGGGCTTGTCATCATGACTCTGCTTTTTCTTTGTAGTGAAAATATGTGAATGGTCAACTGTAAACTTAAGAATGTTTGCCTAAAGCGTAATATTTTGTATAAAAAGAGAAGGCTGGCTTTGTAAGATTGAGCAGTCTCCTGAGAATATACACCGTGTTGTACCTCTAGGATACCTGTTACTTGGTTGCAGCCAATAAATTCGATCTTTGACTTCACCTAGAAGACTCTGTGTTTCTGTAGTCTGAAACAGGAAGGACCCGAAGTCTTAGGGTGTTGTCCCTGGCACCGCTGGGTTACCCGTTCAGTACCGGTTCTGAAAAACCCAGTACTTCAGGTCTTAGATGCGTACGGCCTACGTACGTTTCGGTGACTGCTGCTATTTAAATCACCTTCTTCAGGGCCAAAAACAAACTAGACAACATATAACTACATACACCAACAATTAAAATCAGGGGGTTCTTGAATTTCTTTATTTAATAGTAGCGATGGAGAAAAATCCCCAACTGTCTGATATGGTGAGAAACTCAGTTTATCGGTATCCATATGATTTCTGCATCTTTGTAAGAAATGAGTCCTGTCTTTGTTTGTATTATGTATTTATGATAAAAAATATAAATCGAATGGTAACAATTAGAAAAATATTAAAAATAATGTTCAAATAAATTAAATGTCTCTTTCTTGCATATAGCATCCTCTTTGAAAGATAGTTTGAAGATTATCACTGAGAAAGTAATATAGGTCTGATCAGAGGTACTTCTTAGCTTTGATCATCAACTTTACGCACAGTTCTCCACATATCAGGCGGTAAAATTAATCCAAAAAACAAATCAATATCGGACAAAGTCATAGTACAAGAGCTAATGGCACCCTCAATTTCTTTATAAAAAAGGCTGTCGGAATCTTTCGTGGATCGGGCAATGCATTTCTAAGAGCCATGACATCTGCTCTATTCCAAGGAGTGTAAACCCAATTATAAATAAAATACTCTTTAGCATCGACAGAAGTCTTATCATCATTTGTGCCTGCTCCTTTAGGAGGAACATATAAAGGTGCGGCTTCCCGCATAGGTTTCATATTTATAACATTCTTATCTGTTTCGAGCGTCGGAGCTCGTGCCATGCTGATGTGAGATGTTCGTGCAGCTGCGTCTGCTGCCTTTTTCTCCTCCCGCAAACGAACTGCTTCATCGCGTAGTTTAACCAAGCGTCTGATTGTGTCAGGCACCTGGGAGAAAACAAAAGAACCTTCACGTAATTGCTTACAATTTCATGCTATATCATCGGGCTCTATTTCCGTCGAATTTTTCCTAAATCGATCAAGAACCTCTCCAGCAAATATCTCGGTAAAATATTTTTGCTCCCTTTCCGTCCAAGTTTGAATAGTATCCATAATTTCAGAAGCAGTATTAGTACTACGATCGGCTTTACGCGCCACAGATCTAATCTGAGAGGAACGTTCGGTACTTAGCATTGAGCGAGTGTCTCGGGCTTTATCCTGATCCTTAGGAGAGTCCTCATCTGACTCATCAGGAGCAGAGGGGAAAGTATACGGAGGTGGACAATGATCTAATAAGAGAGAATCATCTTGGGGTTTATTAAGAATAGGATAAAGAGGCCTACGAATAGCGTTTTGGCCATTTACCTGTAACTGATGCTCCCTATCTTCCCTTTCTTTAATTTCTTTATTTTCTTTTTCTCTCATTTCTAGTGCTTTCGCATGTATACTTTTACGCTGCTCTTTTTCAATCAAGGCCTGTTCATGCTTCATTCGTTCACGCACCTCTTTTTACCACTTTCGTAAACAGTCAAACATGTCTTGCCTAGCCTTTCACTTGAACATCCATTGCTCCACATACTGAATCTTTCATAAATCAAATGACCCATGCATAGGCCAACATAACTCAGTGTGTTTGTTCCACAACGTACTGTACATTATGGACGGAATACCATATTTAACATACATTTCCCAATTAGGTGTCCCCTCTGGGGGGGCGGTTGTGCTTCATCTATTCTCAAATTGGTACCACTACAAAAGCAACACATCTTACGAAGTGTGCTGGAAATAGTGCAAAATATGCAGTATTATAAAAAAATAGCGCTTAAAAGTACTCTTCGTACGTTGCGCCGTTCAAGTTTTCCTAAAAGCAGAGAAAAATCTCCTCATTACCTGCCTATGTGTATTGCAGTACACATATATTTATTCCAGTTTTTCTAGAACTTAACTCAACATTTGGCCAACTTCATAAACATATGCCGTAGTAAGTGTTTTTCTTAAAAACTACCTTACCAATCCAAGACGTTAATTTTACAAGTGCCGCAAAACGGCTCTTACCAATCAAATGGTGTCCTGGTTCCTACTGCCAAGTTCTCAAATCGACCAAACGGTCACTGTACGGCAAATCAACAGAAGAGATCTCAGTCGAGGACCGGCGCCACCTGGATGGTCAGATCGGAAAGAAAGTGTCTCTTCCGGCAGTGATCCCGTCGAAAGCGAGATTCCAATCCTTCGTCTCGACCAGCCCTTCGGGTATCCGAGTCGCCGATGAGCCCCACGGTGGATGCGCCAATTTGTGGTAGCAAGCCTCAGCCAGGCCTACTAGTGCAAGGGATTCACCCTTCTCTACACAGTCTTCAGACCAATTAGAGGGTGGCAATCTACAGTTCCACAACCTGGACTTGGGTCATCCTAGAAAGCTTCGTCCTCCTCAACCAGGCACAGCCCAGGTATTTAGCCAGCCCACAAACACACTGGGGATCGAGGTCTCTGATGATAGGATACGCAGCGCCACCTTATGGTCTCTGCAACCCAGGTTGGAACAAACGGGTTTCAACCATTTTCTCCTCGCGTGACCATTCACTGGGCAGGCGAAGAGAAAATGAGCAACAGATTCCGTGGGGGAGGCGCAACCCGGACACCCTAAGTAACTCCCCCTCAAGTGTCTCCAGCCCGCTCTGAAGTCATTCAATGGGAGGGTACCAAACCAAAACTTCAGGTACAGCGCCCTATCTTTCGGCGACTCAATGAGATCCAAGAGGGATTCTAGTTTAGGCACAGGCTTCGTATCCAAAAAGTTTTCCGTCAATGTACCATGCTTCTGGTTTCTCATTGCAGCTACAGCGACCCAGTCCCAATAGGCCTTCTTTACAACTAGTTTGGGCGGCGGGTTCTGGCTCACCCAAGCCTCTCCCAATCCAATGTCCCCCACTAGCTGTTTCAGTTTGGATAGCCAGACTATCTTGTGGCCTACATCTAGTTGTATCAGTTCAGTCAATGCTGAGGCGTAGTGACATAGTTCCGGGGACCCTCTAAGGCGTGTCCAAAACAGTAAGGGGCGCAGTCTTGCCACCTCATTTATTGGATGTCTCCCAAGATCATAACGGAGCGGGACTAGTGGGGTCGATGGAGGAAGCGAGACCAAGTCTCTAAGAAACTTGTTCTCTGATCTTACTAGGTCCGTAACCTTCTCGAAACCCCACAGTTCCGCTCCATAAAGGGATGAGGGCAGGGCCTTTCCCTCGTAGACCTTAATGGCAGGAGCCACAGGTCGGCTATAGGATAGGTGCTGATGCTTGGCAATAGCTCCCGAGACGCGTTTATGATTAAGCAGCATTTTAGCCAGATGGGAGGACCAGTTCATCCGGCTATTGATCCGCACTCCTAGATAGTCGAAGGCTTCAACGAGTTCCAGAGGGGAATCATTCAACCTGATGTTATTTTTTAAATGTTTCGATGGGGCAAGTGCCATTAGCTTTGTTTTGGATGTGTTTATAATCAGGCCTCTAGCATCGCAAAACTGGGTGAAGCGGACAAGTAGTTTTTGTAGCCCCATAGGGCTTTTTTAAATCAGGAGGGTATCGTCCGCAAAGAGTAACGTGGGCGTTTTTTCCCCCGCCAGGGTTGGGGCATCGGCCATGTTCTCCCTCAAATGGTCCACCACCCCATTAACGAATAGGGAGAACAGGGTCGGGGCCATAACACAACCCTGGCGGGCCCCCCTCTCGAACGCTATCCTCTCAGTCAGTTGGCTCTGGTTACCCCACCTCACTCTGGCATAGTTCCCCTCATGGAGTCGTTTGATGAGGTCCAAGATACGGGGCAGGAGTGCAAAGATCGAACATTGTCTGCCATAGTTTGGCACGGGGGACCAGGTCAAAGGCCGTTCTTGAGTCAATGAACGCCAAATAAAGGCTGCCTTTTTCGATCGTAACAGACTTCCAATAGAGAGCAAGAAATCTGAAGACCTGGTCCATCGTGCCAGGCAGGCTAGTCGGCCGCCCCTTCGCTACTTAACCAGTATGCATCCTACAGCGGACGCGCGCAGCGGGCGTGACGGCGGCGAGTCAAAGGCGCGCCCGTCTGCGCCTGGACCAGGCGGAGGGCCACCCCCCTTGCCTGTTCCTCACAAGATGTTCCTATCAAGGGTCTTACTTATAGTTCAGAACAAATTCTTCTATTAAACAGACCTCATCACTCTTGTACACGTGCCAATCTTGTTGATCAACCTCACCTTTCCCCGGTTATCTGTTCCACTTGTTCCTTCTCGATAAATAATTACCATCGTCCACAGGTCGGTAAACCTCACAGTAAAGAGTCACTGCCCAAATCAATCCGGGCGGCTCTAATAAATGCACGATCATTGCCCAAACATAAATATGAAGTTCTAAACTTTATTGAAGATCGCAACCGGGACCTTCTCTTTCTGACGGAAACTTGGGGTGATCTCTCCTGTAGCCCTGACTTTACCACTGCTACCCCTGAGGGGTTTACAAACATCAGATTCGATAGAACTCCCCCGAAAAAGGGAGGAGGTCTTGCTATCATATATCGCAACAATCTCACAGTGCGAACAGAACCTGCCCCACTACGATTTGTGAAGCAATTAGCTTCTCCATTTCAATTTCCCATTCTACCCCCTTTAAAGGTACTCTTCTCTACCGTCACCCAGGCCCTCGAAATACATTCCTCATGAACATGGGATGTCTACTTGAACCTCTAGCAGGGGAAAATTACTACACCATACTGGGTGATTTTAATTTTCACCTGGAGGCTCTAGATAATCTCGATACTGCAGCCCTCTTGTCAGAGCTAGAAGCAGTAGGTCTCAGTCAATTAGTTTCTGTTCCTACTCACACTGCGGGCCACACTCTGGATGGCCTTTTCTCCAATCATAGGTCACTCTTGTTAGGAGAAGCTCTCCCTCTATCATGGACTGACCATTCTGTGGTTTTCTTCGATATAGCACTGAGAGCAAGCTGTGTTATGCCCACTAACTCCTCATCTCCCAACCACTTTAAAGCATGGAAATCGTTGAATCTAAATCCAGATTACTTGCCTCTCTGCCGCCAACTGCGACCGATCCCCAGATGGCAGCCATTGATTACACCAACTGGATTCAGGACACAGTCAATGTGACAGTCCCATTAAAGAAAAAGTCTTCCAATAGGGCCTCCAAGTCTGCCCCTTGGTTAAATGAAACCCTTAGGCATGAAAAGCAAATCTGTAGATGTCAGGAACGTAAATGGAGACTAGACTATGACCCGGATCAAAAATTACGCTATAAACAAATGATGTCCAGATATAAACATCTCATAATCATAGAAAAAAGTAAATTCTATAGTGCTCAAATCAATCTCGCACATGACTCAGTGAAACATCTTTTTCAGGCTGTCACGTGTTTATCTGGTCGAGGTACATCTGCCCCTCCAGTCGCCACCCAAGATCTCTGCAACTCCTTTGCTGGGCACTTTCAAGGAAAAGTCACTTTAAGACACACACAACTACTAATGCATCATCATCAGTCTCATTAAAGGACCTTAAAAGTGGGGGTGACTTGGACATCTCCTCTTCAGACTCCAGAGCAATCCCGTCTTTTTAGAACTTCACCCAGGTCTCTCCAGAACTGGTATTGCAACTCCTTACTACTATTAATTCAGGCTCTCCAGAAGACCCCTGCCCCCCTTCTACCATCAAGGTATTCCCAGAAATCATAGGTCTCGAACTTACTGAGATTTTCAATACTATGTTTGCATCAAGTATATTCCCTTCCATCTGGAAGAAAGCTACTATTAAACGCCTTATCAAAAAGAGCTCTCTGGACCCTACTTATGTATCCAGCTACAGACCCATAGCCTGTCTTCCATTCCCTGTTAAAATTGTAGAAAAGATCATGAACACCCAGATATCAGATTTTATTGAGCAAAACAACTGTCTGGATGATTCGCAATTTGGATTTCGGAGAGGCCATGGGATAGAAACTGCGCTTATTAAATCCACGGATGAAATTAGGATGATCCTTGATGGGGGAGGGCGGCAGTTTTGATACTGTTGGATCTTTCCGCCGCCTTTGACACGGTCAACCATGTCACTCTGATCGACCGTGTCTCGGCGGTGGGGATCACACATGGTGCCAGGGCCCTCCTTTCCTCTTTTCCCTCTGATCGCGTCCAATCTGTCTCCTTTGGCAAATTCAACTCGGCACCTTTCACTCTGCCTTGTGGTGTCCCCCAGGGATCCTCGCTAAGTCCGACACTTTTCAACATCTATGTGTCGGACTTGGCGAGAGTCATTAAACTCCATTACCTGGCGGTGACATCATACGCGGACGACCTCAAATTGTGCTGGATATCAATAACAACGGAGATAAAGTGGCCTGCAACTTTCAATTGGGAATGCTCGCAATAAGTGCCTGGATGACAGCAAACTGCCTTAAGCTGAACTCCGAAAAAACGGAGGTGATGATTTTCGGCAATCTCTCTCCAGTGTGGTCACCCACATGGTGGCCTGTAGCTCTTGGATCTCCACCCTCCCCAGTAGCCAAAGTAAGAAACCTGGGGGGCATGTTGGACAGTAAACTGTCATTCATGCATCACGCAAATGCAGTGGTCTCATCTTCATTCTATACTATAAGAATGATTAAGAAACTTCTTCCATATCTTCCCATAGATGCAGTTAAGACGCTAGTCAGTACTCTGGTTATGTCTCGCATCGATTATTGCAATGGGCTATTCATTAACGCCCAAGAAAGAGTCTTGAATAAACTACAGTTGGTGCAGAATGCTGCCGCCAGACTGCTCACAGGGACCCCCAAATTCAAACCCATCTCCAATACCATCAAACAGCTTCACTGGCTATCAGTAAGAAATAGAACGAAATGTAAGGCTTTATGTATCGCCTATAAGGCAATTCATGCGTCAGGACCTGTTTTCCTAAAGGATTCTTTTTGTCCTTACATTCCGCCAAGATCTCTCCGCTCTTCCACTGCAAGTCTATTGAAGGTCCCAAGAACAAAGAGAGTCTCATGGGGTGACAGGTCTTTCACAGTAACGACCATCAAACTTTGGAACAGCCTCCCATCCCAAATCAAGACTAGTACATCCTTACTATCCTTTCGCAAGCAAATAAAAACTTGGCTTTTTAATCAATAATTCTGCACAGCCTAGAGGACCCAAAGCGCCGAGACACCTATGGGTAGTTGTGCGCTCAATACATTTCCTAAATAAATAAATAAACCCCCTGTCTGAACCCTGCCTGAAAATGTAACAAGATGCCAAGCTCATCAATCCATGTCCTCAGTCTCGTCAGGAGGACCCTGCCAACCACTTTCTGGGCTACATCGATCAAACTGATCGGTCTGTAGTTGGCAGGATCCTCCCTGTCCCCTTTCTTATAAATGGTCACCACCTCTGCACCCTTCCAGGAGTCTGGCACTGGGTGCCCGCTCACTATGAGGTTAAGGATCCGGAGAAAAAAATGTGCCCAGAGGTTTTTAATCGTACAGCATTAGATCACCAGGGAGACCATCAGCCTTACCCGGCGCGATTGTTGCAATTGCCGATAAGACCTCTCTTAGCCCAAACTGTTCCCCTTGGGTATGGAACTCAGGAAAAGTCAACCCCGTCACTTGCTCTATAGGTACATTCTCTACCTCGCTGGAGTACAAGCCATAGAAATGCTCAAATCATTGGCGCCCTACTATGTGATTTGCTGTAGGGTCTACTCCTTTCCTTGTGCTAATGCGGATTAGCTCCCAGAATCTAGTAGTCTTTCATCTGGGCGGCGGATTTTTATTCTTGCCAATGCGTTTCTTCCCACAGAGGCTTGTCTATGTCGATGGTCCGGTAGTAGATCTTTCTCGCTATAGTTATGCTAGGCTGATCTTTTGCTCTTAGGGCCATTGACAACTCCTGCGTCCTTATCCTACAGGCCTCTGAGTACCACGGGTTTTCAGCCTTTAGACGAGGGGCCTTACGGCCACCTTTTTCTTTAACCAGGAAGAACTCCCCTACCTTCCCCAGGGTCTCCTGGTAAACTTCTGTAAGCTTTGAATCCTGTGCAGCCACTGGGATGGAACTCGATATACCATTGAGTATTGCGATGCTCTGTTCTATAACCTCCCTTATGGTTTCCAGTGTTGCTTCCTGCTTGGCAACCTTTTTCCATCTCAAGCGGCGGCTGCAATTGGAGGGTGTTATCTCCCTGGTCAGCTGCCTCGTGGGGCTGGGCGTCTCAATAGAAGTAGTATCCCGTGCACGCATCAACTGCATAGATAGAGGGTTGTGGTAGCTGTCACACCTCCATGTCGATAAGGTCAGCCTACAACCCCACATCTAATAGTATGTAGTCGATGCGCGATGGGGACCTAGATCTATTGTAGGTGTATGCTCCCATGGGGTCGGATCGAGTTCTACTATTGGCTGCTCGTAAATTATGCTCCAGTGTTAGAGCATTAATTTGTACTGCTCTCTGGGACCATCTCTTAATTGGGACCAGACTAAGTTGAGGAATAGCCCACCTGGAATCCTCGTCACCAGTGCCCAGGAAGTCTTCACTACACAGGGGCTCAAAGGTGCAATTGAAGTCACCAGCAACGATGATCCCTGTGTTGGTAGTGATGGCTGACAATTCCGTGTCAAGGATTGATATAGTGGAGCTAACCTGGGCACCTGGGGACCCTCTGGCGTAGATGTTAAAGATTTCCAAATGAGCATTAGCCTCATTCCCTTCAATTGATAGATGGAGAATGTCCTGAGATGGGGTATCATGTTTGGATACTAGCCAATTCAGCTCGATGTTCAACCAGATAATGAGTCCCCCTGATGGAAGCCCCCTGCCTGAGGTGGTTGCGGGGATATAGTATGTGGTGAACCCTGGTTTGTAAAGAGGGACCAAACTCCATGTATCCTGGAACAAGATGATGTCATAGTTGTCTATGAATTTGTTCCATTCCGGGTCGGCTACGTTTTTTTGTATAGGCCTGCTATATTCCACGATATAAACTGGATTACCCCCAGTGTTTTGTTGTTGGAGTTGGCATCGTTAACTAGCCCACTCCCCACTGGGCCGAGCTTGTCCACCACTATCTTCCCACTGCTCAAAGAGACAACATATCTTATCTCTAGGCAGATTTCAAGAGCAGTTGACAGGAAGGTAGGACAGAGCACATGGCATACAAAATGGCCGACAGAAAGACAAAATGGATTCCGTAAAGCAGGCAAGATAAATCAAGAAACTGAATGTCTTCTGCTAATGCTTAATCTAATGATTGCTAAACTACCACAGGCCTACATATGATTCACATAGCTCAAAGAGTATAATCAATTATACCTTATTACACTTCTCTACTTTTTCAGCTTGTACTAGCTGCAAGATCGTTGCACAATGAAAAAGTGACCACAATCCACAAATAATTGAACTACATGGCTTTGGGTTACCGAGCTCTCTCACAAGAAGCAGAAGCAAAGGTGACGCGTGCTGCGAGGCTAGCTACCAGGCTGTGTTTTTTAATTTCGTAACTCTGCATCTTTTAAAGAGAATTCAATCAATCAATTAATCAGGTCATTTGTAGAGCGCGCTACTCACCCGAGAGGGTCTCAAGGCGCTGGAGGAGGGAGGGGGGGTTACAGCTGCTCGAAGAGCCAGGTCTTGAGGCGTTTTCCTGAAGGCGAGATGGTCCTGGGTAGTTCGGAGGCGTGTGGGGAGGGAGTTCCACGGTTTGGCCGCCAAGTAGGAGAAAGATCTTCCTCCTGCGGTGGTTCTGCGGATCCTTGGGACGGTGGCGAGGGCGAGGCTGGCTGAGTGGAGTTGACGGGCGGGACTGTAGAACGAGAGGCGGCTGTTGAGGTATTCGGGGCCCCTGTTGTGGAGGGCTTTGGGTGCGTGGGTGAGGAGCCTGAAGGTGATCCTCTTGTTGATGGGGAACCAGTGCAGGTGTTTCAGGTGGGCGGATATGTGACTGTGGCGAGGAATGTCGAGGATGAGGCGTGCGGAGGCATTCTGAATGCGTTGTAGTCGTTTCTGAAGTTTGGCGGTAGTTCGTGCATATAGGGTGTTTCCGTAGTCCAGTCGACTTGTGACGAGGGCATGGGTGACCGTATTTCTGGTTTCGGCGGGGATCCACCGGAAGATCTTACGGAGCATGCATAGGATGTTGAAGCATGATGACGAGGCGGCGTGGACTTGCTTGGTCATCGTGAGGAGGGGGTCCAGGATGAACCCGAGGTTGCGTGCGTGGTCCGAGGGAGTCGTCCCAGGCTGAAGGGGTTTGTCCGAGGAGGAGGACCTTCGTCTGGTCTGAGTTCAGTTTAAGGCGGCTGAGCTTCATCCATTCCGCAACGTCTTTCATGCCTTCCTGAAGGTTGGTTTTGGCCGTGGCTGAGTCTTTGGTGAGGGAGAGTATCAGCTGGGTGTCGTCTGCGTAGGAGATGATGTTGATGTTGTGTTTGCGTGCGATGGCGGCGAGGGGGCTCACGTAGATATTGAAGAGGGTTGGGCTGAGCGACGAACCTTGGGGTACGCCGCAGATGATCTCAGTGGGTTCTGAGCGGAAGGGAGGGAGGCAGACTCTCTGGGTTCTGTCGGAGAGGAACGAGATCACCCAGTCCCGGGCTTTTTCAAGGATTCCAGTGGTGCAGAGGCGGGTTATTAGGGTGCGGCGGCACACTGTATTAAAGGCTGCAGAGAGGTCCAGGAGGATGAGGGCGGTTTTTCTCCGTTGTCCATCAGGGTCCTGATGTCGTCGGTGACTGCGATGAGGGCGGTTTCTGTGCTGTGGTTGGCTCGAAATCCAGACTGGGATGGGTCGAGCAACTTGTTAGCCTCGAGGAAAGCAGTCAGCTGTTTGTTGACGGTCTTCTCGATGACCTTGGCTGGGAAGGGAAGAAGAGAGATGGGGCGAAAGTTCTTCAGGTCATTGGGGTCTGCCGTGGGTTTTTTCAGGAGGGCGTTGATTCCTGCGTGTTTCCAGCTCTCGGGGAAGGTGGCTGATGCGAACGAGCTGTTGATGATGTTCCGGAGATGGGGAGCGATGATGGTATCGGCTTTGTTGAAGATGTGATGGGGCAAGGGTCCGAGGGGGAGTCGAAGTGGATGGAGTTCATGATGCTTATGGTCTCTTCGGAGCTGATAGGGGTCCAGGAGCTTAGGGTAATGGTGGGGGCTTCTGGTTCGGTGGTAGGAGGCAGGGGTTGGGGTCCGAAGCTGTCGTGTAGATCTGCGAGTTGCAGAGTTCTTGTGTAGGCGTGATGTCGTTGGAGCTGGCGTTGGAGCTGGCGCTGGGGTTGGAAAGCTCCAAGCTTGTGATTTTAATTCTGTTTACCTGTGTTTCCTTTCATTTGTTCTGTATCGCGGTCCCCGGTCCGTCATGGCTCATAGTGATGGATTAAAGGAGGGATGCGACTTCTCCCACAACCCAACCTCATTTTCGCCCCCCGGGTACTAAGGTCAGATGGCTGCCTGGCTGCGCAGCGGACGCGCGCAGCAAGCGCTCCGCTGGCACGCCAAAGGCAAGCCCGTCTGTGCCCGTCCACGACACGAACACTGCCAGCACCTGCCATGCTGCCAATTGGGGAAGCAAGGAGGTTACATATTGGTCTCATGACGAGCTGATGCTCCTTAAAAGTCCTGCCTGTCCCGGGACACACCAGATTGATCTAGCAAAGACTACACTGCCTCACAGATGCTGTTCATATGGTCAAATGTTGAATTATGCCACAGATATAAGCAGTGAAAGAACTTCGCCCAGGGGCATTGCGATCGAGTTCAATGATTAAATTAGGGCATGCTTGGTCAATTGCAGACCACTGCCCAAGCATGCTGAGGATGTTTGGCTAGTGTTAGCAGAGACTACGTGGGACGTCATGTTTTGAACTGCAACCTGGCTGAATACGGACTCAATGGCAGCGATTGCCCTGGCCATTCCGCCAGGTTTTAAATTGTGCGATGCCAATCGAGAGGGGAACAAAAGAGGGTGTGGGGTGACAATTATTTTTAAAGACTCATGGGAGCTAGTTTCCTCTGCCCCACTCTATATGCAGGGATTAGAAGGACTCAGCTTCTGCCTCCAAATCAACCCTTCCTCTTCCATCTCAGGCCTTCTACTATAAAGACCCACTGACTGTGCAGCGACTGTATTCCAGGATCTTTGCGAATTTATTGCTAAAAAATCGCTAGTTTATACCAATTTTATGGCTCTTGGTGATTTTAGTCTGTATGTGAACGATCCTAACTGTACACAAGCAGCTCAGCTGCTCTCGCCCCTGGCAGGGGCCAATCTTATGCAACTGGTATCTTCCAAGACGCTTAAAGGAGGCCACACTCTGGAGGCTCCTTGTCCTTTGGTGCGGTCAGATCATTACCTAATTCCTTTTTTGGTTATTCTGTCCAAACCTGGCCAAGTTAAGGGTAAACGTTCCACTATAAAAAACTGGAAAAATATGACCGCACCATCTCTAAGCCCCATTCGTCAGGATAACTATCCTTCTCTATCCTCTGACCCTTATGCAGATGCTGTTGCAATAATCACTGGATTGCTGCTGCTGTGGAGTCTGTTGCTCCGGCCAGAGTGCTAAAGTCTCTCAGACTGTCCCCCTCCGCTCCGTGGTTCCCGAACACCCTTAGAGAAGAAAATAGCAGGTGTAAGTGGAGAGTGAGCTACTGTGACTTAGCAAAAGGAATCTATAAAAAAAGCACTGAAAGATTTACATAAGTCACTAAAGTAGCCAGGAGAAATTGTATTGTCTCGAGTATCCACAATGCAGATCACTCTAGTAGAGAGGTCTTTAAGGTGGTCCAGACCTTTTTTAAGCCTAAAGCAATAGAGACTAAAATGATACAGTTTCCAGCTCTGTGTGAAAATATAGCTAGTTTCTTTGATAACAAAATGTTAAAGGTTTATGACTCCTTCTCTGCACCAGTGGCAATGGAGAAATTAGATACGCCACAGGGAGTGGTGGAGGTTCCTCCGTTTAATACTTTTTTACCAATCTCACATCAAGATGCACTAACAGAAATTCAAAAATGCAGATCAGGCGCCCCAGATGATCCATGCCCTACTAAACTCTGGAAAATGATGTCTCTTTCTTTTACTGGTGTGCTATTTCATATTTGGAACTCCTCTCTTGATACTGGTGTATTTCCAGACAATTGGAAACATGCAACGCTTCTCCCACTAAGAAAAAAAGCAAATGGTGACCCAGGAGATCTTAACAATCTCAGGCCAATCTCACTGCTCCACCCTCCCGGTAAAATGTTAGAGAAGCTGGCCCAACGCCAACTGACTAACTTTATTGAGAACAATGGCTCCTTGCATGACACACAATCCGGATTCAGGGCGGGTTTCAACACGGAGACTGCTCTCCTTGAAGTGGCGGAGTCAGTGAGATGGACGCTAGATTCAGGGGCATCAGCGTTGCTGGTGCTCCTGGGTCTGCCTGCAGTATTCAGCACTGTTGATCATGCCATATTGGTCCAGAGACTACAAGACGCGGGCTTTGGGGGGGAAGGTGATAGCCTGGCTAAAATCATATCTGTGAGGTCGCACCCAGAGAGTGGCCTTCCAACCTTTTGAATCTAAACCCAAACACCTTTGGTGTGATGTCCTGCAAGGCTCAGCACTGAGCCCTTCACTCTTTAATCTCTACCTAGCTCCGCTCTTCTCTCTGATTGCCAACTGGGGAGTGAAAGTGAGCTCCTACGCTGATGATACCCTGTTGGTTTTCCCCTTTTAGAGCAGACGGTGGATGCTTTTAAGAACTTTAAAGGGTGTCTGAGAGACATAGAACTATGGATGAATACCAACAGTCTAAAACTCAATGCGGGAAAGACAGAGGTTCTTCGGAAAGGGCCCAGTGCCAGCTTCAGACCTATGGTGGTGATCAGAAATGGGGACACCGCTTTCTCCAGCCACTAATATCAGCAATCTAGGTGTGAGATGGGAGGCTGATCTCTCCTTTTTGGCCCAAATTCAACAGGTCTCTGCTACATGCTTCATCAAATTAAGAAACCTAAATTTCCTACTTGAAGATTGCTGCAAATCCGTTGTCCATGCCACAGTGACATCTAGGCTTGACTACGCAAATTGCTTATAGCTTGGCCTTCCCAAATATTCCATCTGCTGCCTCCAGATGATACAGAATGTGGCTGCGAGACTGGTCAGACGCATTCCATTTCGGCACCATGTCTCTCCGCATTTACATGAGCTCCATTGGCTCCCAGTAGCCAAAAGAATCGAATTCAAGGCCATGACTTCGGCCAACCGGGCTCTTAATGGAAAATGCCCCGGTTATCTTAAACAAAGACTCTGCAAAATAGAGCGTTGAGGTTGAATTCTCAGAATTTGCTCGGCCATAATGTGGAATGCCCTACCTGGGAACCTCCGCCAGGCTAAATCAGAGACTTGTTTCAGAAAGGCCTTGACGTCTTGGCTCTTTAGGGTTGACTAGGCTTTGGTTTTAGTGCCCTAGCCCCTGTGTGCGTAATATGTGCTACTACAGCGCCAGGACACCTCTGTTTAAGGTAGCTGTTGCGCTATACAAGCTCCAGTATTATTAAAGGCCAAACAAATTGAGGACACATGTCCCTGTAAGAGAAGCATCAAAATAAGTTCACATTCCATGTTACACAGTGAAACATCATAATAAAAAAAACACATGGAGCATAGTCGAAACTATGCAACATATCATCAATTCTTTCATTACGCTGTATGTCAAAGTAGAGGAGAACAATGCATGCTGTACCCCAAGACCTCAGGCAGCTTAACAGTATATCCACTTCCAGGGGCGTACATGGAGATAGAACTGGAGAACACGAGATACTCTATAGTCCGGATGTCAAGTGGGATTCTATCACTGACATCAATAAAATCGTTGGGGACATGCTATGCATAACATCATGATAGGTAAGACCTTCACATTATCTGAGGAAGCTCTTTAGACTGTCAGAACAATAAAGAACTATCAACAATTTTATAAAGATAATGAAACAAAAAAAGGAAACTAGATGAAGCATCCCTCAAGGGAGAGGGGGGAGAGAAGATAGATGCGTTGTAAGAGTCCAGATCCCAGGTTGGTCGGGGGATAAGAAAACAGGCCCATTGATTCAGGTGAGCCATTCCTGGGTTTCTGACCCCTAGGGAAAGGCTCCAGGGAGTCTTCAAACAACTGTAAGGCCCGTAATCTGGGGGGGGCAACCGGGAGTGTCTAGTCATTGTGAAATAGTTTATGAGTGGCTGCCAAATGCGGTCAAATCGTGCATCTGTGTGGTCGATGCAGGCTGTAAGCAATTCTAGGGCTAAGACATCCCATAACCGAAGAAACCAAGTGGCTATGGGGGAGCGGTTCTTCCAATATAAGGAAATGGACTGTCTAGCGGCTCCTAACAAATGGAGGATCAGGTGCCATTCGGCGAGTGTCTTTGCTTTTACCGTTAAAGGTTTAATGCTTAAAATCATGACTAGCGGGGAGGAAGGAATAGGAAAAACCACCACCTCTTTGATGTGACTGAGGACCTGCTTCCAGAACATCATGAGACCACCAAATGTGAATCAAGTCCCCTCTATCTCTCTGGCACCTCCAACAAGTAGGGGGGAATTTGGGAACATCTGATGCAGATGGGTTAGGGTATAACTACCACTGTGTCATCAATTTGTATGCGTTTTGGTGTGCTCCGGTATACCCTTGGGATATCCCTCCACAGTTGAACCCACCCCTCTGGGGGTATATCCTCGTCTAGGTCTATGGACCACTGTGTCTGATGTCCATGAGGTGTGGGACACGGAGAGTGTTGTAAGACGGAGTAGGTTTTAGAAATCCGACCCTTCTAACCCTCAAACTTATGAACCAGGGATTCAAAGGTGGTAAGCTGTCTGGTGGCTTCCTGAGTGTAAGTCAGGGAGCTAAGCCAATGTCGTAGCTGCTAGTATTGCATACATGCCCCCTATGAAAGATGGAAGGTTTGCTTACGTTGCTCGATCGTACGGAAGTCGTTGCCCTGAAAGAGGTCTTGAATAACCCGGCACTCACCCTCTGTCCACGCACCAAATGCCTGAGTTTGCAGGGCAGGGGGAAAGATGGGGTTACATGCTATAGGTGGGTTATTAGGTATTGCCAAATTATCCTAGATGTCTAGTACCGTTCTCGTAGGGGTCGCTATGTAAGCACTATGGGGGCGGGTTCCTCGCGGTAGCCAGGCCAGGCCCCACAAAGGTCACATTTTATTTTTTACATGTAACACATATATGTTGTGTATGTATCCATATGTGTATGTAGGTTATGTGTAGTGACTCCATGTTGCACCAATAACCAAAGAGTGTTCCCTATGTTATTCTTCTTCAATTATCAACACAAATAATAGTTCATACTCATTCATACATTTAAAGCATACAACCAATAAGCCTTGTTTTTAGTATAAATTATATCTCCTTTATTTTACAAAACAGATTATGCAAATTGTTGATAAAAGCACTTCATGAACACATTTTATTATCCCATTCATTTGAAAACACAATAGTTCATATTTATAATTAATTTCTCCTCCAAGGGACAATTCTTAGTTTTTTTCCAAGTGTAGAAGTTAGTTCAACAAATTTGGAGTACACATCTCACACATTAGTGACTTATATTGATCTATATGATGTGTAATTTTACAGAATTTATATGTAAGTGTTTAACAAAGGAGGGTATAGCCAAAACATGCACTAGCATATTAGTGTAAACACATCCATTCTGTTCCACTTTCATACCCTATGATGAAACAGATTATTCGAACAGTGTCACCACTACTTTTCCAAAAACACCGTTCACTAAAACGCACTCACTCTTCCACTCGTTCTACTTATTGACCAAACTCTGACATACGTAGAGATGCTCTCTACTGAAATTCTTCATGTTTCATAGAGATTCATTCATTATTTGGTAGGGATTTTCCTCCTATCAGCTTAAAATCTATATATAATGTCTAAAATGAGTGCATAGATCTTATAAGTTAAGGCCATTATCCAATGGATGCATCAGGGATTTATTAAGCTCACCCTTTAGATCCAGATATTATTGCTTAATCATTAGATCTGTAAAAACCCCTTTGGGCCGTGGCTTTTTGTATGCAATATGGCAGATGAACGCGGGAATTCTTATTTTCGATCACCAGTAGTCCATTTATGTATATCTTCGTTATCGAGTCTATTAGATATATATAATTAATTATTAATATTAATTAATGCAACATCTGTCGTTTTACGAGGACGCATTTTTTACATCAAATTATTTTTTAAGAACTTTTGACCAGATTTATCACTTTAAAATATTCACCTGGTCACAACTACCATATAGTTCACTATTCATTTTCGTATAGCTCAATTTATTAGCAACTCTAGTGGGTCACATACATATATTTACTCCCCTTTAATAGTTGGCTTGCTTGAATCCAAATGTTTAAATCAAAAAGGATACAAAATCTGACATAACCTCACTGCCCCATATTACAATACTTTACATAAAAATTCTCCCAGGGACTTACCGCACGGATATGTGATTCGTCAGCTGAATAGCGGGAAAATACCCGCCAAATAATTAATGAATCTCTATTAAACATGAAGAATTTCAGTAGTGAGCATCTCTAAGTAAGTCAGACTTTTGTCGGGGGCGGAGCTAGCCGGCAACCGAGATGGCTGCCTGAGTCCGGAGCTCCTCCGCTCTGAACCGTCATCCTTCATTTATCCTGCTGATTTGGAACCCTTAACAGGGCGAATCTGTGCCCAGAAGTGATTGTGATCGCTGTGGTCCCGTTTGCGGCGGAGAGGCTGGAGCACGTCGCCTGGGGGACGAAGATCTGCGGCCCGGTGCGGAGGCGAGTGGCAGGCCTGTGAGACCGCGGTCTCGATTTCCACGGCGGCCGCCCCTGGAACTGCACCCGCCGGTGCGGAGAGCTGCGAGACCCTGTGCGGAGGAGGGGGACGCGGCCCAAACTTTGGCGGTGAGCGGGATTGCGTGATTGGCGCGGGGGATCTCCCTCTCCCCTTGCCCCTGGTGTGGACTATTCAAAAGCCTGACGCTGAGGCTGATGTGCGGAATGGCTGGGGCCTGAGGGGCCTGGAGGTGCGGAGAGACGCCTGACCTCGGTGGATATACTGCGACTGGGGAGAGCTGCCTGGGTGCATCGTGAACGCCAGTACTTGCTTCCTCCTTAGAGCACCCCATTGGTGTTGTGCAGGCGGTTGGATGCAGCAGAACATACTTTTCACGCATTAGCGGCTCCCTATTGATTGAGACGGGGGACCCCCTCACCCCCTGCGAGGCCTGTGTCAAGGAGACCGGTTTACCCCCTTGCCTGCGCTTTTATTGGCTGCCCCGGGCCCCATTTGATGCCAGCTTTATTATACTCCTCAGTTTGTGGGCTTGTGAGTGGTCATAGTGGGAGGAACTCGGCGCCCCTGTGGATTGCTTAACTTTACTTGGATATTCAAGCGCAGCTTCTACCTGTTCCCCCCTTTAGCTTTTATCGGGCTGCTTCCTGACGACTTGCTGGACACGTGGGGGTTGCGGGTGCTCCTAACTCTCCTGCTGCACCGCCTCTCCCCCCTGAGGGACATTACGACTCACTTGGCCCTAACTTTACTGGTGAAGTGTGCATTGACCGCGGAACTGCGCTTGGGGCCTGGAGGGGCTTCTACCTGCAACATGTCGCCTCTCGCCAGGGCCCCTGGAGAAACTAGGAAAGGTGAACTTATGTATTCTAGGCATGACTTACTAGCTCTCAAATGTCTGAAAGGTGGCTGTACTAAACTCAACCTTTCACGGAACAAAACCCGCCTTACCTGCCCTTGTGACTTCTCCCTGCCAACACCCTCACTGCCACCGCCTCTCATCAAAGCCACTAGGCAACAAATTAGGATGGGCCAACTGAATGTAAGGTCCATGCAAAAACATCACCTGGAAATTCACGAACTACTTTCCAACCACACCCTAGATATTTTATTCCTAACAGAAACTTGGCTGAAGGATGAAATGGATTCAGTTGTCAACCTAGCTACCCCCAAGGGATACACGACGTACACCCTAAATACACACACCAGGGGCGGCGGGATAGCGATGATGGCAAAATCCCATCTCACCTGCACTTTCAGAAGGTTAGAAATTGAAGACTGTGAATGCGCCCGATACAATATTAAAATTAATTCCCAACTTACCCTTGTGGGTCTTCTGATCTACAGACCCCCCGGGAGCAGACACGAACTTCATATCATCTCTCCTTGAGAACGTGTGCTCTTTGGTTATCGGAACTGCTAATTTCACTATCATCGGGGACCTAAATATCCATTTTGATATTACCACCGATAATAAGATTAATACTTTGATAACTGACTTAGCCGCCCTACAGCTCTGCCAACTTGTGAGCGGCCCCACTCACAGTGACAGACATCTCCTGGACCCGATCTTCTCCAACCTGACCAATACGACTGCAGATTCGCCTATCCCATGACTTGGACAGACCACTGTTTAGTGACTATGATACTGTCCACTGGGGCGACCCGCACATAAATCCCGTCCAGCAGGTTCGGAAAAGACCTTGGAAAAAGCTCCGTCTTGAGGAATTTTACGCTCTCCTCACTACTGACCCCCCTATTCTTAGTGAGGACCCTAACTTAGGGTATGACAGTTTTTGCGACTGGATCATCAGGGCCTTAGATACGTTGATCCCAGCGAAGTGGATCAAGGCACGATCTCATGAATCCAGCCCATGGTTTAAGGACGAGCTTACCTTACAAAGAAAGGAGTTAAAAAAGGCAGAACGTAGATGGAGAAGGGACTACGATCCTACGTTCAAGACCCTGTATGTCCAGCTACAAAAAAGCTACCACCGTAACATATGTAGGATACGAGCAGCATACTACGCTACTGAGATTAACAATAGCCAGAATGCATCCAAAACTATTTTTAGAATATTGAAAGAGCTTGGTGCCAAAAAAACAGTAGACAACCCTATCACCTCACCCGCATTATGCGACAACCTGGCCTCTTTTTTCATGGACAAAATCCAGAAAATGTATAACTCCTTTCCGGCTACTTCTCAATTCACTCCCACAGCAGACCCGAATAGGCCCAAACTTTCCACCATTCCGGAACTTAGCCAAGAAAACCTTCTGACACTATGTAATAACATTAAATCAGGCTTGCCTGCAGACCCCCTCAAACCTGAACGATTCAGAGAAGCAGGCGAGACAATACTAGGCCCCCTTAGAGACATTATAAACCTGGCTTTTCTTACCGCCAGTATTCCCGCCAGTTGGAAGCAAGCAGGGGTCTCCCCCATCATAAAGAAACCCATGCTTGACCCCAACCTACCCGAAAATTTCAGGCCCATTTCTCTACTTCCTTTGCCAGCCAAAGTGGCGGAAGCCCATGTTAATTCCACCTTGACCAACTTTCTGGTGTCTAACTCCATTCTAGACAGATCCCAACATGGCTTCCGGGCCGGGCACAGCACCGAAACAGCCCTCCTGAGTGTTATTGAACATCTTCGGACTATACTAGACTCAGGTGGAACGGCAGCACTGATCCTTTTAGATCTCAGTGCTGCCTTCGATACGGTTTCACACAAGGTGCTGATGTCCAGACTGGAGGAAGCAGGGGTATCTGGCCAGGCCCTTCGCTGGCTTAAGGCTTTTCTGTCAGATAGAGCCTTGAGGGTCTCCATCCCGCCGTACCGCTCCAAAGAATGTCCCATTGAACAGGGAGTGCCCCAGGGGTCTGCCCTCAGCGGGTTGTCACTAGTGTCCTACGCCGACGATACCCAGCTGGTGGTAGCATTGAAAGACGAGAGCGGCCTGAGTGCGCAGAATTTCAAGCAGACTCTCGCCGACATCACCAGCTGGATGACATCAAACTACTTTCAACTCAACGCCGGCAAGACGGAGGTCTTGCTGGAAGGTAAAGATACAACGGCTTGGGGGAACAATTGGTGGCCTGAGACTCTGGGACAACCACCTGTGCCCAAAAATGTTGCAAAAAACTTAGGAGTATGGGTGGACTCTGCCTTGAACTTTACCCATCATACGAAAATAGTGGCGGCCACCTGCTTCGGGATTTTACGAAACCTAAGGCCTATCTTAAAATATTTTGATCACCATACCCGCCAATTGGTGGTACAATCAGCCATTCTCTCACGGCTGGACTACGCTAGCTCCTTGCTGCTAGGAACTAACGTAGCTGAGAAAGCCAGAATGCAGCGAGTCCAAAATGCCGCCGCGAGAGCTCCGACGGGCCTCCCCCGCCACAAGTCTGTTACAAATACCCTTATGAAACTACACTGGCTTCCGGTAGAAAAGAGGATTCATTTTAAAACTCTTTGCCTCGCTTTTAAAATCCTGAAATCTGCCTCCCCTCCCATGCTGTGCCCACTCCTCTCATCTTATGTTCCTCTACGCACTTTACGGTCGGTGGGACAGAATGTGGCCACTGTACCCCGCATTAAATTAGCTCGGATGGGCGGTCGCTCATTCAGATACCTGGCAGCAAAGCTCTGGAATGAACTTCCAGCCCAGATTCGTGGGCTGAAGGATCTCCTATCCTTCAGAAAAGCCATAAAAACTCACCTCTTCCGTTAGTTGTGTTATGTCACCTGCAGTTTACATCAGCAGCAGCCTCCCCTGGATACGAACAGCTAACGCCGGGACGCCCCTTGGCTGGGGCAGCCGTGCGCTATATAAGCATATATATATATATATATATATATATATATATATATATATATATATAACATAACATAACATGGGGCGACAGGATAGAACACAGCCGAAGCTCTCCTTTACGCAGAAAAACTCGAAGGCGGCGGATGGCGCTGGGAGTGGCGGCACGACTGATGGGGATGTGCTGGAGGGGACGCAACAACAGGACCTTAGAGAGATACTCCTAGCCATGGAAAAGAACTTTCAGGGAGGCATGACTGCTATTGGCACGAAATTGGATGCCCTAACCTATCGTATGGATCGCATGGCTGAGAGGCTGGATAAGCATGCGGAGAGACTGGATATGTCGGAGCGTCGCCTTACTGAGGTTGAGGAAGCCCACACCACGCTGGAGTCGGACAATAGACAGATTGTCAGGGCTATGCAGTCGCTCCTGGATAAAACTGAGGACTTGGAAGCCCGTTCGCGACGCTGCAATCTGCGCGTTACGGGCCTTTCGGAAAGCACCCCTACGGGTAACATGGAGCTTTTTATGGAAAACCTGCTAAAGAAACTGCTGGGAGATGATGCATTCTCCCACATGTTTGTGGTGGAGAGGGCGCACCGCTCCTTGGGGCCACGGCCAAAGCCAGGGGCTCCCCCGCGACCCATTATAGCCAAGCTATTGAACTATCGGGATCGGGATGTTGCACTTAAACTGGCTGAAGAGACACAGCCTTTGCAGTATGAAGGCTCCACCTTGTCCATCTATCCTGACTTCACGGCTCGGGTCCAGGAGGCCCGGAAGCAGTTTGCCCCTATGAAACGCCAGCTGGGTGCAGATTATGCGATGCTATATCCGGCAAAATTGCCCGTCAATCGACAGGGGAAGTCCCTGATTTTTACGGACCCTAAGGCGCTGCAGAAGGCCCTGAAGGACTGGCAGCGAGAGAAGCGACAGCCGAGACAGGAGGACGACGATCTCGAAGGGGGCTCCCTGGAGGACCAGGACTGATTGAGACATGCTGCGAGCTGATTGCTGTAGGATGGGACGCCTCCGGTTTGGTTGATGTTTTATTAACTTTAGGCTGGCAGAGGCACCTTCTGACCCAGGGGAGCTGGTGTCCCCCAGACTGCTGTGTTTAACATCTATTCCTCAGGTATTGACAGCTCTTTTATACTGAACTTGAACCATTTTGCCTTGAACCCCTGATGTCACTGCACCACTCTCAGGGCTATGTATGGGTCTGCCATTGTATTTGTCTGTAAATCACTGCCTGCTGGAATACGTTTGACAGTGTGCCCTTCTATGTTGCATAGCTGCGGTTGCACTGATACTCCTTTGGGCCCAGTGAACTATTTTGATGTGATGCCCTTCTGTTCTTATGTCTTTATGGTTTTCCAAATGAGCGCATCGTGGTGTCGTTGCCACGCTTTCCTTTTTCAAGGTTCTGGGACGGGGGGTGACGGGGGGCAGTTTTTGAGCTAGTTTTGTTGGGTGCCACTGGCACGTGTTAGTTCGGCTACTTCTGCCCTTGTGTGCTTACCACTGCTACCATGGTTCTTTTGTGGGGGGATGGATGTTGTGTGGGTGGTGGGGGTGATTGTGGCTGTATTGTTGTTGGGGGATGTGAGGGGGAGGGGGTCTGCTGGTTGGGATGGACGGATGAGCGCGGCCTAGTTGGGGTAGGGGAGGCGTGGGTGGGGGGATGGGGGATACTGTTCTGGGGTTTTCTCTCAGGCTTTGCGGTATGAAGTTGCTGTTGTTTGAGGCATGTGGGCGAGCTGGATGGGGTGGCAGAGAAGTGCACACAATTCCCCACGTTTCTGCACGGAGTGTGGCAGGTGCGCTGTTCCCTATTTACATATGGCAGGTGCCATGACGGATGCGGAGGCGGCTCCTGATACGCTGCAGCTCCTTACATGGAATGTGAGGGGCTTAAATGATCATCGCAAGGTCTGCAGAGTTCTCCAATATTTGGCAAAGCACAGGGTGGATATTGCGATTTTACAGGAGACGCACCTTCCACCAAATAGTCCCATCCTTGGTTACAGAGGGCTCCGTGGTAATGTCCATGCTGTAGGTTTTACTACTCATGGCCGGGGGGTCCTCACTTGGTTTAATCCTGGGTCCTCCCTTGCTTGGACACCGGTGAACACTGATAGTGAAGGCCGTTTTGCAATTACGATCTGTTCTGGTAAAGGATTAGACATATGTATAGTGAATACCTACGGCCCCAACTTTGATCTCCCTAGTTTCTACACTACTTTGGCTCAAAAAGTACACATGCTAGTTGATAGGGTCGTTTTCTGGGGAGGGGATTTTAACTTGACTCTACGCCCGGAGATGGATAGGTCGGATGGCCCGGCGCGGACACCTTCGGCCTCTGCACGCACATTGTCTACACAATTGTCTAACCTTGACTTGAGTGACGCTTGGCGCCATAGTTATCCGCTACGGGGCGGATTCACGCACTACTCAGCTCCTCATAATATACATACGAGGATAGACTATTGGTTTGTGTCCTCCTCTTTTTTTCGGAACATACGCTCCTGTGAGATCTTCCCGCGGACCTACTCGGACCACTCGCCTTTGCTGCTCTCTTGCTGTGTGCCGGTGCGGCGGATTCCACCTTTTTCCTGGCGATTTCCCCCCTACTCCCTGCTCGGCCCTCTGTTCGAGGAGGAGCTTTTTAAGGCACTGGAGACTTTTTTCGAGGCTAATGTGGGCGCTGTCGATTCGTTCCAGTCGGTCTGGGAGGCGGTTAAGCTCTACGCTAGGGGAGTTACTATTTCTAAACACGGGGGCGTGCTGAGGTTGATCAGGGGACGCCTTGCACTCTTGGAACGGAAACTTAGAGATTTGGAGGAGCTGCGATTACGGTCTGGTGGGGATTCTGTTGATCGGGAGATTGCTGGGGTTCTACGGGAATACAACAATGAGGCAGACTTGGAGATTAAGCACCTGGGGAAGTATGCTATTGCCAGGACTTATTGTGAGGGTGAGCACCCAGGCGCGGTACTGGCCCGCTTGGCTAAGCAAAGCAGGGAGAGCTCTTCCGCTCCGATGATGAGGTCCGGGGACTCAGGGCTTCCGCTTCGGAGCGACGAGATAACTGCGCGCTTTCGGGACTATTACGAGGCCCTGTACGCATCGAGGGGACCTGCCCCGGAGGAACGAATAGTAGACTATTTGTCGCACATAGAGCTCCCGTGGCTCTCTGACATGGACCGTAAGTTTTTGGCTCGCCTCTTTGAGAAAGAGGAGATAGAGTTGGAGCTGTCCTCCATGAAGGGTGGGCGCGCTCCGGGCAGTGATGGCCTCACGGTGACCTTTTATAAGGCATTTTCCGACCTGCTGATTCCCCATCTGCTTAGCTTGTTCGATGATATGGCCAATTCGGGCTCCATGCCGCCCTCCATGCATGAGGCTATTATTGTGGCAATCCTTAAACCGTGCAAAGACCCGAACGACTGTGCCTCGTATCGCCCATTATCTCTAATGAATGTGGATGCGAAAATCTTTGCTAAATTGCTCTGTAACCGCTTACAGCCTATGGTCACTACTCTGGTGGCCCCAGAACAGTCTGGGTTTGTCCCTACGCGCAATCTTATTTATAATATTAGAATGGTCTTTGCTGCTTTCCAACACACTCGCCCGGAGGTGCCGGCGGTTGCTGTATTTTTGGATATGGAAAAGGCATTCGATTCGGTGGAGTGGACTTTTCTGCACCATGTTCTTCGCAGGATGGGTGTTGGCCTTCTATTCTTGCAGTTACTATCGGTCCTATATTTTATGCCGACGGCCCGTATACGAATTGGCCCGCTGACCTCGGACCCCATACAGGTTGCTAGGGGCACGAGACAGGGCTGCCCGCTTTCCCCGATACTTTACGCTCTGGTCGCTGAGCCCCTTGCCTGCACCTTCCGCGAGTACCATGTCCATAGAGGTATCCGCTTCCCTACGTACAGACTTATCCTTTCCACTTATGCGGATGATACGCTCCTCTATGTTAGGGACCCCGAGGATCATCTCTCTCCGGTGCTGCGAGAGGTTGTTCGGTTTGGTGCTCTCTCTGGTATTCGAGTGAACTGGGCGAAATCGACCATGTTTCCGATTACAGCGGGCACGGTGCAGTTTGACCCTGAGTACCCATGACAGTGGACCACTGAGGCGGTCCGGTACCTTGGTGTCCGGCTCCATACTGATTCGAAAATTGTTCTCTGGGAAAACTATGGCTGTGCTGTTTCAAAGCTGGAGGACGATGTGGAGAGATTGATTTCCCTCCCGCTGTCTCTTCTGGGACGCATTGCGTTAATGAAGATGGTGGTGCTCCCACGTTTTCTTTTTCTGTTCAACACTATCCCTATGGTCCTATCTGTTCATTTTTTTCGTAGGCTCCAGGCCCTGTTGGTGCGACTTGCATGGGCGGGTAAGCAGCCCAGAGTAGCTTGGCATATCCTGGTACGCCCATATGCGGCGGGAGGCCTCAACGCCCCGGACTTGGAACTTTACTACCGTGCGGCGCAGTCCGCCCATGCCTATTCGTGGATTCACGGAACGCAGGACGCCCCATACGTCCGTATTGAGCAGATAGTCGCTGCTCCGCCCCCTCTGCCGGCCCTGTTGATGCAATCTCGAGATCGCCGTACGGGACTGGTTGATTCTCTGCTGTCGGTTACCCACGCCTGGCACTTCATGATGAACGCCCAGGCATGCTCGCTGCTATATTCCCCGAGCGCGAGCCTTGAGTGGTGCTACTGGCTGAGTCCCTGTAAGGAAAAGGGAGTGATTCTTGCCGTGCGACGGCTTGGTATCCATAACATGGGTGACTTATTCTCGGGCGGCACGACGAAAACATGGGACGAGGTGGCTAACGAGGTTGCGGACCCCCCTTTGATGGCGCGCTTTCAGTACCACAGGGTGCGCAGTGCTCTGCGAGGCCTTCTTGGGCCTGACATGACGGAGCCGGTGGCGGTGACTACCTTTGACTATGTGGTTACTGCCAAGTCTCCACAGAAATTAGTTTCCAATCTCTATCGGATAGCCCAACGCGATCTCGGCACAGATCTGGCCGAGGAAATTTGGAGCTATTGCTGCGCCAGTGTCTGCAAAATCTCCCTTAATGGCCGCCATAGACTCATGCATTTCAAATTCTTGAACAGGACGTACTACACGCCGGAGAGGCTCCATAGGTACAGGCTTTGCGACTCCCCAGAGTGTGAGAGGTGCAGGGCCCCCTGGCAGATTTCCTTCATATAGCATGGTCATGCCCCGTGGTCTTCTCCTTTTGGCAATCGGTTTATACTGAGATTAACTGCGAGCCTGACATTGACCCCGTAACCCTTACTGGCCCTCCTGGGCTATTCCAAACCCTTACGCCCTTCCCAGAGACGACTTGTAGATATGGCGCTCCTTATGGCCAGGCGCTGTCTTGCCAGTGTGGAAGAGAGAACTGGTTTATTGCTGCACCCAAACTGAGCTGTATAGTGAACTGATGCCCCCCAAGAATAGGTCTAAGAACTTCTGGGCGAGAATACTGGAGGGTGCGTTCACTTCGGATGCGACTGCTGGGGCTGACGGAGCTGAGGATGAGGTGCGGGATGGCCCCGCGGGGGAGGCTTCTGATGCCGAGACGGATGCCCTACTGGATGTTGAGTCATACACGTAGGCTCTATTCTGATACGGGTGAGATGTGTCGCTGTGAGGGCTGGACTGAGACGGGTGCCCCTCCTCCCCTATGCCTCTGCCCCCTCTGCTGCGATTGCTGAGACGTACAATGCCTATGCAGTACTTTTGGTCTCTGCGGAGTTACATGCCGCTTGCCCTACTGCTTGGCCACCTGCCACTTGAGAGTACCCTATACTTTGTGCTGTGTTGCTTGTTGATATTGGATGTGCGCCTTGCGGCCGACGACGTTAGGTCGCTCTACATGCCTGTGATGTTGCCCTTGTTTATTGATATTATGGAAAATCAAAGTTCAACTGGAAATGCTATTTCATTCCTGTTAATCATGTTTCACGCTCTCTAGGAGAGCCTTCTCCTGAATCGCCGCCGGTCCCCCGGGATGTCGGCTCCTTGGCTGTGTATTACCAGAGATCGTTGTTTTGATACACGCTGCCGGCCCCTGGGTTGTAGGCACGTAGCTGTTACATGTGCAATATTCAATAAACCTTTTGAACTTAAAAAAAAAAAAAAAAAAAGTCAGGCTTTTGTCAATAAGTAGAACGAGTGGGAGAGTGAATGTGTTTTAGTGAACGGTGTTTTTGAAAAAGTATTGGCGACACCGTTCGAATAATCTGTTTCATCATCAATGAAAGTGAAATAGAATGGATGTGTTTACACTAATATGCTAGTGCCTGTTTTTAGCTATACTCACCTTTGTTAAACGCTTACATATACGTTGTGTTCTTGCATTTTTTAGAATCAACTATATTGTATGTTATGCCTAAACCTGTCCTGAAGAAGGTGGTGTCAACTAAAACCAGTACACCGAAACGCTGCATCGAAATTTGGTTTTAAATAATATAATTGTTTAAATAATGTCAGTTTTACTATTGCTTTTTCTTTGATACACAATATGTGTGTCTGTTTCAAAAATACTTTCTCATGAGATGTTTCTTTGGTAATATATGTAAAATTACACATCATATAGATCAATATAAAGCAACAAGGTGTGAGATGTGTACTCCAAAGTGTGGTTCTTAAAATTCAGAATTCATATAAAGCGTTCTGAAACTCGAGAATTAAAACTTCATCGAAGTTTCACGAATTTGGTATCAAAAGACCGAGAATGACGAGCACAACATGTACATGTATTTTCAGCACATTTGGGTGACGGTTTCACCTCGAAATCGTCATTTGCGTTCTGAACCCTTGGCTTCATTTATATGTTGCCCTTTACATAGGCCTTAATCCAGTTGATTTCAATTCCACAAGGACACATACTCCTTAATCGACTTTTCCATGACCTGTACAAGTTGGAACCATTGCCCCAGGCCGAACTCATTAGGTCAGTTCCCTCCCAGTGGCCAAGCAAGATAGCATCTAGGCTCAACAAACCATAAAACATTTCAGCGCGCACACCTGCCATATCTCGCTCACATCTATCTCCACTCTTTTGCTTCACTTACTTTATGGTGGGGAGGTGCCCGTTTTTATTGGGGGTCCAGCGATATCTGATGAAATGTTGGGCCTTGCCAAATGATTTGTTGTAGGCAGCACGAAGTGAAATATGGACATGTCATCATGACTCTGCTTTCTCTTTGTATTAGAAATATGTCAACGATTTACTTTACAACCAAGAATGTTTTGCCCGAGGCCTAAAACAGTGTATAAGAAGAGAAGCCTGACTTTGTAAAGGTGTGCAGTCTCCTGAGAATATACCTGTATTGTACTTCTAGGACACTTGTTACCTTGGTTGCAGCCAATAAACTAATCTTTGACTTCACCTAGAAGACTCTGAGTTTCTGTGGTCTGGATCAGGAAGAACCCGAGGTCTCTAGGTGTTGATTCCCTGACACCGCTGGGTTACCGGTTCTGTGCCGGTTCTTAAAAACCCAGTACCTCAGTTGGCGCCCAACGTTTGGGGCAATTCCAGTGGTACCAGTCAGCCAGAAGATCGTGAGGAGCTTCGTGTGGAAATTCCGGAGGACAGCCAACCACCTCATCGACCCCTGCATGTCGACGTGGTCCGAAGGTCTTTGCTGCGAGGTTCCCCGCTTCCCGACGGCTACAAGGACTGCTGCCCTGGCTATCGCCCTGATTTGGACCCTTGAAGTTTGGTAGAGCGAAACACTAAGACGAGTCTTCTGGTGACGTCATCGATATTTCAGTTAAGTATAAGTGGAGCGTCTCCCAGTCCTTAGTTGGACTTAGTTTTGGTATCTTTGGGATACAAAGTTTTGTGTTGGTACTTGCAAGCACCAAAACCGAAGGACTCGTGTATTCACGAGAAATATCGTAATCGATAATCCTTTGAAATTTGGAACTAGACTAGAGAGCGAAGATGCCTAGTCTTAGACTTGGAAATTTGTTTTGTCTTGGTGGTAATAATAGGGACTCCCGATTGGAGGACTCATGTCCGGTTCCTCCAGTTGGAACTCCGACTTACGAGCTATATGTGAAACATGGGGTAGGCCCCATCACCTACAACGAAGTATGGATTAAATACACCAGGAAAGATGATGTTCTAAAATGGCCCCAATATGGTAGTTTTGATTCCGAAATCTTAGACAACCTTGAAGTTAAACTCTTTAAAAAGAAAGCCCGGCCGGCAATGTTTGACTCTTTTCGCTTATGGCGTAAAGAAGCCAAACAAAAAGAAATTAAATTAGCTAAGAAAAATAAGAGAGAAGGGGGACTTTCAGTAATGCAAGCTGCTGTGCAGTTTAAAGATAATGAAGAAGAGCAGATGAATGAGCAGTTGCACAGGCAACGTAAAATGGCAATAGATAAGTGTTATCCAGTTTTGCCGTCTCTTCAGCAAGAGGCAGCAAAAGAGCGTGAAAAAGACCCATTAATGTCGCATTTACTAAATTCACCACCCCCCTATGCGCAGAATGCCACAGCGCCCCCGCAACCTTTAGTTGCGCAAACTACGCCTCCTGCTCCTCCACAGCACCCACCAGCTGTTCTTCAGCTGACTCCTACTTCTTTGGTGCAGCCTCCTCCAGGCCCACCGACCACCTCTGTTTCACCTGTGTTTTCTACGATTTTGCCTACTGTACTTTTTACGTCTCCTAATGCTCCCTCTACGATTTTGCCTAGTGCCCCCTCTATTTCCCCTGATACCTCTTCTGCTATCTCTGCCCCTGCCTTATCTCACCCCGTTTTTCCATCTGTTTGTCCTTCAGTTTCGCCTTCCATTCGGCAGAAAATGGCCAGCACTGTTACTAACCTTCTTTTACCTCTTTTCGGGTCGCCTACTACGACCCCTAACATGGGAAGAAGACAGTTGCGAAGTCAACTACCTGATTATCAAGAGAGAGATTCACTGAATAGTTTAGCACGGAAATGGGTCATGGACACCGTAAAATATGATGTACAGTCTGTCATGGAAGTCTTCCATCAATGGGAAGCAGCGACACAGAGATATGTTTTCGAACAGATGTGCGTTTTCCTTTGCGAGGATTTAGAAGACAATGATCAGGAATGCATCCCACGAGAGATGTGTCGTGTACGGTTTAAGTTCGGAGAGGGTATGATTGTAGGTCCAGATGTGGAGAAAGCAGTTGAAATGTTGTTATCATATCGGAGTAAGGGGAGCAGTTCTGAGTCACCACCTGAACCTAGTATATCTAGTAGGAAAAAGGCGCGACAATACCCTATGAGGGAAGTTCCCCCACAATGGAGAGAGGGTGACACGACTGCTGTCCCACCTATTCTGCCACACTTTCAGCGTGTATGGGTACATGTCCCATGGAAGCGAGCTGAAGTTTTAGCACTTAAACAAACATTACCTGACCCGCGTAAAAATCCTGCAGGGTATTACAAAGAGTTGTCGCAAACTGCTGGGTCATGTATAATGAATTTAGCCGACATCGATATGTTATTTGGAAATGTTGTTCCACAGCCTTTATGGGGTAAAATTCGTCATATAGATCATGACCAGGAATTAGGTGACACATGGGCTAATATTACTGCTGCAGATGCCCGACAAGTTGGTGGTGCCAAGCCTGAGCCTTTGATAGCAGAACTCCCTGGTAAAATAGTAGATTACATGAAAACGATAATGCCTGCAGTACGTGTAAATTGGGATAAGTTGTCTGCATGCAAGCAGAAGAAAGAAGAAACAGTCTCAGATTTCTTCACCAGATTTGAAGAAACATTCGTGGACCACAGCGGTCAAGATATGACCACAGAAGGTGGTCAGAGATTGTTTGTTGATAAATTCTTGCACAATCTGCTTCCAGAATTGTGTAAAAAATTAAAAGATTCAGAAAGTTCCTGGGCAGTCTCATCTTCAGCGCAGATATTGGCTACTGCACAATATTACGAGAATAGAGACAAAGATGAGAAAGATAGAGTAGAAAAGAAAACTAGAGAACTAAAAACGAAGGTTTTGCTACAACAAGCCTATCCGCCACGTGGTGGTGGTAATCAAAATAATAATGGTCAGAATCACTACCAAAATACTTCTCAGCAGCCTCAACAGTATCAGAGAAACTCGCAAAGATTCGAGTATACTCAACCCCGTGTATCTGTAGGCCCCAACCAGTGTTTATATTGCAAACAAGAGGGTCATTTCAAGTGTAATTGTCCTATTCTATTACAACGTGCGAATGGAGTTTCTGGTGTTAGAGGTCGTGGTAGTCAGCAAGCAGGTAGAGGGCGTGGAAACGCCCCTCAGGACACACGTCCCCTTCCACCACAAAACTCTATGAACAGGTTTGATCAGCAGAATAACGTATCTGACAGGACAGCTCAATACTACGTTGATGATTATTACACAGAAGATGAGCAGTGGGAGAATAATGATTGCTAGGACAGCCATAGACAAAGAGAGGGAGTTGTTTCAGTTCCAGTAGATCAGAATGGACCTTACGTTGAGGTGATTACATCAGGTGTGTCAGAACCTTTTCTGTTGGATACTGGTGCTACAAAGAGTTCTATTATGCACTCCAAACTCCCTGGCGCACCTTTGTCTGGCGAAATGAACGTTTCTGTAGGTTTTTCTGGCGCCCCAGTTAGGAATCCGATTTCTGACCCTTTGACTCTTTCTGTTGGTCCTTGTGAATTAGAAGCACCCCTCATTCTGACAACAGGTTGTGGTGAAAATTTGCTAGGATTGGATTTGTTAAAAAGATTGTATGCGACTTTGTACTGTTCTCCTTCAGGAGTACAACTTACTTTAGGTAAGAAAGTAGTTTCTCCCATGTATTTGTCGAGAGATGCACTTCCAGCAGAATTGTCATTTCTCCCGGATATTCTTTGGGCCACTGGTCCTAATGATGTAGGTCTTTTAGAAATTCCACCATATGTTGTAACATTGAAGTCCAACGTCAAAATGCCACGAATTCCCCAATACAAAATATCTAATGAGGGTGAAAAAGCTTTGCTAGCGATTGTTTACGAATTGATTGAAAAGGATGTGATTGAAGAAACGCGAGGAAACGTTTGCAATAGTCCTGTTCTGCCTGTTTTAAAACGGACTGACCCTTCTCAGCCACCTGTGTACAGATTCGTAATTGATCTTCGAGAAGTGAATAAGATAGTTGTGCCACAATTCCCAGTTGTCCCCGACATTACCACATTATTGACTATGATTCCAGCCTCTGCTTCGTGGTTTTCGGTGATTGACCTAAAGAATGCTTTCTTCAGCATCCCAATTGCTGAGGAGAGCAGGGATATTTTTTCCTTCAGTTTAGGAGGTCGAAGCTTCCGCTTTAAACGCGCTCCTCAAGGCTACTGTGAAAGCCCCTCAATATACAGTCAAGCTCTGAAAACACAGCTTGACACGATTGTTTTACCTAAAGGTGCTACTCTTGTAAAATATGTGGATGATTTGCTCATTGCTGCAGATACTGAGAAAATTTGTAAAAAGGCCACGTTGACATTATTGCGTCATCTGTGTGATCTGCATCACAAGGTGTCACTTTCCAAGCTTCAATATTGCCGACAAGAAGTGACCTACTTAGGTCACCTCTTATCGAAGGAGGGAAGGAAACTGACCCCAGAAAGAATTCAGGCAATAGCGAAATTGAGTGTGCCAAGAACACAGAGAGAAGTGCGTGCTTTCTTGGGCATTACATCGTACTGTAGACAGTGGATTCCAAATTTTTCGTTATTGGCCAAACCCTTGGTGGCATTAACGTGTAAAAATACACCCAATCCCATTCCTTGGTCTGAAGAGTGTCAGAAAAGTTTTCTCGAATTACGCACAGCATTATGTTCGGCTCCTGTGTTAGGTACCCCCAACTACAGTAAGCCTTTCACATTGTATGTCCACGAGAAGGAGGGCTGTGCATTGTCTGTGTTGACTCAGTTATTTGGAGGTAGACAGCGGCCATGCGCCTATTTTTCGTCAACTTTGGATCTAGTAGCTAAAGCATTGCCAAGTTGTTTAAGGGCCACAGCAGCAGCAGCTGTTTCTATTCGACAGTCTGCTGGTCTAGTAATGAATAATACACTAATCGTGATGGTCCCGCATGCAGTAGACACATTGTTAAATAGGACCAAGACACAGCACTTAACTAGTGCTCGACTGTCCAGTTATGAATTAACGCTGCTAGCGAGCCATGTGCACATAAAAAGGTGTAGTACCTTAAATCTAGCCACGTTGTTACCAATTGCAGAAGAATCAGATGCTGTAGAACAGCACGATTGTTTCCTCACAACAGAGGAAGAGACAAAAGGGAGAGTGGATTTATTTGACACTCCTCTCGCTGAATGTGATGGTACATTATCGGTGGATGGTTCATGCTTTAAGCTCCCAAATGGGAACGTTACTGCAGCATATGCTGTCACAACTTTGCACACAGTTGTTGAAACCGCACGAGTACCACATGGTTCAGCTCAAGCTGCAGAATTAGTCGCACTCACGAGAGCACGTGTATTGTCCAAAGGAATGAAAGTAAATGTCTACACCGACAGCCAGTATGCTTTTGGCGTGGCTCACAGTTTTGGACGATTGTGGAGAGAACGTGGGTTCCTGACTTCGCATGGAGCTAAGATTCAGCATGGTCAGTTGGTGAATGAGCTTCTTGAATCACTGACCTTGCCCCTGCAAATGGCGATTGTGAAATGTAGTGCTCACAAGAAGGTGACTGATGATGTAGGTCGTGGAAATGCATTTGCTGATGAAATCGCGAAAGAGACAGCAAAGAATGTGATGAGCCGAATGTATGTTGCAGGCCCTGAAAGATGGACTGGTGATGTTGGAATATGTGAGGACACGATAGAAAGTGTGAAGTCCATCCAAGCTGAAGCCACAGAGAAAGAGTTGAGCACGTGGAGAGAGAGTACAGGTAGAATGGATGCAAATGGTTGTTGGATTGAATTGAGAGAGCATCAGAGATGGTTGTTACCCGATGCATATGTGCTTGCAGTGGTTACAATGGCTCATGGAATGGCTCATATCAGCGTGAAAGGGATTTGCGAGTTGTTGGCCCCAGTGTGGAAGAATTCAGGGATTCCCAAGTGTGCGGAGAATGTTGTCAAGAATTGCATGGTATGTCTGAAACACAATCCTGGTAGGGGAACCCCAACTCCAGCTGGTCATTTTGCACCTCCTACATATCCGTTTGAGGTTTTGCAGCTAGATTTCATACATATGGAGAGGTGCAACAACTTAAAATACGTGCTCATGGTTGTTTGTGCTTTCTCAAGATGGGTAGAAGCCTATCCCCTAAAAGACAATACTGCCTTGTCCACAGCAAAAGCCCTTGTGAAAGAGTTCTTCCCCAGGTTTGGAATGCCTAGAATGGTCTGGTCTGATAATGGAAGTGAATTTGTGGGTCGTGTGATGAAGAGTGTGTGAAGGGCTAGGCATTAGGCAGAAGTTCCACGCTGCAAATCACCCCCAATCAGCTGGATTAGTAGAATGTTATAATGGCACGCTTAAACTTAAATTGGCCAAAATCCAGGCGAGCACAGGTCTTAAATGGCCTGACGCTCTACCCTTAGCACTCCTGTCCACCAGAATGACTGTGCATTCGCGAGTGAAACTCAGCCCTTACGAAATTGTCTTTGCCGGCCAGCCAACATATGGGGAGTGCCTAGACCCACGAAGTTCAGCGAGCTACAACACCCTATTTTGCTTGATTACCTGTATGAATTGACGGCTAAATTGCGTGTTTTGCATCAACAGGTTCACAACACCCTGCCTCCGGTCTCTGAGACTCCCGGTCACTCCATTGATCCTGGATCCTGGGTTCTCGTTAAAAACTTCCAAAGAAAAAAGAACGACCAGCCCAGGTGGACCGGGCCTCACCTCGTCCTTCTTTCTACAAGATCTGCAGTTCGGGTGGAGGGGAAGGCCAACTGGGTCCACGGGATCCATTGTAAAAAAATATAATTTCCTCTGCCCCATGACCAATGGGTCCAGAAAGGTGTCACTGATCCAGAACCTGACACATTGCCACATGCCACCCCTTTTAAAGATTTGCACACAAAAAGAACTGACTCTGAACCAGAAAGCAGGGGTGTGGAATTTATAAAGTAAACTGCTTGTCCTAGGGACGAAATGCAACTCAAATCTACTTGTCCTAAAACAAAATCTACTTGTCCCACCTATAGATAACATCAATCACAAGGGCCAAAACAAAAACCTTTGCGCAGTATGTAGCTTTAATAGCCTATCTGTATTTGGGTGTGGTAAGTTTAAGTTAATGTTTTCAGTATGGTTTATATGTAGATTGGTAAGTGGATATAGATGCACCATAGATTCAATGCATGCACCATTAAAGTGGTACATTACAAAGCTGTGTTGTGGGCATGATTGGGCCAGGTTCAAACATGTACTACAAGTTGATGTACTCACATAGCTCACTCTGGATGTGCTGCTAAAGAGAAAATACTGAAACAACTGAATTACCTGGTACCATGCTATGCACAGGATGGTGCTAGGAGTCGTGTCTAATATGTACTGCTGATATAATGAGGGGATTGGTGTATGTAGGGATGTTAGTTGTAACAAGGCACAGACAGAAGAATGTAACCTCCACGGTCAGATGACCAGATCCCCTTGCTGTTTTCTGATTTGGCCTGCGACATCCACAGAAGTAGAACAATGAAATGCAGTGATGCATTTAAAGCAAGAAAGCATGACATGCAGGACCTCCCTGCTGAGGAGGGGTACCTAAGCCCTGTGCCGCCTAGAACCTAAGATACAAAGCAACTGTTCATCTCTCTCATCACTTAAGTGTCATCAGTGATTTCACAAAAAGGACAGGCTGAGACGGAAAGTAACCTGCATAAATACTTTGACTTAACCTTGCCAGTTGAAACTGCATGAGGAAGATGAGGAGGAGGAACCAATAATCATTTAATTATCTCACTCAGCCATACATGCCATATAGGGGGGCTCACTGCAGAGGTACTAGAAAATTTCCCTCCCAGGCATCCGTTATGTTGGGATCACTCTAAGAGAAATGGAAGGTTCTCCTTTAAAGCCACCTAGAGAAATGGAGGGCTTATAGGGGAGGATCCATCACCTCGCAGTCATTCTTTACTGTAAGGGGAGCTGCTAAAAGCTCCCTCACAGCGGAGGAGCTTATTGGCAAAGTTGAAGGTCTCTCACACCTTGTCTACATAGATGAATTCCCTCCCCCGGAGATTAAATATTTTTCATCCCCATCGCTAGGAGAAGGTTCTCTGAATGATGGCTATAACGCTCACAGCTGTAAGAAAAGCATATGGAGATTCTATAAGGGAAAAAATAACCCCTCTTGTAGTCACTAATACGACTGAGGGAGGTTACTTCAGGAGTAGCTAATACATTTTATTAATATAGATTTTTTTCAGTAACATTTTGCAATAGTAGAACAAATAGAGAGAAATAAATGATGTAGGTGAGGACCAGTCAAAGCAAAAATATATATATATAACAATTTTGGAATTAATCATTAAATTGAGTTGTCTCTGTTAGTCAGTGATTGAAGAGCCTGAAGATAGCTCACAGCACTTAATGCATTTTTTAAACTATGATCTCTGCAATATGATTTTGAAGCAACTTATTTTCCAATTCATGAGTTTCCCCTTTTCTCACAGCAAAATATGTGGGTACATTGAAGCCATTTTGCTTCAGAGTAATATATCGGGACAAAATGTGAAGAGCTTGATTATGGGTGAATTTTATTCACCAGCCCTAAGGAACATTGGTAAATTATGTCTGCAATAAAATCAAAGTCCATTTGTAGTCCTGCCTTAGACCAGAAGTAGCACTGTGACTCAGTATCCCTCGGACTGCACGCACAAACCAACTGCTCAGACACACAAGTCCACTAAACAAACACACACTGCCACTGCACAGATGCACGAGCCCGTCAGAGACATACACATTAGTGCAGACACACATGAAACCCTGCACATACAACATTGCAGATGCAAACTACTTGACACACACACACACACACACACACACACACACTCCTTAAGACACAGTATCCCTACTACAGACACAGTTTCCCTGGCAGACACACAAACCCTCCCTGCAGAGACAGAGACACACTGGCAGTGACACCCACACAGACTGGCTCTGATGCACACACCCTGGAACAGAGAACACATTATTGAAAAGAAACACAAACCCCCTTGCACAGACACACAGAGTATGCAGAGAAAGTCCCTGCAGACACATACTTACAGAGACAGATTTTGAGGTACACACATGCGCACACCTTCCCCCTTTGGTACACACAACCCAATGCAGATACATGTACACCCCCGCGCACATACACTCAGCCCTGCAATGATAAACACAGGCACCTTCCAAACGCGCACAATTCCACCCTGCACAATCTGCTGTTAGCACATACCTTACAGATATGCGAACCCTGTAAACAAACACACATACACACACACAACTTGCAGACACACAGGCACACTGCAACAAACACATTCAGCAGGTATCCTGTCCAGCAAAACACTTCCCAAATGGTTTATTTATCCTGTTGCCTGGGAGGTGCATGATATTAAGCAGTTGCACTAAGTGTCATTAAGAAGGCTTCAACATATGGGAACAAAAACAGACAGGTTCGACACGCTCTGTGTTCAGGGATAGAGCAATGTAGCCTATATTGGAGCTTTTGGCCCGCTTTACGGCTGGTTTACCGCCGGTGCCCTGCTGGTTTACGACTGTTTTACTGCAAGTAGTGGCATTCACTAATTTTGGTGCTTGCAAAAATAATAAATCGCTTTACAAAGACGGTTTGCGAGTGACACTGTGCAGCAGTGACTCTCTTCATATACCATTGCACCCAAAACTAGGCCCCTCACACAATCCTAGGCCCCTAAGTACATAAATGTAAATAAATAAATCGATCTGGGACAGTCCAAATTTCCCAGCTCCCCTTATAGTCTGAATATTGGACTCTGAATATTGGACATATATGTGAGAGCGTGGGTTTGAGGGGAAAGAATGAGCGCAAGAGCGTTATGTGACACGAGCCATGATAATAAAAAGCCTGATGGGGAGGGAAAGAGAGAAACACCTCCAGCAGGCCTGGGGCAGATATTGGAGCCCGAGTGGGAGAAAACACCAACAGAAGGACGAACGAAGACAGGTCTCAGAGGCCCTGGGGGAGCTAATAGCCCGGGCAGGGGCACAGACGTCAGAACCAGGAGCAAGCTGCCACAATAGAGGCCCGCAGGAGACTTGGTCATAAACATTCCAGGGGAGAGCAAAGAGATTAGGTGTTGCGAGAACCCCTCCCATCCCCCCAACCTCGTACCAGCTGCTTCTGAAGATGTATTCTACGAAACTGGATTGTATTTTCTCTCCTTCACAGCCTCACAAACAGTGTGTGGCGCCTCGCGGCCAATAGCAACACATTGTCTGGCCCTAAACACACCCTCGCAGCAAGAATGCAGTTTCCTGCATAATGGGTTTAAATATTTCTTTGGCCAATACCAGGCTAAAATATTGGGTTTCTAGTCTATTACAGGTTGTGATACTTTTCCCATGGTGATAGCATTTCATTATGACTTTGTGACTGGCTGTGAGAACCAGAGCTTTATCCTGCTTATGGTTAGTAAATATCTAGTTGTCCGTCGGGCAAAATACACATTAAATCTTCTTGCCCTTGACAGAAAACAACATGTCTCGGGCGTCGGGAGGTATGAATTCCTCACCCCTGAGAAAGTGAGAACATTTCGCACAAGGCTGTGTCACCGTCCAAGCTATTGAACACTGCAGAACCTGACTTGTTGTTTCCGGACCAGACAATACCTGGGAAACAACGGTACGACCTGAGACCGAGAAAAACGAACTAATGAAAGTATCTTGTTTTTTTGCAATTTGAGACCAAAACCTATGGACAAGTAAAAATACTATTTTTGAAAAGCGCAGCTGTCACATCTAAGAAACTTGCTCATTTTTTGTTTTTCGAACCGCCATCCGGGTTCCGCTGCTAGGGCCGCGGTTGCCCAAAAAGTCTTTTGGGTGCAGCTAACGACGTTAGGTCGGTAGTTCTGGTTGGCCTAAGGAAGTTGCCCTGAACTGACAGAAGCATCCTTTAGCAGAATCAACCTACCACCGCGGGCAGCACTCTAGAGAGGATGGAGTTTCCCGATGTGGAGAGACCTGCCAAACGAACGAATTTTAAGAACAAAATGTGCACCGTAATGACAAAGAAAAGTTTTATAATATTGTGCATTTTTGTGTTATTGAGTATGATGACATTTTTAATAAGTTACGCTTTATTCTCTTTTCGTGTAACATTTGCACCCACTGCTCACCTCCCCCTACTGTTTCCTCTCATTCTTTTCACCCCCTTCCTGACCACGAGTCCAATAGACGGTTAGAGTTCATTAATAACTCCTTTGTTCAGCTTTTACACCAACACCAACTGGTAATGAACACAACTAACTGTTGGGTTTGTGGCCTTATGCCTCACACTACGGATAAAGGTATCCCTTATTTAGTTCTGCCTTTCAGCCACAATGGTTCTGTGTGGGCATACAGAACAATGTTCATATATGCACGAGAAATCCAGCCCCTACGTTCTGTAAAAGACAACCTCAAGACTAGCGCCCTAGTAAAAGGTATAGTCGACATGATCAAGGAAGTAATTTCTTATGAAGATACTTCGGATGATGAGATACGGGCATATGTAGGTTGGAACGTGACTGGATATGGAGCTACCTTAAGTGAGAAACAGCAAGCAAAGAGGTCTTCCCCGATCTGGATTGTACCCCATCAGGGTAACCTGTGTCTGCAAGGTATTGGCAAGAATCCCGGAGCACAGTTAGGGAAAAGTGTCTGTACAAAAACGTATGTTTTTGGGTCTCAGACTTCCCCTGCATTTTTAGCAGCTAAGGGTACCTATTTCATCTGCCATGATATAGCCTATACATGGTTGCCCCCTGACTTCTCGGGCTCATGTTTTGTTTCATTCCTGTTGCCTCCCACCTACACAGCAGCGGCAGACTACCACCGGACAAGGATAGTTAGAGGTGTTTTGAGTGAAGAAGACACTGCAGGTCAAGAATTTGGGGACTTTGCAAAGGGTTTTCTGCCGTTCTGGGGATCCATGGCTAACAGTAGGAACCTAAGGCAGTTGACAAGGGTAGTTGAGTCCACCGTGACCGAAACTGCTGGTGCCCTTAGTAACCTGACTGCTGAGCTCCAGTCGGATCGACTTATGACCCTTCAGAACCGGGTCGCTTTAGATGTTATACTCGCAGACCGAGGTGGGGTATGCAGATTGATCCAATCTAGCTGTTGCATTTTCATCCCAGATAACGCTCCAACGGTGTACCAGGCCATCTCCAAACTACATAAGATTTCCGAATCTATTCATGTGGATAAAGGAGATTGGTCGGTAATGGGATGGTTCTGGGAACTGATATCTGCCTGGGGATGGAAAATTCTAATGGTCATTGGGATGGTCTTAGCCATTCTTTTCCTGTTCCGTCTGTGCATACAGTGTGCTCCTGCAATATGTGGCCTCTGTGCTACATCATGTGTAAGGAAGCCTATGTCAAGAGATGAACTAAGTACTAGAATGATGTTACAGCAACATCTCAATGACTTTAGGAATATAGATCTGGACTCAGACTAACATGAGGATAGATTAATTGCCTATGTAAGGGCAAAAGGAGGGTATGTGGTTCTTAAAATTCAGAATTCATATAAATCGTTCTGAAACTCGAGAATTAAAACTTCATCGAAGTTTCACGAATTTGGTATCAAAAGACCGAGAATGACGAGCACAACATGTACATGTATTTTCAGCACATTTGGGTGACGGTTTCACCTCGAAATCGTCATTTGCGTTCTGAACCCTTGGCTTCATTTATATGTTGCCCTTTACATAGGCCTTAATCCAGTTGATTTCAATTCCACAAGGACACATACTCCTTAATCGACTTTTCCATGATCTGTACAAGTTGGAACCATTGCCCCAGGCCGAACTCGTTAGGTCAGTTCCCTCCCAGTGGCCAAGCAAGATAGCATCTAGGCTCAACAAACCATAAAACCATTTCAGCGCGCACACCTGCCATATCTCGCTCACATCTATCTCCACTCTTTTGCTTCACTTACTTTATGGTGGGGAGGTGCCCGTTTTTATTGGGGGGTCAAGCGATATCTGATGAAATGTTGGGCCTTGCCAAATGATTTGTTGTAGGCAGCACGAAGTGAAATATGGACATGTCATCATGACTCTGCTTTCTCTTTATATTAGAAATATGTTAACGATTTACTTTACAACCAAGAATGTTTTGCCCGAGGCCTAAAACAGTGTATAAGAAGAGAAGCCTGACTTTGTAAAGGTGTGCAGTCTCCTGAGAATATACCCTTATTGTACTTCTAGGACACTTGTTACCTTGGTTGCAGCCAATAAACTAATCTTTGACTTCACCTAGAAGACTCTGAGTTTCTGTGGTCTGGATCAGGAAGAACCCGAGGTCTCTGGGTGTTGATTCCCTGACACCGCTGGGTTACCGGTTCTGTGCCGGTTCTTAAAAACCCAGTACCTCAAAAGTTGTTGAACTAACTTCTACACTTGGATAAAAACTAAGGATTGTCCTTTGGAGGAGAAATTAATTATAAACTATTGTGTTTTTATATAAATGGGATATTAACATGTATTCATGAAGTTTTTTTATCAAAGATTTGCATTATCTGTTTTGGAAAATAAAGGAGGATATATATTTCTTTTGCTAAAAACAAGGCTTCTTAGTTGTATGCTTTAAATATATGAATGAGTATGAGCTATTATTTGTGTTGATAATTGAAGAAGAATTACATAGGAAACACTCATTGGTTATTGGTGCTATTGAACCTGTTGTAATTTGGCAGCAATTAGGTTAAGCATTAGCAGAAGACATCCTGTATTTAGAGACTATCTTGTCCGTTTTGTGGAATCCATTTTGTATTTCTATCAGCCATTTTGTTTGCCATGTGCTCGCTATGTGCTCTGTCCTACCTTTCTGTTAACTGCTCTTGAAATCTGCCTAGAGACGAGATATATTTAGCATCTTCCACCTTTGAACATGCTCAGTTGAGCTTGCAGCTGCTGTAGTCTGTAACTGTCAGGATGTGTCCACCAGAATTAGCTAACTGTTAGCTCCTCCCACTTGTTGCCTGTACACTTTCTGTATGGCATAATATGTACCTAAAACCAGCATTCTGTACTTGTACCGCCTTCATTTGAGCCCCTGTGTGGGTATAAAAGGACCAGGCTCCTTCCATTCAGTGTGCTACGTCATACATTACCGAAGTGCGTTGTGTGAATGTTGTTCCACCTCATGAGGTTTAATAAACTCTGTACTTTCTATTCCAGTTTCTGTGCCAATTTCTTCCTATTGGTCTGAGGACTCTGTGCAGAGAAGGGCGAATCCCTTGCACTGGTAGCCCTTGCTGAGGCTCACCACCACAAATTAGCGCTTCCAACCTGGGGCTCATCGGCGACTCGGATGCCCAAAGGAGTGGTCGAGACGAAGGATTGGAATCTCGCTTTGGACGCTATCGCTGCCTGAGGAGACCAGAGTCTTGGCACCCACAGAGTTCTTCCTTTCTTTCTGATCTGACCATCCAGGTTGCGCCGGTCCTCGACTGAGATCTCTTCTGTTGATTCGCCGTGTAGTGACCATTTGGTCGATTTGAGAACTTAGCAGTTGGAACCTGGACACCATTTGATTGGTAAGAGCCATTCTGCGGCACTTGCTGTTGGTTTTTGATGCCTTTGACTAGTAAGGTCATTTAATAACACTTACTGCGGCTTTTGTTTGTAAGATTGGTCAATATTAGTATTTGTTTGAACTATATATGCATTGCAATTCATATAGACCGTTAATGAGATTTTTCTCTATTTGAATTTGTTTGAACGGCACAACGTACGAAGAGTACTTTAAGCGCTACTTTGATTATAATACTGCATATTCTGCACTATTTTTGGCATGCCTATTTCCAGCACACTTCGTAGGATGTGTTGCTTTTGTAGTGGTACCAGATTTCAACTCGACAAAGCACTGCCCCCCCCCCCCCCCCCCCCCCAGAGGGGACGCCTAATAGGGACATGTATATTAAATATGGTATTTCTTCCATAATGTACAGCACATTATGGAATAAATACACTTGTAAAGATCCTGAGTTGCGTTGGCCTATGCATGGGTCATTTGATTTGCGCAAGATTCAGTATGTGGAACAACGAATGTTTAAGCGAAAGGCTAGGCAAGATATGTTTGACTGTGTGCGAATGTGGGAGAAAGAAGTGCATGAGCGAATGAAGCGTGAGCAAGCCTTGATTGAAAAAGAACAACGTAAGACCATTCATGCGAAAGCATTGAAAATGAAAAATAGGGAAATTAAAGAAATTAAAGAGAGGGAAGATAGGGAGCGTCATTTACAGGTAAATGGCCAATACGCTGTTCGTAGACCTCTTTATCCTATTCTTAATAAACCCCAAGATGATTCTCTTTTATTAGATCGCTGTCCACCTCCGTATACTCTTCCTTCTGCTCCTTATGAGTCAGATGAGGACTCTCCTACAGACCAGGACGAAGCTCGAGAAACTTGCTTAATGTTATCTGCTGGGTGTGCATCAGACATTAGATCTGCTGCGCGTAAAGCCGTTCGTAGTACTGCCACTGCTTCTGAACTTTTAGATAGTATAAAAGGTTGGCAGGAAAGGGAGCAAATATATTTTACCGATACATTTGCCGCAGGGGTTATTGAACGATTTAGGAAACATTCGGTAGAAATGGAGCCCGATGATATAGCAGCTGATTGTAGACAATTACGTGAAGGTCTTTTTGTCTTCTCCCAGGTGCCTGACACGATCAGACACTTGGTTAAAGTGCGTATTGACGCAGTCAGTTTGCGAGAGGAGAAATGGCAGCAGATGCAGCTGCACAAACATCCCAAATCAGCATGGCACGAACTTCTACTCCTGAAACAAATAAGAATGTTGTAATTAATGTGAAACTCATGCGGGAAGCCGCGCCTTTATATGTTACTCCTAAAGGAACGGGTACAGATGATGATAAGACTTCTACAGATGCTAAAGGTTATTTTATTTATATTTGGGTTTACACTCCTTGGAATAGAGCAGATGTTATGGCCCTTAAAAATGCATTGCCTGATCGGCGAAAGAATCCAGCAGCCTTTTATGAGGAAGTTGAGGGTGCCATTAGCTCTTGTACTATGACTTTGCCTGATATTGATTTGCTTTTTGGACTAATATTACTGCCTGATATGAGGAGAACTGTGCGTAGAGTTGATGATCGTGTGACATTTGGAGCATAATGGAAAGATTTAGAGCAGTTAGATGAAGACAGAGAACCTGCACAGAAACCGTGTCAGTTAAATTTAAATCTTCCGGCAGCTATATTAGTTAAATTAAAGACGATTATTCCCCCTAAACAGATAGATTGGACTATATTAGCATTGTGTAAGCAAAAGGCAGATGAATCGGTTTCAGATTTCTTTACACACTTTGAAGAGGCATTTCCCGATTTTAGAGGCCAGTCATTGACAGATGACACGGGTACGCGGTACAAAAGGGGGTGGTGATGGACGGGGCATCTGAATCAATCAAACACTCACACCCAGTCAAAAGATCTGGGCTTAATCCATCAGCGTTCTTTAGCCCACTCTGCCACCCCAGTTCAGACATGGCTATATGCAAATCAGTCTGACCCTGTGCCTCATGGGAACAGTCCAGCCCGAACTGCCAAGCCAGGTCTTCCCTGGACCGGAAACAAGCTTCCGAGGACCGGTTTCTGGCATTCCAGCCGTCTTCAGCCCGGCTTGCTTGAATCCAGTGGCAAAGTGAGCAAGGGACTCACGTCTGAGCATACCCTGCCACACTTATGGCGGCCAAAAGCGGTACAAAAGGGGGGCATCTGTTTGTCGATAAATATGTCGCAAACCTTTTGCCAGGAATAGCTAGTCGTCTAAAGGCCAGTGAGAGTTCATGGACTACCTCTTCTCCAGTTTCTCTCCTAACTATGGCTCAGTATTATGAACGACAAGAATTAGAAGCCATAGGTAATGAGGATAATAAGTCTAAAGAGTTGAACACAAAGGTTATGGTGGCTCAAGCTTATGGCCCGCCTTCAAGAGGTAATGATAGAGGCGGACGTGGTTCTTATGGTTCGTCCTTTCCTTCCTATTCTCGTTCGAATTGGTCTGTTGACCACTGTGCGTACCGCAAGAAATTTGGACATTGGCTTTCTGATTTCCAGTACTGCGTGCTCAGCACTGTCCGCGTGGTCGGGGACAAATGAGAAATCGCTCGGGATATTCAGGGCCTAGTGTGAAAAGCAGCAAGTCTCTTAAGACCCCCAATGCTGCCCGGCTCAGGGACACCTTTGATTCACTTGTGATTTGCTATCAAAATAACGAGGCAGGCGCTGGACACTGGAAGGCAAGAAAAAAGGTTTATTACTCCAGAGGAGAACACCTCAACTCGGACACCGGGATATCTCAGGGAGGTGTTCTAACTGCATCTCCATGGCTCTGTCTTTTATACAGTTTAGACACAATGCATCAGTTTTATTAGCATGGTTACACAACCTCGGAATCCCCGCCCTGGGCAGGTTCCCACACAAACCCTACGGTGATTATCCCCCATCCAGATCTAACAGACACTCGTTATCTCGCAGCTGGACATTCCTTTAGGGTCTAAAACACGTGGGACCGGCCAGATCTAAGAGTCCGTTCTGTTGATTAAAACAGGTCCCATTGTTAGCAAAACAAGTCTAGCTATTTGTAATAAACTATGTCTGCAAGGGTCAGTTTAGTGCCTGGGACCGGATTGAGTAACCAGGTGCGGTGAAGGGGAGATTGTCAAAAGGCTTGTCTGTACACAGAGATAAAAGGACAAACGAGTTTGGGGCAGTAAGTGGCACTGAGGTTTTGTCGTGACAATAAGGTTTTACAGCCCCCAGCACATGTTTCAGGTTTGGTCAGAGAGTCGGAAGGATGCTAGCAAGGACAGGGTGATACGAAGGTGACCAGCAGAGTACAAAATGGAGGTGATGGCTAAAATGGCTGCCTCTTACGCGCACATGGGGGCTCCCATTAAACAAGATGGCGCAGGCAATGTTCATGATCGTCATTTTACTTTTAACAGTGGCCCCTTTGAACATAATTTAGCCAGCTTGTCAGTCTATTTCGATGTCCATAATGTCCTGTATCTCTTGATCATACATTACTCTCATTTTTGTGATCTGAGTGTCCATAGTCTTAGGGCGCAAGGTGTTTAGGCAAAGAGAACACAAAGGTGGTATGCAATGTATACCCAAACAACAACCACATATTGTCAATACGGGAAACAAGAGAATCATTGATATTTTCCAACCCCACTCCTTCAAAATGCCCTAAAGCCAAATTCCAATTGTCCAAGTCTCTGATCCTTGATGAATTTCTGAAGACAGTCTATGGAGATGTTCGATCGCTTCATAGACAGAAGGTGAATTATCACGGATGTATGTGCAGCAACTAGCTCGGATGATGCGACATGCTCCTCCACGGTCCGCTAGTTCCACGTCCAGAACTATTCGATTTTGTAGGGTCACCAGGCGGACCGCTTGGAGCTCAGCAGTGTTGTTGGTGAGGATGCCAGCTGTGACGTTCAGGGCGGTTTCTACTGCTTGAGACAGGTGTCTGATGGCTCGACTGTTTGCCATCGGAACCCATAGTGTGTTGAGTCCTTTTGCTGCGTCAAGGAACTGTGATGCGACAGAGTCGGATTGGTCAGTGTCTTTAGAACGCTTTTCTCGATGATGCTCAGCGGGGGCGGTGTAGGTTGGTGGCAAAACAAAGGCGATGTAGCACGTGCCTCCCCAGCCTCTTGGGAGCCAGGTGTAGGCTTTGGTTCCACAGACAAAGTACATGTTGGGTGATTCAACAAATGCTGGAGGGTTGGCAGTGTTCAAAGTCCTTACAATGTTGCAAGTGCTGTGACCCACGTTCTTAGTCCCATGGCCTTCCATGCATACAAGGCCAGAGACGTTCCCCACAGATAGGGCCACAGTCAATGTTGCAGCAGTTCTGTTCTTTAGGTAGGAAAATGTGGGTCTGACCGGATTGTTGAACACTTGTATTTCCACTTGTTCTTTGGAGGGAATATTCATTGGGAATGTCGCATTGGAGGTGTGAGGGCAAAAGGGAGCAGCTGTTCTTCCTGTTTTGTTGAGCCAGAACTCGTTGTAGAACGTAGCGATTGTCTCGTCGGAAGTGGCATTGTCTTTGTAGCTTTCCTGTAGGAGCATCATCGAGGCAAGGCAAGATCCATTAACAGAAAAGGGTAAAGGGATGAAAGGGATGGAATGTTCAGTGGCATGTGGTAGCAGCCCACAGATCCAACAGTTGGTGGCATTTGCGGCAAGATTGTGCTGGTGCAGTAGCTGTACGAAAGAATTATTCCAGAATTCTTTGCGTCGTTCTCGGAGATGTGGCGATAGTGATACCAGATAGTGTTCTTTCTTGGTGGTCGGTTGCATGGTGGGTGACATTGTTCTGTATGCCGGAGCATTCTCTTCAATGATCCAGAATGTGACCATTAGCAGGAGACAGGTGAGAGATGCTGCTACAAGTGCAATTGTCTTTGTGTTGTGCAGGTTGGCAGTCTTGGGGTCTTTGCTGTTGTTCTTCAGGTGCTCGGTTTCTTCCATCATCTTCAAGGGGCTCAATGACTGGCAGGACCACAGACTTTTGTCTAGCACTTTTCCTGGTAGCATTTGTTGATTGTGCTACCAATCTGAGACCTTGACTCAGTTAGTGGCCTGGTCGTCGAAATACCCTCCTTTCGTCGATCTTAGGTTGTACCCTTTCTTGGATGGCACCGTGGGGTCGGGAAACTCTTCAATTCAACTGTCTCTTTTTGCGGGTAAAAACTCAGAGCCTCGGTCTTTTGATAGTATTTCTTCTTGCACCTCTACCTCTTCACAAGTTGCCAGGGTTGGAGGGATTCTTTTGCAATGGTGTGCGTGCATCCAATTTCGTTTTCCTTCAACTCGAAGGGCAGTTCGGGGGGTGATCAAGACTTGCCAGGGGCCCATCTACCTGGGCTCCAGACTCTTCGTCCACTGGAAATTCTTGACAAGGACGTAGTCACCAGGCCTTATCTTATGTCCCAGGCCCCTGGATGAGTCTGGTAAGGCTTGCTGCACCTGTTGGTGGATAATGGTTAGCTCGTTTGTCAATTTATGCAAATAATCTGACATTAATATGTTCGGGACATTGTTAAAGGAGGTCGGTTTTGGCTCCGCCCAAACGCTCATAGGCCTGCCTAAGACCACCTCGTATGGGGTCAGTCTGTGTTTGGTTTGGGTGGAGCGCATTGATAGCAATGCCAATGGGAGGGCGTTGGGCCATTTCAACCCGGTCGTGTATTGAGGCCAGTTTAAATTTCAAGGTTGCATTGTGTCTTTCTACCAGGCCCGCTGATTGGGGGTGGAAGACGGCATGGAACTTTTGTTTTACCCCTAACCCTCTTAGTATGTTCTGTATCACCTAGGCTATGAAGTGGGGGGGGGGGGTTGTCGCTCCATAAAATTCTACAAAGGCCATATCGGGGGAAGAACTCTTTCAGCAATACTTTTGCAGTTGCTAAGGCGGTATTGTCGCGGGTGGGCTATGCCTCCACCCATTTGCTAAAAGCGCACACAACCACCAGGACATATTTTAGACAATGGCATCTTTCTAGTTAGATGTAATCCATTTGAAGGACTTCAAAGGGGTGGTCAGGGACTCCAAACCCTCCCCGTGGTACTACTGTCCCTTTCCCTGGGTTGTGTTGTAGGCAGACTATACATTGTTGTACTAGGCGTTTTGCAGATTCTGTTATCTTGATATTATGCCATACTCTGGTGATTAGTTCAATCATGGGGGTGGAGCCTATGTGTACTGGTAAATGTGCCATGGTCAATATGGGGATCAGATAGGCATTTGGTAACAGCAATTTATTCTCGTCTTTAGTTCTCCAACAATCTTCCTCGACCTTTAGTCCCACCCTTTCCCACTCGGTTAGTGCGTCTTGTGTACCTGTCGTCTGTATGTCCCTAACAGTGGTCCTAGCGTCAGTCCATTGTTCAGCTTGTGACCCGGTCACATACATTCATGTCGTAGTTCTGTCTTCTGCCGTGGCTAAGGCATTAACGTCGGCTAGTGCATTTCCCTGTCCAATGAGATCTGTCACTTTTCTAGGTGCTTGGCATTTAATCACTTCTAGCTGTTTTTGGGGGGGAGGACTGCTTCTGTCAAGGCCGAGACTAAATCTCCATACAGGATGGGTGTACCGTATGAAGTCAGGAACCCTCTCTCTCTCTCTCTCCACAGAAGCCCAAAGTGGTGAACCACACCGAAGGCGTATTGACTGTCGGTGTATATGTTAACTGTTGTTCCAGCTGCTAAAATACATGCTCGTGTGAGGGCAATGAGTTCTGCTGCCTGGGTAGACTGCTGGGCAATACGGGCTGTTTCTAGAATGGTTCGGGCTGTGGTGACAGCGTAAGCGGCTGAGGTGGTGCCGTCGGGGAGTTTGATGCACGAGCCATCCACCCATAGTTCTCCATCTGGTTATAAAAAGGCAGTGTCTCTGAGGTCTACTCTACTCTTTGTTTGTACGTCGGTTAGTGTCACACAGTCGTGTAGTGGAGCCACACTAGGATCATTTTCGGGGAGGGGTAACAGTGTGGCAGGATTGAGGGTGGTGCATCGTTTCAGGGTAATGTGTGGCGCTAGCAGGGTCAACTCATATCCTGTCAGTCGGGCGCTAGTCAGGTGTTGGGTTTTGGTCTGGTTTAGTAGTGTGTCGACTGCGAGAGGTACTAACACAGTGATTGGGTTGGAGATCACTACTCCTTCGCTCTGACGTATGGATACTGCTGTGGCTGCCATCGCGTGCAAGCACGCTGGCAGTGCTCTGGCTACTGGATCGAGGGTGGCAGAGAAATATGCACAAGGGCGTTGTTTGTGACCGATTGATTGTGTTAGGACGGACAATGCACATCCCTCCCTTTCGCGTGTGTAGAGGGAGAATGGTTTGGAGTAGTCTGGGGTTCCTAGAACAGGTGCTAAACAAAGGGCATTGCGTAATTCTTTGAAGGCTGATTGGCATTTGGTGGTCCAGAGGAAGGGTGAGGGGATGTCTTTAGCTAGGAGGGAGAGAAGGGGTTTGAGAATGAGGCTAAAGTTCGGCAACCATTGTCGACAAAATGAGGTGAGACCTATCAAAGAGCGGACCTGCTTCTGATTTTTGGTAACAGGAGTGCCTAGAATTGTCTGGATCCCGTCGGGTGCAAGTTATCTCCCTTCCTTTGATAAAAGGTGACCTAAATAAGTCACTTGTGATTTGCAGAACTGTAATTTCTTTCGGGAGACTTTGTGACCATTCTCAGCAAGGAAATGGAGTAGTTTGAGGGTGGCTGTGACTGCTATTGGCGTGGTGTCTGCTGCTAGAAGGATATCGTCAACATATTGTATTAGCGCCACTCCGTCTGGCAATTGTATGGCATCCAACTGACTTTTGAGCGCCTGGCTATAGATGCTCGGGCTCTCTGTGTACCCCTGGGTGCTCTACAAAATCTATACGAGCGAGAATTTAGGGTTAATCCGAAAATATAGCGGCTGTCCTTGTGAATAGGTATGGAGAAGAATGCGTTTTTGAGATCGATTACGGTAAAGGTGGTGGCAGTGGAGGGAATTAAGGTCAAAATGATGGTGATGTCGAAAACTACTGGATACTGTGGTACTATGATGTTGTTTATCTCCCGCAGGTAAATGAGGAACCTGTCTCTTTACAATCAGCAGTAGGGGACTGTTACAAACGTTGCTTACTACTTCCTCTACCACCCCTGCTTCTACCAAAGAGTGTATGATCTCTGTCAGTGCCTTGTGGGAGTAGGGACGACCGTGACACCAGGTAGTGAGGGTAAAGAGGGTTTTATTTTTATAGTTCTTTTGTACATAAAAGTCTTTCGCCTCCGCTGGGTCAATCGATCGCGGGAGAATGCGCTTGGGTCCGTGGCGGTGGTCTTCTCCCGTCTGTTGGTGGGGCTTCGGTGGGTCGCCTCTTTGGATAACGCCGGCTCCGTGACATGCAAGAGACCAACAAGAGGGAGGCCGTTAGTTCAAGTCCTCTAGAAGAGGTGCACCTAGAGGGACTGGGTAATGTGAGGGCAGACCCAGTGTAACGTGCTCAATCCTTATACAGTGCACGGTGAATGAAGGGGGTGGGGGGGTTGGAGGTGAGGTACAGGGGAGGAAAAGGGAAATGGAAGGGACGGGAAAAACAACAGAGGTGAGGGACGAACCGGGACTTTATACACTATTCACACTCGAGCACTCCGGCTCCCCACCCAGGCTGCCCAACGCCGCCGTACCTGTGACAGCCACACTCCTCCCTCGGGAGTGTGGCACGGCGGTTCACAGGGTCGTTGGCCTCCTGGCTTTCCTCCTTTCTCCGCCTCTCCGTCTTCTCTGCGATGTTCCTTCGGGATGTCTCTATCTTCGTCTCCTCCGCTTCCTCTGCTCTGCTCCGTGGTTGCTTCCGCCTTCCGCTCCTCCGGGGTGATCACACACCCCGCGTACATCACTTCCCGACTTTTGTCCAATCTGGTCTCGCTGACGTCCTTCGGGGGCGGTTCCTCCTCCTCAGATACGAACGCCCAGTTAAAGGAACCGCTATGTTCTTCCTCGTCGTCATGGCCGATCGGACCGTCCTTCCACTGGTCAGTCTGCAAAGAAGGAGGCGATGTACAGTCAGCAGGGCAAGGACTCCACCATTCCCGAGGGATATGCCTTCCTACCTCATTACAGCCTTCTCACCCTCTGCCGATATTTTGTACTGCGGTACTTTCGGTAGGGTTGCGTCTTGTCGTATTGTTACGTGTACTGGGTCGATCATCATTCGTACTACATCTGAATCAGCCCTAGCCCATGAGTGTGATGGCAAAGTGTCCAGTAGGGATGCGTCAGTCTCAGAGATGGGATACATGTGCTGGGAAGGCTTATCTCTATAGTGTTTTGGCGATGGTCATATAAGATGACACGCACTCCGTCCGGTGAGCATCTGATGGTCACATGGAAGTGTTTCAACAGGTCGAGACCCATAATGGCGTCTGGGGTATTGGAAGATAGAAGAAATGTTGTTTCGACAATATTGTTGTCATGGTTGAAAGGGATTGGTCTGGACAAAGGGTTGGTGGAGGGCGTACCATCAAATCCTATTGAGGTCACATGCGAGCCAGACAAGGGTGCCCTTGGAATCAGTAGTTTGGATAGTGCACTACGTGTTGCTCCCGTGTCTACTAAAAATGGTGACTTTGTGCGCAGGACCTTTGCGCTAACATAAGGGCCTTGCTGATCAACATAGAGCTCAACTGGATCCCTCCCTTGCCCCTGGCTGTCCTATGCAAAGTTGTACGTATTGTCGTAATCTGTCTGTTGGTACTGATTCTGTCTGGGGTGGTCAAATGCATTCACTCTTCCTGGCCTTTTCTTTGCTTGCTTCACTCGTGTACCCTCTCGCACGTCCTCTTCCTCTCTGTCCACTTGCTATTTCCCTCGCCCCTCTGCCCCAACCAGCTCCTAACAAAGCCGGGCATTGGGCTTTCCAGTGTCCATAATCTTTGCAAAATACGCATTGATCCTGTCCTAGGTCTTGACGCCCTGCATATGATGTCGATGAATTGGTTCTAGGTGGCTGTACTCTCTGGGCGTTCTGCTGGTATCCTCCCTTATATTGCTCTCTTCCTGTATTCACCCCTTGGAGTTGTGCTATCATTACCCTTTCCTTCAAGTACTTCTTTTTCTTTTCTGTAGCCCTATCATTTTTGTTTTTTCTGATGCTCATAGTACTGGGCCATTTGGAGGATGGCCGCCGGTTTAGATGCTGCCCAACTACTTTCGCTAGTTTGTAACTTCTGTGATACTTCTGGCAGCAGTCCTTTTACGTAGTTCTGCACAAATAAGTGGTGTCCGGTTGCGGTGGACATGTCTTGTCCACTGTAATCGGACAACACTGTTTCGAATCGGGAAAAATACTCCGAGACATCCTATTGTGGTTTCTGGCGGCACACGGTTACTATGGACCAGTCTATCTTTTTCTCTGGGATCAGCGTTTTTATTTTCTGCACTATTTTGTCAGGGAGGTCCAATATTGCTTTAACCAGTTTCTGACCACGGTTCTGTTGTTTATCTAGTTTGCCGAGTTGTTCCCAGGTATGACCGAGCAGTTCTGTGTGGTCTATTTTCCTAATCTGTTTTCACACATCTGCTGGCAGACATAACCCAAAGAACAAGCCTATGTCGGCGAGTGTCGCAAGTCCTCTTCCTCTCTGTCCACTTGCTATTTCCCTCGCCCCTCTGCCCCTACCAGCTCCTAACAAAGCCGGGCATTGGGCTTTCCAGTGTCCATAATCTTTGCAAAATGCGCATTGATCCTGTCCTAGGTCTTGACGTCCTGCATATGATGTCGATGAATTGGTTCTAGGTGGCTGTACTCTCTGGGCGTTCTGCTGGTATCCTCCCTTATATTGCTCCCTTCCTGTATTCACCCCTTGGAGTTGTGCTATCATTACCCTTTCCTTCAAGTACTTCTTTTTCTTTTCTGTAGCCCTATCATTTTTGTTTTTTCTGATGCTCATAGTACTGGGCCATTTGGAGGATGGCCGCCGGTTTAGATGCTGCCCAACTACTTTCGCTAGTTTGTAACTTCTGTGATACTTCTGGCAGCAGTCCTTTTACATAGTTCTGCACAAATAAGTGGTGTCCGGTTGCGGTGGACATGTCTTGTCCACTGTAATCGGACAACACTGTTTCGAATCGGGAAAAATACTCCAAGACATCCTATTGTGGTTTCTGGCAGCACACGGTTACTATGGACCAGTCTATCTTTTTCCCTGGGATCAGCGTTTTCATTTTCTGCACTATTTTGTCAGGGAGGTCCAATATTGCTTTAACCAGTTTCTGACCAGTGTTCTGTTGTTTATCTAGTTTGCTGAGTTGTTCCCAGGTATGACCGAGCAGTTCTGTGTGGTCTATTTTCCTAATCTGTTTCCACACATCTGCTGGCAGACATAACCCAAAGAACAAGCCTATGTCGGCGAGTGTCATTATTGTCGATCCAAAAGCAGTACCTAGCTCGGTGTAAAAGACGGTGGGGTTCTTTCGTAAATCCAGTAAAGATTTATGGAACGTCAAAATGTCTTGTCTGTCCCATGGCTGATACACCCAATTGTAAACCACCCTTACCTTAGTGTCCTGATGGTTTATATCGTCATTAGCACCTTGTCTCCTAGGAGGAACCCAATAAGGGGCAGCTTCCTTGATCGGCGTCATGCTATCTGGTTTTTCTATCGGGGTCCTGCTATTTTAGACGTCCTATCCTTATTTACCCGCCCTTGTTCTATTAGGTGACTGAATACTTCTAGTGTGGACGCATCGCCATCGTCCACAAGAACACCATCCGCATCACGACAAGCTTCGACGACACCTTCACAGCCGCCGAACACCTTCACTTCCAGATACACACCGACCCCAAGACCACACTTAGAGGCACCCTCATTTACAGACCACCAGGAACCGCACACAATTCAGCGAAAACATCACTGACTTTATCAGCCCACACGCCCTCCCCTCCGAGGACTACAGTCTCCTAGGAGACCTCAACTTCCACCTGGAAAAGAACAACGATAGGAACACCACCACCCTTCTGGCCAACCTCGGACTCAAACAACTGGTATACACCCCCACCCACTACGCTGGACACACGCTCGACCCAATCTTCTCCTCCAGCAAGCAAGTTTCCTTCAATCACGCCACAGGTCTCCACTGGACGGACCACAGCTGCGTCCACTTCAACTTCAGAAAGACCACGACCCACCACCACCCACAACAAGTTCCCCGCAGAAACTGGAACAAAATTACCACCGACCAGCTCACCACATCGCTAAACCAAAACCCTCCCGCCAAATCATCGGACCCAAATCAAGCAGCCATCAATCTCGCACAATGGATCACCCACTGCGCTGACGAATTAGCACCCTTGAAAAACCATCACAGCAAGCCAGGAAGCAAAAAAGCCTCCTGGTACAATGACAACCTCAAAAACTCCAAAAAGAACTGCCGCACCCTCGAGAAAGCCTGGCGAAAAAACCCAACCACAGACAACATGATCGCTCTCAAAGATGCTACTCGCAATCACCACCAGTTGATCCGATCCACCAAGAAATCAGCTTTCAAGGATCGACTCGACAACAACGCCCACAACAGCAAGGAACTCTTCAGCATCGTCAAAGAGCTTACCAATCCCAGCGCCGGCACCAACGACATAACTCCCTGTCAAGACCTCTGCAACTCTCTTGCCTCGTTCTTCCACAGCAAAATCGCTGACATACATAACAGCTTCGATGACCAGTCTACCCCCCTTACCACCGAACTGAAGCCCCCCACCACCACCCTTTGCGCCTGGAACCCGATCAGCACCGAAGACACCATCCGCCTGATGAACTCCATTCACTCCGGATCACCAACCGACCCATGCCCCCACCACATCTTCAACAAGGCCGACTCCATTATCGCACCCCATCTCCAGGATATCATCAACTGCTCCCTCAACACCGCTACCTTCCCAGAAAGCTGGAAACATGCCAAACTGAGTGCCCTCTTGAAGAAACCTACAGCAGACCCCACTGAACTTAAGAATTACCGCCCCATCTCGCTCCTCCCATTCCCTGCCAAAGTCATAGAGAAGACCGTCAACAGTCAGCTCGCCGCCTTCCTCGAGTCTAACGGTTCCCTCGACCCCTCACCGTCTGGCTTCCGAGCCAAACACAGCACCGAAACCACCTTCATCGCAGCCACAGACGACATCCGAACACTACTCGACAACGGGGAAACAGCTGCCCTCATCCTCCTGGACCTCTCCGCAGCGTTTGATACGGTCTGTCACAGCACCCTTGTACAACGCCTCAGTAACGTTGGGATACAAGGAAAAGCATTGGATTGGATCATCTCGTTCCTCGCCGAAAGAACCCAGAGAGTCCGCCTCCCCCCTTTCAGATCAGAGGCCACTGAAGTCATCTGCGGCGTACCACAAGGATCATCTCTCAGCCCCACCCTCTTCAACGTCTACATGAGCCCCCTCGCATCCATCACACGCCAGCACAACCTCAACATCATCTCCTACGCCGACGGCACCCAGCTGATCCTCTCCCTCACCAAAGACCCAAACACCGCCAAAACCAACCTACACGAAGGGATGAAAGACGTAGCCGAGTGGATGAAGAACAGCCGCTTAAAACTGAATTCAGACAAGACGGAAGTTCTAATCCTAGGATCATCCCCCTCTGCATGGGACGACTCATGGTGGCCACCGGCCCTGGGCAGCGCACCCAAACCAACAGACCATGCCCGCAACCTGGGATTCATTCTAGACTCCTCCCTCTCGATGACCAGACAAGTCAACGCCATCTCATCATCATGCTTTAACATCTTACGCATGCTCCGAAAGATCTTCCGATGGATCCCCATCTAAACAAGAAAGACGGTCACCCAAGCACTTGTCACAAGCCGACTGGACAACGGAAACACCCTCTACGCCGGAACCACAGCCAAAGTACAGAAAAAACTCCAACGTATTCAGAACGCCTCCGCCTGACTCATCCTAGACATACCGCGCCACAATCACATATCCGGTCACCTTCACTGGCTCCCTGTCAACAAGAGAATAACGTTCCGTCTCCTCACCCACGCACACAAAGCCCTATACGACCTAGGACCCAGATACCTCAACACGCGCCTGACCTTTTACACCCCCACCCGCCAACTACGATTGTCCAATCAAGCCCTCGCCACAATTCCACGCATCCGAAGAGCCACCATGGGAGGAAGATCATTCTCCTACTTAGCGGCCAAAACCTGGAATTCTCTCCCCACCCACCTCCGCCTTACACAGAACCACCTCTCCTTCAGAAAACAACTCAAAACGTGGCTATTTGATAAATAGCTAACCCCACCCCCCACCCTCCTCAAGCGCCTTGAGACCCTCTGGGTGAGTAGTGCGCTATACAAATTTTGACTTGACTTGACGAGAAAAGTTCTGCCACATCGCTGTCGCTTTCATCTCCAGTGTCTACTCTCCTATAAAGAGCCATTAGTCGCTCAGGCCCTACATCCTGGTACTTCTCTTCCTAGGCGGTAAGAGTGTGGTAACAGAGACGTACAATAAAGTATAGTTTGTGGTTTTCGACATAGGAGTTGCATATGTCGGTTAAGTATTCTTTTGTCTCCTTCCTATCTATGAGGGTTTCGACTATTTTATCAATGCCTGCTTGTTCGTTTTTACTTAATCGCGGGACCCTATGCAACCCTCTTTCCTTTGATCCTACTTCTGCTACGGTATCTTTTGATGGGGGATTTGGTGCAAGAGACTCGGTTGGCGCAGAGGGGGTGGAGACCGAGACAATTGTGCTATCTCCGGCTAGGCTTTAGGGTTACTTGCATTGCACTACAGGATGAGTAGGGGCATAAGGGAGTGGCATGTATATGATTGGGGGACCTAATAATAAATCATCGTCTATTCTTTGTTTCGCCGGTAACTCGGGGTAAAGAGTCGAGGGCGTTCTAACAGGGTATTGACCTGATATTTTTGATTCCTGCTCCTTTTTATCGGGTTCTCTTTCTTTTATTTCTTCTTCTAACTTTTTACAGGCTTGGTAAGCTGATTTTCGCATTTCCTTATCTAGTCTAGCTTCGTCTCTTTTCTTTCGTTGATCTGCCTCTTTCCGCCATAGGCCAAAACTGTCAAGCATGGCTGGCATAGTTTTCTTTTTGTTGAGAGCTATTTCTAACGTTTCTATTTTAGCGAGATCGAAAGATCCAGTCAATGGCCACTGATTTACCCGGTCCTTCCTAGTGGCTTTATGCCATAGTTTGCTATAAGCTACGGTGGCTAATCCATATTTCACGTACATGTCCTTGTGCCGGCGGCGCAGGCTGACTGACCTCTAACAAACGGTCCGGTCCAAAACAACTACAAAACAGGCATGACGTATTTAGCGGTCAAAATGAATATCTCAATCAAACAATTTTAGGCAAAAAACCTGCACTACCTGTCCTTCGCGGTCTGCAAAGTGAGAGAGTATTCCCATTCTCTGTGGTTTGCAAGCAGGGAATATTCTGAAAAGGGAATACTAGTATTCAAACAATCACTCAATCAATTAAAGTCATTTTTCACGACCTTGCGCGCACCGTATGGACAGTTCTTTGTCTTCATTAGTGTGAAAGAACGGGGCCCCTACCAAAAAAGGATACACCCTGGTAAGGAAACTACTATTTAGTAAAACATGAACTCAGCACCAGGTTTTGTGCATGCTTCCAATCATCAACTGGACGTTAGACATTTGTATAATTTATACCAAATGTTTTTTTTAACATGGTGTATCATTTCACGTTCTTTTTAATTAAAAATTTTTTTAAATATTTTTTCATATATTCATTCTTTTTTTCCAATATGTAAATATCAAATAAATAATTCTACCTACAATTGCTCTCTTGCAAATACATAAAATTTAAATATAAACATGATACAAATTACATGAGGTTACAATACAGTAGTACATGTTTGCATACAGAACCAAAATTCATTTCAACGCGTTTTGGCTATGCCTTCCTCAGGAATTCTGTATATTTCTCATGAGCGTGAACTATAAAATAAAAGATATCAATTAATGTATTCTTTCTTCAAATGTCAACGTCTAACAGATTACAATTTTTTCCTATCTATCTAATCTGTGCATTCACTTTTTACAACAGGGACATCCTACCCACCAAAGGGACTGGGTCTAGCTCCGCCACCTACTTATGCTACCTAATTCCCTCTACAGTGCTATACATAAATTACAGTGTCCTAATTACAATTAATTCATATTTTCAGAAACATTCATCTATACATTATTCACATAGATCTCTAGGGGTCAATAATGTTGTCCATTTGCTTTTAAGCATACACGGCTATAGTACCTCTATCCTCCTGGTTTATGAACAGAGATAGTCCTTCTTAATCGTTTATCCCTGATCATGATCCAGAACTTCTATATATTGCAGCAATTTGCAAGCGGCCACTACAATTCGCTAGTAGACTTATCTCTTTCCTATGTCCTTGCAGTCTAGGACTAACATGTTGTTGGGTGTCCTCATCCTATTTATATATCCTATATTTCTTATTCCCTTGTTTACAGTGGGGTTATAGGCCATAATTGTTATGATACTCGCAACTAACTATTTATCATGTATCTCGCCATACATGTACCTGTATTAGTTTCTGAATAAACGCACCCAGACTTAGGTTGTTTAAAAGGCGCGAGATGACTTCAACAGAAAGTGCGTACTTCCTATGTGTGTAACACAAGCGGAGAGAAAAATTGCATAATGAGTAAAGGTATAAATTCTACTATAAACACCAAGACTAAATTGGCTTTGATTTTTGTGTTATTGATTTGCTTATACATACCTAGGAGTTAGTATTCTGGCCTCAACTCTATGGGACGAGATATTTCGGGATTCTTTTGCTGTCTTTATTTTCATTAGTTTCTACATAACGGGAGACAAACTATTGTCAGTAAAGGATACACTCTAGTTATTTATGTGTTCCTTACAATGTTTGGTATTTAAATTACTCTTAGTACCTTTTCCTTGCCATTAGCACGTATTGACCTTCTTGGCTCGTACTTCTGTTTATACGGCTTCTCTGATCACCTTCTGGGGCATGCGTGATTCCTACAGGATATAACAAACACGAGCACATTGTCGAGTTTCTTAGCTATTGTTCTGACATATGTCCCCCCTTCCCCCCCAAGGATTTTGGCGCCGACTAAGACCTCCCTGTTATTCAGTTTTTAAACTAACCGCCCCGCTAAGCTGTTATCTATAACGGTATCCTGCTATAACGCAGGCATTAGCGCAAGACTAACCCGGGTATTTTCTCTCTCAAAGTCCGATTCTTATTAACTCTTTTAACTAGTGTTGCTGACTACATTACGCACAATAACTTACTTGGTATTTTCAATATCGCGTCAAAAAGACTCCCCTGCGTATGACCTCCTTGGTTGTGACTCCTACATGAACTTACTCTTTTTAAAGGTGAACCGTTTTCGCGCCAACCATTTCTAAATATCGCGATAACAGTGAAACCTGTGTATACAACTGACTTCAGCTTACGGGTTATGTCTGGGGGTTCCGCCATGTTGAAATGGAGTCCTTTTATTTGTTTTAATACCATGCCAGTAACTAGATAGGTCAGAGCGGTGCTTAGTGTGGTGTTTAATGTAATAAGAGAGACCATAATATCGGATATAAAATAGAACCTTTAGCCATAAAAAATTGGACCTTATTAGAAAATGTGAAATTACAACCCATTCATACATGTCGTTATTGGGAATCTAAATGGGACATCGGGAGTCAAGATTCGATTGCTTACATTATTGCCTGATCCCATGGGATTTCCATGTTCAATCCACTGACCGCCGTGCCCAGAACAAAAATCCAATACACCTCCCGCATCTTTCATATCTTCTCTGGATCTAACCCTGTTTTCTGATGTATCCTTTCCAGGATGTACCAGGTCATATCTTCTGGTGCATGATTCTGTTCTGAGTAATGACTAACCATAGGAGCTGTCATTTTACGGGTCCTTATTGCTGACCGGTGTTCGGTCAGTCTGACATTCATTGCTCGACCTGTTTGACCTACATACCCCTTGGCAGGGGCCGATGATTAAATAAATAACATTAGTACTTCTACAGTTATTTAAATCCTGAGGTCTAATTGTCTGTTTATTGAACTGTAGAGATGGGCACTGTATTGCTGTATCACATGATTTGCAGTTGGAACACTTATATGTTCCTTGTACTGGCTGCAAACTGGTCAGGGCTTGTTGGCAAACTGCTGTTCTTTGGGTCATGCGTGATCTTACAATATGATCCTTTAGAGAGTTAGTAAGTTATTGTGCGTAATGTAGTCAGCAACACTAGTTAAAAGAGTTAATGAGAATCGGACTTTGAGAGAGAAAATACCCGGGTTAGTCTCGCGCTAATGCCTGCGTTATAGCAGGATACCGTTATAGATAACAGCTTAGCGGGGCGGTTAGTTTAAAAACTGAATAACAGGGAGGTCTTAGTCGGCGCCAAAATCCTTGGGGGGAAAGAGGGGACATATGTCAGAACAATAGATAAGAAACTCGACAATGTGCTAGTGTTTGTTATATCCTGTAGGAATCACGCATACAACAAATAACAGGAGATGTCTGGTCACAGAAAAAATGTGTGCTGTTCTGAAACTAAGAACAAACAGGGATCATCCGACAACAACATGAAATTACACTAGGCTGAAAAACTCCCATCAGCCCACCGTAGCGGCGGAATATCATCACGTGGGATACGGATGGTGGATCCAAGTCTCGCCCAATCCATCAAGTGATGGTGCAGAGATGGATTTCCGAGGTAGACCACTAGCCACAGTGTATTTCAAGTGGTGCTGATGGTGTGCATTGTAACCTCATGTAATTTGTATTGTGTTTATATTTAAATTTTATGTATTTGCAAGAGAACAATTGTAGGTAGAATTATTTATTTGATATTTACACATTGGAAAAAAAGAATGAATTTATGAAAAAATATTTTTTGCAATTGTAAAAGAACGTGAAATGATACACCATGTTAAAAAACATTTTTGGTATAAATTATACAAATGTCTAACGTCCAGTTGATGATTGGAAGCATGCACAAAACCCGGTGCTCGGTTCTTTTTCTTCCCCTTCCAGCACCGGATTTTCCTCTCACTCCAATATCAACGCGGAACTCCTGTCAGGTCCCAGTCAGGACCACAGGTCACTCGAGAGAGGTCCGTTCGGAACTGGTGAAGTTCAGTTGATCTGCATCCAGACGAGGGTCTTTTTCAGGCAGGTGCACTCCAATCATTGAGATGTTCACTCCATCGTTAGGACCTCTCTTACCGGACCCACGTGTCGCTGATGGGCCCCGCGTTGGGACGCCAATTGTGAAAAGCAGCGAGTCTCCTAAGACCCCCAATGCTGCCTGGCTCAGGGGCACCTTTGATTCACTTGTGATTTGCTATCAAAATAACGAGGCAGGCGCTGGTACTGGAAGGCAAGAAAAAAGGTTTATTACTCCAGAGGAGAACACGTCAACTCAGACACCGGGATATCTCAGGGAGGTGTTCCAACGCATCTCCGTGGCTCTGTCTTTTATACAGTTTAGACACAATGCATCAGTTTTATTAGCATGGTTACACAACCTCGGAATCCCCGCCCCGGGCAGGTTCCCACACAAACCCTACGGTGATTATTCCCCATCCAGATCTAACAGACACTCGTTATCTCGCAGCTGGACCTTCCTTTAGGGTCCAAAACACGTGAGACCGGCCAGATCGAAGAGTCTGTTCGGTTGACTAAAACAGGTCCCATTGTTAGCAAAACTAGTCTCGCTGTTTGTATGTAATAAACTGTCCGCAAGGGTCAGTTTAGTGCCTGGGACCGGATTGAGTAACCAGGTGCGGTGAAGGGGAGATTGTCCTTTCATCTCTGTGTACAGACAAACCTTTTGACAAACGAGTTTGGGGCGGCAAGTGGCACTGAGGTTTTGTCGTGACAATAAGGTTTTACAGCCCCCAGCACATGTTTCAGTTTGGTCAGAGAGTCGGAAGGATGCTAGCAAGGACAGGGTGATATGAAGGAGACCAGCTGAGTACAAAATGGCGGTGATGGCTAAAATGGCTGCAGCTTACGCGCACATGGGGGCACCCATTAAACAAGATGGCGCAGGCAATGTTCACGATCGTCATTTTACTTTTAACACTAGAGGAAGTATGAATGATTGTGCTAGGTTTGATGCTAATGCACGTGGGCAGAATGGGTTTAACACTTTTGATAGAAGAAACCAATATCAAATGTCTGACTATGTGCCATCTGATTTACAAGATTCTGCTTATGCATGGGTTTGCCTAGGATGGGGTAAGGAATCAGTTGAAGTTCCAGTAGATCAGAGGGGTCCCTATGTTACAGCACATGTTTTGGGTTCTACTGATCAGTTTCTGGTTGATACAGGAGCTACTCGTAGCGCCTTGTCTAAACAACTGGTTCCAAGGGCTCCCCTGTCTGGCTTAACGATTACATCAATAGGTTTCGATGGAACACCTTCCCTTCGCCCATTGTCACAACCACTTGCATTCCATGTTGTTAAGTTTAAAGCTCCATGTCCATTTTTGCTTTCTCCAAACACACCAGACAATACTGTGGGTCTTGATATGCTCAAATATTTCAGGGCTACGATACGATGTTCTCCGGAAGGAGTACGGGTTATTTTGAATGACAACTACCCTGTGACTGAGAGATCCTGTATTGTCAAAGAGGACATTGCATTAGCAGTTTCAAGTTTCAAGTTTATTGTATTTGATTTGGTTCTCTACTGAGAACCACAAATATTGAATACACAATGTAATAATTTAAACAATTTTGATAAAATTTTCATACTAATACAAAATTAAAAAAGGTTTTAAAAATTTGTAAAAATTGTAACATACCAATTCGTTTGGTGGAAATTTACATAAACCAATCAATTCTTGTATTGAATTAATTCTGCATTTTAAATAAACAGGTAGTAAAAATCTTTTCCTTGCCTTTACTACTGACAAGTTAGTGCAAGTAGACAATAAGTGTTCCAAGTCCTGCTCTCCATCGTTACACAAATTACAAATAGGGTTTTCTTCTAAATACCATCTAGATGTAAGAGTTTTTACAGGGAGTATTCCAAGTCGGAGCAGGACAATCGATCTCCTAGCCCCATGATACAGATTAAAATTTATATATTGTTGGGGTTTCTTATATTCAATTATTTCAGTAATATTTTTATATACAGACAGTTTAAGACAATGTTGAGAGTCAAGGTCAAAACTTAGTCTTGTAGTAAAGTGCTTTAGGAAAAGTTTCAATTGGGCAGGAGTCCATGAAAGTAACAGCTTAATGTTAACCTCTGATAGTTTAAAAGCAAATAGGGCATTTCTTAAAAATACATAGTTTGATGATTCACGTTCAAATGTCTCAATTTTTAAACAGGGATCGGAGCGTTCCTTCTTCAGCATGGAGGAGATTATACGCCCACCTGATGATATTGGCGATACCTCTGGAATAGGAGCTAGTTAATGAAAACTCAAGACGGAGAGCTTGCACTGGAACCGACTGGGAAAACTTCATTAGTTTCCGTAGGATCTTTCCTTCTTTTAAATCTAAAAAAGACCACGGACTTATTGGTATGTGTTCAAGTGCGTACGACAGTACTGGTGGTACTTTAGCACTATATACCTTAAGCATTGCAGAAAAATGTCTCTGTCCAGATGCAGCATATAGCCGTAAGAGTGCTCCTACGTGAACATCAGATTTCCGGGTCAAATTCAGAGTATGGGACTTATTTTGTAAGGACTTGGTGAAGATTCTTCCTAGGTAGGTGTATTCATTTACCATTTCCACCGTTAGCTTCACTCCCTAGTACTTTGTGGGCTACTTCAGACCCTGATGTAGGACAAATGGTTATTCCACCAGTGCATATTAGTGTCAAGGAGGGTGCTTCATTGCCAAGACTGCCTCAGTATAAGATTTCTCGAGGAGAAGAAGCACTCACTCGCATTGTACATGATTTGATTAAAGTAGGGGTCATGGAAGAAGTTCTTTACAATGTTTGCAATAGTCAGATTCTTCCTATTTTGAAAGAAGATACTGACACTAGGATTTACAGATTCATCATTGACTTAAGAGAAGTGAACAAGATTGTATTACCACAATATCCTGTGGTTTCTGACATAACGACACTACTTTCTTTGGTTCCTCCGACAGCAACTACATTCTGTGATAGACTTGAAGAACGCTTTCTTTTCGATCCCTATTCATTCTGATAGCCGATATTTGTTCGGTTTCACTTTGAATAATCGATCGTAGAGATTCTGTAGAGTTCCTCAAGGCTATACTGAGAGTCCTAGTATTTATAATCAAGCATTGAAGGGACAGCTTGATACCTTAACTTTGCCTGAAGGGGTGGCTCTCATACAATATGTCAATGACATCTTGCTGGCAGACGATACTCCTGAACTATGTGAAGAGTGTACTTTGTCTTTGCTTTCTTTTCTTGCTACCTACACACCATCATAAAGTGTCACGAAAGAAATTGCAATATTGTAGACCGAAGGCAACTTACTTTGGTCACCTTCTGTCCAAGGAGGGCCGTGCATTGACACCAGATCGCATTCAAGCAATTTTAGACACCCCAGGACCCTCCACACAGAACGATGTTCGTGCATTCATTGGTTTAACTTCGTTTTGTAGGCAATGGATATTGGGCTTTTCACACATTGTTAAACCCCTGCTAGCGCTTTTGACTAAAAACACTCCGATCCACCTTCCATGGACAGATGAATGTCAAAATGCTTTTCGTCAGTTAAGACAAGCTCTTTGCTCTGCACCAGTGTTAGGCACACCAGATTACACAAAGGTTTTTTACACTATATGTACATGAGAAAGATGGGTGTGCATTGTCAGTTTTAGTACAGACACACGGGGACAAGCAGCGACCCTGTGCATACTTTTCTAGAGTCCTTGATCCTGTTGCTCGTGCATTGCCTGGGTGCTTTCGTTCAGTTGCATCGACAGCTGTGTCCATAAGTCAGAGTGAAGGGATAGTTTTGTCACACAAACTGTTGGTGCTAGTACCCCATGCAGTAGATGCCCTTTTGAAATAAGACTAAGACACAACACTTAACTAGTGCTCGTCTGACAGGATACGAATTGACACGGTTAGCTCCTCATATCACCTTGAAGATGTGTGCGACACTGAACTCAGCCACTTTGTTGCCATATCCTGCGACTCAGTCTCAGTCAAAGGAGCTTCACGATTGTATATTCCTTACTGAGGAACAGACAAAGGGTCGCTTCGATTTGCCAGATACGCCCCTTTCAGATGTAGATGGGGAACTGTGGGTTGATGGGTCCTGTTTGAAGTTACCTGATGGCACAACTTCAGCTGCTTATGCAATTACCACACTTGAGACAGTAGTGGAAACAGCTCTCATACCTCAGAAGTCGACTCAAGCAGCTGAACTAATAGCTTTGACACGAGCATGTGAACTTAGCACTGACTTGTGTGTGAACATTTACATGGATAGCCGCTATGCTTTTGGAGTGGTTCATGATTTTGGCCTACTCTGGAAGGAAAGAGGATTTCTTACATCCCACGGGATGCATATTTGATATTTACACATTGGAAAAAAAGAATGAATTTATGAAAAAATATTTTTTGCAATTGTAAAAGAACGTGAAATGATACACCATGTTAAAAAACATTTTTGGTATAAATTATACAAATGTCTAACGTCCAGTTGATGATTGGAAGCATGCACAAAACCCGGTGCTCGGTTCTTTTTCTTCCCCTTCCAGCACCGGATTTTCCTCTCACTCCAATATCAACGCGGAACTCCTGTCAGGTCCCAGTCAGGACCACAGGTCACTCGAGAGAGGTCCGTTCGGAACTGGTGAAGTTCAGTTGATCTGCATCCAGACGAGGGTCTTTTTCAGGCAGGTGCACTCCAATCATTGAGATGTTCACTCCATCGTTAGAACCTCTCTTACCGGACCCACGTGTCGCTGATGGGCCCCGCGTTGGGACGCCAATTGTGAAAAGCAGCGAGTCTCCTAAGACCCCCAATGCTGCCTGGCTCAGGGGCACCTTTGATTCACTTGTGATTTGCTATCAAAATAACGAGGCAGGCGCTGGTACTGGAAGGCAAGAAAAAAGGTTTATTACTCCAGAGGAGAACACGTCAACTCAGACACCGGGATATCTCAGGGAGGTGTTCCAACGCATCTCCGTGGCTCTGTCTTTTATACAGTTTAGACACAATGCATCAGTTTTATTAGCATGGTTACACAACCTCGGAATCCCCGCCCCGGGCAGGTTCCCACACAAACCCTACGGTGATTATCCCCCATCCAGATCTAACAAACACTCGTTATCTCGCAGCTGGACCTTCCTTTAGGGTCTAAAACACGTGAGACCGGCCAGATCGAAGAGTCTGTTCGGTTGACTAAAACAGGTCCCATTGTTAGCAAAACTAGTCTCGCTGTTTGTATGTAATAAACTGTCCGCAAGGGTCAGTTTAGTGCCTGGGACCGGATTGAGTAACCAGGTGCGGTGAAGGGGAGATTGTCAAAAGGTTTGTCTGTACACAGAGATGAAAGGACAAACGATTTTGGGGCGGCAAGTGGCACTGAGGTTTTGTCGTGACAATAAGGTTTTACAGCCCCCAGCACATGTTTCAGTTTGGTCAGAGAGTCGGAAGGATGCTAGCAAGGACAGGGTGATATGAAGGAGACCAGCTGAGTACAAAATGGCGGTGATGGCTAAAATGGCTGCAGCTTACGCGCACATGGGGGCACCCATTAAACAAGATGGCGCAGGCAATGTTCACGATCGTCATTTTACTTTTAACACTAGAGGAAGTATGAATGATTGTGCTAGGTTTGATGCTAATGCACGTGGGCAGAATGGGTTTAACACTTTTGATAGAAGAAACCAATATCAAATGTCTGACTATGTGCCATCTGATTTACAAGATTCTGCTTATGCATGGGTTTGCCTAGGATGGGGTAAGGAATCAGTTGAAGTTCCAGTAGATCAGAGGGGTCCCTATGTTACAGCACATGTTTTGGGTTCTACTGATCAGTTTCTGGTTGATACAGGAGCTACTCGTAGCGCCTTGTCTAAACAACTGGTTCCAAGGGCTCCCCTGTCTGGCTTAACGATTACATCAATAGGTTTCGATGGAACACCTTCCCTTCGCCCATTGTCACAACCACTTGCATTCCATGTTGTTAAGTTTAAAGCTCCATGTCCATTTTTGCTTTCTCCAAACACACCAGACAATACTGTGGGTCTTGATATGCTCAAATATTTCAGGGCTACGATACGATGTTCTCCGGAAGGAGTACGGGTTATTTTGAATGACAACTACCCTGTGACTGAGAGATCCTGTATTGTCAAAGAGGACATTGCATTAGCAGTTTCAAGTTTCAAGTTTATTGTATTTGATTTGGTTCTCTACTGAGAACCACAAATATTGAATACACAATGTAATAATTTAAACAATTTTGATAAAATTTTCATACTAATACAAAATTAAAAAAGGTTTTAAAAATTTGTAAAAATTGTAACATACCAATTCGTTTGGTGGAAATTTACATAAACCAATCAATTCTTGTATTGAATTAATTCTGCATTTTAAATAAACAGGTAGTAAAAATCTTTTCCTTGCCTTTACTACTGACAAGTTAGTGCAAGTAGACAATAAGTGTTCCAAGTCCTGCTCTCCATCGTTACACAAATTACAAATAGGGTTTTCTTCTAAATACCATCTAGATGTAAGAGTTTTTACAGGGAGTATTCCAAGTCGGAGCAGGACAATCGATCTCCTAGCCCCATGATACAGATTAAAATTTATATATTGTTGGGGTTTCTTATATTCAATTATTTCAGTAATATTTTTATATACAGACAGTTTAAGACAATGTTGAGAGTCAAGGTCAAAACTTAGTCTTGTAGTAAAGTGCTTTAGGAAAAGTTTCAATTGGGCAGGAGTCCATGAAAGTAACAGCTTAATGTTAACCTCTGATAGTTTAAAAGCAAATAGGGCATTTCTTAAAAATACATAGTTTGATGATTCACGTTCAAATGTCTCAATTTTTAAACAGGGATCGGAGCGTTCCTTCTTCAGCATGGAGGAGATTATACGCCCACCTGATGATATTGGCGATACCTCTGGAATAGGAGCTAGTTAATGAAAACTCAAGACGGAGAGCTTGCACTGGAACCGACTGGGAAAACTTCATTAGTTTCCGTAGGATCTTTCCTTCTTTTAAATCTAAAAAAGACCACGGACTTATTGGTATGTGTTCAAGTGCGTACGACAGTACTGGTGGTACTTTAGCACTATATACCTTAAGCATTGCAGAAAAATGTCTCTGTCCAGATGCAGCATATAGCCGTAAGAGTGCTCCTACGTGAACATCAGATTTCCGGGTCAAATTCAGAGTATGGGACTTATTTTGTAAGGACTTGGTGAAGATTCTTCCTAGGTAGGTGTATTCATTTACCATTTCCACCGTTAGCTTCACTCCCTAGTACTTTGTGGGCTACTTCAGACCCTGATGTAGGACAAATGGTTATTCCACCAGTGCATATTAGTGTCAAGGAGGGTGCTTCATTGCCAAGACTGCCTCAGTATAAGATTTCTCGAGGAGAAGAAGCACTCACTCGCATTGTACATGATTTGATTAAAGTAGGGGTCATGGAAGAAGTTCTTTACAATGTTTGCAATAGTCAGATTCTTCCTATTTTGAAAGAAGATACTGACACTAGGATTTACAGATTCATCATTGACTTAAGAGAAGTGAACAAGATTGTATTACCACAATATCCTGTGGTTTCTGACATAACGACACTACTTTCTTTGGTTCCTCCGACAGCAACTACATTCTGTGATAGACTTGAAGAACGCTTTCTTTTCGATCCCTATTCATTCTGATAGCCGATATTTGTTCGGTTTCACTTTGAATAATCGATCGTAGAGATTCTGTAGAGTTCCTCAAGGCTATACTGAGAGTCCTAGTATTTATAATCAAGCATTGAAGGGACAGCTTGATACCTTAACTTTGCCTGAAGGGGTGGCTCTCATACAATATGTCAATGACATCTTGCTGGCAGACGATACTCCTGAACTATGTGAAGAGTGTACTTTGTCTTTGCTTTCTTTTCTTGCTACCTACACACCATCATAAAGTGTCACGAAAGAAATTGCAATATTGTAGACCGAAGGCAACTTACTTTGGTCACCTTCTGTCTAAGGAGGGCCGTGCATTGACACCAGATCGCATTCAAGCAATTTTAGACACCCCAGGACCCTCCACACAGAACGATGTTCGTGCATTCATTGGTTTAACTTCGTTTTGTAGGCAATGGATATTGGGCTTTTCACACATTGTTAAACCCCTGCTAGCGCTTTTGACTAAAAACACTCCGATCCACCTTCCATGGACAGATGAATGTCAAAATGCTTTTCGTCAGTTAAGACAAGCTCTTTGCTCTGCACCAGTGTTAGGCACACCAGATTACACAAAGGTTTTTTACACTATATGTACATGAGAAAGATGGGTGTGCATTGTCAGTTTTAGTACAGACACACGGGGACAAGCAGCGTCCCTGTGCATACTTTTCTAGAGTCCTTGATCCTGTTGCTCGTGCATTGCCTGGGTGCTTTCTTTCAGTTGCATCGACAGCTGTGTCCATAAGTCAGAGTGAAGGGATAGTTTTGTCACACAAACTGTTGGTGCTAGTACCCCATGCAGTAGATGCCCTTTTGAAATAAGACTAAGACACAACACTTAACTAGTGCTCGTCTGACAGGATACGAATTGACACGGTTAGCTCCTCATATCACCTTGAAGATGTGTGCGACACTGAACTCAGCCACTTTGTTGCCATATCCTGCGACTCAGTCTCAGTCAAAGGAGCTTCACGATTGTATATTCCTTACTGAGGAACAGACAAAGGGTCGCTTCGATTTGCCAGATACGCCCCTTTCAGATGTAGATGGGGAACTGTGGGTTGATGGGTCCTGTTTGAAGTTACCAGATGGCACAACTTCAGCTGCTTATGCAATTACCACACTTGAGACAGTAGTGGAAACAGCTCTCATACCTCAGAAGTCGACTCAAGCAGCTGAACTAATAGCTTTGACACGAGCATGTGAACTTAGCACTGACTTGTGTGTGAACATTTACATGGATAGCCGCTATGCTTTTGGAGTGGTTCATGATTTTGGCCTACTCTGGAAGGAAAGAGGATTTCTTACATCCCACGGGATGCATATAATGCACAGAGAATTAGTGCATAATCTCGACTGCACTTACATACCCAAAGAAAATTGCTATTATGAAGTGTAGCGCACACAAGAAAGTCATCGACAGAATAGGACAAGACAATGCCTTTGCAGACCGCGTAGCTCGTGAGATGCAATGCAACGAAGCACTACTTCCATGTATGTAGTGAAGTCTCAAGCTGAGCGTTGGCATGACGCTAGAGAGGAAGTATTGGATATACAGAGATCTGCCTTTGTGGAAGAGCTTGAACAATGGTCTAAAGAAGGAATGTTAGACGATGAGGGCTGTTGGCTTAACAAAGAAATGAATAAATAGAAATTGCCTGCAGCCTATTTACAACCTATGGTCCAAATGGTACATGGGCTGGCACATGTTGGAGCTCTAGCAATAACTAAATTCCCTACGCAAGTTTGGGAGCATCTTGAAATTGCCAGCACAGCTAAAAGATTAGTACAATCCTGTTTGATCTGTTGGCAGTATAATCCTGGAAAAGGGACATGGACTCCTACAGGAGGGTTTGCTACACCAATCGTACCTTTTGAAGTTTTGCAGATGGATTACATCCAACTTGAACGCTGCAATAATCTGAAATATGTCCTAGTGGTATGTACCTTCAGCAAATGGATAGAGGCATACCCTACAAAGGATAATACTGCTCTCACCACAGCAAAGGTGCTTCTGAAAGAGTTTTTCCCTAGATATGGTGTTTGTAAATTTTTATGGAGTGACAACGGACCTCATTTTATTGGGCAAGTTGTTGAATATGTCCTGAAAGGCTTAGGGATCAAACAGAAATTCCATACAGTCTTTCACCCGCAATCAGCAGGATTAGTGGAAAGATACAATGCTACTTTAAAACTGAAGTTGGCAAAAATACTAGCTTCCACGTCTTTAAAATGGCCAGATGCATTACCCTTGGTATTGTTGTCCATAAGATCGTTGCCATATTCACGATCTAGTCTCACCCCGTATGAAGTGGTCTTTGGGAGACCGATGAACATTTGGGGAGTTCCTAAGCCACGCCCCATACATGATGTTCCTTGTGTTCTGTTGAATGATTATTTGGCACAGTTAACCGACAGTTTGGTCTCTATTCATCAACAGGTTCGAGAAGCGCTTCCTGACAGATCTACAGGTGAGGCCCACGAACTCCGTCCTGGTGACCACGTGATGGTCAAGGTCTTCGACAGATCGAACAGCTTGGAACCGAGGTGGCGAGGACCAGAGCAAGTGCTCCTGGCTACAAAGACAGGAGTTCGAGTGACGAACAAGAAGAACTGGGTCCATAGCACACACTGTAAGCATGTGTCGCCTGCCTTGGTGTAACCTGCTGTGGTGACCGACCATCGAGAGATTCTGGAGACGGAGAAAGGTCAAGCTATCTCACCTGACGAATCTGCGGAAGTCTTCCCGGATCACACGATTCCTGGAGCATCGCGATACCACTTGAGACCGAGGAAAGAATACGCTTTGCCGAAAAAGACTGGTTGAGCTACCGCCCTGGGTTAGTGAAACGGAGAGGCGATGTGGTAAGGGGGAGGATCAGCCCTGCGTAGTGTAGTGACACCCGTCTTGGCCCGTGGTGAAGAAATCAGCGACTGCCCAGGGATAAGAGCTACAACGATTGTTTTTCGCTGTTGCTGAAAATAATAACAAAAGAATCATTTGTGCTGTAGGGTTTGTTGTTACTCTGGTGGTTATGGCAATAATCACCTGGTTTGTTGAGAAAGTGGCTCCTGCTCGACAGCTTTTTGTTGCCACTACTCCAGCTTCAGTGGAGCATCATTATTTTACGCTTCTCTACCATGAGCAGAGGCATCAACAATCTTACCTAAACAACACATTCATCCAGATGTTGCATCATACACACAATGCCACGAATGTTACCAACTGTTGGGTGTGTGAAATGATACCTGCACACCAAAAGAAAGGAGGAACACCTTTTATTCCTCTACCGTTTTCCCATAATGGTTCTTGTCAAGCTTGGTATGCTCTTCTGTTTGCTTTCGGAAAACCTTCAGGAGGAGGAATTATCTTTCGTCTGAATAAAGTATGCTATCAAGATAAAGATGGTTATCCTCAAGCTAAAGGGACTAAATGGGAATGGGAAGAGTATCAACCGGACAATATTGCGACACCATATGTCTTCACGAATATGAGGAACATCAAAGACAATGGACCTTTTGTAATTTCTGTGACCAGAGCTAAAGCAGAATTGTGTATAAGTAGTGTTGGAAGAATTCCAGTGGGACGGAGTGAATGTATTTTGACATTGACTATTGAAGGTGCTAATAACAGCAGTTTTACGTCTTCACATAATTCGTGTTTTGTGTGTGGTAATAAAGGATACTATCAATTACCTGTTGGGTGGTCCGGGGTATGTTACATATCATTATTGTTACCACCTGTGTTCTTGGCCCCTCCATCATATCACCTGAATTTAAAGTTGTATAATGACATTTCCAAGAATAGATACAAACGAACAATAAGTGCTGATGAAGTTGACCAAACTGATACTACTTGGCAATATGTCGATTTCAATTTGGGTTTGTTCTTCTTTGTGGGTGCTGCATTGAATAGCAGAAAGATAAGGCGATTGACTCGTGTTGTGGAAGCTGTCACCAATCAAACAGCTATGGCACTTGGGAACATTACAGAGGAACTTCAAATTGCGAGGATTGTAGCACTCCAAAATCAAATCACATGGTATTAGATGTGATTTTGGCTGATCGAGGTGGTTGCATGTCGCATCATCGGTAGCAGCTGTTGTGTTTTCATTCTGGATCACTCACCTTCGGTATATGATGCAATCTGAAAACTGCATAAGATTGCTGCAGAAATTCACACAGAGACTGGTACATGGACATTTTCGAACAGGATATGAACACTCTTTATTACTTGGGGCTGGAAGCTACTGACTATTCTACGTATACTACTGGTGATAGTATTTACATGCTGTACTTGTATACAATGTGGTCCTATGCTTTGCTCCATGAGCATCACTGCTTGTACACCTGCCAAAAGGAATGTTGCAGATATAAAAGCACAACAAATGTTAAATAAAGAAGTAGCTGAGATGATGAGCATCAATGTACAGGACGCATATCTAGATTATCCCAGATGAACGTATGTCTTCAGCTAATGCTGAAAGGGTCATCTGTTGTAATTTGGCAGCAATTAGGTTAAGCATTAGCAGAAGACATCCTTGATTTAGAGACTATCTTGTCCGTTTTGTGGAATCCATTTTGTATTTCTGTAAGCCATTTTGTTTGCCATGTGCTTGCTATGTGCTCTGTCCTGCCTTTCTGTTAACTGCTCTTGAAATCTGCCTAGAGACGAGATATATTTAGCATCTTCCACCTTTGCACATGCTCAGTTGAGCTTGCAGCTGCTGTAGTCTGTAACTGTCAGGATGTGTCCACCAGAATTAGCTAACGGTTAGCTCCTCCCACTTGTTGCCTGTACACTTTCTGTATGAACTTATATGTACCTAAAACCAGCATTCTGTACTTTTACCGCCTTCATTTGAGCCCCTGTGTGGGTATAAAAGAACCAAGCTCCTTCCATTCAGTATACTACGTCATACATTACCGAAGGGTGTTGTGTGAATGTAGTTCCACCTCATGAGGTTTAATAAACTCTGTATTTTCTATTTCAGTTTCTGTGCCAACTTCTTCCTATTGGTCTGAGGACTCTGTGGAGAGAAGGGCGAATCCCTTGTACTGGTAGGCCTTGCTGAGGCTCACCACCACAGACCCAGTTCCCTTGGTATATGAAGGGCTCTCCTCTGTTTTGGTTTTGGGTGACTCCATGTTGTACATTCTGCACTGCACCTCGCAAACATGCACACCATGCACGGTACCACACCAAAATACACACCATGCACTGTATACCCACACACTTACCTTTGACTCCGTCAAAACAAGGTGCCGGTCTCTTGTGTTAAGGGTGCGCCAGGACAGGAGGGACTGCAGCCTGTACCCCCAAACAAAGGTGATTTACTAGCCCATTTTTCTTTTTCTGCTGACTAGAAGTAGTGGGGATTCCCTTCACAATTCGCTTCGAAGCAAGCTAGAACCAAATAGTGATGGCAAGAATCCTGGCTGGAGTCCCGCCGGCGCCTGCTGCAGCTCACCCCACCAAAGGGTCAGGGTACGCCCTAAGTTTGCAGGATTTATTTGTGAGTTTGTACCGCGCTGGAATCGACTCCCGAAGGAGTATCTCCGCCCCCAACACTAGTGAGAATCAAGGGTGGAAACAAAGAGAACTGATTTGGGTGCTAAGACTGAAACAAAAAAGTTTTCAGCCTTTTCCTGAAGGTCAGATGGTCCGTACACCGTCTAAGAGAGATGGGAAGTTTATTCCATAGAATGGGGCCAATAAAAGATAGGGCTTTTCCCCCCTGCCTCACCTTCCTTACTGTAGGTACTTGCAGAAGAACTGGTTACTGGACCAGAGGGTACGTGCTGGCGTATACGGATTGAATTTTTCAGCCAGGTACGAAGGGCCCAGGCCGTGTAGGCCCTTGTGGACCACACAGCAGGTTTTAAACTTGACCCTTTGGTGGATCGGTAGCCAGTGCAGCTTCTCCAGCAGGGGACGAGAGGGAGATCTAGGAGGGGCATTCAAGGCCAGCCTAGCAGCAGTGTTTTGCACCACTTGGAGCCTACCAAGTACACTCTCATTGGTCATTGAGGTGGTCTTCTAGACCATTGCACTCCTGCATCTAACTTGGGCAGGCAGACCGCCCGGTAGGCAGACCACCAAATAAACCCACTCCGTTGCTAAATCAGGCCCTATGTCTCACGAGGTCCCCATGACTTCTTAAACTGTCAGAATACTTTAAAACTACTAACTTATTTTCTCGAGTTGCAAAAAATTAACTCATCAGATTTGTTTGGAATAAAGTTTCATCAGGAACAGATGGGGAATCCAAAGATCTCCAGAACCATGTGGGTCCTTAACTCAAAAGTGCAAGCAATTCTTTCGAAAAAGATGTAACTGATTGGGGAATTGCTATATCGACACTGATTACCTCAAACAATTCACACCTATTGTAAAAACAAAACAGAAACCAGGACCGATTACAAGATTCTACATATAAGATAAACAATTGCTTGGAACCGAAATATATACATCTGAAAAAACTTGACTATATGCTATCGACCGATGTGTGCAGACTCAACAGCAAGCTGCCCTAGGTCAGTTTTAAAACTTTCACTGAATACCTTAAGATCAGTCAAATATTTCTGAATCAGTTCACTGCAACTTAGCAATTTGCTCCTGAAACACTGCCAATGTTGATGTCATTTAGCACCTAGTGGAGCAAGTCTTGTCTCTTTTCTTTCTAAGCATCACTATTGTCTGTCTGCATGAACCGTGACGAACCATTCCCTTTACACTAAATACGTTCTCACCTATGAAACATGCGCTACTTTTAGTTCAAATGGCAAACCATCCGAAGGACCAATGTTTCCGATTTATAATGAAAACAATCAAACTATGTACTACCAGGATTATTGGCCAATAATGGTCAGAAACAATTGTTCATACTGAACGCGTATTTTCAGTAGAGAACAAAGCACAAATCTCAAATGCTGTCCGGTAAATTCAGGACATTTGAAATATTAGAACATTGGAAGGTTGAGTGTTCCCTTGAAGACAATGAAGTAGCTACGGGCGTATAATGGCTGGTAGAAGCCCAGAGCTCCAACATTCCAATGGTTTTCTTCATGTTTCCCCCTTATTAATTAAGAACATTCTATCATCAGTTGGTGGAATGTTCTTATAGTCCTTCTGCCTCAAGCTATACCTGTTATTAAAGGCCCTCACCCTTGTTATAGGCACTAGTCTTGGTCAGGGCCTTTAACCACCTCCACCCCTCAGCAGCAGGGCATAAGGCTATATTACACCAACCAATGTAATGAGTACCGGTGACTTTAACAACAATTTACTATTGCATTTCTTGGCTACGATATCACCAGGGGATCTTTCCAACACGTTCTTTAATGTCCCTTTGGTCGCAATAGTTAACTGGTGAATTAATAATTGTCCAAAAATAAGCCCATGTGCCGGCTACATATTAATTGATGCTATCAGATATTAAATGGGAGTTTCTCAACTGATCAACGGGTCTGGCCTACATGTGTTCCACGTAACTCAAAGAGTTTATGATCAATTATATCTTAGTACACTTGTACTAACTACAAGGTCATTGCACAAAGGCAAAGCGGCCGTAATCCACAAATATTTGCTTCACATCTCAACCAGACGCTCTCATAAAAGGTTCCTTGATCTCAGTGAAAAATAGAACAATTAGATGGAACAAAGCTTCTCAGGTCAATATAAAGCAACTTGGGAAACAGGATTTTATAATTAAAATACTGAAGATTGGGGACAATATTAGAAATGATGAGTAAGTCTGCTGGTTGAAAGAGTAATCATAGGATTGTAATAGCAAAAGAGGAGTACCGGCAATAACTTTGGTGACTCCTAAAACAATAACCTTCTTTATCCCAGAACTTACAATTAAAATGTATAAAAGAGTGCTACAAGTGAAAATTATTGGAGATACGCAATTACTTCTTGCAATAAAATACAACAACTCTAAGCAATTCTGGTCTCTGGTTGAAAATGGACTCGGGTCCTATTGACCAACAAATGGCACCATATCCCGTTCGAAAAATAAATCTTTACTCATTTGTCATATACCTGTCTACTTTAAAACAGAAATGAACTTTAGTTTTGAATTAAAAACAGCATAGATTAAAAAGCTCCCATCCCTCAAAAGCTGCAGGGCCGAACTGGAATCCTATGGATCCCATGGACATTTTTTAAAGATGTCCTCCTTTGGTCTGAATTATTGCTCTCCATATTTTCACATGTTCTTCAAACAGGCCAAATGCTGTTGTCTTGGAAAGGTGTGTTAATTCACCCCAGTTAAAAAAAAGTAGAGTACAGGAGTAGCCTGGTCAGCCAAGAGTGTAGATGTCTCTCTGTAAGCTTTCTGCTGTCCAGAAGAGACTTCTCTTCCATCCTGCTGCTGTTGTTGACTGACTGACCTCCCCAGGGCCATCTTGTCCCTACGGACGCCAAGGGACCCATAGACGTCACCTTTTCCCGCTCCTGACCAAGCAGCTCTTCGGAGGCATTGCTGCCTGGAGCAGGGCCTGAGAGGTTTTGGGGCGGCAGAGCACAAATTCTGTCCCCAGCCCTTAGGCCCCCACCACCCCAGCTGCGTTGAACAGGAGACTCACTAGTGGTTTGGAGGGGGTGCCGAGTTGCAGACTCCAGTACCTTAACCCTTTTGGGCCCTGTGGGCAGGCAAAAACAGACCCCCGACTGAGGACATCCCACTGGTAGAACCAGGCTTAGATGTGGTTGTTACGGATCGGGGGCCCACCTGGGACATTTGAACCTGGGCCCCTGGTGGCTCCTGCACATGATTGGCTGCGCCCACGAAGGGCTTAAACTTGACTCAAAAGAGACCCACTGCAGGGGGAAGTGACACCGGGCCAGCCCTAGAGACGCTGTGGGCCATGTTGAGCCCTATTCCTTACAGCGGCAATTGACGGAGTCAGGTAGGGCTCACAGCTGATTCTTTTTTCACTTAGGCCCCCATCCTTGACATCAATGGTCCACTGGAGGACCCTCTTGTTGGGGGGTACGTTTGGGCAGATTGCCCATTGATTGCTTTATCAGCCACTGCTCCATGAGCTAGGCGATGTATCCGACTGCTTGTGCTACCGTGGTTGGGACCTTCCCCAGTGCAAGTTGGTTAGGACCTGTGTACCCCCCACCACTGGTTTAGCCTCATCTTGCTTGAACCCCTCAGTGTGTTGAGGGACCAGGTCTATGTTTTGGCTGCTTTTTCCTCGGGCGCTGTGCCTCCCACAGGGTGGCTGTGGACTTTGCACTGAGCTCTTGCTCCTAGACTAGCGCAGTTTCCAGCATGGGTTGAGGGGGACTACCCCTGAACAAAGCCAGTCCAAAATAGATAAACGTAAGGCTTCTCAGGCCCCAGTGGCCAGCCAGGATTCTGCTGCGGCACCTCTCCTGCCACAGATGAGTCCACCCAGCACCTCCAATCTTCTCCCATTCAGGTGTCCCTCTCTGCGCTGGAGTCCAGGATTGGGGAGGCGGGGTGCATGTTGCACTTCTTTTGCTAGGTTATATGCAATGTTGCAGAGCGAGTCGCCGGCACCGAAGGCCAGTTATCAGACCTAAAGGACTCTATGTCAACCTTAAAGGCAGAGGCTTCTCACTTGACCATAGCATCCTAGAGCATGGAGATCCAGGGAATGGTGCCTGAGGACTTCCTTGAGAAACTGATCCAGTCATGGATCCCTGAGGGGTATCTCTACTCATGTTTTGTGGTGGAGCGGGCACAAAGGTCGTTGGTGGCTGCTCTTCCCCCCCTGGAGCACCCCCTAGTCCATTCATTGTAAACATACTTAACTTGAAAGACAGGGATGTGGTTCTCCAACCGTCCCGTGACCTAGCTCCTACACACTTTCAATCAGATCAGATCCTGGTGTTTCCTAATTGTGCTCGCCTGGTACAGAATCAATGGAAATCTTTTGAGGTCTTCTTGACAACCCTCTGCCTTTTCTATATTCTTTAGCCAGCAGCACTGAATCCTTTCTGATAAGGGAGTCCAGGAGGGGCGTAGATTGCATTGCTCACACAGTTTGTTTTCTTCTGTATGTGATCTTCTGTATTGGGGTGACAGATGCTCCTTGGCTGGTCGTGTGGGGTGGCAGTGGTTGTGGAAATGTTTTGGGTGTTTTTGCCTGTTGGGCCACAAGTTTGCTTTTGGTTTAGGCAGGCTGTGACCGTTGTTCCCTTTTACTCATCGAAAATCTCAGTGAGCACTCCATGGCCCCCTAGACAAATGTGTGAAGTACAATGGCCTTTAAATTGATGGTATGGAATGTCAGTGGCTTCAACAACGATTTTGGAAAAGGGGGTGGTGATGGACAGAGTTTCTGAATGATGCAGAATACTCTTACCAAGTCAAGAGATCATGGTTTTAATCCATCACCATTTTTTAGCTCACTGCACCATCCCAGCTCAGAACCTGGCTAAATGCAAATTAGTCTGTTCCTGTTCCAGTGCATGATGGGAACAGGGCAAACCAAACTACCAAGCCAATTCTTATACTGGGAAGGAAACAAGCTTCCGGGGGCCGGTTTCTGGCATCACAGCCTTCGTTGGCACGGCTTGCTTGAATCCTGATGGTGCAATGAGCAAGGGACTCACGTCTGAGTATACCCTCCCACACATAGTGTGGATAAAATCGATTTTGGAAAAGGGGGTGGTGATGGACAGAGTTTCTGAATGATGCAGAATACTCTTACCAAGTCAAGAGATCATGGTTTTAATCCATCACCGTTTTTTAGCTCACTGCACCATCCCAGCTCAGAACCTGGCTATATGCAAATTAGTCTGTTCCTGTCCCAGTGCATGATGGGAACAGGGCAAACCAAACTACCAAGCCAATTCTTATACTGGGAAGGAAACAAGCTTCCGGGGACCGGTTTCTGGCATCACAGCCTTCGTCGGCCCGGCTTGCTTGAATCCTGATGGTGCAATGAGCAAGGGACTCACGTCTGAGTATACCCTCCCACACATAGTGTGGATAAAATCGATTTTGGAAAAGGGGGTGGTGATGGACAGAGTTTCTGAAAGATGGCTTCAACAACCACATCAAGTGAAGTGCCATCCTGGGTTTTGCCAAACGGCATGCACTAGATGTACTTTTACTACAACACACACATCTTCTAGGCACTTGATGCCCATTCCTGGCTAGGTATGGATGCAACAAGGTTGTCTGGCTGTAAAACCAAATATCTTAGATTTCGCCTTAAGCACATTCGCTTGGATTTGATAGATTGTGGAAGAGTAAGTGCCACCCAAATCATGTTGACTTTGTGGTTACAAGACATAATCAATAGCACATATTGGGCCCGATTCATAAGGGTAAACTCAGGGAAAAAAAATTGAAGTTTAAACCTTACGTCTAAGTTTAGACCTGAAGTCTAAATTTAGACCTAAAGTCTAACTTATACCAAAAGTCTAATTTTACTAGTAGTAAAGTTAGAGTATTGGGCTAAGTTTCAATCAAAAGTCTAACTGTGGCCGAATGTCTAATTTACTAGTAGTAAAGTTAAACTTTAGGTCTACACTTAGACTTCAGGTCTGAACTTAGACTTTCGATCTCAGATTACCTTTGTTAATTGGGCCCATTGTATCTATATGCCCCAAGCCACTGTGCTACAGAAAAAAGTACCTAAAGTCTGGTTCCATTAGATCAAACTGTAGAGCGACACATGATGCAATTAGATACTATGGGCCCAATTGACAATGGTAAACGTAGACGAAAATATTAAGTTCAGAACCAAAGTCCAAGTTTGGACCTAAAGTCTAACTTTACTAGCAGTAAAGTTAGACTTTTGGTCTGAGTTTAGACCAAGAGTCTAACTTAGACCAAAGTCTAACTGTAGTAGTAGTACTAGTTATCAGTGTCAGGGGCCCCCTTCAGTGTGATTTTATTAGCTGAGTTCTGTATAGTCTGAAGTCTTCTGTTTAGTCGCGTCCTGAATCCTATGTGGAATACATTGTTGTACTCTAAGTAGCTTGTTGTGACGGGTCTGTAAGTGTTGTAGAGAAACCACTTCAAAAACATCTTGAGTGTGGGAAAACAGGAGGCAGAGACTGCGTTCGCTTGATCTGTCCTTTAGAGCTAGTTATTGACTACAGTTTTGAGGTTCTTCACAGAGGTTCTGAATTTGGCAGACTTCAGATGAAGTCCCATCAAAGGTGTCTTTGCCAAAGACGCCTACTTTCATCTTACCGGTGTTGAGTTTGATGCTGATGGTTTCCATCCATCTGGCGACTTCTGACATGTAGGTGGAGAAGTTGGTCTGGGTGTTAAATGTTTTGTCATAAAGGGAAAGGATGAGCTGGGTGTTGTCTGCAAGAAACGACATGGCAAGAAAACGAATCTGATCCACATTTTGAAGCTGGTGAGGTACAAAGCTCAAAAGAAATAATAATTTCTCCAATTTATCAATGCTACAGATGGTGCATTGCCTGTTGTCGATTCTATGCCAGGTGTAATTTCACTACCTTTGTCATATGTCTGAATATCCACTGCAATATCTTTCATCCTCATGTGTTCTATAATGCAGTTCATCACTTTGTTATTAATAAATAGGCACTATATTCTTGAAAAGTTGATGTTGCCTCCTGTGGTTCAGGAATTGCAATTTCACACAGAGACAAAAGGTGTCATAATGTGGCTAACATTACTGCATATCCAGTGCTTGATGAAGTTGTTTGGGGAATAGCTCCCAATGAAATTTTAGGGCCTATATAATTTATCCAGATTCAAAATGTTTTAAGAATTACTTTAGATAATCGTATTATGCCAGTCCTTTTGCAGGTTCATGGGACATAATGCTGGAAAGCAACTGATGATTGACTTGGGTTCACATGTTTGACTGGAAGATAAAGATCCATTTCTTTGCAAACATGTTTAATGATTTTCAGATATAAAAAGACAAAGATCAACTCCTCGAAGAAATTCATCAGGAGTGGTTCGGTTTTCACCTGGGGCATCAATATATTTATAGGCCCACTACGACAAGGAAAACATATAATTTGAAATGGTGGGATCATTGCAAGTCCCTTTTAATAAACACCCTTAAACATTTTAGAATAGGGTTTTTTTATTTTAATAGTGATAACATTTCTGCATTTTATTGATTTCAAGAACCTGAAATGTTGAACAAGACATTAATAATCACAGATTTATTTATTCACTTCAGTTTGTTGGTTTGTATTCAGTAGTAGGTTATAGGTATTGGAAAGAAGTGTTTGAGGATCTCAAACCAGACTGTGCAGCATGCAAGTGCTTGAGCTTGGTTTCTTTTAAAGACCTAAAAACATCATCAATTGCAAAGATTAATTTGAAAAACTGTACAGGTGGGAAATGGAAGGCAAGCCCCACTGATATAGATTTAAATTAAATTTTGCATAATCAGACATATAATTGGCCATTGTTTGGCTCAAATGATATAGCCTTATACCCCATACTCATGTGTGATTAAATTAAATTTTGCATAATCAGACATATAATTGGCCATTGTTTGGCTCAAATGATATAGCCTTATACCCCATACTCATGTGTGATTAGATTCCTGCCTGAAGCTTTTGGGTCATTTGCAAACAGACCAGATCCTAGATACAACACATCTTCTTCCAGAACTATAACTGCTTATAGTATAGGGAAATTGTAAAAAGATGGCTGTCCCAAACTAATTTTAGTGCAGTACACAAACACCAGTCAAATATCAGTGAAGATATGGACTTATACTATGTTCATCTGGGGCCAAATCTGGGAAAACATAGAACAGACATATTCTAAAAAGGAGGCTGCAGACACAATTAGGGAAACAGACAGAGAAATAATTTAAGTTACTTTCAAAGTATTGACAATAGTTAGAAGTCTCTTTCCAAGCACTATTTAATCCCTACCATTGCATTCTCTGTTTTCAATCTTTTGAAAGATTATTAGAATTTTTTACAATAAGAGTAAACTCAAATGCGTAAATTGAATTTGTTAAATTGGCTTTGAATGATATAAGTTGTCACTGCCAAAATTGTAGTTTTGCAAGAGGGATGTTCTGTATCTTGGATACCATATTGAGAAATGAGCAAGGAAAGTGTCTCAAGACAGGAACACTGTGATTCTGAACATGAGTCTGCCAAGTACTCAAAAAAAAGTCAGCATGTTTTTGGGAATGGTTGGCAACTGTCGATAATAGATTCCCAATTTTTGTCGACAGACAAACCTTTCAGAGGTTGAAACACAAAGACGCGTCAAAAGTGGTACCTTGGGATGATGATTGCATGCACTCTTTAATTGAACTGGAAGATAGTCTTTACCGAACTCGAGCTTGGGGAATACCTGACTTTAACAAAAGCTTTATTCTGTTTTGTAGTGAGCGCAAGGGTTGCACATTATTGGTACACGCTCAGATGCAAGCTACTGCACGCAGACCTGTAGCATATTTTTCAGCAGCTCTTGATCCTGTTCCCCCCATATCAGTGGCGGCTGGTGAGATTTGAAAGTGGGGAGGCGTAAAATAATTAATGTACTGCACTGCAGCCAGTAAGCTCAGCGAGCCAGCCCGAACAATCTACGGAGGGTTTGGGGAGGGGGGGGACCGAGAATTTTTTGAAAAAAAGACTGGATAAATGGTGCATTTTCAAGCAAATTACTAGTGACTACGTAGCACACACTACACTAATATTCAAATTGTCTGTAGATGCTCGACTGAAACGTATTCAACCGCAAAAGTCAAAGGGCCAAGTATGGTTATCATCATAATTAGTGAATTAGCCCAAAACAAAATTGCAAACATCATATGTAGTGCAGTTGTGTGAAAAATATATTCTGAATTAAAAAAAGCAAACCGAAAGATAGTGTGACAGGCTGGTGAAGGTACTGGAGAGGGTTCACTCGACTCAGGAAGATATAATACAGGCAGGGAGGAGAGGTTACTATCTGAAATTAGTGGGTGAATCTGAATGAAATCAGGGTGGGATTCTTATATGACGAAAATGAGTGTGCAAGGTGGGACAGGGGGAGAGATTACATGCTGGGAGTGTGGATGGCACTGAGAAAAGGCAATTAGAGTCTGTCAGGCTGATAAAGGGATAGAGGTTACAATCTCCGAGAGGTGTAGATGTGGGGTGACAAACAGAGTGGGGAGTGAAAAGCAGTATCAAGCTGAGAGGGAGGGGTGACATGCTAACAGATGGGCAAAACGGATTATCTACAAATAAAGGCCCCTGGGGTGGGCATGCTGACACTGAGAGAAGGGGGGAAAGCGGTGACAGAACGAGAGGGCGTTTAGAAACACCGAGAATGGTAAAGGGAGACAAGCAAAGAAGAGTAAGGGAAACTGGAATTGAAGTTTATTCGGTTTGTAAAAATGCACATTTCCTATTTTAATTGAAAAGTGCTCAAATATCGAGAATGTAAGTACTTTACCAACTCCTTACTTGCCCAATCAACAACTACATCGGAAACAAATGAAACTATAATAGTAAGAGTTGTCTCCCGTCTGCTGGGACAATACAACTGCCTTTGACCCAGGATTGATTGTTGCGCTCTTGCAATTCCAGCCGAGAGCCGCCTCCCCTGTCCCATCGTGCCCCCACCCCATAGCAAAGCTCTTAGAGACAGCATTTTAAAAATTAAAAAAGGATAGGCAGCTCAGTAGGTCAATGCTCCTGCTAGTAGTTGCGGTCTAAGACTCCCGCCGCCTGTGTTTTACCTCCCGTGGCTGATGCAGCTTTAAAGCCTGTTGTACCTCCTACTGCAGCCTCGAGTTGGAGTTTTCAACACAGAATTGTATTTGCGCGCGGTACAGGGGCCTTTGATGTGACCGCAGGGGGTGGCATGTCACTTCCTGTCACTGAGGTCATCAGACGCGTGACAGGTCTCTTCTATGATTTTTGTGAATTGGCGACACTGACGGAAACTTTATAGGACACATTCTTCCTCACCACTTCCGGTCTTTGTGCAGACTGCAATGCAGCCGACAGATTTAGCTTAATTGGTGCAAACCACGTCTGCACAGCGGTAAAAACGGATAAAACGGATTATAAAACCGATTGCAACGCGATTGTTCATAAATAATTTTAAAAGAAAAAAAAAAGGGATTTTAACAAATATATCCTAGTTTCAAAATACTCATTTTCTTTGGCAAAACACAGGCAAACTTATTTTGTCTCAGACACCGACCCGTATTCACATTTTAAAAGTAGAGGAAAGGCACAGTTTCCACTTTTTTAGACTTGAACAGGAAACTATACTGCGTTATCTATTACACTGGTCTGCCCTCTTGGCGCCGTTAGCGGAGGCCTCGGAAGGGGATACGAATCGCGCGGGGCCGGGTGATGGGGGGCGGGAGGGGGGGGGGTTAAAGATAAATGTAAAATTCGATCCTACCTGCCGCCTTGGGTCCGTTCGTTGGCGCCTAACCCCCGCATCACTGGCCCTCTCAGCCAATCCACTGTGCACGCCAGGCGCGGTGACGTCCCCACAGCGGCCAATCACACTACATGGCTTTCCAATGGCCACAAGTGATTGGCCATACAGTGCGGCAGCACTGAGCACAGCCACCCACCCACGCGCAGCGGCACCACCATCCTGAACTCAGTCTGTGCGGTAACTCAGCCAATCCTGGCGCAGCATTAACAGCGCCACTGCACCAGGATTGGCTAAGAGCAGGGCTAATACTGCCCATAATGAGACGCATAGCTGCCAAGGTTTCAGATTGCTATGTGTGACATTTTTAAAATGTCGGTGTAATTATGAGTGACATTTCAATGACTATGAGTGACACTTTCTCCCTATCAAAATTAAGTCATGAAGATGAGGGAAACACATACATATAAGAAGTTACACCCATTTGAGCAACAAGGAACTCTCAGAGCTTGAAACTGCTGCCCAGTACTAGAAATGGAAGGGCAATAACATAGCATCCAGTAACTCAGAGAGATCCTCATAAACAGTTTTGCGATTTGCATTGTAGAGTGGCGTTCTCTGCTGCAGGGATATGAATCGTCTGCGATAAAACATGCAGAGAAAACTGCCAGTTGACACATTTCCGACTTTTGAACAGATATATTTATTTACAGCAGCCTTAGGTTTTGACTTGCTTACAGAAGTACTGAGCCACAACAATTCTACTTACTGCTGCGTCTAGCTGGGGAAAAAAGTCTTCTGCCGATGTGTTGTTGCTGAAGTGTCTCTGTCACACTGACTGGCTGCAGACTGAGGTGTTGTAGTGTAGACGAGATTAAAGTCTGAATGAGACGACGGACAGTGAGAAGAGCTTTGAGAGCAGTTCCTTGTGCCTTTAAAAGACACTGACAGCACCTGCTCTCGGACTCACTGACCGGACAGAACCCGAACCCACAGCAGCACTTGTCCAGGTCAAATAGTGTTGTCCTAATTTAACTGTGCTGCAGGCGGCTGCAACAATTCCTGGGGGCATGGGCCTGCAAGAAATTAAAATCATCCTGCGCCTGTAGGGGCTAGTCCGTCGTCCTTGGTATCTGTTATGTTGGATCATTGTTGCCACAATAGTATTATTAATTGTTGACAGAGTGTAACCAGCCGATCGACTTCAGAGGCAAAAGCGGACCCATTCTGGCGCTGGATAATATTGAAAAAACTGCACACAGGTAGTCCCATTGCGCATTCACAGTGATTCTCCCGCATTTAGAATGCCCAAAGAAGCCGTGCTGCCGAAAGGTCAGTGGAGTGACACTGGGGGTAGCACGTGATTTGCTGGAAAAACACTCAGCAACAGGGAAGGTGCCATCCTGGATGTATTTATTTTACTGATGCAAGGAACTACGGGCACATTACAGACAGCACCTGTGGGGCTGCGGGGCCAACTCAGCTGCTAATCACAACAGTAAGTCAGCTGAGCCCGGCCCGTCTCGGCACCGAGACCGAGGTGAGCAGGTAACGTCTACTTGCAGGCTGCTAAATTAAATGAACGCTATTAATACTATCAATACATATATCAAGAACATGTCAGCCATGAATAATACTCACAGACCGGAGAGCACCCGAGACGAGTCTTGCAGCATGGCACTGTGACTCTGTGAGGCACCAAACTATCAGCACATTCAGTGGCGCGCAAAGAAACATAACTGGCGCTCGCCAGGGTGCCCGTAGTCTGTGACAGAAGGTCTCGCTCCTTAATTCACCTGTGTTGGATCACCGCACTGAAATGCGTGAGCGTCACACCTGTTGCGTGTGATGATTGGCAGGACTGGAGACGTCTCTGCCTGTCTGAGTGCTAGGGGAGGAGGAAGAGGGAAGGGGCTACTGCGTGTGTGCGCATGCGTGGGCAAGTCATACAAATGACTTGTCCAAAATATGCACACTGCTGCTGCCCTGCCTGCCACGCTGCTATTTCTTCTGCTCAGCTGGCTGTGCACACGCTGCCACTCACTGCCGCAGGCCCGCCCCCCACACCCTTACGCGATCGCGATGATGTCCACTGTGACTCCAATCATGATTCTGTCGACAGTGTTGGGCTGTTGTATTGTAGACTGTGTGAGTGCGCTCATAATTTTACTTTTTGACTGGTGCACGAATGCGTGACAGTGACAGTCGTCCATGGCTAGTGGGGCAACGCCCCAACGCCCCCAATGGACGAACCGCCTAGGTGTTTGAAATCTGTTGCAGCAATGCATGTGAGTTTGGAGCAGAGTGAGAGCATTGTGATGGGTCATCTGCTTAGGGCATATGTGCTACACTCAGTTGATGTCTTGCTTACGCATACCCAAATGCAACACCTGGCAAACATCCGCCTTACAAGGAATGTTCATAGGAGCTGAGAATGTGACTTTGATGTAATGCACAAGTTTGAATCCTGCAACTTTGATGCCCCTTCCTGGACATGAGGTTGTGATTGATGAGGCTGATCATGTTAATTTATTGTTAATTTATTTCTTCTATAGCGCTCGGCTACTCCGAGGAGCATCCCGGCGCTTTGGTGAAGAAAGAGCAGCTAGTAAACAACAACACAACAACTTAAAAGCAGACACAAGAGAAGGATCACGTTTATTTAGTAAAAAGCCACGTTTTTAGCTCTCTTCTAAAAGTAAGGAGATTGCCTTGATGTGATTGAGCTGTGCACGAAACCGAGGTTAGACATCCTAGACACCCCTTTGCCAGAATCAGATTGTGTGCTATTTGTTGATGGATCTTGTTTGGATGATGGAAAAGGAAATCTGTGTGTCAGCAAGTTAGGGAAGCTGCTACTTCGCTTCAGCAAGAGCAGTGCCACAACCTCAGTCCAGGTGACTGGGTCCTGGTAAAGAAACACGTACGCAAGTCTCGTTTGGAAACTGGTTGGCGTGGGCCGGTTCAAGTGATCCTAGTAACCACAACTGCTGTTAAATGTGTTGGTCTTCCGAATAGGGTGCATACTGCCGATACTCACAGAGTCCCAAGTCCTCTTGAAGATACAGCACCTGTTACGGATGTCCCAGTGGTTACAGAGAAACAACCAACTCAGGTTAGCCAAATTATAGAGAGGGCTCCACCTACTGGGACTTCATGCAGTAGTCCTGAGGGAGGTGGCGATTCGGCTCTTGTAGGTACCAAAGGATCACGAGAGGAAGGGCTGACTAGGTGCCTGGGTGACTGACTAGGTGTGATTTTGATCTCATCGAAGGGAACAGTACATCTGAAATGCAAGTAACACCCAGAGACTATTAGCCCAGAAGACACAACAGATTGAGACGCATTTTAAAAGAAGGAAGAGTACCATGAACAATTGTAGAGGTCTCTTGTCAGTCTAAGAAAGTGACAGTGATGAAGAAGGACCATGAGTGAGAAGATTCAAAAGAGCTAAGATACAAAGTCCAAAATACGCTGCACCTGAATGGCTTTACTTAGCACTGAATGATTGGGAAAAAGCATATCACACTTTTTGCTACTACAATCCAAGTGCACATGAGCCGCCTTGAGAGAACGTTGTGTTACAATTGAAATTCTTGAAATAGAATTCCAAATACAAGAACTGAGTCACGTTGTGTTGAAGAAATATTGCAATTTATGAGAACTCTGCATTCGCTACAAGCTATATATCTATAGTGGTTCGCTAAGTTTGCTGGTCCTGCACTACGAGAACCAGAAGGCCATAGGAATGGGGCAGGTTCTTTGTATAAAGTATGGCAGGAAGCGCTGCTTGGTGTTTACAAAAACATTACCACTGACAAAGGGTGTCTGGTGTGTTTTTACGTTCGATTAACTTTTTTGTCCTGTGTCTGCATGCAAGCTGCCATGAAATAAATCGAGTATTAATCATGTACCTGCTGGCTTCTCTCATCGGGGCTAACCTTGTTGATGGATATTGAGCGGCTGAGCCCAGCAGCGAGGGAAGCTCACTGCATGAATGCGGGCCCCTAGTGGAGCTACAGTGGCTTCATCTGGATAACAGGAGGTGGTGCACGACATGGCAGCTTATGAAACGCGGCAGCATTGAAAACTTAAATTTTATCCACCCACTGAGGTATCAAGTACTTTTCATTTCACTGTACACCGAACAGACTCACATGAGTTTTCATTTTATCCTGCACTACAAGGACCAGAAGGCCATGGGAATGGTCCCGCCCACTGGGGCAGGTTCTTTGTACAAAGATTGGCAGGTAATGCTGCTTGGTGTTTACAAGAACATTGTCACTGAGGAAGGGAACTTCGTTCCTGAAATGTATCTGGTGTGTTTTTACATTAGATTAACTTTTTTGTCCTGTGTCTGCATCCAAGCTGCCATGAAATAAATCGAGTATTAACCACTTGGCTGCTAAGGGGTGTGCATGTAGGTCCATTGACTTTCCATTGAAATCAATGGGCCCTACATGACGAGTTACCCTTGTCATTAGCACTGAAGGGGTTAATCATGTACCTGCTGGCTTCTCTCATCGGGGCTAACCTTGTTGATGGATATTGAGCGGCTGAGCCCAGCAGCGAGGGAAGCTCACTGCATGAATGCGGGCCCCTAGTGGAGCTACAGTGGCTTCATCTGGATAACGGGAGGTGGTGCACGACATGGCAGCTTATGAAACGCGGCAGCATTGAAAACTTAAATTTTATCCACCCACTGAGGTATCAAGTACTTTTCATTTCACTGTACACCGAACAGACTCACATGAGTTTTCATTTTATCCTGCACTACAAGGACCAGAAGGCCATGGGAATGGTCCCGCCCACTGGGGCAGGTTCTTTGTACAAAGATTGGCAGGTAATGCTGCTTGGTGTTTACAAGAACATTGTCACTGAGAAAGGGAACTTCGTTCCTGAAATGTATCTGGTGTGTTTTTACATTAGATTAACTTTTTTGTCCTGTGTCTGCATCCAAGCTGCCATGAAATAAATTGAGTATTAATCACGTACCTGTTGGCTTCTCTCATCGGGGCTAACCGTGTGTGTGTGTGTGTGAGTGTGTGTATATATATATATATATATATATATATATATATATATATATATATATATATATACACATAAATATATATAAATATATTTTTCTACCAAATGCCCAGATCTTTGGGAATGCACACAATAGCTTGCCTCCCGTGTGGGTCTTCATTTCCATCTCGCCCCAGCATTCCAGCAAGCATTGATGCCTGACGCGTTTCGAGGCTAACAAGCCTTTTCCTCACAGGCTGCTTGTTTGCATACAAGGCGCGGTGAGCGCTCATTCACCTTTTCAAATATGCAGCATCATTTGATTGGCTTAGTGTGATCTCATTTCATTGGTTGAGTTAGTTTTTACTTCAATGCTGCATTATGGGACGTGGTCCCTAGAGCAATAGCTATTCATTACCCTATGTGGGTCCCATGCGCCTCTGTACAATTAAAGCTGAATTAAAATCCTTAGTAGGTTCTGGAAGGGTTGGGGAAAGACATTTGCATAATGGCTCACTGTGCTTCACGGTGTGTACATAGTTGCACGCCCCAGCCTCTCTTCTTGTTTGGAGATGGTGCTATTCCCTCACGGCAGGGATGCCATGTTCACAATTTTCCACGGAAAAGCCCAGATCTTTGGGAAATTTGGGAACCACTATGGACTAAGTATCTTAGCAGTGTGACCTTCAAATTTCAATAGATGACGCCATGTGGCGGTACTGCTGCGGGAATACCAAGAAGATCTCTCTAAATGGGAGGCACAGACTTATTCACTTTAAGTTTCTACAGAGAGTATATTATACTCCGGAATGGTTGCACAGGTATGGCCTGAGGCAAACAGCGGAGTGTGAGAGATGCCATGCACCGGTGGCGGATTTTTTGCACTTGGCGTGGCAATGCCCTGCTATCCAGACATACTGGGATGGTATATTTAAGGAGATGAGCGCGATTCTGGAGTTAGATATCAGCCCAGACCCTTCGTTGGCGCTGCTGGGGTATTCCAAACGACTGGCGGTGGCGCTGCGACGACTGGAAGACATGGGAATCTCGATGGCCAGACGAGTGGTGGCGTTCCGCTGGATGAGGGGTCCGCCTCCGACAACTAAGAGATGGGCACATGACATGATTTACTGCTGCACACAATCAGAACACTATAGCGAGCTGCTGCCCCCGACTTCTCGACCTAAGAACTTCTGGGGGTTGTATCGGACACATTTGAATGCGATGAGCTCGGGGGGGAGGCTGGGGAGGTGGGAGCAGGCACACCTGTAGCACCAGAGACTGAACTACACCTGGGAGCGGACTAGTTGCTTCTCCCGGGACTGCGGCTGTGGCGGAGGTTCTAGAGGTTGGGAGATCGCTCCCTCTTTCCTCCCATGGTTGGGACGTTTTTTATGCCTAGTGACTGTGGATGGGCTATGATAGCGCAGACCCATGATTGCAGATGCAGTGGCGACAGGGGCAAATAGACGCTGCAAAACACACAGGAATGGTCAGGGGGGCTATGGCAGAGTGGGGGACGGGGGGGTTGTTAACTTTCATTGTCTTTTAGTCGGCGCTTATTAATGGACTGAGGAGTTGCTCATTTTGACTATACTGCTCGTTAGTCCGGGAATGGCCAGATGGAGAGGGAGGTCTCTCTTCCTAGTAAGGGGGGCGGCTGTCATTCCCTTAGAAGGTCTGCTTCGAATCTGCCTCTATGAGGCTGCTGCATTGCCGCCGGACCCCAGGGTTGTCGGCCATAAGGCTGTGTTTTGATTGCTTGTCATTATTCTTGTATTCTATTTCAACTGCGGCCGGCCTCCGGGTTGTAGGCCTGAAGCTGTGTAAGCCTGACTTGGTGACGATAAAGTTTTTTTCTTGAAAATAAAAAAAAAGACTAAGTATTTCATATGATAAGATATTACATTGAGATCAATCTACAGGTGATTTTTCAATTAACGTATTTACAAAACGTCTGTATGAATAATTTGACACCATGAATGCTAGAAATTGTTCTGATTAAATCAGTTTCTGAGGGGGCGACCTTACACCATCCGCCTGTAACATATGGTATTTCTTGCAAAGTATTAACAAGCTAGTTTTATGTCAAATGACAATTTCAGCACTACTATTCTAACTATGATCTAATCATTTCCGAAGTGCCTGTGAGAAAATATTTAAACCCTGTACCTGATACTAAAACAGCCACAATAATGGAATAATTATTTAAGCCTACGCTAACTTTAGACACAGCTTATGCACAACAACACAATTTAACCTGCCTTTTACATAATGTAGAAAAGGAATTTGTAGAATCGATGGAGGGTTGATGAAGAGAGATCATGGCTAAAGCTGAAAATCTTACTAGGATACGATCTTGGGCACTTAAGGGACCAGATCTCATAACAATTTAAAACCAAGCTGCTATTGCTTCATATGGGCAACATAGAGGGAAGCTATGTATATTAAGGCATAGGACTGAAGCGGATACAAACTTTGCTGGTTACAGAGAATGTGACCATATATTCCAAGTGCTGTGAAATTGGGGATTGTTTCTGGTAGATGCTGATCCTGTGTTCTCTCGAGTTTATTATATCTGTGGGAAAATTGCCTACTGTAGGCTGCCTAAAAAATGGCATGGATCTTGTTATATTGGAATAGTTTTTCTAAAAATGTATCATGTGGGTCAATCTGATGAAACCAACGAAGTGACTCACCGAAGGCTTAAGAGAGGTGCAAGTATTTGTTAGGGGGAGACATTTTTGGAGCCATAATACCATCTGTTGGGGTGATACTAAGGGGCATATCATCAATGAGGAGATAAAAAAATTATTGCTGCTTTTGCATCCGTTTTTGGCCGAAAAGCGGCAATAATTTAATTGCCTAATCAGCAAGGTCACACTATCGCGTGAAGCATTTCATTAGCGCCTGTTTTCTGAATGCCCAGCTTTGCATCTCTAATGAAATGCAAAGTGGGCGCTCCTGCCCTGACATAACTGGAGAAATGTCGCTAAGCGACATTTCTCCAATTATCAATGGGCACGCTAACCTGCAGAGCGACAAGCAAAGTAGCGATAAAACTCTGTTATCGCTACTTTCCTTACGCCTGCTTCAAGACTGACTTAGCCATGATATCCTATGTAAGGTAGATATCATGGCTAAGTATGCCTTGCACTATCATCAAGCTATCGCCAAACTTTTTGAGATTATCGCTGGATTTCCAGCGATAATCTCACATTTGGCCGTTAGCGCCTGGAATTTTATCGCTTTTGAGATAAGCATTGCTAATAGCATGCTATCTCAGCGATAAAATTCCACGTTAACCGGCGATAATTATCCTAGCTCTAAGTGCGCTTAGCGATAATTATCGCCAGTCCTTGATGATATGCCCCTAAAATTGCCTACTGTAGTAGACAAGCTGTCTACTGACACTGCTGGAGGATTCTTAGCATTAGATACTGAAATGATTGCTATGAGATCTATGGTTCATCAAAACCGTCTTGCTCTAGACATCCTTTTTACAAAGGAAGACGGAGTCTGATGAATGTTAAAAGTGCAAAAGCAGATATATTCCAGATACAAGTAAAGACTTGAAAGGATACATTAAGAAATGTACACATCTTGGAAAGGGCTTGAAAGATTTAAAAGCTGATGGTGTTTGGGAATCAATTGGGAAAGGATTTTCCCCCGTAGGTAAATGGTTTGCAAACCTAGGAAGTGGATTGCTGGGAAATATCTTGAAGCCCATCTAGACAATTGCTATCTTTATAGTAACCATCATTATCATCTTTAAGGTTTACAGACGCCTGAAAACAAAGAAATAAACTAGGGGAATAAAAAGGAAAAGAGATTAAATAGAAATGGAAGAGAGATAAAGTGGGCACTACGATGAAATTAAGGCTATAGAAATTTCTAGATTAAAAATAATGAAGAATACAGAATTGTAGGCAAAGACATTTTTGTGATGGCTAAATTCGCCATCAAATGGGGGATTGATGAAGCCGATAGTCTGCTGAAACCCTTGACTGACATATACAACCGATTATGACACATTTGAGAGAGAAATGACAAATGTGCACCAACTGTGCTAACTGTACGTTGAGGAATCATGAGAAACAAGTTATGAAAAAATGTAGTTACTGCATCGTAAAAGCATGCAGAAAAATTGTAGGATAGATGGAAAAATTTACATTAAGTAGTTGCTAATACAATGTGTATCAATCAAAAGGTAAATGTGAGCTAAACAGGTTTTATAAGATTTCTAACCATTCTTATCAAAATAATCCTGTGTGTGAAGAATTTAATTAAATCTAACATGTTTTAGAGATTTACATATGATATTGAAAGGCCTCATTCTAAACTTCCATAATATGCATAGGTGAAATTGTGAACCAAGTGAGAAAAGAGAAAAGGGTGCTGAGCGCTTACAATAAAAACAAGTACTCTGAAATATTCAGGGTATGACCTTCATACATGTATTAATATGAATTACCAGAAACAATAATAATCATTTATGTTTTGAAAACCTTTTATACATTGGTACTTTGTAAATGCAGTAATATGTCATAGTTACATGTGCTATTTACGATGAAAGTAAATTGCTTTGTGGGCGTAAATAAGTTGAAAGAAAATATACAGTGTCCTGCATTTGCCGCCTTGTGGCCTTCAGTGTGAGCAGGGGTGCTGCTGGTCATTTCCTCGGTGGCCGCAGGTAAGAGTGGGGAGTCTGCCGCCTCCAAAACTTGGGCCACCCAGGACAGGTCCTCACCCACTCTTGCTACACCACTGCAAGGTCCCAAAATATTCTACATGAAGTGTATCTTTCTATTATTTTAGATTCTGTATTTCATAAACCAAATTTAATTTAGGCCTGCATTTTCCTCTTTTGCTTGTTTCTGATTTCATTGAAAGCTTCATAAATTTGCAATGTGAAGAGAAACCATGAATCGTAGATCGCATAGCGAGAGCTCCCATTCACCTACTAAGACTGTACGCAAACATGTTACTTTGGGAACATCTGCCGCAAGAAACTGTCCTCTTGAACTCACTCATGTGCCTTTGCAAAGGGTAGATTGTTGAAAGGTATTCAATCGCACAGATCCAAAGTGAAACAGTGAGAGAGGCGGGCAAGTAATCACAGTTCGCAATTATGCTTTATAGTTATTTAAATTAACAAGGTAATTAGATGAAATGGGAAAAACATGTTGATGAACCTTGGATTTGCTGGAAGTGCAATTTACACAGTGACTGTTTTCAGAGTGGGTCTGCTATTTGTAAAGTGACATGTATATTAATGGGTCACTTCACAAATTATCCACCCACAGGGGATCACAAAGTGATCTGCCTAATGAATATTAATAAAATGGGGCACAATTTGTGATCCTCTGTGATTGGATGTGACTGAAGGGATGGGGCCTGCAATGGACAGCAGACCTGTGATTGGCTGTGAATGAAGGGACAGGGCCTGCAGAGGACAGCGGACCTGTGATTGGCTGTGAATGAAGGGATGGGGCCCGCAAAGGACTGCGGACCTATGATTGGCTGTGAATGAAGGGACGGGGCCTGCAAAGGAGAGCGGGCCTGTGACTGGCTGTGAATGAAGGGACGGGGCCTGCAAAGGACAGCGGACCTGTGATTGGCTGTGAATGAAGGGACGGGGCCTGCAAGGGACAGCGGACCTGTGACTGGCTGTGAATAAAGGGACGGGGCCTGAAATGGACAGTGGACATGTGACTGGCTGTGAATAAAGGGATGGGGCCTGCAATGGACTGTGGACCTATGATTGGCTGTGAATGAAGGGACGGGGCCTGCAAGGGATTGCGAACCTGTGACTGGCTGTGAATAAAGTGACAGGGCCTGCAAAGGAGAGCGGACATGTGATTGGCTGTGAATGAAGGGATGGGGCCTGCAGAGGACAGCAGACCTCTGACTGGTTGTGAATAAAGGGACGCGGCCTGCAAAGGACAGCAGACCTGTGATTGGCTGTGAATGAAGGGATGGGGCCTGCAGAGGAGAGTAGACCTCTGACTGGCTGTGAATGAAGGGACGGGGCCTGCAAAGGACAGCAGACCTGTGATTGGCTGTGAATGAAGCAACGGGCCTGCAAAGTAGAGCGGACCTGTGACTGGCTGTGAATGAAGGGACGGGGCTCGCAAAGGACAGCGGACCTGTGACTGGCTGTGAATTAAGGGACAGGGCATGCAAAGGACAGCGGACCTGTGACTGGCTGTGAATTAAGGGACGGGGCCTGCAAAGGAGAGCGGGCCTGTGACTGGCTGTGAATGAAGGGACGGGGCCTGCAAAGGACAGCGGACCTGTTATTGGCTGTGAATGAAGGGACGGGGCCTGCAAGGGACAGCGGACCTGTGACTGGCTGTGAATAAAGGGACGGGGCCTGAAATGGACAGTGGACATGTGACTGGCTGTGAATAAAGGGATGGGGCCTGCAATGGACTGTGGACCTATGATTGGCTGTGAATGAAGGGACGGGGCCTGCAAGGGATTGCGAACCTGTGACTGGCTGTGAATAAAGTGACAGGGCCTGCAAAGGAGAGCGGACATGTGATTGGCTGTGAATGAAGGGATGGGGCCTGCAGAGGACAGCAGACCTCTGACTGGTTGTGAATAAAGGGACGCGGCCTGCAAAGGTCAGCAGACCTGTGATTGGCTATGAATGAAGGGATGGGGCCTGCAGAGGACAGTAGACCTCTGACTGGCTGTGAATGAAGGGACGGGGCCTGCAAAGGACAGCAGACCTGTGATTGGCTGTGAATGAAGCGATGGGCCTGCAAAGTAGAGCGGACCTGTGACTGGCTGTGAATGAAGGGACGGGGCTCGCAAAGGACAGCGGACCTGTGACTGGCTGTGAATTAAGGGACGGGGCATGCAAAGGACAGCGGACCTGTGACTGGCTGTGAATTAAGGGACGGGGCCTGCAAAGGAGAGCGGACCTGTGACTGGCTGTGAATGAAGGGACGGGGCCTGCAAGGGACAGCGGACCTGTGATTGGCTGTGAATAAAGGGACGGGGCTCGCAAAGGACAGCGGACCTGTGACTGGCTGTGAATTAAGGGACGGGGCATGCAAAGGAGAGCGGACCTGTGACTGACTGTGATGAAGGGACGGGGTCTGCAAAGGAGAGCGGACCTGTGACTGGCTGTGAATGAAGGGACGGGGCCTGCAAGGGACAGCGGACCTGTGATTGGCTGTAAATGAAGGGACGGGGCCTGCAAAGGAGAGCGGACCTGTGACTGGCTGTGAATGAAGGGATGGGGCCTGCAAAGGGCAGCGGACCTGTGATTGGCTGTGAATGAAGGGACGGGGCCTGCAAAGGACAGTGGACCTGTGATTGGCTGTGAATGAAGGGAGAAGGCCTGCAAGGGACAGTGGACCTTTGATTGGCTGTAAATGCAGGGACGGGGCGTACAAAGGACTGTGGACCTATAATTGGCTGTGAATGAAGGGACGGGGCCCGCAAGGGACAGCGGACCTGTGATTGGCTGTGAATGAAGGGACGGGGCCCACAAAGGACAGCGGACCTGTTATTGGATGTGGATGAAGGGACGGGGCCTGCTAGGGGCAGGGGATCTTTGATTGGCTGTGAATGAAGGGACGAGCCTGCAAAGGACAGCGGACCTTTGATTGGCTGTGAATGAAGGGACGGGGCCTGCAAAGGACTGCGGACCTGTGATTGGCTGTGACTGAAGGGACGGGGCCTGCAAAGGACTATGATTGGCTGTGAATGAAGGGACGGGGCCTGCAAAGGAAAGCGAACCTGTGACTGACTGTGCATGAAGGGACGGGGCCCGCAAAGGAGAGCGGACCTGTGAGTGGCTGTGAATGAAGGGACGGGGCTTACAAGGGACAGCAGACCTGTGACTGGCTGTGAATCAAGGGAAGGGGCCCGCAAAGGACAGCGGACCAAGACTGGCTGTGAATGAAGGTGTGGAAAAGTAAATTTTGCCTTGCCATATGTGCCTACGTGTTCCCCATCCTATGTTATATGTGCATGATCGATATGCATATATCCCCCTATGATCGATTAAAGACGCAATTATAGTTGTGTCCAACTCTAGTATGCCAGTTTCCAGTTCTCGTGAAAGCAACGAGTATTAGGCCTATGTTACCACGATTTACAGTGTACACGTTAATTCATTGAATTGTCCCCGTTTCTAGGCCTCAAAAGGGCCCGGACGCCAGATTCAAGCTCCAGTCTTCTGAACCCGCTCCGAGGAGCGATACAGCCCCCACCTGCATTCCTGACCCTTCACTTACTTCCGCGCAGCGCGGTGCCCAGCTCTGCCTGCCTGTATGCCAAGAGTATGTTATGCTTCTAGTTATCAGTCCAGCCTCTCGTCTTTGCATTCCTTAGCTACTGAACCGTATAAACAGCTTCAGCTATAGTCTAGTCTTTATGTCTCCATGCAAGAGAATTACTGTATTAATATTCATAGAAGATTCATAGCACACGCATTACACGAAGAATATATGCATGCACCAGCCTTAGAGTCAAGTAGCCTTTACCCTGATAACTTTTAGTTTCTATCAACATGTACTCCAAACACAAGATACCAGATATGCCATAGGTACATGTCGTCCTGACACCGTAGACTTTAGTCTCCTCTTCTAGTGCAGAAGTCATAGCCCCCAGTTCTTCCTAGTCACACGTCATAGCCCGTTTGCACGCACCACTAGGTTAAAGGTCCCAGCTGCTCAGGTAGCCCCCTCCATGTTTCCGCCTATCTTATGACACTTCTGTGACGTCTACATCACATGTCCATGTATACGCCTTGCACACGCCTTCTTGTTACGCCCATGTGTCCTTATTTTTCGCGACTGCTACGCCTACTGTATTGAATGTAATTGTAATGTATATATACCTTGTACTGTTACTTAGACGTTGCAGCTGCCATCCATTCTATTTCCGTGCAGGCTATCCCGTTCCTGTCCCTTCCCTTATGCCTGATTAAAGCCTGTTAGACTCAGATACCTCGAATCCTGTCTCTTATTTATTGAGCTATCTGTTTTATTCAATGTATTCAAAAATAGTACCAGTAATTAATTATTTATTTACCACATAATGGCGCCCGAATAGGGACTTGCCCTTTCCCCACGCGCCGGCGAAGCCACGCAGGCCCCCTGACCCTCTGCAGCCGTGACGGAACCATACCGTGCACGTGCAGATATTTCTGCTTCAAGTATCCCTCAGGCCCACGGAGGAGACGGAGACTGCGGTCCAGCATCCAGACGAGGCGGTGAGGAATGCGGCGAGTCCCGACCAGAGCCCAAGCCGAGAGTACAAGGTCCGAGGTATCCGGAGGCCCACCTGTAACTGAAGTCCGAAGTTCGTAGTCCGACGTCGTAGCAGTCCAGTCCAGTCCGAGGCCTTCCGTTCTTGCTGCCCGGTGAGTACCGTTGCTGGGGTAGTATCTAGACAGGGTCAATTAATTTGTCTCTGGTCCGATGGGTTTGGGTACACAGATCCAGTCCGAAGTGTCCACCTAGGTGGATACGGTCCGACGTGTCTCTTTATGAGACCGGTCTGTACTGTTTTAGCAGTGCATCCAGTAATTCTAGTAAGTCTGTTCTCGAGAAGTCCGAGTATTATGTTTTAAATGTACCAGGTAATATTCTGTTCGAACTGTTATTAATGTTATTTAATGTGTTTTCAATGTCGTGGTATGAGTGATTTGTTTTGCTATTCATTACTGTGTTTATCGTGTATTGTATTGTGTTTGGATTCAAGTCTAGAATGCCTCTGTTTTCCAAGTTACGTCAGATAGGAACCCGGAAAGGGTTACTCGAAGAATCAGTTCCTGTCCCGCCTAGGGACAGTCCAGGACATTTTATGTATCATAAGCATGGCTTAAGTGCCATATTGTATTTAGATTTATGGGTCGACTATACCAAAGATCTAGAAGAGAAATATAGATGGCCTGTAACAGGTACATGGGATGCCGAGTGCATCATGCGAGTAGAAGAGGCATTATGGAAAAAGAAAGCCCGACAGTCCCAGAAAGATGCCATCGAGTTATGGCGCAAAGAATCTCATAGAAGAACCGAAAAAGAAATCAGAAAAACAGAGTTAAGTAGGGAATCCTCAGAGAGAGCCCAAGAAAGGGAACTTCTGGAAGAAGGTGAACGAGTTAGAGCAGAACAGTCAGACAGACAGAGAAATGCTCTTATAAGGGGCATGTATCCTCTTCTTGCCGAGGGCTTGCCGAAGGCAACCCCGGAAGCATCCAGTAATTTTCCGCCACCATTAGTCCCGACTAGGCTACGTCATAAACCTACCGCAGCTGAAATTTTTCTTTCGTCCTATTTGGACGATACAGTCCCAGAATATGCAAATCATATTCCGCCTGTTCAACCTCAGCACCCTGTAATAATGTAATCCCTGTTCCTCCAGCCACTGGTCCCGGGGACCAAGTTAATGTACCCCCGGCCCAGCCTACAGTAAATGCACCCGTTTTACCAGTCACGTTACCAGCACCCGCACGTCCGGTATTACCTGACGACTCTAGCCCAGGAGGGGCGGCGGGAGGCGCTCCTACCACCCCGCCTCAAACGAAACGAATGACGCTGAGAGAAGCAGCGTTACAACGTACACCGAAAGTCTCTACTTACGCAGCCCTCAAGAAATACCTTACTGATTGCGTATATGATTCAGTACCAGGTGAAGATTACATGATACTGTATTCAGTACGTTTACGACGAGTTACCACCTTTTTGGTTACTCTGCCAGACATGAAGGACCATCTAGATAGAATATATCGTTTTATCCGTACAGGGGAGGATCCAGAAAGTATTCACGAAGCTATGGCACACAGAAAAGTCGAGACTCAACATCTGATTTTACAGTTTTTGATTAACTGTTTAATAAGAGAACAAGACTATCCTGAGAAAGATAAAGATAAGATAAAAGTCCTGACAAAGTGGAGTGATAATATAGCCGAGGGAAAACACAAGACACAGAATTGTATAGACGCTATGTACAGGAAAATCCGTAAGGAAATTCTAGACATACACAAAAAAGAGAAAGCAAGGAAAATAGCCGAGAAAGAGAATGACTCTTCAAGTGAAGAGGTAGACAGCGAGAATCCCGACAGAATAGCGTATGTAGGTAGAACTAGACTTTCCGACAGACATTCACGTCCAGATTACAAGAAAAGTTTTCCTCCTCCAGTGCCAGAACAATGTTCTCTTGAGCAAGTATTCCAAGCTACCGATAAAATTCTGAAATCACGAATAGGTTATAGTGAACTTAATACCATGCATGAACAAGAACTAGCCCGATCAGCAGTCCGATGGACTACTGATTCTACCACTTTTCCAGACGAAATAGTGGCACAAATGTTCCTGAAACTGCCCCCAGCCGAGCAGCGTCTGGTGGGTATGTATATGATCCAGCACCTCATCACACTGTATGAGGTTCAGCATTCTGATCCAGGTCCTTTACATGATGTATTGAACGAGTTACTCCAGTACAGATGGAAAGGTCTAGGTACCGATTTAATTAATGTCATTCTAGAACAGCGCCACAAATACAGTACGTTCCTGACTCCGCATTTTGTTCCCGTTCCACCCCCAGTAAGGAAGTCATTCTACATAGATAGACAGAATCCGTTACGAGAAGTACATCCAGTTAGGACAACGGGGGTGCTCTAGAACGAGTATTTGTTTACACCCCCATCACGAAAATAGAACTTTTGGAGATGAAAAAGTTAATCCCCTGTCATGATAAAGATCCAGCAGGGTTCCACCGTGAACTAAAAGACATGCTCCGTATGGGAGAATACACGTATCCTGATATCATTAAAATGTTAAAGGTCTTGTTGCCTGCGGGCATATATGAAAAACTTAAAGAAAAAGAATGGGAGGTGGGAGAGAATAAGATAGATTGGTCCGCATTAGAAGCCGAAGATAACACACGAGTACCAGGTACCGGTCTTGGGGATAAAGCTAAAGCTTTGCCCGAACTGTTAATACAAGTCTTGCCAAGATTACTAGCCACGAAAAAGGAAGACTGGGATGCCATCTCAGCCTGTAAACAGAAACAAGATGAAGATACTAGTGACTTTTATTCTAGATTCGAGAAATGTTTCATTATTAATAGTGGTCTGAAAACAAGTAGTGAATCGTACCCTCATCTTTTTGTTACCAAACTAGTCGAGAATTCAAGTCCACAAGTTAAAAATCGAGTACTGAAAATCGAAAGTTCCTGGCAAGCTAATACTCCGTCACAGATGCTCCAGATGCTCCAGTATCACCAGAACAGAATCAGGGAAGAGCAGGAACATGAAAGAAGACGTATGAAAGACACGAAAATGAAAGTATTAGTTGCACAGTCTGTTCCACAAGACAGTCAGAAGAGGGGTCCGAATCAAGCCAGTCATCCTGCAGTTCCCGTTAAAGGGACATGCAATTATTGTAAACAGCCAGGTCATTTTATAAACGAATGTGCAGTTCTGAAACATAACATAGCTACTGGTAAGACTAAAGAGAGACCGCGTCCGCCTAGACAAGAACAAGTTTTACAGACTTCCCAGCCACCGCAGAACGCACAAGAGACAGTTACAGTACCGCAGCCTATAGCTGCAACACAGCACGTTACACAGCAGATGTACCAGTATGCACAGTCAGAGTATCCAGATTATCAGCCGTATTCATGAAACAGCCTAGAGAGGGAGGTTGGCTTGCCTCTCATCGAGATTCCTGTAGCTCAAGAGGGTCCCTATGTACATAGTCAAGTATTAGGGAAAGACAGAAAGTTTCTGATTGATACAGGGGCAAGTAGGACTACCATCAGTCATGACGAGGTTCCAGGGGCTCCGCTCTCAGGCTCAAGAAATGTTTCCCTTGGATTTTCAGGAAAGCCTATTGTTAATGAAATATCGAAACCAGTTACTCTAGAAGTTGGTCCATTGTCCCGAACTACAGACTTGTTACTTACGAAGTCATGTCCAGAAAATGTATTAGGCATTAAGACACTGAAAGAATTAGGTGCCATAATTTGTTGCTCCCCAGAGGGAGTAAGACTGTTCCTACGAGATTTTAAAGGTCATTATGTATTACGTGATTTTGATCCAAGATTATTGAATGTACCACAGCATTTATGGGCGCAAGGTCCAACTGATGTAGGTTGTATGCACATTACACCCTATCGTGTCACTCTGAAACAAGGTGTTGTATTACCACGAATCAGACAGTACAAATTGCCACCTGAGGCTGTAGCAGCCTTATCCAAAATTATTGACGAACTTATTGTTCAAGGAGTGGTTGTAGAAACTGACTCCAATGTATGTAATTCTCCTATCATTCCAGTCCTGAAACGTACTGATCCAAATGCACCTCCAGTTTATCGATTAGTGATTGACCTTCGAGAACTTAATAAGTGTATCATACCCCAGTACCCAGTAGTCCCTGATATTTCCTCACTCTTGACAACCATTGATTCTGAAGCCACATTCTTTACTGTAATCGATCTCAAGAACGCATTCTTTAGTGTCCCCATTCATCCAGACAGCCAGTTTCTTTTCGGATTCTGTTTAAATGGAAGAAGCTATAAATTCACACGAGCTCCTCAAGGTATCACAGAAAGTCCTAGCATTTACAGTCAAGCACTTAAAAGACAACTAGACAATATTCACATGCCAACTGACACTGCCCTGCTCCAGTATGTCGATGATCTATTGATCACAGCCCGTTCTGAACGTGACTGCGAGCATGCGTCACTTACAGTTCTGTATTTTCTGGCCGAGATGGGGCACAAGGTGTCCCCTTCCAAATTGCAATTCTGTGTCCAGCAAGTGGTCTACTTGGGACACTTACTGTCCAAGAGGGGTAGGCAGTTGACACCAGACCGTATCCAGTTAATAGCACGTCTTCCACAGCCCAAGACACAGAAGGAGGTACGAGCTTTTATCGGCCTCACTTCTTACTGTAGACAATGGATTCCTCAGTACGCATATCTAGCCAAACCACTGATACAGTTAACGACACAGGAGGCAGCCGTATCGACTGTCCTCCCTTGGACCCAGGAACATACACTTGTTTTCAATGAGTTAAAGAAAGCTTTATGCCAAGCACCTGTTCTAGCAACACCAAACTACAGTAAGCCTTTTACACTTTTTGTTACTGAACGTGATGGTACTGCATTATCTGTTCTCACACAAGATCAAGCAGGACAATACAAGCCCTGTGCTTATTTTTCTAGCACATTAGATCCGGTGGCCCAGGCTCTGCCTGCGTGCCTCAAGTCAGTTGCAGCCACAGCTCTAGCTTTCAGACAAAGTGATTCCATAGTGTTAGGACACTCCCTGACAGTACAAGTTCCACACTCCGTGGAAGTTCTTTTGAACCGAACACAGACCCAGCACTTGACAATTGCACGTTTAACAGGTTATGAACTGACACTGTTCCAGCCACACATAGAAATCAGACGCTGCAACGTTTTAAATCCCGCTACACTGTTACCGTCAGTTACTTCAAATCCTGCCACACATGACTGTGTGGAAGTTGTTAACACAATGACAAAGCCAAGACAAGACTTGACAGATATTGCATTACCTGATCCTGACCTGACACTTTATGTGGATGGTTCATGTATGAGAACAAGTACAGGAGAACTAGTAGCCGCGTATGCAGTGACTACGGACACTGAAGTTATAGAAACACATCGTATAGACACCCTGTCTGCTCAGGCAGCAGAGCTTGTCGCTCTGACCCAAGCCTGTATACGTGCCAAGAACCTGAAAGTTAACATATACACAGATTCACGTTATGCATTCGGAGTCGTACACGACTTTGGAGTGCTCTGGCAAGAGAGAGGTTTCATGACTTCTCATGGAACTAAGATTCAGCATGGCCTCCTCATTCAAGCTCTGTTAGATGCAATACATTTACCGACAGCTATTGCCATTATGAAGTGCAAAGCACATACGAAAGTTACTGACATCATTTCCCAGGGTAACGACCTGGCAGATCGTACAGCCAAGCTCACAACTCAGACTCCAGACAATCCAGTTAACACGACACCGACACACATTCCAGATCAGACAACTTGTATGACAGTTAAGGACCCTACACAAGATGTACTAGATATCCAGTCACATGCTACCTCTGATGAAATCAAGAAATGGTCCGAACAAGGAGGGGTCCAGACAGATCAGGGATGGTTGACGAAGGGAAAAGCCACATGGTTTCTCCCCGACTCAATGGTTCAAGTCATTATTAATACCGCACATAGTCCAGTACACCTAGGAGAAAAGGCCATGTTAGACAGTATCCAGAACATTTGGTTCAACAAGCATTTACGAGCAGCAGCCAAGCAGAAAGTGCGTACCTGCATGATCTGTTGTCAGTTCAATCCAGGTAAAAGTGTCCCGGTGGAACAAGGTAGATTCCATCCTCCTGACCACCCTTTTGAAGTCCTCCAGATGGATTATATTCAGATGGAGCGATGTCGAGGTTTCAAGTATGTCCTCGTAGTTGTATGTGCTTTGTCCAGATGGACAGAAGCATATCCAGTTCCAGATTACACTGCCGCGACCACTGCCAGGCAGTTGGTTCGTGAGTTTTTCCCCCGCTATGGTTTGCCAAGGGTCGTGTATTCAGACAACGGCCAGCCATTCTCCTCTGAACTCATGAAACAAGTATCCCTTCTGTTAGGGTACCAGTGGAAGTTCCACTGTGTACGGCACCCCGAAGCAGCTGGTCTAGTTGAGAGACATAATCAGACATTGAAAATCCGCATTGCAAAAGTATGCGCAGAGAAAGGTGTAGATTGGTTGGTAGCACTGCCAGTTGCCCTTTTTTATATGAGAATGGTTGCACACTCTAGATCAGGTCTGTCCGCGTACGAGGTCGTATTCGGCCGTCCTCCAAATATGTGGGGTACACCTATGCCCCGAAAGATTACAGACGTTTCCAGTAATATGCTGACAGATTACCTAGCTTCCTTGATGTCTGCCCTACACTCTTGTCGTTCACAGGTCGCCGCTGCTTTTCCAGACAACACTCAAGTGAAACCGCACGAAGTCGTTCCAGGTGAACTCGTGTTGGTTCGAAACTTCAATCGTTCAAGTCCGCTGGAGCCCCGCTGGAAGGAGCCCAAGTTGGTGTTATTAACAACAAGGACCGCAGTCAAGCTCGAGGGACGCAAGGGCTGGGTACATACCAGCCACGTCAAGAAATTCCATGGATTACGACCAAAGACATTTATCAAAGACTGCCCTGTCCTCAAAGACTGCCCAGACACAGACTCTAAACTTCCCCTGTTAGAGAAAACTCCGCAGCAGGAGTATAAAGCCAAGTTGAGGTCTAGCAAGTCAGACAGTTTAATTGTTTAAGTCCCTCTCGGGTGAAGCGGTTAGACAGGTTCCTGACATGTATGAGATAGACCCACATAGTGAGAGAGTTAGTCAAAACTCTAAGAGAATACGCTATCAAAAGAATATTTGCAGTAGATGCATCGTTACTCTGTTATTTTTTATGTTTCTGAGTCTTATGGTTACCTGCATAAGTTATGCTTTTCATTTATGTTTTCCTATTTCACATGTACATATGTTTCCTAATGTTACAGTAGAGCACACATTTAGTGACATGCCTCCTCACGAGTTATCCTATCGTCTTGCTATGCGTAATAACACATTTATCAGAATGTTACACTATTCACACCAGACCAGCAATGCCACTAATTGTTGGGTGTGTGGTCGACTTCCCCCTTTCCAGACACCGAAGGGAGTTCTGCCACTCTTTCCTTATCCGTTTTCACATAATGGTTCGTGTGGAGCATGGTCCACATTAACGTCATCTTCGAGTGATATGTCCCTTCTGAATAGAACATGTTTCCCAGACAAGGAAGGTTTCCCCCACAGAACAGGTTCTGATCTAGAAAATGAAGTATATGATTTAGGTAATTATTCCTCGAATTTCATGGTTTTGAATGTTCAGTCCGAAACTACTCCAGATTTGCCTGCTATTTCAGTTCTACCCGTCAAAGGCGAATTATGTGTCAGAAAGAATGGTTCCGCACATGTAGGTCATAGTGATTGTACTACTGTGGTCGAGTATAGTGACAGTGGGAAATCTATTTTCAAAGCCTCACGTCATTCTTATTTTGTGTGTGGTCAGACCGCATATATACGTCTGCCCCTCGATTGGGATGGAACATGTTATATTGCCTTCCTACTACCACCAGTTTTCCTAGCCCCATCCGATTATCACAGAAACACACATCTAGTACACGTTAGACATAGAAGGGAGACTGAGTCCCCAATTGTCGATCAAACTGAAACTGCTCTAGAACAATATCAAGACTTCAATAAAGGTTTCTTTTTCTTTATAGGCCCTGTCCAGAATAGTAAGTTAATACGTAGGTTAACCAGAACCCTTGAAGCAGTAGTGAATGAGACTACTTCCGCTCTAGGTAATTTAACTGAAGAGCAATCTGCCATTAGATTTGTCGTGCTCCAAAATCGTCTCGTCCTTGACGTCATACTGGCCGATAGAGGAGGAGCATGTAGAGTCATCGGATCTAGTTGCTGCATTTTCATTCCTAATAACGCACCGTCTGTATATTCAGCTATAACCAGACTTCATAAAATTGCCCATCGGTTACACCAAGATCCAGGCACCTGGACATGGTCCGGTTGGCTCTGGAGTATCATATCTGCCTGGGGATGGAAAGTATTGTCATTTCTAGGTATAGCAGTAATGATCATATTCAGTTGCTGTCTCTGTTTACAATGTGGCCCTGCGATTTGCGGCTTGTGTGCTACATCCTGTATTTCTAGTCCTAAGTCCCGTTCCAAGACAATTCGAGACGAGCAAATGATGCTATATGAGCAGATAGATGGTATCATGAATATTGATGTTTCCTAATGGAAACGTAGGGCACAAGGAGGGAATGTGGAAAAGTAAATTTTGCCTTGCCATATGTGCCTACGTGTTCCCCATCCTATGTTATATGTGCATGATCGATATGCATATATCCCCCTATGATCGATTAAAGACGCAATTATAGTTGTGTCCGACTCTAGTATGCCAGTTTCCAGTTCTCGTGAAAGCAACGAGTATTAGGCCTATGTTACCACGATTTACAGTGTACACGTTAATTCATTGAATTGTCCCCGTTTCTAGGCCTCAAAAGGGCCCGGACGCCAGATTCAAGCTCCAGTCTTCTGAACCCGCTCCGAGGAGCGATACAGCCCCCACCTGCATTCCTGACCCTTCACTTACTTCCGCGCAGCGCGGTGCCCAGCTCTGCCTGCCTGTATGCCAAGAGTATGTTATGCTTCTAGTTATCAGTCCAGCCTCTCGTCTTTGCATTCCTTAGCTACTGAACCGTATAAACAGCTTCAGCTATAATCTAGTCTTTATGTCTCCATGCAAGAGAATTACTGTATTAATATTCATAGAAGATTCATAGCACACGCATTACACGAAGAATATATGCATGCACCAGCCTTAGAGTCAAGTAGCCTTTACCCTGATAACTTTTAGTTTCTATCAACATGTACTCCAAACACAAGATACCAGATATGCCATAGGTACATGTCGTCCTGACACCGTAGACTTTAGTCTCCTCTTCTAGTGCAGAAGTCATAGCCCCCAGTTCTTCCTAGTCACACGTCATAGCCCGTTTGCACGCACCACTAGGTTAAAGGTCCCAGCTGCTCAGGTAGCCCCCTCCATGTTTCCGCCTATCTTATGACACTTCTGTGACGTCTACATCACATGTCCATGTATATGCCTTGTACACGCCTTCTTGTTACGCCCATGTGTCCTTATTTTTCGCGACTGCTACGCCTACTGCTACGCCTACTGTATTGAATGTAATTGTAATGTATATATACCTTGTACTGTTACTTAGACGTTGCAGCTGCCATCCATTCTATTTCCGTGCAGGCTATCCCGTTCCTGTCCCTTCCCTTATGCCTGATTAAAGCCTGTTAGACTCAGATACCTCGAATCCTGTCTCTTATTTATTGAGCTATCTGTTTTATTCAATGTATTCAAAAATAGTACCGGTAATTAATTATTTATTTACCACAAAGGGACGGGGCCTGCAAGGGACAGCGGACCTGTAATTGGCTGTGAATGAAGGGACGGGGCCTGCAAGGGACAGCGGACCTGTAATTGGCTGTGAATGAAGGGACGGGGTCGGCAAGGGACAGCGGACCTGTGATTGGCTGTGAATGAAGGGACAGGACCTGCAAAGGACAGCGGACCTGTGATTGGTGGTGGATGAAGGGACGGGGCCTGCAAGGGACAGCGGACCTGTGCGTGGCTGTGAATGAAGGGATGGGGACTACAAGGGACAGCGGACCTGTGATTGGTGGTGGATGAAGGGACGGGGCCTGCAAGGGGCAGGGTACCTTTGATTGGCTGTGAATGAAGGGACGAGCATGCAAAGGACAGTGGACCTTGGATTGGCTGTGAATGAAGGGACGGGGCCTGCAAAGGACTGCGGACCTGTGATTGGCTGTGACTGAAGGGACGGGGCCTGCAAAGGACTGTGATTGGCTGCGAATGAAGGGACGGGGCCTGCAAAGGAAAGTGGACCTGTGACTGGCTGTGAATGAAGGGACGGGCCCCGCAAAGGAGAGCGGACCTGTGAGTGGCTGTGAATGAAGGGACGGGCCTACAAGGGACAGCGGACCTGTAATTGGCTGTGAATGAAGGGACGGGCATGCAAGGGACAGCGGACCTGTGATTGGCTGTGAATGAAGGGACGGGGCCAACAAGGGACAGCGGACTTGTGATTGGCTGTGAATGAAGGGACGGGGCCTGCAAGGGACAGCGGACCTGTGATTGGCTGTGAATGAAGGGACGGGCCCTGCAAGGGACAGCAGACCTGTGATTAGCTGTGAATGAAGGGACGGGCCTGCAAAGGACAACGGACATGTGATTGGCTGTGAATGAAGGAACGGGGTCTGCAGGGGACAGCAGACCTGTGATTGGCTGTGAATGAAGGGTCGAAGCCTGCAAGGAACAGCGAACCTGTGATTGGCTGTGACTGAAGGGACGGGGCCTGCAAAGGACTGCGGGCCTGTGATTGGCTGTGAATGAAGGGACGGGGCCTACAAGGGACAGCGGACCTGTGACTGGCTGTGAATAAAGGGACGGGACCTGAAAGGGACAGTGGACATGTGACTGGCTGTGAATAAAGGGACGGGGCCTGCAAGGGACTGTGGACCTATGATTGGCTGTGAATGAATGGATGGGGCCTGCAAGGGACTGCGGACCTGTGATTGGCTGTGAATGAAGGGATGGGGCCTGCAGAGGACAGCAGACCTCTGACTGGGTGTGAACAAAGGGACGCGGCCTGCAAAGGACAGCAGACCTGTGATTGGCTGTGAATGAAGGGATGGGGCCTGCAGAGGACAGCAGACCTCTGACTGGCTGTGAATGAAGGGACGGGGCCTGCAAAGGACAGCAGACCTGTGATTGGCTGTGACTGAAGGGATGGGGCCTGCAAAGGACTATGATTGGCTGTGAATGAAGGTACGGGGCCTGCAAGGGACAGCAGACCTGTGATTGGCTGTGAATGAAGGGACGGGCCTGCAAAGGACAACGGACCTGTGATTGGCTGTGAATGAAGGAACGGGGTCTGCAGGGGACAGCAGACCTGTGATTGGCTGTGAATGAAGGGACGAAGCCTGCAAGGGACAGCGGACCTGTGATTGGCTGTGACTGAAGGCACGGGGCCTGCAAAGGACTGCGGACCTCTGATTGGCTGTGAATGAAGGGACGGGGCCTGCAAGGGACAGCGGACCTGTGACTGGCTGTGAATAAAGGGACGGGACCTGAAAGGGACAGTGGACATGTGACTGGCTGTGAATAAAGGGACGGGGCCTGCAAGGGACTGTGGACCTATGATTGGCTGTGAATGAAGGGACGGGGCCTGCAAGGGACTGTGGACCTGTGACTGGCTGTGAATAAAGTGACAGGGCCTGCAAAGGAGAGCGGACCTGTGATTGGCTGTGAATGAAGGGATGGGGCCTGCAGAGGACAGCAGACCTCTGACTGGCTGTGAATAAAGGGACGCGGCCTGCAAAGGGCAGCAGACCTGTGATTGACTGTGAATGAAGGGATGGGGCCTGCAGAGGACAGCAGACCTCTGACTGGCTGTGAATGAAGGGACGGGGCCTGCAAAGGACAGCAGACCTGTGATTGGCTGTGAATGAAGGAACGGGGTCTGCAGGGGACAGCAGACCTGTGATTGGCTGTGAATGAAGGGATAGGGCCTGCAGAGGACAGCAGACCTCTGACTGGCTGTGAATGAAGGGACGGGGCCTGCAAAGGACAGCAGACCTGTGATTGGCTGTGAATGAAGGGACGGGGCCTGCAAAGGAGAGCGGACCTGTGACTGGCTGTGAATGAAGGGACGGGGCCTGCAAAGGAGAGCGGACCTGTGACTGGCTGTGAATTAAGGGACGGGGCATGTAAAGGAGAGCGGACCTGTGACTGGCCGTGAATTAAGGGACGGGGCCTGCAAAGGAGAGCGGACCTGTGACTGGCTGTGAATGAAGGGACGGGGCCTGCAAGGGACAGCGGACCTGTGATTGGTTGTAAATGAAGGGACGGGGTCTGCAAAGGAGAGCGGACCTGTGATTGGCTGTGAATGAAGGGACGGGGCCTGCAAAGGACAGTGGACCTGTGATTGGCTGTGAATGAAGGGAGGAGGCCTGCAAGGGACAGCGGACCTTTGATTGGCTGTAAATGCAGGGATGGGCGTACAAAGGACTGTGGACCTATAATTGGCTGTGAATGAAGGGACGGGGCCCGCAAGGGACAGCGGACCTGTGACTGGCTGTGAATGAAGGGACGGGGCCCGCAAAGGACAGCGGACCTGTTATTGGCTGTGGATTAAGGGACGGGGCCTGCAAGGGGCAGGTGATCTTTGATTGGCTGTGAATGAATGGACGAGCCTGCAAAGGACAGCGGACCTTTGATTGGCTGTGAATGAAGGGACGGGGCCTGCAAAGGACTGCGGACCTGTGATTGGCTGCGACTGAAGGGACGGGGCCTGCAAAGGACTGTGATTGGCTGTGAATGAAGGGACGGGGCCTGCAAAGGAAAGCGAACCTGTGACTGGCTGTCAAGGAAGGGACGGGGCCCGCAAAGGAGAGCGGACCTGTGAGTGGCTGTGAATGAAGGGACGGGGCTTACAAGGGACAGCGGACCTGTGACTGGCTGTGAATGAAGGGAAGGGGCCCGCAAAGTACAGTGGACCAAGACTGGCTGTGAATGAAGGGACGGGGCCTGCAAGGGACAGCGGACCTGTAATTGGCTGTGAATGAAGGGACGGGGCCTGCAAGAGACAGCGGACCTGTAATTGGCTGTGAATGAAGGGACGGGGTCTGCAAGGGACAGCGGACCTGTGATTGGCTGTGAATGAAGGGACGAGGCCTGCAAGGGACAGCGGACCTGTGCGTGGCTGTGAATGAAGGGACGGGGACTACAAGGGACAGCGGACCTGTGATTGGCGGTGGATGAAGGGACGGGGCCTGCAAGGGGCAGGGTTCCTTTGATTGGCTGTGAATGAAGGGACGAGCCTGCAAAGGACAGCGGACATTTGATTGGCTGTGAATGAAGGGACGGGGCCTGCAAAGGACTGCGGACCTGTGATTGGCTGTGACTGAAGGGACGGGGCCTGCAAAGGACTGTGATTGGCTGAGAATGAAGGGACGGGGCCTGCAAAGGAAAGTGGACCTGTGACTGGCTGTGAATGAAGGGACAGGCCCCGCAAAGGAGAGCGGACCTGTGAGTGGCTGTGAAAGAAGGGACGGGCCTACAAGGGACAGCGGACCTGTAATTGGCTGTGAATGAAGGGACGGGCATGCAACGGACAGCGGACCTGTGATTGGCTGTGAATGAAGGGACGGGGTCGGCAAGGGACAGCGGACCTGTGATTGGCTGTGAATGAAGGGACGGGACCTGCAAAGGACAGCGGACCTGTGATTGGTGGTGGATGAAGGGACGGGGCCTGCAAGGGACAGCGGACCTGTGCGTGGCTGTGAATGAAGGGATGGGGACTACAAGGGACAGCGGACCTGTGATTGGTGGTGGATGAAGGGACGGGGCCTGCAAGGGGCAGGGTACCTTTGATTGGCTGTGAATGAAGGGACGAGCATGCAAAGGACAGTGGACCTTGGATTGGCTGTGAATGAAGGGACGGGGCCTGCAAAGGACTGCAGACCTGTGATTGGCTGTGACTGAAGGGACGGGGCCTGCAAAGGACTGTGATTGGCTGCGAATGAAGGGACGGGGCCTGCAAAGGAAAGTGGACCTGTGACTGGCTGTGAATGAAGGGACGGGCCCCGCAAAGGAGAGCGGACCTGTGAGTGGCTGTGAATGAAGGGACGGGCCTACAAGGGACAGCGGACCTGTAATTGGCTGTGAATGAAGGGACGGGCATGCAAGGGACAGCGGACCTGTGATTGGCTGTGAATGAAGGGACGGGGCCAACAAGGGACAGCGGACTTGTGATTGGCTGTGAATGAAGGGACGGGGCCTGCAAGGGACAGCGGACCTGTGATTGGCTGTGAATGAAGGGACGGGCCCTGCAAGGGACAGCAGACCTGTGATTAGCTGTGAATGAAGGGACGGGCCTGCAAAGGACAACGGACCTGTGATTGGCTGTGAATGAAGGAACGGGGTCTGCAGGTGACAGCAGACCTGTGATTGGCTGTGAATGAAGGGACGAAGCCTGCAAGGGACAGCGAACCTGTGATTGGCTGTGACTGAAGGGACGGGGCCTGCAAAGGACTGCGGGCCTGTGATTGGCTGTGAATGAAGGGACGGGGCCTACAAGGGACAGCGGACCTGTGACTGGCTGTGAATAAAGGGACGGGACCTGAAAGGGACAGTGGACATGTGACTGGCTGTGAATAAAGGGACGGGGCCTGCAAGGGACTGTGGACCTATGATTGGCTGTGAATGAATGGATGGGGCCTGCAAGGGACAGCGGACCTGTGATTGGCTGTGAATGAAGGGATGGGGCCTGCAGAGGACAGCAGACCTCTGACTGGGTGTGAACAAATTGACGCGGCCTGCAAAGGACAGCAGACCTGTGATTGGCTGTGAATGAAGGGATGGGGCCTGCAGAGGACAGCAGACCTCTGACTGGCTGTGAATGAAGGGACGGGGCCTGCAAAGGACAGCAGACCTGTGATTGGCTGTGACTGAAGGGATGGGGCCTGCAAAGGACTATGATTGGCTGTGAATGAAGGGACGGGGCCTGCAAGGGACAGCAGACCTGTGATTGGCTGTGAATGAAGGGACGGGCCTGCAAAGGACAACGGACCTGTGATTGGCTGTGAATGAAGGAACGGGGTCTGCAGGGGACAGCAGACCTGTGATTGGCTGTGAATGAAGGGACGAAGCCTGCAAGGGACAGCGGACCTGTGATTGGCTGTGACTGAAGGCACGGGGCCTGCAAAGGACTGCGGACCTCTGATTGGCTGTGAATGAAGGGACGGGGCCTGCAAGGGACAGCGGACCTGTGACTGGCTGTGAATAAAGGGACGGGACCTGAAAGGGACAGTGGACATGTGACTGGCTGTGAATAAAGGGACGGGGCCTGCAAGGGACTGTGGACCTATGATTGGCTGTGAATGAAGGGACGGGGCCTGCAAGGGACTGCGGACCTGTGACTGGCTGTGAATAAAGTGACAGGGCCTGCAAAGGAGAGCGGACCTGTGATTGGCTGTGAATGAAGGGATGGGGCCTGCAGAGGACAGCAGACCTCTGACTGGCTGTGAATAAAGGGACGCGGCCTGCAAAGGACAGCAGACCTGTGATTGACTGTGAATGAAGGGATGGGGCCTGCAGAGGACAGCAGACCTCTGACTGGCTGTGAATGAAGGGACGGGGCCTGCAAAGGACAGCAGACCTGTGATTGGCTGTGAATGAAGGGACGGGGCCTGCAAAGGAGAGCGGACCTGTGACTGGCTGTGAATGAAGGGACGGGGCTCGCAAAGGAGAGCGGACCTGTGACTGGCTGTGAATGAAGGGACGGGGCCTGCAAAGGAGAGCGGACCTGTGACTGGCTGTGAATTAAGGGACGGGGCCTGCAAAGGAGAGCGGACCTGTGACTGGCTGTGAATGAAGGGACGGGGCCTGCAAGGGACAGCGGACCTGTGATTGGTTGTAAATGAAGGGACGGGGCCTGCAAAGGAGAGCGGACCTGTGATTGGCTGTGAATGAAGGGACGGGGCCTGCAAAGGACAGTGGACCTGTGATTGGCTGTGAATGAAGGGAGGAGGCCTGCAAGGGACAGCGGACCTTTGATTGGCTGTAAATGCAGTGATGGGCGTACAAAGGACTGTGGACCTATAATTGGCTGTGAATGAAGGGACGGGGCCCGCAAGGGACAGCGGACCTGTGACTGGCTGTGAATGAAGGGACGGGGCCCGCAAAGGACAGCGGACCTGTTATTGGCTGTGGATTAAGGGACGGGGCCTGCAAGGGGCAGGTGATCTTTGATTGGCTGTGAATGAATGGACGAGCCTGCAAAGGACAGCGGACCTTTGATTGGCTGTGAATGAAGGGACGGGGCCTGCAAAGGACTGCGGACCTGTGATTGGCTGTGACTGAAGGGACGGGGCCTGCAAAGGACTGTGATTGGCTGTGAATGAAGGGACGGGGCCTGCAAAGGAAAGCGAACCTGTGACTGGCTGTCAATGAAGGGACGGGGCCCGCAAAGGAGAGCGGACCTGTGAGTGGCTGTGAATGAAGGGACGGGGCTTACAAGGGACAGCGGACCTGTGACTGGCTGTGAATGAAGGGAAGGGGCCCGCAAAGTACAGTGGACCAAGACTGGCTGTGAATGAAGGGACGGGGCCTGCAAGGGACAGCGGACCTGTAATTGGCTGTGAATGAAGGGACGGGGCCTGCAAGAGACAGCGGACCTGTAATTGGCTGTGAATGAAGGGACGGGGTCTGCAAGGGACAGCGGACCTGTGATTGGCTGTGAATGAAGGGACGAGGCCTGCAAGGGACAGCGGACCTGTGCGTGGCTGTGAATGAAGGGACGGGGACTACAAGGGACAGCGGACCTGTGATTGGCGGTGGATGAAGGGACGGGGCCTGCAAGGGGCAGGGTTCCTTTGATTGGCTGTGAATGAAGGGATGAGCCTGCAAAGGACAGCGGACATTTGATTGGCTGTGAATGAAGGGACGGGGCCTGCAAAGGACTGCGGACCTGTGATTGGCTGTGACTGAAGGGACGGGGCCTGCAAAGGACTGTGATTGGCTGAGAATGAAGGGACGGGGCCTGCAAAGAAAAGTGGACCTGTGACTGGCTGTGAATGAAGGGACGGGGCCCGCAAAGGAGAGCGGACCTGTGAGTGGCTGTGAATGAAGGGACAGGTCCAACAAGGGACAGCGGACCTGTAATTGGCTGTGAATGAAGGGACGGTCATGCAACGGACAGCGGACCTGTGATTGGCTGTGAATGAAGGGACGGGGCCTGCAAGGGACAGCGGACCTGTGCGTGGCTGTGAATGAAGGGACAGGTCCAACAAGGGACAGCGGACTTGTGATTGGCTGTGAATGAAGGGACGGGGCCTGCAAGGGACAGCGGACCGGTAATTGGCTGTGAATGAAGGGACGGGCATGCAAGGGACAGCGGACCTGTGATTGGCTGTGAAAGAAGGGACGGGGCCTGCAAGCGACAGCAGACCTGTGATTGGCTGTGAATGATGGGACGGGCCTGCAAAGGACAACGGACCTGTGATTGGCTGTGAATGAAGGAACGGGGTCTGCAGGGGACAGCAGACCTGTGATTGGCTGTGAATGAAGGGACGGGGCCTGCAAGGGACAGCGGACCTGTGATTGGCTGTGAATGAAGGGACGGGGCCTGCAAAGGACTGCGGACCTGTGATTGGCTGTGAATGAAGGGGCGGGGCCTGCAAAGGAAAGCGGACCTGTGACTGGCTGTGAATGAAGGGACGGGGCCCGCAAAGGAGAGCGGACCTGTGATTGGCTGTGAATGAAGGGACGGGGCATGCAAGGGACAGCGGACCTGTAATTGGCTGTGAATGAAGGGACGGGGCCTGCAAGGGACAGCGGACCTGTGATTGGCTGTGAATGAAGGGACGGGGCCTGCAAAGGAAAGCGGACCTCTGACTGGCTGTGAATGAAGGGACGGGGCTCGCAAAGGAGAGCGGACCTGTGATTGGCTGTGAATGAAGGGACGGGCCATGCAAGGGACAGCGGACCTATAATTGGCTGTGAATGAAGGGACGGGCCTGCAAGGGACAGCGAACCTGTGATTGGCTGTGAATGAAGGGACGGGGCCTGCAAGGGACAGCGGACCTGTGATTGGCTGTGAATGAAGAGACAGGCCTGCAAAGGACAACGGACCTGTGATTGGCTGTGAATGAAGGGACGGGGTCTGCAGGGGACAGCGGACCTGTGATTGGCTGTGAATGAAGAGACGGGCCTGCAAAGGACAACGGACCTGTGATTGGCTGTGAATGAAGGGACGGGGCCTGAAAGGACAGCAGACCTGTGATTGGCTGTGAATGAAGGGACGGGGCCTGCAAGGGATAGCGTACCTGTGATTGGCTGTGAATGAAGGGACGTGGCCCGCAAAGGACTGCGGACCTATGATTGGCTGTAAATGAAGGGACGGGGCCTGCAAAGGAGAGCGGACCAGTGATTGGCTGTGAATGAAGGGACGTGGCCCGCAAAGGACTGCGGACCTATGATTGGCTGTAAATGAAGGGACGGGGCCTGCAAAGGAGAGCAGACCTGTGACTGGCTGTGAATGAAGGGACGGGGCCTGCAAGGGATATCCTACCTGTGATTGGCTGTGAATGAAGGGACGGGGCCCGCAAAGGACTGCTGACCTATGATTGACTGTGAATGAAGGGACGGGGCCTGCAAAGGACAGCGGACCTGTGACTGGCTGTGAATGAAGGGGCGGGCCTGCAAAGGACAGCGGACCTGTGACTGGCTGTGAATGAAGGGACGGGGCCCGCAAAGGACAGGGGGCCTGTGACTGGCTGTGAATGAAGGGACGGGGCCTGCAAGGGTCAGCAGACCAGTGATTGGCTGTGAATGAAGGGACAGGGCCTTCAAAGGACAGCGGACCTGTGATTGGCTGTGAATGAAGGGACGGGTCCCGCAAAGGACAGCGGACCTGGGACTGGCTGTTAATGAAGGGACGCAGCCTGCAAAGGACAGCGGACCTGTAATTGGCTGTGAATGAAGGGACGGGGCCTGCAAAGGACAGTGGACCTGTGACTGGCTGTGAATGAAGGGACGGGACCTGCAAAGGACAGCGGACCTGTGACTGGCTGTGAATGAAGGGACGGGGCCAGCAAAGGACAACAGACCTGTGATTGGCTGTGAATGAAGGGACGGGGCCAGCAAAGGAGAGCGGGCCTGTGACTGGCTGTGAATGAAGGGACGGGGCAGGCAAAGGACAACAGACCTGTGACTGGCTGTGAATGAAGGGAGTGGGCCTGCAAGGGACAGCGGACCTGTGACTGGCTGTGAATGAAGGAACAGGGCCTGCAAGGGACAGTGGACCTGTGACTGGCTGTGAATGAAGGGACAGGGCCTGCAAGGGACAGCAGACGTGTGACTGGCTGTGAATGAAGGGACGGGGCCTGCAAAGGAGAGCGGACCTTTGATTGGCTGTGAATGAAGGGACGGGGCATGCAAGGGACAGCGGACCTGTGATTGGCTGTGAATGAGGGGACGGGGCATGCAAGGGACAGCAGACCTGTGATTGGCTGTAAATGCAGGGATGGGCGTACAAAGGACTGTGGACCTATAATTGGCTGTGAATGAAGGGACGGGGCCCGCAAGGGACAGCAGACCTGTGATTGGCTGTGAATGAAGGGACAGGCCTGCAAAGGACAGCGGACCTCCATCGCTGAATTTGCATTTTGAAATGGGAAATATGGGAAAAGGTGCTGAAGGTCGTGATGGGGGTTGCACAGTGGGGTAAGATCAATGCATTTACAGGCATATCTCTTTACTAATGATGTACATTTGAGAGACAAAGTCTATATAGCAGGTACTCAGACAACTGGAACTTTCCGAGTGGGGAGCCTTTTGTGTCATGAGAGTATTAGAAATGTCCTCCATCGGTTTCACTGAAGCCTTTCAAGGGTTACATCATATGGGAGGAAAATACCCTGTATTTAAATCATCCTTTGCAAGTGTTCTTGGCTTTTACCTCTGCATTTTAAGTAGGGGTGGGCGGAATTTGCATAATCTCGTTACGCTAATCTCCGCGAAACGGTAAAAAAGTCCTGCAAACATACAGAAATTCCACGAACACGCGGAATTGATGGTTCGCGATGCTTTTTTGCTGTTCGCAATTGCTGTTTGAGTGCTCTGGGGGTAAATATCTCGCGAACACGCATTTTAGAATGCGAACAAGCAAAAAGTTTTGCAAAGTCGCGGAATGCCGAATTTTTGCCAATTTTGCGTTCCCCGCGGAATGCGAAATTACCCAAATGCCGCAAATTCCGCGAGCGGAACGAAATTTACCACCCAGGCCTAATTTTAAGGCTCTCACACATTTGAGTTCCTCAGTAGGAAACCTGTACAAACAGTACTTAGACCTCTTCAAAAGAGTTTGTACCAGGCTGCCAGCTATTGGTCAAATGATCTCCCTGAGGATTGACCCAGCTCTTAAAGAAAGCATGCTAAATTCGACTGGGTATGGTGGCGCAAATAAAAAAAAACACCTCTTATTGTATAGGTGTTTCATTGAAAGTTCCCCATAAGGCTCAGATTATGTTGAGTGCATCACTTTCAGTTTACTTTGAGTAGATGAACGATCAAACAATTGTATCAGAAGACTGTACCTAGTGCCAAGCAAGGGGGTGGTGACCACTGCTTTGCAGAGGAACCAGGCGAACCCTGTCTCTCATTGTCTGTGGTGATTGAGCCAGTGTACAACAAATTCAGAGTCATGTTTTGGACTACACTGTGTGTGGCTGAGGGGCAATGTAGCTTTTTTGTCTGCAAGCACTAGGAAGGGGTGGGGCTGGCTTAGCTCGCCCAGATGGTGAAGTTGACAGTTGTAGAAAATAAACAACTTCTGGAAATGCAAGTAAACTTCAGAGAAACATTTTAGCCAAATAGTTTATAGAAAAGCTTTCAACACTTTGCAGCCAGGAAGCCCTGCAGCTAAGAGGTGGAGATGTTTGTCTTTTACTCCCCTATACACAGGAGACTGGAGTAGAAAGTTGCCTTTTGAAGTTCAAGGAAGGAGGTGTCTCTGAACGCATTTCAACAGTGGCCACTCTACACATGCAGCATTTCAGTGAAAATCTGGTCATACAACTAGCAAATATACCTATTGCCAAAAGGATTCAAGCCAACATATTGAGCATTCAATGAAAATAATGAAGGCGTGGAGGACTAGCTCAAGGCCAGCATGCAGATTAATTTGCAAGTGACATTCGTGAGTTTCATATAAATGGTTACGTCATCTTTGAGGCATAGTTTTGACTACCCAGAAAAGGAGTGACCTGATTGACACTGACATCACTTTTTCCTAGCGTATGTATGGTTGGTGTGTTCGGATTTATGTTAAGAAGCTCAGAAAAAAACAAGTTTATTTCTGTGAGAACATGGACTATATTGGGTTGGAGGGTGGTGGGAATTTATTGGTGCCCTGACCTATTTGAGGATACTATTTACCCAAAATTTACTAAATTTGGAGATGTGTCTTTATTGCTTGCAGAAGCTTGACTGAAGATGCTCTTTTTGTGATAGCATGGAAGACACTGAGACACGGAGAGGTCAGTGAGTCACTATGGCCTTGTGAAACACAATTGTCCACATGTTATGGAATAGTGCATTATAGATACAATTGAACACCTTCTTGTCTGCGGTACTTGGCGGCTTCATGTATTTAGCCACCTCTTTATGGAACTGTGCCTGCCGCACTTAGGCTGGTGATTTGTGTCTTGTCTGCATAATAAGGTACATCCGGTTCACTATGAGCAGGGCACTGGAATTATGTGACTGGGAGGACCAAGTTATGTAGCAGGATTGACTACATTATGATGTGCCCAGAAAGGGCAAGTATGCGGCCTAATGCAACACACGTTGTGATAGTACTTATTCATAATTTTGCAATTTTATCATCTGTTACCACTGTATGTGAATACGTTTTGCCTCATTAATACTATTTGAACATCCGAATACAGTAATAAGCAACTGAAAAATGACCAATCAGCCTTTGCATGAGGCCTACCGCTGCATGGCAACACGGGTTGCCGTGTTTTTAGTAACTTTTGATCTGTTTGAACTAAAAAAAAAAAATTTTTTAAATTCTCCAGATTATGCAGAAGATGATGGAATATGTGGCAAATGCAGCAAATCTATAACTATGCGGAAAACCCTGCAGAATCACAGATTTTCAGTGGCACTGGCTATGAGTAGATATCACATGTATGTAAACATATAACTGGATTGCATTTTCACTTAAAAACAGAAAAGGCCCGGCTGGCATGGATAGGAGGGGTAGGCGTTGTTGATACCAACATTCAAACTGGAGCTGAATGAAGGGCCAGAGATGGGGAAGATATGATGAAAGCCTCTAGACGTCTCTAAACCTTTCAAAGCCTCAGTACCTTTAGTGGATGAATCATGGACCAGAAGGGCCAGATTAAGATTTGTAGTAAACAAAGGGTCTTATGTGCTCGCCATGAAATTCAGCAGAGATCACAGAGTTTATGTCTTAATGCTACAGGCTTTCCCATACAAGTCTCCCACACTGACTGAGCAGAGAAGGAGTAGGTGACTCTGCGCCAGGCTGAATTTTGCACACAGAAAAGGGCAGTATCAATACAAGCTTCCATTAAAGACACATCAGCATTAGTGCAAGCTTCCATTAGAGACAGATCAGCATCATGCAAGCTTCCATTAAAGACAGATCAGCATTAGTGCAAGCTTCCATTAAAGACGGATCAGCATTAGTGGAAGCTTCCATTAAAGACGGATTAGCATTAGTGCAAGCTTCCATTAGAGATGGATCTGCATTAGTGGAAGCTTCCATTAAAGACGGATTAGCATTAGTGCAAGCTTCCATTAAAGACGGATCAGCATTAGTGGAAGCTTCTATTAAAGACGGGTCAGCATTACTGCAAGCTTCCATTAAAGACAGGATCAGTATTAGTGCAAGCTTCCATTAGAGACGGATCAGCATTAGGGCAAGCTTCGATTAAAGACAGATCAGCATTAAAGACAGATCAGCATTAGTGCAACCTTCCATTAAAGACGGATCAGCATTAGTGGAAGCTTCCATTAAAGACGGATTAGCATTAGTGCAAGCTTCCATTAAAGGCGGATCAGCATTAGTGCAAGCTTCCATTAAAGACAGATCAGCATTAGTGCAAGCTTCCATTAAAGACGGATCAGCATTAGAGCAAGCTTCCATTAAAGACGGATCAGCATTAGTGCAAGCTTACATTAAAGACAGATCAGCATTAGTGCAAGCTTCCATTAAAGACGGATCAGCATTAGAGCAAGCTTCCATTAAAGACGGATCAGCATTAGTGCAAGCTTACATTAAAGACACCTCAGCATCAGTGCAAGCTTCTATTAAAGACGGGTCAGCATTACTGCAAGCTTCCATTAAAGACAGGATCAGTATTAGTGCAAGCTTCCATTAGAGACGGATCAGCATTAGGGCAAGCTTCGATTAAAGACAGATCAGCATTAAAGACAGATCAGCATTAGTGCAACCTTCCATTAAAGACGGATCAGCATTAGTGGAAGCTTCCATTAAAGACGGATTAGCATTAGTGCAAGCTTCCATTAAAGGCGGATCAGCATTAGTGCAAGCTTCCATTAAAGACAGATCAGCATTAGTGCAAGCTTCCATTAAAGACGGATCAGCATTAGAGCAAGCTTCCATTAAAGACGGATCAGCATTAGTGCAAGCTTACATTAAAGACAGATCAGCATTAGTGCAAGCTTCCATTAGAGACGGATCAGCATTAGTGCAAGCTTCCATTAAAGACGGATCAGCATTAGTGCAAGCTTCCATTAAAGACACATCAGCATTAGTGCAAGCTTCCATTAAAGACTGATCAGCATTAGTGCAAGCTTCCATTGAAGCCGGATCAGCATTAGTGCAAAATTCCATTTAAGCCAGATCAGCATTAGTGCAAGCATCCATTAAAGAAGAATCAGCATTAGTGCAAGCTTCCATTAAAGACACATCAGCATTAGTGCAAGCTTCCATTAAAGACAGATCAGCATTAGTGCAAGCTTCCATTAAAGACGGACCAGTATTAGAGCAAGCTTCCATTAAAGACGGATCAGCATTAGTGCAAGCTTACATTAAAGACAGATCAGCATTAGTGCAAGCTTCCATTAGAGATGGATCAGCATTAGTGCAAGCTTCCATTAAAGACGGATCAGCATTAGTGCAAGCTTCCATTAAAGACACATCAGCATTAGTGCAAGCTTCCATTAAAGACAGATCAGCATTAGTGCAAGCTTCCATTAGAGATGGATCAGCATTAGTGCAAGCTTCCATTAAAGACGGATCAGCATTAGTGCAAGCTTCCATTAAAGACGGATCAGCATTAGTGCAAGCTTCCATTAAAGACAGATCAGCATTAGAGCAAGCTTCCATTAAAGACGGATCCGCATTAGTGCAAGCTTCCATTAAAGACAGATCAGTATCAGTGCAAGCTTCCATTAAAGACGGGATCAACATTAGTGCAAGCTTCCATTAGAGATGGATCTGCATTAGTGCAAGATTCCATTAGAGATGGATCTGCATTAGTGCAAGCTTCCATTAAAGACAGGTCGGCATTAGTGCAAGCTTCCATTAAAGACAGATCAGCATTAGTGCAAGCTTAAATTAAAGACGGATCAGCATTAGTGCAAGCTTCCATTAAAAACGGATCAGCATTAGTGCAAGCTTCCATTAAAGACGGGTCAGCATTAGTGCAAGCTTCCATTAGAGATGGATCTGCATTAGTTCAAGCTTCCATTAAAGGCGGATTAGCATTAGGGCAAGCTTCCATTAAAGACGGATCAGCATTAGTGCAAGCTTCCATTAAAGACGGATCAGCATTAGTGCAAGCTTCCATTAAAGACGGATCAGCATTGGTGCAAGCTTCCATTAAAGACGGATCAGCATTAGAGCAAGCTTCCATTAAAGACGGATCCCCATTAGTGCAAGCTTCCATTAAAGACAGGATCAACATTAGTGCAAGCTTCCATTAAAGACAGGATCAACATTAGTGCAAGCTTCCATTTGAGATGGATCTGCATTAGTGCAAGCTTCCATTAGAGACGGGTCGGCATTAGTGCAAACTTCCATTAAAGACAGATCAGCATTAGTGCAAGCTTAAATTAAAGACGGATCAGCATTAGTGCAAGCTTCCATTAAAAATGGATCAGCATTAGTGCAAGCTTCCATTAAAGACGGGTCAGCATTAGTGCAAGCTTCCATTAGAGATGAATCTGCATTAGTTCAAGCTTCCATTAAAGGCGGATTAGCATTAGGGCAAGCTTCCATTAAAGACGGATCAGCATTAGTGCAAGCTTCCATTAAAGACGGATCAGCATTAGTGCAAGCATCCATTAAAGCCAGGATCAGCATTAGTGCAAGCTTCCATTAGAGATGGATCAGCATTAGTGCAAGCTTCCATTAGAGACGGATCAGCATTAGAGCAAGCTTCCATTAAAGACGGATCAGCATTAGTGCAAGCTTACATTAAAGACAGATCAGCATTAGTGCAAGCTTCCATTAGAGACGGATCAGCATTAGTGCAAGCTTCCATTAAAGATGGATCAGCATTAGTGCAAGCTTCCATTAAAGACACATCAGCATTAGTGCAAGCTTCCATTAAAGACAGATCAGCATTAGTGCAAGCTTCCATTAAAGACAGATCAGCATTAGTGCAAGCTTCCATTAAAGACGGATCAGCATTAGTGCAAGCTTCCATTAAACACAGATCAGCATTAGTGCAAGCTTCCATTGAAGCCAGATCAGCATTGGTGCAAGATTCCATTTAAGCCAGATCAGCATTAGTGCAAGCATCCATTAAAGACGAATTAGCATTAGTGCAAGCTTCCATTAAAGACACATCAGCGTTAGTGCAAGCTTCCATTAGAGACGGATCAGCATTAGTGCAAGCTTCCATTAGAGACGGATCAGCATTAGAGCAAGCTTCCATTAAAGACGGATCAGCATTAGTGCAAGCTTACATTAAAGACAGATCAGCATTAGTGCAAGCTTCCATTAGAGACAGATCAGCATTAGTGCAAGCTTCCATTAAAGACAGATCAGCATTAGTGCAAGCTTCCATTAAAGACGGATCAGCATTAGTGCAAGCTTCCATTAAACACGGATCAGCATTAGTGCAAGCTTCCATTGAAGCCGGATCAGCATTGGTGCAAGATTCCATTTAAGCCAGATCAGCATTAGTGCAGGCATCCATTAAAGACGAATCAGCATTAGTGCAAGCTTCCATTAAAGACACATCAGCATTAGTGCAAGCTTCCATTAGAGACAGATCAGCATTATGCAAGCTTCCATTAAAGACAGATCAGCATTAGTGCAAGCTTCCATTAGAGACGGATCAGCATTAGAGCAAGCTTCCATTAAAGACGGATCAGCATTAGTGCAAGCTTACATTAAAGACAGATCAGCATTAGTGCAAGCTTCCATTAGAGACAGATCAGCATTAGTGCAAGCTTCCATTAAAGACGGATCAGCATTAGTGCAAGCTTCCATTAAAGACAGATCAGCATTAGTGCAAGCTTCCATTAGAGACGGATCAGCATTAGTGCAAGCTTCCGTTAAAGACGGATCAGCATTAGTGCAAGCTTCCATTAGAGACGGATCAGCATTAGTGCAAGCTTCCATTAAAGACGGAAGAGCATTAGTGCAAGCTTCCATTAAAGACGGGTCAGCATTAGTGCAAGCTTCCATTAAAGACGGATCAGCATTAGTGCAAGCTTCCATTAAAGACGGGTCAGCATTAGTGCAAGCTTCCATTAAAGACGGATCAGTATTAGTGCAAGCTTCCATTAAAGACGGATCAGCATTAGTGCAAGCTTCCATTAAAGACGGATCAGCATTAGTGCAAGCTTCCATTAACGACGGATCAGCTTTAGTGCAAGCTTCCATTAGAGACGGATCTGCATTAGTGCAAGCTTCCATTAAAGACGGATCAGCATTAGTGCAAGCTTCCATTAACGACGGATCAGCTTTAGTGCAAGCTTCCATTAACGACGGATCAGCTTTAGTGCAAGCTTCCATTAACGACGGATCAGCTTTAGTGCAAGCTTTTATTAGAGACGGATCTGCATTAGTGCAAGCTTCCATTAAAGACAGATCAGCATTAGTGCAAGCTTCCATTAATGACAGATCAGCATTAGTGCAAGCTTCGATTAGAGACGGATCAGCTTTAGTGCAAGCTCCCATTAGAGACGGATCTGCATTAGTGCAAGCTTCCATTAAATACAGAGTAAGCACAGCATACACAGTATTGGTGTAAGCATCCACATTTATCCCCAGGTTTGTGGGTCAAATTGATTTCTGGTCGCGGAGTGTCTATTTGCTACCAAGCGCTATTAAGTTCGGGATAAGATTCATTTTAGGTAAAACTGCCCTAAGTAAAATGCTCTAAGAGAACCCTTCAAAAATTAGAAACAAAAAAACATAACCGTAAATGTCCCAAAGAGACACAGTTCCAGTGGCTGAAGAGTGCATGGTGAAACAGTTACATCTCGGCTCAATCTCGGCTTCCCTGCTTCCCCTAACGGTGTGATCCTAAGCATGCCTCCCTTGTCTCTTATTTCGCGTTTGGAGCCTGGCTTCGTGGACTCTGTTCCTTCTCTTTCAAATCTGTCTTGTTGCCTTCAGGGTGCATCTTGAAGGCGGCAGAGGACGGACAGAATACAGACAGCGACCCACACAGACCGGTTTCTCGCCCTCTGTCCTGACAGGTGCAGCCCGCAGGCAGCTGTGGACAGGCCAGAGTGGGACGAGGTGACGTCAGATACCTGCTGGGGGGTCACAGCACAAAGAAAGGGCAGAGGGCGGGAGTGGACTCCGTGACATCACCTTCATCCTTTGACCTTTACATGGTCACAGATACCTGGAGGGAGCCCAGTAGGTCAAGTGCAGTCCCAGACACCCTGCGCTTTCCCGCGCGAACGGCCTGTGAATTGTGGGAGTAAGACGTGCGAGGGAACATGGTTTCTCATACTTTTTTCATGCATTTCGACCACCAGCTGCAACCAACCGTGCTAGTGAAGCACCCGGGTCCCGTATCTGCCAGTTACTGGGGCCACTAAACAGTAAGCCTCTTCCATCCGAAGCTTGTCTAATCACTCTGCTCGCAGCAGTTAACCCTGTAATAGTGTCTAGGCGCTAGCGCCATACATAGCGGCGCCGTATTACTATGAATACTCGGGACACAGATATCTGGTTGCGGCCATGCCTCCTTTATTTTACAGCTGGCGCGTGATGACACGCGCCAATGCTAGCGTGACCTCGTCGGCGCGGGTAGGCTGCACCGCTACCCTGCGCCCGAGGACACTACATTCCTTCTAACCTTTATTGAATAAAACAAAATAGAAAACACTAGATATAATGCAGATCTGTTACCAGTCACTAGAATTCCAGTCCCTGGATCACACCAGGAAATCAACTAGCTGGGAGGATGGTGCTGGATTCTTGCGCAACCCGTACCTGGATTGCTCCTGCCATGACAATGGCACCGGCGGTGTCATTCCGGGCGGGGTTCCGTTTGCCTGGGATCTTACCGGAGAGCTCGGAAGGCTCTCCCCTGGAGTTGTCAGCATTGGTTGAGTGTCCTGGTTCATTGCGTTCTCATCTTCAGTGGGGTACTGCTCTTGCAGTTCGAAGCCATCCTCATCTGTCGGCTGACTTGGCCTGGTCCTCGAGAGCTCTGGCTCCTGTCGATCGGGTGTTCTGGGGTTTACCTTCTTGAAGAATGAGATGTTGCGAGTGACTACTTCTGTTCCCCTCTGTGCTGTCACCATGGTACCAGTTCGGCGAAGGACTGTCCAAAGCCTGTGTTCAAACGGAAGTCGGACTCTTTGGCTCATCTCCGTGTACTGGCTTGGTCATTGGAGTTGGTCCGATAGCCAGGGTTCTCTCCGCGTCCACTTGGGCAGGAGTCCAGTTTGGGTGAAACTGGATAGTGTCTCCCACCACTCGTCCCATGGTTGCCGGCCCTGGTGCTGCTTCGGTTGTTAGGTGGGGCGTCAGCCGGTACTCCCTCAAGAAACTGTAGATGGCCCTCTACAGTGGGGACCCGTCCGCATGCGCAATGCGTATCGTCTTATTGAGCGTGCGCATAAATCTCTCCACTTCCCCATTGGCTTGTGGCCAGCATGGAGTTACCTTCCGGTGGTGGATTCCCCAGCTGTTTAGGTAGTCTGCGAATTCCTGTCCCTGGAAGGGTGGGCCGTTGTCTGTCTTGATCACCTCAAATATTCTGTGTGTGGCAATGGTTTTTTCGAACTTGGTGATGACCTCGGTGGCTGTCTGACTTCCGACAATCTCCACCTCTGGGTACTTTGTGAAATCGTCGATGATTACTAATGCATAGCGTCCATCGGGGAGGTGTCCAAAATCTGCACTTACACATTCCCACAACCTTTGGGAGTTGTCTTCAGTGATGACTGGGTGAGGGCGTTCCGGCTGTCCGGCTGCTTGACACCAGGTGCAGGTTCTGACCGTCTGCTCTACCATAGTGTCCATTCCTGGGAACCACACCTTGGCCCTCAGCCGGCTCTTGGTTTTTACCATGCCTTGGTGACCTCGGTGTGCCAGGTCTACAGCTTGCTGGGCCAGGCTAAATGGCATCACCAGTCGTGGTCCTCGTAATAGCCAGCCTTGGCTGTCAATGGACAGTTTCTCCTTCACCCGCATCATCGCCTCTAGTGTCGCTTTGGCTTGCGGCGTCCGCCTGCTCAGGGTGGCTTGAACAGGGAGCCAATCATTTGATTGGACGGCATCAGTGGCAAGTTGTAGGCATTCGTCTCCTTGGGTGGCTTCGATGATGGCTTCAAGACTCATGGGCAGAGGCCGTGACCTTTCCAGTACGAGCTGGACATACTCTTCAGTGTCCTCTGCATCCTCTCTCTCTGCTTTTGTGGCTGCTCTGGGGTGTCTCGAGAGGTAGTCTGCTGGATTTGATGAGCCCGGCTTGTACTCTACCCGATAGTCATACACTTGCAGCTGAAGAATCCACTTCTCGATTCTCGGTGGAGGTTTGGATACTGAACCTTAAAACAGGGGGATGAGTGGTTTGTGGTCTGTGGATACCGTGAAGGGATGACCATATACATATACGTGAAAGTGACGGCAGGCCCAGTGGATGGCGATTGCCTCCCGCTCTATTTGTGAATATCTCTGCTCTGTGTCCGTTAGGGAACGGCTGGCGTACCCAATTGGTGCCCATTCTCCATTGCTCTGTAGCTGGGTTAGGACTGCCCCTAGTCCATAGGGACTGGCGTCCACTGCAACGTTGGTGGATCTGGTAGGGTCAAAGTAGGACAGGGTCGTGTCCGCCGATAGGGCTGATTTTGTGGCTTTGAAACCTTGTTCCTGTTCCGGGCCCCACTGCCACGTGGTGGTGGACTTCGTCAGCTCTCTGAGGGGTTTTGTGAGGTTGGAGAGGTCAGGGACGAAGCGTCGGCAAAAGTTCACCATCCCCAGGAAGCTCCTTATTTCCGAGATGTTGGATGGGGCTGGGGCTTCTTGGACGTCCCTCACTTTATCGGGATCCGGGGCTATTCCCTGATCGGAGAAGGTGTAGCCGAAGAAGCTGATCTTGTTTTTCAAGAACTGACACTTCTCCAGGTGAGGGTCAGACCGGATTCCTTGATCCTTTGGAGGACTCCTCTCAATCTCTGATGGTGATCTTCTATCGATGATGCGTAGATGAGTAAATCATCGCTTACATTTAGAACCCCTGGGAGTCCGCTGAGGACCTCACGGATGCTGTTTTGAAACACCTCAGCGGCACTCGAGATTCAGAAATTGAGGCGTCGGTATCTTCTGAGGCCTACGTGCGTGGAAAAGGTGGTTATATATCGAGAGTCCGGATGTAGTGGTAGTTGGTGATAACCGTGCCGGAGGTCCATCTTTGAGAACCATCTCGCGCCGTTCAATTCTCCCAGTATGTCATCGATGGTTGGGGTTAGGTGCCGTTCCCTCTTCACCGCTGCATTTGGAAGGCGCATGTCCATGCTGATGCGGACTCGCCACGGCTGTTTCGGTTTCTGGGCCACTACGATCGGAGACACCCACGGGGTGGGCCCACTGACCATTTCGATAATACCTTGTTTCTCCAGCGCCTCTAGCTCTTCTTCAACCTTCTTCCTCAGGTGGAGTGCCACTGGTTGGACCGACGGGTCAATATGGAGGGAGACCTCTTTCCCTTTCAGGCATCCGATGCCTTCGAAAACATCTCCAAATTCTTCCAAGATGGCCTCTAGCTCCTCTTCTAGTACTGCCATGGTGAACGATATGAGTCTCAGCTCTTCCGCCGACTGTCTGCTTATCAGCATACCACTGCCTTCTTTCGTGACATACACGGTGGTGAGGATTTTAAGGCTTTGGTGTTGCAGCTCAGTCTTGAAACATCCTATCAGCGGAATGGGTGTCTTCTGGCCATACGCAAACACTCTGATCCTTGCCTCGCGTAGGGGGGGCCGATTACTAAGCTGGTTGTATACGTTAGCGGCCATCAGCTCAATGGATGCTCCAGTGTCGATAGTGGCTCTCACCTCCTGCTGGTGAATTTTGATTCGACACTTTGGAAGACGTCGCTTCTTCCGTCGCGGCTAATCAATCGCGAACACATAGTGGACCGGGTAATCGTCAATGTCATCATCCATGTCCTCGCTGTCTCGTTTCTATACTACTGCTTGAGCAGCTTCTTTCTTTGCTTTTGCCGACCGCCATACCGCCGCATAGTGGTTCATCCACCCACACGCACTGCACTTCTTTCCTCTCGCCGGGCAGTCTTGCATGCGGTGGGGCGGGCCTCCGCAGTACCCACATTCCTTCCTCTTGTCCTGCTGTTTCTTCCCGGCAAATTGGCGCTCTTTTGGCCTCACCACATTTGCTTTCTCCGCCATGTTGACTTGCTCCGTTTTGACGGGCCGGTGGAGGGCTGCTTCCATGTGGGAGGCTCTGGACTGCGACAGTTCCTTGGAGCCCAGGGTGAGGATGTCCGCTAGTGGCTTGCCATCTTCCTGAAGGATGGTGACTCTGAGTTTGGATGAGTAACACCCTTGGATTATCTGCCCTCGGATTTCTTCCTGCTCATCACGGAATCCTCACTTGCTAGCCAACTCCTTTAACCTTCCATGGAAAGCGTCCAACGACTCCTCTGCTTCCTGCTTGGCCTGGCGAAAGATGAATCTCTCATAGTCTCTGTTCGCCATTGGTTCAAAATGTGCGTTTAAGGCGCTGAGGAGGGTGTGATATGACTTGGGCGTAGCTTCTACCAATGTTTTGTAGATACAGTGGATGTCTTTGCCCCCTAGGTGGAGAAATAGAGCTCTGCGCCTCTCACGGACTATGCCCGCCCCTTCGAAGTAGATCTGGAGACGATCAGTCCAGTCTCTCCAACGCGGAACAAGGGACGATGGAGCCCCATCCACCACAAAAGGCTCAATGGCGGGTATCGACGCCATCTTGGCGCATGTGTGAGCACTTCTCGCGACACGTGCGCTACTCCCCTCCTGGGCGCAATGGTATTGGCCTGGCCGAGGGTGACTCCGATATTGCTGGGGGCTATGATGTCACTGGGGTCTTCTTCCCGGGATTGGTCGCACTCACACACCCCCGGGGCTGTTTCCTACTCACTCACTGGCAGAGGCTACCGGGATCGCCTCAGCTGCAGCACGCCGGTCTTGGGGCCCTCAGCAGGTGACCACGAGGTCGGGCGTGAAATCATGGGCCCAGAGCTAGTGCCACCCGGACAGCGCACCACCAGTCATTGGAGGCACCACGAGCACAGCATGGGTTCTTTTAACCCCTCGTCGCCAGTGTAATAGTGACTAGGCGCTAGCGCGATACATAGCGGCGCCGTATTACTAAGAATAGTCGAGACACAGATATCTGGTTGCTGCGTTGCTCCGACTGTCTTTGTCGGCCACGCCTCCTTTATTTTATAGCTGGCGTGTGACGACACACGCCAGCGCTAGCGTGACCTCGTCGGCACGGGTAGGCTGCACCGCTACCCTGCGCCCGAGGACACTACAAACCCCGTTCTCAAGGGCAGCCCACTTTATAAGAATGGTCTTAAATATCACATCTTCTCTCCAGCCTTTTACTGAAATTGTGTACGTCAGAGCAGCGGCAGGGGGGCAGTTTTAATAAATATGGCTCTGTTTCTTTCCTTGCCATACGCAACACAACGCAGCAATGCGGCATAGCGCTTAAAAATGACAAATCTGCCCAAGGCCCTATTCGTGCTGGAAATGCTATTGCGACGGTAAGTTGTACAATCACAAACAAGCAAGAGCATAGGCTTCGCCAGTCAATGGGTGAGCAAACTCATACATGGGAATAGAGAATAACACAAATAGCAAATTGTTATTCCTCATTCATGGATATGCAAGCAGCACATTAGCACAATTTGTTCCTGCCGTTTATATTATGTTTTGGCCAAGATGGCGGGCTGAGAGGACGCTCTCTCTGTGAGCTCCCGTGATCCCGGAGCCCCTGCACCGTTCTGTAGCGCTGATCTCCCCTGGATCGAGCGGTAACGGCGCCTGGTGCAGTTGGGCACGCAGCGGCACTGCCCGAAGCCTCTTGTAGCCCCGCAAAAACAGCAGCGCAGCACCGGAAAGACCCCGGAGCGAGGGCCGGCGGGGTAGCCAGCGGAGACCCGGAGGGCCTGCGGCCGCTGCCCGCCGGAGCGCCAGAGACCGGCATCGGCGTCGCAGCGGAGACCTGCGGGACGGAAGTGAACCCAGCACGAACCACTGGCGAGACCCGGAGTCGGAGGCACTGAGCGGAACGTGCGGGGCTTCGGCCGGAGTGAGACGGGGGAGGAGCCGGCGAAAGGCCGCTGCGCCAGACAGGGGATCAGGCAGACCAGAAGGCCCGTGTCTGCGCGCCGGCCCCCGACCCCCCTTTCAGAAGCCCCATTTGGGGGGTGAGGACGAGTGTGTGCCAGGGAGCGCCTGTGGATGCCTCGACTGCCGGAGGCGCGACGATCGACCCCCGCCTTGGCCTGGCTCCCGAGTGGACTTCTCCACTAGGCCTGTGGCGCAGAGTCACCGCGCAAGCCCGCGGCCCCGACCGGAAGTAGGCCTTTGCTTGCTCGCCCTCCCCCTACGGAGCCGATGCCCAGCTGTTGAAGCGGGAGTTCCTCTGGTGCACCCCTTAAGGACGTAGGGCGCCCCTGAACTCCGCACTACAAAGCACGGTGATCGAAGTGGCCGGCAGAAGCCGAGAGGGGGGCTGACTCGTAACACCTCTCACTACCGTACTGTGGAGGGCGACCCTGATTCCAGTGGGAGTGGCGCTGCCTGAGTGTCGGCCTGGAGGAGAGGTTAGTGCCCTGAACACGCTGTGGTTCACCCGCGGAGAGGGGGAGGATTACTCTGCCGTCAACACCACAAGAACTCTACTCCTGTTCCACGACACAGTTGAGGCGACCTTCTACTGGCAGCGGACCACTATTGCCCCCCTTGCGTCGGCACTCTCGCTGTCCTGAGGGCCTGCTGGGTGGGGTGAGACTGAGAAACGATACCCGTGGGAGTGCCGCTGTGCCCGGACCTTGCAGGACATCTCGGCCCCTGACAACGCCACATCACGCAGACCTTTGTGGGTGTCGTCCCACTTGCTGCACATCCCCACCTCCACGATGTCAGGCAACAGAGGGGGTAAGAAAGGAGACCGCACCTTGCCGGAAATGCTAGGCAGGGGCGCCCCGAGACAGGATAGGGGTCAGCCTGCCCCGAGCCCTTCGAACAGCTCTCGAGGCGCGGAAGGGGGGGAACCTCCGGTAACCAGATCTTTCCTGGAGTAGCTATTCAGCTCCCTCAGGGAGGACTTCCAAACGCTGAAGCAGGAGGTGGCCGGAGAGGTCCGCGAGGTGAGGAGGGAGGTCGACTCCCTTGGAGAAAGAGTGGCCACTCCCGAGACGAGGAGATCGCGCACCTGCAGCAGGAGGTCCTGCGGCTCAGAGATCAACAGATCGATCTCCAGGCCCACGCTGAGGATCTCGAGAACAGGTCCAGACGCAACAACATTCGGGTCCGGGGCGTACCGTCTCAAGAAGAAGGTGAAGACACAGCCGCCTACCTGCGGGACCTGTTTCGCGAAATACTGGGCGAACCTGGAGACTTCCCTGTGAGAATTGATAGGGCGCATAGAGTGGGCCTGCCACAGAGGGCCTCGGCTCCACCCCCGGATATCCTGGCCTTCCTGCCGGACTTCCCTTTGAAGGAGCGGATTCTCCGCGAGGCACGTCAACAGCAGCCCCTGCGTTTCCGGGGTCACCAAGGGGCCCTGTTTCAAGACTTATCGGCGATCACGCTGCAGAAACGCAAGACATTCAAAATAGCCACGGATTTCCTGCGAGAATGACACGCAGTACTCCTGGGGCCACCCCTTCCGGCTCATTTTTCGTTGGAACGGGACTCTCCATCAGCTTCGGTCCCTCCAGAACACTTGCGGAGTGCTGGGAATCACCGCGACAGATGAAGACGCTCCCACGCCTCGCCGTCGACGCAGCACCAGGGATGGCTGGCAGACGCTCTGGAGGCGGCGATCCCTGCCTCCGCCCTCGCGACTCGCCCACTGTCCGTGCGGAAATGGACAGTGCAATACGGGAGGTGACCAGGGACACGTCGTCTGGTGATATGGCCTTGATGGCCTGAGCATACTCCGGGGGGAGATCGTTTTGGCCTCATCATCATTGCAGGTGCGAGGGTTCCGGGGATGGGGGGCGGCGGGAGGGCGTGTGTTGTGGCTGGACGTCCACTTAAATAACTTTCCACGGACTTGTCCATTACGGACCAGACTGGGACAATGATGTTCTTTGAATGGTTGGGTGTGAGGGAGGAGGGAGAGGGGGAGGGCTGGGGGGGTTTTGGGTTCGGAGGGTCGCAAGGAAGGGTGGGGGGAGGAGTGGAGTTGGGATGTTGGAGGGTAGTTCTAAGGGAGGGGGAGGGGGGGGTTCAGGGACCGTACTGTACTGTTGTTGCATTTGCTTTGACCTCACACCACTTTTTCATGTTGTTGACATTGGCGACGCCCCGCCAAGGCCGCGATTGGCACATTCAGCATTGCCCTTACCCTTACCGCTGATGGCCCTTAAGATTGTTACCCTTAATGTGAAAGGGCTGAATAACCCGATCAAGCGGAAGGCAGTGCTGTCCCTACTTGAAACCGCTCAGGCGGACATTTGTCTCCTGCAGGAGACCCACCTCCTAGCCAGAGACTGCCACAGGTTGCGGTCACCGAAATTCCGACACAGTTCTTCTCCTCCGGGGCTACTAAAACCGCAGGGGTGGCAATCTTGGTGTCTAGAAAGTTTAAGGGGGAGGTCCTGCATAAAGTGACTGAACAGAAAGGGAGGCTCCTAGCTTATAGGGTCAAGACGGGAGGTCTAGTGTTTACTATTGGCTCGATATATAGTCCCAATGACCACCAAGAACGGTTCCTGCACTCGGCTCTGGAGGACGTCGCAGCCACCCCAGATAGACACATAATTATTGGTGGGGACCTGAATATGGTCTTCGACTCGCCCTTAGATAGATTGGTGCAGCGACGCCTGCCAGCAGGGGAGATCTCGCAACTGAGCAAATCCCACATGAGAGATCTCGACTTGCACGATCTGTGGCGACGCCTCCACCCTACTGCCCGAGCCTACTCCTACTATTCGCACGCACATAAGACCTACGCGAGACTAGACCATCTCCTAGTGACGGGACCGGTCTATGAACTGGCCACGGCCTCTGATATGGGGGTTCTTTCACTGTCGGATCACGCCCCGGTAACGGGCACTTTCCGGCTACCGCTGGTGTCTCCCTAGCGAGGGGTCTGGCGCCTTCGGGACACCCTACTACATAAGCAATCTGTAGTGACACACATGCGGGACTCGATTTGCGAATATCGGCGGCACAATGATAATAGTGACACCACTCGAGCGACACAATGGGCCGCCTTGAAGGCGGTGCTCCGCGGCGAGTTTATTGCCGTCTCCTCGGCGGAGAATAGAGAACGGCAGCAAAAGAGGGACGAACTCACGTGCAAGGTGAGGGAGCTGGAACAGGTGCATCAGAGAACCGGGGCCCCCAGAGTCTGGAGGCAACTTAAAGCTGCCCGGAAACTCCTGTCTGCATTAGACATGGATAGAGCGGAATACGCGGCGTTGCGCCTGAGACTTGCGTATTACACCGGCGGAGATAGGTGCGGCCGGCTCCTGGCGAATAAGCTTCGTATAGCGCATCAAAAACATCGGGTGAAGGAGCTGTCGGTTTCCGACGGAGTGTCGGCCACAGAGGATAGCCAGATTGCGGACGGTTTCCGCCGATACTACGCCGACTTATATGCGAGCGCGCCCTCCTCGGCACAAGCCGAGGCTGACTACCTGGATTCGGTTGAGCTCCCCTCCCTTGCCCCAGAACAGGCAGAGCACCTGGAACGGGACATTCGGATCGAGGAGGTGATCACGGCCATTTCCCGACTCAAACATGGGAAGGCCCCAGGACCCGACGGATACACCCCGCTTTTCTATAAAACGTTCTGCCCAGAATTGGCGCTGACGCGTCTTTTCAACTTGTTCTCTGAGCCGGGGGCTATTCCTCCGGACCTACTCCAAGCGACGGTATCGGTCATCCCCAAGCCGGGAAAGGACGGGACTAAGTGCGGCTCCTACCGGCCGATCTCACTTTTGAACGTGGATTTCAAGCTGTACACCGGGATCCTAGCGGCGCGCCTGGCACCTCATCTACCGGGATTGGTGGATCCGGACCAGGCGGGGTTCATCCCCGGTAGACAAACAGTAGACAACACCAAGAGAGTGGTCCACATCCTAGAGAAGGCCTCCTGAATCCCCGGGGAGCGTATGCTTCTCTCGATTGATGCGGAGAAGGCTTTCGACCGAGTACACTGGCCCTATCTGGAGAGGGTACTATGCAAAATGGGCATGGGGGAGAAATTTCGCGCCCTGGTGTTCAACTGCTATAGATTTCCATCCGCAGTGGTGCGAGTGAATGGTTGCAGCTCCCAAAAATTTGCGATAGAGCGGGGCACCAGACAAGGGTGCCCGTTGTCACCACTACTCTTCGCTCTTTACATGGAGCCATTTGCCCAGAGGATTCACCAGAATCCAGATGCATCGGGTGTTCGGATGGGGAGGTATATCCACACCGTTAGCCTCTACGCGGATGACGTGATTCTGACGCTTGAGGAGCCGGGAAAGGCGCTCCCGGCTTGCGACGCCAAGCTGGAAACCTTCGCCGCGGTGGCGGGTTTCAAGATGAATATGGGGAAATCGGCGGCCCTTGACATCTCGCTGACCACCGCCACGAGACTCGAATTGCAGGGCCTCTTCCCCATGCGCTGGTCTAAGGACCTGGTGCCCTACCTGGGCATACTACTGGCGCCCTCTTTACCTGCCATGGTTACGGCCAACTACGCAGCCTTAGGCAGAAAAATTAAGGAGGAATTGACCCGCTGGAACAAGGGAACACTGTCCTTGCTGGGCAGAATAGCTGCAGTGAAGATGACCCTCTTGCCACAGGTACTATATCTATTTCAGGCCCTACCACTTCAACCCCCGAAGGGGTGGATTAGGCAGGCTCAGGCGGATATCGCACGCTTCGTCTGGCAGGGCCGCAAACCCAGACTCAAGAGAGCCTTGTCCACGTTGGCACCTGAGTCCGGGGGACTTGGCATACCGGATCTGCACAAATACTTTCAGGCGACGCAACTACGGTATCTGGTGGAGTGGAGCAGGTGGGAATCCGATAAGCACTGGTTATTCCAAGACCAAGCGGTGGCGGGCAGGACTCTGCAGGAGGTGCCCTTCCTACGCAGAGCTCACCGTCCCCCCAACCTCTACGCGTCCTTTATCACGCGAGTTCCGCTGCGAGTCTGGGACGCAGTGAATGCTAAGCAGGAGCTCACTACCTTCCCGTCACCGTTTACGCCACTGGTCGAGAACCCGGACTTCCATCCTGGGATGGAACCCGGAGCATTCGCGCACTGGCGGATGGCTAGATGCAGCGCGCTGTTTCACATGTATGGCCCGGATGGAGCCATATCATTCCGGGATCTCAGACGGGAATACCACCTGCCTGAGACCGAACGGATGCAGTATATGCAGGTGCGTCACTGGGCGCTTCAGCCGCAGGTACGTGATCTGGCAGACCGGAAGCTCACGCCTTACGAGAGGTGGTTGGCGACGCGCTCCTCGGACTCCAAACTCATCTCAGATCTCTATAGGCTCTTACAGCCCCCCCTTTCCATATCTACAATCCCGGGCGGGAGCGCTGGGAGAGGGAGTTGGGAAGGGCTCTGAGCCACATGGACTGGGACCACATTTCCTACCGGGCACGCCACTCCGCGTATCATGCCGGACTCACCGAAACGTTCACTAAGATATCCACCTACTGGTACTACACGCCGGAGAGGTTGCATGAAATGAATCATAACATTGTGAACACCTGTTGGAGAGATTGTGGCCAGATCGGCACGCTTACACATGTTCTATGGGATTGCCCTCTATTGAGTCCCTATTGGAAGGAGGTTTTGGATGAGATAGACCTATGCTTTGGTATTGAACTGCCTCGCTTCTCCGCCTATGACCTGCTGGGCTTGCCCAACGGCCTGATGTATCCTCTGAGGTCTAGAAAGGGTAGGCAGATAGCGATCGCCTTAGGCTCGGCGATCCAGAACATACTCATCTACTGGCGCACCACCACGCTCCCCACCACTATTGGTTGGTTGCATAGGCTGTGGCATGTCCTGGGTATGGAGAAGTTGTCCCTCACAGTGGCGGGGGAAGTGGATAAGTTTAAAGAGCTGTGGCTGCCGTTCCATACCTTACTACAATCAGAATTCAAAGAAATCACCTGTCCCCGGTATCTCCGTCTGCTACGGCTAACAACATTGGCGACCCCATCCACCTAATACGCCCGGGAGGATTGTCGGGTGGGAGGGGTGGGCACTTTGCAGAGATGATAGGGGAGGACGACTTTAGCACAGTACGGGGGTAAGGGGGGAAGGGGTTGCAGGGGGTGGGGTGGGAGGGGGGAGTTGGGGAAGGGGGTGTTGGTTCTTGAATTTGTCGTCACTGCATACGCACCTGGTACCATGTTCTGAGGGACGCTATAATAGCGGCGCCTAGTGCGCCGGTTGCGCCCCTGTGGCGGAAGCTTTGCACTACCTCTTTAGAGACGACTGTATTCATTTGTTTGTATTGTTTTCAATGATGAAAAAATACTTTAAACCTAAAATAATGCCAAAGAAAACTGCTGGCATATATAGTGACTTTGCAGAACACAGCACATTGGCCAGACTTCCCAACACAACCATCGCGATAACCTGCAGCTGAAAAGAGTTGCAGTTTTTATAGCTAACGGCAGATAAAACACCAATTCAACCCTCGAGCTGCTATCGTGTAAGCAATTTACACATTGCATGTTCTGATGTGATATAGTTGGAAAGAAAGTTACAAGACTACATCTTATAACTTCCATGCACTGCTGCTTCGCCATAGGGTGCATCAGAGCACTCATTTACAACAGTTCTAGTGCCTGGTGCCCAAAAGGGGCTTACAGCACGCTAATTCCACTGAACAGCGACAAGCCTCTGCATTTGCGGAGGGAGCCCCTTGCATCTCACAAAGGGCATAACCCCCCTCACTCATTAATATTAATGAGGCAGAACACAGATTGTGACCTCATGTGAAAACTAGCAAATGCGGGGATGGCGGCCCGGAGGGGACAGCGGGGTCCCAGCATTAACAGTGTGTCTGAATGGAGACCTCAAACCCCTAAGGAGAACGGGGTCACCATACAAGGGTCTGGCTTTGCCAACTTTGCCTGCAGGTGCTCGCGATTTCATGCTTAGCGCTTAAAAACACTACAAATAATGTGTGCATCACCTTACCATTCCCAGATGCAGCTCCTCGCTGAACCCATTGAGTCTTTAGTCCTTCCCTTCCTTCCCCACAAGCCCGGACACCATTCTGGGGTGCGGCCAACACTGCAGTCACACTTCCAGGGATTGAGGCCTACTTTATATGCATCCCTGGGGTAACAGTCACTTCACGCGACTCCCTGGGGTAGCAGTCACTTCACATGTCTCCCTAGGGTAGCAGTCACTTCAAATGACTCCCTGGGTTAGAAGTCACTTCACATGACTCCCTGGGTTAGCATTCACATCACATGACTCCCTGGGGTAGCAGTAACTTCATATGACTCCCTGGGTTAGCATCCACTTCACATGTCTCCCTAGGGTAGCAGTCACTTCAAATGACTCCCTGGGATAGCAGTCACTTCACATGACTCCCTGGGTTAGAAGTCACTTCACATGACTCCCTGGGGTAGCAGTCACTTCACATGTCTCCCTAGGGTAGTAGTCACTTCATATGACTCCCTGGGTTAGAAGTCACTTCACATGTCTCCCTGGGGTAGCAGTCACTTCACGCGACTCCCTGGGGTAGCAGTCACTTCACATGTCTCCCTAGGGTAGCAGTCACTTCAAATGACTCCCTGGGTTAGAAGTCACTTCACATGACTCCCTGGGTTAGCATTCACATCACATGACTCCCTGGGGTAGCAGTAACTTCATATGACTCCCTGGGTTAGCATTCACTTCACATGTCTCCCTAGGGTAGCAGTCACTTCACATGACTCCCTGGGATAGCAGTCACTTCACATGACTCCCTGGGTTAGAAGTCACTTCACATGACTCCCTGGGGTAGCAGTCACTTCACATGTCTCCCTAGGGTAGTAGTCACTTCATATGACTCCCTGGGTTAGAAGTCACTTCACATGACTCCCTGGGGTAGCAGTCACTTCACACGACTCACTGGGTTAGAAGTCACTTCACATGACTCCCTGGGGTAGCAGTCCCTTCACATGACTCCCTGGGTTAGAAGTCACTTCACATGACTCCCTGGGGTAGCAGTCACTTCACATGTCTCCCTAGGGTAGTAGTCACTTCATATGATTCCCCGGGGTACCATTCACTTCACATGTCTCCCTAGGGTAGCAGTCACTTCACATGACTCCCTGGGTTAGAAGTCACTGCACATGACTCCCTGGGGTAGCATTCACTTCACATGTCTCCCTAGGGTAGCAGTCACTTCACACGACTCCCTGGGTTAGAAGTCACTTCACATGACTCCCTGGGGTAGCAGTCACTTCACATGACTCCCTGGGTTAGAAGTCACTTCACATGACTCCCTGGGTTAGCATTCACTTCACATGTCTCCCTAGGGTAGCAGTCACTTCAGACGACTCCCTGGGTTAGAAGTCACTTCACATGACTCCCTGGGGTAGCAGTCACTTCACATGACTCCCTGGGTTAGAAGTCACTTCACATGACTCCCTGGGGTAGCAGTCACTTCACATGTCTCCCTAGGGTAGTAGTCACTTCATATGATTCCCCGGGTTACCATTCACTTCACATGTCTCCCTAGGGTAGCAGTCACTTCACATGACTCCCTGGGTTAGAAGTCACTTCACATGACTCCCTGGGGTAGCAGTCACTTCACATGACTCCCTGGGTTAGCATTCACTTCACATGTCTCCCTAGGGTAGCAGTCACTTCACATGACTCCCTGGGTTAGCATTCACTTCACATGTCTCCCTAGGGTAGCAGTCACTTCACATGACTCCCTGGGTTAGAAGTCACTTCACACGACTCCCTGGGGTAGCAGTCACTTCACATGTCTCCTTAGGGTAGCAGTCACTTCACATGACTCCCTGGGTTAGAAGTCACTTCACATGACTCCCTGGGGTAGCAGTCACTTCACATGTCTCCCTAGGGTAGCAGTCACTTCACATGACTCCCTGGGATCGAAGTCACTTCACATGACTCCCTGGGGTAGCAGTCACTTCACATGTCTCCCTAGGGTAGCAGTCACTTCACATGTCTCCCTAGGGTAGCAGTCACTTCACATGACTCCCTGGGTTAGAAGTCACTTCACATGTCTCCCTAGGGTAGCAGTCACTTCACATGACTCCCTGGGTTAGAAGTCACTTCACATGTCTCCCTAGGGTAGCAGTCACTTCGCATGACTCCCTGGGTTAGAAGTCACTTCACATGAATCCCTGGGGTAGCAGTCACTTCACATGTCTCCCTAGGGTAGCAGTCACTTCACATGACTCCCTGGATTAGAAGTCACTTCACATGACTCCCTGGGGTAGCAGTCCCGTCACATGACTCCCTGGGTTAGCATTCACTTCACATGACTCCCTGGGTTAGAAGTCACTTCACATGACTCCCTGGGTTAGAAGTCACTTCACATGACTCCCTGGGGTAGCAGTCACTTCACAGGTCTCCCTAGGGTAGCAGTCACTTCACATGACTCCCTGGGTTAGCAGTCACTTCACATGACTCCCTGGGTTAGAAGTCACTTCACATGACTCCCTGGGTTAGAAGTCACTTCACTTGACTCCCTGGGGTAGCAGTCACTTCACATGTCTCCCTAGGGTAGCAGTCACTTCACATGACTCCCTGGGTTAGAAGTCACTTCACATGACTCCCTGGGGTAGCAGTCACTTCACATGACTCCCTGGGGTAGCAGTCACTTCACATGACTCCCTGGGTTAGCATTCACTTCACATGTCTCCCTAGGGTAGCAGTCACTTCACATGACTCCCTGGGTTAGCATTCACTTCACATGTCTCCCTAGGGTAGCAGTCACTTCACATGACTCCCTGGGTTAGAAGTCACTTCACACGACTCCCTGGGGTAGCAGTCACTTCACATGTCTCCTTAGGGTAGCAGTCACTTCACATGACTCCCTGGGTTAGAAGTCACTTCACATGACTCCCTGGGGTAGCAGTCACTTCACATGTCTCCCTAGGGTAGCAGTCACTTCACATGACTCCCTGGGATCGAAGTCACTTCACATGACTCCCTGGGGTAGCAGTCACTTCACATGTCTCCCTAGGGTAGCAGTCACTTCACATGTCTCCCTAGGGTAGCAGTCACTTCACATGACTCCCTGGGTTAGAAGTCACTTCACATGTCTCCCTAGGGTAGCAGTCACTTCACATGACTCCCTGGGTTAGAAGTCACTTCACATGTCTCCCTAGGGTAGCAGTCACTTCGCATGACTCCCTGGGTTAGAAGTCACTTCACATGAATCCCTGGGGTAGCAGTCACTTCACATGTCTCCCTAGGGTAGCAGTCACTTCACATGACTCCCTGGATTAGAAGTCACTTCACATGACTCCCTGGGGTAGCAGTCCCGTCACATGACTCCCTGGGTTAGCATTCACTTCACATGACTCCCTGGGTTAGAAGTCACTTCACATGACTCCCTGGGTTAGAAGTCACTTCACATGACTCCCTGGGGTAGCAGTCACTTCACAGGTCTCCCTAGGGTAGCAGTCACTTCACATGACTCCCTGGGTTAGCAGTCACTTCACATGACTCCCTGGGTTAGAAGTCACTTCACATGACTCCCTGGGTTAGAAGTCACTTCACTTGACTCCCTGGGGTAGCAGTCACTTCACATGTCTCCCTAGGGTAGCAGTCACTTCACATGACTCCCTGGGTTAGAAGTCACTTCACATGACTCCCTGGGTTAGAAGTCACTTCACATGACTCCCTGGGTTAGCAGTCACTTCACATGACTCCCTGGGTTAGAAGTCACTTCACATGACTCCCTGGGGTAGCAGTCACTTCACATGACTCCCTGGGTTAGAAGTCACTTCACATGACTCCCTGGGGTAGCAGTCACTTCACATGTCTCCCTAGGGTAGCAGTCACTTCACATGACTCCCTGGGTTAGCAGTCACTTCACATGACTCCGTGGTGTAGCAGTCACTTCACATGACTCCCTGGGTTAGCATTCACTTCACATGTCTCCCTAGGGTAGCAGTCACTTCACATGACTCCCTGGGGTAGCAGTCACTTCACATGACTCCCTGGGGTAGCAGTCACTTCACATGACTCCCTGGGTTAGCATTCACTTCACATGTCTCCCTAGGGTAGCAGTCACTTCACATGACTCCCTGGGTTAGCATTCACTTCACATGTCTCCCTAGGGTAGCAGTCACTTCACATGACTCCCTGGGTTAGAAGTCACTTCACATGACTCCCTGGGGTAGCAGTCACTTCACATGTCTCCTTAGGGTAGCAGTCACTTCACATGACTCCCTGGGTTAGAAGTCACTTCACATGACTCCCTGGGGTAGCAGTCACTTCACATGTCTCCCTAGGGTAGCAGTCACTTCACATGACTCCCTGGGATCGAAGTCACTTCACATGACTCCCTGGGGTAGCAGTCACTTCACATGTCTCCCTAGGGTAGCAGTCACTTCACATGTCTCCCTATGGTAGCAGTCACTTCACATGACTCCCTGGGTTAGAAGTCACTTCACATGTCTCCCTAGGGTAGCAGTCACTTCACATGACTCCCTGGGTTAGAAGTCACTTCACATGTCTCCCTAGGGTAGCAGTCACTTTGCATGACTCCCTGGGTTAGAAGTCACTTCACATGAATCCCTGAGGTAGCAGTCACTTCACATGTCTCCCTAGGGTAGCAGTCACTTCACATGACTCCCTGGATTAGAAGTCACTTCACATGACTCCCTGGGGTAGCAGTCCCTTCACATGACTCCCTGGGTTAGCATTCACTTCACATGACTCCCTGGGTTAGAAGTCACTTCACATGACTCCCTGGGTTAGAAGTCACTTCACATGACTCCCTGGGGTAGCAGTCACTTCACAGGTCTCCCTAGGGTAGCAGTCACTTCACATGACTCCCTGGGTTAGCAGTCACTTCACATGACTCCCTGGGTTAGAAGTCACTTCACATGACTCCCTGGGGTAGCAGTCACTTCACATGACTCCCTGGGTTAGAAGTCACTTCACATGACTCCCTGGGGTAGCAGTCACTTCACATGTCTCCCTGGGGTATCAGTCACTTCACATGACTCCCTGGGTTAGCATTCACTTCACATGACTCCCTGGGTTAGAAGTCACTTCACATGACTCCCTGGGTTAGAAGTCACTTCACATGACTCCCTGGGGTAGCAGTCACTTCACATGTCTCCCTAGGGTAGCAGTCACTTCACATGACTCCCTGGGTTAGAAGTCACTTCACATGACTCCCTGGGTTAGAAGTCACTTCACATGACTCCCTGGGTTAGCAGTCACTTCACATGACTCCCTGGGTTAGAAGTCACTTCACATGACTCCCTGGGGTAGCAGTCACTTCACATGACTCCCTGGGTTAGAAGTCACTTCACATGACTCCCTGGGGTAGCAGTCACTTCACATGTCTCCCTAGGGTAGCAGTCACTTCACATGACTCCCTGGGTTAGCAGTCACTTCACATGACTCCGTGGTGTAGCAGTCACTTCACATGACTCCCTGGGTTAGCATTCACTTCACATGTCTCCCTAGGGTAGCAGTCACTTCACATGACTCCCTGGGTTAGAAGTCACTTTACATGTCTCCCTAGGGTAGCAGTCACTTCACATGACTCCCTGGGTTAGAAGTCACTTCACATGTCTCCCTAGGGGAGCAGTCACTTCACATGACTCCCTGGGTTAGAAGTCACTTCACATGTCTCCCTAGGGTAGCAGTCACTTCACATTACTCCCTGGGTTAGAAGTCACTTCACATGACTCCCTGGGGTAGCAGTCACTTCACATGACTCCCTGGGTTCGCATTCACTTCACATGTCTCCCTAGGGTAGCAGTCACTTCACATGACTCCCTGGGTTAGCATTCACTTCACATGTCTCCCTAGGGTAGCAGTCACTTCACATGACTCCCTCGGTTAGCATTCACTTCACATGTCTCCCTAGGTTAGCAGTCACTTCACATGACTCCCTGGGTTAGAAGTCACTTCACATGTCTCCCTAGGGTAGCAGTCACTTCACATGACTCCCTGGGTTAGAAGTCACTTTACATGACTCCCTGGGGTAGCAGTCACTTCACATGTCTCCCTAGGGTAGCAGTCACTTCACATGACTCCCTGGGTTAGAAGTCACTTCACATGACTCCCTGGGGTAGCAGTAACTTCATTTGACTCCCTGGGTTAGCATTCACTTCCTATGTCTCCCTAGGGTAGCAGTCACTTCACATGACTCCCTGGGATAGAAGTCACTTCACATGACTCCCTGGGGTAGCAGTCACTTCACATGACTCCCTGGGTTAGAAGTCACTTCACATGACTCCCTGGGGTAGCAGTCACTTCACATGTCTCCCTAGGGTAGCAGTCACTTCATATGACTCCCTGGGTTACCAATCACTTCACATGTCTCCCTAGGGTAGCAGTCCCTTCACATGACTCCCTGGGTTAGAAGTCACTTCACATGACTCCCTGGGGTAGCAGTCACTTCACATGACTCCCTGGGGTAGCAGTCACTTCACATGACTCCCTGGGTTAGCATTCACTTCACATGTCTCCCTAGGGTAGCAGTCACTTCACATGACTCCCTGGGTTAGCATTCACTTCACATGTCTCCCTGGGGTAGCAGTCACTTCACATGACTCCCTGGGGTAGCAGTCACTTCACATGACTCCCTGGGGTAGCAGTCACTTCACATGTCTCCTTAGGGTAGCAGTCACTTCACATGACTCCCTGGCTTAGAAGTCACTTCACATGACTCCCTGGGGTAGCAGTCACTTCACATGTCTCCCTAGGGTAGCAGTCACTTCACATGACTCCCTGGGTTAGAAGTCACTTCACATGACTCCCTGGGGTAGCAGTCACTTTACATGACTCCCTGGGGTAGCAGTCACTTCACATGTCTCCCCAGGGTAGCAGTCACTTTACATGACTTCCTGGGTTAGCATTCACTTCACCTGTCTGCCTAGGGTAGCAGTCACTTCACATGACTCCCTGGGTTAGAAGTCACTTCACATGACTCCCTGGGGTAGCAGTCACTTCACATGTCTCCCTAGGGTAGCAGTAACTTCACATGACTCCTTGGGTTAGAAGTCACTTTGCATGACTCCCTGGGGTAGCAGTCACTTCACATGTCTCCCTAGGGTAGCAGTCACTTCACATGACTCCCTGGGTTAGAAGTCACTTCACATGACTCCCTGGGGTAGCAGTCACTTCACATGACTCCCTGGATTAGCATTCACTTCACATGTCTCCCTAGGGTAGCAGTCACTTCACATGACTCCCTGCGTTAGCATTCACTTCACATGTCTCCATAGGGTAGCAGTCACTTCACATGACTCCCTGGGTTAGAAGTCACTTCACATGACTCCCTGGGGTAGCAGTCACTTCACATGACTCCCTGGGTTAGAAGTCACTTCACATGACTCCCTGGGGTAGCAGTCACTTCACATGTCTCCCTAGGGTAGCAGTCACTTCACATGACTTCCTGGGTTAGAAGTCACTTCACATGACTCCCTGGGGTAGCAGTCACTTTGTGGTTCTGAAAATCTGGACCCTGTTGTTATCCCGATATCGAGGTCCAATACCCGTGTCACAAAACATCAACATACCATGACGAATTTAGTATCGACGAACCGATAATGACTAGGACATCATCCCTATGCATTTGCGTCATGATCGGAGGTTGCCAACACCCCTAAATCATAGTTTCCGTTCCGACCCTTTAAACTCCATTTTGTAAGCAGCATCCATCTTGTACCTTGCCCTCATGATAAGTCAATTAAAGGTCGAGCTTGATCCAAAAGGACACGTCCACCTTCCCTGACTTCCCCCTGACCTGTCCCAACTGACTCCACTGCCTTCAGCCAGACCTGTTTGGGCAGCTCCTCGCCCAGTGGCCGAATACGATAGCATCAATGCATAACATTCCACAAACCATTCACTACATACAGACCATGCTTTCTGCAAACATGCACCTGTCCACGTTCCTTGTTTATGGCCAGTTTTATGACTAGGAGGTGCCCTTCTTTATTGAGGTTTCATCGATATCTGATGGGAGTTCCGGGCCTAACTGGGTAATCTATCAACGAACTGGACATCTAAAATGTGGGCTTGCTTACATGACTTCGCTCTTTGTATTATTGTAGTAATATGTGTATAGCCATATCATAAACTCAAGAATTCTTGCTCGAAGCTATTATTTTTGTATATAAGGAGAAGGCTGGTTCTGTAAAAACGAACAGTCTCCCGAGAACCTACTATCCGTGTGGTGTACTTCTGGGACACGTGTTACTTGGTAGCTACCAATAAAACTTGATCTTTGACTGCGACTAGAAGACTCCGTGTTTCTGTGGTCCGGAACAAGGGAGAACTCAGAGGTCTTCGGGTGTTATCCCCTGGCACCAACGGGTTCCTAAAAACCCGTTACCTCAGTTGGCGCCCAACTCGGGGCGATATCAAGCGGCGACGGTCCAAGCCAGATGTTCGTGAGGAGCTTCGTGTGAAAATTCCAGAGGACGGCCAGCCACTCCAGCGACCCCTGTATGTCGACGTGGTTCCGAAGGTCTTTGCTGCGAGGTTCCCCGCGTCCCGACGGCTACGAAGGACTGCTGCCCTGACTATCGCCTTGTTTTGGACCCAGTGATCCTTGGTAGAGCGAAACGATAGACGAGTCTTCTAGCGACGTTACAGATCTTCAAATACTTCAGTTAAGTATAAGTGGAGCGTCTCCCAGTCCTTAGTTTGTCCTTAGTTTTTGGTATCCTTGAGATACGCTTTGATTTGGTACTTGCAAGCCCCAAAGCCGAAGGACTCGTGTATTCACGAGAAGTATCGTAATAGATCATCCTTTGAAGTTTGAAGCTAGACTAGTGAGCGAAGATGCCTGGTTTTAGCAGACTTGGAAACTTGTTTTGTCTTGGTTGTAGTAAGGACTCCCGATTAGAGGATTCTTGTCCGGTTCCTCCAATTGGAACTCCAACATATGAGCTCTATGTAAAGCACGGCGTAGGTCCTATCACATATAATGAAGCATGGAGAAAATACACCCGCAAGGATGGTGTTTTAAAATGGCCCCAATATGGTAGTTTTGATCCAGAAATATTAGATCACCTAGAGGTCAAATTGTTCAAGAAGAAAGCCCGGCCGGCGATGTTTGACTCTTTTCGCTTATGGCGCAAAGAAGCCAAACAGAAAGAAATAAAATTAGCAAAAAAGAATAAAAGAGGAATGTCTTGGCTTGTCTTGTCTTGCAATGGCAGCTTGTACGCATACAGAGATAACGAGGAAGAGCAGGAAAGCGAACAAACACTTAGGAGAAAGAAACTAGCAGTAGATAAATGTTACCCGATGCTACCAAATAAGGGACAAGGTCAAGAGGAAACATCCGAGAAAGATCCATTAATGTCCCACTTATTAAATTCGCCACCACCCTATGCACAAAATGCCACAGCACCTCCGCAACCTTTAGTTGCACCTCTGGTAGCTGTTATACCGGCTCCTTCACAGCACCCACCAGCTGTTCTTCAGCTGGCTCCTGTTTCTCTGGTGCAGCCTCCTCAAGGCTCACCGATCACATCTACTTCTCCTACTGTTCCTTCTACAACTTCGCCTAGCGCACCTTCTATTTTCTCTGATACTCGTTCTACGAATGTTTCTGTTTCTGCTCTGCGTGACTCTGTTCTACCACCAGTTATTCCTCCACTTTCGCCTTCCGTCTGGCATAAAATGGCCAGCATTGTTACTAACTTTCCTTCACCACTTTTTCGGTCGCCTAAAACGACCCCTAATACGGAACGAAGACAATTACGAAGCCAAATGCCTGATTATCAGGAAAGGGAGTCATTGAATAAGTTAGCACGGAATTGGGCTATGGATACAGCGAGATATGATGTAGAGTCTGTCATGAACGTCTTCCGTCAATGGGATGAACCAACGCAAAGATACGTCTTTGAGCAGATGTGTGTTTTTCTGTGTGAGGATTTGGAAGATAATGGTCAGAAGAGCAACCAGCAAGAGTTGTGTAGTGTACGATTTAAATTTGGGGAGGGTATGATCGTAGGTCCCGATGTTGAAAAAGCAGTTGAGATATTATTATCACATCGAAGTACGGGTGGTAATTCTGGGTCATCATCTGAATGTGGTACATCTAGTAGGAAAAGAGCGAGACAGTACCCCATGAGAGAGGTTCCTCTGGTTTGGAGGGAAAGCGATGCAAATGCAGTACCGCCAATTCCGCCTCATTTCCAGCGTGTATGGGTACATGTCCCCTGGAAAAGATCCGAAGTTTTAGCACTCAAGCAGACACTACCCGATCCCCGTAAAAACCCGACTGGGTATTATAAGGAGTTGTCGCAAACTGCAAGCTCATGTATAATGAATTTAGCGGATATAGACATGTTGTTAGGGAACGTTGTTCTCCATCCTTTATGGAGTAAAATCCGTCATACGGATCATGACCAAGAATTAGGTGACTCGTGGGCGAACATTACAACTACAGATGCTAGACAAGTTGGTGGTTTTAAACCTGAGCCGTTAATAGCTGAACTTCCCGGTAGAATTATAGCGTACATGAAGACAATAATGCCTGAAGTACGCGTAAACTGGGACAAACTCTCTGCGTGCAAGCATAAGAAAGATGAGAATGTGTCTGACTTTTTCACGAGATTTGAGGAAACTTTCACCGACCATAGTGGTCAGGACATGGCTACCGAGGGTGGCCAAAGATTGTTCGTGGACAAATTTGTACATAATTTGCTTCCTGAACTGTGTACTAAACTAAAAGATTCAGAAAGTGCTTGGGCTGTCTCCACGTCAGCGCAGATTTTAGCAACAGCCCAGTACTATGAAAATAGGCGCAAAGACGAGCTAGATAAGGCAGACAAAAAGACGAAAGATTTAAAAACTAAAGTTCTTCTCCAGCAGGCCTATCCGCCCCGTATGGCTAGTCAGCCCAATTATCAGCAACAACAGCAGTATTCGAGAAACGCGCAAGGAAACGAGTTTCCCCATCAGCGTGTTCCGTATGGCCCGAATCAATGTGCGTATTGCAAGGAAGAGGGTCACTTCAAAAGTAATTGTCCGGCTCTTGCGCGACGCTTGAACGGTGTTTCAGGTGTAAGGGGAAGAGGTGTTCAACATGCCCCTAGAGGTAGGGGCCGTGGAAATTTCTCCCAGAACACAGCTTCTTTTCCGCCTCAGAATTCCATCAATAGCTTTGACCAACAGAATAATGCATCGTCTAAGTCAGCTCAGTACTATGCTGACGACTATTACACCGAACACGAAAATGAGGGTAACGATTGCTAGGACAGCCATGGACAAAGAGAGGGAGTTGTTTCAGTTCCAGTAGATCAGAATGGACCTTATGTCGAGGTAATTACATCAGGAGTGTCAGAGCCATTTCTGCTGGATACTGGTGCTACAAAAAGTTCTATTATGCACTCGAAACTTCCTGGCGCACCTTTGTCTGGCGAAATGAATGTCTCAGTAGGTTTCTCTGGCGCCCCTGTTAGAAATCCGATCTCTAGTCCTATATTACTTTCTGTTGGCCCATGCGAGTTGGAAGCACCCCTCATTCTTACGACAGGTTGCGGTGAAAATTTGTTAGGTTTGGATTTGCTAAAAAGGTTATATGCTCTATACTGTTCCCCCTTGGGAGTACAACTTACTTTAGGTAAGAAAGTCATTTCTCCAATGTATTTGTCAAAGGAAAATATTCCAACTGAATTGTCATCACTCCCTGATATACTTTGGGCTAATGGTTCTAATGATGTCGGTCGTTTGGAGATAGCACCGTATGTCATAACTTTGAAAGCCAACGTTAGGTTGCCACGTATTCCCCAATACAAAATATCTAGCGAATGCGAAAAGGCGTTGTTAACGATCGTTTATGATCTGATCGATAAAGATGTTATCGAAGAAACAACAGGTAACGTTTGTAACAGTCCAGTTTTGCCAGTCTTAAAACGTACTGATCCTTCACAGCCCCCTGTGTATAGGTTTGTGATTGACCTCAGAGAAGTAAATAAGGTAGTTATCCCACAGTTTCCAGTTGTCCCCGACATTACTGCTTTATTGACAATGGTTCCAGCTTCAGCAGCTTGGTTCTCGGTGATTGACCTGAAGAACGCTTTCTTCAGCATCCCGATTGCTGAAGAGAGTAGAGACCTTTTCGGCTTCAATTTAGGAGGACGAAGCTTCCGCTTCAAGTGCGCTCCTCAAGGCTACTGCAAAAGCCCATCAATATTCAGTCAGGCTCTGAAAACACAACTAGACACAATTGTGCTGCCAGATGGGTCAACTTTGATTCAGTACGTAGACGATCTGCTGATCGCTGCAGACACTGAAGAAATTTGCAAGCAAGCCACGTTGTCATTATTGCATCACTTATGTGACATGAAGCACAAAGTCTCTCTTTCCAAACTACAATTTTGTCGACAAGACGTAACCTACTTAGGTCACATCTTATCGAAGGAGGGAAGGAGACTGACACCAGAAAGAATACAGGCAATCGCAGAACTAAGTGCCCCAAGGACACAGAGAGAGGTTCGAGCCTTCTTGGGTATTACATCGTACTGTAGACAATGGATACCGAATTTCTCATTACTAGCTAAACCCTTGCTGACACTACTCTGTAAGGACACGCCCAATCCTATGCCCTGGTCTGAAGATTGTCAGACGAGTTTCCACGAGTTGCGTGATGCATTATGTTCGGCTCCTGTGTTGGGAAACCCCAACTACAGTAAGCCTTTTACATTATATGTCCACGAAAAGGAAGGTTGTGCATTATCAGTCTTAACGCAATACTTTGGGGACAAACAGCGCCCATGCGCGTATTTTTCGGCAACTCTAGATCCTGTGGCTAAAGCCCTTCCAAGTTGTCTGAGAGCAACCGCCGCAGCAGCTGTCTGCATTCGACAGTCTGCTGGATTAGTCATGAATAATACTCTGATCGTTATGGTTCCGCATGCAGTAGACATTTTGCTAAATAGGACAAAGACACAACACCTCACTAGCGCTCGACTATCCAGTTACGAACTTACACTGCTAGCAAGTCACATCCACATAAAGAGGTGTGATACACTCAACCCCGCTACGCTACTTCCCAACCCGACAGAAACAGACACAGACAAAATTGATAACCATGACTGCTGCTTTAGGACAGAAGATGAGACAAAAGGGAGAGTAGACTTACAGGACACTCCCCTTCCCGAATGCAATGATACTTTATGGGTTGATGGTTCATGCTTCAAGTTGCCGAATGGTGATACGACTACAGCATATGCCGTAACGACATTACACACCATTATAGAGACCGCGCGTATTTCCCACAATTCTGCACAAGCCGCAGAACTTATTGCACTCACCAGAGCATGTGTGTTGGCGAAAGGAAAGCGAGTGAATGTGTACACTGACAGCCAATACGCCTTTGGTGTGGCTCACAGTTTTGGGAGATTGTGGCGTGAACGTGGGTTCTTTACGTCACATGGTGCAAAGATACAACATGGTCAGCTAGTTAATGAGCTCCTTGAGTCACTGACCTTGCCACTACAAGTTGCCATCATAAAATGCAGTGCACACAAAAAGATTCAGGATGATGTTGGCCGCGGGAATGCATTTGCAGACGAGGTTGCGAAAGAAACTGCAAGGAACACAATGAGTCGAATGTATGTTGTGGGTCCCGCTAGATGGATTGCTGATGTGGGAATGTGTGAGGACACCATTGACAGCGTGAAATCGATACAAGCCGAGGCCACTGAGAACGAAGTGAATGAATGGAGAGAAAGCACAGGTAGATTAGATGCTAATGGTTGTTGGGTCGAACTATCAGAACACCAGCGATGGCTATTACCTAATGCATACGTACTTGCAGTAGTAACGATGGCTCACGGAATTGCGCACATCAGTTCGAAAGGAATATGTAAACTATTGGCCCCAGTATGGCAGAATAGTAATATCCTAAAATATGCAGAGAATGTGGTCAGAAACTGTATGGTGTGTTTGAAGTACAATCCCGGTAGGGGAACACCAACTCCAGCTGGTCATTTTGCGCCTCCAATGTACCCGTTCGAGGTTTTGCAGCTCGATTTCATCCACATGGAGAGGTGCAACAATCTGAAGTATGTGCTTGTTGTTGTTTGCGCCTTCTCCAGGTGGGTGGAAGCGTACCCCCTTAAGGACAATACCGCCTTGTCAACTGCCAAAGCCCTTGTCAAAGAGTTCTTCCCGAGGTTTGGTATGCCTAGAATTGTCTGGAGTGATAATGGAAGTGAATTCGTAGGATGCGTGATGAAGCGAGTGTGTGAGTGTCTAGGCATACACCAAAAATTCCACGCTGCAAATCACCCCCAATCAGCTGGATTAGTAGAGTGCCACAATGGCACTTTAAAACTCAAACTAGCCAAGATCCAAGCCAGTACAGGTCTTAAATGGCCCGACGCCTTGCCTCTAGCACTCTTGTCAACCAGAATGACTGTGCATTCCAGATTAGGACTTAGCCCCCACGAGATAGTGTTTGGCCGCCCAGCCAACGTCTGGGGCGTGCCAAGACCAAAGAAACTCAGTGAAATAGAACACCCCGTACTGCTTGACTATTTGTGCGAATTGACAACTAAATTGCGTGTTTTACACCAACAGGTTCACAGTTCCTCTCCGCCAGCCTCTGACGATCCAGGCCACCTCATCGAACCCGGCACGTGGGTCCTGGTGCGGAACTTCCAGCGCACCAACAACGAACAACCGAGGTGGACCGGACCGCACCTGGTACTTCTTTCCACGAGATCTGCCGTTCGGGTGGAAGGCAAAAAGAACTGGGTACATGGGACCCATTGTAAACGGGTCCCTCTACCCCTTCCTTACGACCGGTGGGTCAATAAAGGACTTGCCGACTCCGAGACAGAATCCGTACCTCGCTTCATCCCTTTCAGCGATGCACGTTTGAAAGAAACTAGTACCGAAAAGGAGAGTGATCATATTTTACAAGGACTTGTGTCACCGTCTATGCAATTGGACACTACCGAACCCGAGACATTGTTTGAAGACCACACCGTACCTGGGAAACGACGGTACAACCTAAGGTCTAGACAAAGAGACTAATAAAAATGCAAACTAATGTGAATTTCTTTTCCCCTAAGATCTATTTTTGATTTTTCAGCTCTCTCGTCCCAGGGAACTTGCTCATTTTTGATTTTCGAACCGCCATCCGGTTCTGCTGCTAGGGTCGTGGTTGAAGTCTGGGGAGTGCAACTGGGGAAGTTTTAGGCCCACGGTTCTGGTTGGTCCATGGGAGTTACCCCGGACTGAACAGAGCGCGCTCCCTGGCAGAATCAATCTACCACCGCGGGCAGCAACTAGAGGATGGAGTTTCCTAGGGTAGAGAGACCTATCAGACTCACGAACTTTGAAAAACAGTTATGCACGATACTGTCCAAAAGAAGATTCCTGATAATATGTGTTTTAATGTCATGTAGCATAGTTGCGTTTTTGACTGGTTATACTCTATTCGTATTTAAAGTTACCTTTTTGAATGACACCCAGCCACCACCTCCTCCTACTATTTCTCCACACTACTTTCACCCTCTACCTGAACACGAGTCTGCACGAAGACTCGAATTTGTAAATAACTCTTTCATTCAACTTCTACACCAACACCAGTCCATAATGAACACCTCGAACTGTTGGATATGCGGACTCATGCCACACACAACCGATAAGGGGATCCCATACTTCATTCTGCCATTCAGTTATTATGGCTCTCTGTGGGCTTTCCAGACCATGTTCCTATTCGCCCTAGAACCATACCCGACCCGTTCCACTGAGAGCGATTCCAGTAACAAGGCACTAATTGCAGGGATAAGAAATATGAGTAGGGATATCGACACATATCTGACAATCCCCAAAGATGAACTCAGTCCCTACACCCGTTGGAACGTGACCAAACATGGGGTTTACCTGATCAAGAGCCAGGCAGCAAAGAAATGCCGCCCAGTTTGGGTAGTGCCCCACCGAGGTCATTTATGTTTACAGGGTATTGGTAGGGATCCCACGGCACAGTTAGGAAAGAGCATTTGCACAGAAACATATGTGTTCGCTTCCCGAACTTCCCCTATACTCTTAGCAGCCAAAGGCACGTATTTCGTCTGCCACGACCAAGCCTACACGTGGTTGCCCCCTGACTTCTCAGGTACATGTTTCATCTCATTTCTGCTGCCTCCCACCTACACGGCCAGAGCAGATTACCATCGGACAAGGACAGCTAGGGGTGTCGTGAGTAAAGACGACACCGCAAGTCAGGAATTCGCTGACTTTGCAAAGGGTTTTCTGCCATTTTGGGGGCCTGTGGTGAACAGCAGGAATATTCGTCAGTTAGCAAGGATAGTTGAATCCGCCGTGATTGGAACGGCCGGAGCCCTTGGCAATTTGACAACCGAGCTTCAGTCGGATCGACTTATGACCCTTCAGAACCGAGTTGCCCTAGATATCATACTCGCCGATCGTGGTGGTGTGTGTAGAGTCATCCAATCCAGTTGTTGTATATTCATCCCTGATAATGCGCCGACAGTGTACCAGGCCATCTCTAAACTACATGAAATATCTGGTTCCCTTCACGTTGAGAAAGGGGATTGGTCCTTGCTGGGGTGGTTCTGAGAACTGATCACCGGCTGGGGATGGAAAACACTGATCTTCATTGGGATGATCTTAGCACTTCTGTTTATGTTCTGCCTATGTGTACAGTGCGCTCCTGCACTATGTGGCCTCTGTGCTACTTCGTGTGTACGGAAGCCTGTGTCAAGGGACGAACGGAGTAACAGAATGATGCTACAGCAGCATCTCCACGAATTTCTCCATACCGATTTTGACTCAGATTAATGTGAGTTATTGCCTTACATAAGGGCAAAAGGAGGGTCTGTGGTTCTGAAAATCTGGACCCTGTTGTTATCCCGATATCGAGGTCCAATACCCGTGTCACAAAACATCAACATACCATGACGAATTTAGTATCGACGAACCGATAATGACTAGGACATCATCCCTATGCATTTGCGTCATGATCGGAGGTTGCCAACACCCCTAAATCATAGTTTCCGTTCCGACCCTTTAAACTCCATTTTGTAAGCAGCATCCATCTTGTACCTTGCCCTCATGATAAGTCAATTAAAGGTCGAGCTTCATCCAAAAGGACACGTCCACCTTCCCTGACTTCCCCCTGACCTGTCCCAACTGACTCCACTGCCTTCAGCCAGACCTGTTTGGGCAGCTCCTCGCCCAGTGGCCGAATACGATAGCATCAATGCATAACATTCCACAAACCATTCACTACATACAGACCATGCTTTCTGCAAACATGCACCTGTCCACGTTCCTTGTTTATGGCCAGTTTTATGACTAGGAGGTGCCCTTCTTTATTGAGGTTTCATCGATATCTGATGGGAGTTCCGGGCCTAACTGGGTAATCTATCAACGAACTGGACATCTAAAATGTGGGCTTGCTTACATGACTTCGCTCTTTGTATTATTGTAGAAATATGTGTATAGCCATATCATAAACTCAAGAATTCTTGCTCGAAGCTATTATTTTTGTATATAAGGAGAAGGCTGGTTCTGTAAAAACGAACAGTCTCCCGAGAACCTACTATCCGTGTGGTGTACTTCTGGGACACGTGTTACTTGGTAGCTACCAATAAAACTTGATCTTTGACTGCGACTAGAAGACTCCGTGTTTCTGTGGTCCGGAACAAGGGAGAACTCAGAGGTCTTCGGGTGTTATCCCCTGGCACCAACGGGTTCCTAAAAACCCGTTACCTCAACTTCACATGTCTCCCTAGGGTAGCAGTCACTTCACCTGACTCCCTGGGTTAGAAGTCACTTCACATGACTCCCTGGGGTAGCAGTCACTTCACATGTCTCCCTAGGGTAGCAGTCACTTCACATGACTCCCTAGGTTAGAAGTCACTTCACATGACTCCCTGGGGTAGCAGTCACTTCACATGACTCCCTGGGTTAGAAGTCACTTCACATGACTCCCTGGGGTAGCAGTCACTTCACATGTCTCCCTGGAGTAGCAGTCACTTCACATGTCTCCCTAGGGTAGCAGTCACTTCACATGACTACCTGGTATAGCAGTCACTTCACATGACTCCCTGGGGTAGCAGTCACTTCACATGACTCCCTTGGGTAGCAGTCACTTCACATGACTCCCTGGGGTAGCAGTCACTTCACATGTCTCCCTAGGGTAGCAGTCACTTCACATGACTCCCTGGGGTAGCAGTCACTTCACATGACTCCCTGGGGTAGCAGTCACTTCACATGACTCCCTGGAGTAGCAGTCACTTCACATGTCTCCCTAGGGAAGCAGTCACTTCACATGACTCCCTGGGATAGCAGTCACTTCACATGACTCCCTGGGGTAGCAGTCACTTCACATGACTCCCTGGGGTAGCACTCAATTCACATGACTCACTGGGGTAGCAGTCACTTCACATGACTCCCTAGGGTAGCAGTCACTTCACATGACTCTCTAGGGCAGCAGTTACTTCACATGCATCCCAGGGGTAGCAGTCACTTCTCCTGCATCCACAGGGCAGCAGTCACTTCACACGACTCCCTGGGTTAGCAGTCACTTCACATGACTCCCTGGGTTAGCAGTCACTTCACATGACTCCCTAGGGTAGCAGTCACTTCACATGACTCTCTGGGGTAGCAGTCACTTCTCCTGCATCCACAGGGCAGCAGTCACTTCACATGACTCCCTGGGTTAGCAGTCACTTCACATGTCTCCCTAGGGTAGCAGTCACTTCACATGACTCCCTGGAGTAGCAGTCATTTCACATGACTCCCTAGGGTAGCAGTCACTTCACATGACTCCCTGGGGTAGCAGTCACTTCACATGACTTCCTAGGGTAGCAGTCACATCACATGACTCCCTGGGGTAGCAGTCACTTCACATGACTCCCTGGGGTAGCAGTCACTTCACATGACTCCCTAGGGTAGCAGTCACTTCACATGACTCTCTGGGGTAGCAGTTACGTCACATGCATCCCAGGGGTAGCAGTCACTTCTCCTGCATCCACAGGGCAGCAGTCACTTCACATGACTCCCTGGGTTAGCAGTCACTTCACATGTCTCCCTAGGGTAGCAGTCACTTCACATGACTCCCTGGGGTAGCAGTCATTTCACATGACTCCCTAGGGTAGCAGTCACTTCACATACATCCCGTGGGCAGCAGTCACTTCACATGCATCCCCAGGGTAGCACTCACTTCATGCATCCCAAGGGTAGCAGCGACTTCACATGACTCCATGGGGTAGCAGTCACTTCACATGACTGCCTGGGATAGCAGTCACATCACACGACTCACTGGGGTAGCTGTCACTTCACACGACTCCCTAGGGTAGCAGTCACTTCTCCTGCATCCACAGTGCAGCAGTCACTTCAAATGACTCCCTGGGTTAGCAGTCACTTCACATGACTCCCTGGGGTAGCAGTCACTTGGGGTAGCATTCACTTCACATGACTCCCTGGGATAGCAGTCACTTCACACAACTCTCTGGGGTTGCAGTCACTTCTCATGCATCCACTGGGCAGCAGTCACTTCAAATGACTCCCTGGGTTAGCAGTCACTTCACATGACTCCCTGGGGTAGCAGTCACTTGGGGTAGCAGTCACTTCACATGACTCCCTGGGATAGCAGTCACTTCACACAACTCTCTGGGGTTGCAGTCACTTCTCATGCATCCACTGGGCAGCAGTCACTTTAAATGTATACACATGGCAGCAGTCACTTAAAATGGCTCCCGGAGGTAGCAGTTACTTCACATGCATACCGGGTTAACAGTCACTTCACATGCATCCCGGGGTAGTAGTCACTTCAACGGCATCCACGGGGCAGCAGTCACTTCACAGCCATACACAGGGTAGCAGTCACTTCATGCAAATCTGGGGTGGCAGTCACTTGACATGCATGCCCCGGGTATCAGTCAGTTCACATGACTCCATGGTGTAGCAGTCACTTCACATGCATCCTTGGGTAGCAGTCACTTCACATGCATCCTTGGGTAGCAGTCACTTCACATGCATCCCCGGGGTAGCAGTCACTTCACATTCATCCCCGGGTAGCAGTCACTTCACCTGCATCCACGGGGCAGCAGTCTCTTCACATGCATACACAGGGCAGCAGGCACTTCATGCATCCCAGGAGTAACAGTCACTTCACATGCATCCCCAGGGTAGCAGTCACTTCGCATGCATCCCGGGCTAGCACTCACTTCACATGCATCCCCGGAGTAGCACTCACTTCATGCATCCCAAGGGTAGCAGCGACTTCACATGACTCCCTGGGGTAGCAGTCACTTCACGTGCATCAACGGGGGAGCAGGCACTTTACATGCATCCACGGGGGAGCAGGCACTTCACATGCATCCCCAGGGTATCAATCACATCACATGCATCCCTGGGGTAGCAGTCACTTCACATGACTCCCTGGGATAGCAGTCACTCATGCATCCCCGGGGTAGCAGTCACTTCACCTCCATATCTGGGATAGAAGTCACTTCACATGCATACACATGGTAGCAGTCACTTCATGCATATCTGGGGTAGCAGTCACTTGACATGCATGCCCGGGGTAGCAGTCCCTTCACATGACTCCCTGGGGTAGCAGTCACTTCACGTGCATCAACGGGGGAGCAGGCACTTTACATGCATCCACGGGGGAGCAGGCACTTCACATGCATCCCCAGGGTATTAATCACATCACATGCATCCCTGGGGTAGCAGTCACTTCACATGACTCCCTGGGATAGCAGTCACTCATGCATCCCCGGGGTAGCAGTCACTTCACCTCCATATCTGGGATAGAAGTCACTTCACATGCATACACATGGTAGCAGTCACTTCATGCATATCTGGGGTAGCAGTCACTTGACATGCATGCCCGGGGTAGCAGTCCCTTCACATGACACCCTGGTGTAGCAGTCACTTCACATGCATCCTGGGGTAGCAGTCACTTCACATGCATCCCCTGGGTAGCAGTCACTTCACCTGCATCACCGGGGTAGCAGTCACTTCACCTGCATCCACGGGGCAGCAGTCTCTTCACATGCATACACAGGGCAGCAGGCATTTCATGCATCCCAGGCGTAACAGTCACTTCACATGCATCTCCAGGGTAGCAGTCACTTCACACGCATCCCGGGGTAGCACTCACTTCACATGCATCCCAAGGGTAGCAGCGACTTCACATGACTCCGTGGGGTAGCAGTCACTTTAGATGCATCCACGGGGGAGCAGGCACTTCACATGCATCCCCAGGGTATCAATCACATCACATGCATCCCTGGGGTAGCAGTCACATCACATGACTCCCTGGGATAGCAGTCACTTCACATAAAACCACGGGGTAGTAGTCACTTCATGCATCCCCGGGGTAGCAGTCACTTCACATGTATCCCCGGGGTAGCAGTCACTTCACCTCCATATCTGGGATAGAAGTCACTTCACATGCATACACAGGGTAGCAGTCACTTCATGCATATCTGGGGTAGCAGTCACTTGACATGCATGCCCGGGGTAGCAGTCCCTTCACATGACTCCCAAGGGAAGCAGTCACTTCACCTCCATCTCTGGGATAGAAGTCACCTCACATGCATCCTAGGGGTAGCAGTCACTTCACTTGCATCCCCATGGAGCAGTCACTTCACATGCATCCCTGGGGTAGAAGTCACATCACACGACTCACTGGGGTAGCTGTCACTTCACACGACTCCCTAGGGTAGCAGTCACTTCTCCTGCATCCACAGTGCAGCAGTCACTTCAAATGACTCCCTGGGTTAGCAGTCACTTCACATGACTCCCTGGGGTAGCAGTCACTTGGGGTAGCATTCACTTCACATGACTCCCTGGGATAGCAGTCACTTCACACAACTCTCTGGGGTTGCAGTCACTTCTCATGCATCCACTGGGCAGCAGTCACTTCAAATGACTCCCTGGGTTAGCAGTCACTTCACATGACTCCCTGGGGTAGCAGTCACTTGGGGTAGCAGTCACTTCACATGACTCCCTGGGATAGCAGTCACTTCACACAACTCTCTGGGGTTGCAGTCACTTCTCATGCATCCACTGGGCAGCAGTCACTTTAAATGTATACACATGGCAGCAGTCACTTAAAATGGCTCCCGGAGGTAGCAGTTACTTCACATGCATACCGGGGTAACAGTCACTTCACATGCATCCCGGGGTAGTAGTCACTTCAACGGCATCCACGGGGCAGCAGTCACTTCACAGCCATACACAGGGTAGCAGTCACTTCATGCAAATCTGGGGTGGCAGTCACTTGACATGCATGCCCCGGGTATCAGTCAGTTCACATGACTCCATGGTGTAGCAGTCACTTCACATGCATCCTTGGGTAGCAGTCACTTCACATGCATCCTTGGGTAGCAGTCACTTCACATGCATCCCCGGGGTAGCAGTCACTTCACATTCATCCCCGGGTAGCAGTCACTTCACCTGCATCCACGGGGCAGCAGTCTCTTCACATGCATACACAGGGCAGCAGGCACTTCATGCATCCCAGGAGTAACAGTCACTTCACATGCATCCCCAGGGTAGCAGTCACTTCACATGCATCCCGGGCTAGCACTCACTTCACATGCATCCCCGGGCTAGCACTCACTTCACATGCATCCCCGGAGTAGCACTCACTTCATGCATCCCAAGGGTAGCAGCGACTTCACATGACTCCCTGGGGTAGCAGTCACTTCACGTGCATCAACGGGGGAGCAGGCACTTTACATGCATCCACGGGGGAGCAGGCACTTCACATGCATCCCCAGGGTATCAATCACATCACATGCATCCCTGGGGTAGCAGTCACTTCACATGACTCCCTGGGATAGCAGTCACTCATGCATCCCCGGGGTAGCAGTCACTTCACCTCCATATCTGGGATAGAAGTCACTTCACATGCATACACATGGTAGCAGTCACTTCATGCATATCTGGGGTAGCAGTCACTTGACATGCATGCCCGGGGTAGCAGTCCCTTCACATGACACCCTGGTGTAGCAGTCACTTCACATGCATCCTGGGGTAGCAGTCACTTCACCTGCATCACCGGGGTAGCAGTCACTTCACCTGCATCCACGGGGCAGCAGTCTCTTCACATGCATACACAGGGCAGCAGGCACTTCATGCATCCCAGGGGTAACAGTCACTTCACATGCATCTCCAGGGTAGCAGTCACTTCACACGCATCCCGGGGTAGCACTCACTTCACATGCATCCCAAGGGTAGCAGCGACTTCACATGACTCCGTGGGGTAGCAGTCACTTTAGATGCATCCACGGGGGAGCAGGCACTTCACATGCATCCCCAGGGTATCAATCACATCACATGCATCCCTGGGGTAGCAGTCACATCACATGACTCCCTGGGATAGCAGTCACTTCACATAAAACCACGGGGTAGTAGTCACTTCATGCATCCCCGGGGTAGCAGTCACTTCACATGTATCCCCGGGGTAGCAGTCACTTCACCTCCATATCTGGGATAGAAGTCACTTCACATGCATACACAGGGTAGCAGTCACTTCATGCATATCTGGGGTAGCAGTCACTTGACATGCATGCCCGGGGTAGCAGTCCCTTCACATGACTCCCAAGGGAAGCAGTCACTTCACCTCCATCTCTGGGATAGAAGTCACCTCACATGCATCCTAGGGGTAGCAGTCACTTCACTTGCATCCCCATGGAGCAGTCACTTCACATGCATCCCTGGGGTAGAAGTCTCTTCACATGCATCCCAGGGGTAGAAGTCTCTTCACATGCATCCCAGGGATAGCAATCACTTTACCCGCATCCCTGGGGTAGCAGTCACTTCATGCATCTCCAGGATATCAGTCACTTCACGTACATCTCTGGCATAGCAGTCACTTCACATGCATCCACGGGGTATCAATCACATCACATGCAACCCTGGGGTAGCAGTCACATCACATGACTCCCTGGGATAGCAGTCACTTCACATAAAACCACGGGGTAGCAGTCACTTCATGCATCCCCGGGGTAGCAGTCACTTCACATGTATCCCGGGGTAGCAGTCACTTCACCTCCATATCTGGGATAGAAGTCACTTCACATGCATACACAGGGTAGCAGTCACTTCATGCATATCTGGGGTAGCAGTCACTTGACATGCATGCCCGGGGTAGCAGTCCCTTCACATGACTCCCAAGGGAAGCAGTCACTTCACCTCCATCTCTGGGATAGAAGTCACCTCACATGTATCCTAGGGGTAGCAGTCACTTCACTTGCATCCCCATGGAGCAGTCACTTCACATGCATCCCTGGGGTAGAAGTCTCTTCACATGCATCCCAGGGGTAGAAGTCTCTTCACATGCATCCCAGGGATAGCAATCACTTTACCCGCATCCCTGGGGTAGCAGTCACTTCATGCATCTCCAGGATATCAGTCACTTCACGTACATCTCTGGCATAGCAGTCACTTCACATGCATCCACGGGGTATCAATCACATCACATGCAACCCTGGGGTAGCAGTCACATCACATGACTCCCTGGGATAGCAGTCACTTCACATAAAACCACGGGGTAGCAGTCACTTCATGCATCCCCGGGGTAGCAGTCACTTCACATGTATCCCGGGGTAGCAGTCACTTCACCTCCATATCTGGGATAGAAGTCACTTCACATGCATACACAGGGTAGCAGTCACTTCATGCATATCTGGGGTAGCAGTCACTTGACATGCATGCCCGGGGTAGCAGTCCCTTCCCATGACTCCCAAGGGAAGCAGTCACTTCACCTCCATCTCTGGGATAGAAGTCACCTCACATGCATCCCAGGGGTAGAAGTCTCTTCACATGCATCCCAGGGGTAGAAGTCTCTTCACATGCATCCCAGGGATAGCAATCACTTTACCCGCATCCCTGGGGTAGCAGTCACTTCATGCATCTCCAGGATATCAGTCACATCACATACATCTCTGGCATAGCAGTCACTTCACATGCATCCACGGGGTATCAATCACTTCACATGCATCCCCAGGGTAGCAGTCACTTCACATAAAACCACGGGGTAGCAGTCACTTCATGCATCTCCGGTGTAGCAGTCACTTCACATGACTCCCTGGGGTAGCAGTCACTTCACTTGTATCCCAGGGTAGCAGTCACTTCACATGTATCTCAGGGTACCAGTCACTTCAATTGCATCCCCGTGGTAGCAGTCATTTCACATTAATCCACAGGGTAGCAGTCACTCCCTTTTATCCCCGGGGTAGCAGTCACTTCACAAGCATCTCCAGAGTAGCACTCATTTCACATGTATCCCGGGGTAGCAGTAATTTCAGATGCATCCTGGGGTAGCATTCACTTCACATGCATCCCCACGGTAGCAGTCACTTCACTTGCATCCCCAGGGTAGCAGTTAATTCATGCATCCTGAGGATAGCAGTCACTTCACCTACATCCCCAGGGTAGCAGTCCCTTCCCATGCATCCCCGGGGAAGCAGTCACTTCACATATATCCAAGGGGTAGCAGTCACTTCACATGACTCCTTGGGGTAGCAGTCACTTCACTTGTATCCCCGGGGTAGCAGTCACTTCACATGCACCCCGGGGTAGCAGTCACTTCACATTAATCCTCGGGGTAGCAGTCACACACTTGTATCCCTGGGGTAGCAGTCACTTAACATGCATCCCAGTGTAGCAGTCACTTCACATGCATTCCCAGGGTAGCACTCACTTCACATGTATCCCGGGGTAGCAGTCACTTTACATGCATCCCTGGGGTAGCAGTCACTTCACCTCCATCTCCGGGATATAAGTCACTTTACATGCATACACAGGGTAGCAGTCACTTCATACATATCTGGGGTAGCAGTCACTTGACATGCATGCCCTGGGTAACAGTCACCTCACATGCATCCCAGGGATAGCAGTCACTTCACATGCATCCCAGGGATAGCAATCACTTTACCTGCATCCCCGGGGTAGCAGTCACTTCATGCATCTCCGGGATAGCAGTCACTTCACATGAATCTACAGGGTAGCAGTCACACCATGCATCTCTGGGGTAGCGTTCACTTCACATGGATCCTAGGGGTAGCAGTCACTTCACATGCATCCACGGGGTATCAACCACTTCACATGCATCCCTGGGGTAGCAATCACGTCACATGCATCCCCAGGGTAGCAGTCACTTCACATGAATCCACCGGGTAGCAGTCACTTAATGCATCTCCGGTGTAGCAGTCACTTCACATGACTCCCTGGGGTAACAGTAACTTCACCTACATCCCCGGGATAGTGGTCACTTCACTTGCATCCCGTGGCAGCAGTCACTTCACTTGAATCCCCAGGGTAGCAGTCACTTCACTTGCATCCCCAGGATAGCAGTCACTTCCCATGCATCCCAGGGGTAGCAGTCACTTCCCATGCATCCTCGGGGTAGCAGTCACTTCCCATGCATCCCAGTGGTAGCAGTCACTTCACATGCATCCCGGGGTAGCAGTCACTTCCCATCAACTCAGGATGGGCCAGATGGCACTGTTCTTGCATGGTTTAGGTCCTTCCTCCAGAATCGCTCACAGAGTCCTGATCAACGGCAACCTGTCCGCTCCCTCTCCGATCACGGTTGGAGTCCCTCAAGGATCAAACCTGTCCCCTACCCTCTTCAATCTTTACCTTGAACCGCTCTCAGAGGGGCTGCGCACCGCCAATATCTCCTACCACATGTATGCCGAAGACACACAGCTCTATATAAACATCTCTTCTCCTGAGGACATTCGCTCCCTGAATGAGGCCCTGAAATTGACTGTTCACTGGATCACATCTAACCAGCTTAAATTCAATGCTAAAAAAACTGAGTTCCACTAAATTTCACTACCTAAAGACAATACAGACATTCAATAATCGGACAACGCTATCACAGCACTAAACTGCTCTCCTACCATAGTAGACTCTGCTAAATCCCTTGGAATTACCTTAGACAGCAACCTGAACATGCGTGGCCATATGTAACCCCCTGGTTACCCCGGGGTTGAGTGAGGTACAGCCCTCTGGCCTTAAAACTAGTACAAACGGATAAAGGCAGATTGTTCTGGGACAAACCAAGTTTTAATCTTACAAGTTGATCACAAGAAATACTGCAAAGTCATTGTCCAGAGCGGTTGGGGTGAAGCACGACTGCCGGCAGCCACCCAACAGAGGACACCGTGCTAAGAAGTGGCCGGCAATGCCACGCAAAATTGGTTAGAGAGGGGAGAGTACAGCTTCCTTCCTAGATCGTCCTCTGCATTGATGTCGGTCCCGACATCATCCAACAGAGGGCAAAATATGAAAGCATAAGGGAAAACAAAAGATTGTATCCCGCTCGTTTGATAACCCTCGAACGGGGACAGTGGCTCTTTGGTGTCTAGGCGCAGGAACAGTGCGCTCGATAACCCTCGAGCGGGGACTGTTGCTCTGCGTGCTCTTGGGGCACGAGTTCAAAACCCCTCGAATACCCTCGAGCGGGGACTGTGGTCAGAGGCGCGGTTTCACGCTGTTCTACCAGCTCGAACCCTCGAGCGGGGACAGGTTGCCGTGGCGCTTCAACTGCGCGGGTACCAATGCTCGAAACCCTCGAGCGGGGACAGGGTGCAGTGGCGCTTCAAATGCGCGGGTTCAAATGCTCGAAACCCTCGAGCGGGGACAGGGTGCAGGGGCGCTTCAAATGCGTGGGTTCAAATGCTCGAAACCCTCGAGCGGGGACATGGTGCAGGGGCGCTTCAATGCGCGGGGGACAAGAGTCGAAAGTGCGACAGTCTCGGTAAAGAGCCGCTTCTCCTGATGAGTGCTCACCTCTGTCGCTGCACAGATTCCTACTGTGGACCCGAAATATCCGACGGCTGTCTCCGCTTCCCGGTCCGTTTTATGCCGGCACTTCCGCATGCATGCCTCGCGCATGCGCCGCGCTCAGCATGCTGGGTAGAGTAGTTCCCGCCGGGGTTAGTATGGGGGTTGTAGTTTGGTTATCGAAAAGGCAGCGCTGTCTGTCCATTGTCCACGTTCTGTGTCCTAACACCATATCAACTTGATGGGCAAAACTGCCAGATTTCATTTGAACTACCTAAGAAACCTGGATCCATTCCTCAACATCCCAGATCTAAAATCGGCAATTCAGGCTCTAGTCATCTCTAGGTTAGATTATGGTTGCTCCACCCTCGCAGCCCTACCCAAGATTTCTCTGGCACCCTTGAAAGCCTATCTCAACACCGCCGCCAGACTTCTAACTGGCTCTAAGAAGTTCAACCAGATCTCGCCTCACCTTAAAGCTCTGAACTGGCTTCCTCTTGAGGCCAGAATCCAATTTAAGCTGGCTTGCATCACCCACAAGGCTCTTTATTACAAGTCCCCAGCATTTCTCGCCCAGAAACTCGTGATATCTGGAGGAGCCAGAAACTCCCGGTCCGCCAGAGCCCTTTTGCTCCAACCCGCACGCTTCAGGAAAAAAGAACGTGCAATCGGGCCTTCTCTGGGGCTGCCACAAGAATATGGAACTCACTCCCACCGCCATCAGAAGAATATCATCTCCAGCACACTTCAAAGAGGAGGCCAAAACTTTCCTAATGGGCAAATTCCTCTCCTAATGCTCATGTTACTGTCACCTCCGTAACCTGGCTTCATCTATCACTACAGCACTATCCCTGGGCCTTTTCTCCTTATGAAATTCACCCGGCACTTCTGAACAAACCTCCCGAGGTTTGAGACTGCTCAACACTCGGGACACAGACTTGTTCTTATCCCAAAATGTATCCGGGTATTATGATTGTTTTTTTACCAATATATTGTATCTACCTGTCCCTATCCCTTTGGCTCTCTCCCCCCTATGTCATTGTATCCCACTTGTTATAACCGTAAAGCGCTCTGATACCCTCACGGGTCTGGTTCGCACTCCATAAAACACAAAATAAATAAATAAACATGTATCCCGGGGTAGCAGTCACTTCCTATGCATCCCCGTGGTAGCAGTCACTTCACATTAATCCTTGGGGTAGAAGTCACTTCACATGCATCCCCGGTGTAGCAGTCACTTCACACATATCCCCGGGGCAGCTGTCTCTTCATGCATCTCCAGGGTAGCAATCACGCCACATGCATCCCCTGGGTAGCAATCACTTCACATGCATCCCCGGGTAGCAATCACTGGGGGTAGCAGTCTTTCACCTGCATCCCTGGGGTAGCAGTCCTTCACCTGCATGCCCGGGGTAGCAGTCCTTCACCTGCATGCCTGGGGTAGCAGTCCTTCACCTGCATCCCTGGGGTAGCAGTCCTTCACTTGCATCCCTGGGGTAGCAGTTACTTCATCTGCATCCCTGGGGTAGCAGTTACTTCACCTGCATCCCTGGGGTAGCAGTTACTTCACCTGCATCCCCGGGGTAGCAGTTACTTCACCTGCATCCCCGGGGTAGCAGTTACTTCACCTGCATCCCGGGAGTAGCAGTCACTTCACCTGCATCCCCAGGGTAGCAGTTACTTCACCTGCATTCCCGTGGTAGCAGTCACTTCACAATAATCCTTGGGGTAGAAGTCACTTCACACACAACCCCGGGGCAGCAGTCCCTTCATGAATCTCTAGGGTAGCAATCACGCCACGTGCATCCCCAGGGTAGCAGTCACTTCACATGCATCCCCGGGGTAGCAATCACTTCACCTGCATCCCGGGGTAGCAATCACTTCACCTGCATCCCCAGGGTAGCAATCACTTCAAATGCATCCCCTGGGTAGCAGTCATTCACCTGTATCCCCGGGGTAGCAGTCCCTGCACCTGCATCCCGGGGTAGCAGTCACTTCAAATGCATCCCAGGGGTAGCAGTCACTTCAATGCATCCCGGGGGTAGCAGTCACTTCACCTGCATCCCCGGGGTAGCAGTGACTTCAAATGCATCCCGGGGGTAGCAGTCACTTCACCTGCATCCCTCGGGTAGCAGTCACTTCACATGCATCCCCGGGGGTAGCAGTCACTTCACATGACTCCCTGGGGTAGCACTCACTTCACATGACTCACTGGGGTAGCAGTCACTTCACATGACTCCCTAGGGTAGCAGTCACTTCACATGACTCTCTAGGGTAGCAGTTACTTCACATGCATCCCAGGGGTAGCAGTCACTTCTCCTGCATCCACAGGGCAGCAGTCACTTCACACGACTCCCTGGGTTAGCAGTCACTTCACATGACTCCCTGGGTTAGCAGTCACTTCACATGACTCCCTAGGGTAGCAGTCACTTCACATGACTCTCTGGGGTAGCAGTCACTTCTCCTGCATCCACAGGGCAGCAGTCACTTCACATGACTCCCTGGGTTAGCAGTCACTTCACATGTGGAGAAGTGTGGCTCAATGGTTAGAGCGGCAGACCCTGATGCAGAGGTCTAGCCCGGGACCAGGGTTCAATTCCCCGCCTCGGCGGGTCTTGGGCTAAAAAATTCCACGGACCTGATAATTCTCGCCTCGGTGCCTATTCCAATCATGGAGTCCCACTCTGCAACTCTGGGCAATAGCTTGCTTAATCTCCACAGAGGCCCCCACAACGCTAAGGATGCCTGGCCTCCACCTTGGGGGGGTCCAGGAGTGGACACCTCACAGGGAAAGCCAGGATGGGTTCCACAGCGGTATTCGTACAAGCGCCTTGAGACCCTTGCGGGTGAGTAGTGCGCTATACAAGTATCAATTTACATTTACATGCCTCCCTAGGGTAGCAGTCACTACACATGCATCCCCGGGGGTAGCAGTCACTTCACATGACTCCCTGGGGTAGCAGTCACTTCACATGACTCCCTGGGGTAGCACTCACTTCACATGACTCCCTAGGGTAGCAGTCACTTCACATGACTCTCTAGGGTAGCAGTTACTTCACATGCATCCCAGGGGTAGCAGTCACTTCTCCTGCATCCACAGGGCAGCAGTCACTTCACACGACTCCCTGGGTTAGCAGTCACTTCACATGACTCCCCGGGGTAGCAGTCATTTCACATGACTCCCTAGGGTAGCAGTCACTTCACATGCATCCGCAGGGTAGCACTCGCTTCATGCATCCTAAGGGTAGCAGCGACTTCACATGACTCCATGGGGTAGCAGTCACATCACACGACTCACTGGGGTAGCTGTCACTTCACACGACTCCCTAGGGTAGCAGTCACTTCTCCTGCATCCACAGTGCAGCAGTCACTTCAAATGACTCTCTGGGTTAGCAGTCACTTCACATGACTCCCTGGGGTAGCAGTCACTTGGGGTAGCAGTCACTTCACATGACTCCTTAGCAGTCACTTCACATAACTCTCTGGGGTTGCAGTCACTTCGCATGCATCCACTGGGCAGCAGTCACTTCAAATGACTCCCTGGGTTAGCAGTCACTTCACATGACTCCCTGGGGTAGCAGTCACTTGGGGTAGCAGTCACTTCACATGACTCCCTGGGATAGCAGTCACTTCACACAACTCTCTGGGGTTGCAGTCACTTCTCATGCATCCACTGGGCAGCAGTCACTTCAAATGTATACACATGGCAGCAGTCACTTAAAATGGCTCCCGGAGGTAGCAGTTACTTCACATGCATACCGGGGTAACAGTCACTTCACATGCATCCCGGGGTAGTAGTCACTTCAACGGCATCCACGGGGCAGCAGTCCTTCACCTGCATGCCCGGGGTAGCAGTCCTTCACCTGCATCCCTGGGGTAGCAGTTACTTCACCTGCATCCCTGGGGTAGCAGTTACTTCACCTGCATCCCCGGGGTAGCAGTTACTTCACCTGCATCCCGGGAGTAGCAGTCACTTCACCTGCATCCCCAGGGTAGCAGTTACTTCACCTGCATTCCCGTGGTAGCAGTCACTTCACAATAATCCTTGGGGTAGAAGTCACTTCACACACAACCCCGGGGCAGCAGTCCCTTCATGTATCTCTAGGGTAGCAATCACGCCACGTGCATCCCCAGGGTAGCAGTCACTTCACATGCATCCCCGGGGTAGCAATCACTTCACCTGCATCCCGGGGTAGCAATCACTTCACCTGCATCCCGGGGTAGCAATCACTTCAAATGCATCCCCCGGGTAGCAGTCATTCACCTGCATCCCCGGGGTAGCAGTCACTGCACCTGCATCCCGGGGTAGCAGTCACTTCAAATGCATCCCGGGGGTAGCAGTCACTTCAATGCATCCCGGGGGTAGCAGTCACTTCACCTGCATCCCCGGGGTAGCAGTGACTTCAAATGCATCCCGGGGGTAGCAGTGACTTCAAAGCATCCTGGGGGTAGCAGTCATTCACCTGCATCCCCGGGGTAGCAGTGACTTCAAATGCATCCCCGGGGTAGCAGTCACTTCACCTGCATCCCTGGGGTAGCAGTCACTTCAAATGCATCCCGGGGGTAGCAGTACTTCACCTGCATCCCGGGGGTATCAGTCACTTCACCTGCATCCCGGGGGTAGCAGTCACTTCTCCCGCATCCCGGGGGTAGCAGTCACTTCACCTGCATCCTGAGGGTAGCAGTCACTTCAAATGCATCCCCGGGGTAGCAGTCACTTTACCTGCATCCCGGAGGTAGCAGTCCTACACCTGCATCCCCGGAGGTAGCAGTCCTTCACCTGCATCCCCGGGGGTAGCAGTCCTTCACCTGCATCCCTGGGGTAGCAGTTACTTCACCTGCATCCCTGGGGTAGCAGTCACTTCACATGCATCCCCGGGGTAGCAGTCACTTCACCTGCATCCCTCGGGTAGCAGTCACTTCACATGAATCCCTGGGATTAGCAGTCACTTCACATGAATCCCTGGGGTAGCAGTCACTTCACATGCATCCCCGGGGTAGCAGTCACTTCACATGAATCCCTGGGGTAGCAGTCACTTCACATGCATCCCCGGGGTAGCAGTCACTTCACATGCATCCCTGGGGTAGCAGTCACTTCACATGCATCCCCAGGGTAGCAGTCACTTCACATGCATCCCCGGGGTAGCAGTCACTTCACATGCATCCCCGGGGTAGCAGTCACTTCACCTGCATCCCTCAGGTAGCAGTCACTTCACATGAATCCCTGGGATTAGCAGTCACTTCACATGAATCCCTGGGGTAGCAGTCACTTCACATGCATCCCCGGGGTAGCAGTCGCTTCACATGAATCCCTGGGGTAGCAGTCACTTCACATGCATCCCCGGGGTAGCAGTCACTTCACCTCCATCTCCGGGGTAGCAGTCACTTCACATGAATCCCTGGGGTAGCAGTCACTTCACATGCATCCCCGGGGTAGCAGTCACTTCACCTGCATCCCTCGGGTAGCAGTCACTTCACATGAATCCCTGGGATTAGCAGTCACTTCACATGAATCCCTGGGGTAGCAGTCACTTCACCTGCATCCCTCGGGTAGCAGTCACTTCACATGAATCCATGGGGTAGCAGTCACTTCACATGCATCCCCGGGGTAGCAGTCACTTCACCTCCATCTCCGGGGTAGCAGTCACTTCACATGAATCCCTGGGGTAGCAGTCACTTCACATGCATCCCCGGGGTAGCAGTCACTTCACCTGCATCCCTCGGGTAGCAGTCACTTCACATGAATCCCTGGGATTAGCAGTCACTTCACATGAATCCCTGGGGTAGCAGTCACTTCACATGCATCCCCGGGGTATCAGTCACTTCACCTCCATCTCCGTGGTAGCAGTCACTTCACATGAATCCCTCGGGTAGCAGTCACTTCACATGAATCCCTGGGGTAGCAGTCACTTCACCTGCATCCCTGGGGTAGCAATCACTTCACCTGCATCCCTGGGGTAGCAGTCACTTCACCTGCATCCCTGGGGTAGCATTCACTTCACATGAATCCCTCGGGTAGCAGTCACTTCACCTGCATCCCTCGGGTAGCAGTCCCTTCACCTGCATCCCTGGGGTAGCAGTCACTTCACATGAATTCCTGGGGTAGCAGTCACTTCACATGCATCCCTGGGGTAGCAGTCACTTCACTTGCATCCCCGGGGTAGCAGTCACTTCACATGCATCCCCGGGGTAGCAGTCACTTCACATGCATCCCTGGGGTAGCAGTCACTTCACATGAATCCCTCGGGTAGCAGTCACTTCACCTGCATCCCTGGGGTAGCAGTCACTTCACATGAATCCCTCGGGTAGCAGTCACTTCACCTGCATCCCTCGGGTAGCAGTCCCTTCACCTGCATCCCTGGGGTAGGAGTCACTTCACATGAATCCCTGGGGTAGCAGTCACTTCACATGCATCCCTGGGGTAGCAGTCACTTCACTTGCATCCCCGGGGTAGCAGTCACTTCACATGCATCCCCGGGGTAGCAGTCACTTCACATGCATCCCTGGGGTAGCAGTCACTTCACATGAATCCCTCGGGTAGCAGTCACTTCACCTGCATCCCTGGGGTAGCAGTCACTTCACATGAATCCCTCGGGTAGCAGTCCCTTCACCTGCATCCCTCGGGTAACTGTCCCTTCACCTGCATCCCTCGGGTAACTGTCCCTTCACATGCATCCCCGGGGTAGCAGTCACTTCACATGCATCCCTGGGGTAGCAGTCACTTCACATGAATCCCTCGGGTAGCAGTCACTTCACCTGCATCCCTGGGGTAGCAGTCACTTCACATGAATCCCTCGGGTAGCAGTCACTTCACCTGCATCCCTCGGGTAGCAGTCCCTTCACCTGCATCCCTGGGGTAGCAGTCACTTCACATGAATTCCTGGGGTAGCAGTCCCTTCATGCATCCCCAGGGTGGCAGTCACTTCACCTGCATCCCTCGGGTAGCAGTCACTTCACATGAATCCCTGGGGTAGCAGTCACTTCACATGCATCCCTGGGGTAGCAGTCACTTCACATGAATCCCTCGGGTAGCAGTCACTTCACCTGCATCCCTGGGGTAGCAGTCACTTCACATGAATCCCTCGGGTAGCAGTCACTTCACCTGCATCCCGGGGGTATCAGTCACTTCACCTGCATCCCGGGGGTAGCAGTCACTTCACATGCATCCCGGGGTAGCAGTTACTTCACATGCATCCCCGGGGTTGCAGTCACTTCACATGAATTCCTCGGGTAGCAGTCACTTCACCTGCATCCCTCGGGTAGCAGTCCCTTCACCTGCATCCCTGGGGTAGGAGTCACTTCACATGAATCCCTGGGGTAGCAGTCACTTCACATGCATCCCTGGGGTAGCAGTCACTTCACTTGCATCCCCGGGGTAGCAGTCACTTCACATGCATCCCCGGGGTAGCAGTCACTTCACATGCATCCCTGGGGTAGCAGTCACTTCACATGAATCCCTCGGGTAGCAGTCACTTCACCTGCATCCCTGGGGTAGCAGTCACTTCACATGAATCCCTCGGGTAGCAGTCCCTTCACCTGCATCCCTCGGGTAACTGTCCCTTCACCTGCATCCCTCGGGTAACTGTCCCTTCACATGCATCCCCGGGGTAGCAGTCACTTCACATGCATCCCTGGGGTAGCAGTCACCTCACATGAATCCCTCGGGTAGCAGTCACTTCACCTGCATCCCTGGGGTAGCAGTCACTTCACATGAATCCCTCGGGTAGCAGTCACTTCACCTGCATCCCTCGGGTAGCAGTCCCTTCACCTGCATCCCTGGGGTAGCAGTCACTTCACATGAATTCCTGGGGTAGCAGTCCCTTCATGCATCCCCAGGGTGGCAGTCACTTCACCTGCATCCATCGGGTAGCAGTCACTTCACATGAATCCCTGGGGTAGCGGGCGGCCATCACATCACGGCAGTCATCACTGCTACCCTGATGGTGGACGCAGAGCCCAGCAGGTACCAGGGTCTTGCTGTGGCCAGGAGTCTGACTCTCCAAGCCATGAGGTGGCAGAGACCCCGCCCCGGGAGGCCTGTGGGTGGTTTGGGGGCCACACACAGAGTTTCGGGCCTGCAAGTACAAAGTCAGACACAGGGCAGCGCTAGTGTACGCGTGGGCCTCACGCTTACACGCTGCACTGGCCTAACACGTCACATAGTGTCATCAGTAGTTTGACCTCCGCTTTCCCTCAGCTAAGCCAGGTATAAGACTGCTCTAAGATGTACGGCTCTCTTCACTAGGTTTTTGGCTGTGTCACTAGTAAACAATGGTTTCTTTGTGCCTTTTTGTAGCACTGACGTTGATGGTTAAGCCTTGTAAGTACTAGTGTGGGGTCACATACACACATACCTGAAAGTAACGGCATTTCTGGACTTTCCTAGATTCCTGTATAATTACTTACAGAGCTTGTTATGGGGCAGCGTAAGCCAGGTTCAGCGCCTCATGTCCCTTTAGGCTTGTTGTATTTACTCGCTCTGGAATGCTCACACACAGGTTTTTCTTGCATGAAATACTTGCTAAATGCTTCCTTGAAGCAAACTGTATTGCAATGACTCATTCATGGAACGCAGCAGTGTTTGGTTTCTCGTAAACACCTAGGTTTCACTGCCAACATGGTTAGATCAACATTTAGTTCCTCGTTCATTCATCAGAAACTTTATTCAATCTTTTTTTTGTTCAGATCATTAAAGTACATAAAAATAGATAAAACAAAACTATAAAAATACAACCAATCACAATTCTTTCCTTAAAAAAGTCCCCCTTAATCAGGTTTACAATGGGTTTCCATATAAAACACATTTTAGGAACTACATTAAGTTAAAAATTACTTGGTATAAAATTATACACATATATGTTTTTTAATTTTAAAGAACAGTAAAAACAGTGACTAAATGAAAGATCCTCATAATTTATTACTGGACTGCATATTTCCTTTTACGCATACATGCCCATAAAAAAGATGCAACTGCAAAGCAGACAAATGGGTTCAGGAGCGATTTACAAAAAATATAATGCAACCCGCCATTGATGGAATTTATGTCTTTTTAGAATTGGTGCAATAAATGACTTTCTTTCTTAAGCATACATGCTACAGTAAAATATCAAATGCAAATCATTTTGTGGTGACTTAAAATCGCAAGGGCGCAGAGGTAAGTCAGAGTACCTAAAACTTCTACCTGGATACCCCAACATCAACGGGATCAGATGTAAGCGAAATCGCAGTAGGATAAACTTGTGATGAGAGAGTGGGACCTCTGCTAAATATGAAAACTCACCCTTCTCTATTGGGGGTGTTAGTTGTTACAACGGAACCATCTGCGTACCATTATTCTTCTCTCTTCGGCCATATTGGGCCCTCAGCTTGAAAATCTTGGCCAACCTCAACTTGGAAAAGTTCTGGCATGTCATTGGTACCTTAAAAAGATTCAACATGCCTAAGGCACTTAGGGCCCGATGTAGGACACCAAATACCGGTCGGTAACGGACGATTTTGGCCGTTACCGACCGGTATTTGGCTTTTGAAATGTAGGGGGCCTTCAATTTAGATTTACCGAATCGGTAAATCTAGATGTAGGTGGCACTGAAAACAGTGTCACAGGCCCTTAAGAATTCGTTATTTACCATGAAATACTATTTCATGATAAATAACGAATTCCTGTATACATTCACATCTGTGCCCTTTGGGCATGTATGTGTGCCACATGGCACACAAGCCAGAATCAGGGGTTCAACAGGGTGTGAAAGTGACACCCTGTCCCCCTTGACAATTCGGTAATTTTACCGAATCGGTATTTACCGATTCGGTAATTGACATTGATTCCTACGGGCCCATACCGAATTTTTACCTAAATCTCATTTACCGAATCTAGAATACCGAATCGGTAAAATTCGGTATTCTGGAGTCGGTAAATTAGATTTATCTACATCGGGCCCTAAGTTCCTGCGCAACCTAGCCTAACTATCGACTCCTGCTGCGGTTCTCCATTTTCGGCAGGTCTATAATTATCCTTTGGTTAAGAGGGACTGTGTCCCTACGCCAAATCGACAAACACAACATGAGTGGGGCCAATCAAATTGAGTCGGTAACGTAAAGAAGGGCCGATTCTATGTGAGGGATGATTTGAGTATGATTGTGAAAGGGAGATTAGAGATTTCTCCCCCAAAATTTCAACTATCTGTAATGGCTCAGTAGGGGCCATGGACCCATACACCTGCCCCATATGCCAAAGCTGATACTGTTTTGGCCTCATACATCTTTTTTTATGGGGACGAGAGCACTGGCACCCAACCTCTTAGTGCATGTTTTTAATGCCGCTAAACTCCTATCCATCGCCAATGCTCTTCCTTCTACCAGTTGTGTCCAAGATTGATTCTTGTCAACAAGGACTCCTGAATAAGAAAATGTGTTTACCACCTCGATTTTTTTGGAGTCCATATGAAAGTGTGGTACTTTATCTTTTTTTTCTGCCCCTGCAATCAGTATAAATGTCTTAGTTTGGTTAAGTTTTAGGTCCAGCGTACTCATAAAAGCTGCATATGCGGTTATCAGACGCTGGAGACCCACACCGTTCCGGAGAGGAGTACGGCATCATCGGCATATGCCATGATAGGAAGCCGATAAGAATCACATAAGGGAACATCCAGGGATCTGCCCGCCAGCGCATCTTCCACGCCATTTGTATAAATAGGAGAGGTACGAGAACGCAACCTTGCCTAACCCCTCCTAGGATCTTAAAGGGGCGGGTACGCTCCCCATTTCTCCCATATCGAACAGATGCAGAGGCATCAGAATACAGTTGGTGATTGAAGTCCATTAGGGGCTGGTCCATTCCCATCTCTAACATAATGCCCCAGAGCTTCGGGTGGGAAACGCAGTCAAACGCTGCGGTTAAATCCATAAAAGCTAAATATAGTTTCCCACCCTTGGCCCTCACATATTTATCCATGATAAGGGAGAGATTCAGGCAATGATCAACAGTGCCCTTCCCCTGTTGGAAACCATACTGGGTCTGCATTAAAAGATTTCCGTCTCGCGCCCAGGATTCAAGCCTAAACAGAAGAAGGCGACCCATTTAGCAGTTGTGTCAATAAAAGAGATGGGTCTGTAGTTTTTGGGATTACCCTTATCTCCCTTTTAAAAAATTTGAACAATTAGGCTCGCCTTCCACAATGGCGGGGTGCCCAATAGCGATATCTCGTTAAAACATTTGTCAGCAAGGGGACCCAAAGATATTGGTCCGTCTGGAAAAAGTCTATTGGTACCCCATACGGGCCGGGCGCTTTTCCTTTGCTACAGGCCTCTAGTCCACGATTTACCTCTAACAGGGTGAATACTAGATTTACTTGAGGATTAGGGCATACTGCGATGGGAGGACTGGGGTGAGAAGAGGTGAGGGAACAAATGCTTGAGCAGTGTGCCACCCAATCCTCTTCAATAATGTGTGAGTCTAAGACAGGGTCTCCTTGCGTCTTAAAGTAGGGAACATTAATTATGTCCCAAAACTCTTTGCTATTCCCTGATTCTGGGCCTCCTCCAAACTGGCCCAGATTTCCTCACCCCTTACCCTCCCCCTAGATTTTCTTACTGATTTATAGTCCCTACGTAAGGAGGTGATTAGTGTTGCATCCCCGGGTTGTGTCTTTAATGCTGTTACAAGGGCCTTTCTGGATTTTGGCAGGGGGAATCAAACAAACATTGGCCTTTTTTGGTCTAACAGGCTTCTACCGTGTTAATGCATTTTTTATATTATCCAATATATTTGTAAAGTCTAATAATGTTACACTGAAGGAGCCATTTAGATCCAGAAATGTCTCTATACTACCTAGCGAATTACTGACCGTTTGAGAAAGAATTTTAGCACTATCAATTTGGGCCCACTTTAATGAATATCCATTTCTCCGTGCAATTAAGGGTGGAGCTATTTCCTGCTGTCTAGGCAGTTCTCTAGGGGCAGAGCGGATCTCACAAGTTAAAATGGCATGATCACTAGAAGATGTAAATTGGACATCCGCGTGGGTACAGCTCTCATTGAGGTGATTTGAGATCAGAAAGAAGTCTATAGTTGTTTCATATTCGGAACGTCAGAAAGTTTTGGGTAGCGATTGAGTGGTGGAAGAATACTTATTCACAATCACCAAGTCCCTAGCCGAGAGTGTCCGATTCAGACTATTGCCGTAGGTGCTGTGAGAGAAGTGGTGTAACGGGTTACCCATGAGATCAGTCATACCACATACTTTCTCCAAGCTATGTTTACAGGGGTGGATATTGAAGTCACCGAGCCAGATTACATATATGGGTTCTTTGATCCTTTGTGTTTTTAAAATAGCATCCAGTTCCTTATTTACCTCATCTACAGCCGAGTGGATATTGGGCCCAAAATTGATCCCGGACCATCCTATATATCTACAGGCAGAGGAGGGAGATAAGCCGATGGCGTGTGGCGCAAGAGCTAACTCAGTCTTTGCGTTCCCTTTGATCTGCCCTTACAACAGGTCCAGGGCCCCTGGAGGTAGACCATTCCCATTGGCCAACTCCCCAGCGTTCTGCACTCACAATCCCTCCCACTGGGTAGATTTAATTGGCTGATCCAAGTTATGTCACAGCATCCTAATTTCCTAGGTGACTGAGGGGGGGCATGATCCCAGAACTTTCCCCCAGAATCATAACCTGCTATGGTTTCTATAGCCCACACCCCTTAGCCCCAGAAATGGTGCATTCCCTTTTTCATTAGGAATGTGTGTATCCTAACTTTGCTACAAAGAAGCCTTGTAATTTTGGGAAAAGACAGGAGGCTAAAATTATGCATTCACCTTTTATCACTACCTTTTGAGCAACAACTTCAAAAGCTCTAACGTAGAACACAACATAAGATCATAGTGAAATAGAACCATACCACTACTTATGAGGTCCATGCACTCCATTCTCTTTCTCTTTTGTTAACTGCTTCTGACCAGATAAAAGTATTGGGTTTTTCTTATTTATGATTATATGACTTCGTTTTTCACATGTACTCAATGTTCAGGTAAGAAGTGGATTTATTTAATAAGGATGAATTGTTATGTGACCAGAAATAATTTAATATTTTGAAATGTTAAAATAAGTCATTATGAGGAAAAAACAAGTTTTATTGAGCCTCTGTAGGTTTGCGAACTTAACATTTCATAAATTAGTTTCAGAAATATAACATTAAAATATTTTAAGAGTTACCATTTGGAGATTCAAATGTAACGCGCTTGAGAGTGTTTCCAACTTGGGTTTCAGTGCGCTCTATCTCGCACTTGTCCTCATGTATCAAAGTCACTTTTCCATTGTACGCCTATTGACATTGTTTAGATCAAGAGATCTGTTTCTGATGGAATTTGGGCACAACATTGAGACGTGCATAGACAATGCTTCGATTTTGATGGGAGATAGTAACCAAACTTACCCTGTTTGGTGCTCATGATGGAACAGTTACATTAAGAGCCACGGTGGGCGTGTGCTCATGACGGAACTGTTCGGTCCCCCCCATGGGCAGTCCATTCAACTCCCACAAATAGGGATGGCAGCAGAAGACCCTCGAAGTCGACCCCCGAGCCCCCTCGGCGATCCCATGATGTCAGTGCAACATTATTAGGAGCCTTAGGAAGAGCTGCAAGCCATTTGCTTCCGGGCGTCCAGAAAAAGAGGTAGAGTTTTCCTGCTCCAGGGTAGGAAAGTGCGGGGATTTATCTCTGCACAGAGGCATCAGGGGAGAGAGAAGAGTTTTTCCTCTCCCCTGATTTCTCTTTGCAGGGCATACCTGATGCACAATCGCGCATGGGGTCGCGATCGTGCAGCAGGAATGCCCCCACTAGGCACCAGGGATTTTTTTAATTTGTGTGCTCGAACAATCTCTTGGGCAAGGATCACCCCCCCCCCCCAATTTTTTTTATACTATCGAGCGTGTTCTCCCACCCCCGGGGGGGGGGGAGTGGATCAGACTAATTTCAAGGCCAACCAGCCCACCAGATGGCGGAGAGGGGAGCTGGGGGAGGGGGGGTAGAAAACCAACTTGAACCAGGGATTATTCTTTTTAGGAAATGGAAATGACCCCTTGGGAAAGGGTCGCCTCCTATGGGGGTGAATTCTGTTAGCTGTTTTCTGCCCCCCTGGGGACAGATGGGGCAGATTTTAAGGCCCAGCTGCCCCCGGGGTGGGGGGCAGAAAACACCACTAGCACCAAGGATTTAGAACATGGGGGTAATCTCTTGGGACAGGATCACCCCCATTTTTTTTCTGATACATCTAGCCGTTTTCTGCCCTCCCCAGGGGCAGATCGGCCCAATTTGAAGGCCCATTGGGAGGGTTAGAAAACTCACTCGCACCATTATTATGTATACATTTATGTTTCAGGGTGGCCCCTTGTGTAATGGTCACCCCTATTTCAGCTAATCATTTATTTTAAATACTTTTGCCCATTTTCTGCCCTCTCTGGGGGCAGATCAGCCCTATTTTGGGGCCTATCTGCCCCGGTGGGGGCAGACAGCACACTAGCACCAGGGATATGAATATATTTATGTTCAGAGGTGGCCCCTTGGGTAAGAATTGCCCCAGTGGCATGGGGCATCGATTAATATTAACATGAGGCCGTTTCTATCCCCTTTGGTGGCAGATTGGTCATTTGGGTAGTGACATAGCGTGTTATAATCTTAATTGTTATATTTCTTGTCATTTGCAATTGTAATGTATTAGTTCTCCTTTTTATTCTAGTTCAAGGCTTTCGATCTTTTGACTGATGTTCCAGGTTCTAGTTTCGTCACTGGTAGTTCTGCAGTTTGTGTCGTTGCAAGTGTTTGCTGAGGAATCGTTTTTAGTACTATTTACTCTAAATGAGCATCATTTCCGTGCATGAATGTGTTTTTGTAAACGGTGTAATAATAGCAGTATGTTTAGCTTTCATTTTATTGTGTATGAAAATCTTTTTGTATTTGTGCTAGATGTGTATTTTGTTGTCTTGCAAGTCATTTGTTTTGTTCTTTCTTTCTAGTGAGTGAGATATCGTAGGTTTTTGCTGTATCTCTGCAAAGCAGGTGCTGGTGAGTCTAGCTGTCTATGGCAAGTGAGTTGTAAAGTTTTTTGAGTATGTAGATCTTTGTGAAAACGCCACACTTTCTTTATTACCTATTTTGCACAGTGTGGATTGTTGTTGACTAGTTTCTGAAGTCTCCTTTCTTGGTAAGGATTATGGCTAGCCGCAGGACAAATGCTTAGCAGGTTGTTGGTGTGCTTTCTGAGTTTTATTCTGACCAGGCTTCAGAGAAGACTGACTCTGCATCTGAGGCAGAGAAGGCAGTGGAAGATTCTGGCACTGAATTTTCTGCCTGAGAGGAATCATCGGATGATGAAGACACTATCAGGGCAGATGAAGTGTCTGTTTTAGAGGAGGACATTGATGTGCTGATAGTGCAGCAAGAGGCATCTGGCTTTACTGGTGTTCCAGCGTGTAGAGTGGATACTGAAAACTTTTTGCCTATACATTTTTTTCAGTTGTTAATGGATAATGTATTTTTGGAGGAGATTGTAGAGCAGACTAATGTGTGAGAAAAATGTGGTGTGTCCACATTGGGTTTTGGGCAGTTTCTGGTCACGGGCACCAGGCTTACCCACACAAGTGGGGTACCATTTTTATCAGGAGACTTTGGGAAATGCTGGGTGGGTGGAAGTTTGTAGCTTCCTGCAGATTCCAGAATTGTCTGTTTTTTTAAAATTATTTTCAACATTTCTTATTTTCAACTGTTAGTTTCTATTTAAAAAAACCCTGAAGGATCTACACAAACGACCCCTTGCGGAAGTCATAATTCTGTTAAGTCTTCAGAAATATATAGTTTTCCAGGATCCATTATTGCTTTCACACCCATTAGTACCACTAACTGTAAGAAGTTTGAAAGCACAAAAAATAGGAACAAGCATTTGCAATGCAACAGGTCTCGCATTAGGAAAGTTTGAGATATTGGTATTGTAAATGAATTTTTTTTATTTATGTGTTGGTTTTGAAAATAGCTAAATTAATAGCTTTGTCATTTGCAATGCCAATAGTTTCAACTTTCGCAAATGTGACACCTAGCGCATTTGTAATGCAATATGTGTTGTATTTACGTGACTTAGATGTATTGATATTACAAATAACAATTTAGTGGCTCAACTGACATTCCATTAGTCCTCTTTTTACTTCCAGTCAGATCCAGCTCAAACCCCCGTCAAATCAACTAGTCTAATGCGCATGTGTGATCTTTCCGCGCCAAATTCGCTCATCTAGCTTTAGGTACACCTCGGGGCTTACCTGCATTGCGCGGGATTTAAGGTAGTACTGTCATTTATCAAAATTAAAAGAAAAATAGGGACAATGATTGGTCAGAAAACTATTCACTCTTTCTTTGGCCCGGCTACTAAGAAAAGAAGTTCGTCAGAAGCCAACGAGAAAAAGGAAAATACTGTGCCGGGAGAGGTAGGGGACAGTGCTTTTGGGTAGAAGGTTTAGAAGGCCGGTTGGGTGGTCTCTGCAACGGAGTTCATAGGAGTGTAGACTGCTGTTGGAATATATTGGGATTGGGTTGGAATGCATTGTATATGCTTAACAGAATTAGTGTGACTTACAACCGTCTGCCTTGTTCTTTTGTGAGAAGTTGTTCCTCTTCTCTACATCTTAATGTGTATCTCATACCAAGACAAGGAAAGAATAGGAGGTATCTTTTTTATTTCCGCAATCATGCGTGACTGTTACTGTTTTGGGGAGAGCAGTAGCACTTAAAAACATTTTTCTCATAGCTGCCAAGGTTTCAGATTGCTAAGTGTGACACTTTCATAATTTCTGTGTTCTAACGAGTGACATTTCAATGTCTGAGTGACACTTTCTCGCGAGCAAAATGAAGCAATGACATAGGGTGACCAGAATTTTCGGGCAAAAAAAGTGACATTTACCAAAAATAGAAGTACTTCAATTTTACTTCAATATAGTGTACAGAAGTCTCATTTTCTGTGTATCGTTCATGTAAAACAGAAAACGAGACTCAATGCAAGGCACCGACCCGCAATCAGATGATCGCGCTGCAGTTTAAAAGCGAACACTCGGCTGGCACCGAGTCTCAGTGGCACTGTCACTTACTTGCGAAGCTTGCCGCAGCAATTCAATGGCCAGCCGCCCCGCCTGTCACGTCAGACTCCTGGCCGCTAAAACAATCACTCCCTTAGCACGGTGCGCCTCCCACGGCATCAGGCACAGCAGCAGGCCACTGTTGCAATTTGAGTGCAACATAAAAGTATTACACTGAAACTGCGCTTTCAATATCTTATAAGATATCTGCTGTGGAGAACAGCACTACATAAGCTATTTATTTATTTAATTTGTATAGCGCGTTATAACCACCGGGGTCTCTAAGCGCTGGTGTGCTCTCTCTACTGGTGTCCCTTCTGTCACTGTGTCGTTTCTGTCTTTGGTGTCCCTGTCCCAGCTCTTTTACAACTTCCCTTTCAAGCACACCCTGCAGATTGGACTCAAGTGTGCCATGGTCGAGGGTGCCAGGTGCTACTTAGCAGATCTCACACTGTCTGATGCGGTCTGTGCATGTCCGTTAAGAACGGACATTGTGAGATCTGCTAAGTAGCTGTAGCACCTGACCCATGGCACACGTGAGTCCAATCTGCAGAGTTTGCTGGAAAGTGACCGTGCTAAAGGATGAGCAGGCACACCAAAAGACAGATGAACTACATTTAGTGGCATAAGGTACACCCGACTACAGAACACACAAATAACTTGCAAGCTACATCTACGTTCCTGCAGCAGGTGTTTAAACCACCGACCTCTTTAATTCAAGTGGCTGTGGTTTATGGGCAAAGGAATCATGCAGGTGGATGCTGACATTTCTGGCTCTTGTATTCCCTTGCTTTGCCTCGAGACTACTTTCCAAAAAATGCCATTGTTTCGATATAGTATTGATTGCGACTAATGATCCAGAAGAGCTTGGGTTATGAAATGTACCTCACAAACAGGGAAAACGCATTTCTTGCGAAACCTGCCACACAACTGTTGTAGAGGTAAAGCAAGCAATGCAACGTATACAGAAGTAGAAAGCACGGATTGCAACTCCAGAACAAGTAGTGCAAAGAAAGGAGGCAATGGAAGGCCCTGTGGCATACAATATAATCGTCGGGAAACAAATAGAGTGAAGAACGTGCAACCTACGAGGACAAGCCTCGTAGAGGCGCACTGAGCGGATCTCCGGACAAACACCAACAGCACCAAAGGGGGGGAAGGACATGGCCGAGTACTGATATGGCCTAAGGATGGCGCTATACAACGCTAATAGAAATAGCGCCAAGGGAGGAAAGTAAGTGGGCTGTAGACCGGCTGAACATCACTTTGGAGGTATAAAATGTAAGAGAACTGGCGCCAAGTGAGGAACGATGCGCTGGAATTCTCTTTGGTGGTTGACAACACAGACCGAAATTGAGAGCGCTGTGCAGGGAAAACAGACCCGGCAGACGTATCATTAACGTGGTTAGGAGCACACCAGGCTCCATTCTTGCACGCCGGAGTAGTTCGGGAACGTAATTACTGTTTTCGGCATCTACTTTGTTGTCTGTACAAATCTCAAAGGCTGGTTGGTTTTGGAGCGCTGTGTAAACGTCAATAGGCATTTCCCAAGCCCTGGATCATCGGCATTCGCAGGCCACGCACGGCGAACAAGAGCTGTGGACGCAGAAAGCAACGCCGTGAAAGCGGCTGCCACCGCCAGCGGAGGGAGAGAGAGCCTGCAAGAAAGACGCCCCCTCCGCCCAGCACTTCACATGAACAGCAATTAATACGGCTCCACCACTTAGGCAGGCTTCATGCCCATAAAGGAGAAAAGGAGCCGGCAGATTACGCAAAACTAGACACTGTTTATTTAAATCCAGCACTAAAAATAAATAGAAAAAATAAGAAATCACCGCCGCAGCCCTGCTCCGTGAAAACCAGAAGTCAGGCACTTTTGGCTGAGACGGGGGCGGGGCCTGCAATCCGGCAGGAAGTCCCGCCCGCCGCCGCCGCCGAGGAAGAAATGAAGCTGGCCGACTGATGGCCTCTCCGCAGCCCGGGGCTCCCAGGTGCTGGAGGGAGCCCCGGAAGTGAAGTCCCGCCCCCTGGTGCCGCGACGAGACTGCCGCAGAGAGGAGCCCGATCCCCAGCAACAACCCGGTGAGTGCCCACGGAACACGCCGAAAGAGCCCGGTAAGTAGTGGTGGAGGGAGGGGGTGGGGGGGGGGGGGTGTACGCGAATGTGTCTGTGCGTGTGTCTGTGTGTGTGCGCGTGGGTCTGCGTGTGTGTATGCAGTGTATGTGTGCCTGTGTATGGCTGTGTATGTGCGCATGCGTGAGTGTGTTTGCGCAAGGGAATGAGGCACGAGAGGGGCACGGCGCCGTGCGCGCTCACGAGGTCAAAACTGAGCAAATCTGCGCTCGTGCACCCTCTCGTGTCCACATTCCCAAAAACGGGTGACAATAGTTGTCGAAGCACTGCAATCAATGCTTACGCATTGAATGCAGGTCGTGCTTCGACCTAAAAATAGGCCATATTCCAGTAAAATGCCGTAACCGTGTAGAAAATGTTGGTTTTGTGACAAAAGTCTGCCTGTTCCTGGATGATGGTGATTTTAGCACCACAAACCCTTTGTTGTTAACTTTTGCAGGGTCAAACCAGAAGCTTCGTCCTGCAGCACTTTCCCCCCCCCCAATTTTTCTGGAAAAAAACAAAAATTTGCTGTATTTTGGGCAATTTCTTGGTCCCTTCTAGTGAAATCGACAAACCCTGGGTGCCCTTAGAATCCACAAGATGTTGTAAAAAATAGGACGCAGATTTGGCGAAGGAACCTTAGGTGGCCAAAAAGTTACAGGTGCCTATGCCCAAATAGCCATAAAAAGGCTTAGTACGTGTGGGGGGGCTAGCAGCAAAGGGGTTAAAAGAAGATAAGAGAAAGGGAAAAGTAGTAGAAGAAGAGGAATTTTGGTCATTATCGGAGCAGAAAGAAAGATTAAATAGATGGCCAGGAGGGAAATGTTTAAAGAAAACATAGAAATGAGAAAGACATTTCGGACGGGGGGGTGGGGGGCGGAGTTTCAAACGACTCATATTCAGGTGTCCCAAGTGGCAGAAATACCCTGCAAATAGGAAGGGCTATCAGCCTATTCAGATAGAGCACGGTTTAGATGCTGACATACATGAATATATCCTGGATCTAGGACATGACCATGAGTTGGATGAATTTTCAAATACTAAGAATTCAAATAAAATATTAAACAAGCATTTGCAATGCAATAGGTCTCGCATTTGCGAGAGATTAAGCTATTGGGATAGTAAATGACAATGCCTTTCATTTATCTATTTCGATAATTAACAAATAAATAAAAGGCATGGACATTTACCGTGCCAATAGCTCAAACAATATGAGTTTGATGGTGTGCGGCGGGATCACCCTGCCAAACCCGCATGAGAACCACCCGACAAATAATTACTTTTTTTCTTCATTGGCGGGCGATCCTTTAAAACAGGCATAGCAATGGGAACGTCAAAGGAAGTTCTGCCATGGCATAGAATCGAAAGTCCATGCCATGCTGGAACTTATGTGCATGCTCACAATGCTCAGAGTAGGGCACATGTTGTGCCCCCGTGTGCAGTCACAAGACGTGAGGCAAAACCTTTCTTTCAGCTCCGCCACTATTTTCATGGAGAAAAGACCTCCATGAAATCAGTGGCTGAGATGAAATTCGTAATATGCTTGGCGGGACCGCAGTGGTCCCGCCAAGCATATAGATGCCTCTTGACCACCGTGTAACCACCATGGAACAGCGGTTGCCCTGCAGTCAGCGGTCCCACGCAGGCACAACAACCAGGGTTGTAATGTGGCAGTCGCAAGGCCGCCACCTGTGCGCCTCCACGATTCTGGAGGTACTCGGACTGCCAAACTCGTAATTGGGCCCGAAGAGTCATGTACCGGCGCCCAAGGGGCTGCAAATAAGCCCCACGGTGTGATGAGATGGCGCATCCATGCCCAGCGCTAAGACTAATAGGGAAATACTGTTGAGTTGGATGAAAAGATTGTGATGAAGCAAAGCTTCGCATTTGCGACTTGCTTTAGTCATGAACCTCGCTCATGTGTAATCAATTAATAATTTGTACGTCTTACTAACCTTTATTTCATGTTTGAACGAGGTAGATGAAGCTTGCACATGTGTATTTCTAATACGATTAATTTGAGTCTATAAAATGGCCGCTGCTTTGAAATAGCTTCTGCGCATGCGTCAGTCACACTCACGTGTCCTGACGTGTTTGCAGGCTTGGAGGGAAAAGATGCGCATGCGTAATACATAGCTTTGGTAATAACGTGGTACTGCTCGTGCAGTTGCTCTTGTGCCTGTGTATATGTAGCTAACATTTAGACTGCATAGTATATTTTTATAGTGATAAGTTGAAAGTACAAAACCAATGATGTGTTTTCATATCGTTATTTCTATGTATTAATTTGTTCTCGCTTACTTTTCATGTACCGCGGGAAATGGGGGTCTGACTGAGCCGAAAGCCATCTTGGAGGTCCTTTCTGCGCAGGACCGTCCGTCTGGGGAAATGTCAACCTTGGCTGGTGGAACTCAGCCCGCTGGCAGGGATGGGCAAGATGCTCCTGAGAAACTGACCTGCGAACCCAGCAGGACGGAGTCATGTGTCCCTATTCTGAAACAATGTTATAATGTCATTGTATTTCCCTGGACTTTCTCATGAGAACCCCAATCTCGCTAGGCGGTACCCAGAGATGCAAAGTAGGCATCCAAATAGTGTGTTCTGATTGGTGTGTTACCCAAATCCTATCTTAGGACCAATCCAAATTGAGGGATTCTGACACTTTGCAACATTTGGGGGTGGTACACCATCCCAAACTGTATATCTACCCTGGGTTCACCTAGGGAAATTGTCCGACTTGTCTGGTTTAGCTGACCTGTCACTGACCCAACGCACTCAATAGGTGACTGAAGATACAGAGAGCTGCGGAGCACTCTGTCCGAAATTGACCATAGACTAAGGTTTTACTGAACCTTAAAGTGCTGGCGGAGCACTTTGCTGGGAGTTCGCTGACCCAATCGGGGTCTTGATCGATAGCTGCAGAGAGGGTGGAGCGCAGGCGTTGCTTCCGAACTGCGGGTGCTGGTCCTGTCCTGAGGGTCCTGTCCTGAGGTCCTGTCCTGATTCCTAATCTGAGGGTTTCCTGTCCTGTCCTGGGTGTCCATTCTGCACCTGCTGTCCACTGAGGGGTATCCTTCCTTGAGGGTTTCCTGTCCTTAACTGACCCGTGGCCAGGGTTTGGTTTCCACACCAGTCTAGGTAAATATTGCTCTGAAATCTTTAAAACTTGCACCTTTCTATTTTTCTGTCTTTTGCTTCAATAAATCATATATCACATGAAAAAATGCCACCCCACCTTACTTTTGAACTCTTACTGATAAGCAACACCTAAATCTTAGTTAGACATGTGCGGTATATTTATTTACCTCTTTTTTAAATGTTTTTGGAAGACAATCTTTAGTCATATGTCAGAGTAAAAAACACAACATATATAATATATATACACAACAATTCGACAATTAAACAAAAGAAAAGAAACCACTACTACATAAACAGTGCAAGTTACTATATACAATCACTATACACAACAACACATATAATTCTGTTACCACTCGTTCCAAGGGGCAAGTGACAATCCATTGCCTAAATAGCCATAAATGAAATAGAATTGAATGGAACAATAGTGGAGAAACACAGTTAGAAGGAGATATCAAGCCTCATTATTTCTGGGATTCAATAATTATTAATAAAGGATTTTTAAACTCCTTCTTTGCCGACGCGTTTCGAACTCCATACAGCTGTTATGGGTTCTCTTCAGGGCCTTGTCACTTCTATCTGTATGTGTGTAAGAAAAAAGAGCACTCTTGTTTTTCGCAAAACCCAACCCCAGAGATAGGAACATCCCAACTGGCTACAGTGAAGGTAATATGGACCTTTAAGAAGGCACAAGCGGAATGTTAATACGAGGCTATAGAAATAGACACTAAAAGAGTGCTCTTTTTTCTTACACACATACAGATAGAAGTGACAAGGCCCTGAAGAGAACCCATAACAGCTGTATGGAGTTCGAAACGCGTCGGCAAAGAAGGAGTTTAAAAATCCTTTATTAATAATTATTGAATCCCAGAAATAATGAGGCTTGATATCTCCTTCTAACTGTGTTTCTCCACTATTGTTCCATTCAATTCTATTTCATTTATGGCTATTTAGGCAATGGATTGTCACTTGCCCCTTGGAACGAGTGGTAACAGAATTATATGTGTTGTTGTGTATAGTGATTGTATATAGTAACTTGCACTGTTTATGTAGTAGTGGTTTCTTTTCTTTTGTTTAATTGTCGAATTGTTGTGTATATATATTATATATGTTGTGTTTTTTACTCTGACATATGACTAAAGATTGTCTTCCAAAAACATTTAAAAAAGAGGTAAATAAATATACCGCACATGTCTAACTAAGATTTAGGTGTTGCTTATCAGTAAGAGTTCAAAAGTAAGGTGGGGTGGCATTTTTTCATGTGATATATGATTTATATGGTCCAGCCAGCCCCACAGTTCTATGGGCCTAACTCCTTTACATTTAAAAGTTAAGGGCGGGTGAACACTCGCGAGAGTAGATAACGGGGATTATAAATCGTGCCCCTAAACCACTGATAACAAGAAACGCGGAGGGACCCTTGGGTCCGTCCGAGGGAATGTCGGAGAAAGATACACTGTCCTTTTCTGAATCACACATTCAGAATTTAATAGCCTCATCCGCCTTTGGTAATATAACATTGAGCTCCTCCGCTCAACAACAGAACGAGTCGGATAAACTTATAAGACTTAAGAAAAAACAGATCCGCACGGAACTTCATGGACATTTTCTCCTGAAACACCTAAGGGGTGGAACCATCCCATGGGGCCTTCAGGTCAAAAATGTCCCTGTAATATTTACGGAGGACAGTGAATATAAAAAGGGTTTCAGTTGTATCAATACCAAGTGTAGCCGGGACCTAATGGTCCACACCATTGAGACAGCGCAGAGACTGTGTGCCAAGGAACTAGAGGAAATTGAGGTTCTCACAAAGAGCCTCCAGGAAAGCCCAGCGGTTACCGATGCAAAAACACTGCTTGAAAAAATTGAGAAAGACATCCAAACATTTAAAGACATAACCATCAATTCCAAATCTGCTCAATACGAGAGGGACTCAAAGGCGTTCACATTAGAAAAGGCCTACCCATTCCTCAAGGAGGATTATTACACCCAGACGGAGTCACGTGGAGCCCTATATAACTTTCAGGGACGATCGAAAAATAGATTTAAAACCTTCTCTGATACATCCTCTTCCTCAAATTCATCAGGGGCAGAGGACAGAGGGAATAATCCAAACAAGAAGGGGCCTTTTTTAGAGAAGGGCCAACAGCCAAAACCTCGGTTCAAACCCCAATGGGAAATGCGCACCCGCAGAAATTTTTACAAGTCATAGAACCAACACCATCCTCAGTAGTAAACCTTTCTTCAAAGGTACTCACCAGAGATGAGGAATCTGTCCTCAATCTGGGCTTGAAATTTGTCCCCAGCCAGAACACGGATTTCACCAGACTTAAGCTGGATACGATTGCTTTTTGCAGGAAAATCCGCTTAAGGGCATTCTTTGCAAATCAACCGCCTGTCACCAATACAGAAGTAACAGGCCTGAGGAACAAGTCCACCTTTATCCCCTATCATAATATTCCTAAGCAAGTTGTGGCATTTGAACAGATCATGCTTTCGTCTATTAACAAACTGGAGAAAGGTAAGAAATATGTAAAACAGAACATCACGAGAGGCCAACGTATTGCCATTAAAAATTTGAAAGACGACCCTACAGTCGTTATCAAACCTGCAGATAAGGGTGGAGCGGTGGTGATTTGGTCCAAAGATAAATATCTCAAAGAAGGGGCAACGCAGGTGACGAACACTGAATGGTACAGGGAACTCCCTGATGACCCCGGCCGGGCGATTCAAGGACAAATCAGTGAGATCATAAAAAGTGGTGTAGATGGTGGTTTTGTGGGGCAAAAAGAAAGTGAATTCTTGATAAAGAAATACCCAAGAACGCCCATACTATATTTTCTACCCAAGATTCACAAGAATCCGGAGGAACCCCCGGGACGACCAATTGTCTCGGGGTGCGAGTCTTGTTTGGAATCCCTTTCAAAATATATAGACTTCTTTTTGAAGCCCTTTGTCAGTGGTGTCCAATCATATTTGAAAGACACCACCGACTTTCTCCTAAAAATTGAGGGAACACAATTTGATCCAAGCACGGATCTGATGGTGACAATGGACGTTACGTCATTGTACACCCAAATTCCTCAAGATGAGGCATTGGAGGTTCTCGAACTCTATCTTGAAAAGAGAGTCAGGCCGCACCAAGTCCCTACCTCGTTCATTTTACAATTGGCCGAAATAACATTAAAAAAGAACTATTTCCGGTTTAATGATAAGTTTTACATGCAGATTAAGGGTACGGCCATGGGCTGTCCCTATGCGCCGGAGATGGCCATACTGTATATGGCGGAGTACGAAAATAGATTCATTTACTCCAATAACCCGTACAGTAGACATATCAAGCAATGGGTAAGGTACATCGACGACGTGTGGCTCCTGTGGCAGGGGAGCCACTCCGAGTTGATGGACTTTCACCTATGGATCAACGAGAGGCACCGAGATATTAAGTTCTCATTGGAGTCCAGTAATGATAGAATGACATTCTTAGACATCGAAATAAAATGCGTTGATGGGCATTTGGTGTCTTCTCTATTTCGGAAGAAAACGGATAAAAACACGATCTTGCACCACCGTAGCGCACATCCCAGAAGTCTGAAGGATAATTTGCCCTATGGGCAGCTTCTGCGGATACGAAGAAACTGTTCTGAAATGCCCGAGTACGAGAAACATGCAACTAGATTTTGTGAGGAAATGAAGAGTCGTGGGTACCCCAAGAAACTATTAAGTCACTCCAAGAAAAGGGCACATTACACACCGAGGGAGTGCTTACTTGAAAGAAAAACGAAACAAGACATGGACAGGTTGGTCTGTGTCACGACCTTTGGACCAGACACCCATAAAATACGGCAAATGGTCCTTAAAAATTGGCACCTGTTAGAGGAACTGGACTGCTCATTTCCGCGACCTTTGTTCGCTTATAAAAAAAACAGGAGCATTGGCCAATGTGTAATAAGAGCTGACGTTTTAACACCCAAACCAAAGAGCGATTTACTCTCGAAATGGGGGCTCAAACCAATAGAGGGGCACCACAAGTGTGGAAACTGTATATCATGTGACTCCACAATTGAAGGATCAGGGTTTGAGCATAGGGGAGTGAAATGCAAAAGCACTGGTTTTTCGAACTGCAGGACACGTAATGTGGTTTATGCAGTAGTGTGCGCCTGCCAAAAAATATACATTGGGAAAACGACGCAGCAGGTGAACAGTCGAATCACCCAACACAGGTCCAGGATTAAGAAAAAGGTCATAAGCGCTCCTATGGTCCAACACTTCATTGATTCAAACCATAGTGAAACGGATTTCAAATGGACCGTGTTATGTACTGTGGTGCAACCAAGCAACAAGTGTCCCATTGACATTGAGGATACACTCCTCAGGAAAGAGGCGTACCTCATCTTGAAATTTAATAGTACTCAAAAGGGGTTGAATGCCCTGTCAGAGGTGACAAGACTGTAAGAAGAAGAGGCTCTATCAAAGTGTTTCTTCATGTCCTAAACACAAAAAACTACAAATCCCAGAAGGCAAAGTATCATGTGACCGTTTAAAACAATCTGACACACCAGCCGTCGCCCTCCACAGTTACTGGAGGACTGACGAGCGAAGGTTGCTGCCAAACAGGGTAAGTTGGGACGGGGGCGCAGAGACGCTTTCACCGCCTGACTCGCATGCAGGACAACTAAAACCCGCTTTTGTTTAACTCTTCCCCGAACAGCGCCCAGAGTCAGAGCGCGAGATTAAGATCACGAGCGAGGGGGACAGAATTGCTACCGGAGGCATTAGACAGACTGACGAGCAAAGGTTGCTGCCAAACAGGGTAAGTTGGGACGGGGGCGCAGAGACGCTTTCACCGCCTGACTCACATGTAGGACAACTAAAACCCGCTTTTGTTTAACTCTTCCCCGAACAGCGCCCGGAGTCAGAGCGCGAGATTAAGATCACGAGCGAGGGGGACAGAATTGCTATCGGAGGCATTACACAGACTCAAGTGCGCTGTGCGCACGGTGACATACATCTCCAGCGAGGCGGAAATTGAAACCGTCCCCGAAGCAAGCGGGGTGCGCCATAAGGTACTTACTTGAGAAAGGGATAAGGGATAACGATTAGGAGTGACCACTCCACCCATGTCCCCTAGTGTTAACTGGATCTTGCGTCCTCCGTAGGTCTAAACAACCCCGCACCATAGGGAGACGCCCCTGCCCGGACCCCAAAACGATATTGAAGGTATGTCTTGCAGTGTTATTGTTGAAAGTAACTGTGGGCTGACTAGTGGGAGCTGAGACTAAATGGGATCTTTACATGTCCCCTAGATTGCAGCTCGCAAAACCCAACCCCAGAGATAGGAACATCCCAACTGGCTACAGTGAAGGTAATATGGACCTTTAAGAAGGCACAAGCGGAATGTTAATACGAGGCTATAGAAATAGACACTAAAAGAGTGCTCTTTTTTCTTACACACATACAGATAGAAGTGACAAGGCCCTGAAGAGAACCCATAACAGCTGTATGGAGTTCGAAACGCGTCGGCAAAGAAGGAGTTTAAAAATCCTTTATTAATAATTATTGAATCCCAGAAATAATGAGGCTTGATATCTCCTTCTAACTGTGTTTCTCCACTATTGTTCCATTCAATTCTATTTCATTTATGGCTATTTAGGCAATGGATTGTCACTTGCCCCTTGGAACGAGTGGTAACAGAATTATATGTGTTGTTGTGTATAGTGATTGTATATAGTAACTTGCACTGTTTATGTAGTAGTGGTTTCTTTTCTTTTGTTTAATTGTCGAATTGTTGTGTATATATATTATATATGTTGTGTTTTTTACTCTGACATATGACTAAAGATTGTCTTCCAAAAACATTTAAAAAAGAGGTAAATAAATATACCGCACATGTCTAACTAAGATTTAGGTGTTGCTTATCAGTAAGAGTTCAAAAGTAAGGTGGGGTGGCATTTTTTCATGTGATATATGATTTATATGGTCCAGCCAGCCCCACAGTTCTATGGGCCTAACTCCTTTACATTTAAAAAAAAAAAAATGTTGCTTCAATAAAGACACACCTTTGCACATGTTAATTTTTCCATGCTTTTGCCGCAACCCATTGAAACGTAAAGTCATTGCATATTTTCATAACTTGTTCCCATGTTACCCGGCTTGTTAGAAATCGTATTTTGCATTGCAGTTTGTCATTTTCTGATATGGTCTAGAACGTCCTTACTTAAACTGTCCAAAGAACTTTTGCCCTAAATGCATAGCTTTTCCTACTGCATCCCATATTTGCATTTCAATGATTACCCTGACTTTATTTCTCTATAGTTATGTACTTTTTATTATCTTGATTATTGATTGTCTTATTCTTGTAAATCTAATGCTTACTGAGAACGAACTTTAGATAAAGACTTTAAAACTTCCAGTTGTCCGTGGTCATTTTACAAAAGTATTGAATGTCATTTTGAGTTGTATTTTGCTGCCTTTCCTTTTACAGCTAGCTCCCTGATCCATTGTGGTCATAGGTACCCGTGTCGGTGGATGGTAAGTCGGGTACACTGAGGAATAACAGTAGGGAATTCACACAAATTGGTAGCAGCCCGTGAAGTCACCCGGTCAATATATATGGTGAATTGAAATATATGGGCCCGAAGCCGGAAGCGGCGAAATTATTGGTTGGGTGACCTCGCGCGCTCTATCAGTTTTTCTGGTAGCAGAGGTATGGTTAGGGACTAGTTAAAGGTTAGGCAGGATTAGTTAGACTAGTCAAGTCGGTAGCTGCTAGTATATTAATGCTGCTATAAGAGCGGCCGTTCCGAGGGACCTGATCATTCTCTTGAGAATACGCTGCTTTGAAATTTATGAATTGTTTGGAAATTGTTATTCTTGTTCTTATATTGTTATATGTATTAATCCATGCGTTTGTAAAACGTTTTGTTCAGTGTTGTCAGAACTCCCCGGGGAATTGAATGGCAAAGTGGTGAATAGAATCCATTTGCCTTGAGGTCACAGGCTCAAGGAAAGTTAGGTGCAGGTTAGGTACAACCAGGAAGCACTAACTAGAGTTTTTTCTGAATACGTGTGTGAATAAATGTTAGTAACGAGGTTCATTGGCAAAATTCCAATAGTGGCGTAACCTAGTAAGGGTCACATCGGAAGAGAAGCAGGTTCATCGGAGCTTGGGTGAAAGCAAAAGGGTCCGCTGGGAAACCTTAGACTCGGATATATCCCGGAAAAGTGGATGGGTCTAGAGGAGTAACAGGTTCACCGATGCTAGAGTGAAGGGTAGGCGGAAGAGATCTACCCGCAGCGCGTGAAAAGTAAATGGAAGTAGTTTACTTGCAGTAAAATAACTCTTTCTCTGTCTAGACACTTGAGCACTGTGGCGAATTTGTATTCGTTGTAAAATAACCAAGCACTAGCACTTTAGAAAGAAAGAAAGTTTCCGTTACCTTGTGAAGGGAGGGAGTCAGTCGCGAAGCGTCTCTGACGTCACTCCGTGCCGCGCTGGGATTGGTAGAAACAGCGGGCGGGTAGCGGGGCTGGAATTGTGAAGGAGGGGTGAACGCCGAAGCGTGAGAACTGTCGAAAATATTTGAACGCGTGCACCCCATTGGTCGCACGGAATTGCAAGACGCGTTCTGATTGGAGGTAACTTTGTAAACAAAGTTAAGCGTAGAAATCGTATGTGGCACTCGTATTGTCCAGAGACTAGACCCGATCCAAGAAACCAAGGGTTTGAAAGGGATCAGTGGAAAGCCAATAGATACGATATTATGTACGGAACTAAGAGAAAAATGTCCCTTGTAAATAAGGTGAAGAATTACTTCAAAACGGACAAACCGATTAAATCCAGAGAGGGCATTATTGTTCCACCACCCAATACTCCCGCCTCTTTCATGATGTTTGATCGAGGGTACAATACCTGTGTGTGGTTGGAAAATTGGGTAAAGTACACAAAAGATGACGGAATATTGGCTTTTCCGTTAGACGGTACCTTCAATGGTAGGATTTTATTTAATTTGAGAACCCGAATGAATGAATTGCATCCCAGACCGAGACTAACGCAGTATGAGGCATTAGAGGAATGGGAGATTGAGGCTTTCGAAAGAGAGAAACCCCGAATGGACAAAGGTCTGACCAAGTGGTACCCAAGGCTGAAACAAGAGACCAGGGATAAAAAGATGAAACAGTGGAGACAGAGCATGATTGTTGAGGGTCTGTTTCCCATGATGCCAGCATGTAACCCTTCTGCTGGAGAGAAAAAGACAGAAAAGTGTAAGCATTGGGGGGCTCTTGGGGAGTCAGACGATGAATTATTAGATGACATTTTTACGCGAAGCCCGCCCCCTTATAATGAGGGAGCCCGACCTTCCAGTGCAGGAGAAAATCCCCAGCGTCCATCTATTAAGGAGGAGGACAGATCCCTAAGTAGGGGGGGAGGTTGTCAGATACCGCCCTATTTTGAGAATCCCGGACCCGCGGAGGTAAGAGATATATATCCTAGAGTGCCCGTGAGCCCAGAGGAAAAATATTCCCGCGAGAGAGTCTTTTTCCCCAGACCTCTTTATGAAAACGAAGAAAAACCATCAAGTTCAGGAATGCCCTTTTTACAGCCTCCATATGAGGAAGAGCGCAGGTCATTTGGCACGGGAACTTTGTTCCCAAAACCAAATTATGGTGGAGGACCAAGTGAAACGCATCCTACTGCCCCGAGCTTTACCCCTCACCTGACCCCACAGATAATACCTGACAGAACTTTAGGAAGGGTACTAGATGAAAGGGAGCAAGAGGCCCTAGCTAAACAGAGAACAGAAATAATTCAGAAAATCTCCCAGTTAAATACCAGTCCTGAGGCTTTGACTATCCCGGTAACAATTGGACCAGTGGTTCCGTTATATGGGAATAATCAGGGAAGTCCAAACCCTCCAGTTATTACCCCAATCATGGCACCACCAAGACAGGAACCAATAATAGTAGATGACCAGTCCAGTGAGTGCGAGTCTGAAGTTGTGTTCTTGGACCTGCCAAACAAACAGACCGGGAAGGGAGTGCAGAAGAGGCATAATCCTTTTAATGCGAAAGAAATTAAATTAGAATCAACGTCAGGTACTAGGAGTGTCTCTCTGGTAACTCCGGAAGAAATTGAAAATTGGAGTCGTGAATTAGAAAAACAGACTCCGCAAACGAAACCTTTAGAACTCTACAAACTGAGGATAGAAATAGAGGAATTAATGGCAGGAAATGTGGGATTAGACAGATTAAATACCTACTCTGAAGAAGAGTTGCTGTTTATGTGTAAAAGCCTTACCAGAAGTACCAGAGTGCTCCACGAAAAGCTGACAGACACTGCAGCTAGTATGGGGGTAGATATTTCAAGGTCCAAGCCCTTGCAAAAACCTTACAGAGCTGATTTCTCAGACAAGGATATAGAGAACCTGAATGTGTCAGGGAAAAAGTTGCAGATTAAAGAGTTGCTAGCATTTCTGCAAAAGTGGGGAGATGTGAAAAAATGGAAAAACAGGTGGGCACGAAAGAAAGATGAGGCTCGATCCAGACAAGCGACCCCTGAGTTCGCTTTGAGAGAAGTAGACAAACCTGAGCAGTTATGTCCCATGCGTGAAGTACCAGGTGGGAGGTATGTGCACGTTCCATGGTCCAGACAGGATATTGTGTCCTTTACTAACGATTTCCCGAAATTGCGCGAAAAGCCAGTTGACTGGTACCGGCAGGTGGAAAGGTTCGTAAAGGTGCAAAAATGCCTGTGGAAAGACCTGGATGGATTTTTCGATATTGTGGTCCCGGTAGATCTATGGACCGAGTGTAAAATAGCCATAGCCTGGCCTAGTGAGGAGTACCCGAGGGACTCTAACACAGGGGAACCGTCGATTGAAGTGATGAAAAAATATGAACTAGTAATTCAGCATTTGAAAAATAAGGTGCCCGCAAAGGAAACTGATTGGACCAGGATAGATAGAACCACGCAGGAAAGAGACGAGACAGTGCACTCCTATTATGAAAGGCTGTTGCAGGTGTTTAAAACATACAGTGGTATAGATAACATCGAGATGAAGGATATGACGCATTTTATTTACAGGTTTGTAAATGGTTTAAGGCCCGAGATTTGTCAGTGGATAAAAGATAACAAAATTTGTTGGCAATCCAAAAAGATAGACGAGGTCCTACGGTATGCAAAATACTGTGAGGACGAGATGGCAGAAAAGAAAAAGGCTCTCAAAGAGAAGGTTATGTGGACTCAAGTGAAGCTCGCAGAACAACAAGAAAAACAATTGAGTAACATGGCCAAAAACACTCAGAACCAAGGTCCTGGGGGTGGGGGAGGAGGTAAGCCCCGGCCCAAAATGAGCAGAGAAGAGGCTATGAAGAAATGTCCCTGTCACCAGTGCGGAGAAATTGGACACTGGCGAAACGAGTGTCCTTATTTGCCAGATGATAACCCCAAAACACCTGATTTAACTCCACAGACGCAGAAAGAAAGACCAAGAAAGACTCAACCACAGGTAAAAACGATTCAGGTGCCCCGAGCTCCAAAGCAAGTATATAAGGGAAAATCCACAGAGGGTGATGAGGTAGAAGTCTGGGAAAGCAATGAGAACAGAAATGCAGCAACTTTGCAGTATTTGTTAAACGATACCTTCCTTTGTGATGACCAGTACTGACGGGGCCTGAGAGGGGAGGACGAGGAGTGCGTACTTGGCGCCTCCTTGCCGGTGGACCAGTCCGGACCATACATTGAAGGAAAGGTTGACGGAAATGATGTCACTTTTCTGTTGGACACTGGCGCTACCCGTTCTACTGTGAGAACAGTGGACGTTCCAAACCTACCCCTCTCGGGAGAAGCCATCCAAGTAGTGGGTGTATCTAATCAATTGATTAGTACTCCTGTTACCAAACCCATGGAGATCTCAATTGGAAACTTTAAAGAAATGCATAGATTTGTCGTTTGTGACACCAGTCCAGTGAACTTACTGGGACGTGATTTGTTGTGCAAAATGAACTGTACCATCTTTTGCACACCAAAGGGAGTTGAAATTCAGACCCCAGATGAAGATGGCATCTATAAATTAATGTTAATCAGACCTGACTCAGAGATTAAACGAATGACTATGCAGGATTTGCCCAAAGAACTCCAAGAAGCAGTGAAGCCAGAGGTATGGGACTTTACTGGGAAAGATGTAGGGTTAATGAAAAACGTGGACCCCATACAGATAGCAATCAAGGACAATGCAGTATACCCCAATACTAAACCCTACAGAATGAATGCAGAAGTGAGAGCAGGTGTTACCCTGGAAATACAGAAATTGCTAGAAGGAAACATCATACAGGAAGTAATGAGTAGCCCATGTAACTCACCGATTATGGGCATCAAGAAGCCTAGTGGCAAGTACAGAGTAGTGCAGGACCTAAGAAAGGTAAACAAGATAGTGGTTCCCTGCTGCCCTATTGTCCCGAACCCAGCAGTGATTCTGTATCAGATTCCCTGGGATGCTGAGTGGTTCACTGTGATAGACCTATGTCATGCATTCTTTTCCATTCCCTTGCATCCAGACAGCAAATTTCTTTTCTCATTTGCCTTCAATGGTCACGTGTATGTCTGGAACAGGGTCCCCCAAGGGTACTCAGAGAGCCCCTCTATCTTTAATCAGATCTTGAAAAAATGTTTGGAAACTTTGGTCTTACCTGGAAACTCTGTCCTAGTGCAATACATTGACGACCTCTTGGTGGCGTCTAAAAGTCATAGGGATTGTGTGATTGACACCATTGCCCTACTGAATCACCTGAGTGAGAAGGGACATAAAGTGGCCCCTGAGAAATTACAGTTCTGTGCAAATTCAGTGAAATATCTGGGGCACCAGATAGAGAAAGGTGTCAGGAAAGTAACATCAGAAAGGGTGAGAATAATTCAAAAGATGCAGTTACCCCGTACTCAGAAAGAGATCAGAATGTTCCTGGGAGTGATAGGATACTGCAGGCAATGGATTCTGGGATTTGCAGTCCTAGCTAGGCCCTTGATAAAAATGACCAAGAGAGGAACACCGGAAATTGTACAATGGGATGATGAAAGCTTAACAGCCTTCACGAAACTACGGGATTGTCTGTGTACAGCCCCTGCGTTGGGAATGCCAGACTATACCAAGGAATTTGCCCTGTTCTGCGACACTCGCGATAACTGTGCATTGTCAGTCCTGACACAAGAACATGGCACGACCAGAAGGCCTGTGGCATATTTCTCTGCCACCCTGGATCCAGTGGCTGCTGGATTACCAGGATGTCTGAAAGCAGTAGCTGCTACCTGCACAAGTTTAGAGCAGAGTGAGTCCATTGTCATGGGACATCCTGTAACTGTGTATGTTCCACATGGAGTGGTAATTTTACTGACCAGAACGAAAACTCAGTACCTCACCCCTAGTCGGCTGACTAAATACGAGAGGATTCTTGTGGGTGCTGCAAATGTAAACATTGTCAGGTGCAGTATTCTGAACCCCACCACTTTGCTCCCCGACCCAATGGATATGGAAGATGGGGAGGATGATGAGCATAACTGCATTGATTTAACAGAATTCAGCACCAAACCACGCCCAGAAATTAGAGAAACACCATTGCCTATACATGACAAGGAATTGTTTGTGGATGGTTCATGTCTAAGACATGAACAAGGAGGCCTGAGTGCTGCCTATGCGGTAGTCTCCTTAACCAAAATTGAAGAAGCAGGTTATCTATTTGACGTAAAGTCTGCACAAGTAGCCGAATTGATCGCTATGATAAAAGCTTGCAAAATTGGGAAAAACATGCGCATAACAGTGTATACTGACAGTCAGTACTGTTATGGAGTTGTGCATGACTTTGGCCAGTTGTGGCTACAGAGGGAGTTCCTGACTTCATCAGGTACCCCTATTCGAAATGGAAAAGTTGTTCAAGACCTTTTAGAGGCAATCCAGTTACCAAAGGAACTGGCAGTGGTAAAATGTGTTGCTCATAAGAAGGGCATTGACACTGTATCACTGGGAAATGATTTTGCTGATCGAGTGGCCCAATGGTGCGCCAGAGATCGATATATCATAAATCCAAAATGAGGGGGGCCCGGAACCAGCTGCCAACTTCAAGTGTTTGAAGAAGTGCCTACATGGGATGAAGTGAGAGAGGGGCAGCAGGCGGCACCTTGGCAAGAGAGAGAGAAGTGGAAGGAAGACGGGTGTAGACCAAGACGTGTGGATGGTGTCATCTTGGGCCCAAGTGGTATGCCTGTGTTACCTAGACACTTACTTGGCACAATGGCGAGATTGATACATGAAGGATCACACATTGGTAGGGACGCCATGATTCTGGTGTTCCAACAGACTTGGTACAGTAAAAAATTCAGGAAAGTAGCAGAGTCCCTCTGCCAGAGGTGCCTGCCATGTCAAAGGATGAACGCAGGCAAAAGAACGATGGTAGAACTGGGGAAAATTGGGAGGTCAGCGGGTCCCTTTGTCAGAATGCAGGTTGATTTCATCACCATGCCCCGTTGTGAAGGGAAGCGATATGTCCTTGTCATTGTGTGCCTATTTTCAAAATGGGTGGAAGCTTTCCCTACTCCCCAAAATGACGCGCTGACAGTAGCCAAGTGTTTACTGAAAGAACTGATACCTAGGTTCGGGGTTCCAGTCACTATTGAATCAGATAGAGGCCGACATTTTCAGAATGATGTAATCGACGAACTCTGTAAAGCCTTTGGAATCAAACAGAAGCTTCACTGTGCGTATCATCCAGAGGCTTCTGGAGTAGTGGAACAAGTAAACGGAACTATCAAAAACAGATTAGCAAAACTGTGTGATGCATCTGGCATGACCTGGGTGAAGGCCCTGCCCTTGGTCCTGATGGGACTCCGAAGTGTTCCTGACCGCAAGACAGGCCTGAGCCCCCATGAAATCCTGATGGGAAGAGTGATGAGACAAGCATGGGTACCAGGAAGCAAACTGTTGAGTATTACTGATGATTTGGTGCTTGAATACTGCAAGAGATTAGGTGACCAAGTGCGTTCTATCTCTCGCCAGATCGGAGAAGACGCCATCCTCAATCCAACGACTCCTCTCCACAAACAGGTCCCGGGGGACTGGGTCAAGATAAAGAAGCATACTCGGAAGAGCTGCCTGGAGCCAAGGTGGGGAGAGAAGCGTCAGGTGATCCTGGTAACAACCACAGCAGTAAAGTGTGCAGGGGTTCCATATTGGATACACGCCAGCCACACCCAGAAGGTATTACCAGACGAAGAGCCTGAAGAAGAAGGGCGTCCAGCAGAGGACTCTGCAGGAGCCGGACCAGAAGTAGCTGACGACGTACAGCCCAGTACCAGTCAAGCTGCGGGATCAGCAGACGTTGGCTCAGGAATAGTTGATGACGGACTACCAAGAGTCCAGCCTGCTGAAGGGGTCCAAGAAGCTGAGCCAGAAGTAGCTGAAGACGAGCTGCCGAGCATATGGCCAGAGGAGTGGATACCATTGATTGATCTCACCGAAGACCCCATTAGAACAAGAGAGCGACTTTTGGAAGGTAGAGAGTGGACTAGAGAGGAAAAGCAAGGCACAGGCGAAGAACCTCAGACTTTTGAGATTCACATCAAAACTGAGGAAGGAGAAGGTCAGACAGGGACAGAACAAGTGATTGATACTCCTCCACTGACTCCTGATGTCGAGAAGGGACAGACTAGACATAGAATAATAGTTCGAGCAGAAGAAAATCAAGAGATCGAAGTACTCGAACAGGATCAGATAGGATTAGAAGAACGTGTTCAGGAAACAGAAACAGAGACATTTGAAAGGCAAACACAAAACTGTCCTGAACAAGGCCAGATTAGTAACCAGGCAGAAGAAATAGATGCTAGCCCTGGAACTAGTCAGATAGAAGAGGGAGAAACTGAAGCAGAATTGCCACCGACTAAGGAAAACAAGAGGGCAAGAGAAGAAAACGAAGTCCAAGTGCCAACTAAAAGACTTAAGAAAAGAAAGCACATTGAGTCTGGATTTGTCAAGAAATTGAGGCTAAGGATAAAAACGGTGGAAGAAAAACGTGCTGAAGAAAGGAGAAGTGCTCGCATAGCTGAGCAACAAGAAGGTACCTCCAAAAGAAGGAGTGATCGAATAAAGAGACAAAACAAAAAGTACAAGTCACCTGAATGGACGCTCGTTTTGGAAGAATTTGAAGATCTTGATATAACTGACGAAAGCGACGGAGAACCCGTCCCCGAGTACTCTGCCGAAGAAGAAGACGAGCCACCGTGAATTTGCACAAAGTAAGCTACTTGTGTGAAGACACAAAGAGGGGTCGAAAAACTTCTTCTGAGCCAAAATGTCTGATTCAAGCGTGAATGGTAGACCTAGTCGCAGTTGTTGCAAAACATGCTGCAAGGTATGTGTATGTAGTATAGTTATACTGATATTAGTTTGGATAGGACTAACAGTGTTCATTCCCTTTGCAGTGAGCAAAAATACTAAAATTTACCCTACTGAAATTGTAAATACTGACAGTGAGGAGCTGACAACACAGACTGTAGCAAGACATGAGAGAGCACTGAAACAAACAAAACGAGACTTAGAAGCATCAGATGAGGGAGGACTACATTATCATGGAGTTAAGAACAGGACACATTTAAATGTTTTCGCAAACTTGTTAATACACTATGTAGAGACTATGGAAATTGAAGATTGCTATGTCTGCATGAAGCTACCTACCTCTGTAGCTGAAGGCGTGACATACCATCACCTGCCCCTGACATATGGAATCTCCTGTAGCATTTTAGCCAGTTTATTTTACAAAAGAGGACCGTTACAGTACTATTACTCTAACAATGACGTGATCTTTTCTGAACTTCCTATACGTGGGAACTTGAATCCTGTACATACCAAAAGTGACGTTACTCGCTATATGGGCGAATACTTTCTGACTATAGGTAATATCGACATAGGTGACGCACACAGAGATAACTTGACTTGTTCTTTGCGTGAGCAGGAAAAGATGTTCCTGAACATGGCAGAGAAAAGGAGAGTAAAAATACAAAGAAAGGCAGATGACGAAAGACAGAAAAGGCCAAGATGGGCAGAGAACATGGAAGGCACCTCAACTGGTGGGGCGGGTCCTGCTCTGTTGCTGGATTTTGAAAAGAAAGGCAAGCTATGTCTTCACCGCGAGAAGACTAGCTATTATAATAACATTTTCATTGGTTCCAGTGAATGCGAACATAATTACAAGGTAATTGGAGGTTGGGGTTTCAAAAATGGGTCAGAGCCGGTGTTTCCTGGATTTTATTATATTTGTGGGGACAAGGCTTATTTCAAATTGCCGGATCACTGGTATGGAAGCTGCTATTTTGGCATTGTCTTCCCGAGAATATACCATGTGAATGAAGTTGCTGGAAGCAGTGAAAATACTAATGGCTTAGTGCGTAGTAAAAGAGAAAGCGTAGGTGAAATAATGGGTAGTATTTTCAGTGCACTGATACCTGGAGTGGGAGTGGTTCTGAACACGCACAGAATTTGCAAATTGTCCACTATAGTGGATGTGTTGTCTACTGACACAGCTCATGGATTCCTGCTGGTCAATACCGAAATGGTTGCGATCAGATCAATGGTTTTGCAGAACAGACTTGCTCTTGACACCTTATTAGCAAAAGAGGGCGGAGTCTGCCGGATGTTGAAGGCACAACATTGTTGCACTTATATTCCGGACAAAAGTGTACAGCTCAAAAGATAGTTGAAAAACATTACTAATTTGGAAAGGGAACTCAAACCACTCGAGGTTGACAGTGCCTGGAAGAGACTGGTAGATGGTCTCTCAAATGTAGGTCATTGGCTTGCTAGCTTAGGCAAAAGCTTATTGTTTAAGGTACTGATGCCAATTGGAATTATAGGTCTTATCCTATTCTTCATATTTGTCTGTTGCAAATGCCGTAAGCACACCAGAAAGCATCAAGTGAATGCGAGAGGAGTGAAACGAAGTGTGGATGAGCTTGAACTGGAGGAAATAAATAATCAGATATACAAAAGGGTGAAAAATTCTCACCCTACCAAAAATGAGAAAGAAAAGCTGAATCGCTTGTTGGAAGAGATAGAGCTGTATAAAGTGTGAGAAGTTGGCATCTGGTTCCATTTATTTTGTGATGATAGTAAATATCATCAAAGAGGGGATTGATGAAGCAAAGCTTCGCATTTGCGACTTGCTTCAGTCATGAACCTCGCTCATGTGTAATCAATTAATAATTTGTACGTCTTACTAACCTTTATTTCATGTTTGAACGAGGTAGATGAAGCTTGCACATGTGTATTTCTAATACGATTAATTCAAGTCTATAAAATGGCCGCTGCTTTGAAATAGCTTCTGCGCATGCGTCAGTCACACTCACGTGTCCTGACGTGTTTGCAGGCTTGGAGGGAAAAGATGCGCATGCGTAATACATAGCTTTGGTAATAACGTGGTACTGCTCGTGCAGTTGCTCTTGTGCCTGTGTATATGTAGCTAACATTTAGACTGCATAGTATAATTTTATAGTGATAAGTTGAAAGTACAAAACCAATGATGTGTTTTCATATCGTTATTTCTATGTATTAATTTGTTCTCGCTTACTTTTCATGTACCGCGGGAAATGGGGGTCTGACTGAGCCGAAAGCCATCTTGGAGGTCCTTTCTGCGCAGGACCGTCCGTCTGGGGAAATGTCAACCTTGGCTGGTGGAACTCAGCCAGCTGGCAGGGATGGGCAAGATGCTCCTGAGAAACTGACCTGCGAACCCAGCAGGACGGAGTCATGTGTCCCTATTCTGAAACAATGTTATAATGTCATTGTATTTCCCTGGACTTTCTCATGAGAACCCCAATCTCGCTAGGCGGTACCCAGAGATGCAAAGTAGGCATCCAAATAGTGTGTTCTGATTGGTGTGTTACCCAAATCCTATCTTAGGACCAATCCAAATTGAGGGATTCTGACACTTTGCAACATTTGGGGGTGGTACACCATCCCAAACTGTATATCTACCCTGGGTTCACCTAGGGAAATTGTCCGACTTGTCTGGTTTAGCTGACCTGTCACTGACCCAACGCACTCAATAGGTGACTGAAGATACAGAGAGCTGCGGAGCACTCTGTCCGAAATTGACCATAGACTAAGGTTTTACTGAACCTTAAAGTGCTGGCGGAGCACTTTGCTGGGAGTTCGCTGACCCAATCGGGGTCTTGATCGATAGCTGCAGAGAGGGTGGAGCGCAGGCGTTGCTTCCGAACTGCGGGTGCTGGTCCTGTCCTGAGGGTCCTGTCCTGAGGTCCTGTCCTGATTCCTAATCTGAGGGTTTCCTGTCCTGTCCTGGGTGTCCATTCTGCACCTGCTGTCCACTGAGGGGTATCCTTCCTTGAGGGTTTCCTGTCCTTAACTGACCCGTGGCCAGGGTTTGGTTTCCACACCAGTCTAGGTAAATATTGCTCTGAAATCTTTAAAACTTGCACCTTTCTATTTTTCTGTCTTTTGCTTCAATAAAGACACACCTTTGCACATGTTAATTTTTCCATGCTTTTGCCGCAACCCATTGAAACGTAAAGTCATTGCATATTCTCATAACGTGTTCCCATGTTACCCTGCCTGTTAGAAATCGTATTTTGCATTGCAGTTTGTCATTTTCTGATATGGTCTAGAACGTCCTTACTTAAACTGTCCAAAGAACTTTTGCCCTAAATGCATAGCTTTTCCTACTGCATCCCATATTTGCATTTCAATGATTACCCTGACTTTATTTCTCTATAGTTATGTACTTTTTATTATCTTGATTATTGATTGTCTTATTCTTGTAAATCTAATGCTTACTGAGAACAAACTTTAGATAAAGACTTTAAAACTTCCAGTTGTCCGTGGTCATTTTACAAAAGTATTGAATGTCATTTTGAGTTGTATTTTGCTGCCTTTCCTTTTACAGCTAGCTCCCTGATCCATTGTGGTCATAGGTACCCGTGTCGGTGGATGGTAAGTCGGGTACACTGAGGAATAACAGTAGGGAATTCACACAAATTGGTAGCAGCCCGTGAAGTCACCCGGTCAATATATATGGTGAATTGAAATATATGGGCCGGAAGCGGCGAAATTATTGGTTGGGTGACCTCGCGCGCTCTATCAATTGTATGAGGGCATGGACACTGAACAAGTAAGGGAATGCATGAACTATGCACAGTACAATATTGAGGGTCTAAATGAGTACCCGCTCACATAATACAATCTATCCGCATTGCTAGAAACAGAAGGTGCCCATGTGATAACGTCACTTCAGTAAGCAATCTAAAAGAGTTAGTTGTGTCAAAGTGTCCCTCCTTAATACGCGTGTGCATTACCCTTAGTGTCTATGCACATTCGACAAGTGGTTGATCCAGCTTGTGCCTTTAATGTGTGCTTGCCCTCCTGAAAAATGCGCCTGTTGCCCACTTAAGGTATGGCAAGGACCACTGGAATTTTGCTGCAGGAGAGGGCCAAATTATGTGGCAGGGTTGAGTAAATTATGAGGCAAGAAATGGCTAATTACTCAGGATAATGCGTCACATTCTTTAATAGTATTATATCATTATTTTGTACATTTTACACTTGTTAACACTGTCTGGTTACTGGGTGCCCCTCATTAGTACCAGTTTAATACCCGAAATACAGCAATAAGCAACAGAAAGGTGGCCCGTCAACCTTTGCAAAACGCCTTACAGTGCGAATCACACAAGCCGGTACATTTTTAATACCTTTTGAACCGTTTGAGCTAGTAACATTTCTTTGCCAAAATCTTCAGATGAGGGATTATGTGGCAAATGCGGCACGTCTGTTATTATGCGAAAATCGCCGTGGTCGCCTAATTCCAGTGGCCCTTGGTATGGCGGTGTTGTCAATAAACGTTCAAAATGTTGTGCTCAAAACACACAGAAAAAATAAATACGTGTTGGTTCTGGACAGGCTGGGCAGGAATTTAAAAGGAGCCCAAAAATTGTAATAAGAGCCTTGTGCTGTACTGAGCGGGCATGGCCAGTTTTACGGGAACAACGAGAAACTCCTATAAAAACGTCTTTAGCTTTTCTGAGTCAATCACAATACACAAGAGCATTATTTCTTCACAGCCCCAAATCATGTTGATTTCTATATGACACTTTGGTGGTGCTCTTTCGGGTTCCTCTCTGGACTGGATCCCTTAAACAGCTGGCCCCACAAGAATCCCCCTCCCTTTCCTGTCTTCCAACTTACCAGGAGATTGTCCCTTGCTCGGTTTTAGTAACCAAGCTCTGCATAGCACGGTTAGCCGAAAAAAGCCTGCAAGACGAAATATACTTACGGTCTGTCCGCGGCAGGTTGAGATGTGACCAAAGGCACAGGGGCGAGGAATGACATTTTCTTATTCTGAATATCCCTGTTCAGAGCACCGTGAAGATGAGGTCAAGCTGAACCCTAAAACATGTCAGGGCTACTAGCAGCTTTTCAAAGGAAACATTTCCATCAGAAAACAAGCATTTGCAATGCACTAGGTCTCGCATTTACGCAAGTTTAAGCTGTTGCCATTGCAAATAACAATGCCTTTTATTTATGTTTTCAAAACCAATACATAAATAAAAGGCATTGTCGTTTACAATGCCAATGGCTCAAATTCTCGCAATTGCGAGACCTATTGCATTGTAAATGCTTGTTTTCATTGGCAGGGGGCAGACAAAGGGTGATGGGGCAAAGGTGGGAAGGAAAGAGTTATGTTTAAAAGGTAAAGGGAGAGGGTCGGTTTAAATGAAAGGGTTGTAGGAATCCACCCCGGTAAACTACAAACAAAAACGTACTCTCTGCATTTTAAGTAACAAACATTTGTAACACAGAGACAATTGAGGAGAGGACGTGAGAGCAAAGCAAATTGGCAACCTTTGAAGATTTATGGCCCGATGAGGGAGCTAAGCTATGTGTGGCCTGGGGATGTTGTGAGGGCTGGATGGGCGGGGCCCCACAAGACAGACTCAATCAGTGCTTAATTTGTGTCTGTGCTTGCCGGTGCTAAGCACCGGCACATCTTTCTCAGGGCCGGGTCTATAGAATTGAGAGCCATGGGTATGCTGGCGTTGCAGGTGCCGACTTTTTAATGATGGAATTTCTTTCAGTGCTTGGGCCTCGATTGGAGTGGGTCAGCTGCAGAAAAAGGAGTGAAGTGGTGAGCAGGGCTGTGGTCGGAGGCAGATTCAAGGCTCGGCAGGGAGAGGCAGGCCTTGGTGCCAATGGAACAGATAGGCCTCTGTGTAAATTGACTTCCTGGCCACTCCAGGCAGCATGAGAGCTGATTGGGTGTCAACGTCTAAGCCCCCGGCCATGGCGAGAAGGAATCTTTCAGAATATAGGAGAGCGCTGGGTAAAAGGTCAGTGCAGTTGGAGGTGAGAGATTTCAGACAACCAATGTTAGTACCAGAAAATGGATACGCCCGCAGAACTTAAAAACATCTGATGATCAGTCTTCTTTGTTCAACGGCGAACATGTTCAAATGATGTACATCTTCAGTTTTCCCCAAGGTGACACATGGAAACATCTTTGCTAACAAACGTGCAGATTCCTGCTTGTGTAACAACCAACTAAAGGGGTCAGTAGCCATGGGAGGTTACAAATGAAAACTTGGCCATACTAAGGAAGGACTAACAAGCCTAATAATAAATCAGAAGACACAATTTACAAAGGATAAACACACAAGCCAATGAAAAATAAGGGCAGGGGGATTAGGCGAAGATTCTCTCCGTACTGAACTACCACAGATCTTCACAGAGCAGCGCTTGCGCGCTGGCTCATGCGAGACCTAGAAAGGAGTCAAAGATCCTTTGGTCCGATCATTATTTAATCCATCAAAAATAATATAGTTCGGAGTGGTGGCCTGTGAATCATGTTGCTGAATATACCAAGCATTGGATAAGGAGGCCATCATAGAGGGGTGAAATGAATCTCATGAGGGCTGAGTACTCTTGGATAGTAATTGAAGTGAAGGAGACAATGACCCCTAAGAATGACCCCTAACTTAGAGCCTGATCTTATTACATATTTAAGTTGGGCCAAGTCCCTATGAAAGGATTTGAAAGGTCCCTAAAACAATGTGAGGACAAACATGATGTGATGGGCCCAGTTGCAAGAATGGTTGACATGGTGTAAGAATTTTATTTTAATGGCACAGATTGGATTTAAATCTGTTTTGGGGTTGGAGCCAGAGAGCGGCATGCTTTCTAGGCAATGCCAACGCAGGCCTCATTGCAGAGAGATGTATGGCAGTATTGCTAAGAAATAATGCCAAATCAGGGGTCCTAGCAAAAAAAGAATCTAGCGAGGAATCAAAGGGACTTTTATTTGGAGAAGGTTTAGTAAAATCTTCAGGAAAACATGTCCAACCCTTCACTGCCTTCACACGCATCAATGCAAAAGGTTTTTGGGGAAGGTCATTTATATGGTAGGGCCAGAAGGAGGGGCCACATTTTTGGCTGTACATATTACAGAGGCCTCTATAGACAAGGGAACAGTTATGGAAGAGAAACCTACAGAAAAAACACATACTCAGGAAACTTCTACCCTCAAAGAGGGAGAGGCAGATGGAACAAGTTGACCCAAGGGAGGTCTCAGGGGGGTTCATGTGGGATCATATACAAGACAAGGTGAGTATGTACATGGCAAGGAGGCATGCATTATCCCTCCCACCCACCCTTGGAAGCGAGGTAAGTTTAAGATCAAATTTAAAGATAAAGAGTGATAGTGTATTGTTCATTAACCGATTATACATTGCATTGAAATATTATTCAGTTTGGAAAGGAGAGGACATTTTAAATCTATATATTTTGAATTTTCAGACTCACAGTGAGGTACTAATGGAAAAGACGGTGGATAGTTTGAGGACGAGCTCGGTTGAAGAAAAATTTGGTTGAGAAAGGAGAACAAAAGGAAAAGAGAATGGAGTCTATGGGACTTTTATGTAGTGTTATGGTTCTATTTCACTATGACGATGATGTGTTCTAAAACAGAACTTTTAAAGTTGTTGCTCAGAAGATAGTGAATAAAAGGTTAATGCATAATGCAAGGCTCCTTGTCTTTAATAAAATAATGATTCTCTATACAGTAAACCTTTGAGAATCGAGATTCTGCTACAACTTCCTGCCCAAAGCTGGGGATATCCAAGCCTCTGGCACTGCTTTCTATAAAAGTGAATAGCTTAGCCCATTACGTCAAGAGGCAGAAAAGTTTGCACTATCTCCACCCTGAACATACAGATATAGCCCTTGGTAAAAAAAACATTAATCAACAGAGGAATCATTATAGCTTAGATGTCTGTGGGTGGGCACAGCCAGCAGCAGGATATCCTGTGAGTAGCATGAGGGGTCCTCTTCAAATGTGAATCCCAAGAATGGTAGGTAACCATCCTCATTAAAATGAAACTCACTTGCAAGGTTGATGAGCTTTTGCAAAAATATGAATCTTTGAGAGGACTATTATAGTGAGATCCATATATGCCCATACCACAGAGAGGAGTTCAGAGGAGTTAGATTTACGTTTTCCAAATACAGTGAATGGAACAGTGGGTAAAATGCTTGACTTCTGAGGGCTTACATTTATTATTCCCTCTCCAGTCTAACCAGCAGTTGGGAAAGTGATAGACTTTGGTGGGTTAGGTTTACTATTCCCACTCCCATACATGCAACGGTAAGAAAAGTGTTGTACTCCATAAGATATACATATACCATCTAAACTCAGAATTATTTTATAGAAAACACAGAAAATACACTATATACATATTTAAGTCATATTTTATATACGAAATGCATACAATGTAAGCCTTAAAAAAATAATTACAAATACATTTAATTAATTTAAATTAAATTTACTTCTCTCTCTACATTCCAAAAAACACAAGCAGCCAAAAAATAAACAATATATTTTTTTTAATTATTTTTATTTAACAGACAAACATGTAGACATCCCATTGATGCACATAATAATCACATTTTACATCATCTGCAGTTCAGGTCAAGGATACAATCTTACACATCATGAGAAGGGGGAGGAGGGCCACCGCCCCCTCAGTTATTTTACACTGTTTTACTGCTGCACCCCCGCAAATGTGCCCACATGTGTCAGGGATCTATACTTGTCCCACAGACTCCATATCTTCTCCCATTTTTAGGGCATCCCCTGCTCCGACAGACAGCTTTTTCAGCCAGGCAACACCAATCCATGTCATGTTTCCAGTTAGTGAGTGTTCCTGTTTCCTGCACCCCCGCACAATCTGGCTATGTTGCGCTTCACCACCACAGAGGCCAATGCTAGCCATGTTTTCACATGAGCTGGCCAGCTGATTCTCCTGTGATGTCCAATAAGTGCCAACGAGCACCAAGGGGTATTTGTGTACCCAGTACTTCAGACATCACTCAGGCGATTGGAGTCCAGTATCGTTGTATTGTAGGGCATTCCCAGATAGTGAGGAAGTGCCTACCTCGCCACATCCCCTGATGCAATGATCTGAGTCTGCCCAGCCCAATCTGTGGTGTAGCTTCCGTGGGGTGTAGGATCTGCGCAGGATTCTCAACTGAAACAGCGGGAATCTTGCACGTATGGCAATTTCTCTCGGGCTCTGAGTTGCTTCCTGCCAGTCAACATCCTCTATCAATCCCAGGTCAGTCTCCCAGTCGGCCCTCAGGGAGAAGAGAGGGTCTAGAAGGCTGTTCATGATTTTTCAATAGGTTAGGGATGCTGCTTTGCCTAGCATGGGATCAAGTTGTAGCTTTGTTCTCTAAGGGAGAGTACTCGGGGATGGAGTCTCCTTTTGATATGTAGTGGTGTATGGCATGTCGTAATTGAAGGTAGCAAAAGTGTTTTGTGTCGGCCAATTGATATTCATTCTTGAATTTTTCACAGGTTAGCATTTTTCCACCCCGCCATACATCTCCAATAGTGTCTAAGCCAATCAGACTCCATTTACGGAAACCCTGCAGGCTCCCTACGTGCCCCAGCCCATCGCTCGCCCAGAGTGGTGTCTGCTGGGTCAACCTTGAATCCCACCCCAGCAGTTTGTTCGTGGTTCGCCACAATCTTATGATCATATGTGTGTGTGTGGTGGTAGTGAATTCCCCTGCTGTTTCCCGTAGAGGGTTGCCAAGTGTCCGCCGCTTTCCTTCGCGTGTTCTATCCTGTACGCCGGTTCCGTATCTGGCTCAAAAAGCAATCCATTAATATTAATCAACTGGGATGCTAGATAGTAGCTCCGAATGTCTGGAACCGCTGGGCCACAGTCGTACATTACGCGCTGTAGGTTGCCTAGTGCTATTCGGGGTCTGCCTCCTTCCCATAAGAGATTGTGTTGTTCTCCCTCTATTTTTCTAAAAAAAAAGGAATCTGGGATTCTGTATTGGGTGTTTTGTAGGACATAGAGCAATCGCGACAGGGACCTCATCTTAAATAGTGTTGCTCTTCCCATCAGGCAGATCAGTAGGTTTCGCCAGTGCTTTATGTCGCCAAGCAGCCTTATTAGTTGTGGATATATATTGAGGCTTAGGAATTCCTCAGCTGATTTCGTGATCCAAATGCCCAGGTATTAGAATTTGTCTTGGTGCGCTAGGGCTGCGCAGTCAGTCGTGAGTGATGGGAGAGTGCCAGCGAGCGTGAAAATTAGAGATTTATCCCAATTTATCATGGTACCCAGAGTAGGAGTATATTTATTAATTTATGAAAAGTTTGCTTGGGTTTATGCGAGTAGAGCAGCACGTCGTCTGTGTACAGCAATATGCGCTCTTCCCACCCTCGCCGATGTCTATACCCATCAAGGGGTCCCGTCGGATCCATGCTGCCAATGGCTCCAGTGCCAGAGCGAATAGTATTGGGGATAGCAGGCATCCCTGTCGCATGCCCCAGTGGAGTGTGAACATTCTCAATGCCGACCCGTTAGTGCACACCTGGGCCTTCGGACACTGGTACAGCAGTCAAACCTAGGTGCAGAAGCGCTGTCCGAGGCCCAGCTTGAGCAGCACAACGTTCAGATAGGGCTATTCGATACTGTTGAACGTCATGCAGGCGTCTAGCGACATGAGGGTTGGTATGTGCAGATGTGTCGCGGTGGGGTGGATAACCCCATATAGTCGCCTAAGAATAAGTCGGCTACTTCTGTGGGGCATAAACCCTGACTGGTGAGGGTGTATTAAAGTGGAGATTATGGGTATAAGTCAGGTGGCAAGTACCTTTATTTCGTAACTGAGAAGGGATACGAGCTATTATGAACTACAGGCATTCGCGAGTTTGCCTTGTTTGGCCAGGACTACAATTGTAGCTAGCCTCAAGTCCTCAGGCAGGCGCCCTTCTTCCAGCGCTGCCTGGAACATGTCAAGCATTGGCTGTGACACCTTTGTGGCTACACATTTGAAGAGTTCCGCAGGTAGTCAGTTTGGCCCGGCCACCTTCCCGGATTGTAGATCTTTTATGGCCCTTTCCACCTCGGCTTTTGTTAAGTCGCCATCAATGTTCTCCCTGTCCTCTGCAACGAGGGTTGGGAGGGAGATGTCTCTAAGAAATTCTCTACTGTCATCTCCAGATTTGTCTGGCCTTGATTAATACAGCGGTTCATAATAAGTCGCAAATGCCTCTGCTATGTCCGCTCCTGATCCCTGCTTTGCACAGTCAGCTGTACGAATCTCAGCGACCCAGTTTCTCTCATTGTCTCTCCATTCAAGCCATGCAATACATTTTTTGGCCTTATCCCCCAGGTTGTTCAGTCGCCTCTGTGCTGCCACTGCGTGATGTTGGGCCATTTCCTCCTCCAAATCCCGAAGTTCCTTTGCTTGAGGCGTAATGGTGCTGCTCACCGGTGTTTACTTCGCTACCTTTGGTGTGTAGTTCTAGCTGCACTATCTCCTATTCTAGGGTGTAGCACTTAAAGCGGCTCCCCTTCTTTATACCCCCTATTGTGGCCTGCAAGTAACCCCTCGCCACCACTTTGTATTCTTCCCACAGAGTGGAGTATGAGTCCACGACCCAGAATTATCAATCGAAATATTGTTGCATTAGCTTGCTAAATGTATCCTGAAATTCTCTATTCCATAAGGATCCCCCCGCCCACCCCCACCAAGGGCGAGGACCAGAACAACCAAACCCAGGCAGTTCCCCACTCCAGACGGCTCTCGTGATTATGCCTCCTTTATTTCCTCTAGGGTTTCTCCTCCCATTCCTACACTCCCTCCGCCATCCCTCAAGGAGATCCAGCTGCCCCCCTCCTTCATCCAGTGTTCATCCCCCACCTACACTGTGTCTCATATGCCAGACACCTGCAGGGTAACAAACACCCACCCTAATGATCCCCCGACCAACCCGCCAAGCATGCCTAGCCACCCACAAATCCCCTTTCCAAGGGTTCACAATACAGGTCAACCTAGCCCCACTACCATGCTACCAGTGCTTGCCAACAGAAACGATGCCAAGCCATTGGCCTCCTGCCCGCAAGCTCATCCCCCTGACCTGGAGATTGAAACGCTTCCAAGGGCCTACAACACAAGTCGACTTAGCCCCTCTTCCATACCACCAGCACTTACCAATGGAATCGCGCCTGATTCACCGACCTCCTGCCCACAAGCGTTTTCCTCTTATTTGGATATGGAAACTCTGCACCACAGAGCAGCCAAACTAACTCTGAGCATCCATAACTCCATTCTGGAACTAAAGAACCTCCTTCACCTCACAGAACTCTCCTTCTCAAATTCCAAGCTCCCACGGAACTCCACTCCGCCCCCTCCCACCAAGCCCCCCCATCACCCATTACCACTACCCTTGAGACACCGTTGTCCTCGCAAACAGCCCTGTCACCTCTCAGAGAAGGAAATTCTAGCCCTCCTCCTCTCCTACAACTCTGCCCCTGTAACCCCAAGTCCATTAGACTTCGCAGTAGAGGAAATTCTAGCCATCCTCCTCACCTACAATCTACACCAGTAACCCCCAGTCCACATGACATGAATGTCGAACAGGCTATCCGCCCGGGCGCGATCAACCCCAACGGATCAGCTACCCTTCGCAACAGAAGTGTGGTTGATAGCAACTTAGGGCCAGTACCCCTGTCTGCCCAACTCTCGTATCTCTCTCTCTGACCCCCCTTTGTCTGGCCTCCTAATTAACTGCCGCTCAGCAGTTAAGCACTCCGCCGATATCGCTGATCTCAAAAACTCTACTTAGTAATCCTGACCGAATCATGGCTCAAAGAATCCTCATCTCCCTGCCTTGACCTCTTAGTCAATATAACAAACGGTGCTGTCGGGTGCGGAACATGAGTGATTCAAACAATACTGTTATTGTAGTTGAGGAACCCCCTCTATTGACAACACAGTTCAAGACCTCACAACTAATGACTCTAGGTCTTATTCATTGCTTTAAAGTCATTTACTTGACATTTCATTTAATACAGAAAAATACAGAAAAAAGACTGTCCAAATAGATTTTTGTGCAAAAATAGTGACAATAGTGAATAGTGGTCAAGTGGTGAAAAATATATACAGGTGAAGTTAGAAATCTATACAATCAATATATACATATATACACACAATTGTTTTTCTGAAGGCCATTATAGATGGGTGTCTAGAGATTCTGAATATTTCTTTAAGTTTTGGAATCCTAGGGGTCAATGGCCGGTTACGGGATGTCGACGTCTCGACCCTTCTGCGCCTAGGTTTAAGGTCGCGGCGGGTCTTTTTCAAGACACGGTGTACTGCACGACAGTCCACAGGTCGTATTGAATCGCCTGTAGAGATGTAAGCTCAATGGCCAAGAGATCCACTTCTCAGTCGTGAATAAATGATATCGCCGGCTCAGGGGTCCACCGATCCGCTGCCATCAGTCAGCTGACGGTGGACTGATGGCAGCGGATCGGTGGACCCCTGAGCCTGAGATATCATTTATTCACGACTGAGAAGTGGATCTCTTGGCCATTGAGCTTACATCTCTACAGGTGATTCAATATGACCTGTGGACTGTCGTGCAGTCCACCGTGTCTTGAAAAAGACCCGCCGCGACCTTAAACCTAGGCGCAAAAGGGTCGAAACGTCGACATCCCGTAACCGGCCATTGACCCCTAGGATTCCAAAACTGAAAGAAATATTCAGAATCTCTAGACACCCATCTATAATGGCCTTCAGAAAAACAATTGTGTATATATGTATATATTGATTGTATAGATTTCTAACTTCACCTGTATATATTTTTCACCACTTGACCACTATTCACTATTGTCACTATTTTTGCACAAAAATCTATTTGGACAGTCTTTTTTCTGTATTTTTCTGTATTAAATGAAATGTCAAGTAAATGACTTTAAAGCAATGAATAAGACCTCGAGTCATTAGTTGTGAGGTCTTGAACTGTGTTGTCAATAGAGGGGGTTCCTCAACTACAATAACAGTATTGTTTGAATCACTCATGTTCCGCACCCGACAGAACCGTTTGTTATATTAACCATTAACTACCCAGGTTCTGAGGGACACAGGGTTACCCAGTTTTGTTTAAATATTGACCTCTTAGTCAAGCCCAACTATAAACCCGCAAGGCTGGACGGTCAATCTAAACAACAAAAAAGGGAGAGGCATTGCCTGCATCTACCACTCTAACCTCCTCATCACTGAACTCCTGGAAGATTCTACAGACTCCTGCGAATATCTTGCACTTTGCATATGTAGCAACGCCACCCAACTGTGCAGCTTGCACAGCTTTTACCACCACTAGGGCATGAATGACACCTTCACTGACCACCTCATGGAAGTCATCACAGCCAAGGGTTCCTCAATCTCTAAAGACATTTTCCTTGGTGACTTAAATCTGCACTGGAACAACCTCAAGGATCCTCAGGTCAATGCCATCAAAGACCTCCTGGCCGACCAAGCTTGCTCACTCCCAACACACTCAAAAGGCGCCATTCTAGACTGGATCATTGCTAAGAAATCAGCAGTCAAGCTTATCTCTATAGACCCATGTGACTGGTCTCACCACCACACTATCACTTTCCTATTACCTGGCACCCACAAGACAAGGGCACCGCAACCGGTGATTCCTAAACATTGGGTTAGAGACACCAAGAACCTTGATCACGGCTCGCTGCAAGTCGGACCTCCCCCCACCTTCTTATCAGAACGGTCAATGACCTCAATGAACATTACTCAGTGACTATAACTAACATTCTTGATGACCTTGCCCCGCTTAAACTAAAAAGAACCCAAATCAAAGCCAGAAACCCCTGGTTCAACGGGTCCCTCAACAGCGAGAGGAGATTACTCCGGCAGACAGAAAGAAACTTGAGGCAGCACCCTTCAGCCGTAAATTTAAAACTACCCAGCCAGGCCAGAACTGCCTATAATAGGAACATCCTCAACTAAACAAAAATAATCCTTCACATCGGAACTGGGGAACGCCAAGCTTTTCAAAATGGTCAAACACCAATCAAACAAACTACCCTAGGAAACTAATTCAGATCAGCCACCCACTCCAAACCCCATCCAGATTTGCCCCTCCCTCCATGCTGCACCCCCAGGCATCACCAAAAAACCAAGCGCACTGGACCAATTTCAAAGTGTATGACGAACACTCCGTCTTGAAAATTCTATCCTCCCTAAACCGGACCAACCACTTTAATGACCCACTCCCCTCCAACTGCCTAGCTGCCGCCATTCAATCCATCATTCATAGTTGGACTGCAATAATTAACGCCTCCCTTCTACAGGGGTCAATACCAGATTCTCTGTAAGCCGGCTAAATTCTCCCCCATCCTAAAAAAAAAGTCACTGGATCCTGCTTCCCCTGACAACTTTAGACCTATATCTAATATCCCGCTCTTAGCTACATGTCTGGAGAAATGTGTGCAACAGCAGCTGAGCCAACACATCACCAACTTCCACCTACTAGATGACTTCCAATCCGGATTCAGGCCTGACACAGCACTGAAACCACCATTCTTCACGTCGTGGATTATGCACTTCAAGCCCTTGACCAAGGCAAAACCTGACTCCTAATCCTCCTCGATCTATCCTCGTCTTTCAATACGGTCAACCATGAAAAACTACTTGAACACCGCAAACTCAGGATGGGACTGGATGGCCCTGTTCTTGAATGGTTTAGGTCCTACCTCCAAAACCAGTCACAGAGATTCCTAATCAACGGTAACCTGTCCGCTCCCTCTCCGATCACGGTTGGAGTCCCCCAAGGATCAAACCTGCCCCCCACCCTCTTCAACCTTTACCTCGAACCGCTAGCCAAAGTACTACGCACCGCAAATATCTCCTACCACATGTATGCTGTCACCCAGATCTACATAAAAATCTGTTCTCCTGAGGAGATTCTCTCCCTGAATGAGGCTATGAAATTGACTGTCCAATGGCTCACTTCTAACCAGCTCAAACTTAACGCAAAAAAACGTTATTTCTCCTAATATTCCCACCCATTACCAACCCTGACATTCAGGAATGGATCAAGGAGATCACAGCTCTAAACTGCCCGCCAACCATAGTGGATTCTGCCAAATCCCTTGGAATAACCCTTGACTGCAGTTTGAACATGCGTGACCACATCAACTCGATGGCCAAATCAGCCAGATTTCACCTGAGCTACCTAAGGAAACTGAAACCTTTCCTTGACACTCTCGACCTAAAAATGGCAGTCCAGGCAATTGTCATCTCTAGACTGGAATATGGCTGCTCTACCCTCTCAGGTTTACCCAAGACCTCCCTGGTCCCACTGAAAGCCTGCCTCAATGTGGCCGCCAGACTACTAACAGGCTTAAGGAAATTCAACCATATTTCTCCACACCTGAAAGCTCTGAACTGGCTTCCTCTTGAGGCTGGAATCAAACTTAAATTGGCATGTATCACGCACAAGGCCCTTTACTCAAACTCCGCGGCATTTCTTGCCCAGAAACTTGTGATATACGGAGGAGCCAGAAACTTTCATTCCGGTTTTGAGTGGCTCATAATTTTGGCCACCTATGGTCACAAAGGGGTTTATTGACATCCTTTTGCAATCCAACTAGGAAGAGGCCTGGAATTCTGGGCTTCTTGTTTGCTCATTAATTAACTAACGAACCTACGGTTGTACTATGTGCAGCACAAAATAGTGCAGATGGCATGATTACACTTGGCAACTAAAATGCTGATGGAGTTGCAACATGCTGTGCCCTTATGCAGAATGCACTGGAATCAGGTGAAAAATGTAATTCAAAAAGGGAGAATGTAAACGGATTCTTATCTGCAACACTTCAAATGTTAGAAGAGTTAAAAACATTTGCAAAATATTGTGCCGGAGGATAAAAAGGTAAAACTAGGTCACAGTACGTTGTGCCATGGTTGAGAACGGCATATGGAAATCATCTGAAGGTAAATTTGTTTCGATCAAATTGTATTCTGCACATGACTTGGCAAATGCATTGACCTATTGATGTTGGACGTGACGTTATGATAAGCACATTTAACAAATGTTGATTTAATCCTCATTTTAGAACTGCAGCTGAAGACTTTATCAGCTTTCTGTTGCTAGTTACAATTGAACATTGGAAAAAAGGCTGCAGTGACTCCTAGTCACGTTGGTCAGTCTGAGGGTCCACAGACTAGACTGCAGATTGACTCTGTGGAAATGCAATTGATTGCACTACATTCCGATGATTGTTTACCTCTTTTCCAGGTGGGTGGAAGCCAATTCGACTAGGAGATGTGATATCTTGACCGTAGCCAAGCTCTTGTTAAGGATTTGACCCCTAGATTCAGTTTGCCAAATTCTTCAGCATCAGATAGACAAACTCAGTTCAAGAGCCCGTGTTGGGCCTGGCCCTCTCTGCAGGGTCACTCTTAAACGTTTTGCCTTCACCTCTCCTGTTTTGCTGAACTTGTTGTTGTAGGGTCTAGAACTATATGCACTTTACCACTGCTAAAATGCATGTGCTCTCTTCCTAAAACATGGAAAAATCGTCCTATTCCGGATTGGAACATTTAATTTACTTCTAAGTGCCTAGTATATGTGTCCAGGGATAGTAAATTAAATGCTTCTAGTGGGCAGCAAGACTCATTGCGCCACCCTCTAAAGTAGCACTTTAGGACATCTCAGGCCTGCCATTGCTAGCTATGCGTGCAGTATTGAACTCCCATTTCCACCTGCCAAAATGAACCATTTGTCAGGCCTACACCATCCTTTTTAGTAGTTATAAGTCACCCCTAAGGTAGGCCCTAAGGGCTCATAAGTCAGGCTGCATAGTATTTAAAATGCAGGGCATGTGGGTTTAAGTTGTACATGTACTAGTAGTGAAAAACACCTAAAGTTATTTGCTGTTGTCAGGCTTATCTCTCTCACTGGCTAGCACACTGGCTTATTACAGTTCTTTTTTTTGTTGTTTTTTTCCAAGAGTTTTATATAGCTCGAACTAGACCCGAGACATCGTGTATCAGAGCGCTTTACATGAGCACCAGTTTCATTACAGGACACATTCGGTTTTTTTAGGCACGGGGAGATTAAGGGCCATATGTATCAAGGCCAAATGGGTTCGCAAACGCCGAAATTCGCAGATTTGCGATTGCACTAAAGGAATCGCAAATTTTGCGATTCCTTAAATGCAATGTATCAAGGAAACATAAATTCCAAAATGCCCATAAGGATTCGCAAATTACCACCAACTTCTAGTTGGTGGTAAGTTGCTAATTCTTTTCAAAAAGCATTTTTTTTAAAATCCAAAGGTGCCATGTGACGCTCATACATGCCCTTGGGGCATGTATGTGCACCATATGCCCACACATGTCATTTTCAGAGGTGCAGCCGGCTGTTCTTGAGACACCCCTGCACCCTTGAAAATATCCTCAATTTGCGATTAGCAAATTGCGAATCGCAAATTGAGTATAATTTCACATTCATTCCTATGGGCCCCCTGGCCCATAGAAATGAATGGGAAATTATTCCTTAATTGCGATTAGCAATTTGCTAATCGCAATTAAGGAATCGCTAAAAAATAGCGATTTTCTTCATACATACCATTTTGCGATTTCTAAATAGCGATTCCTTAAAAATCGCTATTTAGGAATCGCAAAAGGGTATGTTGATATATATGGCCCTAAGTGATTTGCCCAGAATCACAGGACATTGAGCGTCGTTGCTGAGACTCCAGCCATGTTCCCCAGCGTCGAGGTCGACCTCTCTAGCCGTAAGGCTACATCCTCTCCCCATGTAATAAGTGCTAACTTCGAATTAAAGCAGACAGAAATATGCTGTTTATACGCAAATGAATTGCAATTTAAAATCCCTTTCATGATGAAGTCGAATTTTAAGTCTCGATCCTGAAAATTTAACTTTTAAAAAGTTGCATTTTCTTGTCGAACAATTTGTGTCTTCTACTTGTGTCCTGGGTCACATGAATGTGAATGGCTCTGCTGTTGGGGTTTGTGTATTCCTCCCAGGGAGTGACACAAAGCGAACGAGCTGTGGGCAGGACGACCCATCCTGTCAGAATGGCCGTGGAGGAGAATCAACAAAAGAACCTTAAAGCAGCATTGTCACCGCAGATAGTGTGGCGCCTTGTCAGGGGAAGGGAAGAACTTTCTATATCCAGATGCAGGGGTAGGACAGGGAGCCGCCCACACAAAAAAAGACTGCCACCATGGATAAATAATGGACCCTCAGAACAACTCATCAGATCACTTGTGGACCCATGGAAGACTCAGAAGAAGGACTACACTGTTGCCCTGCTGCTGGACGGACTGCCCTGATACCTGGGGAAGGAAGACTGGACCTGCTCCTTGAACCCAGGACCACCAGAGTAACCCCATGGGCTAGATGGATGTCCTCCTGTTTGAGCTACAGGAACACAAGCTCCTGAGGCCTTGAACCCAGCTGCTGGCCTCAATTGGAGTGATTCCTAACCCTCTACGTGGTGCCCCCAGGTCCTGGGCGAATGGATGCGGTGTTGGTGGTACTACTACTGCCTAACCCTAAAAACTAAGAACTTTTCAGAAAAAATGACCTAGAGAAACAACAGAAGATCAAGACCTATCTGCCAGCCTATCCGCCCAACGTGCATCGCCAGCTGGTCGCTACCACTATGTTCTTCTCAGATGCACCAAAAAGTTTTTATGGGGACCTCCTGACGAAGATATCCAGCCTTTTAGATCTTTATTTTTCTACAGCTTTGCCCAAACTGGAGGAATCGACTGCCTAAAAATCATCCAAGTCCAAAGGTAAAAATCTTCACTGCGACCTCGTCCAGTGGCTACACGGACGAGGTCGCGGTGAGTCTGCTTGAGACAAAGCCTGCTGCCTTGTCGCTCTAAAGATACTACCTTCTCCAAGAACTTTGCTGAATTTGAAGTCTGAAGGTAAGCAGAAACTGTGCCAATTCCACCCCTTGTATGTGACCAGCAATCCATCGCGGTCACCCTTAACTTAACTTTGACCTGGCCTTGCACTATCAGATACCAGAGCTTGGCACTTGATATTTTAGGTGCAATTTCTTTTGTTAAAGTTTGAAAATTAAAAACTTTGGAGTTCGCGTGATTTTACATATTAAAGTTTACTCTATTTTTCTAAATTGGTCTGTGATTTTTTTGTGTTGTATTTTTACTTTGTTACAGCTGGTCTACTGCATACTTTACACATTCCTTCTAAGTTTCACCTGATTACTTTTGCACCAAGCTACCAGAGGGATAAGCACAAGTTAATTTAGTTACTTTTGTAGTTCACCCTAACAAGGATTGTGGTGGTGGTGCCGGAGCAGGGCTGCCACCCACCCTCAACCAATAACCCAATTTCCTACAGTGAGTTGGGCGCATGGCTCTGAATGTGGAACAGAGGTTTCATGGTAGTTATCAACCATAAGCATCTGGAGTTATTGAGAGTTAATGGTAAATCAAAGTTGTCCAAGATGTGTAATTAGGAATGACTGATGCGGACAGATACCTTATCTTTGGTTCTGATAAATATGAGAATCACCTCTACTAAAGAGACAAGTCTCTCTCAGCATGAAATATTTATGGTAGAGTAATGGAAGCTCCTGGTTCTTCTTCAGTTGCACGTGTGAATATCTCTGATGACTTTGTCCTGGATTTCTGTAATGGGTTGGCTGATGCTATCACTCTCACCAGGTGAAGTTGAATGCACCGTCAACAAGTAAGGAGCCTGTCATGGCCTACATCCATCGGTCTGGGTTGTAGTGAATAAGCATGTGAGGAAGAACTACCTTGGTGTGAGGTGTAATCCTTGTGACAAATGCTGCCATGGTAGTTTGAAGGCGTGCCACAGTGGAACCCCGCATCTCACACGAGGAGAGTGAAGGCTGCAAAGGAAGAAGTGGTGACACAATTCACTGATTCAGTGTCAAACTCCAGTTCAATACATGGACCCAGAGACGGTGAAAGAAAATCAAGAAGAAGCACACAGCGAACAACAGCAAACTGAGCATCAACCATCAGAAAGAGGGCCGACAAAAGTGGGACTTTCAAATATCCCCAGAGCAGATCAAGATGTTTCAATTGAAAATGGGTCAGATCAAGTGGCAAGCAGAGATGAAGATGCATAAGGTGGGCATAAGTGGGCCTGAAGATGAAAATTTGCCCCAAGATAGTTTGTGTGAGAGGGAGAAAAATAGCACCAGAAGAAGGCTGGAGACCTGAAACAGTAGAAGAAAGTTTGAGTGATTTGAATGACAAAAACCTAGAGAACATGTGGTCAGAAGATCTACAAGAGTCAGCATACCAAAAAAGAAGTATGCAGCACCTGTATGGTTGCATTTGGTAAATATACAACCAGTGGACAGAGACAAGAAGTTGAAAGACTATCGGTTCCTTTTCTGAAGAACCACCATCTATACATGTGAAAGGAAACAGAAAAAAATCAATGTTGAATAATGTTTGAGGGAGCGCTGAAAAATAAATGCTTAAAATAAAAACAAAATCTTATATTATATAATTAGAGTCTGATTCCTTACCTTTGAAGATCAATTGAGTACCTTATGTATCCAGTCAAAGACAGTATTTTTCTTATGAACATTTTCTCTGGAACTCAACTTCTGCTGGTGATGTGTAGCAATTTGAAGAATTAGATTTTTTGCAACATGTCAGTACTTTAATTTTTTCAAATGTAATAAATGTTTGTAGAAGAGCTGTTAATGCTGAAGATATTTTCTATATTTTTATTGATAATCTCGGAAGTTATTCTGGTTAGCCTACACAATTCTGATGGGTATGCCTCACCTAAGTCTCAAGTTAAACCGTTTACAAATACTAACAATTATGGAGACAAAATATTTCATTATGATGTGCCTATTAATGATTTCAGGGAGCACACTTATGCTAGCTTGCTAAATAAATGCTTACTAATTATGAACTTATTTAATTATGTATATATACACACGGTTGTTACTGTCTAAGAGGGGGTGACGTACAATTAATTATCACCGACCTCGGTCTGACTTGTAGAATATTCACTCAAATTCTGCGTGAACAAGGTGTACTAGAAATCAGCAATGCTCTGTTCTGGGAAGGCAAAGACTCTTGAAGAGACTGGTACATGGTAAACAACTGGTTAATGGTTTACTGTGATTGTAGATGACATTTCAAAGCTTAGTGACTGGTTTGGAGATGTGGGTATTGGAATATTGAAAAAGCTCTACCACTAAATATAATCATACTGTGTATAATAGGTTTAAAACGTATTCTAAAGTTCTTTAGGATTAACAGGTTGAAGAAAGGGTTAAATTATGAGTGCATGAAATAAGAAATGACAACAGGTAACAGAAGAAAAGGGGTGAATATGATATGGAAGGCAAAGCCAAGACCTATAATGAGTAGTGGAAATAGCAGAGCTCAATGTGAAAGGGATGAGGAGTAATTTATGAAATGGTTTTGTAGTGTGATTTTGTGAAGATGATTATCATCAGAGGGGGCAGCTATGGAAGTACATTTCACAATTATTAATTCTATACTTTAAATTAACACTCAAGAAATTCAAATGCAATGTTTGTACTGTGTTTTGTATAAGAATATTTTTTTATTTGACATGAGTAGGCCTAGTGGAGTTTAAACTGCACTTTCAGATGCATGTGATACTATTATGTTTTCTCTTTCTCGTACTATCCACTGAAGAGTCTCAAATGTGACCATCAATATTTAATTGATTGTACGTACTTCAGTTAGATTTAAGGTCCGGCTTGCATGTAGCAACTAAGGAGCTCATTAGGAAGTCGGTCAGAAAGCCTCCAAATTACAATGTAGGCGGTCGGAGTTTAAACTGGCCGGTATTATTGACTGGCTTCGAACCTGCTCGAGGGGCCCGTCGACCAGTTGGAGGCCGTACTTAATCCCCTACGGACGGGGTTTCCGCCATCGAGATTATGATGTCGGTTTCCCACAGACTTTTCATGTTGGCTTTCCTAAATGGAAAGGCTGTTGGAAAGTGACTTTGGAGGCCCCTGGCAGGGCCCAAATGACACTGCAGCCTCCGGTTGGGGGCATGAAGGGCACCAATGGTGCCCCCTGTAAATCTCTGCAATGTGTGGCAGGCACCATAAGGTGCCTGCCACATGGTGCAGAGATTTACACAAACTCCCATTTCTCTATGAGAGCTTGTGCTGCAGCCGAAAACCCGCCCAAAGCACCAAGCTCCCATGGAGAAATGGGAGTTTTTACGACCGCACCATGTGTGGTTGCATCATAATACGGTGTGAGGAACCGCGTTCCTATGGTTGGTCAGTCCCCACACCGAAATGGTGTTGGGTGGACTCAAGTCTGCCCGACTTCCTAATAAGGCCCTAACATTTTTTTTAAGTGTGGGTAATTTTCCTGAAGAAAGGAAAATTTCAATTGGACATAATTTTGTTTGTCCAAATGAAGGTGCTGACTATATTTGGAATGTGCTGTTGTTTTCTGTTGCAGTTTGTTTGCTAGAGGTCAGGCAAACATCATACCACACGATAGGTTTCCAGTTTCACTATTAGACAAAGAATGTATCATTTACCTCACACTACGGTGAATGCAATTTCTCCGCCTAAAAATGTATAACATCTCATTTAGGAGATGAGCCAAGAATTACCCTTGCTCTTAGACATAGACTTTACGTTGAGCCTTTATTAATTTTGCACTCAGATTATTCAGGTTCCTTTCCGGTCTCTTTAGAGAGAAGACTCCACGTTAGCCTGTTTTATGATCTGTACTTAGAAATATTTCATGTTCGTACTTTCCTATTATACTGAGCAGTTCTTATGACAAATTTTCTTCGCCCATTATTTCCTTTGTTAATGAAAGAACAAACGGCAGACCAAGGCCATGCACGTCCAGTCCAGAAGTACTAGCAATTCAAATGGTGGTGCAATCTCTTCCCAACACCCGCCGTCCAGGGGTGTCAAATGAAAGCCAAAATTTACAACAGAAATTGGAAGGTGCACTCCTTCTGAAATCAAGGAAGCAGCGTAAAGAGTAGTTCCACAATAAAGTCCTTTTATTCAGTAAATCTCTTAAAACTGGCACAGAGCCAACACGTTTCGTTCCCGAAACTTTGCCAGAGGGAACTTCGTCAGGGTTGCTATATTACAAAAATCCAAGCACAAGGGGCATATATTAGGCCTCAAAATGTAGGATGTGTAGTAAAATCTCTCACGGATACAGCCAATAATCATATGCTCTATGTAGCACCGCAATGCACCTCCCTCTTTATCTGATATATATATATAGAATCTCACCAACTCAGTTATAATGAACGTAGGAAAGTCGTATATCGCAAATGGCATCACAAATAATTCTTTATTTCTTCAATGGCAGTGAGGTGACACATAGTTGTCAAAACTTTGAAACGGGAGGATGTGGCACGCGTGGCATAATAACCAGCAGACTGTGCTAGTCTGCATTAGTTTCTGGCTACTAACTTGATTTGGGTTCAGCTTCCATTACAAATGCTCATTTACATTTTAAATTGATTGGCTATGCATTATTTTTTGCCACCTGTAATTATTCATAAAATGTCAATAAAGCTTCATGGTTTGTACTTTGAACCTTGTCTTCTGTGGATTTTCCTGTGAATTCTCCGGGTTTACATCATCCATGTTTAAGGCTCTCATCCTTAAAGACTCACACATAGCAACATTCTATCAGTCAATCCTTTTAATGAAGGGAAGTGCAGACAATGGTTTGAGGGGTTAGTTTTGGGATCCAAGTGGTCAAACATGCTGGTGATATTGTTGCTAAAGAAATGGCATTAATGGTTGCAGAGGTCCTGTGAGGTAGTGATGCTGGTGGAGTTTGCTGCCAGTGAGGTGAAGTCTTTCACAATGGTGAATATTTCCTTGGCATTATCTGCTGGTTGCATCGTCTGAGATTTGACCTGAAGGAACTTTTGTCAGGGTCACAGTTTCTTTTCCTATCAAATATCAAAAATGAGGCACATTTTTCACATAATAATGCTGATAAACAGTACATATAATGAAAGCAAAGACATTTTAGCGGAGAGGGAAGCTTCAGCATCCAAATTAATATCAAAGTCACAAACAGTCTACGTAAAAGTCACAAACTGACATGAGTGGTGCTACCTGTCTCCTCTGAGGGGATCATGACAAAATAAAGATAGAGACTGGCTTTGCTTTGAAATGGATGGACAGAATAGTGACCCAGATATAAAGAGAATGAATGAATGAATGAATATTATTCTTAGAGAGAGCAAACTTTGCCCAAGGATCTCAAGGTGCTACGGATAGAGCGGAAGGTCGGGAGAAGCACAGAAAACGCCTAGAAATTGAGAGTGAAGAACCAAGTTTTTAATGCCTTGCTGAACGACAGGTGAAAGTCTTGCCCAGAGATCGATAGGGGGAGAGAATTTCAGAGCTCGACAGCAGCAACAGAAAAGGCTCTCCCCCCCCACCTGGCTCTCCTGAACCTGGGAACTACCAACCAGTTTTTGTTGGTAGACCGCAGTGGTTTGTTAGGGACATACCGTAGGAAGAGGCGTTTAATGCCTTCAGGGGCGGTGTTGTAGAGGGCATTATGGACAAGGCAGAGGGCCTTGAACAGCATTTTTTTTCCATTGGAAGCAAGTGCAGTTTACCAATGGATGCCAAAACAGGTTAGAATTTGGGAAGATCCATTAGAAATCTGGCCGTTGCAATCTGTACAAGCTTCAGTTTGTGGATGGAACCCTTATTGATGTCCAGGTAGAGCGCATTACAATAGTCAATCTGGACAGAACCAGGGCCACCGCTGCCTGGTTTCGGAAAAGGAAAGACCTTCCTCAGAATCCTAATGATATCAAAACAGGTAGAGACCGTTCTTTTGATCTGGGGGTTAAAAGAAAGAGAGCTGTCAACAAGGACACCAAGATTCTTCGCTGCTTAGGCTGGACAGGGGCATGAGCCAAGCATTTCCGGCCACCAGGAGTAGGACCATATAGTTTGTTGGCTGCCAAATATCAAACCTCGGTCTTGTCCCCATTGAGTTGCAGTTTGTTGTCTACCATCCAGGAGGCCACAGCCAGCATTTAGCTCTTAAAATTTGCAGCGGACGCCTCAATGCTGTTGGTGATTGACACAATAATTTGTGTGTCATCCGCATAGGACAGTGACTCCAGCCCAACAGATCTGATTACCTTGGCCAAAGGAGCAACATAGATGTTAAACAAGGTTCGGCTTAATGATGAATCCCGAGAACTCCGCAAAAGGTATGAGTGGCATCAGCGTAGAAGTGATCCAGCTTCAACTTTTGTACCCGATCCGTAAGAAATGAGGACAGAAGCATCAGAGCGGAGCATGTGACCCCAATTTCTTTGAGACGGTCAACCAGCCTCATAGGTGAGATGGTATCAAAAGCTGCGGTTAAGTCTGGGAGAATTAAAAGTGAGGTGTTCCCAGCATCAGCCTGAATACGTATATCATTTATAGCAGAAGTTAGAGCAGTCTCTGGGCTATTGCCACTTCTAAAGCCATGCCGAGAGCCATCAAGCAGACAATGTTCCTCCTAATAGGAGCTAAGATGGAGATTTAGATGCTTCTCCAAGATCTTTGCAGGTACTGGTAGCAAAGAGATAGACCAAAAGTTGTTTAGTTCAGAAGGATCCAATGTGACGTATTTTAGTAACGGTTTAACCACTGCTGTTTTCCATGTTGGGGGCTCTGCCCCGATGAGATAGCTGCATTGAGCACAGAGGTAAGGTGAGGGACAATCATCTCCCTTCCTAATTTCATGATCTTCAGGGGACAGGAATCCAGAGGGGAGTCAGGGGTAATACCCCAACGGAGATGATCTGTAATCTCTAGGGACAAGGAGGTGAAGGCATCTAGATTTGCTTCCCCCTGATTGGATAGGGGGAAGTTGATGAAGGCAGAGCTGATAGTTGCAGCTGTATTAATGTTATGTTATGTTATGTTAATGGTATTTGTAATGCGCTCAGCTGCTCCAGCGAAGGAGCGTCCCGGCGCCCGACAAGGTAGCCACACAACATAACCAAGGAGCAGATTTATTTAAAAATTCGAGTTTTTAACAGGGCTAAGGAAACAGGAGAGTCTTAACGGCCTTGCGAAAAGAAAGCAGGTCGGCAAGGGTCCGAATTTCTGGAGGCAATGCGTTCCACAAAGCTACTGCCCGCACCTTGAAGGAACATCCCCCAGCTCGACTACGATTGAAGCGTGGAGCTGCTGCCAATTCGTGATCCGAGGAGCGAAGGGAACGGCCTGGGATATATGGGCGCAGAAGATTCTGCAATATGGGAGCAGACGGGCCTTTTAGGATTTTAAAAGCCAAACCAAGCACCTTAAAATGAATCCGCTGCCTGATCGGCAGCCAGTGGAGAGCACGCAGGGTGCGAGAGACCGAGCAGAACCTAGGGAGGCCTACAACTGCTCTGGCTGCTGCGTTTTGCACTCGCTGGAGACGAGTCAGCTCGGCCTGATTTAGCCCTATAAAGAGGGAGCTGGCATAGTCTAGCCGAGCCAGTATCGTTGCCTGAACCACAAGTTGGCGGGTTGCGGCATCAAAATATTTGAGTGCAGGTCTCAGATTACGCAGAATGCCAAAGCAGGAGGCTGCCGTCCTTTTGGTATGACCAACAAAGCTGAGTGAGGGGTCCAACCACACCCCCAGATTTTTGATCTCCAAAACCGGAGTGGGAGTGGGACCCAACTCAGAAGGCCACCAGGTATCTCCCCAGAGATCCGTCCGCTTGCCGAAGACCATCACCTCTGTTTTATTGGCGTTCAGTTGGAGACAGTTGGACGTCATCCAACTGGCCACCGCCCGAAGTCCGTCCCTGAATCGGGGGGCCTCCACCTCGGGGTCCCCGCTGATCGTGACCGCTAGCTGGGTGTCATCTGCGTATGACACCATAGTCAAACCGCAGAGCTTCATAACCTCAGCCAGCGGCCTCACGTAGAGATTGAACAACGTGGGACTCAGCGAGGAACCCTGCGGGACCCCAAACGACAAGGGATGGAATTTGGACTGGTAGGGCGGGGCAGCCACACAGAAGGACCGATCCGCTAGGAATGAACGGAACCACTGAAGTGCAGTACCAGTCACACCTGCCTCCTCAAGGCGCTGCAGGAGGATGTCATGCGAGACAGTGTCAAAGGCGGCGCTCAGATCTAACAAAACAAGCGCCGCCGTTTGACCTGCATCAAGCACTGCCCTCAAATGCTCGACCATAAACAGGAGAGCTGTCTCCGTACTGTGGCCAGCTCGGAAACCGTTCTGCGTATCATCCAGAACGTTGGTGCGCGACAGATGGTCAGTGAGGGCGATGTTAACATGCCTCTCCGCGAGTTTGGCTGGCCACGGGAGAAGTGAGATGGGACGATAGTTCTCCGATTTACTGGGGTCGAGAGATGGCTTCTTTAAAATGGGCATTACTACTGCCTGCTTCCACTTCGAAGGCACCCGGCCAGATGTAAGCGAGATATTAATCAAATCGCGGACCGGGTGAGAGAGTGTCGAGTCTCTAAACATTACTGGCTTGAGTGGGTCTGCCGGCGACCCAGATTTGACTCGAAGAGCCAAAGTCTTGAAAGTCTCCGGAGTAAGACAGGGGAAAGAATCTAGCACCACCTGTCCAGGCACAGTATGCGGCCCGACACCGACCTGCCCCGCGGCAGGGAAGGCTCTGTAGATGGAATGAACCTTCTCCAGAAAAAAGGCCGCCAGCATTTCACAATGGGCATTAGAGCTGATGGTAACAGCAGCGGGCTTTTTTGCCACAAGGTCCTTAAGAGCCTTAAAGATGGTTTTGACCGGATTCGAGCTGTTGCGAAATTCCAGAGCATAAAAAGCGGCCCGGGCTCTGCAGACAGCTCGATGATAAACCTTGACAGTGGCCATATAGAACGTTTTTTTGCTCTGATCGTACGCTCTTCGCCATTCTCTCTCTGCACGTCTGCAGGAGCTTTTCAGTGCGCGCAGAGTACCATTATACCAGGGGCTGGGATCACGAGGACCGCACTTACTCGTTATCATCGGGATAAGGGAGTCAAGGGCCCTGGTTACCCATTCGCAGAAATGGTCATAACCAGATTCCACATCCTCCACTAAGCCCAATGGATCTTCCGTAAGGAGGCGGTAAAAGTCTTCCAACTTTAATTTGCTCCAACGTCGCCTGGGCAAAGCTCGCGACAAGGACTTAAAAGGAGCCTCTGACAGTGGGCAGTGAATCGTCACCAGCGAGTGATCTGTCCAGGGCAAGGGAAGGGGCCACCTTTACCCCCACTAAGTTTGAAAAGAAGGGGTCCAAAGTATGTCCCCCGACATGGGTGGAATCCGAGACCAGTTGGGCCAATTGAAAGGCCTCAAGATCAGCCCCCATCCTGCTCACTGAGGGTAGGGCCAAGGCGTCAAAATGGAGGTTCAAATCTCCGATGATGGAAAAGTTGGCGCACCCTACTGCCAGTGAACTGACTGCCTCAGGAAGAGCCTCTCGAAATGCCACATCGCTGCCCGGCGGGCGATAGATAAGCAACCCTGTGAAAGTAAAATGAGGCGTGACAGACACCTTAAACAAGGCGCTTTCACAGCCCGCGATGTTTTGAACTCTCCAGGTGCAGGGGTAGCAAGATTTTACAGCAAGCGCTACTCCTCCGCCCCTGGAAGAGCGATTGAGCGTATAGGTGGAATATTCAGGGGGAAACGCCAAGTTAAGGACCGCTGTGTCGGAGTCCTGAAGCCAGGTCTCTGTCATACAAAATATGTCAGGAGGTTCCTTGCTCATAAGGTCAGCTATGTCGTGATGGTGTTTGACTAGCGACCTTACGTTCAGGTTCCAGATGGTAATATGGTCCAAGGGGCTGTTGCTGCAGATAGCAGACTTTGCTCCAATAGCCCCCAGTGAGGAGGGTGTTTCAAGCAGCAACCTGCCGCACGCGCATCGATAAGGGCCACACAAGGGGTAAACGCGGGATACGTCGCAAGAGGGCAGGTGGTGGTTGACAGCCAAAAGAGCTTCCCTGGTATAGCTGAGCATCGTGCATAGGTGTAGGGGAACAGAGTCTTCACCGGACCAGCGCGACCGAGCGCGGACGGGCGCAGACGGGCAGGACTCTGGCACGACTCAGGCTAAGCGAAGGCGTTCCCGCTGCGCGGTACCGCTGCGCTTAGCAGGGAGCTTTAAATAGGCGTCTCACCCCGGATTCTGCGCACTCAGGCGCGCGCTGGAGCTGGAACTCAAAGACTACCCCACTCCAAGATGGCGACTGGACAGGGAGCCTACCCCGAGAACCGGACCCGCTCAAGCAGCGGTGGATTCACTATTATAGTGCAGGTGAGGGGGCTTCTAAGAACAGGGGAACAACAAAACTAAAAATGAAATAAAATACAAAACGGGTCTAAAAATGAAATAAAATACAAAACGGGTCAGTTAAAAAACGAAGCTTGTAAATAAGCGCCAAGCGCTAGCAGCGATAGCGTTTCTTGTCAGGGCGAACCAGGGAGCAGCTCGCCTTAAATAGGCGTCTCACCCCGGATTCTGCGCACTCAGGCGCGCGCTGGAGCTGGAACTCAGAGACTACCCCAATCCAAGATGGCGACTGGACAGGGAGCCTACCCCGAGAACCGGACCCGCTCAAGCAGCGGTGGATTCACTATTATAGTGCAGGTGAGGGGGCTTCTAAGAACAGGGGAACAACAAAACTAACAAGCATTTGCAATGCAATAGGTCTCGCATTTGCGAGAGTTTAAGCTATTGGCATTGTAAATGACAATGTCTTTCATTTATGTTTTAAAAACCAACACGTAAATAAAAGGCGTTGCCATTTACAATGCCAATAACTCAAACTCTCACAACTGCGAGACCTATTGCATTGCAAATGCTTGTTATTTTTGGTATGCGCTGCGCAGTGTCAGTGACGGTCGTCCATGGCTAGTGGGGCAACGCCCCAACGCCCCCAATGGACGAACCGCCACGACGAGTGCAGATGAGCTCAGCTCGTCATGAGCATAGAAGAGGTTAAGATTGAGCCAGCTACATTCACATTTATTATTATAGATTCCTTGGCATTACAATATACATTTTTCACTACCTGGCATGATTTAGATGGCACTGCAATTTTTTTCAGGACTGTGAAGCGGACATTCCATGGGACTCTATCGAGAGCCTTTTCCGCGTCAAGCATTATTATTGCTGCTTTAACTTTATTAGTAAAAAATAGACAATAGCTTGGGAGCACGCAGTCTTAAAGGCTACGCGCTCCTCCCCTTAAAGGAGTCGCAATATTGTGGACCTGCATTCGGGCAGGTCCAAGACATGCCTGTAATTAGTTAAAAAATATGATCTCACTTATTTTTTTTTTAAAACTAACAATAAAAACCAATCATGAATATATTTAACAGTTACATATATTCATGAATGCTTAGTTGTTTTAAATATCGTGTGTTATTATTGTGATGTTTTTATGAAGTGTGCTTTGGGGTATCTCAAAATATGAACTGGATGTGAGATCATGTTAAATATTGAGATTTATGCAAGAATGAACTAAAACGTATAAAAAGTTTTTAATCAATGAGATAATAATTTTGAACTAAACACAGGTGTGCAGGTGTAGTACAGATTACTACTGAAAATCCTCTCAGAACTATAGGAAGCACCTGCTAATCGCAAGGTGCTGTTTGAAGGGGAGCACTTTTGGGTGGTGGGCTACAACCGGGCGCCATGTTGCAGCTAGACTGAAAATACAGAGTAAGAATGGGCTCCTGCAGCTGGGATGTCACAGTCTGTTGCAAAATTGTGTAAAAATATCTGAGTTTAACGCACGGTTCCTACAGTTATGTCACAGCCCAGAAGTATGTTCCTGAAGTGATAATCGAAGTAATATCTGAGTCTGATGCAAATTCTAGAATTATTGCCATTGTCTGCAGTGATGTCACAGCCTGACGTCGGGTTGCTGAAGTGATGGACAGACTGACGTCATGTCATCGCAGTGGTAGGATAGTCTAGTACTAAGTTTTTGTAGGGCATTTCACAGTGTGACGTCATGAGCCAGCAGCAGTCTCACAGTGTGACTTCAGGTTCCCTCAGATGTTACAGACTGCAACGGCAAGTGGAACTGACGTCCCTGCAGCATAATGACATCAGAGAAAGGAGACTATCCAAAATAGAAAACGCTGCAGCAAGAAAATAAACCAAACACCTGCTTTCCAGAGGCCACGCAAAAACGCCACTTAAATATGATTGCACACATTATTATTAGCAAAAAACAACACGACGTTAATGACGTAAGGAGCCTTTGCTAATACAGACATATAGATTCTTAAAGTGCACGGACAAACTGGTGTCCATTGGCACTAAATTAACCTGCTCTGTTACTATCCACCTCAAAGGTATTTTATTGGCCTTGGAAAGATGAATTACTGAGTAGGCCTCTCCGTGTGGTCTGCAGGTTCAGTGCAGAATGTTGCAGCCGCTGTGACAGCCCACTGGGCTATTGAGCATAATTGGAACCTGCTATCCGCAGGTCACTCACTGATCTTTGCGTGGAGGTATCAACCCACTGAGCTACTCTCGAGAAAAGGACCAAGGTTCACACAAACATCTGTGTAGCGCTCTATGCATCAGCGCTTTCCTATTAGGCGTTGAAATAGCCGCCTACGAGTTACACGAAGCATCTCTACCAGCAGGAACGTTCCTGATGGAGAGGACCGACTGGACATTATTGACACCTGCTGTGTGCAGCACTTAAATTGGTAAAGTGCGTCACGAAGCGCTATTAACAAAAAATCAACATTATTGTCTATTTGCAGGGCATGGGACCAGTTGCGCGCTGGCTAAAAACACAGACATGCCGTAAAAGTAAAGTAAACATTACCCCAAACTGAGTTCACTCTAACAATATGTAGGATTACCTCAGATTAAAGCTATTTTAATAGTTGGTTTTACTAGCAGACCCTGCTCGCCCCTGGGGCCTTCGGGTCTGGCGGGGTCCCGTCTCCCTGCTGGTTTGTCCAGCGCTGGCCACATCTGGGAGCACAGCTGTGCACAGCAGCCCAGGACAGAAGCAGGGGCGCCTCCTTCCGCTGGCCGGAGCAGTGCAGGCAGAAGGGGGAGAGGCGGTGGGACCTGGCAGCGGAGAGAGGGAGTTTCCATGATTGAGCAATAGGGAGAATAGGGAGAAACAAAAACCTAACAAGTCCCCGCCAGGCCGCCGCGCTGCCTGCGACGACCCGGAAGCGGTTGGGCAGCCGGCGAATCCCATCGCGGCCCCAACCGGAAGTCCCGCCCCATCGCGGAGAGAGCGAGAGAGAGCCACGAAGTCTTCGGATTCAGTCCCGGTCCCGAGATGGGGGACCGGGTGAAGAGCGGCCGGGCGCATGGGGAAGGCGGGGCTCATGTGGTGAGAGAGCCCCGCAAAGCGCTACCGCCGCCCGAGAGGCAGAACCGCCGCCGAGCACCGCCAGAACAGGTGAGTGTGTTGAGGGAGAGGAGGGGTGAGTGGGGGTGGGGTGTACGCGTGTGTGTCTGTTTGAGTGTGTCTGTGCGTGTGTCTGTCTGTCTGTGTGCGCGTGTGTCTGTTTAAGGGAGGGTGCGTGTGTGTATGTGCGCATGCGTGAGTGTAGAGTGTTTGCGCAAGGGAATGAGGCAGGAGAGGGGCACGGCGCCGTGCGCGCTCACGAGGTCAAAACTGAGCAGATCTGTGCTCGTGCACCCTCTCCTGTCCACATTCCCAAAAACGGGTAGCAATAGTTGTCGAAGCACACTGCTTCAATGTTACGCATTGAAGCAGGTCGTGCTTCGACCTAAAAATGAAATAAAATACAAAACGGGTCAGTTAAAAAACGAAGCTTGTAAATAAGCGCCAAGCGCTAGCAGCGATAGCGTTTCTTGTCAGGGCGAACCAGGGAGCAGCTCGCCTTAAATAGGCGTCTCACCCCGGATTCTGCGCACTCAGGCGCGCGCTGGAGCTGGAACTCAAAGACTACCCCACTCCAAGATGGCGACTGGACAGGGAGCCTACCCCGAGAACCGGACCCGCTCAAGCAGCGGTGGATTCACTATTATAGTGCAGGTGAGGGGGCTTCTAAGAACAGGGGAACAACAAAACTAAAAATGAAATAAAATACAAAACGGGTCAGTTAAAAAACGAAGCTTGTAAATAAGCGCCAAGCGCTAGCAGCGATAGCGTTTCTTGTCAGGGCGAACCAGGGAGCAGCTCGCCTTAAATAGGCGTCTCACCCCGGATTCTGCGCACTCAGGTGCGCGCTGGAGCTGGAACTCAGTGACTACCCCACTCCAAGATGGCGACTGGACAGGGAGCCTACCCCGAGAACCGGACCCGCTCAAGCAGCGGTGGATTCACTATTATAGTGCAGGTGAGGGGGCTTCTAAGAACAGGGGAACAACAAAACTAAAAATGAAATAAAATACAAAACGGGTCTAAAAATGAAATAAAATACAAAACGGGTCAGTTAAAAAACGAAGCTTGTAAATAAGCGCCAAGCGCTAGCAGCGATAGCGTTTCTTGTCAGCCTAAGATCTAAACTGAGATTATCCAGGCAGGAATATATTTCTGCGATCTTTGAATGAAAATATTTGGCCATCTTATCACAGAGATCCTGTGAACTCTCAATATAAGCAGAGACAAGGGTAGAAGCGAGAGGTAATTACAGTTCCCTAGGGGATCTAAGAGATTCTGTAATTTGGGAGTAGAATGATGACTTTTCCTCATTGATGGCAGCTTTGTATTCAGCTAATTTCTTTTTATGAAGGTCTATTTTAATCTGGTAGCAATTTCAGCCCCAGATCTTGATGGCGGCAGGATGGTGTGAGCTTCCATAGCCTATCTGAAAAGCAAGGGGTGGTGGGCTTTCCTCTGCCTGCATAATGCTCTTCAAGGGGAGCGAGAGAATCAACAGCTGTCAACAGACAATTGGAGATCTCTGTAGATGCCGAATTGGCATCTGAATGGCTAGTCCAGTGAAGATTGCTTGCGGTTGTAAGGAAAGCTTCCTTATTAATACCGCTGTAATTCTTTTCACTACCTTACTTTTTCTTCTCTTCAAGGATGTGTGAGGTAGAGCGATCACGAAAGAGAAAGGAACAGGGTAATGATCTGACCAGGAGAGCCGAAAGGGCTCCATTACCGTGATGCGGGAGTCTTTAGAAAAAACCCCATCCGAAATGTGTCCCGCCTCATGAAAGTGGTTTTTACCAATTGTGGTAAGCCACAATGACTTTTTGCTTATCGAATATTGCAACGCTTGAATTGTTCTTTTTGGAATATGATTTATACGGTGAGATCAAAGGTCTGGCACCATATTTCTTGCCAACAGAAGCTCACAAACACACCGAGAAAGTTTCAAGTCCTCAGAGAAAGATAGATGTAGATATTATAGTGGCTATTCAAGCAGCATTTAAAAAGGAAAAGCTCTGTGGTGGTTCTTCTTCTAAATATTCATAAAGACTCACCAAAGACGGTGTTCCTATGGTTTTTATAGCAGAGATTGAGGATAGATATATACCTAAGAAGAAAGTAAGTTAGATCTGATCAGAGTAACTCACGAAGTGTTCGTTTCTACTCATGCTGGCATCAATGCTACCATTATATTAGTACTGACATCAATGGACATATTTACACAAGAATGCTAAAAAAAATACATTCATTAATGGCACGTTTGTTAACAAAAACTTTTCAAAAACTTTTCAATTCAATGGCAGATGTGATGATGTAAATTGGCTCTACTGGACTTCAAATTAATAAATTCAGCAGTCTCTGTTTTTCAAGTATCCGCCTACCTCCAGTTGTTGAGTTTGTACCACTGGGGATCAAACTAGAGAATATTTGCAATTGAAACATTAATAGGACCAACCCAGCGATCCAGCTTCTCTCACAGGAGTATATTGGCTTTACGGAACTCTACGGTAACCTAAATCTTCTTTATTCCTAATTTGTGATAGTAATGGGAAGAAGAAAGGGGACGTTGTTTGGTTGGACTGGGCATCATTTCTACCTTCTCTACTAATGTTTGACTCCATGAACGTCCACGATTCACTGGCACACTGTAGTTTTTCTTCCTTTTTTGAAGTTGTATACACTCTTAAACCGTGTGTGTATACTTGCAGGCCATGTACCGCTCCCATCTATGAAAAGCATTATTGTTTTTTGCAGGCCCCCAGTGAATGAGTTAACACTACCCAAGCAGACATCAAACAAAGGAACATTCTTGAGTAGTTCTCTTGCTGATTGGAAGGTGAGATCTTCAAACAAAGTAGGAAAGCTTTTTTACATAAATGTAGAGGTCCGTTCTATGAGCCAATCCCTTCTTCAGCTGTATGGCTCCCTTTTACAGATTGAACTCCTAGGCAGGGAGCAGGTGGACAGGGAGATGACAAGTCCATTCTTAGACCAAATAAAACCACATTCTTCATGTCCTTGAGTTTGAAACCTACAAAAGAAAAAAAGACAGTCAACTTTTATCAACTGAAGAAAAACTCAGCAAAACTTTTTTATTTCTGTAATAGAACAAGGGTTGGAAAGTAGGGGGGATCACGTCGGATCCAAGTTCCGCAGCAATTTCTGGTCCAGATGTTGGATCTGGTCTACCCAGGCAAATATGCGAGTTTGATGAGATTTTTGACACCCGCAGCAGTGCCAGCACATCGTCTACATTCCGTTCAGAGCAGGAACCTGCAGGCAGTGTGGGGGGGGGGGGGCTATTTCTTATTTTTTACACAAAAACTTGATTTAAATGGCTATCAGCCCTTCTTTTGCTCAAGAATCTTCCTGGCTGGAAGTCATCTGGATCCCAACACTATGGTGCCAATAGAAGCAAACAAAGGCACGCAGCTTATCACTTTACAAGTACTTTAGAGAAACTACCACACAAAGGCAGGTGTTTTACTTTGTTCAAACGCCCCCCATGAAGGAGATGTACGTGATCTGCATGAATGAAAGCTTCATATCAGTGAATGAGTACTTGCATACATAATGATTTAAATGGCACCTACAATTTATTTTTATTTAATACTTTTGTAGCACTCCTCATCCCAGTAAAATATGTCAGCTTAATTTACATTACAAACAGAGACACAATATTTCATACAACTATGTACACCAACATACAGGAATTATTACTTAAGACAATGGGGGTTGTAAGGTGTAAGAGTGAATGGTTGGGAGAACCACAAGGGTAGGATGTAAAACATAACACAGTGATTGGGGTTGTCTGCACTAACAAGACTTTATTAATTCCCAGAAGAACCCTTCTTTGCAATCCTAGAATCACACCAGATGTAGAAAAAAAAACCAATAAGATCTAATCCTATGACTTACACTTTTTAGGCAGCTCCTTGATGCCGATGACTAGCTCTTTGTGCTATATTAGAAGGATTGCAACTGATGAACTGGAAGTAACAAAATGATCCGAGTGACAAACCAAGTAGTCCACTTACCTGCTTCCTGCTTACATAAAATACAAACCTGTGATGTGCACGTTACATGATGTGCTTTGCAGCAGGTACATTAACATTCCGTGCTACTTGAGGAATCACAACAGTGACTGGACAGTACACTGACCTCATCCACAACTGCACTATCCAGCAGAGTTAACTTATCGCCCTTACAATCCCCTCAAGTCAGCACTTTGCTATCAATGTGTTTCTTTACCGGGAGCCGATGAAACTTGGTCAGGGCTGGAGAGGCAGATTGAGGCTTGGGGATCCTCAACAATAAGTGAGATGCCGCGTTTTGCACAATCTGAAGCTTGTTTAAGACTCTTTTCTGCAAATTCATAAATAAAGCATTGCAGAAATCAGTTTGGATTCCAGGAAGGCAAATACCACAGTTTTCTGCAACTCTTGTGGGATAAATGGGAAGACTTCCCTTAGAAGTTTCAGATTGAAGAAAAAAAAAATGGCTGTAATATGACTGACTTTCAAATAAAAGTCTGCTACAGAAAAAGATCCCCAGGTTTTTAACTATTGTTGCTGGAGTGGGTAGATTACCTAATTCCTGTTGCCACCAGTTTGGGCACGAAAAGGGGGTGTTCCTTCCAAACAGCAGAACTTCAGTTTCAAACAGTTTTATATCAACCACTTGCTGATCTGTTGCACTAGAATCTATCTAGACTCGGTGCATCTACGCCTTTGGTGTCCGATGGCTTGGATGGGCATATCAGGCCTCAAAAAATAATAAAAAGATGTTACTAGACCTGCAGGTCAAGTAACTTGAATAATCGACTCAACCTAACTGTAATGTATATGACCTGTAGATTGGTCTCAAATTGTGTTATTATTGGCTAATATTCTATTTTACAGTTGCCTTTTTCTTCATTCTGACATATGAGAGCACCTTCAAATTTTTGAGTTCAGCAATTCTGCTATACAAAACAAAATGCATTTGTTTTAACAGACTAAACATTTGCTCCATGTGTAATAAGAATCTAGCCCATGTATAGGGTACACCTGACCCGCCTCTCAGTTTACTGATAGCATTGCCATCAGGGCAGGAGTGTTGCTCAGATGTTTCAACACTAACTTTTAGTAAATATATTACTAAAGCATGATGTGGTAGAGCACTGTCATTTACAGACAATAGATTTCAAAGAAATGGCCACAAACTTTCCCACTATCTTGCAGCTTTACTCATAAAAAGTGTATTAACAATAATCTGTGAAAAATGGGTTTTATCATTTGCACATAACTAAGTAAAATGTTATGATGCATTTTTCACTCTATTAAAATACTATTTTCATCACACAGAAGTACAAAAAATGGGCTTTTACAACAACTGAAATTTATTTTGAAATGTTTGTACAGTTGACTTAATAGCTATTTATATGTGTGTTAGGAAATCCAGATACCCTACAGCCTTTCATTTCACACTTCGTACAACAGGTCAGATAGTTCACTTTACAAAATCATGGAACTCTGCAGTCAGAAAAGGAACACTAATTGTAAACTGACTTCTGACCTCTATCTCTAAACACAGAGCAAATCTGACAAGATACAAATAATAATTAAATGCATCTTTATTTCTCCTTTATCTTGTGACTTAACATGATAAAGATCAATTCAAAATGGTCAGGCGCTTTCAGTAGATGTTTCCTAAGTTAAATTTGCCCTAATACCATACGAAGTTATTCAATAAAGAGGCAGGTGCTGGAGACAGGAAGACAGGAAACAAGTTTATTCCGTCGGAGTAGAACACATCAGATCAGACAACAAGGTATCGTCTCGAGGTGCTCCCCCAACCTCTCTGAGACCTGGTCTTTTATCCCCTGGGTTAAGACATGTGAACGCTCTTTATTACAACAAGGGCATTGTGAAGTATGAGAACGACATCCCCGGCACCCCCCCAGTTCCGGCCCATTCCAACACATGACAACAGTAGAAGCCCTTTCCCCTCATATGATTGGGAGGGGGTTATCACGCAGCTGAGTGTTCTGCCGATTCCTTTGGAATGTGTGCGCCTGATCGAATCTCAGGGGGTGGGGACGTCATGATCAATAGTGGTCTCTTTCAGGAGAGGCGAGTGCATACAGTAGTGGGCAATAAACTGTATCCTCGGGCTAAGGGATGACCAGCGGTTCGTACAGGCAGTCGGGCTCAGAGGAAGGGGTCATCAAAGGAGGGGTATTCATGGACGGAAAGGAGGTGTTGGTCAGGCGCGGGGTGTGATTCCCTGAGACAGAGTCATGGGGGGGGGGGTTCATGACTTGTGCATGTGAGCGTGGGGGCAGCCAGGAGACGCGGGGAAGGTTTGCAAGGTTCAGGGAAGTGTGCTGACGGGCGATCGTGAACAGGGAGACCATGGTACCTAAAATGGCTGTCGTGTATGTTCATACGTGAATCGGCAAGATGGCGTAGATGATGTTTAGTACACGAACTAAAATTCCACAGTCCTCCCTTTAACATGTCTCGCCAGCTTGTCAGTTCGGATCGATCCCCATGAGACCACGCACCTCTATCTCGTATAGGGGACTCATGTGCTCAGGTTTAAAGTTCAAAGTCTTTGGGCACATACAGTTGGAAATGAGTGCACATAAAGGTGGTAAACATTGAATACCTAGGCAACACCCACACAGTATCATGATTGGTATCAATAAAAACGTGAACAATCTCCATCCCCAGTTCTTCAAAGTGTCCCAGAACCAGCCTCCAAGCGACCATCCTTCCTGCTCCTGGTGAACCTCTGAGGACAGTCTGTGGAGGTGTTCGATTGCTTTGTAGACTGAAGGTGAGTTATCTGGCACGTAGGTGCAACAGCTGGAGCCGATGATGCGGCATGCTCCTCCGCGGTCGGCCAGAACCACATCTAGAACAAGACGGTTTTGAAGAGCCACCAGGCGGACGGCCTGAAGCTCAGCCGTGTTGTTGGCGAGGATGCCAGCGGTGATGTTAATGGTTGTTTCTAATGCCTGAGTCAGGTGTCGGATAGCACGGCTATTTGCCATTGGTCCCCACAGAGGAACAAGTCCCTTTGCTGCATCCAGGAACTGTGCTCCGGTGGAGTCGGCTTGTTCAACATCTCCGGCGCGCTTTTGTCGGTGGTGGTTGGCTGAAGCCACATACGTGGGAGGAAGAATGAAGGCGATGTAGCACGTACCCCTCCAGCCTCTTGGGAGCCAAGTGTAAGCTTTGGTGCCACAAACAAAGTACATATTCGGGGAAGCAACAAAGGAGGGGGGGTCAGCTGAGACCAATGTTTTGGTGATGCGACAAGAACTGTGACCCACCAGCTGCGTTCCTTGTCCTTCGAGGCATACGAGTCCTGTGACATTGATGACAGACAGGGCCACGGTCAGGGTGGCAGCCGTTTGTTTCCGCAGGTGGGAGAAGGTGGGTCTGGCTGGATTGTGGAGCACTTGCATTTCGACCCTTTCTTTGGCAGGGATGTTCGTGAGGAAGGTTGAACCTGAAATTGCAGGACAAAAGGGAGCAGACGTCTTTTTTATTTTGTTCAGCCAGAACCCATAGTAGAAGTGTGACACGGTTTGACCAGAAGCGGCGTTGTCCTTGTGGCTTTCCTGCATGAGGATCAACCAGGCGAGGCAGGAGCCGTGAACTGAGAAAGGAGAAGGGATGAAGGGGATGGAGTGTCCGGTAGCATGTGGGAGCAACCCACAGATCCAGCAGTTCGTGGCATTTGCAGCAAGGTTGTGCTGGTGCAACAGTTGTACGAAGGAATTGTTCCAGAACTCCCTACTCCTTTCTCGGAGCTGAGGTGAAAGGGTGATCAGGTGGTGCTCTTTCATGGTGGTTGGCTGGACAGTGGTTGGCAACATCTGGTGAGAGGGTGTGCTTTCCTCCAAGATCCAGAAGGAAGTCATGAGGAGGAGGCAGAAGAGGAAGACAATAAAGAAAGCGATTGTCTTTGATTTGTGCAAATTGTCAGTCTTTGGGTTCCTGTAGTGGGTATTTCCTGTTGCTTCCGACGTCTTCTTATCTGGCGCTTCCATCATCTTCTTATCTGGCGCTTCCATCATCTTCATCTTCAAGGTGCTCGGTAGTGGGCAGAACCACAGACTTTGTTTAGCTTCTCTCCGGGTAACCCTTGGTTGCTTTGGGTCACCGTTCTGAGATTTTTAACTTAGTCAGTGGCCTACTTAGCCGAAGCTCCCTCCTTTCGACGCAGGAAATACCCTTCTCGAGATGGCACAGTGGGATCAGAGTGTTTTGCAAGTTCAAGTGCCTCGGTATCAGGATAGCAGTTCAGTGATGGTCGGTCTTTGTTCAGGAGCTCTTCTTGGGTGCTGACGTTGTCTGTCGTGGCCAGGGTCGAGGAAACCTTCTTGCAGTGGTGTGCATGCAGCCAGTTCTTTTTCCCCTCCACTCGAAGAGCCGTCCGAGTGGTGATCAGTACTTGCCAGGGGCCCGTCCACCGGGGTTCCAGACTCTTCGCTCGTTGAAAGTTCCGGATTAGGATGTAGTCCCCCGGTTGGATATCGTGACCGGGACCCCTGGAAGCATCGGGGATGGCCTGCTGCACCTGTTGATGAATGACAGACAACGTTTTAGTTAATTTGTATAAATAATCTGACAGCAGGACGTCGGGGACGTCGTGAATGGAGGTCGGTTTGGGGGCAGTCCAGAGGTTCATAGGCCGCCCAAACACAACTTTGTAGGGGGTCAAGTGGTGCTTAGTGGGAGTGGAGCGCATCGATAGTAATGCCAGTGGAAGGGCATCTGGCCACTTAAGTCCTGTGGTGGCCACTATTTTTGACAGTTTCAGTTTCAGTGTAGCGTTGTGTCGTTCAACCAGGCCAGCGGATTGGGGGTGGAAGACCGCATGGAACCTTTGTTTTACCCCCAACCCCTTCAGGATTAGTTGGATAACTTCAGCTATGAAGTGGGGGCCATTGTCGCTCCATAAAATTCGACAAAGGCCGTAGCGAGGGAAAAACTCCTTCAGTAGTACTTTGGCAGTAGTCATGGCAGTGTTATCATGGGTCGGATAGGCTTCCACCCATTTGCTGAAGGCACATACAATGACCAATACGTACTTCAAGCCTTGGCATCTCTCTAATTGGATGTAATCCATCTGAAGGACCTCAAAGGGGTGGTCCGGGATCCCAAACCCTCCCCGGGGTACCACAGTTCCTTTCCCGGGGTTGTGTTGTAGGCAGATAGGCACTGCTGGACCAGGCGTTTGGCTGAGTCGGGGATCTTGTTGTTGTGCCAGACTCTGGAGATGAGTTCAATCATGGGGGCAGAACCTATGTGTGCAGGGGAGTGTGTCATGGTCAGTATGGGGATCAAGTATGCATCAGGCAGCAACCATTTGTTCGTGTCTTTTGTCCGCCAGCAGTCCTCATCGTCCCTTAGACCCACCCGCGCCCACTCAGTCAGTTCGTGTGGTGTGCTGGCCGATTGGATGTCCCTGATTGTTTCCCTAGCGTCGGTCCATTTTTCTGCTTGTGACCTGGTCACATACATGCGTGTCGTTGTCCTATTCTCAGCTGTGGTTCGGGCAGTGGTGTCGGCCAGTGCGTTTCCCTGTCCGACTAGGTCTGTCACCTTCTTGTGTGAAGGCAGGCAGGTAGAGCTCTGGCGACTGGATCAAGAGTGGCAGAGAAGTAGGCACAAGGGCGTTGTTTGGCGCCGATGGGCTGAGTTAGAACAGACAATGCGCATCCCTCCCTTTCGTGAGTGAAGAGGGAGAAGGGCTTGGAGTAATCTGGTGTTCCTAGAACGGGTGCCGAGCAAAGGGCATCCCGCAACTCCTTAAAGGATGCTTGGCATTCGGGAGTCCACGGGAGTGGGAACGGAACATCTTTGGCCAACAGGGAAAGTAGGGGTTTTATAATGAGACTGAAATTTGGTAACCATTGTCGGCAGAAAGAAGTAAGGCCCACTAATGAACGAACTTGCTTCTGTGTTTTTGGAATGGGGTTGTCTAGGATGGTTTGGATTCGGTCGGGCGTAAGTTTCCTCCCTTCTTTGGACAGGAGATGGCCTAGGTATGTTACTTGGGGCTGGCAGAACTGCAGTTTCTTGTTGGAGACTTTGTGGCCATTCTCCGCAAGAAAGTGCAAGAGTTGGATAGTGGCTGTGATTGCAAGTGGAGTGGTGTCGGCCGCCAAAAGGATATCGTCAACATATTGGATCAACACCACTCCATCTGGTAGCTGGACGGCGTCCAGCTGTCTTTTGAGGGCCTGGCTGTAAATGCTGGGACTTTCAGTGTAGCCCTGGGGAGCTCTACAAAATCGGTATGAACGGTTTTTTAAAGTGAAGCCGAAGAGATAACGGCTGTCTGGATGGATGGGGATAGAGAAAAATGCATTTTTAAGATTAATAACGGTGAAGGTGGTGGCAGTGGACGGGATGAGAGTCAGGATGGTGGCGATGTCTGAGACTACGGGGAACTGTGGTACCACCACTTTGTTGACTTCTCGCAGGTCGATGATGAAGCGGTACGCTTTCTCATCTCCCTCACCTTGCTTCTTAACAATGGGTAGGATAGGGCTATTGCAGACATTACTAACCACTTCCTCTACCACTCCTGCATCTACCAAGGACTGAATAATCGCTACCAATGCCTTTTCGCCTTCGGGCGATATCCGGTACTGTGGGAGTTTCGGGAGTATTGCATCTGGTCGAACAGTTATGTGTACAGGATCGATCATCATTCGTCCTACATCCGAGTCGTTTCTGGCCCATAGGTACAGGGGTAGGGTATCGAGCAAGGATAGGTCAGCATCTATTATGGCGTACATATGTCGTGCGGGGTAGGGTCTGGACATGCTCGGGTTGTCGTACAGGATGACTCGGACTCTATCCGGGGAACACCTAATAGTAGCTCGGAAATGTTTCAGTAAATCAATACCCATAATGGCGTCAGGGGAGTTGGAGGAGAGCAGAAATGTTGTGTCAGTGGGATTGTTTCCTAGGTCAAAGGAGATAGGTACAGACAGGGGATTAGTGGAGGGCGTTCCATCGAAACCTATCGAGGTAATGTGTGAGCCAGACAAGGGTGCCCTTGGAATCAGTCGTTTTGATAATACACTACGTGTCGCTCCAGTGTCTACCAAAAATGGAGACTTTGTACCCAGGACCTTAGCAGTGACGTAAGGACCTTGCTGGTCAACACAGAGCTCGATCCCTCCCTTGCCCCTGGCAGTCCTATGCAGAGTCGTGAGCATTGTTGCAGTCGGACTGTTGGCACTGATTCTGTCGGGGGCGGTCAAATGTGTTTGGTCTGCCAGATCGGTCATTGGTGGTGTCGCGGGTCTGCCCTCGTCCCTGCCCTCCAGTTTTGGAGCCATTTGTCATGTCCCTTGTTTCTTTATTTTTAATCATTTCCCGAAGGGCCAGGCATTGAGACTTCCAATGCCCAAATTCTTTGCAAAATGCACACTGGTTCTCATCGAGGTCGGTTCGTGGAGCGCCAGGTGTGGGGTTGCGGTCTCTAGGGGCCGAATTCCTAGGGGCATTCGACTGGTAGTTTCCCCTATATCGTTCCCTTCCTGTAGTCACTTCATGCAATTGAGCAATCATCACTCGTTCCTTTAAGTCCTTTTTCTTTTTCTCATTCGCCCTCTCGTTCTCGTTCTTTTGGTGTTCATAATACTGAGCCATCTGAAGGATAGCTGCAGGTTTGGAAGCTCCCCAACTACTCTCACTCGTCTGTAACTTTTGGGAGACCTCTTGCGATAGCCCTTTTACGTAGTTTTGCACGAATAGGTGTTGTCCGGTTGCGGTGGTCATGTCTTGGCCACTGTAGTCGGAGAACACTGTTTCAAATCGGGAGAAATATTCTGATACATCTTCCTGAGGTTTCTGACGACAAGCCGTGACTACCGACCAGTCTACCTTCTTTTCTGGGATCAACGTCTTTAGCTTCTGTACTATTTTGTCGGGGAGTTCCAGTATGTCTTTTACAGGTTTCTTTCCGGGCTCTCGCTGCCTATCTAGGTCATCGAGTTGTTTCCAGGTGTGTCCGAACAGGTCTGTGTGGTCGGCTTTCCGGATTTGCTTCCACACATCAGCCGGCAGACACAACCCGAAAAACAAATCAATGTCCGATAGAGTCATTATGGTTGAGCCCAAGGCTGTGCCTAGTTCTGTATAAAATGCTGTAGGGTTCTTTCGTAGATCGGGCAGGGTTTGCCTAAAAGTTAAAATATCTTGCCGATCCCATGGTTGGTAAACCCAGTTGTACACAACCCTCCCTTTTGCATTTGCGTGGTTGATATCATCGTTTGTTCCCTGACCTCTTGGGGGAACCCAATAGGGGGCGGCTTCTCTGATAGGCATCATCGTGTTGGCTGCTTCTAATGAGGACTCAATCGTCTCAGGGACTGTGATCTTGACCTCTGGTTTCTGTTCCGCGAGGTGGCGGAAGACCTCAAGCGTTTGCATGAAGAGGTCCGTCACATCGCTCTCAGTTCCATCTCCAACATCGACCCTTCTATATAGAGCCGTCAATTTAGCAGGACCTTTATTCTGGTACCTATCCTCATACGCGTTCAGGGTGTGGTAGCTGAACCGTAAGATGAAATGCCGTCTGTGACTACCGGCATGTGAATTGTGCATATTCATCGTATATTCTTCGCTCTCCTTCCGTTCTACCAATGTTTTTGCTATCTTGTCGATTCCATCCCGCTCATCTTTGCTCAACCTATTTGGTCTGGCTGTTAGGTGCCTGCTAGTCTCATGTTCATCTGCTGTTGTTACCAATGCGGCTGGTGCGAAGGCCGTAAGAGCCGGGGCACTAGCGCTAGGGTCACCCACACCTGCACTTTGAACTGGTGAGTGTTGTGCTAGAGGCTGGCTGGGAGCATAAGGAGGAGGCATGTAGATAATTGGAGGACCGAGCAGTAACTCGTCATTTGCCCGCTGTTTGGAGGGCATCTCCGGGTAGAGCGCAGAGGTGGTCCTGACAGGGCATTGGCCTGCCAGTCCTGATTCTTGCGTTTGTTTATCTTCCTCTCTTCTTCTTATTTCTTCATCTAGTTCTTTTGCGGCCAGATGGGCTGCTTTTCGTAACTCTTTCACTATTTTTGCTTCTTCTCTTTTCCTTCGATGTTCTGCTTCTTTGCGCCACATGCCAATACTATCGAGCATAGTGGGCGTTGCCTTGTTTATTTTTACAGCTGCTTCTAGTGTTTTTATTTTATTTTCATCAAAAGAACCTATCAGTGGCCACTGACTTTCAGGACCCTTTTTTGTATATTTATGCCATAACTTACTATAAGCTATAGCGACTAGTCCTTGCTTAGTAAACATGTCCTCATTAGGGGTGCCTTCCAGTGGAGCTGGATGGTTCATCTCTAATAAGCGGTCCGGGTTGACCCAACTATTAACCAATGGGGAGAAGATAGGCACGACGGATTACAATGGGGGGCAAAAGCCTGCACTACCTATCTTTTCACTATTTGCAAAGACTGGACAGAATATTCTATTCTACGCTATTTGCAAACAGAGAATACCTCCAGAAAGAACCAATTCCAAACAGTCAATGTTTGGACAAACAATCAATCAATGAGGAATGAAATAGGCACGACGTGTTAAAGGCTTGCGTTGCCTACCCTTCACTATCTGCAAAGGGAGAGAGAATATTCCTATTCTTCCCCGTTTGTAGGCAGAGAAGATCCTTAAGAGAACCAACTTCGAACAATTCAATGCTCGATTCAATCAATCAATCAATGAGGAGAAAAATAGGCACGACGTGTTAAAGGCTTGCGTTGCCTACCCTTCACTATCTGCAAAGACTAAACAGAGTATGGCGATTCTGTACTTGTTTGCAAATAGAGAATTTCTCAGAAACAGTCAATAAGTAATACTAGTATTTTCAAACAATCAATCAATCAATTTCGCAATTTGTCGTGTGTCACGACCTTACCCGGACCGCATGGACAGTTTCTCGTCTTCCGCTTCCAGCGCCCGATTGTCCTCTATTCTCTTGTTGCTATCGCGGCACTCCTGGTGGTTCCCAGTCAGGACCGTAGATCACTCGGGAGAGGTCAGCTCGGAATCAGTGAAGTTCAGATGATCGGCTGTCAGACGAGGGTCTATCGGACAGGAGATCTCCCGATCGTTGCAGTTGTTCACTCTGTCGTCGGGACCTCTCCCACTGGATCCACGTGTCGCTGATGGGCCCCGCGTTTGGGACGCCAATTGATAAAGATCAATTCAAAATGGTCAGGCGCTTTCAGTAGATGTTTCCTAAGTTAAATTTGCCCGGCGTAAAACGCCTCTAATACCATACGAAGTTATTCAATAAAGAGGCAGGCGCTGGAGACAGGAAGACAGGAAACAAGTTTATTCCGTCGGAGTAGAACACATCAGATCAGACAACAAGGTATCGTCTCGAGGTGCTCCCCCAACCTCTCTGAGACCTGGTCTTTTATCCCCTGGGTTAAGACATGTGAACGCTCTTTATTACAACAAGGGCATTGTGAAGTATGAGAACGACATCCCCGGCACCCCCCCAGTTCCGGCCCATTCCAACACATAACAGTAGAAGCCCTTTCCCCTCATATGATTGGGAGGGGGTTATCACGCAGCTGAGTGTTCTGCCGATTCCTTTGGAATGTGTGCGCCTGATCGAATCTCAGGGGGTGGGGACGTCATGATCAATAGTGGTCTCTTTCAGGAGAGGCGAGTGCATACAGTAGTGGGCAATAAACTGTATCCTCGGGCTAAGGGATGACCAGCGGTTCGCACAGGCAGTCGGGCTCAGAGGAAGGGGTCATCAAAGGAGGGGTATTCATGGACGGAAAGGAGGTGTTGGTCAGGCGCGGGGTGAGATTCCCTGAGACAGAGTCATGGGGGGGGGGGTTCATGACTTGTGCATGTGAGCGTGGGGGCAGCCAGGAGGCGCGGGGAAGGCTTGCAAGGTTCAGGGAAGTGTGCTGACGGGCGATCGTGAACAGGGAGACCATGGTACCTAAAATGGCTGTCGTGTATGTTCATACGTGAATCGGCAAGATGGCGTAGATGATGTTTAGTACACGAACTAAAATTCCACAAACAGAACACCTGTTCTTTGTTAACTCACAAAAATGGGAGAGTAGGTCCTTAATGTAACCCGACCTGATAAAATCTGACTTGCCATAGCGAGTGGGGGTGTAGATTTTTTGAGGCCTGCGTACGGATGGGAGATATAAATTTGAACATGTTTTTTCCTTCAGCACCCTAAGTAACTTTAAGCTGAGCCCACCATCAGTGCATTAAGCATTTATCACATTAGACCTTATAGAGAAGATAAGTTCTCTGAAAAAGAAGCCATGACAGCTAAGAAACTTCTTTCTGGTAAACTGGTTTATGTACGGCCATGTAAAAAAACTAAATCAAATCCCTTGTGAAATGAATCCTTGAAAGGATTTAATGCAATTTCAGCAGTTTTTCCCAAACAGGATGTCGGATCTAACAGACTGGCTTTAGCAAAGTCGATTTCGGAGGTTGCACTAGAACCTCTATCCAGCCAAGGGGCCTCCAAGCCTTTTGTGTCCGATGGCATGGCTGGGCGTATGGATCTCATGAGTCCAAAGACTGTGGAAAATACCCCCATCATAGAAGACTTCAGTCTCTCTGATCTCGACATCCACCCTAGGCAATATAAAAGAGCATCTCCTGAACTCGCTCTGCCCTCCTGGCCCGGGAAAAGGCTTTTCGGATATTCCCTTGGGTCCCATCTCGCATGCTAGGATGCAGAATTTTAGTGGCACTCCCGGCAGGAATTTCTCCACTATTTTCAATACGACCATTAATAGCATGTAAATTCCCATTCATTGAGTAACCTCCATAGGAATTAGATTCAGTATTGTGAATCCCTACAGTGTCTTGAGATACTTTTGTCCTCTATATTGTCTCTGCTGGAAAAATCAGTTCATAATTGTGATCATATCTTAGACTCCCTCTTGACCATATCTAAATCTTTGACCTTGGATAAAAGATCTCGGTTGGGGAAGGCTACTTCTTCCTTACCCTCGAGTACGGAAGGTGGGATTAGCTCTTCAGCTGAGGCACTTCAATCAGCACTCATCAAGTTAATCCTAGTGGGAGGGGGTCTTCAATCTGATCGTCGCTGCAAGGTTTCCGGAACGCAAGATGGCTCTCCATAATGTATGTAAAGAAATATTAAATTCCACAGTCCGTCAGAGATTAAGCAGATTTTTTACCTGCAAAATCTGTTTGAATCAAAATCTACAGAAGAATTAACTTTGCCTCTCCTCCCCCCACTAGCAAGCATAAAACAAATAATCGATTTACGATCTTTCTGAGTAAAGAAGTTCCTGCATTGCCAAGTCTTGCGGGGAAGAAAAGTAACAACCATAAGAAGAGCAAGGAAGGCAACAAACAACACGCCATGAGGAAGAAGAAACAGTGTATAGTTTGTACAAAGATAGAAAAGTGCACACAACTCTACTTTGACTCAAACTCTGACTTGGGAGTGACAGTGACGAGTTATGAGAATGACTTAAAAGAGCATAGGGTAGTAACAGCCCCCTCACAACTGTCTCCAGGTTTACAGTTATACCCACAAGCAAAGGATACTATTGCTACCCCCATCATGGATCCCCCACAAGAGGTCCTTCTTTTCCCTCATGCTAAAATATTCTCTTCTATTGTGGTGGATAATATTATTTACATTTGGGAAAATGTGGGTTCAGTGGGGGAGAACATCTTCTGTAAAACTTTGAATGTGCCTTTGATGTTTGAATTTACATCCATTTTTTATCAAGAAATCTAATAGGGTATTCCTACTGGGCTGTTCCAGTGGCATAGATGAGCTTCATACGGTTAAAAGTAGTGATATTTCACTGGCGGTTCAAATTGAAAACCAAGGGACAAACTGCACGGCTAGAGTAATCTTCAACTCAAAAGTGGTATCCAATCTAGTATTAATGAACAATGTTAACAAGTTACTTAGTCGTGGTATTGATGTAATACCCGTACAAGAGGAGAAGAATACTAGAATTTCCCGATTAAAACCGCGGGCGTCGGGAACTACCCCCGGCTTCCCTGCACTTAGATTTTTGTCAAATGAAAAGTTAGATAATCTGTGGGTCTCGTTTGGAGAGAGGGGCAGGAGGGTTGCCAGGTACTGTAGGAAGGGAAGAGAGACCGCCCCAACCCAGATGAGGAGTCTGGGAGTTGTAGTTGGGTAGCTAGTATCCTTAACTCCAAGGGTTCTATTGGGCCAAACTGCAACAGAAGCACCTAGCAATAGTCTCAACGTGGTCTCCTGGAATGATGCTGGACTACTGTCGGATAGTCATAAAATGACTTTTTTGAACAGTCTGGCAGCCGATGTAATATGTGTCCAAGAAACCTGGCTAACCACAGATTTTGTGCTAGAAGGTTACTTTGTTATAAGTTGTCCCGCAAAGCCTTCTAGGAGGGGTCACGCAAAGGGGGAGTTGCAATATTGTTAAGTAATATTTATAGCTGGACATTTAATGAAATTATACAAGACTCAAAATGTATTCAGGCTATAAAATTCAGAGTAGACAGGATATGAATAAATCAATATTGGTGGTAAATGCATATACCCTCCCTGATCCTCTTTATGGACAACTAGCGGCCCGGCCCGACGTTGTCCGGGGATGAAAATGAAAGTCTAGAAAGTTCTTTTTTACCTGTGAAGTCGAGCAGTGCATACACGGTAACGCTAGGGGTCCATTGCAGCCGAACATGTGCCTCCGCTTGTCCAGCCAGTGTGAGGAAGCGCCACAGTGATAGGTGCCTCTGCAGCGACAACGTTTAGCGTGTGTGGATGCAGTTTTGGCCCTTGGCCTCACAGTGTCCAACAGCGGTCACGAGATGCTGTGCGTGTGTCACCAACAGTCCGTGACTTTTTTAATAGCGCCCCAGCGATGCTCAAGTGCCTCTGCACCCGCAGATGAATGCGCAGAAGTTCCTTCTGTGTGGGCACTCAGAATCCGTCAATTGTTTGCGCTGAAGGCACTGAAGGTGAGCGTGTGCTCTGCGGTTTTGTGTCCTTGACAAGGGAGGCAGACGTGTGTGTCCGCTCCCGCTGACGCCCCTGTTCGGTCCTGGCATGCACAATACGCACTCCACAAACACGGCATGGTGCACTTAGTCGCCACACAGTGCGTCTACGTCAAACGCCCCAGAACGCTATCCCCTCGCACGACACGCCCACTTCAAGCACACCCCCATCGCTTTACAGCACAACGCCCACGCCCACAACTGACTACTTTGTCCCTAACGGTCTTTTTCCCTATGTCCATCTGCTTATACTCGCCGTTCCGAATCTGTATGCGGTGTTCCGGTTGGCGCTGTGGTTCCGGAGCGTACCCGCCTCAACGGTTTGGGCTCTCTCTTTATAATATTAGTATGGATTGGCAACTATTATGAAGAGAAAGGAATGTATGTGTATAGTACTGGTAGGTGATCATAATGGTAAGATTTCCAAATATGCCTTAAGGTTATTTGCAAACGAAGACAAAGAAGATGCTCTAAACAGTGCACCTTCAATTGTTCCTGTCAATAGTAGAATGGATAAAAGAGACCAACAGCTGTTGGAAATTATAAGGAATAAATAATTTTTTATAGAAAATGGAAGAATAGAGAATGATACTGCCACGAACTTCAATCACATTTCTACTCTCAGCTGTTCAATCATCGTCTATGCGATTGTCCGGTTTACTATATTTACCATGATCCCAGTTAGGAATGTCCATGATAACCCTTATAGTGATCACTAACTGTTTATTGCATGATTAATTTCGTATTGAAGGAAGTAGGGACCTGGAATTTCAAAGATCCAGATTTAAGGTTTGAGAGAGCAAATGGTAGAACTCATTGAAGTACCAAGTCAACTGTTTCCAGAGGCACTACACAAGTATGAAAATTGTATAAAGTTCCTTGTAGCTATATGCAATTTAAACAATACAGTTTCATGAAGGAGACCACATCTTGACCCCGTTATTCACTAAAATATGGAGATAAATAGTGAGGAGTCAATTTGTTTTTCTTCCTTAGCAGAACAAAGTAAATTAATCAATGTCCTGAAAAAGAAGACAGAGATTGAAATTGTCCCTTAAGAAGTAGAAGGACAACTATAATTGGTATCAGTTAAAAGAAGCCGCTTATTGCAAAGATGTTAAAATATTTTGGGATTTTATTTTATCTCTCCGTATTCCAATTAAGGAAGCGGATGGAGTGTTTACCTAGATTAATTACATTCAGGTAATGCTGGTACAGAGTTGAGTTGTATTCCTTTACCTGAACTTCGTTCCCCTCCTGCAGTATCTGGTGCCCCTTCTACGAAGGACATTGAGGTTAAAATTATGGGAATTACATCTTTCGGGGCAATAGGGCCCGGTGAGATGACATCACTATTATTAAGAGAGAGGCTTCTCTATTGGTCACGCTTCTCACACCTCTTTTCGCATATTACTAGCAACATGGTGTAACCCCTCCTTCCTGGTCTGGAAGTATTCTAATACCACTACACAACAAGCATTTACAATGCAACAGTCTCACGTTCGGAAAAGTTAGAGCTATTGACATTGTAAATGACAAACGTTTTATTTATGTGATGGTTTTGAAAACAGATAAATAAATGGCGTCATTTACAATCCCAATAGCTTAATCTCTCGCAAATACGAGACCTATTGCATTTGCACCCACACACAGAGAGCCACCCACAGAGAGCCACCCACACACACAGAGCCACACACACACACAGAGCCACTCACACACACAGAGTCACACACACACACACAGAGTCACACACACACACAGAGCGCTGAGCACCGGAAACCACTGGCTCAAATTAAGCACTGCACTTTTAGCTGCACATCGAGGAGTACCTTAATTTGAAATCTTAATTAAGCTCCCTGTCGTGGGGGTCTGTTAGCCACTGATTGCTCAGCCCGCAATGCTGCAACAATGTCCTTCTTACCTACAAGAGGGCCAGCGGGATAACACCCACATGCGCTGCACACTCACCCACCAGAAGCAATGTAAAATCCGAATCATAAGCAGAGCACCAGCTGGGATGTGCCCTCCCCTTCCAGCAAATTGTCGGGTACTAAATCACAGCTCCTAAGAGGGTTTTAACTAAACCAGCCGCTAGGGCTAGCATGTGAGCATTTCATTGTGCTAGTGATTACTTTTATAAGGTTAATGTGCATCTTTTAATACAGCCCTTATATCCCCCATCAAAATGTTCCCGTTTTGAAGTTGGAATGTGTTGGTGCTACCTCGCCCTTTAATTATGAAAATAGAGCGCTAGAGACTAATTGCACATCCGTTCCATTAATAGCTCCCATAAGTCCCTTAACAGCGTAAAATCGAAGCCATTTGTGGACATTGACGCAAATCCTGGGTTTACAGAATGATATTGTTTTGCATGAGAATGCCGAATATTTTTTTTTTTTTAAATCTTTTTATTGTATAAAAACCAGCTCCAAAACATAGCACATCAGTTAGCAGCGGAAATTCATTGACAATGATTGACAAATGCAAGTACAGTCACAGTAAGATAATCAACCTACCCACCCTGGCCCACCCTCCCTCCAGACCTAGACCCTGCCCCTAAACTACCCCAATGAACCCCTCAAGGCATATCTGCAAGTACCGGACCCCCCCCCCCCCGGCAGTCCACTCCCACCCTGAAGATGACGCCCTGGTCAGTAGGGCTTCCAAAGCCCAGGGGAGGACAGAGCAGGGATGGAGCCACCAATTCACGGAGTTATCAAGGCACATCCCTCAGCTAGAAGGCTCCACCCCGTGCTCCTCTCACATCAGCACCGCAATGCCGAATATTTTTAAGCCCCGATCGCCTTCTTATCTCTTCCACCTTGGGTAAGCACGCTGTACCTGGCACTGGTCCGAAAAGCAGGTGAGGTCAGAGGGACGCTCCCAGCGTGGAAGCAGACGGTTTTAAAAGAACGCTTACAGGTTCACTGAGCTTGGCTAAAATATGTTCCCAGATGTAGGTCAAGTGTTCAGCGTAAGACGATAGATGGAAACGTGTGATTGTGTCTGCTCTGCCGTTCTCTGTTGACTTAGAACACGATAACGAATGCAGCACAGTTAGTCTGGAGGAGAAATTATGTTTTTTGGGAGTGGAGGGGGCAGCATCAACCTGGGTCTCAGGAAGGTATCGTAGATGTAGTTAAACACTGCCCTTCGCTCCGTTCATACTGTCCTACGGAAAAGTGACTTGTTGATCCCTTGAGAACCAAGACACCATGTCAAACTACCTGCAGGAAGTCTCTCCCCGAAAGAGTTATGTGGGATATAACCTCATTCTGCAGCACACCCCGCCCAGGAAAGCCTGCAGACCCGCCACCCCCCATAAACGTGTGTATGTGGAAATTCACAGCATGTAGAGAAAACGTGGTTACACTGAAGAGGTCTTTCTTTGACACCAACTGTACCAACACACGTAACCAACATGTCAGCTCTGATACAAGTGCTCGCCGTGCTCTGTAAGCCCCGTCCTTTTCGGATTGAGGGGCGTGATTTTCTTTCTCTCCTCTTCTTCACTGGCTGGAGGAAAGGAGAGAAATAAACGAAAAAAACACGCCCCTCAATTCGAAAAGGACGGGCTTACAGCGAGACAATGACATCACAGAGACCTCTTCTCCAATGGCTGGCCGCCGTTTAGGAGGCCAGCCAATGGAGAAGAGGGGCGGGGTTCACCCTCGCTACTCTGAGACATTAAGTCTCGCTGGCAAGACTGCGAATGCGCGCATCCTACACAGTCTCGACCTAAAAAGGGCCCTAGAAATCTCCCCTGTAATTTAAATGGATTACAGTTCCAACACTGAATGTATCCTGCGGTATTTCGCAGATTAAGTTTAATATACTGTACAGTACAATTTAAATTAAAATCACAGCGCCAGGAAGCACACTCAAACTGATCTAGTCTAGTACTAGTACACTACATGTGCACAGTGAAGACATGTGCACAGTGAAGACAGCGGTTCGATTAAAGGCTCAATCAGATGGAAATGACAACATCCAGTCTGCTAAATTCACATGCAATCCTCACAAGCTAGAACTGTGGAGGACAGCATACAATCGATTAATCGTCACAAGCTAGGACTGTGGAGCGCAGCATGCAATCGATTAATTGTCACAAGCTAGAACCTTGGAGGACAGCATACTATTGTAACAAGCTTGATCTGTGGAAATGAGCATGAAGTTGTCACAGACTAGAACTGTGGTGGACAGCACGCAATCATTACAAGCTAGAAGTCTGGAGGACAACATACAATCATTACAAGTTAGAACTGTGCAGGACAGCACACAATCATTACAAGCTAGATCTGTGGAGGACAGCATGTAATTGTCACAAGGTAGGACTGTGAAGGACAGCACGCAATCATTACAAGTGAGATCTGTGGAGGACAGCACACAATCATTACAAGCTAGAACTCTGGAGGACAGCACGCAATCATTACAAGCTAGAACTCTGGAGGACAGCACGCAATCATTACAAGTGAGATCTGTGGAGGACAGCACCCAATCATTACAAGCTAGAACTCTGGAGGACAGCACGCAATCATTACAAGCAAGAACTCTGGAGGATAGCATACAATCATTACAAGCTAGAACTCTGGAGGACAACACAATCATTACAAGCTAGAACTCTGGAGGACAACACAATCATTACAAGCTAGAACTCTGGAGGACAACACAATCATTACAAGCTAGATCTGTGGAGGACAGCATGTAATCGTCACAAGCTAGGACTCTGGAGGACAACACGCAATCATTACAAGCTAGAAGTCTAGAGAACAGCACGCAATCATTACAAGCTAGAACTCTGGAGGACAGCACGCAATCATTACAAGGTAGATCAGTGAAGGACAGCATGCAATCATTACAAGTGAGATCTGTGGAGGACAGCACGCAATCATTACAAGCTAGAACTCTTGAGGACAGCACGCAATCATTACCAGGTACAACTGTGGAGGATAGCACGCAATTATTACAAGCTAGAACTCTGGAGGACAGCACGCAATCATTACAAGTGAGATCTGTGAAGGACAGCACACAATCATTACAAGCTAGAACTGTGGAGGACAGCACGCAATCATTACAAGTGAGATCTGTGAAGGACAGCACGCAATCATTACAAGCTAGATCTGTGGAGGACAGCATGTAATCGTCACAAGCTAGAACTCTGGAGGACAGCACACAATCATTACAAGCTAGAACTCTGGAGGACAACACGCAATCATTACAAGCTAGAACTCTGGAGGACAGCACGCAATCATTACAAGCTAGAACTCGGGAGGACAGCACGCAATCATTACAAGCTAGAACTGTGGAGGACAGCACACAATCATTACGAGCTAGAACTCTGGAGGACAGCCCGCAATCATTACAAGCTAGAACTGTGGAGGACAGCACACAATCATTACGAGCTAGAACTCTGGAGGACAGCACGCAATCATTACAAGCTAGAACTCGGGAGGACAGCACGCAATCATTACAAGCTAGAACTGTGGAGGACAGCACACAATCATTACGAGCTAGAACTCTGGAGGACAGCCCGCAATCATTACAAGCTAGAACTGTGAAGGACAGCACACAATCATTACGAGCTAGAACTCTGAAGGACAGCACGCAATCATTACCAGGTAGAACTGTGGAGGACAGCATGCAATCATTACAGGCTAGAACTCTGGAGGACAGCACGCAATCATTACAAGGTAGATCAGTGGAGGACAGCACGTAATAATTACAAGGTAGGTCAGTGGAGGAAAGCACGCAATCATTACAAGCTAGAACTGTGGAGGACAGCACGCAATCATAACAAGCTAGAACTGTGAAGGACAGCACGCAATCATTACAAGTGAGATCTGTGAAGGACAGCACACAATCATTATAAGCTAGAACTGTGGAGGACAGCACACAATAATTACAAGCTAGATCTGTGGAGGACAACACAATCATTACAAGCTAGAACTGTGGAGGACAGCACACAATAATTACAAGCTAGATCTGTGGAGGACAACACAATCATTACAAGCTAGAACTGTGGAGGACAGCACGCAATCATAACAAGCTAGATCTGTGGAGGACAGCATGTAATCGTCACAAGCTAGGACTGTGAAGTACAGCACGCAATCATTACAAGCCAGAACTCTGGAGGACAACACGCAATCATTACAAGCTAGAACTGTGGAGGACAGCACGCAATCATTACAAGCTAGAACTCTGGAGGACAGCACGCAATCATTACAAGTGAGATCTGTGGAGGACAGCACCCAATCATTACGAGGTAGAACTGTGGAGGACAGCACGCAATCATTACGAGGTAGAACTGTGGAGGACAGCATGCAATCATTACAAGGTATATCAGTGAAGGACAGCATGCAATCATTACAAGCTAGAACTCTGGAGGACAGCACGCAATCATTACAAGGTAGATCAGTGGAGGGCAGCACGCAATCATTACAAGCTAGAACTGTGGAGGACAGCACGCAATCATTACAAGCTAGAACTCTGGAGGACAGCGCGGAATCATTACAAGGTAGAACTGTGGAGGACAGCATGCAATCATTACAAGCTAGATCAGTGGAGGAAAGCATAAGTCATTACAAGCTAGATCTGTGGAGGACAGCATGTAATTGTCACAAGCTAGGACTGTGAAGGACAGCACGCAATCATTACAAGTGAGATCTGTGGAGGACAGCACACAATCATTACAAGCTAGAACTCTGGAGGACAGCACGCGATCATTACAAGCTAGAACTCTGGAGGACAGCACGCAATCATTACAAGCTAGAACTCTGGAGGACAGCACACAATCATTACAAGCTAGAACTCTAGAGGACAGCACGCAATCAATACAAGCTAGAACTCTGGAGGACAGCACGCAATCATTACAAGTGAGATCTGTGGAGGACAGCACACAATCATTACAAGCTAGAACTCTGGAGGACAGCACGCAATCATTACAAGCTAGAACTGTGAAGGACAGCACGCAATCATTACAAGTGAGATCTGTGAAGGACAGCACACAATCATTATAAGCTAGAACTGTGGAGGACAGCACACAATAATTACAAGCTAGATCTGTGGAGGACAACACAATCATTACAAGCTAGAACTGTGGAGGACAGCACACAATAATTACAAGCTAGATCTGTGGAGGACAACACAATCATTACAAGCTAGAACTGTGGAGGACAGCACGCAATCATAACAAGCTAGATCTGTGGAGGACAGCATGTAATCGTCACAAGCTAGGACTGTGAAGTACAGCACGCAATCATTACAAGCCAGAACTCTGGAGGACAACACGCAATCATTACAAGCTAGAACTGTGGAGGACAGCACGCAATCATTACAAGCTAGAACTCTGGAGGACAGCACGCAATCATTACAAGTGAGATCTGTGGAGGACAGCACCCAATCATTACGAGGTAGAACTGTGGAGGACAGCACGCAATCATTACGAGGTAGAACTGTGGAGGACAGCATGCAATCATTACAAGGTATATCAGTGAAGGACAGCATGCAATCATTACAAGCTAGAACTCTGGAGGACAGCACGCAATCATTACAAGGTAGATCAGTGGAGGGCAGCACGCAATCATTACAAGCTAGAACTGTGGAGGACAGCACGCAATCATTACAAGCTAGAACTCTGGAGGACAGCGCGGAATCATTACAAGGTAGAACTGTGGAGGACAGCATGCAATCATTACAAGCTAGATCAGTGGAGGAAAGCATAAGTCATTACAAGCTAGATCTGTGGAGGACAGCATGTAATTGTCACAAGCTAGGACTTTGAAGGACAGCACGCAATCATTACAAGTGAGATCTGTGGAGGACAGCACCCAATCATTACAAGCTAGAACTCTAGAGGACAGCACGCAATCATTACAAGCTAGAACTCTGGAGGACAGCGCGGAATCATTACAAGGTAGAACTGTGGAGGACAGCATGCAATCATTACAAGCTAGATCAGTGGAGGAAAGCATAAGTCATTACAAGCTAGATCTGTGGAGGACAGCATGTAATTGTCACAAGCTAGGACTGTGAAGGACAGCACGCAATCATTACAAGTGAGATCTGTGGAGGACAGCACACAATCATTACAAGCTAGAACTCTGGAGGACAGCACGCGATCATTACAAGCTAGAACTCTGGAGGACAGCACGCAATCATTACAAGTGAGATCTGTGGAGGACAGCACACAATCATTACAAGCTAGAACTCTGGAGGACAGCACGCAATCATTACAAGCTAGAACTCTGGAGGACAGCACACAATCATTACAAGCTAGAACTCTAGAGGACAGCACGCAATCAATACAAGCTAGAACTCTGGAGGACAGCACGCAATCATTACAAGTGAGATCTGTGGAGGACAGCACACAATCATTACAAGCTAGAACTCTGGAGGACAGCACGCAATCATTACAAGCTAGAACTGTGAAGGACAGCACGCAATCATTACAAGTGAGATCTGTGAAGGACAGCACACAATCATTATAAGCTAGAACTGTGGAGGACAGCACACAATAATTACAAGCTAGATCTGTGGAGGACAACACAATCATTACAAGCTAGAACTGTGGAGGACAGCACACAATAATTACAAGCTAGATCTGTGGAGGACAACACAATCATTACAAGCTAAAACTGTGGAGGACAGCACGCAATCATAACAAGCTAGATCTGTGGAGGACAGCATGTAATCGTCACAAGCTAGGACTGTGAAGTACAGCACGCAATCATTACAAGCCAGAACTCTGGAGGACAACACGCAATCATTACAAGCTAGAACTGTGGAGGACAGCACGCAATCATTACAAGCTAGAACTCTGGAGGACAGCACGCAATCATTACAAGTGAGATCTGTGGAGGACAGCACCCAATCATTACGAGGTAGAACTGTGGAGGACAGCACGCAATCATTACGAGGTAGAACTGTGGAGGACAGCATGCAATCATTACAAGGTATATCAGTGAAGGACAGCATGCAATCATTACAAGCTAGAACTCTGGAGGACAGCACGCAATCATTACAAGGTAGATCAGTGGAGGGCAGCACGCAATCATTACAAGCTAGAACTGTGGAGGACAGCACGCAATCATTACAAGCTAGAACTCTGGAGGACAGCGCGGAATCATTACAAGGTAGAACTGTGGAGGACAGCATGCAATCATTACAAGCTAGATCAGTGGAGGAAAGCATAAGTCATTACAAGCTAGATCTGTGGAGGACAGCATGTAATTGTCACAAGCTAGGACTGTGAAGGACAGCACGCAATCATTACAAGTGAGATCTGTGGAGGACAGCACCCAATCATTACAAGCTAGAACTCTAGAGGACAGCACGCAATCAATACAAGCTAGAACTCTGGAGGACAGCACGCAATCATTACAAGTGAGATCTGTGGAGGACAGCACACAATCATTACAAGCTAGAACTCTGGAGGACAGCACACAATCATTACAAGCTAGAACTCTGGAGGACAGCACGCAATAATTACAAGCTAGAACTCTGGAGGACAGCACGCAATCATTACAAGCAAGAACTCTGGAGGACAATACGCAATCATTAAAAGTGAGATCTGTGAAGGACAGCACGCAATCATTACAAGCTAGAACTCTGGAGGACAACACAATCATTACAAGCTAGAACTGTGGAGGACAGCACACAATCATTACAAGCTAGATCTGTGGAGGACAGCATGTAATCGTCACAAGCTAGGACTGGGAAGGACAGCACGCAATCATCACACGCTAGAACTCTGGAGGACAACACGCAATCATTACAAGCTAGAAGTCTAGAGAACAGCACGCAATCATTACAAGGTAGATCAGTGAAGGACAGCATGCAATCATTACAAGTGAGATCTGTGGAGGACAGCACGCAATCATTACAAGCTAGAACTCTTGAGGACAGCACGCAATCATTACAAGCTAGAACTCTTGAGGACAGCACGCAATCATTGCAAGTGATATCTGTGGTGGACAGCACGCAATCATTACCAGGTAGAACTGTGGAGGATAGCACGCAATTATTACAAGCTAGAACTCTGGAGGACAGCACGCAATCATTACAAGTGAGATCTGTGAAGGACAGCACACAATCATTACAAGCTAGAACTGTGGAGGACAGCACGCAATCATTACAAGCTAGATCTGTGGAGGACAGCATGTAATCGTCACAAGCTAGGACTGTGAAGGACAGCATACAATCATTACAAGCTAGAACTCTGGAGGACAACACGCAATCATTACAAGCTAGAACTCTGGAGGACAGCACGCAATCATTACAAGCTAGAACTCGGGAGGACAGCACGCAATCATTACAAGCTAGAACTCGGGAGGACAGCACGCAATCATTACAAGCTAGAACTGTGGAGGACAGCACACAATCATTACGAGCTAGAACTCTGGAGGACAGCACGCAATCATTACAAGCTAGAACTCTGAAGGACAGCACACAATCATTACAAGGTAGATCAGTGGAGGACAGCACGTAATAATTACAAGGTAGGTCAGTGGAGGACAGCACGCAATCATTACAAGCTAGAACTGTGGAGGACAGCACGCAATCATTACAGGCTAGAACTCTGGAGGACAGCACGCAATCATTACAAGGTAGATCAGTGGAGGACAGCACGTAATAATTACAAGGTAGGTCAGTGGAGGACAGCACGCAATCATTACAAGCTAGAACTGTGGAGGACAGCACGCAATCATAACAAGCTAGAACTGTGAAGGACAGCACGCAATCATTACAAGTGAGATCTGTGAAGGACAGCACACAATCATTATAAGCTAGAACTGTGGAGGACAGCACACAATAATTACAAGCTAGATCTGTGGAGGACAACACAATCATTATAAGCTAGAACTGTGGAGGACAGCACACAATAATTACAAGCTAGATCTGTGGAGGACAACACAATCATTACAAGCTAGAACTGTGGAGGACAGCACACAATCATTACAAGCTAGAACTGTGGAGGACAGCACGCAATCATAACAAGCTAGATCTGTGGAGGACAGCATGTAATCGTCACAAGCTAGGACTGTGAAGTACAGCACGCAATCATTACAAGCCAGAACTCTGGAGGACAACACGCAATCATTACAAGCTAGAACTGTGGAGGACAGCACGCAATCATTACAAGCTAGAACTCTGGAGGACAGCACGCAATCATTACAAGTGAGATCTGTGGAGGACAGCACCCAATCATTACGAGGTAGAACTGTGGAGGACAGCACGCAATCATTACGAGGTAGAACTGTGGAGGACAGCATGCAATCATTACAAGGTATATCAGTGAAGGACAGCATGCAATCATTACAAGCTAGAACTCTGGAGGACAGCACGCAATCATTACAAGGTAGATCAGTGGAGGGCAGCACGCAATCATTACAAGCTAGAACTGTGGAGGACAGCACGCAATCATTACAAGCTAGAACTCTGGAGGACAGCGCGGAATCATTACAAGGTAGAACTGTGGAGGACAGCATGCAATCATTACAAGCTAGAACTCTGAAGGACAGCACGCAATCATTACCAGGTAGAACTGTGGAGGACAGCATGCAATCATTACAGGCTAGAACTCTGGAGGACAGCACGCAATCATTACAAGGTAGATCAGTGGAGGACAGCACGTAATAATTACAAGGTAGGTCAGTGGAGGACAGCACGCAATCATTACAAGCTAGAACTGTGGAGGACAGCACGCAATCATAACAAGCTAGAACTGTGAAGGACAGCACGCAATCATTACAAGTGAGATCTGTGAAGGACAGCACACAATCATTATAAGCTAGAACTGTGGAGGACAGCACACAATAATTACAAGCTAGATCTGTGGAGGACAACACAATCATTACAAGCTAGAACTGTGGAGGACAGCACACAATAATTACAAGCTAGATCTGTGGAGGACAACACAATCATTACAAGCTAGAACTGTGGAGGACAGCACGCAATCATAACAAGCTAGATCTGTGGAGGACAGCATGTAATCGTCACAAGCTAGGACTGTGAAGTACAGCACGCAATCATTACAAGCCAGAACTCTGGAGGACAACACGCAATCATTACGAGGTAGAACTGTGGAGGACAGCACGCAATCATTACGAGGTAGAACTGTGGAGGACAGCACGCAATCATTACGAGTTAGAACTGTGGAGGACAGCACGCAATCATTACGAGGTAGAACTCTGGAGGACAGCACGCAATCATTACAAGGTATATCAGTGAAGGACAGCATGCAATCATTACAAGCTAGAACTCTGGAGGACAGCACGCAATCATTACAAGGTAGATCAGTGGAGGGCAGCACGCAATCATTACAAGCTAGAACTGTGGAGGACAGCACGCAATCATTACAAGCTAGAACTCTGGAGGACAGCGCGGAATCATTACAAGGTAGAACTGTGGAGGACAGCCGCAATCATTACAAGCTAGATCAGTGGAGGAAAGCATAAGTCATTACAAGGTAGATCAGTGGAGGGCAGCATGCAATCATTACAGGCTAGAACTCTGGAGGACAGCACGCAATCATTACAAGGTAGATCAGTGGAGGGCAGCACGCAATCATTACAAGCTAGAACTGTGGAGGACAGCATGTAATCGTCACAAGCTAGGACTGTGAAGTACAGCACGCAATCATTACAAGCTAGAACTCTGGAGGACAGCGCGGAATCATTACAAGCTAGAACTGTGGAGGACAGCGCGGAATCATTACAAGCTAGATCAGTGGAGGAAAGCATAAGTCATTACAAGCTAGAACAGTGAAGGACATCAATGGTTTACCACAAAAAAGGTGGGAGGATTCTGGTAAGCGTCCTTCCTCAGAAGCAGTACAATACCAGACTTTAAACAGCAGCCATTGAATAGCGATCATTAGGAAAACCCAATCTCAACATAAAATCCCAATCATGCCCTATTTTTAGTAGTGTGGAGCCCAAATATCTTTTGTGCTTCATGTTGATGGTGGCTTATCGGCTACCTCTCTAGGAGTAATGGTTTAGATCTCTCAGTTTCTGGATGTATGTTAGTAGATGTGGTGTAAATAATGCCCAAAGGCTCCTTCCTGTACAAAGCACATCCTGAGTTCAAGTACTTCAAGGCGCTCTTTCAGGTGCTGGCGACATCAGTAGCACTTGAAAGCATTTTGAAGTACGGTGGCTGAGGATTTGAGCACTTAAATGAAAGAAGGTCCCCTATATTTGCTTTTACCTCAAATCTGGATCAGAAGATGCTCGCTGTCCCTAAATACATGTAGGCATACACCACTGCCAGTGTGCATGGGTCTAGTATGGCAGCCAAGCTGACATCACCTGACAGAGAGTGAGGTTTTCCATGCTTCACTCTCCCCTTCTTGACCTCAGACACACACATAATACACAAGTACTACGTCAGTCAAGATGTAGGTGCAAGGAAGCCAGAACTTACTGTCTGTCGTCCAACAGATCCCCAGTGATCCACTCCAGGACTTTCTCCCGCTTCCGCAGACCGACCCAGTAGCTCCTCTTGCCTGCTCGCTTCAGGATGAAATCCTGCATGAAGACAAGGAGATGAAACCATGGCCTTCAGTTGGATTTTGTAGAAAGATTCCCAACCCTGAAAGCAAGCTGTGAGTAGTGTCCTTGAGCCAATAGCAAGAAGCGTTGAATGACAAAACACTGAGGAACAGTTTGATGGCGCTCTTTGTACACAGGCCTGTTTTAGAATCAGGCCTGGAAAGGCCTATTATTTACCGGGCATTTCCCCTGTGGGCTGCAGCCCCGGTGACCACCAACAGGTCTATGAGCAGGTTGAAAAGCCTTGAGAAAGTGGCAGCCCTCCCTGGTTCCTTCACCCAAAGTTAACTCTCGCGTCAACAAACTTTCATTAGCAACACTGTTTTATCTTAAACAACTCTCACTACATCTGTCACCGTTAAAACAGGTCTACAACAATTTATTATTTGGTGTGGGTCTCATGAAGGGTTAAATATTGGGTTTATAGCACAGGATAAAGTATTCCAAATTAAGATTTCTGCTTTACACTACTTTCTAAACATTTCACCAGGCCCAGGGTGTGCCAGCATTGACTCCAAATACAACGAATGAACGTGAGGGGCATCTGAGGGTACATTGATCTTTGCCAGTGAATGCCATCTGGGACAATAGGGGGAAGAGATAAGGCCATAATCAGCAGCCACGCCTCGTGCACAGCTCTTTATTTATTCACACCTGGGCCTGAATCAAGGAAGGGACGAGGAGGTCAGATGCTACTGGTGATAATCCACTCACACTCACTCCTTCCAAACTAGTCTGTCATTGTTGACAATCCACTCACACTCACTCCTTCCAAACTAGTCTGTCATTGGTGACAATCCACTAACACTTACTCCTTCCAATATAGTCGGTCCCTGTTGACAACCCACTCACACTTACTCCTTCGAGTCTAGTCGGTCCCTGTTGACAACCCACTCACACACACACACCCTCCCCCCTCTCCAATCTAGTCTATCACTGGTGAGAATCCACTCACACTCACTCCTTCCAATTTACTTATCACTGGTAACAATCCACTGCCACTCTCTACTTCCAAACTAGTATGTCACTGGTGACAATCCACTCACACTCACTCCTTCCAAACTGGTCGGTCATTGGTGACAATCCACTCACACTTACTCCTTCGAATCTAGTCTGTCACTGGTGACACACCACTCACACACACTGCCTCCAATCTAGCCTGTCCCTAGTGACACTCCACTAACACTCACTCCTTCCAATCTAGTTATCACTGTTGACGATCCACTCACACTCACTGTGAGAAAGTGGCATCTTTCTTGCATTGGTATGCCCCCACTTTTTTCTGAACTGCTCATGTGCTTTGACTGAGTGTGCCCTGGGCTCCTGCCAACCAGGTACCCAGGGCCTGTGTTCCTTTCCTAAAACTGTGTTGAAACTAAAACCCAATTGGCATCCCTGGCCACCTGTCAGCCTCTAGTAAATGGTATCCTAGGTACCCAGGGCATGGTGACCAGAGGACACCCCTCAGGGATGCAGCACTTATTGTCCCATCCTTAGGGGCCCTGTACCCTGGCACCCACACACTGCCTTTGCAGGCTGAGTGTCTAAGTACAGAACTAAAAAAGAGTCGCTATGTCCCACATCCCCGTGTGCCATGCCCACAACTCCACTGCCCTGGCATACATCAGTCACCCCTCTAGCTGGATGCCCTATGCCAGAGGTGTGGGCACAGGTGCATGAGCCCTGTACCCCTACAGTACCCAGGTCCATTCCTGGGCACTGTAAGTGCAGTGCTGCCATTAAGAGTATATGGTGCTGGGAGGTCGACATTACGAACTCCACAACACCATAATGGCTACACTGAAGACTGACAAGTTTGGTATCAAACTACTCAGCACATTAAATCCACACTGATGCCAGTGTGGAATTTAATGAAAAAGGCACCATGGAGGGCATCTTAGAGATGCCGCCTAAAACCTAACCACAATCCACGTTGGGACTGAGAGGTTGCCTAGGATGCCACACAGCAGACATGTTGCTGGACCCCTAGGTGGAGAGCCCCCCCCCCCCGCTCTCCTGGGCCTGCAACAATGCACATCCTGGGTGAGGTGCTAGGTCTCCCCTCCCAGGATGGGCAGAGGGAAGCTTCAAAGGCCTGCCGCCTCTGTGAGCTTCTCCAGAACATTTGCTGTACCCAGCAACTGGCCCCCACCAGTCCTGACCCCCACTCTGGTGGGAAGACTGGCGGGAAAAACTACGTCAGGAAGGGGGGGGGGGTGCCAGCCTGTGCCAACCCCACCCCTCAGGTGGGGGAGACTAGGTGAAGCACGACCCATGGGCTCCGGCCATCTTGAAGATGGGGAACCCTGCCCAATCACAGCTAGGCTCCTGCCCCTCTCCCACAGGAGAGGAGCAGGCTAGGGGGTGTACCCACCCCAGGACAGGGACCTATTGGTCCCTGCCCTTGCCCTACCTGCAACGCCCCTAAATTCAGTATTTAGGGGCTCCATGAACCTTCCTTCCTCAGATCCCGATATGAAAAGAAGAAAGAAGATCAAGAGGAAGAAGACACGCCGTGCAGCTGCTAACAACAGCACAACAACAACTAACTTGGCCCTAGCCCTACCAGCCTGTCGATCCTGGAACCTGCCCCTGCCTAATCCCAGCAACTCCTGCGGACAGCAACCTTGGGACACCCAGAGGACCTGCCTGCCTTGACCCTCTTAATGACTGGGACTCCCATCAGCAGAGGCTCTGCTGCAACAACACCCCTGGTACCAGCCAGGAAGCTCCGGACCAGCCCACTCTGCACCCGCCGTACCCGGCCCGTGCCCGAGTGATCCAAGACCACGAGAACGTCCCCCTGGCGACGGGGACCCAAAGTCCAGTGCCCAAAGACCCTCCTCGACGACCCAGACGACGCCTGCAGACTCAGAACCAGGGGCCCCGCTAAACGCGACCAGCTGAGGGTAAGCTTTCCAGACTCCAAAAGGCACCCCAGCACCCGGCGCCCTGCAGTTCCCTGTGCCTTCCTTTGGGGTACCTACCTGTGCTCCAAGATCCCAACTTACCTCTCAAAGTGCTGGTCGCCCCTGAAGAGTCTCCTTCCCCGAGCCTGCAACCTTTGTCCATTTTTTACCTTTCCCATTGAATAACAGTGAGCGCCCGATAGTTCAAAAGCACATTGCACCCAGCAGCCCGAGTACCGCTGGCCATGCAACCTTTGCCCTATCCTACTTCCCCATTTGTCTTGAACAAGTGACCAGGAACTCAGCTCCCACAGCCGCGTGGCCTTCTAGCCAGCAACCACCAACCGGAGGCCCCCTGCCCCTCATTGGATAACATTGGGCCTAACTACCTCTGCACCCGGCCGCCCCTATGCCGCTGAGGATGAACCAACTGTACCTACCTGACACTAGAGGACCCTGAAGTCTATGCCCAGAACCCTAACTTCACAAGTCGAGTACTCACCTGGAAACCGGTAACTCTCTTACCTTCCATTGGATAACATTGACTGGTTTGACTTGAAAAATCTTCAAAGTGTGAAGTTTTGGAAACTTAAAATATTTATATAAAATCAACCGAATTCCGAAGTACTCACCTGGGATCAGGAGAGAAGCCAGTACTGTACCTTGTAGCCCAGTACTGAATCGCAAAAGTAATCCTGACCAGGTTTACTATTAACCTGTATTTTCTCCATAGGAACCCATTGTCTGCTTTTCTATGAAATTTCTTCTACGTGTGTACTTTCGAAAACTTGACATATTCTTTAAAAATCATACGAAATACTGAAACGTAATTCCTTATCTGTTTTATGTTGAGACCCCAGTGCTGGACCTAGGAGCCCAGTACTGGATTACAAAAGTAACGAGATCGTACTTTACCTGCAACCTGAATTTTCTCCCATTGGATAACATTGCCAGATTTTCATTGAAAAGTTTCAAAGTGTGAACTTTTAAAATAGCTTTATATTCCTGAAAAATCACTGCAATAACTAAAACGTTTTTACTAAATTGTTTTCAGCTTAGACCCCAGTACTGAATCTAGGATCCAGCCCAGGAACTACCAAAGTAATCTACAAAGTAATCCACTGTACTTATATGAGGAAAACCCATTGAGCTCAATGCTAAATTGTGTTTAGAATTGTGTTGCCTACTGCAACCCCTGTACCTATTTTGTTTACAAAGTTTATTGCCTTTCTGCAAAGTACTCATCTGAGACCTCTCGTATTGAAAACAGTATATCTTGATACCTGTTGGTTCTAGAAATAAAACACCTATATCTTTGGGTATAAAAACAATTGGCTTGGAGTTCAGTCCTTGAGTGTGCGAAACCTTTTGCTGACTGAGTGTGCACAACAAATGCTTTACACTGTCCTCTGGTACTGCCTTATTGCTTGACCAAGCTACCACTTTAGAGAGTAAGGTCACACCTGGCTTTAACCTCTGTTATACCTCTGGGGTTTGTGGACTCTACACACACTGTACCTTCTCCTGGTCCAGTATATATATAGAGCCACTTTCTCACACTCACTCCTCCTAGACTGTCAATGGTGACAAACCACTCACACTCACTCCATGCAACCTAGTCTTTCACTGGTGGCAATCCACTCACACTCACTGCATCCAATCTAGTCTGTCACTGGTGATAACCCACTCCCACTCACTCCTTTCAATATAGTCGGTCACTGGTGACAAACCACTCACACTCACTCCTTCCAAACTAGTCTGTCACTGGTGACAATCCACTAACACTTAGTCCTTCCAATCTGGTCTGTCACTGGTGACAAACCACTCACACACACTCGTTGCAGCCTAGTCTATCACTGGTGATAACCCACTTACGCTCACTCCTTGCAACCTAGTCTATCACTGGTGGCAATTCACTCAAAGCTACTGCACCCAATCTAGTCAGTCACTGGTGAAAACCCACTCACACACACCTTACCAACCCTTGCGATCTGGTCTATCACTGGAGATAACCCACTCACACTCTCTCCTTCCAATCTAGTCTGTCACTGGTGACAAACCACTCACACTCACTTCTGCCAAACTAGTCTGTCACTGGTGACAAACCACCCACACTCACTACTGCCAAACTAGTCTTTCACTGGTGACAATCCACTAACACTTACTCCTTCCAATCTGCTCGGTCACTGGTGGCAAACCACTCACACTCACTACTGCCACTCTAGCACCTTTTCACATATTCCCACCAAGCCATGTATCAGGTAAAGGAGGAGGGGTCTGCTGCCTCTGGCGACAATCCATCCTAGCACCTTTACACACGTGTTTTAATAATAAGTGCATTACCAGACATCTCATAATGAGGACCTAAAATACAATAGTCCTTGCTTTATCGACTTCCAAAGAAAGAAGGGCAAGTCAGTTCCACCGGGATTAAAATGCCTAACCTAGAGTTTAACAAAAGGTCTCTGCAACATGTACATTCACCCAAGAACTATCCCCCTCCCATTCAAGCATAGGAACCCACAGAAAGAAAAGGAGCATCCCATGCTCCTTATTGCCCCAGCCAATAGGGTAGCTATAACTGGTGTCACTGAGATGACAGCAGGACTGGGGCGGACCCTTCCTTAGAGGACTTGCTATAACCCAGACCCCTCTGCTCACATTAAGGATATCCAGACAAGACATCTGTCCATAAGCAGAGTACAAGACACCAAGCAGGCCCAGGTAACTCTTAGACCAGCAGTTGTCTCAAAGGACTCTTGAAATATTCTGGGCTTTAACAGGTAGGAAGTGAAAGGGGTATGAGCCAAGGGTTGATGATGAGGAGGCCAAAATCCTGCCAAGCCCACTGTAGATGTTAAAGCAGGGTTCTTATCGCTTCCAAAGACTGATGCCATTGGCAGTAAAGGAAGGGTGTCTTGTTTCATTGAGCGGTGCACAGGAGGCTCCCACTTTTACAGATCCTGAATGAATTCTCAAACATGAACAATTTGAGCACATATCTGAGCACCAAAAGGCTTCTGGGTCTGCCACGAACAGTCGCCTTCCATTGCCTTCCTGTTTTCTTCATCGCAAGAGATTCAGCATTTCATCGCCCAGCTCGAGCGTGGATCGCCAACTACAACTGCACATTCAACAATAATTCGGTAGGACAGTTTAGGGCCATATGTCAGAAATTTGAATTTTGCATTTCCTAAATAGCGAATCCCAAGAAATCGATATTCAGGCAGTTCCAAAATGGAATGAGCAAAACTAGAGATTTCCTAATAGCGATCCCTACAGAGGAGGAATCGCTATTAGGAAATCGCCACATAGGAAATGCTAAAAAATTGTTAAATATAAGTTTACTGGCTATCTTTTTTCACTTCAGGATGAAGTAGTGGCCAGTGTAGCCTAGATAGTTAGGCTGCATTATTGTCTTTTTTTTATCTCTTAAGATTCTTTGCAGGACTTCCTGAAGAAAGGCAAATAATATCCACTTAAGAAGATATATCTAAAGAAGTGCTCCGGGCTCCCCGCACGTGGGCAGGACTATTCAAGTGCTTATGACTATACACGGAAATCCCCTACAAGAGAAGTTGCATTTACAATTTAGACTCGATCCGTGCTCACCAGGTGTGACATTTCGCCTCTAAGAGTGAAAGCGCAAACATAACTTCAAATGCGTACGTGTCAATTCAGAATGAGTGAGACTGGAGTTCTCCGTGTAGAATTTCAGACACAGATGAGACTTAAATAACAGGCAATAACCTGAAAGTAAAGTTTATGCTACTAATTAAAACAAATGGCTTCCGTTCCTTAAAGGGCCTATAGTTCAGTAAAAATGTGATCGGTGCAAATTAACTATTCAAAGCCAGCTCAGTTTGACTCTTCACAGAAAAGAACTCAGATCCAGCAATGCCTATGGAGGGCGAGAGGGGGTGACGGGAGGGGATGGGGGGCTGCGCATGTTCTGCACCCTCTGAAAAGTTTTTCTTCTCCTCCGGTGGAGGCTGAATCTTGCTCAGACTGGAGGAGTGACACCCAGACCTCCCCTGTGCTCCAGTGAGGATATGCTGGTCCCATCTAGATACAGTGCCTGGAGCGGCTCCGGCCTGGACGGAGAACTGGGGGAGGAACGAGCAGAGCAGGGACAAGCGGAGGGACAGGGAAGCGGTTGGCAACAATGTCTGCAGCCCACCATCATGGGGCCAGGCACATGCGCACTTATGAACTGCGCACTCATAATTACTGTACTAGTCTACGGCCCACCATCATGGGGCCAGGCACATGCACACTTATGAACTGCACACTCATGATTACTATAAATGTCTACAGCCCACCATCATGAGGCTGGGCACATGCACACTTATTAACTGGTCACTCATGATTACTATAAATGTCTATGGCCCACCATCATGGGGCCAGGCACATGCGCACTTATTAACTGGTCACTCATGATTACTATAAATGTCTACAGCCCACCATCATGAGGCTGGGCACATGCGCACTTATGAACTGGTCACTCATGATTACTATAAATGTCTATGGCCCACCATCATGGGGCCAGGCACATGCGCACTTATGAACTGCACACTCATGATTACTATAAATGTCTACAGCCCACCATCATGAGGCTGGGCACATGCGCACTTATGAACTGGTCACTCATGATTACTATAAATGTCTATGGCCCACCATCATGGGGCCAGGCACATGCGCACTTATGAACTGCGCACTCATAATTACTGTACATGTCTGCGGCCCACCATCATGGGGCCAGGCACATGCGCACTTATGAACTGCGCACTCATAATTACTGTAAATGTCTACAGCCCAACATCATGAGGCTGGGCACATGCACACTTATGAACTGGTCACTCATGAGTACTATAAATGTCTATGGCCCACCATCATGGGGCCAGGCACATGCGCACTTATAAACTACGCACTTGAAAGGGCGAGATTTTGATCGATACCTTATATCTATTGATCCAAACCTCGATCTGGTCGACTGAACCTTTATTGCCTGTCTTGGAAGGAAACAGTACACCTATCTGCAAGTTAGTTCACCCAATAAAGGACTCTACTCTTAAAGATCACGGACAACTTCTAGGTTTCAAAAGTTTATTGTAAAGATATAATGAGCTGCAAATACAAGCATCTCAGAATGAGATTCACGAGATACACAGGTCCAATTACATACATGTGCTCTCGAAAAGCCCTCAGACGAGCAACAGAAATCACTAACACAAGTTCTAAAAATAGCAAAGCTATCAGCATAGACGCATATCTCTCCTTCATTTAGGTTGGAGGAAAACAAACACAGGTTAGGCGTCCCTACCCTGTTCTAGATGGTATCCCTACTTAACCAAATCCCAACCTAACAAAGGTGTCAGCAATGAATGACCCCCAAGGGAAGTCACCCACTCTAAGTCTCTTGGTGAAAACCTAAAGTTCTCCAGTCATGACCCCTCACTGCCTACCCATCCGCTCTCTAAAGGGTCCTCAGGTCTCTGCTCTAACTCCACCCAGGGGTGCTGTCCCTAATACAAAACAGTCAACAACATTTGAGACGCCCCTTGCGAAACGCCTCTCACGTGGTGCAACTTCAGGCTTTTTCCATGATGCTTTGTATTGGGCCTCAGACGTTAGAGTTGACCTTGCTTCTCAGTCTCTTCTCCGGCCCGCTGATACCCCTTAAACATTCCAGAACCCTCCTCCATGTCTGGGCCGTCTACTGAACAGACCTCTATTCATTCACTTATAATTGGATCCCCCCTTTCCTGTTGCAGACAGATATCTGCCGCCAAGAACCCAACTCTCATAGACTTCTAAAAAGGCTTGCAACATTTCTCAGCCCAGACATGTACGTGTAAATCACTGCTAAAACATTTCAGGCCTACAATATTTCACATTATGATTATAGCATTCAAATTCTTCATTTAATTAAAGCATGTTAAACTCTTATTCTATTATTTAGAAAACATTATTCTAAATCACGGCCCATTAATGCAATGACCAAAAACGTTAAACAATCTGTGTCGTGAAAAGAAACACCTTCCCTTTTAGCTCCAGCTCTGGCCCTGAGGCCTACCACGTTCTGCGTTTTACCACAGACCATCTTATATGTTAACAGCTACACGACATAGATTCAAAATAATCACGTCTAATAAAATCATATAATGTCACACATTTCTGTATTAGTTCCACTTCTACTTAAATCTCTATATTAGCTATACATTTAGAATATAATTTCAGATACTATTAGCACTCATGGCATTTCTCATCATGACTTGTGCTTACTATAGGTAAGTGTGATGTACTCATACATTTATATCAGTTTGCGCTCTCTCAGTTCCCCCCTTTGATGACCTCTCGGGGTCATCACTAACATTTAAACTGCAGTTATTGCTGGCATTCTCTGCGCTTCCAGAGCTCTCAGGCTCCTGTACTGATTATCTTGTATGGCAGCCAATCTCTGCAACTGTTCTCTTTGGGCCCTTTCTGACCTTCTTGCTCTGTACCATTTGAATACCCTCACCAATCCCCACAATATTATCCCACAGATCAATATTATGATGATAGGCTTTAGGATATACCAAATAAAGCTTTTGCCTAAGGTGGAAAACCACCCTCCAACTGTACTCATTCCGTGGCCCACCTTTTCCCAGACATTTTCTCTACTCAAGTCTTCGATCTCTTTGTGTATATTAGTTATGTTCTTAATAACTTTCTCAAGGGGTTTTGAAAGGTCTGGAATGTAAGTGCAACATTCCTGAACCTTCAAAGCCTTACAGACTCCGCCCTCTTTTGCTAATAAGACATCTAATGCAAGCCGATTTTGAAGAACCATAGCCCTTATCGATTGCATCTCTCCTTCTACCAGCATTAAGGACTGAGCAGTGCTGGCAGACAACCTGTCGACAACTGTTGCCAGTCGTCTAATTTTAACATCATTAAGGATTATTCCCAAAAGAGGGAACATAGCTCCAAAGACATCTCCAACCATTTCTGCATCGCCTAAATCTCTCCTTCCCCTCGATGATGTCTGGCCCTCAATGATCAATAAGTCTTGTGCATGATATATTTTGGGGAAGACAATTGCCAAGTAACATGATCCATACCAGTTGTCAGGTAGTCTCACGTAAGCATTTCTTCCACATACAAAATACACATTTGGAATTACTTGCATTCCCTTCAGGAAATCCTTAGTGTAGTACTCTAAATTAAAAGCATGTTCACAGTCAACTTCACCCACGTATACATTTTCATAATACGTTTTGGCTCGGTGAAGACATAACTTTCCTTTCTGCGCTTTATCTAAAGCTATTGGACCACTACTACCCTTTCTCTTATGTGACTTCTCTTCCTCGGTCCAATCTAATTTCCCTTGTCCTGATTTTTTCAAAATCTTTTGTCTCCTGTAACGATCATCCACCTGCCCTATGAACTTTTTCTCGACTTCTGACACCTTGCATGTCAGATTATTTCTACGGGCATGTGAAGTATCTAAGGTAATCCAAGGAATGAAGAATTTGGCCAATCTGTCTTCACTCTTCCAGTAATCCCATTTATTCATCTGCTTATAATTCGGGACTTCTGGCAACACAGAATCATAATTGGAGAAATAGTATTCAAAACTATCTCTCTCATAAAATATACTAAGCAATAAGCTACATGTAATGCCATATGTCAGAGGGAGGTGATGATATCGAATTCCTTCATCTACAGACGCAGGCAACTGCATGCAGACGTAGCAATCCTTAACCTCCATGGCATCCACGTATTCATACAAAAGTTTAGCATAAGCATTTGACCTAAAGTCTCCTTGGGACTCGTCTACATGTAACCTGCGGGCTTCTGCAGCCAATAACGCTTTCTCTTGAGTGTTTTCCCTTTTCTCACCTGCAACAGTGGGTGTAAGTGTTACTACAGAATTCGCATCAGTTACCTTTACCTCTTCCTCATGTCCCTTTACATAAGAAATTGTTACCACTAAAGCTATTAATATTATCACTCCTACTATTAGTGTACCTATTATACATTTAGCTCTGCGGTTCGGGGTGCCGGCCTCCATTTCGTCAGACAATCTAGCTTTCCCTTTCTCTTTGCAAAAAGTTCTTTTCCTCTCGTTCCTTTACAGTCTCTTTCAATCCTTTTTTTGTCTTTAGAATCCACACAGCTGGAGGCTGACAGCCTTTTTCGCAAAAAGTCCTTTCACAGTTCAAAAAGACAACCCTAGCCCTTCTCCATCCACTCAAGGGGTTCCCTAAAATTCTCTGCTTCCTGGGCGCTAGGTAATCTTCTTTTCTTCTGCTTGCTTTATTTACAAAGTCCTTTAACAATCGACTATTAGATTTGTGGTTGCAGCTTCAATAGCATAGTTCAATATTTCCATGCGAAGAGTATGCTCTTCATGTGCTGTTATCGTGGTACCAAAGTCGGGGAATTTCAATTCTGTAAGAAACATGTGTTTTAACTTGCTGAGGCGGGGAGGTCTGGGGAGCACGAATGTTAGTGACCCTTCTTGTTCGACACCGGGTACCAACAGTTGTATTTCCACGGTGATAATGGGCTCAGAACTGGACACCACCACCGCTCGGATCCTCCCTGTCTCCGGTTTCACAGACATTTGTCGCCAGATATGTCCACTCAGGTGTGGAGTATCTTCTGTTAGGCACACGCACTCTTCTTGACCTTCTTCGGTCTGGTGCTTCAGCGCCCTGAGCACCTTCTTCTGGGTCTGAGTCTTCTGATATCGGAGGAAGGGTTGCTTCTGGAGTTGACCTCAGGCTAGAACTTCTTCTTTGCGGCCAATTTGCTTCTCCACGTGCCCTTCTACTCCTTCTCCTTCTGGTCTGTTCTCGCTCTCTTTCAGACCTGTCAGGGTCAGACTCGTACTCCCAGCTGTCTTCTCCTTCTGTAGCGTCTTCTGTTTCGCTGTTGTACTGACCGTCCTCAGCTTGGTCAGACTCGTTCCCTGCTTCCACTGGCACCTCTACAGCTTGGCTAGCCCCCTCTATGGCTTCTTGGTCCTCAGCTGGACGTCCATCCGAGAGAGGAGCTGTTTCCAGAGGTGCTGGAACCCTTTTCGTATGCGACGCGTGTATCCAGTTGGGCAGGCCTCCCACCTTTACAGCTGTACTTGTGATCAGGATAACCTGGTAGGGCCCACGCCAACGAATATCCAAGCAGCTTCTTCTCACATGTTTCTTCACCAGGACCCAGTCCCCAGGATACAGGTCATGGCAAGGGCCCTGGCACGCTGGAACCTCTGCAGCCTGCACCTGAAGGGACACAGAACGCATGGCGTCAGACAGCCCCTTACAATAGTCCAGGATCATATCATCTGTGATATTTAACAGTGCAGTAGCTGGAATAGATGGCAGTCTCATTGCTCTCCCCATTAACACCTCATGTGGTGACAACCCTGTTCTTCTGTCTGGGGTACTACGAAGGCTCATGAGTACCAATGGCAGGGCGTCAGGCCAACTCAGGGTCGTTGAGGAGCAAACCTTCGCTATTCTGGACTTGATCGTGCCATTAATTTGTTCCACAATTCCTGAGGCTTCTGGTCGGTAACTGCAATGGAGTTTTTGGTCGATATTCAGTGCAACACAAATCATCTTCACAAGCTCGCTGTTAAAATGTGTTCCCCTATCTGATTCCAAAAAGGCCGGCACCCCGAACCGAGGGATAAGTTCTCTAAGCAGTAACTTAGCCACTGTGAGGGTGTCGCACCTACGTGTAGGGTATGCCTCAACCCACCTGGAGAACACACAAACAACCACCAAGACATAGCGGAGGCGGTTGCATCTTGGCATTTCAATGAAATCTATCTGCATTCTGTTGAATGGACCTCCAGACCTTCCTATGTGACTTAGTGCAACTGGTGTTCTTTTCCCTACATTCAGCTGCTGGCAGGTCACACAACGCTGGCACACTGCTTCTGCTGCTATTCTAAACTTAGGATTGTACCAAGTCTGTCTAAACACTCTCAGCATAGCATCTCTCCCTAAGTGTACGGGACCATGTATGAGTCTAGCCATTGGACTCACCATCTCATTGGGCAACACTGCTCTGCCGTCTGCTGAGACCCAAAAATGAGTCTCACCCATTACACATCCTGCCTTTTCCCATGTTTCTTTCTCAGAATCAGGAGCATTTTCTTGCATGGTTGACAATTCATCCCAAGTATCAACAGTTTCCAGTATCATGGCTAATTCAGTTCTTACATTTATTCCACCCACATCCACCTCTGTGAAAGAGTAACCTTGTTCTGCGCAATACCGCGCAACTTCATCAGCATATCTATTGCCTTTCGAAACAAAGTCCTCATTTTTGGTATGTGCGATGCACTTTACAACTGCGATACTTGCTGGACATTGCAATGCTTCTAACAACAAGCGCACAAACTCTCCATTGCGAATGGGAGAGCCTGAAGAAGTCATGAACCCTCTTTGAGACCATAACTGCCCGTAATCATGAACTACCCCAAACCCGTATTGGCTGTCGGTGTAGATGGTGACTCGAATTTGATTGCCTGCTAAGCAAGCACGTGTTAGGGCAATAATCTCGGCTACCTGAGCGGAGTGTACTCCTTCCAGGCACCCAGCTTCCACAACTCCTTCAATTGTACAAACAGCATAAGCTGCTCTCAACTGCCCAACTTCGTCTCTTACACATGAGCCATCGACAAAGAAAACTTCATCTGGGTCCGTCAGTGGCTCATCCACGATGTCGGGTCTGGGTTTGGTGCATAGTTCAGTCACATCGAGACAGTCATGGTCTGTATATTCATCATCATCATCAATATCATTTGGAAGTGGCATTAAGGTAGCAGGGTTCAAAACAGAGCATCTCTTGAGGGTCACGTTCTCTGCAGCAAGAATAACTTGCTCATAGCGCGTGAGCCTGCTATTGGTCAGATGCTGTGTTTTGGTCCTGGTCATCAACAGTTCAACAGAATGTGGCACGCACACCTCTAACGGGTGCCCCATAACGATATTTTCACATCTCTCAATGCTGACACCCGTTGCAGCAACGGATTTGAGACATCCGGGCAACGCTGCGGCTACTGGGTCTAAAGTAGCTGAAAAATAAGCAACTGGTCTACGGGCATTCCCATGGATTTGGACCAACACAGACAACGCACAACCTTCTCTCTCACAACAGTAAAGAAAGAATTGTTTATTGTAATCAGGCATTCCCAATGCCGGAGCACGACACAGGTCCTCTCGCAACTGTAGGAACGCCATCAAACAGTCTTTGTCCCATGGTACCGGATCACTCACCTCTTTGTGCGTCAGTTTTTGCAAGGGCTTTGCTTTCAGTGAAAAGTTCACGATCCACTGTCGGCAATAACCCACCATCCCTAGGAACATCCTGACCTCTCTCTGTGTCTGAGGCGCGTTCATTTTCATGATCGCCTCTATCCTGTCTGGTGACACCTTTCGTTTGCCTTTCTCAATTCTGTGTCCTAAGTACTGTACTTCTGTCAGGCAGTACTGCAATTTTCCCGGGGACACCTTGTGCCCATTGGCAGCTAGGTGATTTAACAAAGCAATGGAATCTTCCCTGCAAGCTTCTTCTGTTTCTGACGCCACAAGGAGGTCGTCTATGTACTGGACCAGAACTGACTTCTGGGGCAGCACTAGACTTTCAAGATTTTTCTTCAGAAGCTGGTTAAAGATCGATGGACTCTCTGTATACCCCTGAGGGATACGACACCATGTTAGGACGCGATTTTCCAGCTTAAATGCGAAAAGAAAATGGCTATCTTCGTCCAAAGGGATCGAAAAGAAAGCCTGACAAAGATCTATCACAGTGAACCACTCTGCTTGGAATGGAATCTGAAACAGTATCACTGATGGATTCGGTACCACTGGACAACATGAAACGACTATGTTATTAATCTTTCGAAGGTCCTGCACTATCCGAAATTTCCCATTTGGTTTCTGCAGACCCATAATCGGGGAGTTACATGGACTACCCACGATTTCTTTCAGTATTCCCTGTTTAATCATGGACTCGATCACGGGTTTTATGCCTGCAATCGTTTCTGGAGTCAATTTATACTGGGGTGTTCTTGGGAACTCAGCATGCGGTTTCACTACAATTTTCACTGGGTCCACCCCTTTGACTAATCCAATCTCTTCCCCAGTGAAATCCCATACCTCTGATGCCACTGTCTCCCTCAAATCCCAGGGAAGCTCGTCTACTGTCAAAGTAGGGTACAGCTCCACACATATTCTTGAGTTTGCAACTTTGAAATCTGCATCATCATCATTAGTCAATACCTCCACTCCCTGGGGTGTACAATATATAGTACAATTCAATTTGCACAACAGGTCTCTTCCTAGCAGACACACAGGGCTTGAATCGCAAACCACAAATTGGTGCTCATCGCTGTACTTCCCTATTTTCACCTGTACCGGTTCTGTCAATTGGCTGGTTATTCTCCTGTTTGCGACCCCTACCACCTGTATGGTCTCTCCAGACATGGGCAGGTCTGGAACTGCAGCTGATCTGATCGTGGATCTAGTGGCTCCTGTGTCCACCAGAAATGTCGTAGGGCACCCTGCTACTTCTGCTTCCACATAGGGTCCCCTCTGATCTACCTCTAAGGCTGCCCCAAGGGTGCAGTCTTCTCTTTCCACTCTCTGTCCGGTTAATGGGTCCACATAATAGCATTCTTCACCTTCCACAAACAGAGGCATTTGTCTATAGGTCTTACCCATACTCCCTACTCGAGGAGGTTGCGGGAACTGGGCTCGGGGAGGAGCCCCCCCCCCTTTGAGCACCTTTCCTTGGTATGGCGTCGCCCCTCTCATAGGTGCGCTCTGGACCTCTTCCTCCTCTATCTCTTGCTCTCCGATCTCTACATTGTAAGGGCACTCGCGTTTCCAATGCCCCAACTCGTTGCACTGGTGGCACCTAGTCGTTTTCTTCAAGGTAGCTATGTCTACTCTGGGTCTGAAGGTAGTACTCTCCTCATTACCCTTGTTCTGACTGTACTGCTTCTTACCTCCTGTACCTGTCCCTTGCTGCTGTTGTTGCGGTCCCCCCTTTCCTGCTGCCTGCAATTGTACCACCATCAGCTTCTCTTTTAGTTTCTTAGCCTTGGAGTCTACCTCATCACAGCAGTACCTGGCATATCTCAGTATTTCATCTAGGGGTCTACTTTGCCAACAAATCGAGTGTTGCTGAATCATTAAACTAATATCCGGTCTCAGTCCCAGGACGAACTTGGACACAAATTGCCCTATGTCCTTTGGATCCATTACATCCAAGCCGCTATACTGTTTAAACGCCTTCAGCAATCTCTCGTAATATTCATGGACTGTCTCTTTGGGTTCCTGTCTCGTTCTGTCTATTCTGACCCAATCTATGTCTTGCATTGGCACTTTTTCTTTCAGCCAAGTCATCACTCTCTCGAATTTTGCCATCACGATCTCGGACGGCCCATTAGTCCTAGCATCTCTCTCTGGCTCCGTTGTGGGCCACTCAGCGCTAACCTTGCATGCTGTCCACAGATCTCCTGGTACTACAATGTCAAACAGCGTGTTCAGATCTATCCATAGGACTTTTGAGATCTTTACAAACCTCTCGACTTGCTTGTACCACTCCACGGGGCTCTCTCGTAACTTGGGGAAAGATGTGGTAAAAGCAGCTAAATCTCCCCTACTCCAAGGGACATGTACATAGCTCCCATTGGCAACTTCACGCAAAGGGTAAGCTTCTATTCCCTGCTGTCCTGGTGTTATACCAATCATGCTTCTTCTGCCGGTCCCTTTCTTGGACCACCTCTCTTCCCATTTATCTAGTGCCCTCCATGTCCTTATTCCAGTAATCAGTTCCCTTATGTGTGTTTTCAGCCCAATCGTTCTCCTCTCATCTAGATCTCGATCTGAGTAATGTAGCCTGTGGTTACCCTGTAATGCTTTGGTTCTTGACAAGTCCACCATATATTTGCCTGCTAGTTCGACTAACTTCTCATGGACTGCTCTCGCCTTTCGTGTGATGTCCTTTGCCATATACAGTATTTCATCCTGTTCATACATTTCCATTCTTTCTAAAGGCAGGGTACCATCTACCATGTCATCCAGATCTGACCTTAAGCTGGAGACATCAAGTCTCTTGGCTTTTATCTCAGCTCGCAATATGTCTTTTGAAGGGGGCTCACTGGTCTCCCTACCATCCCAACTTCGAGCTCTGCGTTTGGGCTCAGGAGAATTAATGGGTGGCCTCCCTTGCTCCCATCTCTCCAGGTCCCATGCTCGGCCATCCAATCTTGGAAGGTGATGGAACACGGGCCTTTTATCCCTACTCTCTCTCTGCCCACTCTCGTCTTCTTCTCTCCTCTCACCGCACATCTCTCTGTTATTTTCCCTCTGGTCGCTACACTCCCTTTGCCTCGTATCGCTCAGTATCCGATACGATCCTTCCTGGTTCCCCATATTCCCTGGGCTGCGCTCATTTCTGTCATCACAGGGACTATGGTGCGACCTCTCACAACTCCCATTCTGTTCTCTGGTGCCAGGCACACAGTGTGGACACTTAAAGCTGTTCCTGTACTCTTGCGCTCTCCTCTCCCCTTCACTGAGTATTGGGCACGCCACCCCTTCACTCCCGGGGCCCCCGTTTTCCAGGTCTGTTCTACCTCCATTCCGGGCCCAATGGGTGACTCCCCTACTCCCTCTACAGTCCCACTCCGGGCTACTCTCCCCAGCCCCGCAGTGAGTTCGTGCTCTGCTGTCCTGACTTTCCCTTTCTGCTTCTGCAGCATTGATGCACTTTTGAGCCTTCACTGCCTCATCCCACTGCTTCATGTACTCATTTAGCTCTTGAAAGGATTTTCGTCCAGATCCCCTCAGATCCATTGGCCATCTAGGGCCCCCAGGATCTCCTCCTGGGTCCCCTGCTGTGTGCATCGGGGTACTCCACTCTCTGGGTATTGGCATCTGACTTGGGGAATTAGTGGTATCGTTCCTCCTTGCCTGCTCTGCTCTTTCTCTGTCTTTCCGTTTCCGTTCTTCCCCTTTTGCTCTCTCTTGGTCATATATCGATATTATAGGACCTATGGTAACAGGTACCTGTAGTGCATCTGGCAATGGGTAGGATGTGGCGCTTTCCGTTTCCGGCGCTCTTTGTACCACAAACCTACCGACCACCTGTTGCACCTGACTAGGCTGGAGCAACTCTTTCTTTGGCTCAGGATCCCACTGTGAACTGGGAAGCGGTCTATGCTCTCCTGCATTGCCCCCCTTTTCTCCTTCAGTATTCTCGACCTCTCCCCCTGCTCTATTATACGGGGGTGGCCTGTCTGTCAGTAATCTGTTTATCAGGCTGTCCTCTGTTTCGCTCTCATCATCTTCTTCTAGGGGGCTTTTATTTACTGGCGCCTCTAACACTGGGTACAGTTTATTTATTTCCAAATTATGCACTCTCCATCTTTTAGCATCCGCATCCCACCTGGCATCCTGTACTGCCCTTACCGAGCGTTTCACCCTTTCTTGTCGTCTGTTCATATTCCTTTCATGCGCTGCCCTAAGCCATGCCTCAAGGGCTTCAAACTGGGTTGGTCTAGGCAAGGGTCTCTTTGAGGTCATGACTGATTTCAATCGATGTAACACCTCTAATCTGAACGTCCCGTACTTCGGGAACGTCAGTTCCTCGTTTCCTTCAGTAATCTTACTCCACTCTGATATCCAAAGGATCGTATGCAACCCAACATTTACTGCCATATAACGAGCTGGCGTACCCTCCGGCGGGGCTTCTTCCCCTTCATACGATCCTCGCCTCTCTTTCTTAAACAGCGCTTTCAACCATTTAAAACACTTCATAATTATGCGCACAAAATCCAGCCTCGCTACTCTGTTTACTTCCTGATGACAATCCACCAATCCTGTCGCGGCTTTGCTAGCTTGGCCTATCACAGCGCGGTCTTTCTCCTGTTGGCCAATCACGTCGCGACCCTGTATGACGTGTTCGCTAGCTGGCCTATCACAGCGCGGTCTTTCTCCGGTCAGCCAATCACTGCGCGACACCACCTGACGTCTCTTTTCTCCGCTTCGCAGCAGCACCCCTCCTTTCTCAACTCGTCTCCCGGTTATGCATGCGTCCCATTCATACACTGAAAAATGACTACTTCCGACCAAGCGGTCACTTCTCTCGACTGTACGTCCACAGTCTATCTGTAATTGTCAACACAACTGACGAGATGTCTATCGTCTTTCTGATAGGTTACTTACACACACAGTAACTTCCGACCAGCGTCCGTTACTCACGCACTCACTCTTACGTTCCCCCTATCTCGGTCTCTCGGGTGATCAATGGTACCTCATGACCCCCTTCACTCTAGTTGACAATTACTCTGGGTGTCCGATACACCCGAACCACTTAAGCTCTCCTTGAACTTAAGATTTCCACCGGTTGCGCGCGCTCACAACCTGTTCCACAGTCACTCTACAGACATTCAACTCCGCCAGACATTACAACATAGATACAATACAAAACACCGCAATCTAACACGCATAACCCTTTATACTCACTCTCTCTGATACTGCTGCTTTTTCTGTCTCACGTCATCCGGATCTTCATCTGCGGGCTGTTCTTCCGATCATCGATTTCTAGGGGCCTTGGGGTAAGCTAACCTGGCCTAGGTCACCGTCCTCAAGAAGGCAACCATCCTCTATAGCTACCAACTGAAAGGGCGAGATTTTGATCGATACCTTATATCTATTGATCCAAACCTCGATCTGGTCGACTGAACCTTTATTGCCTGTCTTGGAAGGAAACAGTACACCTATCTGCAAGTTAGTTCACCCAATAAAGGACTCTACTCTTAAAGATCACGGACAACTTCTAGGTTTCAAAAGTTTATTGTAAAGATATAATGAGCTGCAAATACAAGCATCTCAGAATGAGATTCACGAGATACACAGGTCCAATTACATACATGTGCTCTCGAAAAGCCCTCAGACGAGCAACAGAAATCACTAACACAAGTTCTAAAAATAGCAAAGCTATCAGCATAGACGCATATCTCTCCTTCATTTAGGTTGGAGGAAAACAAACACAGGTTAGGCGTCCCTACCCTGTTCTAGATGGTATCCCTACTTAACCAAATCCCAACCTAACAAAGGTGTCAGCAATGAATGACCCCCAAGGGAAGTCACCCACTCTAAGTCTCTTGGTGAAAACCTAAAGTTCTCCAGTCATGACCCCTCACTGCCTACCCATCCGCTCTCTAAAGGGTCCTCAGGTCTCTGCTCTAACTCCACCCAGGGGTGCTGTCCCTAATACAAAACAGTCAACAACATTTGAGACGCCCCTTGCGAAACGCCTCTCACGTGGTGCAACTTCAGGCTTTTTCCATGATGCTTTGTATTGGGCCTCAGACGTTAGAGTTGACCTTGCTTCTCAGTCTCTTCTCCGGCCCGCTGATACCCCTTAAACATTCCAGAACCCTCCTCCATGTCTGGGCCGTCTACTGAACAGACCTCTATTCATTCACTTATAATTGGATCCCCCCTTTCCTGTTGCAGACAGATATCTGCCGCCAAGAACCCAACTCTCATAGACTTCTAAAAAGGCTTGCAACATTTCTCAGCCCAGACATGTACGTGTAAATCACTGCTAAAACATTTCAGGCCTACAATATTTCACATTATGATTATAGCATTCAAATTCTTCATTTAATTAAAGCATGTTAAACTCTTATTCTATTATTTAGAAAACATTATTCTAAATCACGGCCCATTAATGCAATGACCAAAAACGTTAAACAATCTGTGTCGTGAAAAGAAACACCTTCCCTTTTAGCTCCAGCTCTGGCCCTGAGGCCTACCACGTTCTGCGTTTTACCACAGACCATCTTATATGTTAACAGCTACACGACATAGATTCAAAATAATCACGTCTAATAAAATCATATAATGTCACACATTTCTGTATTAGTTCCACTTCTACTTAAATCTCTATATTAGCTATACATTTAGAATATAATTTCAGATACTATTAGCACTCATGGCATTTCTCATCATGACTTGTGCTTACTATAGGTAAGTGTGATGTACTCATACATTTATATCAGTTTGCGCTCTCTCACACTCATGATTACTATAAATGTCTATGGCCCACCATCATGGGGCCAGGCACATGCGCACTTATGAACTGCGCACTCATAATTACTGTACATGTCTGCGGCCCACCATCATGGGGCCAGGCACATGCGCACTTATGAACTGCGCACTCATAATTACTGTAAATGTCTACAGCCCACCATCATGAGGCTGGGCACATGCGCACTTATGAACTGGTCACTCATGATTACTATAAATGTCTATGGCCCACCATCATGGGGCCAGGCACATGCGCACTTATGAACTGCGCACTCATAATTACTGTACATGTCTGCGGCCCACCATCATGGGGCCAGGCACATGCGCACTTATGAACTGCGCACTCATAATTACTGTAAATGTCTACAGCCCAACATCATGAGGCTGGGCACATGCACACTTATGAACTGGTCACTCATGAGTACTATAAATGTCTATGGCCCACCATCATGGGGCCAGGCACATGCGCACTTATAAACTACGCACTCATGATTACTATAAATGTCTATGGCCCACCATCATGGGGCCAGGCACATGCGCACTTATGAACTGCGCACTCATAATTACTGTACATGTCTGCGGCCCACCATCATGGGGCCAGGCACATGCGCACTTATGAACTGCGCACTCATAATTACTGTAAATGTCTACAGCCCAACATCATGAGGCTGGGCACATGCACACTTATGAACTGGTCACTCATGAGTACTATAAATGTCTATGGCCCACCATCATGGGGCCAGGCACATGCGCACTTATGAACTGCGCACTCATAATTACTGTAAATGTCTACAGCCCAACATCGTGAGGCTGGGCACATGCACACTTATGAACTGGTCACTCATGAGTACTATAAATGTCTATGGCCCACCATCATGGGGCCAGGCACATGCACACTTATGAACTGCGCACGCATAATTACTGTACATGTCTGCAGCCCACCATCATGGGGCCAGGCACATGCACACTTATGAACTGCACACTCATGATTACTATAAATGTCTACAGCCCACCATCATGGGGCCAGGCACATGCACACTTATGAACTGCGCACTCATGAGTACTATAAATATGTATGGCCCACCATCATGGGGCCAGGCACATGCGCACTTATGAACTGCGCACTCATAATTACTGTACTAGTCTACGGCCCACCATCATGGGGCCAGGCACATGCACACTTATGAACTGCGCACTCATGATTACTATAAATGTCTACGGCCCACCATCATGGGGCCAGGCACATGCACACTTATGAACTGCGCACTCATGATTACTATAAATGTCTACGGCCCACCATCATGGGGCCAGGCACATGCACACTTATGAACTGCGCACTCATGATTACTATGTCTACTGCCCACCATCATGGGACCAGGCACATGCGCACTTATAAACTACGCACTCATGATTACTATAAATGTCTATGGTCCACCATCATGGGACCAGGCACATGCGCACTTATGAACTGCGCACTCATGATTACTATAAATGTCTACGGCCCACCATCATGGGGCCAGGCACATGCACACTTATGAACTGCGCACTCATGATTACTATAAATGTCTACGGCCCAACATCATGAGGCTGGGCACATGCACACTTATGAACTGGTCACTCATGAGTACTATAAATGTCTATGGCCCACCATCATGGGGCCAGGCACATGCGCACTTATGAACTGCGCACTCATAATTACTGTACATGTCTGCGGCCCACCATCATGGGGCCAGGCACATGCGCACTTATGAACTGCACACTCATAATTACTGTAAATGTCTACAGCCCAACATCATGAGGCTGGGCACATGCACACTTATGAACTGGTCACTCATGAGTACTATAAATGTCTATGGCCCACCATCATGGGGCCAGGCACATGCGCACTTATGAACTGCGCACTCATAATTACTGTACATGTCTGCGGCCCACCATCATGGGGCCAGGCACATGCGCACTTATGAACTGCACACTCATAATTACTGTAAATGTCTACAGCCCAACATCATGAGGCTGGGCACATGCACACTTATGAACTGGTCACTCATGAGTACTATAAATGTCTATGGCCCACCATCATGGGGCCAGGCACATGCGCACTTATGAACTGCGCACTCATAATTACTGTACATGTCTGCAGCCCACCATCATGGGGCCAGGCACATGCGCACTTATGAACTGCGCACTCATGATTACTGTAAATGTCTACAGCCCAACATCATGGGGCCAGGCACATGCGCACTTATGAACTGCGCACTCATGATTACTATAAATGTCTATGGCCCACCATCATGGGGCCAGGCACATGCGCACTTATGAACTGCGCACTCATGATTACTATAAATGTCTATGGCCCACCATCATGGGGCCAGGCACATGCGCACTTATGAACTGCGCACTCATAATTACTGTACTAGTCTATGGCCCACCATCATGGGGCCAGGCACATGCACACTTATAAACGACGCACTCATAATTACTATAAATGTCTATCCCCCACCATCATGGGACCAGGCACATGCGCACTTATAAACTACGCACTCATGATTACTATAAATGTCTACGGCCCACCATCATGGGGCCAGGCACATGCACACTTATGAACTGCGCACTCATGATTACTATAAATGTCTACGGCCCACCATCATGGGGCCAGGCACATGCACACTTATGAACTGCGCACTCATGATTACTATGTCTACTGCCCACCATCATGGGACCAGGCACATGCGCACTTATAAACTACGCACTCATGATTACTATAAATGTCTATGGTCCACCATCATGGGACCAGGCACATGCGCACTTATGAACCTCACACTCATGATTACTATAAACAGCCTACTGTCTGTGCTGCTAGGCTTCACAGTTATGGCAGCCAAGGGTCCAGCAGGCTGGGCTGCTAGGGGTCCATAATGCTGGGCTGCTTGCGGTCCTGCTAGTAGTACAGCAATCTGGGCTGCTAGCAGTCCTGCTCTGAGCTGCTAGCAGTCCTGCTCTGGGCTGCTAACTGTCCTGGTTATGACTCCAAGGGGTCTCACTCTAGGTTGCTTGGGGTTTCAGATCATGGCTGCTAGGGATCTTGCACACTGGACTACTAGGGATTCCGCTCTGGGATGCTTGGGGTCCCGGTCATGGCTGCTTACGGTCCGGCAGTCTGGGCTGCTAGGGGTCCGGCAGTCTGGGCTGCTAGGGGTCCGGCAGTCTGGGCTGCTAGGGGCACGGCAGTCTGGGCTGCTAGGGGCACGGCAGTCTGGGCTGCTAGGGGCACGGCAGTCTGGGCTGCTAGGGGCACGGCAGTCTGGGCTGCTAGGGGCCCGGCAGTCTGGGCTGCTAGGGGCCCGGCAGTCTGGGCTGCTAGGGGCCCGGCAGTCTGGGCTGCTAGGGGTCCGGCAGTCTGGGCTGCTAGGGGTCCGGCAGTCTGGGCTGCTAGGGGCCCGGCAGTCTGGGCTGCTAGGGGCCCGGCAGTCTGGGCTGCTAGGGGCCCGGCAGTCTGGGCTGCTAGGGGCCCGGCAGTCTGGGCTGCTAGGGGCCCGGCAGTCTGGGCTGCTAGGGGCCCGGCAGTCTGGGCTGCTAGGGGCCCGGCAGTCTGGGCTGCTAGGGGCCCGGCAGTCTGGGCTGCTAGGGGCCCGGCAGTCTGGGCTGCAAGTGGCCCGGCAGTCTGGGCTGCAAGTGGCCCGGCAGTCTGGGCTGCTAGTGGTCCGGCAGTCTGGGCTGCTAGTGGTCCGGCAGTCTGGGCTGCTATTGGTCCGGCAGTCTGGGCTGCTAGGGGTCCGGCAGTCTGGGCTGCTAGGGGTCCAGCAGTCTGGGCTGCTAGGGGTCCAGCAGTCTGGGCTGCTAGGGGTCCAGCAGTCTGGGCTGCTAGGGGTCCAGCAGTCTGGGCTGCTAGGGGTCCAGCAGTCTGGGCTGCTAGGGGTCCAGCGGTCTGGGCTGCTAGGGGTCCAGCGGTCTGGGCTGCTAGGGGTCCGGCGGTCTGGGCTGCTAGGGGTCCGGCTCCTGACTGTTAGAGGACCCGGTCATGGCCCTGCCCTCCCAATACTTCGAGTCATATAAACGGTGAATGCAAAGAACAATCACCATCCACAATTGTTTTAAACTCTGCCTGGGCCTCCTGGCTGTTACTCTCTGTTTGTAACAAGTCTGAAAGCCAGGCAGATTTCAGGAGGCACATGTATGTGCTAGTGCGCATGTGCCAGTATGTGCATGTGATCATACAGATTTGGGGCAAACGAAACAAAAAGTAAAAGCAAGGATTTTGCAACATTATAGTCGTACAGATGTGCAACTTAGGGAGCACTGCCTAGTGGCACCTGCTTCGAGCACCAACCACAAGACTGCTCTTTGTAATTATGGGTGTGTGAGTGCGTGTGTGAACGCATGAGTGTGAGTGAATGTGTATGTGTGGGCCGCTTGTCCCCACTTACAGCTAAAATTACTGGCCGCCACTCGTCTTTAGCCCTCACCTCCTGCTTCTGGCTCAGTTGTAAATATAGTTACCAAAAAAGGAGGGAGAAAGAGGCTAAGGCTAGGTTCGGCCTCTTAATTCTAAAGTATCACACTATAAACCATGCTCCATGGATTGTGAGAAGCTAGCCTGTCTGAAAGGAAAGGAGCAGGTCATACCAATTGGATGTACCCATTTGGAAAAGAGAATTCTTTTCTTGAGTCCCCTCACTCACCAGAGGTTGCTATTAGGTGTCATGCTTCATCATTGGGGCCTCCCAAGCATCTACTGCTTGGGGCGTGCTGCGACTTGCGAAGGATAGGTAGGAGCACTTTTTCTGAAACTATGTGTAGTGTATGGTGGAGTGGTGTTTTTTAAATGTGAGTTAAAAATACCTAACTAGTAAGCCTATACCTTTATCCTTGCTTCGGCCACCCGAGGTACGAATAGGTTTGCAATGACGGAGGGAAGCTGAGCTAAAGGTATACAGGCCCCTCCACCCAGGCGGACCATGGGGCATATTACTGCTCAAAACTAAATACTATGGCTTCATCTTTAACCGTATGTATACAAGTTAGATACACAAAATAGGTGTGTCTTTACATTTAATTGTGAAAACCACATTACCGGTTCTGAATCGGAGTGGCAAACATGAGGCTGGTCCTCATGTTGTCCTGATGAAAAGGTTTAGGGGACATCTTGAAACATGTCGACAAAATAGTTAGGTTTTAGACCACATTGAGGATCCAATCCCTACATCTAACCCCCTTTTTACTATACCAACTAGAAGCAAGAATAAATGTGTAGGCTTACTAGTTAGGTATTTGTAACTCACATAAAAAAAAACACCA